>NC_083605.1:40278658-41708658 GCF_029168945.1 Cannabis sativa | reverse complement strand
CAAGCTCGAAGGATATCATCGTTTCACTTCTAAATTCCTATAGAAGTTATAGACTCCATATTTATGTTAGCGCTCCCACTCAATTACACTATCATGTTCCCAAAATGTACGTATCGCCCTGACCCAAAAGTAGGCTTAACTAACAAATCAAAGAACATGTATAGTACGCTTGAGATCGAACCTAATCATATCAGGATTAAGATCATTTGATCTAGGATCAACGGGTGATTGAATTGAATTGATATTACGGTAAATTTTAATATATCTAATGAAAGTTCAATATCGGTCCCTTCCGATGTAACCCCATACATCTAATACTGGTAAACTTTGACAATGCCCTGGAAAGGACATAACACTTATCCAAGGTGTAAGAATACCTATCGCTGATTATCATGTCAGTCTAAATTTAGTGAACTGACAAATCAGGGAATAAACTTTCTGTGACAGTCAGTAATCCCGTGATCCGTAAGGGGAAACACCGGGTAAGCTGTGCAATCTCACACCGCCTGGGGAAGGTCAAGTGGGATGATTCTGAGACTGTGTAGGTATGGGACTACACAGTTGAAGAGGGCTTAAATGGATTGATTGGTACTACCTATGTCAACAAGGTGCATCTTGTTTTTCGGTAGCCCATCTCGAAAGAACTCCACAATTAAGCGTGCTTGGCTTGGAGCAATTTAAGGATGGGTGACCTCCTGGGAAGTTTTCCCAGGATGCGTGTGAGTGAGGACAAAGCACGCTGAAAACACTCGTGTTGGTCTGTAGGGTCAGTCGTCAGTCCATGAAGCAGCCAGAGTGACGTACTCGTGTATAAGAGCCATTTATTCTGTGGGTGTAAGGGCCCAATGGAGGCTTGAAGCGAGGACGTTACAATTTGGTATCAGAGCCGCCAGGTTGTCTTCCAAAGATCGTCACGACATGTACAATCATCATCAGCAGTTAGCTCGATTCACGGTTCAGTAAGCCTTTATTGCTTTAGTAGTTTATTTTATTCAGTTATGAAAAAGAAAAGCCTGTTAGGAAGCATGTTAGTAGCCTGATAGTAGAATAGGCGCATGTTTCGTTTTTAATTTCCAAATTAAGCGGCATTAGTAAGCTCGCCTTGAATACGACCTGATATGCCAACTCTTGGTTTCGCAGGCGGTTCTAACTAGATGGACGCCAGGCGGACTACCAGGAATCAGGGCAACTCCGTAGGGTCGAACCAAGGACAGGGAGCTCAGTTTCCCCCACCTGCTAGGGGCCGAGGTAGAGGTCTCCGAGGCAGGGCTCGTGGCCGGGGTGATGAGAACCCGCCACAGGCTGCCCAGGCTCCCCCAGCCGATCAGGGAGCCCCGAACTGGGAGTTACGGTTTGCAGAGATGCAAGCCCGGATCGAAGAACAAGACCTCAAGATTCAAAGGTTGAGACAGCAAGGTACTCCTGCAGTTCCAGTGCCCATAGTTCCAGTGGCACCTGCCCCTGCTGCCCAGGCCGAGATAGTGGTGGCGGTCCATAGATTGGAACCATTGTATGAGCGGTTCCGGAAGCAAGCACCTCCGGTATTCCTGGGAGGTCCGGACGTAATGAAAGTCGAGCAATGGCTGACGGTGATCACCAAGATACTGAATTTCATGGGTGTCACCGGTAACGACAAAGTAGTGTGCGCCACGTTTCAGTTCCAGGAGGACGCCCTGGTATGGTGGGACATGGTGTCTCAGATCCATGACGTCACCACCATGACCTGGGAGAGGTTCCAGGAACTCTTTAATGCAAAATACTACAATGAGGCGGTCAGAAGCGCCAAGAGGAAAGAGTTCGTTCACCTGACCCAGCGGGAGAACATGAGCGTCACTGAGTATACTACTCAGTTTGATCGGTTGGCGAGGTTAGCCTCGGGAATTGTGCCGACCGACTTCAGCAAGAAGGAGAAGTATCTGGACGGGTTGAATCCCAAGATCAGGCATGATCTGATGATTACCACAGACGACAGCACCACCTATGCTCAGATGGTGGAGAAGGCACTGCGAGCTGAGGGCGCAGTGGGGTGCATGTCAGAATCAGCCAGTACTCCGGTTGGTGGCGGGGCTCCTACCCCTCCTGCTTCAGGCTATAGCAGGGGGAGTAGTGGTTCAGCCATTGATCAGAGGAAGAGGGCACCCACTGCTTCCGGTGGCTCGAGTCAGAACAAGAGGTTCCAGGGGAACCAGAACAGAGGGAGTCGTCCTGGTGGTACTGAGACCCGATTCTCCTATCCCGAGTGCCCTAGCTGCAAGAGGCACCATCGGGGTGAGTGTAAAGGTCAGGGATGCTTCCATCGTGGCATGCCCGGACACTTCAAAAGGGAATGTCCCCAGCTCCGACCAGAGGCACCGAGAGCCCCAGCGATACCCACTCCAGCCAGGGTGTTCGCTATCACGCAGGCTGATGCAGATGCCAGCCCATCAGTTGTCAAAGGTCAGCTTTTTATTAACAACTCGCTTTATTCAGTGCTGTTTGATTCTGGGGCTACACATTCCTATGTGGCGGCCAGAGTCTTTAGTAAATTGGGTAGACCCTTTGATAGATATGAATCAGGGTTTGGAACCCTGTTACCTGGCGGAGAATTGGTTATCTCCAATAGGTGGATTAGGTCTATGCCGATCAGGATAGATGGTAGAGAGTTAAGCGCTGATCTGATAGAGATGAGCTTAGTCGAATTTGATATTATTTTAGGAATGGATTTCCTATCTAAATATTCGGCGAGCATTGACTGTAAAAGGAAGATGGTGGTCTTCCAACCGGAAAGTGAAGAACCGTTTGTCTTTGTGGGTTCGGTTCAGGGATCTCGGATCCCGGTGATCTCGGCTATGTCAGCGAGAGAATTGTTGCACGGCGGGTGCTTAGGGTTTCTGGCCGTGGTGGTGGACACCACTCGGCCAGACACCATTCGGCCAGAGGACATCAAAGTGGTTCGGAAATTTTTGGACGTTTTTCCCGAAGAACTTCCAGGGTTACCACCTCAGCGGGAGATTGATTTCGTGATTGACTTGGCACCAGGGGTGGATCCGGTTTCCAAAGCCCCGTATAGGATGGCTCCAGCTGAACTTAAGGAATTAAAGATTCAGCTCCAAGGGTTGCTTGACATAGGGTTCATTCGGCCCAGTGTGTCACCCTGGGGAGCCCCGGTTTTGTTCGTCAAGAAGAAGGATGGATCTATGAGGATGTGCATCGACTACAGGGAGTTGAACAAGCTGACGGTGAAGAATAAATATCCATTACCTAGGATCGACGACTTGTTCGATCAGCTTCAGGGGAAGACGGTCTTTTCTAAGATTGATCTCCGTTCGGGTTATCATCAGTTGAGAATCCGAGAGGAGGACATTCCAAAGACGGCTTTCCGCACTAGGTATGGACATTACCAGTTTCTGGTTATGTCATTCGGACTAACCAATGCTCCTGCAGCATTCATGGACCTGATGAATAGAGTATTCAAGGATTTCCTCGATATCTGTGTGATTGTGTTTATCGACGACATCCTCGTGTACTCTCAATCAGAAGAGGAGCATGAGTTACATCTTCAGATGGTACTGCAACGGCTTCGAGAACATAGGCTTTATGCCAAGTTCAAGAAATGTAAGTTCTGGTTGTCTCAGGTGTCCTTCCTAGGGCACATTGTGAGTAAAGATGGGATCAAGGTGGATCCCGGGAAGATTGAATCCGTCAGGGATTGGCCGAGACCGAAGACAGTGACAGAGATCAGAAGCTTCTTGGGATTAGCTGGGTACTACCGTAGGTTCGTGGAGGGGTTCTCCAAAATTTCAATGCCCCTAACCGAGCTTACAAAGAAGAATCAGCGGTTTATTTGGTCAGATAAGTGCGAAGCTAGCTTTCAGGAGCTGAAACAGAGATTGATTACTGCACCGGTACTAGCCTTGCCTTCGGACAAAGAGAAGTTCGTAGTCTACTGTGACGCATCCAAACAGGGTTTGGGGTGTATATTGATGCAAGACGACCGGGTTATCGCTTATGCCTCCCGTCAGTTAAAGGATTATGAACAGCGATACCCGACTCATGATCTAGAATTGGCCGCAGTGGTTTTTGCACTGAAGATTTGGCGGCATTACCTTTATGGGGAGAAGTGCGAGATCTATACCGACCATAAAAGTCTCAAGTATTTCTTTACTCAGAAAGATTTGAACATGAGACAAAGGCGTTGGTTGGAATTAGTGAAGGATTACGATTGCGAGATCCTCTATCATCCCGGAAAAGCCAATGTAGTGGCCGACGCCCTGAGCAGAAAGGGTCCCTGGCAAGTAGCTAATATGATTCAGATCTCACCTCAGCTAGCAGAGGATATGGTTAGATCCAGCATTGAGTTTGTGGTAGGTCAGCTTCACAACTTAACGCTGCAATCTGACCTATTAGAAAGAATAAAGGTCGCTCAGATGACAGATCCGGAGTTAGTGAAAATCCGAGATGAGGTGTTGGCTGGTCAAGCCAAGGACTTTTCAGTGTCAGATAGTGGGATGCTTTTGTATAAAGCAAGGGTTTGTGTTTCGAGCAGTGTGGAACTTAGAAACGAGATCTTTGAGGAGGCTCATTCTACTCCGTATTCTCTGCATCCCGGCACCACCAAGATGTACCAAGATTTGAAACCGTACTTCTGGTGGAACGGTATGAAGAAGAATTTGGTAGAATTCGTATCGAGATGCCTCACATGTCAGCAGATTAAGGCTGAACATCAAAGACCAGCAGGGTTGTTGCAGCCTCTAACCCTACCAGAATGGAAATGGGAAGATATTACGATGGATTTTGTGGTCGGGTTACCTAGGACCACGGGGTTGTATGATTCCATCTGGATAGTGGTGGATCGATTTACGAAATCTGCTCATTTTCTGTCGGTCAGAACAACATTTTCAGTGGATCAGTTGGCAGAACTGTACATTAGAGAGATAGTAAGACTTCACGGGGTACCGAAGTCTATAGTTTCGGAGAGGGATCTGAAATTCACCTCCAAATTTTGGCAAAGTTTGCAACGGGCAATGGGTACAAAGCTAAAATTCAGTACAGCATTCCATCCTCAGACAGATGGTCAGTCCGAAAGGACAATTCAGATATTAGAGGATATGTTGAGAGCCTGTGTTATGGACTTTGAAGGCTCATGGAGTAAGTATCTACCGTTGATAGAATTCTCTTACAACAACAGTTATCAGAGTACGATAGGGATGGCTCCCTATGAACTGTTGTACGGTAGAAAATGTAGATCCCCTATCCACTGGGATGAGACAGGGGAGAGGAAATACCTGGGTCCAGAGTCAGTACAGCGGACCAATGAGGCGATAGAGAAGATAAAAGCTAGAATGCTTACCTCACAGAGCAGACAGAAGAGTTACGCAGATCCGAAGCGCAGAGATGTTGAGTTCCAAGTAGGGGAACATGTGTTTTTGCGAGTATCTCCGATGAAGGGGATTAAACGTTTCGGGAAAAGAGGCAAGTTATGCCCTAGATTTACAGGACCTTTCGAGATTCTCGAGAAGATAGGTCAAGTGGCATATCGGTTAGCATTGCCTCCAGCCTTATCAGCAGTGCACAACGTATTCCATGTCTCAATGTTGAGAAAATACGTTTCAGACCCCTCTCATATACTCAGTTATGAGAGTCTTCAGCTTCAGCCAGACATGACCTATGAGGAACAGCCAGAAAGGATAAAGTCCTTCGGAATAAGACCATAGCTTTGGTCAAAGTTCTCTGGAGAAACAGCAAGGTGGAGGAAGCCACCTGGGAGCTAGAGTCAGATATGAGAGCTCAATATCCAGAGTTATTCAGGTTAGATTTCGGGGACGAAATCCTTTTAAGGGGGGGATAGTTGTAAAGCCCGCTTAGTTAATTTGGAAATTATCAGTTAATTGTGATTAATTATGAAATTATTTATAGCTATTTAAATAATTTATTATACTGTTATTTATGTTATTCAGTATCTTGCATATTTTGCATTTCCGGTGTCCGGTATTTTGGAACTCGGCGTTTGGCTCAGTAGAAATCACAACTTAGTATGTAGTAGTTTGGGGACGGGTTTTAGACATTGGGAATGTCGGGAATGGCCGGGAATTTAGAATTTCCCAAAAATACCCCTTTAGTATGATTTTCATGATTTTATGGTAGAGGGGCAAAATGATCTATTTGCCCCATTAGTGTTTTGTTTTATGTGAAGTTGTTAAAGGAAAATTAAATATTTATTTATGTTTATTTGGCTGAAATGAATAGTGTATGTGTTATATGCTAGGTGTCATTTTTATTATTTTCATTTTCCATCAAAAAATGCTAAGTTAGAAAAAAATAGAATTTTCCAAAGAAAACTCTCTCTCTTTTCCTCTCATTTTCGGCCAAGCTTAGGGAGCAGATAGGGCTGGATTTTCCTTGTTGAATTCAAGTTATTTTAGCAAGATCAAAGTGATTTTCATTGAGGTATTTCTTGGCTTTAGTTTCTTACTTGGTTTTTCTTGAAAAAAATGATGAAAATGATGATGCATGCATGATTAATTGAGGTTGTTGCTGCTGTGTTTTGTTGATGTTTTTTGTGGTTTAAAGCATGATTCTTAGTTGGTAATTAAGCTCTTGTGAAGTATGATTCCTAGGTTGAGCATGCTAGAGGTTTATTATTGCAAAAGTTTGATTTTCAACATGAATTATTGTGAATCTGTTCTGTGATGTTGCTGTTGTTTTTAATTGTTTTTCAGAGGCTTAGATAAGCTTGATTAAGTTGAATTAAGCTAGTGAAATGCATGTTTAGGTGTTTTTGCTCAAGTTTGAGTTTAGAACTCAAGCTTGAGCTCCAATGGCATTTTTCATGTTTGAGGTTTCTGGGTGGTTTTGATGCCTTGGATATGTTCTAGGGATGGTTTAGAACAGGTCTGGAAAGTTTGGAACCAATTGGGGTTAAATTGGTCGAGTTATGAAAAATTTGGTTTGTCGCTGCGAGGAACCGGAATTAGGTTGTGCATCCGGAATTCGGATGAGGGTTCGAATTTCCCCGAACCGGAATTAGGTTGGGCAACCGGTCTACGGTTGGGGAAAATTCGGGGACCCTAGTTTTCCTCGTTTTTATGTTTTTAGGGGTATTGCCATGCTTTTTATCGATAGGAAACTTTTAGTTCCTAGTTTTAGTCCGGGAAGTGATTTAGCGTGTCACTTATAGCGTTGTGATTTTTATGGTTTAGGAGCCGATGTCCGCCGCTCGGCTTCGATTCCGGTCATGTTGACCGGCACACCTGAAATCGGAATCCAGGTAAGATTAGTATAACAGTATGCATATGTAGATTACATGTTTAGCGTGCATGTAGGAAGCCTGCTAGTTTACATTAGTTATGTATATAGGCTTCGAACCATCCAACCCTGTCACGTCGGTACGAGTGGAGTATGACCAAGCGCCGGAATATGACCGGTTTGACCGTCAGTCGACATTTGGTTGGTGGTTCGGTGCTATTGACCTATCCCGTCGGTACGAGGCTGGAGTATGACCGGGCGGAGTATGACCGGTTCGACCGATCAGGAGGATACTTGTCAATAGTACCGTCCCTGTGAACGTTCATAACTCAGTACCATGTTGGACATGGCAGTAGTGGCTCAGTACCATGTTGGACATGGCAGTAGCGGGACTCAGTATCGTGTTGGACACGGCAGTTAGAATTATGTATGATATTATTATGCTTTTCTTACTGAGTCTGTCGACTCACAGTTTATGTTCATGTGTAGGTAAAGGCAAGGCTTTAGCTGATGGACCGGTGAGCGAGCTTATGAGATTGTACATGTCGGGGCGGTTAGGGCACGGGGCGTACGATCCTCGGGACAGCAAGGCTGAATTTTTGTAACCGGTCGTTAGACGACCTTTATTTTATGTATCAGTTAAACAGTTAAACTTTTTGTAAATATTTTTATAATCGGGATCCCGAGTCTTTTGTAATATGGTTTTATAAGTTTAATTAAAAAGCAAAATTTTAATTAATCACGTTTTCCATAAACCTCGTTGATTAGCAACGAGCTGCACAGTACGTTTAAAAATCACGTAATACGCCTAAGGTAGTTAGGGTGTTACAAAATGGTATCAGAGCCTTGACCCAGCCAGAAGTGTGGTCGACGAGGACGTCGGACCGCGTAAGGGGGGGTGATTGTGACAGTCAGTAATCCCGTGATCCGTAAGGGGAAACACCGGGTAAGCTGTGCAATCTCACACCGCCTGGGGAAGGTCAAGTGGGATGATTCTGAGACTGTGTAGGTATGGGACTACACAGTTGAAGAGGGCTTAAATGGATTGATTGGTACTACCTATGTCAACAAGGTGCATCTTGTTTTTCGGTAGCCCATCTCGAAAGAACTCCACAGTTAAGCGTGCTTGGCTTGGAGCAATTTAAGGATGGGTGACCTCCTGGGAAGTTTTCCCAGGATGCGTGTGAGTGAGGACAAAGCACGCTGAAAACACTCGTGTTGGTCTGTAGGGTCAGTCGTCAGTCCATGAAGCAGCCAGAGTGACGTACTCGTGTATAAGAGCCATTTATTCTGTGGGTGTAAGGGCCCAATGGAGGCTTGAAGCGAGGACGTTACACTAACTCAATGATTTAACCCCATGTCTCCTGCCTGTCTATGGTTTCTCCGGTGAAGGAGTCGACCTCTAGGACAAATTCGTCTACCCCTCACTATTGGACAAGCTCCAACAAGCATGACTATCATGGCACAGTTCCTGATATTAGATGTTCCTTCAGCTTTTAACGTAATGTTGGGTCGGCCGGCCTTGCATGACTTAAAGGCTGTCACATCAATATTCCACTCATGTTTGAAGTTTCAAACAAAGAATGGGGTAGGGTGTCTGAGAGGAAGCCAAGAGTCTGCTCGGGAATGTTATAACCTTGCAGTGGCCAAGGCTAAGAAGGAATTATCCTCCAGCCAGAGCACAAACAAGGAAAAAAACATTTCCAAGTTGGGAACTTCCCAAGGCGAGGAGGAAGATGTGGATCCTCGACTTGGGGACCCAAGCAGCAATGTTGGACCTGTGGAAGAGTTAGAAGAGATCGAGATCGATCCAGATATCCCAACCAGAAAGCTAAAGATCGGAAAGGGTTTGTTGCTCGAAGTAAAATCAGAATCGATAAAATTTCTGAGAGGAAACCTAGACGTTTTTGCCTGGTCACATGCAGATATGGTTGGAATTGATCCTTCTATCATTTCGCACGTTCTGAATATTGATCCAAACTTCCGGCCAGTCCAATAAAAGCGAAGGCTACTTGATAAAGAACGAGCATTAGCCCTGATGGAAGAAGTAGAAAAGCTGGGCAACAATAATTTTATAATTGAAGCTTTCTACCTAGCTTGGGTCGAAAATCCCGTATTGGATCCCAAAACAAACAAGAAATGGCGAGGCTATATTGATTACACAGACCTCAACAAAAGCATGCCCCAAAGACTGTTTTCCACTTCAAGGGATCGACCAGTTCGTAGATCCACCAGGCCAAGAACATACAAGTTTCCGAAAAGATATGGGTCTATATTGCTACAAAGTAATGTAGTTTGATCTAAAAAATGCTAGAGCGACATACCAAAATTGGTAAACAAAATGTTTAAAGACCATATCGGACAAAATATGAAAGTGTACGTGGATGACATGCTCGTCAAATCCAGGAAGGCTGGGGGGCACATAGACGACCTGGACGAATGCTTCAAAGCCCTTAGAAAGTAGAATATAAAACTAAATCCCTCAAAGTGTTCCTTTGGAGTCAGTTTGAGAAAGTTTCTGGGCTTCATCGTCAATGGCCAAGGAATTGAAGCCAATCTAGAGAACATTCAAGCCCTCCCGGATATGAAGTCGCCAACTAAAAAAAAGAAAGTGCAAAGTTTGACAGCTTGGATCGCCGCACTCAGCAGGTTTGTTTCAAAATCAACAGATAAGTGTGTCCCATTCTTCAATATCTGACGAGGAAACAAGCAGTTCGAGTGGATGGAGAAATGTGAATAATCTTTCCAAGAGCTAAAAGTGCAACTTGCAAAACCTCCCATACTCTCAAAACCTCTATACGGAGAAGAACTTGGAATATACTTAGCTGTCACAAAACATGCCGTAAGTGCCGTGCTAATCAGAGAAGAGAACAACATACAAAACCTAGTCTATTACATCACTAAAAGACTCATTGAGGCCGTAGGCCGATACCCATTGATAGAGAAACTCGCTTACTGCCTTATTCTGGCAACAAGAAAGTTAAGGCCTTATTTTCAAGCTCATCATGTTTGGGTGTACACTCACCAACCATTACGCTAAATACTGCAAAAGCCAGATGCCTCTGGATGGCTACTCAATTGGGCGGTAGATTTGGGCCAATACGAAATTACTTTCCAACCTCAAACAACAATCAAAGGCCAAGCCTTAGCAGACTTTGTGGTAGAATGCACATGCAACAAAGAAAGCATACCAGAAAGCAACCCCGAGCTGGTAAAAACACCTCAGCCAAGTAATAATGAAGATAAGTTGAAATGGATGTTGGGTTTTGTGCCCTAAATAAAACCCATTTCAATATAATCAGATTTAGTTATTAATGAAGATCAGAAATAACATTTTATGTTGCAGGGGTCACATGATATATTTCATGATTATATATATAATGTATGAATTATATTTAAGTCCAGAACATATGAATTTGTTAATGATTATAGTGTTGTCAGCACAGTAGAATATAATCTTAATTATATGTTCGAAAGTGTAACACCCTAACTATCTTAGGCATATTACATGATTTTTAAACTTACTGTGCAGCTCGTTGCTAATCAACGAGGTTTATGGAAAACGTGATTAATTAAAATTTTTCTTTTTAATTAAACTTATAAAACCATATTACAAAAGACTCGGGATCCCGATTATAAAAATATTTACAAAAAGTTTAACTGTTTAACTAATACATAAAATAAAGGTCGTCTAACGACCGGTTACAAAAATTCAGCCTTGCTGTCCCGAGGATCGTACGCTCCAGGCCTAACCGCCCCGACATGTACAATCTCATAAGCTCGCTCACGGTCCATCAGCTAAAGCCTTGCCTTTACCTACACATGAACATAAACTGTGAGTCGACAAACTCAGTAAGAAAAGCATAATAATATCATACATAATTCTAACTACCGTGTCCAACACGATACTGAGTCCCGCTACTGCCATGTCCAACATGGTACTGAGCCACTACTGCCATGTCCAACATGGTACTGAGTTATGAACGTTCACAGGGACGGTACTATTGACAAGTATCCTCCTGATCGGTCGAACCGGTCATACTCCGGCTGCTGGTCATACTCCAGCCTGTACCGACGGGATAGGTCAATAGCACTGAACCACCAACCAAATGTCGGCTGATCGGTCAAGCCGGTCATACTCCGTCTTGGTCATACTCAACTGTACCGACGTGACAGGGTTGGATGGTTCGAAGCCTATATACATAACTAATGTAAACTAGCAGGCTTCCTACATGCACGCTAAACATGTAATCTACATATGCATACTGTTATACTAATCTTACCTGGATTCCGATTTCAGGTGTGCCGGTCAACATGACTGGAACTGAAGCTGAGCGGCGGATTACTGGCTCCTAAACCATAAAAATCACAATGCTATAAGTGACACGCTAAATCACTTCGCGGGGACTAAAACTAGGAACTAAAAGTTTCCCTATCGATAAAAAGCATGGCAATACCCCTAAAAACATAAAAACGAGGAAAACTAGGGTCCCTGAATTTTCCCCAACCGGTAGACCGGTTGCCCAACCGGAATTCCGGTTCTGGGAAATTCAGAACCCTCATCCGGAATTCCGGATGCACAACCGGAATTCCGGTTCCTCGCAGGCAGCAAACCAAATTTTTCATAACTCGACCAATTCAACCCCAATTGGTTCCAAACTTTCCAGACCTGTTCTAAACCATCCCTAGAACATATCCAAGGCATCAAAACCACCCAGAAACCTCAAACATGAAAAATGCCATTGGAGCTCAAGCTTGAGTTCCAAACTCAAACTTGAGCAAAAACACCTAAACATGCATTTCACTAGCTTAATTCAACTTAATCAAGCTTATCTAAGCCTCAGAAAAACAATTAAAAACAACAGCAACATCACAGAACAGATTCACAATAATTCAGGTTGAAAATCAAACTTTTGCAATAATAAACCTCTAGCATGCTCAACCTAGGAATCATACTTCACAAGAGCTTAATTACCAACTAAGAATCATGCTTTAAACCACAGAAAACATCAACAAAACACAGCAGCAACAACCTCAATTAATCATGCATGCATCATCATTTTCATCATTTTTTTCAAGAAAAACCAAGTAAGAAACTAAAGCAAAGAAATACCTCAATGAAAATCACTTTGATCTTGCTAAAATAACTTGAATTCAACAAGGAAAATCCAGCCCTAGCTGCTCCCTAAGCTTGGCCGAAAATGAGAGGAAAAGAGAGAGAGTTTTCTTTGGAAAATTCTATTTTTTTCTAACTTAGCATTTTTTGATGGAAAATGAAAATAATAAAAATGACACCTAGCATATAACACATACACTATTCATGTCAGCCAAATAAACATAAATAAATATTTAATTTTCCTTTAACAACTTCACATAAAACAAAACACTAATGGGGCAAATAGACCATTTTGCCCCTCTACCATAAAATCATGAAAATCATACTAAAGGGGTATTTTTGGGAAATTCTAAATTCCCGGCCATTCCCGACATTCCCAATGTCTAAAACCCGTCCCCAAACTACTACATACTAAGTTGTGATTTCTACTGAGCCAAACGCCGAGTTCCAAAATACCGGACACCGGAAAAGCAAAATATGCAAGATACTGAATAACATAAATAACAGTATAATAAATTATTTAAATAGCTATAAATAATTTCATAATTAATCACAATTAACTGATAATTTCCAAATTAACTAAGCGGGCTTTACAGTTAGAGTCCCATCTTTTCATAAGTAGTTTTGAAGAAGATATTGGAAGAGGCTCCATTATCAATCATGGTTCTGGCCACCATTTTATTGGCTATCTTCACTTACATGACCAGTGGGTCATTGTGCGAAAATCTTTGACAGCGTCTTCATCATTGAAAGTTATGGTAGGCCCTCCTGCTCGTGGAACTTTGGGCTTCCATTCTTCCACAGCCAGGATAACTTCCTCTTATTCGTGTTGTGCTGTTCGGGCATAGCTATCCCGAGCTTTTCCCAAATCTCTAGCAATATGCGGGCCTCCAATGATGACTTGCAGATGTCCATCTACCGGTGGAGGTAGGAAATCATGGTTATTGTCATTCCTCTGACCCTGATCGGTCTTCACATACTTCTGCAAGTGTGGGTTGTTTTTACTTATCAAGAATTCAATTTCCTGCTTCAGGTTTTTGTATTCATTAGTCTCATGGCCATAGTCTCCGTGAAATTGACAAAACTTTGTCATGTCCCTCTTGCTAACATCTTTCTTCATGGGCCTGAGCTTCTTATATGGGGCCAGTGACTGAGTTGCCATGTAAACACTTTCTACGTCTTCAGTAAAGATAGTGAATGCGGTGTACTTTGCTTGACTCTCACGGAGAGTTTGTTTGGATTTGCCAGTGAACTTTCCCTTCTTCCCATTCCCTTGCCTGTGGCTATTGTTGGAACGTTTACCACTTGAGTTTGAATTATTTGGGTTCTGGGGGAGTTGGGCAGACGTTCCAGTTGAAGGGGCTTTTGACTTGCTAGGCTTTTGCTCACCTTCTGCTCGTTGAATGGCTTCTTCGAGCTTGATGAAGCCTTCAGCACAGTCAAGAAAATCACTCATTGAGTCTACCAGCCCATTCTTCCTTATATCCTTCCAAAGTTCACCGAGGACTTCAATGCCCCCCAGTATCACAGATAACTTTCCATCTTTAGTTACCCATGAAAGTTTAGTCGCCTCCGTCATGAATCTGCTGATGTATGCTCGGAGAGGTTCACCTAGTCTTTGCTTGACTTCAACCATGTCTCCTAGATGCAACGCAAGTTGGCAAGAGGAGGAGAACTGTGCATGGAATTCCGAACAGAAGGCTTTCCATGAACTGAACTTTCTAAGGGCCAACTTGAAATACCATTACTGGGTGGCTTCCGACAAGGTAGTAGGAAAGATTCTGCAACACACATCCCCTCGTACCCCTTGCAAATTCATTTGCATTTCGAAATACTTGAGGTGGGAAAGAGGGTCTTCTCTTCCTGTGTACCTTTTCCATGTTGGAATTTTAAACTTGTGGAGCAACGCCAGAAGATTGATCTAAGGAGAAAAAGGCGTTCCACGTGCTCGGTCCAGCCATGCCTTGGAAAATATTTTTCAGTTCGTCTAGTTGTGCCTGTATGGCTAGGCTAACCTGCTTGGCATTCTGGTCAATTTGAATCACATCAGTATCTTTCTGAGACAAAATTTGAGCACGGGCTCCGGGTTGTACGATCATCGTGACAATCTGATCGTCTACTCCTCTCCTTTTGTTCAGGTCACTCCTTAGGTCATGATTTGTCCCCAACCTTTCGAATACAGAAGCACTTGGCTGTCTTAATGATTGATTTGCTTGGTTGACAGGTGGAATGACACCGTTAACCTGGTTGGAACTATCAGGTATGACCTCTCCTGATGAATTACTAGACAAGGTCTGCCCAGCTACCGCTAGGCCCACAAGTGGAACTCGTGACCGGGGATTTGGCGGCTGACCATTCGCAGTCTAGGAAGTAATCATCGTTGGATCTTTGTCTGTCTCGCCCAAGGGGATGACACTTCGAGGTTGCTGACCTACAGTTTGGTAGGCTTTTCGTATCAGCGTGGTAGCTTGACGACTACAATTTTCAATCTCTATATGATGAGCCCTTAACGCTTCCATCTCTTTGTCTCTCCACTCAGTAAACATACGTCTTTGTTCCTCGAAGGCGAGGTTTACCGCAGCGCGGAGATCTTCCTGAACATGATGTAGGGTATTGGCATGAGCCTGCACGTGTTGGGTTTTATGCCCTAAATAAAACCCCATTTCAATATAATCTATTTTATTCAACATCAATAAAGAAACATAAGTATTTTTCATTCATTTGTGTATGTTTTGGTTCACTTTATCAATTGCTTGTCTATTTGATTTATAAATTCATCTGAAACCCTTTTCACAAACTTGATCCTGTTTATTGTGTTGTCAACACTTTGGAAAGTAAACATGACTATGTGAATAAAGTTTCATAGATTTATCAGACACAGGGTTTTACTGATATGATAATCTACAACAAGAGTTTACTTGCATTTGGAGAAATGCTATGTTCTTTTCAGAACATTGGTTAAAGTAAAGCTCAGGTTGGATGCATGGAGTATGCATTGGAAGGGACCGATATTGAACTTTGACTGAGATTTATTAAACTTACCGTAAAATCTATTCAAGTCAATACCACCTAGTTGATTCTAGATCAAATGATCTTAATCCTGTTATGATTAGGCTCAATCTCAGGAGGCTATTCATGTTCTTTTATTTGTTAGTTAAGCCTACTTTTAGGTCAGGGTCATACGTACATTTTGGGAACACGGTAATGCAATTGAGTGGGAGCGCTAACATAAACATGGAATCTATAGCTTCTATCTTCCGAATAGTAAGCAAAGGATGATCTCCTTCGAGCTTGACCAAACAAAAATAAATGGTGGAGTACTCATTTCACTTAAGCTGAAATATCATTTATACAGGGTCAAGTGTTTTAAGGATAAAATACATAGTAGGGTGTAACGGTAATCTAATCCCTTTACAGTGTAGATCATTCATATAGAGGATCATTGATCAAATTAGGATTATAACAATGGATAACTAATGATGTGTCTATATGGTTGAACATATAGAGCATTCTAAGTTCTATGCTTGGATTCAACGAAGAATTAATAAGTTAGTGAATTTAAGTAACAAATTCTTGATCTACTTATTGGAAGTTCGGTTATATAGACCCATGGTCCCCCCACTAGTTGAGATAATATTGCTTGTAAGACTCATGTAATTGGTTTTGATTAATCAATTATAATTCTCAAATTAGACTATGTCTATTTGTGAATTTTTCACTAAGTAAGGGCAAAATTGTAAACAAAGAGTTTTTAGGGGCATATTTGTTAATTATGATACTTTGTATGGTTCAATTAATAAATATGATAAATGACAATATTATTTAATAATTAATTATAGTTATGAAATAGTTAAAATTGGCATTTAAATGGTTGAATTAGAAAATTAGCGTTTTTGAGAAAATTAGATGCAAAAGTGATAAAACTGCAACATTACAAAAAGTGAGGCCGAAATCCATACTGCCATGGCCGACCACTTTCATAGGATTTATCCTCTGATATTTTCATTATTTTAATGCCAAATAATTCAAACTAACCCTAGTAGAATGCTATAAATAGATAGTGAAGGCTTCAGGAAATTACACTTTTCATTCAGAAAAACCTTAGCCTCTCTCTCTACCTTGGCTGACCACTCCCTCTCTCTCTTCTTCCTAAAGATTTCGAAACACTTAGTGATTAGAGTAGTGCCCACACACAGAAAGTGATACCTCAATCATAGTGAGGAAGATCCTGAAGAAAGACTTTCAGCAAGAAGGAGTTTCAACACTAAAGAATCAGAGAAAGAGATCAAGGTTCAGATCTTGATAATACTCTGCGACAGAAAGGATACAAGGGTTAGAGATCTGAACGGAAGGAGTCATATTATTCCGCTGCACCCAATGTAAGGTTTCTTAAACTTTATATGTGTTTATTTCATCGTTTTAGAAAGTTCATATTTAGGGTGTTAATCAACATACTTGTTAGTAGATCTAAGATCCTGGTAAAATAATTTCCAACAACACGAGCCCAAGAAATTTGGACTTTAAAACGATTGATTGATGTTTGTAAATTTTCGTGAAAAATAATTGAATATATGTTTCTAGAATTATTTTTTGTGGATAGTATGGAAAAAATTAAGCAAGTTACTTTTTTACAGAACTCAATTTTGATTTAATTTGAATTAGTTATGATTTTTTGAAGTTTCGAAAAATCTAGGAATCGAGCAACGAGCATCCGCGCGTGGAAATCATGCTGGTGACCCTCCTGCGCCGAGAAACCTCGGCAGTGCACTCCTATGCGCGCGCGGACGGGTATGCACAGCATACCGTCCGTACAGCTCGCATTTTTTTCCTTTTTCTTCGATTTTTCATGCTATTTCATGGATTTAAGTTCCGATTTTTTGTGTAGTTCTGTATTAATACATTTACTATTCCTAATTCAATTCTAATTATCATAATTAAATTAATTAATATTTTTTAAATTTAATTCATGATATTAGTGTAATTTGAATTTGAAAAAATAGTAAATATATATCTTTTTGCTTAATTATCTATCTTATTTTTAAATTTGATTATATCTTATCTTATTTTAAAATTTAAGGTCAGATATTAATTTTTTTTAAATTAAATTCTTTTTTAAATAATTTGACCTTGTTTAAATTTAAAATAAGATAACTATAATCATGTAAATTTAAATAGATGTAAGATATTATGCTAACTTTTAAATTTTGACATTTTATTTATTTAAATTATATTTCAAATATGAAAAAGATATTGATTTATCTTTTTTAATTTTTTAAATAATTTTTATTTATAAAACAACATTAAATTTTTAAAAGTAATTAGCAAATTTTGAATGATATTTAGGTTGGTTGAAACTTAATTTTTCAAAATTGTAGGTTTAATTTTCAATAATTTTTTTCTTAATTTCGAAATTTTTTAAATTTTATTATTTTCGAAAATAATTTTTTTTTATTATTCATTTAATTAAATTTTCGAAATTGTTTATTTAAAATTAAATAAATCCTACATCCAACTATCCAGCTAACCTTGTTGCAGGAGTATATGTATTAGCTTGTTTGTAAGTTATTAAAACGTATTATTGCTTGATTGCAAATTGCCATGGTTAACTTGTTGACAGATCCAATGATCTGATTTTAACTCATGGCTCCCTTGGTCAAGTAAATAATCTGTAACAGGTATATTTACAATCTTCTTTTATCTGTGTATGACCTAGCAACATGATAGGATCCATCCAAATTGTGTGCCTGTGTGAGCCTATGTGTTTAATTTCATTATAGATGCATATAGGTTGTTGTTGCTAAATAAAATATCATAGTTCTTGATAGATTTCATTTAGGCCCATTTAGTTTTTGGGCCTATTCAATTAATAACAGTTGTTCATTTTAAGGTTAAATTCCTCTCTTTTGGGCCTTGTGTGAGAGTTGGGAGCCATAGAAGTGGGTACGACATACTGAACCCAGCACCCCCTCACATGAACCACCCCAATTGTGAAGGCCCATTTGCCTGATTTGAATAACTGTACTAGGTTAATTAAATTAGTTTAACCTAATAAAATTGATTAGCAACATAATTAATTTCATTTATTTTGAAATTAATTTAAGAAAACCATAGTTTAACAAATTTTATATTCTAAGCTAAACTATATGTATTTTCTTGTATTTAAATAAATATAGAATTATAACCATCTAGATTCTTTCTGAAGCTTAATTTAAATTTTTCATTATATATTCCTATTTCAGTTGATATTTAGTTATCTATAACTAACCAGCTTAAATCTGAATATCTTTTGGATTTAAAATTTCAAAATTAAGTTGAGGAATTTTAGGTATTGGTTATTAAGATTCTTTAGATATTTTTTAAGTTGATATTTTTTAAATATTAACTTAAAATGGAATATTTTCAAATTAAGTGGTTACAACTTAATTTTAATTTAATGAAGTCTAATTTGACAAATATTTAAGTAGATTTTTTAAATTCTTCTAAAACAACTTAAACAAGATATTTTCAAATTTGGTCGATATTTATTCGAATTGATTTTTTCGAATTTAAATAATAATTGAAAATTAATTAAAGTTTTTTTTTTTATTTAAACCAACTTTAGTTTGTAATTTTTCATTATTATAATATGGAATAAATGATTATACAAAATACATATTTTAAAATAATGAGCTTTTAATCAAGAGACATTCGATCTCCATTGTTGGTTTTGCATTGCGTTTGTTTTAGTGAGTAATCCTCCCTAATGGAGGGACGTTCATTAGCAATTTTGCACCGTTTAATCTCGAAAGAGAAGCTGTTTGTAAGTGTTTTATATGGTATAGATCACCCTAATGGTGGCGACCATATTTGACTTGCAAATTATGAAACAATGGTGGAAGCTCATAAGATAGAATTGCCTTGACTCTCGCCTAAACGGGACAGCGCTGAATTCCAATCTTGATCGAATAAAAGGTTGCTAGAATGATTATCATTTTAGATGAGTTGACAACTCTATTCAATGGATGGTGCTTTGACTCTCGCCTAAACGGGACACTGTATCAGTTTGTTGAAAGACCTTGGAAAATAAACTATTTTAGATTTAGTATTTTTATAACATATGTGCTTATTTGTTATTTTCAGAACATGTGTATGAATTTATGAGCCAAAACCTTACTTCTGTTTTATTGATGTGTTGTAGTGCCATTATGAATAACCGTCACCCCGATCCTCTCCTAGTTAATATCTTAGCAAAAGAACTCTATAGTGTGAAAATGCATCCTGGTAGTTTCATAAACTCGCACGTGTTGATGATGAATCTGAAGTTCCAAAAGGAAAATCTACTAGGAATTGATTTATCAAGAAAACAATGGGTCCAGCTCATTCTTAATAGTCTTCCTCCAGAGTATAATGAATTTGTTATTTCATACATGATCAACAATTTCAACTCCTCCGACATGGACAAGCTCGTAGCAGAATTACAAGCTTATGAACGGAATCTGATTGCAATAGGTCCCCCTGGGTTTGCAATTCATAATCAGAGGAAAACGA
Source organism: Cannabis sativa (assembly GCF_029168945.1). Lineage (NCBI taxonomy): Eukaryota > Viridiplantae > Streptophyta > Magnoliopsida > Rosales > Cannabaceae > Cannabis > Cannabis sativa. The sequence goes on along the minus strand of NC_083605.1, from coordinate 41,688,791 downwards.
TTAAGCATGAAGGCTCTAGCAAAGCTGCTTCTTCAAGTACAATTATCAGACATAATCTTCTATGTTCGAATTGTAATGAAAAGGGACATCAAGAAGAATGATGTCCCAGGCTTCTAAACAATTCAAACGAAGGTAATGCTTTTGTCTTTGAATCATGTGTTTTAGAGAATGACAAATCCGTTTGGATTGTTGATTGTGGGTCTACTAACCATGTATGTTCTTCACTGCAGCTGCTTGAAACTTAGGAAAATCTGCTTCCAGGAGAGTTAAAGCTTAAAGTTGGCAATGGCGAGTTATGTCGGTCAAAGCTAGAGGAAAAGCCCGCATCAAGTTTCAACAAAGATTTTTAATTTTTGAAAATATCTTATTTATTCCAAACTTTAGTAGAACCTTGATTAGTGTCTCATGTTTGCAAACACAATCTTATATATTGAATTTTTTGAGTACAAATTGTTCAATTTCTCGTAATGGATTTCAAATATGTGTTGCTACCATGGAAGAAGGGCTTTATGTTTTAAGACCGACTACACAAATCTCACTAAATAGTGAACTTTTCAATGTAGCTAAACCTAGAAACCTCAAAAAAAGAGAGATTGATAATGATGATCAAACTTATCTATGGCATTTACGTTTAGGTCATATAGGCTTTGATAGACTCAATAGGCTAACCAAAGGCGGTCCATAGAAAAATGTCGTCTTAGGTGAACTGCCAGTATGCGAGTCCTGCCTAGAAGGAAAAATGACTAAATGTTCTTTCTCTGCAAAGGGAGAGCGTGCTAAAATTCCCCTAGGGTTAGTGCATTCTGATGTTTGCGGACCTCTGAATGTAAAAGCCCGAGGAGGTTATGAGTATTTTGTCACTTTCATTGACGATTACTCTAGATATAGTTTTTTTTGCCTAATGCAAAAGAAATCTGAAACGTTTGAAAAGTTTCAGGAGTTTCATGCTTTGGCTCAAAACCAATTAGGTAAATCATTAAAGATCTTGCGAACTGATACGGGTGGAGAATATATGGATATGCAGTTCAAAGATCATTTAATTGAACTTGGAATTGAATCCCAATACACTGCCCCAGGCACTCCACAACAAAATCGAGTTGCAGCAAGAAGAAATCGCACTCTTTTGGAAATGGTTAGGTCTATGCTGAGTTATTCAACTCTGTCTACGTCCTTCTGGGGATATGCTATACAGATGGCTAATGACATTTTAAATGTTGTTCCATCTAAAGCAGTTCCTAAGACACCCGTCGAACTTTGGAATGGTTGTACACATAGTTTACGCCACTACAAAATTTAGGGGTGCCCTGCTCATGTCTTAAGAAAGAAAGAAGGCAAACTTGAATCACGTACCGAAGTATGCATGTTTTTCGGAAATTCTAAAGAGACTAGGGGTGGAATATTTTATAGTCACAAGGATAATAAAGTGCTTGTCTCTACAAATGCTACTTTTCTTGAAGAGGACTATATTAAAGACAACAAACCGAAAAGTAAAGTTCTTCTAGAGGAATTGCTTTCAGATATAACTCATTCCAATGTTCCGTCCTCTTCCACTGAAGAAGAGGACAATCCCACTCCCTCAGTCGAACCAACTAAGAAATCTACTACTAAAGTTTCTGTTCAGAAGATCACCGCTCCTCGTCGTAGTGGGAGGGTTTCAACAAAACCAGCTCGTTATGGCTTGGATGGTGAAATCAATATGGTCGTTGGTGACGGTATTGAAGACTGTAACACCCTAACTAATTTAGGCGTATTACGTGATTTTTAAATGTACTGTGCAGCTCGTTGCTAATCAACGAGGTTTATGGAAACACGTGATTAATTAAAATTTTGCTTTTTCATTAAACTTATAAACCATTTTAACAAAAAGTCTCGGGATCCCGATTTATAAAAATATTTACAAATGTATTTACTATTCAACTTTTACATCAAAATAAGGTCATCTAACGTAGTTACAAAAATCCCGGCCTGTCATCCCGAGGATCGTACGCTCCAGGCCTAACCGCCCCGACATGTACAATCCCATAAGCTCGCTCACGGTCCATCAGCAACTGCCTTGCCTTTACCTACACATGAACGTAAACTGTGAGTCGACAGACTCAGTAAGAAAAGCATACTAATATCATACATAAAGGCGGCTGCCGTGTCCAACACGATGCCGAGTCCCGCTCTTGCCATGTCCAACATGGTGCCGAGCACTGCGCCATGTCCAACATGGTGCCGAGTTTTGAACGTTCGGGGGACGGTACTATTGACAAGTATCCTCTGATCGGTCGAGCCGGTCATACTCCGACTGCTGGTCATACTCCGGCCTGTACCGACGGGATAGGTCAATAGCCGAACCACCAACCGGTGTCGGCTGATCGGTCGAGCCGGTCATACTCATTCTTGGTCATACTCCAGCCTGTACCGACGTGACGGGGGTTGGGTGGTTCGAAGCCTAAATACATATCTAATGTAATCTAACAGGCTTCCTACATGCACGCTAAACATGTAATCTACATATGCATACTGTTATACTAATCTTACGGATTAGATTTCGAGGTGTGTAGGTCAACCTGACTGGAACTGAAGCTGAACGGCGGATTACTGGCTCCTAAACCATAAAAACCACAACGCTATAAGTGACACGCTAAATCACTTCCCGGGGACTAAAACTTGAAACTAAAAGTTTCCCTATCGATAAAAAGCATGGCAATACCCCTAAAAACCCAAAAACGAGGAAAACTAGGGTTCTGAAAAATCCCCCATCCGGAAGTCCGGTTGCCCAACCGGAATTCCGGTTCTGGGAAAATACGAACCCCCATCCGAATTCCGGATGCTCAACCGGAATTCCGGTTCCTCGCGAGCAGCAACCAAAAATTCACATATCTTGACCAATTCGAACCCAATTGATCCCAAACTTTCCAGACCTCCTCTATAGGTCCCAAATAACAATTCTAGAGCATCAAACCTACCCAGAAATCCCACATGCAAAATTCACCATTGGAGCTCAAGCTTTGAGTTCCAAACTCAAGCTTGAGCAAAACCACTTAAACAAGCAATCCAGTAGCTTAATTCTACATCACTAAGCATAAAATAACCTCTGCAAACTAACAATAACATCCAGCAACATCACAGCACATAATCACAACATTTTCCTTCAAAAATCATACTTTTTCACATAAAAACTAAGAGCTTGAACAACCTAACTAATCATGCCTCAAACATTTCAATTTATATCAAATAAACATGCTTTGAACCTCAGAACACAATAATCAAACACAGCAACAAGAACAGCCACAAAATCTAACATGCAACCTACTATTTTCACATAAAAAACATCAAAAACACAAAGAGAGGTTGAGAACCACTTACAAGCAACTAAGGATCAAAAAATCTACACAAGAAGGACTTGAATCACCAAGAAAAATCCTTCCTCCTAGCTGCTCAAAGATGGCCGAAAAGAGAGGGGCTTGAGAGAGTTTCTTTCAGCCAATTCAAAATAACCAAATAATATTTAATTTCCATTTAAAAATCACATAAGACAAAAATATCATTGGGGCAAAAAGACCATTTTGCCCCTCCATACTAAAACCACATAATAACCACTAAAGGGGTATTTTTGGGACATTCTAAATTCCGGCCATTCGACATTCCCAATGTCTAAATCCCGCCCCCAAAATACTAACATACTAAGTTGTGATTTCTACTGAGCCAAACGCCGCGTTCCAAAATACCGGACACCGGAAATGCGAAACATAAAAGCTACTGATGACATAATTATGCATATCTGAATTCCATAAATAACAATGATAAATTATTTAAATAGCTATAAATAATTTCCTGATTAACATAAATAACTGCTAATTTCCAAATTAACTAAGCGGGCTTTACAACTATCCCCCCCTTAAAAGGATTTTGTCCCCGAAATCTAACCTGAATAACTCTGGATATTGAGCTCGCATATCTGATTCTAGCTCCCAGGTGGCTTCTTCCACCTTACTGTTTCTCCAGAGAACCTTGACCAATGCTATGGTCTTATTCCGAAGGACTTTATCCTTTCTATCCGGGATACGCACCGGCCGTTCCTCATAAGACATATCTGACTGAAGCTGAAGGCTCTCATAACTGAGTATATGAGAGGGGTCTGAAACGTATTTTCTCAACATTGAGACATGAAATACGTTGTGCACTGCTGATAAAGCTGGAGGCAATGCTAACCGATATGCCACTTGACCTATCTTCTCGAGAATCTCGAAAGGTCCTGTAAATCTAGGGCATAACTTGCCTCTTTTCCCGAAACGTTTAATCCCCTTCATCGGAGATACTCGCAAAAACACGTGGTCCCCTACTCGGAACTCAACATCCCTACGTTTCGGATCCGCGTAACTCTTCTGTCTGCTCTGGGAGGCAAGCATTCTAGCTTTTATCTTTTCTATTGCCTCATTGGTCCGCTGAACTGAATCCGGACCTAGGTATTTCCTCTCCCCTGTCTCATCCCAGTGGATAGGGGATCTACATTTCCTACCGTACAACAGTTCGTAGGGTGCCATCCCTATCGTATTCTGGTAACTGTTGTTGTACGAGAACTCCACTAACGGTAGGTATTTACTCCATGAACCCTCAAAGTCCATAACACAGGCTCTCAGCATATCCTCTAATATCTGAATTGTCCTTTCGGACTGACCATCTGTCTGAGGATGGAATGCTGTGTCCGAATTTTAGCTTCGTACCCATTGCCCGTTGCAAACTTTGCCAAAATTTAGAGGTGAATTTCGGATCCCTGTCCGAAACTATAGACTTCGGTACCCCGTGAAGTCTCACTATCTCCCTGACATATAACTCTGCCAACTGATCCACTGTAAACGTTGTTCTAACCGGCAGAAAATGAGCAGATTTCGTAAATCGATCCACCACTACCCAGATGGAGTCATACATACCCGTGGTCCTAGGTAACCCGACCACAAAATCCATCGCAATATCCTCCCATTTCCACTACGGTAGGGTTAGAGGCTGCAACAACCTGCTGGTCTGCGATGTTCGGCCTTGATCCGTCGACAAGTGAGGCATCTCGAAACGAATTCTACCAAATTCTTCTTCATACCGCTCCACCAGAAGTACGGTTTCAAATCTTGGTACATCTTGGTGGTGCCGGGATGTAGAGAATATGGAGTAGAATGAGCCTCCTCAAAGATCTCGTTCCTCAAGTCCACACTGTTCGGGACACAAACCACGGCTTTATACAAAAGCATCCCATCGTCTGTCATCCTTTGAAAAGTCTTTGGCTTGACCACCAATACCTCATCTCGGATCTTCACTAACTCCGGATCGTCGTCGAGCAACCTTTATTCTTTCTAACGGATCGGATTGCGGCGTTAAGTTGTGAAGTGACCTACCACAAACTCAATGCTTTGGATCTAACCATATCCTCCGCTAGGCCGAGGTGAGATCTGAACCATGCTAGCTACTTGCCCGGGACCCTTTCTGCTCAGGACATCGGCCACTACATTGGCTTTCCCGGGATGGTAAAGAATCTCACAATCATAGTCCTTCACTAATTCCAACCAACGCCTTTGTCTCATGTTCAAATCTTTCTGAGTAAAGAAATACTTGAGACTTTTATGGTCGGTATAGATCTCGCACTTCTCACCATACAAGTAATGCCGCCAAATCTTCAGTGCAAAAACCACTGCGGCCAATTCTAAATCATGAGTCGGGTATCGCTGTTCATAATCCTTTAACTGACGGGAGGCATAAGCGATAACCCGATCGGCTTGCATCAATACGCACCCCAAACCCTGTTTGGATGCGTCACAATAGACCACGAACTTCTCCTCGTCCGAAGGCAAAGCTAGTACTGGTGCAGTAATCAATCTCTGTTTCAGTTCCTGAAAACTAGCTTCGCATTTATCTGTCCAGATAAATCGCTGATTCTTCTTTGTAAGCTCGGTTAGGGGCATTGAAATTTTGGAGAACCCCTCCACGAACCTACGGTAATACCCAGCTAATCCCAAAAAGCTTCTGATCTCTGTCACTGTCTTCGGTCTCGGCCAATCCCTGACGGATTCGATCTTCCCGGGATCCACCTTGATCCCGTCCTTACCCACAATGTGTCCTAGGAAGGACACCTGAGACAACCAAAACTCACATTTCTTGAACTTGGCGTAGAGTCTATGTTCTCGAAGTCGTTGCAGTACCATCTGAAGATGTAACTCATGCTCCTCTTCTGATTGAGAGTACACGAGGATGTCGTCGATAAACACAATCACGCAGATATCGAGGAAATCCTTGAATACTCTGTTCATCAGGTCCATGAATGCTGCAGGAGCATTGGTTAGTCCGAATGACATAACCAGGAACTCGTAGTGTCCATACCTAGTGCGGAAAGCCGTCTTTGGAATGTCCTCCTCTCGGATCCTCAATCGATGATAACCCGAACGGAGATCAATCTTAGAAAAGACCGTCTTCCCCACGAAGGCTGATCGAACAAGTCATCGATCCTAGGTAATGGATATTTGTTCTTCACCGTCAGCTTGTTCAACTCTCTGTAGTCGATGCACATCCTCATAGATCCATCCTTCTTCTTCACGAACAAAACCGGGGCTCCCCAAGGTGACACACTGGGCCGAATGAACCCTAGGTCAAGCAACCCTTGGAGCTGAATCTTCAATTCCTTAAGTTCGAAATTTGGAGCCATCCTATACGGGGCTTTAGAAACCGGATCCACCCACAGTGCCAAGTCAATCACGAAGTCAATCTCTCGCCGAGGTGGTAACCACTGGAAGTTCTTCGGGAAAAACGTCCAAAAATTCTGAACCACGACCGATGTCCTGCGGCCGAATGGTGTACGGCCGAGTGGTGTCCACCACCACGGCCGAAACCCTAAGCACCCACCGTGCAATAATTCTCTCGCCGACATAGCCGAGATCACGGGATCCGAGATCCCCGAACCAGAACCCACAAATACGAACGGTTCTTCACTTTCCGGTTGGAAGACCACCATCTTCCTCTTACTGATCAATGCTTTCATGAATACTTAGATAGGAAATCCATTCCTAAAATAATATCAAATTCGACTAAGCTCATCTCTATCAGATCAGCGCTCAACTCTCTACCATCTATCCTGATCGGCATAGACCTAATCCACCTATTGGAGATAACCAATTCTCCGCCAGGTAACAGGGTTCCAAACCCTGATTCATATCTAACAAAGGGTCTACCCAACTTACTAAAGACTCTGGCCGCCACATAAGAACGTGTAGCCCCAGAATCAAACAGCACTGAATAAAGCGAGTCGTTAATAAGAATCTGACCTGTAACAGGCGATGGGCTGGCATCCGCATCGGCTGCGTGATCGCGAATACCCCGGGCCGGAGTGGGCATCGCTGGAGCTCTCGGTGCTTACGGCCGGAGGCCGGGGACATTCCCTCTTGAAGTGCCGGGCATGCCACAATGAAAGCATCCCTGCCCCTTGCACTCTCCCCGATGGTGCCTCTTGCAGCTAGGGCACTCGGGGTAGGAGAAGCGAGTCTCATTACCACCAGGACGACTCCCTCTGTTCTGGTTCCCCCGGAACCTCTTGTTCTGACTCGAGCCGCCGGAAGCAGTGGGTGCCCTCTTCCTCTGATCAATGGCCGAACCACTACTCCCCCTGCTGAAGCCTGATGCAGGAGGGGTAGGAGCTCCGCCACCAACCGGAGTACTAGCTGACTCTGACATGCACCCCACTGCGCCCTCAGCTCGCAGTGCCTTCTCCACCATCTGAGCGTAGGTGGTGCTGTCGTCTGTGGTAATCATCAGGTCATGCCTGATCTTGGGATGCAACCGTCCGGATACTTCTCCTTTCTGCCGAAGTCGGTCGGCACGATTCCCGAGGCTAACCTCGCCAACCCACAACCGAGTAGTATACTCAGTGACGCTCATGTTCTCCCTCTGGGTCAGGTGAACGAATTCCTTTCTCTTGGCGCTTCTAACCGCCTCGTTGTAGTACTTCGCATTGAAGAGTTCCTGGAACCTCTCCCAAGTCATGGTGGTGACATCGTGAATCTGAGACACCATGTCCCACCATACCGTGGGCATCCTCCCGGAACCGAAATGTGGCGCACACCAGCTGCGTCGTTGCGGTGACACCCATAAAGTTCGGAATCCCAGTGATCACCGTAAGCCACGGCTCGGCTTTCGACACATCCGGACCTCCCAGAATACGGAGGTGCTTGTTTCGGGAACCTCTCATACAAAGGCTCCAATCTATGGGCCGCCACTACCATCTCGACACAGGCGGCGGGGGCGGGTGCCCTTTGGAACTGCGGCTTTGGAACTGCGGGGGGCACCTGCTCGTCTCAACCTGCGAATCTCGAGGTCTTGCTCTTCGATCCTGGCTTGCATTTCCGCAAACCGCAACTCCCAGTTCGGGGCTCCCTGATCGGCTGGGGGAGCCTGGGCAGCCTGTGGCGGGTTCTCATCACCCCGACCACGAGCCCTGCCTCGGGGACCTCTACCTCGGCCCCTAGCAGGTGGGGGAAACCGAGCTCCCTCTCCCTGATTCGACCCCACGGAGTTGCCTCGACTCACGGTAGTCCGCCCGGCGTCCATCTAGTTAGAACCGCTGCGAAACCAAGAGTTGGCATATCGGGTCGTATTCAAGGCGAGCTTACTAATGCCGCTTAATTTGGAAATTAGAAATGAAACATGCGCCTATTCTACGATCAGGCTACTAACATGCTTCCTAACGGCTTTTCTTTTTCATAACCGAATAAAATAAACTACTAAAGCAATAAAGGCTTGCCGAACCGTGAACCGAGCTAGCAGCGATGATGATTGTACATGTCGTGACGATCTTCGGAAGACAACACAGCGGCTACGATACCAAGTTGTAACACCCTAACTAATTTAGGCGTATTACGTGATTTTTAAATGTCTTGTGCGGCTCGTTGCTAATCAACGAGGTTTATGGAAACACGTGATTAATTAAAATTTTGCTTTTTCATTAAACTTATAAACCATTTTAACAAAAAGTCTCGGGATCCCGATTTATAAAAATATTTACAAATGTATTTACTATTCAACTTTTACATCAAAATAAGGTCATCTAACGACCGTTACAAAAATCCCAGCCCTGCTGTCCCGAGGATCGTACGCTCCAGGCCTAACCTCCCCGACATGTACAATCCCATAAGCTCGCTCACGGTCCATCAGCAACTGCCTTGCCTTTACCTACACATGAACTTAAACGCGTGAGTCGACGGACTCGGTAAGAAAAGCATACTAATATCATACATAAAATCGATTGCCGTGTCCAACACGATGCGAGTCCCGCTCTCGCCATGTCCAACATGGTGCCGAGCACTTCTTGCCATGTCCAACATGGTGCCGAGTTTTGAACGTTCGGGGGACGGTACTATTGACAAGTATCCTCTGATCGGTCGAGCCGGTCATACTCCGGCTGCTGGTCATACTCCAGCTGTACCGACGGGATAGGTCAATAGCCCGAACCACCAACCGGTGTCGGCTGATCGGTCGAGCCGGTCATACTCATTCTTGGTCATACTCCGGCTGTCTCGACGTGACGGGGTTGGGTGGTTCGAAGCCTAAATACATATCTAATGTAATCTAACAGGCTTCCTACATGCACGCTAAACATGTAATCTACATATGCATACTGTTATACTAATCTTACCTAGATTCCGATTTCAGGTGTGCCGGTCAACCTGACTGGAACTGAAGCTGAACGGCGGATTACTGGCTCCTAAACCATAAAAACCACAACGCTATAAGTGACACGCTAAATCACTTCCCGGGGACTAAAACTTGAAACTAAAAGTTTCCCTATCGATAAAAAGCATGGCAATACCCCTAAAAACCCAAAAACGAGGAAAACTAGGGTTACGAAAAATCCCCCATCCGGAAGTCGGTTGCCCAACCGGAATCGGTTCTGGGAAAATACGAACCCCCATCCGGAATTCCGGATGCTCAACCGGAATCGGTTCCTCGCGACGGCAACCAAAAATTCACATATCTTGACCAATTCGAACCCAATTGATCCCAAACTTTCCGGACCTCCTCTATAGGTCCCAAATAACAATTCTAGAGCATCAAACCTACCGAAATCCCACATGCAAAATTCACCATTGGAGCTCAAGCTTTGAGTTCCAAACTCAAGCTTGAGCAAAACCACTTAAACAAGCAATCCAGTAGCTTAATTCTACATCACTAAGCATAAAATAACCTCTGCAAACTAACAATAACATCCAGCAACATCACAGCACATAATCACAACATTTTCCTTCAAAAATCATACTTTTTCACATAAAAACTAAGAGCTTGAACAACCTAACTAATCATGCCTCAAACATTTCAATTTATATCAAATAAACATGCTTTGAACCTCAGAACACAATAATCAAACACAGCAACAAGAACAGCCACAAAATCTAACATGCAACCTACTATTTTCACATAAAAAACATCAAAAACACAAAGAGAGGTTGAGAACCACTTACAAGCAACTAAGGATCAAAAAATCTACACAAGAAGGACTTGAATCACCAAGAAAAATCCTTCCTCCTAGCTGCTCAAAGATGGCCGAAAAGAGAGGGGCTTGAGAGAGTTTCTTTTTTGAAATTTTCTATTTTTTTCTAAGTGTTTGAAAAGTGAGAGAAATAAAAGAGAATTGCCATATAACTAAACTTATTTCAGCCAATTCAAAATAACCAAATAATATTTAATTTCCATTTAAAAATCACATAAGACAAAAATATCATTGGGGCAAAAAGACCATTTTGCCCCTCCATACTAAAACCACATAATAACCACTAAAGGGGTATTTTTGGGACATTCTAAATTCCCGGCCATTCCCGACATTCCCAATGTCTAAATCCCGCCCCCAAAATACTAACATACTAAGTTGTGATTTCTACTGAGCCAAACGCCGCGTTCCAAAATACCGGACACCGGAAATGCGAAACATAAAAGCTACTGATGACATAATTATGCATATCTGAATTCCATAAATAACAATGATAAATTATTTAAATAGCTATAAATAATTTCCTGATTAACATAAATAACTGCTAATTTCCAAATTAACTAAGCGGGCTTTACAAAGACGATCCATTAACTTATAAACAGGCAATGGCTAGTCCGCAACGGAAACGATGGTCGGCCGGCATGGATTCAAAAATGGATTCCATGATAAAGAACAAAGTATGGGAATATGTAGACGCACCTGACGACTATCATCCGATAGGATGCAAGTGCGTTTACAAGAAGAAAAGAGGAGCTGGAGGCAAAGTCGAAACTTTTAAAGCTTGACTTGTAGCCAAAGGTTATACCCAAAGAGAAGGCGTGGACTATGAGGAAACTTTTAGTCCTGTTGCGATGCTCAAATCCATCCGAATTCTTCTCTCCATAGCTGTTGCTTTCGATTATGAAATCTGGCAAATGGATGTCAAGACTGTCTTCCTTAATGGGGTACTTGAAGAAACCATTTATATGGAGCAACCAGAAGGCTATGTTCTTCCAGGGCAGGAAAAGAAAGTTTCCAAATTAATGTTGGAAATTATTTTACCAGGATCTTAGATCTACTCACAAGTATGTTGATTAACACCCTAAATATGAACTTTGTAAAAAGATGAAATAAACACATATTAAGTTTAGGAAACGTTACATTGGGTGCAGCGGAATATAATGACTCTTTCCATTCACATATCTAGCCTTTGATTCCTTTCTGTAGCAGAGCATTATCAATATCTGAACCTGGATCTCTCTTTGTGATTCTTTAGTGCTGAAACTCCTTCTTGCTGAAAGTCTTTCTTCACTATCTTCCTCAATATGATTGAGGTATCACTTGCTGTGTGTGGGCACTACTCTAACACTAAGAATTTCGAAATAGAAGAGGAAGAAGAAAGAGAAAGGGTCGACCAAAGATAGGGAGAAAGAAAGGCTCAATTTTTTCTGAATGAAAAGTCAGAAGAAAAGTATAATTTTCCTGAAGCCTTCACTATCTATTTATAGCATTCCACCAGGGTTAGGTTTGAATTATATGGCATTAAAATAATGAAAATATCAGAATGAAAACCCTACAAAAGTTGCCGGCCATGCCAAGTGGATTTGGGCCTCACTTTTGCAAATTTGTAGTTTTATCTTTTCTGCATCTGATTTTCTCAAAAACACCAATTTTCAAATTCAACCATTTAAATGCCAATTCTAACTATTTAATAACTATAAATCATTATTAAATAATATTGTCAGTTATCATATTTATTAATTGAACCATACAAAGTATCATAATTAAAAAATATGCCCCTAAAACTCTTTCTTTACAATTTCGCCCTTACTTAGTGAAAAATTCACAAATAGACATAGTCTAATTTGAGATTTATAATTGATTAATCAAAACCCATTATATGAGTCTTACAAGCAATATTATCTCAACTAGTAGGGGGACCATGGGTCTATATAACCGAGCTTCCAATAAGTAGATCAAGAATTTATTACTAAAATTCACTAACTTATTAATTCTTCGTTGAATCCACGCATAGAACTTAGAATTGCACTCTCAGTATATAGAATGCTCTATATGTTCCACCATATAGACACATCATTAGTTATCCATTGTTATAATCCTAATTTGATCAATGATCCTCTATATGAATGATCTACACTGTAAAGGGATTAGATTACCGTTACACCCTACAATGTATTTAATCCTTAAAACACTTAAATATTAATTTTTAATTCATTTATTTTAAATTAATCAATAAATGAAAAAATCATTGATTTAAGTTGGTCCAAAAATTAATTAAAATAAATAATTAATTTATAACTTAATCTATTTTTCAAGATAAAAATTGAAATTCCAGCATTTAAGAAATGCAATTTTGAAATTTGATTAATAAAATAAAGAAAAAAATAAATTTTGAAAAATTATTTAAATTTAGTTGAAAAAATAAATTTCAACTAAAAATAATTTTCTATTTAATTAAGTGTCATGAAAAAGAAATATTTAAGTATCATGATGAAAATCAACTTAGATATTTAATTTTCAAATTAATTAAATGTATTAAATTCAAGAAATAAATAAATAAGTGTAGATAAGTCTTAATTATTAATCTCTAGTTTAATACTAGGAAAAATATACTTAAAATAAATTGTACCAAAATTAATCATATAAATAATTAATTTCACAATGTATAATATTTTCCTATTTAATATTAGAAATTATAAGTAGTCTAGCAATAACTATTTAGAAAATATCTTATCTGACTAAGTATCTTTTTAACAAAAATTTGAAAAAGTATCTAATTTAAGTTGCAATAGAAAAAAAATCTAGAACTTAGATATTTTAAAATTTAAATTTAATTAAATATCAAAAATTAAGTTGTAACCACTTAATTTGAAAATATTCCATTTTAAGTTAATATTCCAAAAGATATCAACTTAAAAAATATCTAAAGAATCTTAATAACCAATGCCTAAAATTCCTCAACTTAATTTTGAAATTTTAAATGCAAAAGATATTCAGATTTAAGTTGATTAGTTAGAGATAACTAAATATCAACTTAAATAGGAATATTTAATGAAAAATTTAAATTAAGCTTCAGAAAGAATCTAGATGGTTATAATTCTATATTTAATTAAATACAAGAAAATACATATAGTTTAGCTTAGAATAAAATTCTTTAAACTATGATTTTCTTAAATTAATTTCAAAATAAGTGAAATTAATTATGTTGCTAATCAATTTTATTAGGTTAAACTAGTTTAATTAACCTAATACAGTTATTCAAATCAGGCAAATGGGCCTTCACAATTGGGGTGGTTCGTGTGAGGGGGTGCTGGGGTCAGTATGTCGTACCCACTACCATGGCTCCCAACTCTCACACAAGGCCCAAAAGAGAGGAATTTAACCTTAAAATGAACAACTGTTATTAATTGAATAGGTCCAAAAACTAAATGGGCCTAAGTAAAATCTTTCAAGAACTATGATATTTTATTTAGCAACAACAACCTATATGCATCTATAATGAAATTAAACACATAGGCTCACACAGGCACACAATTTGGATGGATCCTATCATGTTGCTAGGTCATACATAGATGAAAGAAGATTGTAAATACACCTCTTACAAATTATTTACTTGACCAAGGGAGCCATGAGTTAAAATTAGATCATTGGATCTGTCAACAAGTTAACCATGGCTATTTCCAACCAAGCAATAATAGGTTTTAAAAACTTACAAACAAGCTAAAAAAACATACTCCTGCAACAAGGTTAGCTGGATAGTTGGATGTAAGATTTATTTAATTTTAAATAAATAATTTCGAAAAATTAATTAAAAAAAAAATTATTTTCGAAAATTATAAAATAAAATGAAATTTAAAAATTTTGAAATTAAAAAAAAAAATATTTAAACTTAAACCTGCAATTTTGAAAAATTAGGTTTCAACCAACCTAAATATCATTTCAAAATTTGCTAACTACTTTTAAAATTTAATGTTATTTTATAAATAAAAAAAAAATTAAAAAAGATAAATAAATATGTTTTTCAGATTTTAAATGTAATTTAAATAAATAAAATAACAAAATTTAAAAGTTAGCAAAATATCTTACATCTATTTAAAATTACATGATTATTTATCTTATTTTAAATTTAAATACGGTCAAATTATTTAAAAAAAATTTAATTTAAAAAATTTAATATCTGACCTTAAATTTAAAAATAAGATAAGATATAATCAAATTTAAAAATAAGATAAATAATTAAGCAAAAAAAGATAGATATTTACTATTTTTCAAATTCAAATTACACTAATATCATGAATTAGATTTAAAAAATATTAATTAATTTAATTATGGTAATTAGAATTGAATTAGGAATAGTAAATGTATAAATACAGAACTACACAAAAAATCAGAACTTAAATCCATGAAATAGCATGAAAAAACGAAGAAAAACGAAAAAAAAATACGAGTTGTACGGACAGTATGCTTTGCATACTACCCCTGAGCGCGCATGGGGGGTGTTTGGCCGTGAAACCTCGGCGCAGGGGGAGGCTGCATGATTTCCGCGTGCTCGCGTGGTGCAGCAACATCCCTCGATATTTTTGAAACTTTAAAAAATCATAACTAATTCAAATTAAATCGAAATTGAGTTCTATAAAAAGGTAACTTGCTTAATTTTTTCCATAATATCCAATAAAAATAATTCCAGAAATAGATATTCAATTACGTTTCACGAAAACTCACAAACATCAATCAATCATCAAATAACACTCAATACAACATGATACCATCCAAAACATCAAACATCATTTTAAAGTCCAAAATTCTTACAAGCAAATCAATTACCATGGCTCTGAGGCCAGTTGTTGGAAATTATTTTACCAGGATCTTAGATCTACTCAAATATAAAGTTTAGGAAACCTTACATTGGGTGCAGCAGAATATAATGACTCCTTCCGTTCAGATATCTAGCCCTTAATTCCTTTCTGTAGCAGAGCATTATCAATATCTGAACCTGCATCTCTCTCTCTGATTCTTTAGTGCTGAAACTCCTTCTTGCTGAAAGTCTTTCTTCACGATCTTCCTCACTATGATTGAGGTATCACTTGCTGTGTGTGGGCACTACTCTAACACTAAGAATTTCGAAATTGAAGAGGAAGAATGTAAAGACCGCTTAGTTTAATTTGGAGATTAGCAGTTTATTATGTTTAATTATGGAAAATTATTTATAACTATTTAAATAATTATTATGCTGTTATTATTGAATTCTGAAATGCATTTTATGTCATATAGTGATTTTATAATTTTGCATTTCCGGTGCCCGGTAACATGGAACTCGGTGTTTGGCTCAGTAAAATCACAACTTAGTATGTTAGTATTGTGTGACGGTTTATTAGACTTTGGGAATGTCAGGATTGGCCGAGAATTTAGAATTTCCCAAAATACCCCTTTAGTGTTAGTTATGTTATTTTGTGTGAAGGGGCAAAATGGTCATTTTTCCCCATTTATATTTTGTCCTTTAGTGGACTTAGAAATTGGAAATTTAAATGTTATTTGATTGTTATGTTGGCTGAAATAAAAAGGTTTATGTTGCATTTATTTTCATTTTCCAAACTTAGAAAAAAATTAGAAAATTCTCAAGCTCTTTCTCTCTCTCTTTTCGGCCAAGCTTGGGGGGCTGCTAGGGCTGTGATTCCTTGCTAAATTCAAGTGTTTTTCTAAAGTTCATAGTAATTGTAGTAGAGGTAATCCTTTTTCTAGCTTCTTTTCTTTTAATTTCTTTAATTTTTGATGAAAAGATGATGTTTGCATGCTCAGTTTAGGTTGTTGTTGTTGCTGTGATTTTGTTGTTGTTTGTAGAGGTTTAAGCATGATTAATTGAGGATAATTAAGCTGCTTGTGATGCATGATAGTTAGGTTGTTTAGAGTTGTGGAATTTTTAGTTCAAAAGCTTAAGTTTTCAAAGACAAATTTTGAAAGTTGTTGCTATGATTGTTGCATGAGTTTGTGTTTGTTTTCTGCAGCTTTAGTATGCATGTTTAGGTAGTTTTGGACTGATTTGAATGCACGATAATGTTGCTTAACCAAGTTTGAGTTTGAAACTCAAAGCTTGGAGCTTTAATGGTGATTTTTGATCTTATGATATTCTGGGTGGTTTTGTTGCTTTAGAAATGTTCTGTGGGATGTTTAGAACAGGTCTGGAAGGTTTGTGTTAAATTGGGTTTGAATTGAATGAGTTATGAATTTTTGAAAGTGGTCTGCGAGGAACCGGAATTTCGGTTGTGCATCCGGAATTCCGGATGGGGTTTTGAAATTCCCAAAACCGAAATTCCAGCTGGGCAACCGGTCTGCCGGTTGGGTGATTTTCAGGAACCCTAGATTTCCTCGTTTTTATGTTATTTGGGGTATTGCCATGCTTTTTATCGATAAGAAAACATTTAGTTCCTAGTTTAAGTTCTCGGGAAGTGATTTAGCGTATCACTTATAGTGTTGTGATTGTTATGGTTTAGGAGCCTGTAAATCGCCACGCAGTTCATTCCAGTGAGGTTGACCGGCACACCTGAATTCGGAATTGAGGTAAGATTAGTATAACAGTATGCATATATATTACATGTTTAGTGTGCATGTTAGGAAGCCTGTTAGGTTACATAGATATGTATGTTGGCTTCGTACCATCCGACCATATCACATCGGTTAGGCTAGAGTTTGAGTAGCAACTAGAGTATGTCCAGTACACCGAGTACAGGCTGATACTAGGGTTGGTGGTACAGTACTATGTGACCGTATCACATCAGTTAGGCTAAAGTATGACTAGCAGCTGGAGTATGACCAGTGAACCGAGTATAGGCTGATACTGTAACACATCGGTACGGGCTAGAGTATGACTAGCAGCTGGAGCATGACCAGTGTACCGAGTATAGGCTGTTACTTATCAATAGTACCATCTTATGAACGTTCAGGACTCAATATCGTGTGGGACACGGCAGTTAGGGTTATGGTCAGGGGTATGGGCGTCTGATCATGACTCGGGATTTATGTATGATATTTGTTTATGCTTTTCTTACTGAGTCTGTCGACTCACAGTGCTATGTTCATGTGTAGGTAAGGGCAAGGCTAAGGCTGAAGGACCGTGAGAGGGAGCCGGTGATGATTGTACATGTCGAGGCGGTTAGGCTTGGAGCGTACGATCCTCAGGACAGCAAGGCTATTTTTTTCTAATTAGGCGCTAGGCGACAAGTATTTTGTATAGTTAGTGAACTTTTGTAAAATGTTTTGTAATCGGGATCCCGAGTATTTTTGTATAAATATTTTACAAGTTTAATTAAAAAGCAAAAATTTTAATTAATCCCGATTTCCATAAACCTCGTTGATTAGCAACGAGTTTCACAGTATGTTTAAAAATCACGTAATACGCCTAGGCTAGTTAGGGTGTTCCAAAGAAGAAAGAGAAAGGGTCGGCCAAAGATAGGGAGAAAGAAAGGCTCAGTTTTTTCTGAATGAAAAGTCATAAGAAAAGTGTAATTTTCCTAAAGCCTTCACTATCTATTTATATCATTCCACTAGGGTTAGGTTTGAATTATTTGGCATTAAAATAACAAAAATATCAGAGGGAAAACCTTACAAAAGTGGTCGGCCATGCCTAGTGGATTTGGGCCTCACTTTTGCAATTTTGCAGTTTTATCGTTTTTGCATCTGATTTTCTCAAAAACACCAATTTTAATATTCAAGCATTTAAATGCCAATGCTAACTATTTAATAACAATAAATAATTATAAATAATATTTTCGTTTATCATATTTATTAATTGAACCATACAAAGTACCATAATTAACAAATATGCCCCTAAAACTCTTTCTTTATAATTTCGCCCTTACTTAGTGAAAAATTCACAAATAGACATAGTCTAATTTGAGATTTATAATTGCTTAATCAAAACCAATTATATGAGTCTTACAAGCAATATTATCTCAACTAGTAGGGGGACCATGGGTCTATATAACCGAGCTTCCAATAAGTAGATCAAGAATTTATTACTAAAATTCACTAACTTATAAATTCTTCGTTGAATCCACCCATAGAACTTAGAGTTGCACTCTCACTATATAGAATGCTCTATATGTTCCACCATATAGACACATCATTAGTTATCCGTTGTTATAATCCTAATTTGATCAATGATCCTCTATATGAATGATCTACACTATAAAGGGATTAGATTACCGTTACACCCTACAATGTATTTAATCCTTAAAACACTTAACCCCGTATGAATGATATTTAAGCTTATGTAAAATGAGATCTCCACCATTTATTTTTTGTTTGGTCAAGCTCGAAGGAGATCATCCTTTACTTACTATTTGCCAGATAGAAGCTACATATTCCATGTTTATGTTAGCGCTCCAACTCAATTACACTACCGTGTTCCCAAAATGTATGTATCACCCTGACCTAAAAGTAGGCTTAACTAACAAATCAAAGAACACGAATAGCCTCTTGAGATTGAGCCTAATCATAAAAGGATTGAGATCATTTGATCTACGATCAACTAGGCGATATTGACTTGAATAGATATTACGGTAAGTTTAATAAATCTAAGTCAAAGTTCAATATCTGTCCCTTCCGATGCATACTCCATGCATTCAACCTGAGCTTTACTTTAACCAATGCTCTGGAAAGAACATAGCATTTCTCCAAATGCAACTAAACTCTTGTTGTAGATTATCATATCAGTAAGACCCTGTGTCTGATAAATCTAGGAAACTTTATTCACATAGTCATGTTTACTTTCCAATGTGTTGACAGCACAATAAACAGGATCAAGTATGTGAAAAGGGTTTCAAATGAATTCATACATTGTTTACATATAATCATGAAATAAATCATGTGAACCATGCAACAGTAAATGTTATTTCTGATCTATATTAATAAGTAAATCTGATTATATTGAAATGAGTTTTATTTAGGGCATAAAACCCAACAATTAAATAGGATCTATTTATGGACTTAAGCAGGCTTCTCGCTCATGGAACAAAAGGTTTGATGAAATCATCAAGACCTACGGCTTTCCTCAAAATGAAGATGAACCTTGTGTTTACCAACTCAAGGAAGACCAAGTAGTAGTATTCCTAGTCCTTAAAGTTGATGATATTTTGATTATTGGAAACAATGTCAAGAAAATGACTCACATCAAGGAATGGCTCAACACTCAATTCGATATGAAAGATTTGGGTGAAGCAGCCTATGTTCCTGGTATTCAGATTATCAGAAACCGAAAGAACAAATCTCTTGCTCTCTCTCAAACAACTTACATTGACAAAGTTTTAGAGAGATTCTCCATGAACAACACCAATGGGGTAAACATGCCTTCTAGATATGGTATTCGTCTATCTAAGGAACAGTCTTCGACTGATCCTCAAGAGATAGAGGACATGGTGAAAATTCCCTATGCTTCTGTAGTTGGAAGTCTAATGTATGCAATGTTATGCACTAGACCTGACATCTGCTATGCACTGGGAATAGTGAGCAGGTATCAGTCTAATCTAGGACAGGAACATTGGAATGCAGTTAAGTATATTTTGAAATACTTAAAGGGTACAAGGAATCTTGTGTTAGTCTACAAGGGTGGTGCTTTAAATCCCATAGGCTACACTTATTCAGATTTCCAAGCAAGTCTTGAAGACAAGAAATCTATATCTGGGATGGTGTTTACTCTTAGGTGTGGAGCAGTGGTTTGGAGAAGTGCAAAACAAACCGCGATATTGGACTCGACTATGGAAGCTGAATACATAGCTGTAGCCGAAGCTGCTAAAGAACTTGTCTGGCTAAGAAAGTTCTTCACCAGCATATGTGTCGTCCCTAGAATGGAAAAGCCTCTGGTCCTACTTTGTGATAATAATGCAGCGATAGCTAACAGTAAGGAACCTCGAAGCCACAAGAGAAGCAAACACATTGAAAGGAAGTATCACATTATCAGAGAATACATGGCAAGAGGGGATGTACTAGTTGAGAAAGTGGACACAGAGGACAACTTAGCTGATCCATTCACCAAAGTCTTGGCCGTGACTGCATTTGAAAAGCACCGTCAGAATTTAGGATTAATTGATATGTACTGATTAGTTTATATTAATGCAAATGGGAGTTAGTTGGGTTTTATGCCCTAATTAAAACTCCAGTTCAATGTAATCTATTTTATTCAACATCAATAAAGAAACAGAAGTATTTTTCATTCATTTGTGTATGTTTTGGTTCACTTTTTCAATTGCTTGTGTCTATTTCATTTATAAATTCATCTGAAACCCTTTTCACATACTTGATCCTGTTTATTGTGTTGTCAACACTTTGGAAAGTAAACATGACTATGTGAATAAAGTTTCCTAGATTTATCAGACACAGGGTTTTACTGATATGATAATCTACAACAAGAGTTTACTTGCATTGGAGAAATGTTATGTTCTTTCCAGAACATTGGTTAAAGTAAAGCTAAGGTTGGATGCATGGAGTATCCATCGGAAGGGACCGATATTGAACTTTGACTTAGATTTATTAAACTTACCGTAAAATCTATTCAAGTCAATATCGCCAAATTGAGTGGGAGCGCTAACATAAACATGGAATCTATAGCTTCTATCTGGCGAATAGTAAGCAAAGGATGATCTCCTTCGAGCTTGACCAAACGAAAATAAATAGTGGAGCACTCATTTCACATAATCTAAAATATCATTTATACGGGGTCAAGTGTTTTAAGGATAAAATACATAGTAGGGTGTAACAGTAATCTAATGATGTGTAGATCATTCATATAGAGGATCATTGATCAAATTAGGATTATAACAATGGATAACTAATGATGTGTCTATATGGTGGAACATATAGAGCATTCTATATACTGAGAGTGCAATTCTAAGTTCTATGCTTGGATTCAACGAAAAATTAATAAGTTAGTGAATTTAAGTAATAAATTCTTGATCTACTTATTGGAAGCTCGGTTATATAGACCCATGGTCCCCCCACTAGTTGAGATAATATTGCTTGTAAGACTCATGTAATTGGTTTTGATTAATCAATTATAATTCTCAAATTAGACTATGTCTATTTGTGAATTTTTCACTAAGTAAGGGCGAAATTGTAAGGAAAGAGTTTTTAGGGGCATATGTGTTAATTATGATACTTTGTATGGTTCAATTAATAAATATGATAAATGAAAAGATTATTTAATAATTATTTGTAGTTAATAAATAGTTATAATTGGCATTTAAATGGTTGACTTAGAAAATTGGCATTTTTGAGAAAATCAGATGCAAAAGTGATAAAACTGCAAAATTACAAAATGTGAGGCCCGAATCCATACTGCCATGGCCGGCCACTTTTATAGGATTTATCCTCTGACATTTTTATTATTTTAATGCCAAATAATTCAAACCTAACCCTAGTTGAAGGCTATAAATAGATAGTGAAGGCTTCAGGAAAATTACACTTTTCGTTCAGAAAAACCTGACCATCTATCTCTACCTTGGCCGACCACTCCCTCTCTCTCTCTTCTTCCTAAAGATTTCGAAACACTTAGTGATTAGAGTAGTGCCTACACACAGCAAGTGATACCTCAATCATAGTGAGGAAGATCGTGAAGAAAGACTTTCAGTAAGAAGGAGTTTAAGCACTAAAGAATCAGAGAAAGAGATCCAGGTTCAGATCTTTATAATACTCTGCGACAGAAAGGATACAAGGGTTAGAGATCTGAACGGAAGTAGTAATATTACTCCGCTGCACCCAATGTAAGGTTTCTTAAACTTTATATGTGTTTATTTCATCGTTTTAGAAAGTTCATATTTAGGGTGTTAATCAACATACTTGTGAGTAGATCTAAGATCCTGGTAAAATAATTTCCAACAGCACGAGCCCAAGAGCAGCACAGACATTTTGTAAGTCAGTGTCATCTCCAATGGTGTTTGAGTGTTGGTAATAAGCAGAACGACTGTGTTATGAATGCCCTGGTTGGGTGCTGAACTATTATTCACAGTCTCTTGCACACTAGGCGCGATTTCATCTATAGGAGTCGTTACACCATGACCCACATTTGCTGGCTGTTCAGGATTAACAGCTGGCGGAACCCTGTCGTTTCGTGGGTTCTACAATGCAAGATCCACCGTCTATGGATTGACTGGATCAACCAGCCCCCTACGAGTCTGTACCACCATCGTACTTGTGGTTAGATTTTGAATGAAGACGATTCTTGATTCTATCTCCCAATGAAAGCACCAAAATGTTGACCTCGCTTTTAGCCAACGACAGTGAGTCTTATTTAGTAAGCGATAAGTGATTTGTAGCAATTGAGATATAGTAAAGCAATGTAAAGACATAAGAATTTTATAGAGGTTCAACCCCAAGCAGTTCGGTAATAGCCTAATCCTCGTTATTTGTATTCACTCAAGAACAAGGAGAAAGGTTCCTTTTCTTATAGCTCTTACAATAATATCTCTGAATACAAATTCTTAGATGATATCTCTAGGGTAAAATCTCTCGACCCCTTTGCCCAGTGAGTATGCATCAGTATTTATAAGGCCATGAACTTGGAAAGGAAGTATTTCCCTTCTCGTTACCATGGATATAAGCAGAAAGATTGCATGATAAATGCAGAATACACTAATCGTGGGATTTGGACAGCTTGCCATATCTCTGTGATCTGATCCCCAAGTTATAGGGATTTCTTTGATGACTCATGATGCGAAAGCTGAATTCACTATGGGTTGATCGCTCTGCGCGGATTGCTGATGACTTTGCTCCAGGCATGCCTATGAGGCATCCTGTTCGGACTGTACTTTCTGAGCATATACTCAAAGTTGATTCCACGTGTCACCATCATATGATGCCACGTCAGAGTGCAAAAATTGGGATAACAATATGCTAACCATCAAATATCTTATTTTTCAAATTGTTTATTTTGCTATACATAATTTATTAAATTATATGATTAGAAATATAATATTAAAAATATCTAAATTTTAAATTAAGATATTATATTATCTTATTAGATAGTTAATTAATTTATATTTTTAAAATAAACTACAAATTTGAAAATTAGTTTTATATTTGAATTTCAGTTAGAATTTAGGATATTTAGGACATTAGTTAAAATTTAAATATTTCTTTAAATTTTTTTTCTAACAACCTAAATGTCAAATCTAGTTGAGAGATATTTTAAAATAGAAATATCTTTACCTACTTTCCAGTTATCTGTTACATGTTTGTTATGTTTGTTGATTTATTTATTTAAATTTTATTTACAAACCTATTATTTATTTGATCTAAATTGCTATGATTAACTTGTTGACAAATCTAATGATTTGATTTTAATCATAGTCCAATTATCAATAGATCTTATAAATAATTTGAAACAAGTAAATTTGGTAATTTCTTTCATATGTGTAAACCTAGAAACATGGTAGGGCCCATCCAAATCGTTTGACCTGTGTGTGAGCCTATATGTTTGCTTTTGGGCTTAGATGCATATAGAAAGCCCATTTAAGTTTAATTAATTAAATGGACTAGGTTGCTAGAATAAAAATAACATAACATAGTTTCATTTAGCACAATTTGTATTGGGCTTATTCAATGAATAATATTTATTTATTTAATTGTTAAATTCCTCTCCTTTGGGCCTGGTGTGAGAGTTAGGGGCCATTAGTAGTGGGTACGATATACTGAACTCAGCCCTCCCTCACACGAACCACCCCTTGTGAAGGCCCATTTTCCTGATTTAAATAATTGTATTAGGTTCATTATATTAGTCTAACTTAATTAAAATTCAATTATCAACATAATTAGTTTTGAAATATATGAAATTTATTTTCATCAGATTATTTTAAAATTAATTTTAAAAAAACACTGAGTTTAATGAGATATATTCTAGATAGTTATTTCTAGTAACTAACTATATTTTATAATATTTAATTAATTTGAAAAATATATTTAAGTTAAAAATTAATTGTTTTAATTAATTTTAGATCAACTTAAATTAGAATATTTTTCTTAAATATTAAATTAAAATTATAATTAAGTTAATTTTATTCAAGATACTTAATTATTTGATTCTTTTATTTAATATACATTTAATTAAATAGAAAATTAAATATGTAAGTAGATTTAATCTAGATACTTAAATATTAGTTATTTTTAAGACATTTAATTAGATAGAAAATTATATTTAAGTTGGAAATTTTAATTTCAGAGCAACTTAAGTTAGAATAATTTTCAAAATATATTTTATTTTATTACATTAATCATTTCCCACAAATTTTGAAATGCATTATATTTAATGCAAATATTTTTGATTTTTTTTTTTATGAAAAATAGATGAAAGTTGAAAATTTATAATTTCAATTAATTTTACATCAACTTAAATCAAGCAATTTTTTCATTAATGATTTATTAAAATAAATAGACTAAAATATAATATATTTTAATTAGAAAATAAGTAATTAGCTAGTAAAATATCTAGATAGTTATTTTCTGTATGCTTGTGTTATTTGTCTAGTTATATTAATATTTAATAGAAAATTAATATTTAAGTTAATTTTATTCAAGATACTTAAATATGTGAAAATAAATTTACTAATTAATTTTGGACAAACATAAATTAGAATAATATTTCAAGATTTATTTTATTTTATTTTATATAAATTTTGAAAATGTATTTATTTTAAAATGCATTGGATTTCGAATTTTTCTATATATATTTATAGAAAATGAAATTTAAGTTGAAAAATAAATTTAATTAATTTTGGACCAACTTCAATTGAGTAATTTTCAAAATATTTATTGAGAATTATTACTAAGAAAGAAAAATAATTTTACTTATTTTCAAATCTATCTAAGTATAATTTTATAAATATTAAATTAAAATGTATATTTAGAATAACCAAAATTAGTAATTTTAATTAAATAAATATATATTAAAATAAATAGATTAAAATAAATATAAAATGAAAATACACTTTAAATAATGAGCTTTATAATAGGGATATTCGATCTCCAATGTTGGTTCTACATAGTTCTTATTTTAGTGAGTAATCATCCCTAATGGAATAACGTTCATTAGCAATTTATCGCCGTAGAATCTCGAAATATAAGTATTATTGAAAGTGTTTTATTCTTAGTAATGTCCACCCCAATAGTGGCAGCTAAGAGTAAGACTTACATGGTAGGAAACAATAGTGGAAGCTCATAAGATAGAATGACCTTGACTCTCGCCTAAACAGGACAATGCTGGTTTCTCATCTTGATTGAATAAAGGTTGCTAGAATGTTTTTCATTTTAGATGAGTTGTCTGCTCTATTCAGTGAATGATATCTTTTCTTGTCGCCTAAAGTGTAGGAGTTTGTTGGAAACCTTGGAAATTATTTAAGATTGTATGTTTTTGTATTTTTACTTGTCACCCTGACTTGCTAAGTGCTAATAATTTCTGAATGTGTATGATTTTGTATTAAACCGTATTTGATTTCTATTTATTGATATTTGTAGTATCTAATATGAGTATGAACAACCCCATGGTGTCACTGTTGACTAACAACAAGCTTTCTGGAGCTAACTTTGTCAAATGGAAAAAGAACATTAATATTGCACTCATATATGAAAGTGCCCCGTTTGCGTTCACTTAAGAGGCTCTTGAGTAGCCAGGTGAGAATGCGACCAAGACAGTCAAGGAAAAGTTTGAGCATTGGCAGAATGCTAACAACAAAGCTCGGTACTTTATGCTGTCTCTCATGGTCAACACCTTGAAAACAAGGTTTGCTAATACTCTCACGGTTGCAGTAATCATGAACTAGTTAACTGAAATGTTCATGATGGGGTTGGATCAAGCTCGGTTTGAGGCGATGAAGAATTTTTATCAATGCACAAATAAAACCTCATTAGAATGTTTGTGATCACCTGCTCTAGATGGATAGTTATTTCCAGGAAGCTGAGAATCATGGAGCTATTATTGGTCAGGAAACTCAAATGAGGTTGCTAGAATAAAAATCACATATCATAGTTTTATTTAGGCCCAATTAGTATGGGGCTTATTCAATAAATAATATTAATTTATTTAATTGTTAAATTCCTTTCCTTTGGGCCTGGTGTGAGAGTTAGGGGCCATTAGTAGTGGGTACGATATACTGAACTCAGCCCTCCCTCACACGAACCACCCCAATTGTGAAGGCCCATTTTCCTTATTTAAATAATTGTATTAGGTTAATTATATTAGTCTAACTTAATTAAAATTGAATTATCAACATAATTAGTTTTGAAATATATGAAATTTATTTTCTAAGATTATTTTAAAATTAATTTTAAAAAAACACTTAGTTTAATGAGATATATTCTAGATAGTTATTTTTAGTAACTAATTAAATTTTCTAATATTTAATTAATTTGAAAAATATATTTAAGTTAAAAATTAATTGTTTTAATTAATTTTAGATCAATTTAATTTAGAATATTTTTCTTAAATATTAAATTAAAATTAATAATTAAGTTGATTTTATTCAAGATACATAATTATTTGATTCTTTTATTTAATATACATTTAATTAAATAGAAAATTAAATGTGTGAGTAGATTTTCTCTAGATACTTAAATATTAATTATTTTTCAGATATTTAATTAGATAGAAAATTATATTTAAGTTAGAAATTATAATTTCAGAGCAACTTAAGTTAGAATAATTTTCAAAATATATTTTATTTTATTTTATTAATCATTTCCCACATATTTTGAAACGCATTATATTTTTGATTTTTTTTTTTTATGAAAAATAGATGAAAGTTGAAAATTTATAATTTCAATTAATTTTACATCAACTTAAATCAAGCAATTTTTTCATTAATGATTTATTAAAATAAATAGACTAAAATATATTATATTTTAATTAGAAAATAAGTAATTAGTTAGTAAAATATCTAGATAGTTATTTTCTATATGCTTGTGGTATTTGTCTAGTTATATTAATATTAAATAGAAAAATAATATTTAAGTTAATTTTATTCAAGATACTTAAATATTTTGGACAAACATAAATTAGAATAATTTTTCAAGATTTATTTTATTTTATTTTATATAAATTTTTAAAATGTATTTATTTTAAAATGCATTGGATTTCGAATTTTTCTATATATATTTATAGAAAAATATATTTAAGTTGAAAAATAATTTTAATTAATTTTGGACAAACTTAAATTGAGTAATTTTCAAAATATTTATTGAGAATTATTACTAAGAAGGAAAATAATTTTACTTATTTTCAAATCTATCTAATTATAATTTTATAAATATTAAACTAAAATATATATTTAGAATTACGTAAATTAGTAATTTTAATTAAATTAATATATATATTAAAATAAATAGATTAAAATAAATATTAAATTAAAATACACTTTAAATAATGAGCTTTATAATAAGGATATTCGATCTCCAGTGTTGGTTCTACATAATTCTTATTTTAGTGAGTAATCATCCCTAATGGAATAACATTCATTAGCAATTTAACGCCATAAAATCTCGAAATATAAGTATTATTGAAAGTTTTTTATTCTTAGTAACGTCCACCCCAATAGTGGCAGCTAAGAGTAAGACTTACAGGGTAGGAAACAATGGTGGAAGCTCATAAGATAGAATGACCTTGACTCTCGCCTAAACAGGACAATGCTAGTTTCTCATCTTGATTGAATAAAGGTTGCTAGAATGTTTTTCATTTTAGATGAGTTGTCTACTCTATTCAATGAATGATATCTTTTCCTCTCGCCTAAACGGGACATTGTAGGAGTTTGTGGGAAACCTTAAACATTATTTAGGATTGTATGTTTTTGTATTTTTACTTGTCACTCTGACTTGCTAAGTGCTAATAATTTTTGAATGTGTATGATTTTGTATTTAACCACATTTGATTTCTATTTATTGATATTTGTAGTATCTAATATGACTATGAACAACCCCATGGTGTCACTGTTCACTAACAACGAGCTTTCTGGAGCTAACTTTGTCAAATGGAAAAAGAACATTAATATTGAACTCATATGTGAAAGTGCCCTGTTTGCGTTCACTGAAGAGGCACTTGAGTTGCCAGGTGAGAATGCGACCAAGGTAGTCAAGGAAAAGTTTGAGCATTGGCAGAATGCTAACGACAAAGCTCGATACTTTATGCTGTCTAGCATGGTCAACACCTTGAAAACAAGGTTTGCTAATACTCTCACGGTTGCAGTAATCATGAACCAGGTAACTAAAATGTTAAGGATGGGGTTGGATCAAGCTTGGTTTGAGGCGACGAAGAATTTTTATCAATGCACAAATGAAACCTCATCAGAATGTGCGTGATCACCTACTCTAGATGGATAGTTATTTCTAGGAAGCGTAGAATCATGGAGCTATTATAGGTCAGGAAACTCAAATGAGGTTGATTGATCTTAAATAGTTTGACTCTAGCTTTCCTGCCCTTCTCCTCAAACTATGTCATGAACAAGTTGACTTTTGACTTCCACGAGTTAATCAAGAACCTTCGGACAGTTGACAATTTGATTGGAGGACCACTGAAAGGAGGAAACAAAGCTCCTAGTTCTGGCACTACTAATTGTACGGCTAAGGCAGAAGCATACACTGCCTCTATTTCGAAACTCAAAAAGAAGAAGTGGAAGAATAGCGAGAAGCCTCTTAAAGTTGTTAATACAACTAATAAGAAAAAGGCTGCTAATCCCAATGCAAAGCAAAAAGGAAAGTGCTTCTATTGCAACGGAAAAGAGCTTTGGCAAAAAAACAAGGTATTTCTATCTATGCTATAAACTCATGTCTTTAAGAGAATTATTATCCTTTTTGGTTATTAATTCTGGATCTACTAACCTTGTTTATTTTCTTCTTATTTCAGCTCCAACTACTTAAACTTGGATTGCTATCCTAGCGAGTTGAGTAGAATGTTGGACCATAGGGTAGAGATTGTCCAAGTGAAGATGAAGCTCATTTTTTTTGAATTAATTGTTTTAGTTTATGAACAATTTAGTTTCAATAAATTAGTTTGAGATTTTATTTCCTATTTCATATTATTGCAGACAATTCATTATGACATTTTTGAAATTATAAATAAAATTTTCTCTTTAAGAGGTTTTCATTATGAGTTGCCTTTATGAATTGGACTTTATACCAATTATCTTTTATGTTTATCATGTTTGTATGTGTTTTTATTTTATCATTGATACAAAATCTATGGTATATTGTTCTCTGCAAAGAGATAATACCACATAAACACTTAGAATTTAAATTCAATATTTATGAATAATTGTTAACTCTTAAGAAATTATTAAGATTTTGTCTAATATAAAGATCTTTTGACCTAATAGGGATGGAAGATGTTAAGTAATATGTGCAGTTCAACAATCTTTTATATCTATTGAACTCTAGATTATATTTATAACTCCAGAGGATCTCTACAACACTTAGGGGTGGAAGAAGTTATTGACATATGTAGTTCAAATACTTTTAATTTTGAACTCTAGACTATACTCAATATACCACGGTATTTTTATGCCACACATATTTTGATTAGATATGAATGTAATATAATTACCAAACCAAAACTTTTTCTTGATCCAGTAATTGTTCAAATTAACTTGTTAATATAGTTGTTGACCGAGATTTTCGGCAACTATTAGAATATAATTATATTAAAGAGCTGTAAGAAAGTGAGATGAAGATTTTTACGTGGTTGGGGCGTTAATGAGCCTTAGTCCACGAGTCTTTGTTATTAATGGATGTATTTAATACAGATTCCACACTTGAGAGAATGTTTTTCTCATAAATACAGAGAATGTTCTTGGTGAGTATTTTCTCTTCTTGCTCTTATGCAACCCAAGATTCTCGACCACATTAAATGAGCTTTGAGGGGGTATTTATAGTGTTTTGGTGGGGTAATCCCTAGAATTGTTCTTACACATGTATCTGTAAGTATCCATAAAGTTGGGCATTTCCGATGAATATACCATGGGTGATGCATGGTCAAATCCCTAGGTGCTGTAGGGTTTTTATGAGGAATGTCCTTTTTGCCTTGTGATTGACGTGACTTTTCGCAGAGTAGCCGTCGCTAGACTTAAATGATCATTACTGTAGCGCTGCTGTTTGGGGGTTGTGCCGTCAGACTTTATTGCGTGTCACAGTCCCAACACGCTTCCTCCCATGCAGCATTAAATGCGACTTGATTGCTCAGGAGATGCCTGACACATCCCGGAGAGGCTTCATGCTATACGAGCTTCCGGGAGTACCTTATATTCCGGGTGCCTCCTCCGGGACCCATGCCCATGGCGTTTCCTTATGGCGTACAAAGACTTATCAAATATTTACAAGTTATCTGATCCACGTGTCCCATTTCGACTGGTCCACGCATTTTGGGCGATTTCAGGGGCAACATTTACCCCCCAAGCCTTGTTTACTTGGAAAAAATAAACCAAGGCTTGCTTAGGTGCCTCCGGTCGACTCCTCGTTTCCCTGGCTCAAGCCTGGAGCGCGTGGGGGCCTATTTAATGACGACATTTAATGCAGCGATTTGCTTTTTGCAGGATTGTCTCCAGCCGCCTCCTCGGTCTCCTGACACGAGCTTGGGGCGCGTGAAGGTGCGTCTAATGATGGCATTAAATGCAGCGATTCGCTTTTGCAGAGGTCGATTCGTTTCACGTCCTTTGATTGATGCGGTGCATTAATGGTGTCAGACGGATACTCAAACGTTTCCACCGCCTTTATGGCAGATTGATCTGATCCGTTGATTTTCGGGAATTTGAATCGTGCATCTCCCCCACCGTGCGATTGGTAGGTGATGACGCCTATTCCTCATGCGTTTTTGCCTATAAAAGCCACCATCTTTCCTTCATTTCGGTTACTTTCCATTTCTTGCCATTTTTGCTCGAATTTCTCAGAGAGAAAATTCTTCAAAGTAGCACGAACTGACTTAACACTTAGACGTTTCTTTCAGTTTTCCAGTGTTTGCCTACGCCAGTTCTTCTCAACTTTTACTCAACCACATCCAGT
Organism: Cannabis sativa; assembly: GCF_029168945.1. Classification (NCBI taxonomy): domain Eukaryota; kingdom Viridiplantae; phylum Streptophyta; class Magnoliopsida; order Rosales; family Cannabaceae; genus Cannabis; species Cannabis sativa. Next base: position 41,657,269 of record NC_083605.1, on the reverse strand, counting down.
ACCCCCAGTTCAACGATCTACTGTAAGTTTCTCGCATCCTTAGATAATAACATGCTTTCATTTACTTCGTCCGTTTTCTGGGCTCGTACTTCGAGTTCTGAATGTGTGAGTGCTTTGAGTTCTTTGAGTGTTCTGCTTTATGTCTACTGCTTTAGTTGTAGGATCGCCATTATCATGCCTCTGTTATAATGTGCATTCTTGTTGAAGAGAGCCATGCGTTCTTCGTTCAACAGTTGCTTAGGGCATAGAATGGTTTTTTCTTTTTTCTTTTTGCAAAACCACTTTCTGCGATTTCTCTGCACCCGACACTTGTTCAAGGATTCTCTCTAGGGTTTCCCATGTGACACGTGTCCGGAGGGGGCCTCTTTCCAGCGGTTAGGGGACCCCCACTACCTTTTTCTTGACTTAGGGTTTGGTATGGGACCTAACTGCTGGAATTTTCTTTTTCCCTTTTTGTCTTTCGCAGAACACAAAATGTCTGCTTCTGGTTCGAAATCTTCGAAGAAGAAGGGAAAAGACATGGCCACGTTGGAGGAGGTTTCCCTGGGACCTGTTGCCCAGGAGGGGTATAAATCCCGTGCGACTGGGTGGGAAGCGGCTGAGCTTCGATCCACCTTGACTTGTCCTCACCAGCTGGAGAATATCATAGAAGTCGCTGGGATCAAACCCTCCACTTCAGGGACCTATCACCGGCCTCCTCGCGACTCGGAGACGCCTAATCATAACTATGACGGCTTCGGGGCTTGGAGCCAGACTCATTTGATGGTCGGTGCCATGCTCCCGCTTCAAGATTACTTTGTTAATTTCCTTGTATTTGTCGGCCTTGCGCCATACCAACTCATTCCTCAAGCTTACCGCCTGCTCTCAGGCTTATTTATTTTTTATACCGCCCGCGGCTGGGGGTCTCCCAGCCCGGCGGAAATTTTGTATTTTTACGAACTTGTATCCGTCCCCAAGAAAGGGGACAAACTTAAGGATGGTTTTTATGGGTTCCCGATTCACCCTGCTAACAAGGGGGTGGTTCCGTATAATAGGCAGACTCACGTTAAGGAGTACCGCCACCGCTTTTTCTTCTCCTCCGGGTTCAGGGCCGTGGACCACCCGGAGCTTCTCACGGAGTGGGTGCGGATCCCACCTTACCAGCGGACGCCTCCTACTCAGGCTTTCCTCCGCAGGGCCCAAGCCTTTACCTCCTATGACCGCGCCGATCTTGATGTCGGGGGCCTAGTCACCACGGAGAATTGTAGGAAGGCCAAACTTATCCTTTCTCACCAATCTGTGGAGGACTCCAACCTCTCACGGGTCATCTGCCCCAATGTGAGGGCGCCGGTTGCGGAGAAGGCCTTCCGAGATGAGCTCATTGCCACGGCAGAGAAGAAGTACCAAGATTATCTCTACCGGAAGGCCCAGGAGAAAGCATACTCTCAGGCTCAGGCTGCCTCTGGGAGAGGACTCCGCGTGGGGAGTCCGGTGGTGCGAAGGAGCCAAGCCATTGCCGGGAAGTCCGAGGCTAAATTTTTTGACAAGATTCTTCAAGAAGAGATTGGGGATCGTGCTGCCAGGAGGCCCCTTCGCATTGAAGATTCTTCCGAGAAGCAAACTTCCCGGCCACAGCCTTCGGTCCCCGAACCAAACTCGGGGGCTCTCGGTGCTAGCACCTCTGGTGCCGGCGGTAAGTCTCCCTTGATAATTCGTTATGTTCCTTCCGTTGATGAATACACCAGTCGTAGGCCCGTAGGTTACGACGAGCGTCTTCGTAGATTTAAGATGCCGTCGACCCGGTGGGGGGATCGTTTGAAGGAATTTTATTTTTCGAACTTAGGAGATTACCTAGGTCGGTCCCGGATGGGCTCCGGCCCTCCGGAACCTATTCCCTTAGGTCCATCAGCTTACATAACGTCCAGCTGGTTCCGTCCCTCGGACAGTTATCTCGGAGATGACGCCACCAGCATTAAAGTTCAGGACTTTGCTAGGGCTGAATTATGAAGTTCGGGTAGGAGTAGCTTATTTGTTATGTCTTGTATAAGCCATTCCTCACAGTCTTCTAACACTTGCTTATTTTGTGAATCAGGTATCTCCATGGATGCCATCCTGGACCAGCTCGCTGGAGTTCATACTCCCGTGGCTCCTCCAGCCTTTACCTCTTCTCCCCCGGCCCCTTCCCTGAAGGTTTCTTCCAGCGCTCCCCCCGACACTATTGACTTAGTGGATGACGAGGAGGTGCTCCCGGGAGAAGGCCAAGGGAAGGGATGGGACTTCTCGGAGGGAGCCGCTGAGGGTGCGGGAGAGCCTCGAGCCCTTCTGGAGGAAGCAGAGGAGGGCGAGGAGGAGCCTGAAGTGGCTCTAATTCGTAAGCGCAAGGGCAAGATGATTGCCCAGGATGAGCCGAAGAGGCCTCGGAGAGCCGACACTCCTGCTCATGGTCTGGACGGCGGGGTCTCCCCGATGGAGGAAAATCCTGCTCCTCCCAACATCGAGCTTACCCCGATTCCGGGGGACGAGGTGAGGCAGGAGCTTCGCATAGCCAAACACAACTATGCTATGGATGAGTACTCCCGGGGGTATGCCGAAGTGGAAGCCCTTAGGAGGATTCTGCGAGCTGAGGTTGAGGCGAGCATCAACCACCCGGAATACCAGGATCCATGGGACCTTAATCTGGACCCCTTATCGGACTGGTTCCGTCGCTTTCTAGGGCCTACCTTGGCTCCTTTTGCCGCGGAGATGACCGGCGAGTTCGCTTCTCAGCTCACCCGTTGCGCGCCTAAGCGGTTTGCCACTTGCGCTTCCCTGAACTCCATCTTCCAGGTCCAGGACCTCAGCCATTCTCTCACGGTGGTAAGTACTTCGCAATTTTTTGCTTTTCCTTTTATTGTTTGTATTTTATTTATTTCCTTTGAGGAAATTCTCCTTCTTATCCTTGCATTATGGTTCAGCTTGCTGCTGAGGCTGGCCGCCTCTCCAAGAACATCATAAACCATGGCTTCGCTCTGTCCGACTTTGGGGACATGAATGATGTCAGGAAGGTCCTTCAGGACCTCACAGCGGAGAGGCAGATTTACCAGAAGGCTGCCGAGCGCCAGGAGGCGGCTGCCAAGGCCAAGGAAGAGGAGGCCAAACGGAGGGAGGCTCAGGCGGAGGCCATGATCCGGGACGAGGCTCAGCGGAGGGACAGGATGGAGGCCCATCATCAGGAGGAACTAAGGGCTCAAACCGAGGCTGCTGAGAAGGCCAGGCGAGACCTCCGGGAGGCCAGGGAGGCTTTGGATGAAATGGTCGCCAAAGTGAGATCTTTAGAGGAAACTCACCAGGCGGACATAGAGTCCAAGGCCGCTCTAGCTGCGGAGCTGAAGGAGCTTAGGGATTTCAAAGAACAACCCACCAGGAAGGCCAAGAGGGCCGAGCTCCTCTCTCCCGTTTCCTGCGCCCGGTGCCCGAAGCGCTTCGATGACGGCGTCTACATGGCTTGGTCCACCAATGATCAGAATATCAAGCTTACTTTTTATCCCAAACCCGAGGAAATGATTGCCAAATTTCGGGAAAAGAAGAAGAAGCTTGATGCCGCGCTAGAGGCGCGTATTGGACCTCGTCTTCCTCCGCAGGCCAACTGAGCTGCCGTATTATTGACCCAGATTCTACCCATTTCTTTTATCACTCTTTTTTTTTGATTGTACATATTTGCTGATGCCTTAGAACAATTTACATATAGGTAGCAGCCTTCATTTGAAGGGGAGACAATTATATTTTAAGGCCTGTCCCCGGGCCGTTTATATGTATATGACCTGCCCTTTGGGCTAGGATATTTTTTATGCGACCTTTCTTTTGTCACACTTATGTTTCTTAACCTGTCCTTTGGATCAGGATTTTTATACTTATGCTTTTTATTTCTGTGCATATTTTCTGACCTGCCCTTTGGGTCAGGATATTTTACTTAGTTTGTTTTTCTGTTTGTCCGTGCGGCATACCCTAGTACCCCCCTGAGTGGCATAGAAACTTTGTTTTTAAGGCACTCAGTTTTATTTAATATAGAGGAGGTATACATTTGGACGGTACAAACCCTTTGAACAAAATCTAAGTTTTAATTCGCTACTGGTAATATTTTCTGAGGTGATCGGCATTCCAAGCTCTTGGGACGGTGGTTCCGTCCATTCTTTTTAGCTTGTAAGTGCCAGAACCGATCTCGTCCTCGATCTCATATGGTCCTTCCCAATTTGGCCCAAGTACCCCCACTCCGGGTTCTTGGGTGGCTGGAAAAACCCTTCTTAAGACCATATCCCCAATAGCGAAATTTCTGTTTTTAACCTTGGAGTTAAAATACTTGGTCACCTTCTTTTGATAAGCAGCCATCCGTATTTGAGACTCATCCCGGAGTTCTTCGACTTGATCCAAAGCTTCTTGGAGCAGTGCCTGATTAGTGGCAGGATCGTAAGTCGTCCTCCTGTGGGATGGGAATAACGTTTCCACCGGGACCATTGCTTCACACCCGTACGCCATTGAGAACGGCGAGTGTCCGGTTGTGGTTCTGGGGGTCGTTCGGTAGGCCCATAATACCCTTGACAATTCTTCAGGTCAGTTATTTTTACAGGCCAGCAGCTTCTTCTTCAAGGTGACCTTTAGGATTTTATTGACCGCTTCCGCCTGGCCGTTTGTTTGAGGCCTGGCTACCGCGGAGAAGCTTTTCACTACTCCGTGTTGGTTGCAGAAGTCAGTAAATTCCTCGCAATCGAATTGCTTTCCATTGTCTAAGACTATTTTGTGAGGCAAGCCGTATCGACACACTATGTTTTTGATAACAAAGTCCAATGCCTTCTTAGCAGTTATTGTCTTCATAGGCTAAGCCTCTGTCCATTTGGTGAAGTAGTCTACTGCTACTATTGCATACTTTACCCCTCGTTTTCCCGTAGGTAGAGACCCGATGAGATCTATTCCCCAGACCGCGAAGGGCCAGGGGCTGGTCATCAAGGTGATCTCGTTTGGAGGAGCTCTCGGTATGTTCGCGTACCTTTGGCACGAGTCACACTTTTGGACATAGTCTATACAATCTTTTTTCATTGTTGGCCAGAAGTACCCTTGCCTCAATATTTTCTTTGAGAGGCTGGGTCCTCCCGTATGATCTCCACAGAACCCTTCATGGACCTCCAACATGATTTGTCTAGCTTCAGGGTCCGATACACACCTTAAATAAGGCATGCTGAGTCCTCTCCGGTAGAGAATTTGGTCCATCATTACATAACGATGAGCCTGATACTGAATCTTTCGAGACAGTGCCCTCTCTTGGGGCAACTCACCTGTGGTTATGTATTTTATGATGGGGACCATCCAGCTGGGTTCTTGCCCAACCGTTAGTGTGGTCTCTCTTATTTTGATGCTTGGCTCTGCCAAGCGTTCCACTGGTACTACCCCTTGCTCTTCGATTTCACTGTCCGAGGCTAACTTAGCCAGACAGTCCGCATGAGCGTTCTTCTCTTGGGGGATTCTTTCTATTTTATAGTCCGCGAACTCGTGGAGCAGTTCTCGGACTATTGTTACGTACGCGACCATCCGCTCGCCGCGAGTTTGGTATTCTCCGGATACCTGGTTTACGACCAGTTGAGAGTCACTGTAGACTTCCACTCTTTTGGCTCCTACAGCTTTGGCCAATTTTAGCCCTGCTATCAAGGCTTCATATTCGGCTTCATTGTTTGAAGCTGTGAAGTTGAATCGGAGTGCTGCCTGTAGCCGCAATCCAGTAGGTGATATCATAGCCACTCCGGCTCCCGAACCGTTCTCATTAGAAGCTCCGTCTACAAACACCCTCCAAGTGGGGATGGGCGGTACCGGCGTATCAGCTGTTGCCTCGGCTTCATTACATTCAGTGATGAAGTCTGCCAAGGCTTGGCCTTTTATGGAAATCCGGGGTACGTAATGTAAGTCGAATTGACTCAGCTCCATCGCCCACTTGAGGAGTCTTCCGGATGCTTCAGGCTTCTGGAGAACTTGCCAGAGCGGATGGTTGGTCAAGATTTTGATGGGATGGGCTTGGAAGTATGGCCTCAGCTTTCTTGATGCCATCAGGAGGCAGAATACTAATTTTTCAATGACCGGGTACCTTGTCTCGGACCCTATCATGCGCTTACTGACATAGTACACGGGGTGCTGAGTTTTTTCTTCCTCCCGGACCAGGGCAGCGCTGACCGCGTGCTCGGAGACGGCCAAGTAAAGGAACAAGTCTTCTCCAAGGACGGGTTTCGATAGGATGGGAGGTTTGGCCATGTGGTCTTTTAACCTCTTGAATGCCTCCTCCCATTCATCCGACCATTCGAACTTTTGGCATTTCTTCAATACATTGAAGAAGGGTATGCACTTGTCCGTGGATCGTGAGATAAAGCGGCTCAGTGCGGCTACCTTTCCGGTCAAGCTCTGCACGTCTTTATGTTTCTTGGGGGATGGCATGTCCAGGAGAGCTTGGATTTTCTCCGGGTTTGCTTCGATCCCTCTTTGGCTGACTATGAAGCCCAGGAATTTTCCCGACTTGACCCCGAAGGTGCATTTTTTCGGGTTGAGCTTCATGTCGTATCTCCAGACGACTTCGAAACATTCTTCTAAGTCGCTTGCATGGCTGTTGCACGCTTTGGATTTGACGAGCATGTCGTCCACATATACCTCCATGTTCCGTCCCAGGAGGCTTTTAAACATCCGGTTAACCATTCTTTGATAGGTTGCTCCGGCGTTTTTCAGTCCGAAAGGCATGACTAGGTAGCAGTATACCCCCTTATCGGTCCTGAAGCTAGTGCACTCCTGGTCTGCCGTCTGCATTTTTATTTGGTTGTACCCAGCATAGGCATCCATGAAAGACAGCAGCTTAAATCCGGACGTGGCGTCTACCATCTGGTCGATCCTGGGTAGCGGGAAGCAGTCCTTTGGGCAGGCTTTGTTTAGATCTGTGAAATCTATACAAACCCGCCAAGTCCCGTTCGGCTTGGGCACCAGGACCGGATTTGCCAGCCATTCCGGATAGTACACGTCGCGGATCATGCCACTGGACAAAAGTTTGTCCACCTCTTTCTCTAAGGCCTCGGCTTTCACCGAGTCAAGCGGGCGTCTCTTTTTCTGTACAGGGGGCATGTCCGGGTTGACATTGAGTACATGGGTGATGACATGAGGGCTTATGCCGGTCATGTCTTCTTGGCGCCATGCAAAGATGTCGATGGCGCCCTTCAGTGTTTTTATTATTTTGTCTTTTTCCTCCGGATCCAGGCTTTTCCCTATCCGGAGTACTTTAGTGGAGTCGTCGTCGCACACTGGTATTTCTTCGACGTCCTCCATTGGTTCCACGACCTTTTCAGACCCTACGCGAGGATCCAGCTCATCTTCTTCAGCCTTCTCTATTTCAGGGGATTCCCGGACCATGAGTATAGGTAAGTGGGTGGCAACATTGTAACATTGCCTGGCCTCTCCCTGATTTCCCTTCACAGTTCCGACTCCGGCTTCCTGGGTAGGGAATTTCAGGCACAGGTGTCGGATTGAAGTAATCGCACCAAAGTCCACTAGGGCCGGTCGACCTAGGATCGCGTTGTAAGCTGTTGGACAGTCTACCACCACGAAGGTGCAATACTGGGCATAGGGTAACCGGGAGCCGTACTTTTCCCATCGGGATTACCGTCGTCCCGTTAAACCCCGTGAGCTGTGACCCACTAGGCGAGAGGTCCCGGTCGGTCAACCCTATCGCAGTGAAGGCTTCTTTGAAGAGCAAGTTCACGGAACTCTCATTGTCAATCAGGACCCTAGCCACCACTTTATTTGCGATGGGGGTCTCTATGACCAGCGGGTCGTGGTGAGGAAAACGCACCGTCTTGGCATCTTCTTCCGTGAACGTTATGGGTTGGTCCATTAGCCGAGGCCTTTGAGCTGGGAGTTGAGTAACCTCCCACACCTCACTGTGTTTCGCGGCCTCGGCATATCGTTTTCGCTCCTTGCGAGTGTTTCCTCCGATATGGGGACCTCCGAAGATCATGGCTACCCGTCCATTAGGTCGGGGCGGTAGCCCGGGGATATGCTGGGCGTCACCTGCAGGAGCAGCTGGAGGCAATACTCCTGCTGTACCCCCTGGCGTACCTGGAGGCATACCCCCGGCTACCTGCCCTGGGTTAAGGTGGGGCAACCTATTTTTGATCCACTCATAGAGGTGGCCCAAGCGGATCAGATTTTCAATCTCGTCTTTGAGATTCTTACACTCATTGGTGCTATGACCAATGTCGTTGTGGTACTCGCATCTTTTACTCGGATCTCTCCGGGAGCTATCTTTGTACAATGGCTGTGGTCTTCGGTAGTGCGTATTTTGCCTAGTGGCAAAATATACACGTTCCTGGGAGTCCGTGAGCTCTGTGTACTGAGTATATTGGGGTGTGTACCCCTTCTTTTGGCGCTTCTCTCCCGTTCGGGTGCTGCCCTTGGAGGACCTTTTGCTCCTCGACCCCTGGGTAGGGCCTGTCAAGCTAACAGTCGGGGCCGCCTGTGAAGGAGCTCGTCCATTCACCCCGGACGGGTTGCCGTAATGGGAAGATGCCGGTGCCAAAGCTTGGCCCTGGCTGTATCCGGGAGTAGCAGAGAACTGTATGCCACTTACTTGTGGAGTTGCGGTCGGGACAGCACCCGAGGGCGACACTCCTGGCATGTATCCTGCTATCCCGGTGGGATAATAGCCTCCGTAAGCCACGATCTGGGCTTCTTCTAGGTTAATATATTTTTGGACTCTCTTCTGGAAGTCCTGGAGGCTAGCAGCGCCTTCTTGCTGCAACTCGTTCCAAAAGGGAGTCCCAGTGCGGATTTCTGCTTGGAGAAGCGCAAGCTGTTGTCCGTCATCGACTTTCTTAGTCTTCGAGGCTTCCTCTCCGAACCTCTTGATGTAATTCTTCAAGGTCTCGGTGGGCAGTTGCCTGATGTTGGTCAAGGCACTAACCTCCAAGTTAACCTTACTGGCGGCGACAAACTGTCTCCGGAAGTTGGTTTGGAGGTTGTTCCAACAACCCACGGATCCTGGTTCCAGCTTTTTGAACCATTCCTCCGCTGATCCGCTCAGAGTGAGGGGGAAGCACAAGCATTTGGCGTCGTTGCTGACCCGCATGACTGTCATGACACGGTTGAACTGTGACAAGTGGTGACTGGGATCGGAGTTCCCAGTATATGCCGCCATTTCGGGCATCTTGAAGTTTTTAGGGAACTCCGCCTCCAGGATATGCTTGGCACATGGTTCCCGATCCTCGCTGTCCGAGTCGAAGTCGTCTCCCTTCTGCCCTCAGGAGACTCGAGCAATATCTTTTCGAAGTATGGCAAGTTCCGCCATAATCCCTTCGTTTACAGTACCCGAGGCGAGCACGGGCCTGTATCTTTTTTGGTCAAGGTGATCCCGGAGGTCACCTTGATTCCCATTGATTTGATTTCTCAGATCAATGGGAGGACATCTCTGTCCTCTTCTTCCTCTACCCCCTGGTTCCTGGTGCACAGAAACGCTTTTCCGGTCCCCTCGATCCTGAGGGCCAAGACTCCCTCTTTGGGGCTTGCCCCTCTGCGGACCTTTCCCTTTAGTGTTTTTTGTTTGATTTTCCTCAGCAGGGTGCCTTATAGGGCTAGGTTCCCTAGGTCTTTGCTGCTGGGAATTAGGCGAGGACGTCGCTGGCTCTCCGTCAAGCCCAGCGACCATTGCCTTGGGGTGCACGTGAATGCCAGCTGCCTCCATGTCTTTCTGCATGGCTAGCATCACTTCCTGCATTTTTTGATTTTGCACTTTCTGAGCTTCGATCTCAGCTTCATGATCGATAGCTTTTTGTCTAAGGAGCACCAGCTCTGAGTAACTTCCTCCGTCGTAGGCATACTCGTCGAGGCTTTCCTCGTAGTTCTCGTCGGGGACTATTTCTTCTTCTTCCTCGGACTCCTCTGCCGCTCTTGAGGCCACATCTTCCTCATTTGGATCTTGAGCGTCTTCCAGAGGACGAGGATGACGTGTACTTCTTGTCTCCACCATTCTTGTGAAGTCAAATGCTTGTTATGTAGCAGCTTTCCTCAGCTCTCAATGAAAGCACCAAAATGTTGACCGAGATTTTCGGCAACTATTAGAATATAATTATATTAAAGAGCTGTAAGAAAGTGAGATGAAGATTTTTACGTGGTTGGGGCGTTAATGAGCCTTAGTCCACGAGTCTTTGTTATTAATGGATGTATTTAATACAGATTCCACACTTGAGAGAATGTTTTTCTCATAAATACAGAGAATGTTCTTGGTGAGTATTTTCTCTTCTTGCTCTTATGCAACCCAAGATTCTCGACCCCATTAAATGAGCTTTGAGGGGGTATTTATAGTGTTTTGGTGGGCTAATCCCTAGAATTATTCTTACACATGTATCTGTAAGTATCCATAAAGTTGGGCATTTCCGATGAATATACCATGGGTGATGCATGGTCAAATCCCTAGGTGCTGTAGGGTTTTCATGAGGAATGTCCTTTTTGCCTTGTGATTGACGTGACTTTTCGCAGAGTAGCCGTCGCTAGACTTAAATGATCATTACTGTAGCGCTGCTGTTTGGGGGTTGTGCCGTCAGACTTTATTGCGTGTTACACTCCCAACACGCTTCCTCCCATGCAGCATTAAATGCGACTTGATTGCTCAGGAGAGGCCTGACACATCCCGGAGAGGCTTCATGCTATACGAGCTTCCGGGAGTACCTTATATTCCGGGTGCCTCCTCCGGGACCCATGCCCATGGCGTTTCCTTGTGGCGTACAAAGACTTATCAAATATTTACAAGTTATCTGATCCACGTGTCCAATTTCGACAAGTCCACGCATTTTAGGCGATTTCAGGGGCAACAATAGTAATAGAAATTGATACCAATAAAGTTCTTGGACATAGTATCATAGTACCTTATTTGAGTGGGAGAATTTTAAAATTCTAGCCCATCTTTATTTGGATGGCACTAGTGATAGCTTACTATATTATGATCATGATAGGAACTTTAGAATATAACTACGAAAGCAAATCTTACCATTCATATGGATAGAATTAAATTATTAGAATAATGAGGATAAGATAGGTAGTTTTGGCTAGGTCTATTCAAATGATTTAGGCAAAAGCCCTAGTCCTCATGAAATGTTTTATGGTATCTCTAATGATTAATTAATCTTAAGCAAGTAATTTACTAGAATGCTATGTTGATGGCTTAGTCTAGAAGAGACTTATAGTTTTAGACTAAGATAATATGGCAAAACAAGATGTCCCTGAAAATCAATAGTAAGAGGTTAAATGTATTCCTTTGTACGAATTTAACCAGACTCCTACTGTTGAGTGAGCGCCATCTATGATGTAATTAAACAAGGAACATTAGGAGACAATCAAGGAAGAATATCTGAAAGTGACCTATATTGTAATACCCTGGAATTAAGAATGGATTAGCAAAACCCTAACTAGATAATTATGTATAATTGAGGAATTATATTATTATATAGTTCAATATATGTGAAATTATATGAATTTTATTATGTTAAGACCCCGTTGGTGAGCCAGGGGAATTTTAGTAATTATAACCCGAGAAGGGTAAAATGATGAAATTAATTTAATTACGTGCTTAATAGAATTATATTATTATATAGTATGCATGTGTTGTCTTTTCAGGTGTGTTCTAACAGGTTGGCACAGTATAGTCACAACCGGGTATTTCGGGCCGAACCGGGTTCGGGCCCGAAATGCAAATTGGATTGAATTAATTGGCATTATATTCGATATTATGAAATCTGAAATTTATTTGGGAATTAATTGAGTGTGAAATAGCAATTTTGACCTTGAAAATGTGTATGTGTGATTAATTGGCCCTAAGGGCATTTTGGTCATTTGACCACTTATTATTGTATTTTGAAAATGGGATTTTATTAAGAAAATCAAAGTAATTTTCTAGTTATTTCCTTCTCACACCGGAACCCTCTCCCTCTCCAAAACCCTCTCAATTTTTGAGACTTGAATTTGGTGTGTTCTAGCTTGGATTAAGAGTGTTGATTGGGAAGAATTGTGTTGAAGATTGGGATTAAGCTTGTGCAAGGAATTAAGGTAGCTTCTTGCTGATTTATTTGAAATTAAATGCTGAAATTCTTAGGGTAAAAAGCATGTTCTTTGAGTTTTGAATGTTCTTGTTGCATGATGAGTGAATTGATGTTAATCTTGTGGAAATTGCTCTTCTATTTGTTATATGCTTTGTTGTTGAGCTTGAGCAGAGATTGTATGGAATTTCTATGTTGGATTTTCATGTTAAAATGGTGTTATACTGCTGGATTTTTAATAGTTTTGTGTTGGGCCGAGTTCATGTTCTTGAACTTGAGATTTTGATGAGTTGAGCATGATTTTGAGTCATTTATGTAATCTGAATTTTTGGATTTGATGCATGAGATATGTGTTTTTTATCCTCTGAGATATGCTAGCAGCTCTATTTCATGATTTTGAGATTTATGCATGTTTAGGTTGAATTGGGGGTAAGTTTTGCATATTTTCGAAGCTGAAAGCTGGGTTTTCTGGTTTTTTAAACCCAGTGGTCGCGACCATGATAATGGCAAATTGTTAATTTTTTTAAGTTTTTATTTTTGCCATAACTTTTGACTCGGGACTCCGTTTGAGACGTTCTTTATACCGTTGGAACGCTCTTTTCGAGCTCTATGTGATTATCTGTGATTTGGATGCTAATTTTATATTTTTGTGGAAGTGAATTTAGGGATTAACCCTATTTGTGTAAATCCCAGTATTGTTACTAGGATTACCGGCACCTGGTCAGGAGCACCCGGGGATTTGGAATCTCTACTATTGCGGGACAACAGGTAAGACAGTGATTAGCACATAGAGTATGCGTAGTGGCGCTAATGTTGAGAATGATATGCTTGAATGTTTAGTAACCGGGATTAGGGTTATTACCCTAATAGGAACGGTCTAATTGCCTAGGGTTATCACCCTAGTGATATATGTGTATAAATTACATGCAATGTTAATTGAAATGAGATTTAGGGATTATGAGCTGAAGGCATAATCAGGTTGGACTCGGTACTCATAACCGAGATGAACCACTTCTAAGGCCTTAATGTATTTAGACGTGTGAGAGCAACACGTGGGTCTACGTCATGTAGATTTAAATAGATGTGTGAGTGCAACACATAGGTCTACGCCACATAGACATAAATGGGCATGTTGTTATGATAATCATGTCTGTGTCATACAGACGTATGTGAATGGCATATCTATTATATAGTATGATTAGCATATTATAATTGTTATGATTTATACTGTCTTGCTGGGCTTGGCTAACGGGTGCTCTACTGTGCAGGAAAGGGTAAGGCATTAGCTAATCAGCCATGAGTTTTAGGAGCAGGGCAAAGGATGTACATGTTCATGCCATATCAGACCAAGCTGGTTGTGGGTCTATCAGTGTTGAACTTTTGAATTCTGTTTTGCCGCTTAGGTCAGCTAGAAAGAAAAGACTTGTAATTAAGTTTCTAAAGATTTTTGGGATCCCAACTATTTTGAATGTTTAATATATTACAAGTTTATTTTCATTCTGTTTAATATAAAAGTTAAATTTCTGCGCTATTTTAGAAAGTAATCCCGATTAGGGGATTAGGGTTTCATAAGCATTTTTGGGTAGCGTGCCTAATTATTTTAGGGCGTTACAATTTGATATCAGAGCGCCAAGGTTTTTCAACTTCCTTTAGACCGGCCGAACATGTACATTCGTCGTCAAAGATAAGCTCGACTCATGGTACAGTAAGTATTGAGAGTAAATACTTGACTGTATGTATGATCATCTGTTTACCGCTTTCCATTTTAGGCAGTATGTAAGCATCTAGAGTATGTATGTGTTATGTGTGATGCCATGCTATAAATGCTATTTGTTTATGTAAATATGTATGAGGTAAATAGATGAGTTAGGGTTTAGGGCAATAAGTGCGTGAGTGTGGTATTGGTGCCTAACTCGCTGGGGTTGTTGATTACAGGGGTACTAGTAATGGACCCTCCGCAATCATCCAGACCACAAGGCGAGCAAGTAGAGCCCGGGGTTACCCAAACCGATCCACCAGCACAACCTCCACCTCCGCAAAATCCGTGGGATAATGCGGGGGCTGTTAATGCTAATCCTCCTGCTGACTGGCAGCAAATGTTTCATGAAATGCGAAGTGTCATACTTCGTAAAAAGGACGAGTTGCAACGTTTGAGGCAACAAGCTGCCCCAGTTAATCAAGGGTTACCACCAGCTCCTGTGCCAGTGGTGGGTAACCAAGGGTATATTATGCCGCACCGGGACTCTATGTTCGAGCAGTTTGTGAAGTTGTAACCTCCGGTTTTTCTGGGAGGCATTGATATTATTAAAGCGGATCAGTGGATGAGCACTGTTACCCGTATCCTCGATAATATGGGGGTGACCGGAACAGAGAGGGTGAATTGTGCGGCTTTTATGTTTCAAGATCACGCCCGCGTTTGGTGGGACATAGTGAATCAAACTTGGGATGTCAGTGTGATGACATGGGAAGAGTTTAAGAAACTTTTTGAGGAAAAGTTCTATAATGTGGCTGTAAGGACTTCACACCAAGAAGATTTTGTGAAGTTGACTCAAGGGAAAATGTCTGTGGCCGAGTATACTCTGGAATTCGATCGGTTATCAAAATTTGCTGGTGATTTGGTGCCTACCGATTTTACCAGAAAACAGAAGTATGTTAGAGGACTGAATGCTACAATCAGTCGAGACTTGAAAATTACCACATCCCATGACACTCTGTACAAGAGAGTGGTAGACTTGGCCTTAATTGCTGAGGAGGCCAAGCAGCAAGTGATGAAAGAGCAGGCTGTAAAGGATGCCGCCATGGCCTCAAACCCTCCTGCTGGTGGAAATGTCAGTAAGGGGATCAACAGTAGCAACCCTAAGCACCAACGGAAGGCTGAAGCTTCCGGAGCTTCAGGAGGAAATAGGAAGTTTCGAGGAAACAGAGGTGGCCGTCAAGGTCACGGGTCCTCATTCCGGTCATATCCCGCGTGCCCTAAATGTAAGAAGCATCATCCTGGTGAGTGTCGAGCCAAGGCATGTTTCCAATGTGGCATGGTGGGCCACTTTATCAGAGACTGTCCCCAAGCCAAGAAAGAAGAGCCTAAGAAGAATACTGCTCTGAACCAGGGGCGACTTTTCACTATAACTCAGGCAGACGCTGATGCTAGTTCATCAGTTGTGACAGGTCAGTTGTCTATTAATGGTTGTTCATATACTGTGTTATTTGACTCGGGAGCTACTCATTCATATGTATCGAGTAGAGTGATAGAAAGTTTACATAAGCCATGTAATATTTATGCTTCGGGGTTTGGAACCCTGTTACCCTCGCGAGGCCTGATAGTGTCCACAAGGTGGATTCGGTCTTTATCTTTTTGGATTGACGGTTGTGAGTTGACCGCCAATCTAATTGAGTTACAATTGTCTGATTTTGACATAATCCTAGGAATGGACTTTCTATCTAACTATGGAGCGACGATTGACTGTAAACGGAAGATGGTAGTGTTTGAGCCCGATAGTGCTAACGCAACGGTGTTTGTGGGTAAGGTTCAGGGGGCACGGATACTAAGAATTGTTGGGTTTTGTGCCCAAAATAAAACCCATTACAACCTGATTAGTTATCAATTAGAATTTTGAAGTGATTTATGATTACATGTATGTTACATGTTTATGGTTTAATATATATATTTAATATATGCACAGATTCAGTTAAATACTGAACATATAGTTATTCACAATTACAGTATTGTCAATACAATGGAATGTGATTGTGATTATATGATTCAAAAGACTTAGTCCCTGTTCATAAGTGTTTTGGATTTACACTGATGTGATAATCAGCGATGAAGTATACTTACACTTGGAGTAAGTGTTATGTTCTTTCTAGGACATTGGTAAAGTATACTGGTTTCGAATGTATGGAGTATACATTGGACTAGACCAATATTGAAATTGGTCAAATATATTGTAAACTTACCGTTGTATCTTTCCAAGTCAATATCAGAAGTTGATCTTAGATTAAGAGAATCTAAACCTTATTATGCTTAGGCTCAATCTTAGGAGTGCTATTCATGTTCTTTGATTTATTAGTTAACCTACTTTTGGGTCAGGGTGATACGTATATTTTGGGAACATGATAGCATAACTGAGTGGGAGTGCTGAACATAAATATGGAATCTATAGCTTCTACTGGTGTATAGAAGTAAAGTGATGATTCCCTTCGAGCTTAGTTAAGTAGAAGTAAATGGATAAGCTCTTGTTTCAGTGACTATATATTAGATCACTAAAACATCATTTACAGGTAACTAAGTGTTCAAAGGGGCAAAATACATTGAGGGGTGTAAACGGTAAATTTGTCCCATCTCGATGTAAATCATCTATATAGAGGATCTTTTAATCACATTAAGATTATAACAATGGTTAAATGAGATAGCATATTGATATCGTGAAACATATAATATGCTCTATATAAGTCTGAGAGTGCAATTTCAAGTTCTAATAGTGGATTGAACAAGGAATTAATAAGTTAGGGATTTACTTGGTAAATCGGTTCAACATATTGGAAGCTCAGCATATATATCCATGGTCCCCATTCTAGTTGAGACTATACTGTTTGTAAGACTCTATAATTGATTTATGATCAATCAATTATAATTCTAAAAGTTAGACTATGTATAATTTGTGAATTTTCACAGTTTAATAATTTGTGAATTCTCACAATTTAAGGATGAAATCGTAAATAAAAGGGTTTCTAGGTTTAATTATTAATTGAGAGACTTTGGATGTCTAATTAATAATTATATTAAATGACAATATTATTTAATAATCTATTTTAGTTATTAAATAATTAGTTTTGGCATTTAAATGATTAGAATTGGAAAAATGACATTTTTGGAGAAATAGAAATAAAATTGAGGAAACTGCAAAATCCAAGTAAGGCCCTTAACACACCATGGCTGGCCACCTCTTTGCTTGTTTCCCAATTATTATTTTCAATTTAAATTACCATGTAATTGCTAATCAAAGCCTAGCAAAAATAGGAAAGTGGTGGACCACACTAAATAAGGCAGTTAATCAATTACACTGTAAAAGAGGAAACTGCTTATTTGGAAAGTTGAGCTAATCCCTTTTCCTATATATAGTCGCCCCTCTCTTCACACTTGGTGTGTCTTGGTATGCATCATAACCCACGAAATTAAGAGAGAAAATTTCGAGATTCCTTGTGAGAGAGAAGTGCCCACACACATCACTCAGTACCTCAATAATAGTTTGGAATACTGTGAAGGATCACATCCAACTGAAAGACATTCGGGCTCAGATCTTGATTATACTCTGCTACAGACAGGAATCAAGGGTTAGAGATCTGAGTGGAAGGAGACACTTAATTCCGCTGCCATCACTGTAAGCTATTCTTAACTTTTATGTGTTTTGTTTATCGTTTTAGAAGTTCATATTTAGGTTGTTAAATCAACATACTTGTGAGTAGATCTAAGATCCTGGTAAAATTAATTCCAACAACTGGCACCAGAGCCATGGTAATTGATTTGCTTGCAAGAAATTTGGACTTAAAACGATTTGTTTATGATTTGGATGGTTTCATGGTGTGTCATATTGATGTTTGATTGATGTTTGTGAATTCTGGGAAATATAATCGATTATCTGTATCTGAAATTATTTTTATTGGATAGTTTGGAAAATTCTAAGCAATTTACTTTTTTACAGAACTCGATTTCGATTTTATTTGAATTTGTTATGAATTTTTGAAAATCGGGAAAAATCGGGGTGGTGATCACCCTACCCACGCGCGCGGAAGGGCTGCTTGGAGCCTCCCAACGTCGAGGAAACTCGGCAGATCATTCGCTTAGCGCGCGCGGGTGGTATGCAACGCATACCATCCGTACAGTGTGCAATTTTTCTTCATTTTCTTCGATTTTTCATGCTATTTCATGGAATTGACTTCCGATTTTTTGTGTAGTTTTGTATTTGGATTTTTTTTTTCAATTTTCAAATGTAATTGTTGCCCCTGAATTCGCCCAAAATACGTGGACCAGTCGAAAAGGGACACGCGGATCAGATAACTTGTAAATATTTGATAAGTCTTTGTACGCCACAAGGAAGCACCCTGGGCATAGGTCCTGGAGGAGGCACCCGGAGTACGAGGTACTCCCGGAAGCTCGCATAGCATGAAGCCTCTCCGGGATGTGTCAGGTCTCTCCTGAGCAATCAAGTCGCATTTAATGCCGCATGGGAGGAAGCGTGTTGGGACTGTAACACGCAATAAAGTCTGACGGCACAAACCCCAAACAACAGCGCTACAATAATGATCATTTAAGTCTAGCGACGGCTACTCTGCGAAGAGTCACGTCAATCACAAGGCAAAAAGGACATTCCTCATAAAAACCCTACAGCGCCTAGGGATTTGACCATGCATCACCCATGGTATATTCATTGGGAATACGCAACTTTATGGATACTTACAGATACATTTGTAAGAACAAACCTAGGGATCACCCCACCAAAACACTATAAATACCCCCTCAAAGCTCATTTAATGGGGTCGAGAATCTTGGGTTGCATAAGAGCAAGAAGAGAAAATACTCACCAAGAACATTCTCTGTATTTATGAGAAGAACATTCTCTCAAGTGTGGAATCTGTATTAAATACATCCATTAATAACAAAGACTCGTGGACTAAGGCTCATTAACGCCCAACCACGTAAAAATCCTCATCTCGCTTTCTTACAGCTCTTTACTATAATCATATTTTAATAGTTGCCGAAAATCTCGGTCAACATTTTGGTGCTTTCATTGAGAGCTGAGGAAAGCTGCTACATAACAAGCATTTGACTCCACAAGAATGGTGGAGACAAGAAATACACGTCATCCTCGTCCTCTGGAAGATGCTCAAGATCCAAATGAGGAAGATGTGGCCTCAAGAGCGGCAGAGGAGTCCGAGGAAGAAGAAGAAGAAATAGTCCCCGACGAAAACTACGAGGAAAACCTCGACGAGTATGCCTACGACGGAGGAAGTTACTCAGAGCTGGTGCTCCTCAGACAAAAAGCTATCGATCATGAAGCCGAGATCGAAGCTCAGAAAGCGCAAAACCAAAAAATGCAGGAAGTGATGCTAGCCATGCAGAAAGCCATGGAGGCAGCTGGTATTCACGTGCATCCCAAGGCAATGGCCGCTGGGCTCGACGGAGAGCCAGCGACGTGTTCGCTTAATTCCCAGCAGCAAAGACCTAGGGAACCTAGCCCTATAAGGCACCCTGCTGAGGAAAATCAAACAAAAAACCCTACTTCTACCCCTGGGCGAAAGAAAAAGGTGCAGGATCCCCGAAGGGTCCGCTCAGATTTCCCTAAAGGGAAAGGTCCGCAGAGGGGCAAGCCCCAGAGAGGGAGTCTTGGCCCTCAGGATCGAGGGGACCGGAAAAGCGTTTCTGTGCACCAGAACTGTGGGTAGAGGAAGAAGAGGACAGAGATGTCCTCCCATTGATCAGAGAAATCAAATCAATGGGAATCAAGGTGACCTCCGGGATCACCTTGACCAAAAAAGATACAGGCCCGTGGTTTCCTCGGGTACGTGAAACGAAGGGATCATGGCGGAACTCGCCATACTTCGAAAAGACATTGCTCGAGTCTCCTGGAGGCAGAAGGGAGACGACTCCGACTCGGACAGCGAGGATCGGGAGCCATGTGCCAAGCATATCCTGGAGGCGGAGCTCCCTAAAAATTTCAAGATGCCTGAAATGGCAGCATATACCGGGAACTCCGACCCCAGTGACCACCTGTCACGGTTCAACCGTGTCATGACAGTCATGCGGGTCAGTAATGACGCCAAATGCCTGTGCTTCCCCCTCACTCTGAGCGGATCAGCGGAGGAATGGTTCAAAAAGTTGGAACCAGGATCCGTGGGTTGTTGGAACAAACTCCAAACCAACTTCCGGAGACAGTTTGTCGCCGCCAGAAAGGTTAACTTGGAGGTTAGTGCCTTGACCAACATCAAGCAACTGCCCACCGAGACCTTGAAGAATTACATCAAGAGGTTCCGAGAGGAAGCCTCGAAGACCAAGAAGGTCGATGACGGACAACAGCTTGCACTTCTCCAAGCAGGAATCCGCACTGGGACTCCCTTCTGGAATGAGTTGCAGCAAGAAGGTGCTGCTAGCCTCCAGGACTTCCAGAAGAGGGTCCAAAAATATATTAAACTCGAAGAAGCCCAGATCGTGGCTTATGGAGGCTATTATCCCACCGGGATAGCAGGATACATGCCAGGAGTGTCGCCCTCGGGTACTGCCCCGACCGCGACTCCACAAGTGAGTGGCATACAGTTCTCTGCTACTCCCGGGTACAGCCAGGGCCAAGCTTTGGCACCAGCATCTTCCCATTACGGCAACCTGTCCGGGGTGAATGGACGAGCTCCTTCATAGGCTGCCCCGACTGCTAGCTTAACATGCCCTACCCAGGGGTCGAGGAGCAAAAGATCCTCCAAGGGCAGCACCCGAACGGGAGAAAAGCGCCAGAAGAAGGGGTACACACCCCAATATACTCAGTACACAGAGCTCGCGGACTCCCAGGAACATGTGTACTTTGCCACTAGGCAAAATACGCACTACCGGAGACCACAGCCATTGTACAAAGACAGCTCCCGGAGAGATCCGAGTAAAAGATGCAAGTACCACAACGATATTGGTCATAGCACCAATGAATGTAAGAATCTCAAAGACGAGATTGAAAATCTAATCCGCTTGGGCCACCTCTATGAGTGGATCAAAAATAGGTTGCCCCACCTTAATCCAGGGCAGGTGGCCGGGGGTATGCCTCCGGGAACACCAGGGGGTACAGCAGGAGTATTGCCTCCAGCTGCTCCCGCAGGAGACACCCAGCATATTCCCGGGCTACCGCCCCGGCCTAATGGGCGGGTAGCCATGATCTCCGGAGGTCCACATATCGGAGGAAACACTCGCAAGGAGCGAAAAAGATATGCCGAGGCCGCGAAACACAATGAGGTGTGGGACGTTACTCAACTCCCAGCTCAAAGGCCTCGGCTAATGGACCAACCCATAACGTTCACGGAAGAAGATGCCAAGACAGTGCGTTTTCCTCACCACGACCCGCTGGTAATAGAGACCCCCATCGCAAATAAAGTGGTGGCTAGGGTCTTGATTGACAATGGGAGTTCCGTGAACCTGCTCTTCAAAGAAGCCTTCACGGCGATAGGATTGACCGACCGGGACCTCTCGCCTAGTGGGTCACAGCTCACGGGGTTTAACGGGACGACGCTTATCCCGATGGGAAAAGTAAGGCTCCCGGTTACCCTGTGCCCGGATACCCCCCAGAGCACATTTAAATATTGCACCTTCGTGGTGGTAGACTGCCCAACAGCCTACAACGCGATCCTTGGCCGGCCGGCCCTAGTGGACTTTGGTGCAATTACTTCAATCCGACACTTGTGCCTAAAATTCCCTACCCAGGAAGCCAGACTCGGAACTGTGAGGGGAAATTAAGGAGAAGCCAGGCAGTGTTACAATGTTGCCACCCACCTGCCTGTACTCATGGTCCGGGAGTCTCCCGAGATAGAGAAGGCTGAAGAGGATGAGTTGGATCCTCGTATAGGATTCGAAAGGGTCGTGGAACCAATGGAGGACGTCGAAGAAATACCAGTGTGCGACGACGACTCCACTAAAGTACTTCGGATAGGGAAGAGCCTAGATCCGGAGGAAAAAGACAAAATAATAAAACACTGAAGGGCGCCATCGACATCTTTGCATGGCGCCAAGAAGACATGACCGGCATAAGCCCTCATGTCATCACCCATGTACTCAATGTCAACCCGGACATGCGCCCTGTACAGCAAAAGAGACGCCCACTCGACTCGGTGAAAGCCGAGGCCTTAGAGAAAGAGGTGGACAAACTCTTGTCCAGTGGCATGAACCGCGACGTGTACTATCCGGAATGGCTGGCCAATCCGGTACTGGTGCCCAAGCCGAACGGGACTTGGCGAGTTTGTATAGATTTCACAGATCTAAACAAAGCCTGCCCAAAGGACTGCTTCCCGCTACCCAGGATCGACGAGATGGTAGACGCCACGTCCGGATTTAAACTGCTGTCTTTCATGGATGCCTATGCTGGGTACAACCAAATAAAAATGCATACGGCAGACCAGGAGTGCACTAGCTTCAGAACCGATAAGGGGGTATACTGCTACCTAGTCATGCTCGTCAAATCCAAAGCATGCGACAGCCATGCAAGCGACTTAGAAGAATGTTTCGAAGTCGTCCGGAGATACGGTATGAAGCTCAACCCGAAAAAGTGCACCTTTGGGGTCAAGTCAGGAAAATTCCTGGGCTTCATAGTCAGCCAAAGGGGGATCGAAGAAAACCCGGAGAAAATCCAAGCTCTCATGGACATGCCATCCCCCAAGAAGCATAAAGACGTGAAGAGTTTGACCGGAAAGGTAGCCGCACTGAGCCGCTTTATCTCATGATCCACAGACAAGTGCATACCCTTCTTCAACGTACTGAAGAAATGCCAAAAGTTCGAATGGTCGGATGAATGCGAGGAGGAATTCAAGAGGTTAAAAGACCACATGGCCAAACCTCCTATCCTATCAAAACCCGTCCTTGGAGAAGACTTGTTCCTTTACTTGGCCGTCTCCGAGCACGCGGTTAGCGCTGCCCTGGTCCGGGAGGAAGAAAAAATTCAGCACCCCGTGTACTATGTCAGTAAGCGCATGATAGGGGCCGAGACAAGGTACCCGGTCATTGAAAAATTAGTATTCTGCCTCCTGGTGGCATCAAGGAAGCTGAGGCCATACTTCCAAGCCCATCCGATCAAAATCTTAACCAATCATCCGCTCCCGCAAGTTCTCCAGAAGCCTGAAGCATCCGGAAGACTCCTCAAGTGGGCAATGGAGCTAACTCAATTCGACTTACACTACGTACCCCGGATCTCCATAAAAGGCCAAGCCTTGGCAGATTTCATTACCGAATGCAATGAAGCTGAGGCAACAGCTAATACACCGGTACCACCAATCCCCACCTGGAGGGTGTTTGTAGACGGAGCCTCTAATGAGAACGGTTCGGGAGCCGGAGTGGCTATGATATTACCAACTGGACTGCGGCTCCAGGCAGCACTCCGATTTAACTTCACAGCTTCAAAAAATGAAGCCGAATAAGAAGCCTTGATAGCATGGCTGAAATTGGCAAAAGTTGTAGGAGCCAAAAGAGTGGAAGTCCACAGTGACTCTCAACTGGTCGTAAACCAGGTATCTGGAGAATACCAAACTCGCGGCGAGCGGATGGCCGCGTACGTAACAATAGTCCGAGAACTGCTCCACGAGTTCACAGACTATAAAATAGAAAGAATTTCCCGAGAGAAGAACGCTCATGCGGACTGTCTGGCTAAGTTAGCCTCGGACAGCGAAGTCGAAGAGCTGGGGGTAGTACCAGTGGAACGCTTGGCAGAGCCAAGCATCAAAATAAAAGAGACCACACTAACGGTTGGGCAAGAACCCAGCTGGATGGTCCCCATCGTAAAATACATAACCACAGGTGAGTTGCCCCAAGAGAGGGCACTGTCTCGAAAGATCTCGCATCGTGCTCATCGTTATGTAATGATGGACCAAATTCTCTACCGGAGAGGACTCAGGATGCCTTATTTAAGGTGTGTATCGGACCCTGAAGCTAGACAAATCATGCTAGAGGTCCATGAAGGGTTCTGTGGAGATCATACGGGAGGACCCAGCCTCTCAAAGAAAATATTGAGGCAAGGGTACTTCTGGCCAACAATGAAAAAAGATTGTATAGACTATGTCCAAAAGTGTGACTCGTGCCAAAGGTACGCGAAAATACCGAGAGCTCCTCCAAACGAGATCACCCTGATGACCAGCCCCTGGCCCTTCGCGGTCTGGGGAATAGATCTCATCGGGTCTCTACCTACGGGGAAAGGAGGGGTAAAGTATGCAATAGTAGCAGTAGACTACTTCACCAAGTGGACAGAGGCTGAGCCTATGAGGACAATAACTGCTAAGAAGGCATTGGACTTTGTTATCAAAAACATAGTGTGTCGATACGGCTTGCCTCACAAAATAGTCTCAGACAATGGAAAGCAATTTGATTGCGAGGAATTTACCGACTTCTGCAACCAACACGGAGTAGTGAAAAGCTTCTCCGCGGTTGCCAGGCCTCAAACAAACGGCTAGGCGGAAGCGGTCAATAAAATCCTAAAGGTCACCTTGAAAAAGAAGCTGCTGGCCTGTAAAAATAACTGGCCTGAAGAATTGCCAAGGGTATTATGGGCCTACCGGACGACCCCCAGAACCACAATCGGCCACTCGCCCTTCTCAATGGCGTACGGTTGTGAAGCAATGGTCCCGGTAGAAACATTATTCCCATCCCACAGGAGGACGACTTATGATCCTGCCACTAATCAGGCACTGCTCCAAGAAGCTTTGGATCAAGTCGAAGAACTCCGGGATGAGTCTCAAATACGGATGGCTGCTTATCAAAAGAAGGTGACAAAGTATTTTAACTCCAAGGTTAAAAACAGAAAATTCGCTATTGGGGATATGGTCCTAAGAAGGGTTTTCCCAGCCACCCAAGAACCTGGAGTGGGGGTACTTGGACCAAATTGGGAAGGACCATATGAGATCGAGGACGAGATCGGTTCCGGCACTTACAAACTAAAAAGAATGGACGGAACCACCGTCCCGAGGGCCTGGAATGCCGATCACCTCAGAAAATATTACCAATAGCGAAATGAAACTTAGATTTTGTTCAAAGGGTTTGTACCGTCCAAATGTATACCTCCTCTATATTAAATAAAACTGAGTGCCTTAAAAACAAAGTTTCTATGCCACTCAGGGGGGTACTAGGGTATACCGCACGGACAAACAGAAAAACAAGCTAAGTAAAATATCCTGACCCAAAGGGCAGGTCAGAAAGTATGCACAAAAATAAAAAAGCATAAGCATAAATGTAACGCCCTGTCCAACAGGGACGCCACGTGTGTGCACTTTATTTAAAATTCCAATAATTATATAAGATGTAATTATACTAAAAGTGTGGGTAATTAAAATTTTGATAGTTAAAACTCAACCTTTAAATTGTTTAACGAAAGATAAGTAACATGATTTATGGGGTCCCCCTGTTTTCAAAATATTTACAAACTGATTTCAAAGTATTTTACAACATAAACTTTATATTTTTCCAAAATACAATCAAAATAGAGCATCCTGTAAACTGGGCTGCCTGCGGCTGGTATGTACATTGCTGCTGTGACCATAACTCATGGTTGTTCGACTTTAGCTTTTCCTTTACCTGCACCATAAAGCACCAGTGAGTCACAGAGACTCAGCAAGAAAGTGATCAAAACAGTAATCGAAAGAAAATAATTATCAACTTATTCTCATGCCACTATGTTTACTCACTATTCAATAATAATAAGCATTCCCTTAAACATCATACATTCCTGGTACTTAATAAAGTACCACTTTTACCACTCGTTACATACGAGCTGAATATGTCACTATCGTTGCCCGATAACGCAAACGATAAGTAAGAAACCTAACCGCGGTTTCAAGAGTAATTACTCATAACGGTAATAACCGTTTCCAACCCTAGGTAATAACCTAGGCTTAATAAGCTTTAATCAACATCATGATAATAATCAAGATCACCTCCATTCATTCATTGATTTTTAACCACATATGGTGCTTACCACTTTTCTTACCTTAATTCAGAAGTCAAGAATATGGCCGACCTGGGTGGAAAAACAAGCTAGGCAATCCCGGTCCTATGTCACGACAATTGAAACACAATAAATATCTTAACATAATATTCCGGATTAAAACCCTAATTTAGAAATCAAATGTAACCTAACTCCCAACAACCCTAATTTAGGTCAAGCATCTCATATTTAATTTAAAACAGATAGTACACAACTCCCCGGGTCAAAACTGAACATAAAACAAACCCGAAGAAATTCTCCCCTGCAGGCAACCGGTCGACCGGTTCTGGTATACCAGAACCCATCCGGTCGACCGGCTTCTTGCGTACCAGGAACAAAAGTTCCTTTTCACCAAAATCGATCCAAAACCCTTCCAAACCTATCCAAACTTTCCAGAACAGTTTATTAACATACATATGACATAACCTAAGCTGCAAAACACAATGGTTCAATCTCTAGCTTGAAATCATACACTCAAGTGAAGAAATCAAGTTTCTTTTAGCTTTCTCACTCACCAATCAATCCCAACAGCCATGAATTCAATCCAAACATGCATTAACAAACCATATTTAACTTGGATAACAAACCTACACCCTCACTAAACCTACAGCTTTGAAAATTTTCAAAAAAATAACAAAACCTAGCTTGAAAACTTAAGAAAACACCAAGACTAGAAGGATGAACTTACCTAGGGTGCAAGGTTAGCTTGGAGATGAAGATTAGCTCTGAAAATTGATGTTGGCTGAAGCAAACCAATCCCTCTAGTGGCTGGTTCAGTTTGCTCGAAGGAAGAGGAGAAGAAGATGGAGAAAAAGAGTTACTTGCCTTGGAAGAAAGCTTCTCCTTTCTTTAAAAAAAATGCTTTTCTTTTCTTCTTTTTTTTTTTAAATTTTCCTTCCTTTTTATAAACATAGGCAGCAGCAAGGAAAAAAGAAAAAAAACCAAAAAGTTTTCTTGAATTCCTAATTTACCCCTCTCACACAAATTTTTTTTTTTAAAAAAAAAACCCTAGGGGCATTTTGGTAATTTTACTAATTCCCCAATCCGACATTCTAATAAAATTCTAACTTAATCCGGGACATTCTCAAAATAATTCTTTCATTTAATTGTCGTGACATTGCTAACCACATAGCTAAATTTCCACAATTACCGGGCCCAAAATAACATATTTACTTAAATAATTTCTCAAAAATTCATCTAAGTAAGATCATAATCCTACTTCATTTTCCAAGTAATTACATATTTAATAAAATATGTCCATTTAAATATTATTTATTTTCTGGGATATTACAACTATCCCCCACTTATAGGAATTTCGTCCTCGAAATTTACCTGAAAAGCTCGGGATACAACTCCCGCATCTGCGACTCTAATTCCCAAGTCGCTTCTTCAACTTTGCTGTTCCGCCACAACACTTTGACTAGTGAAATAGTCTTGTTTCGTAACACCTTTTCTTTCCTGTCTAAGATCTGTACTGGTTGTTCTTCATATGACAGGTCGGTTTGAAGCTCAATGTCTTCATAACTTAAGATATGAGTTGTATCAGATACATATTTCCGAAGCATCGAGACATGAAACACATTATGAACCCCAGATAAGGCAGGAGGTAGAGCCAACCGATAAGCTACCTGACCTACTTTCTCAAGAATCTCAAATGGACCAATAAATCTGGGACTCAACTTTCCTTTCTTCCCGAACCTTCGAATTCCCTTCATTGGGGATACCCGGAGAAAAACAAAATCCCCAACTTGGAACTCAACATCTCTACGCTTTGGATCTGCGTAGCTTTTCTGTCTACTTTGGGAAGCAAACATACGAGTTCGAATCTTTTCAATAGCCTCGCTCGTTCTTTGGACAGCTTCAGGTCCAAGATACCTACGTTCACCAGCCTCATCCCAGTGAATAGGTGATCGACATTTCCTTCCATAAAGCATCTCATACGGAGCCATGCCAATGGTACTCTGATAACTATTGTTATAAGAAAATTCAATCAGAGGTAGGTACTTGTTCCAAGAACCTTCAAAGTCCATTATACATGCCCTCAACATATCCTCAAGTATCTGAATAGTTCTTTCAGATTGACCATCGGTTTGAGGATGAAAAGCTGTACTGAATCTCAACTTAGTACCCATTGCTTGCTGTAAACTTCCCCAGAACTTGGATGTAAATTTTGGATCTCGATCTGAAACTATCGACTTTGGGGCACCATGAAGTCGAACTATTTCCTTAATATACAAATCAGCATATTGATCCACTGTATACGTTGTCCTCACCGGGAGAAAGTGAGCAGACTTCGTATATCGATCCACTATCACCCAAATAGAATCATAATACCCTACTGTTCTGGGTAATCCCACCACAAAGTCCATGGTGATGTCTTCCCATTTCCATTCAGGAATCTTTAGAGGCTGAAGCAAACCTGCCGGCCTTTGGTGTTCTGCTTTAATTTGTTGACAGGTTAAGCATTTTGACACATATTCAACAATATCCCTCTTCATACCCGGCCACCAATATAAAGCTTTCACATCATGATACATCTTGGTTGTTCCCGGGTGTAAGGAGTACGGTGTAGTATGAGATTCATCAAGAATCTCTTGTCTGATTTCTTTGTCAACCGGTACACAGATTCTGTTTTTGTATCGCAACAACCCATCAGATAAGCATGAAAAGTCTCTTGCCAATCCAGCCTCTAACTTCTCCTTATGTCCCTGTAGCCCAAGGTCACCTTGTTGGGCTACTCTAATTCTTTCCAACAGATTAGATTGTATGGTGATATTAGCAAGTTTTCCAATTACAAATTCAATTCCCGCTCTCGTCATATCCTCAGCCAACTTGGCTGAGATTTCCTTTAGTTCACAAACTTGTCCTGGTCCTTTCCGACTTAGAGCATCCGCTACCACATTTGCTTTACCAGGGTGGTAGAGAATCTCGCAGTCATAATCCTTGACTCGCTCTAACCATCGTCGTTGTCTCATATTTAAATCCTTCGAGTGAAAAAGTACTTCGAGGCTTTTGTGATCCGTATAAATTTCACACTTCTCACCGTACGTATAGTGACGCCAAACTTTTAGTGCAAAGACAACCGCTGCTAATTCAATATCATGGGTAGGATATCGTTGCTCATACTCCTTCAATTGCCTGGATGCATAAGCAATCACTTTCCCTGACTGCATAAGGACACAACCTAACCCTTGTTTGGACGCATCACAATAAATCACAAACTTTTCGTCACCTTTTGGTAAGGTTAACACAGGGGCGGTAATCAACCTTTGCTTCAATTCCTGGAAACTACCTTCACACTTGTCAGTCCAAACAAACTTACAATTCTTTCGGTCAACTCGCTAAAGGCGTAGAAATCTTTGCAAAGCCCTCAACGAATCTTCGGTAATACCCCGCTAACCCTGTGAAACTTCTAACTTCAGTTGCTGACTTAGGTCGAGGCCAGTCACGCACTGCTTCAACCTTTACTGGATCCACTAAAATACCATCTTTACTCACCACATGCCCCAAGAAACTCACCTGAGGTAACCAAAATTCACATTTCTTAAATTTGGCATACAACTTATGCTCCCTGAGACGTTGTAATACCATTCGAAGATGTCTTTCGTGAGTCTCTTCCGAGTCTGAATAAATTAAAATATCATCGATAAAGACAATAACGAAATCATCCAGAAAATCTCTGAACACCTCTGGCTCATCAAGTCCATAAATGCTGCCGGGGCATTTGTCAATCCGAAGGACATTACCAAGAATTCATAATGACCATACCGGGTCCGAAAAGCTGTCTTGGGAATATCCTCCTCTCGAATCCTCAGTTGGTGATAACCAGATCGAAGATCAATCTTAGAAAAGACAGTTTTACCCTGCAACTGATCAAATAAATCATCTATTCTTGCGTAGGGTACTTGTTCTTCACTGTTAATTTGTTTAACTCCCGATAATCTATACACATTCGCAATGTTCCATCTTTCTTTTTCACAAACAAAACTGGTGCACCCCAAGGTGAAGTACTAGGTCTAGTAAATTTCAAATCCATCATCCCCTGTAATTGAACTTTTAACTCTTTCAGCTCTGCAGGTGCCATCCTGTAGGGAGCTTTCGATACAGGCTCAGCTCCTGGTATTAAATCAATCTCAAAATCAATTTCACGTTTAGGTGGCAACCCTGGTAACTCTTCTGGGAATACATCCAGAAATTCTCGAACCACTGGGACATGCTCCGGTCCCGCTAGTGGTTCCCTGGAAATATCCACAACACTTGCTAAGAAACCAATGCACCCTTCACACAACAAATCCCTTGCCTTAAGGGCTGAAATTAAGGGAATCCGAGATCCTTGCATCTTACCCACAAATACAAAAGGGTCCTCGCCCTCAGGCTGAAAAGTTACCATCTTTCTTTTACAATCAATGGTGGCGTTGTATTTAGCAAGCCAATCCATCCCCAAAATAACATCAAAATCCTCCAGATTTAATTCTATCGTATCAATCGATAACTCTCTTCCTTCCACAAACACCGGAAGGGATCGAACCCACTCCGCCGGAGATAACCAACTCCCCAAAAGAGGGCAACAAGGTTCCAAAACCTCTAGAAAGCACATCACTAGGTTTATTCAGCTGCTCAATTATTCTACTTGAAATATAAGAATGCGTCGCACCAGAATCAATTAATACAGTCAATAAAGTACCAGCAACAGAAAGCTGACCTGTCACAGTAGAAGGACCAGCATCAGCCTCAGCTTGAGTCATGGCAAACACTCGAGCAGGAGCGGGTGTATCATCCTTCTTTTGCTCTAACCGTAGCAATTGTGTACAATTTCTCTTCATATGACCCACCATTCCACAGTGGAAACAGGCCCTAGCCTGACACTCGCCCAGGTGATACCTTTTACACCTTGGACATTCAGGAAAAGTCCGCCAGTTTTCATTCCCACTACGACGGAAACTTTGGTTACCCTGGAATCTTTTGTTTGGGCCTGCTGCTGATGTTTCACTAGGTCTTTTCCTGCGGTCACCAAGATCAGTACCCCTTCCCGAACCAGCACCTGCTGATTGTTTCCATGAATCTCTTCTGGCAATATTTTTCTTTCGTATCTGAGCCTCTGAGCATAAGTTCGGGCAACCCCCGGTTGTTTAGAAGCAACAATCACATCCCGGGCGATGTGTTCATCCAGCCCCCGAATAAACTTGGCTTTTCTAGCAGCTTCAGTAGCCACCTCATCTGAGGCAAACTTTGCCAATCGATCAAATTTAGTAGCATACTCTGTCACAGTCATACTACCCTGAGTTAACCGTATAAACTCTTCTGCCGTTGCAGCCTTAATAGACTCATTATAATACTTCTCAAAAAATAAGGCCCGAAAAGTTTCCCAGGTCATATTATTCAGATCATGGCCCTGAGATACAATCTCCCACCAAATACGGGCATCATCTCGTAGCATATAGGTAGCACACCTGACCCGGTCATTATCTTCAACTCGCATAAAATCAAAAATGGATGTTATCATACTCATCCATTGCTCTGCTTTGAGTGGATCAGCACCACCCTCAAACACTGGCGGGTTCTGCTTTCTGAACCGTTCATATAATGGTTCCAAACGATTTCCTGCATCCGGTGGCACTACTAGAGGTGCCGGAGGATCAGGATTCAGATTTAGAGCAGGCTGAGCTCGCTGCTCTCTTAATTCTCTGATTTGTTCACCCTGCTGCCGAATAGTTTCTTGCATAGCAGCATATAACTGTTCCCAATTAGGTGGTGGTAAAGGGTTCTCTCCCTCATCGGCAGCCCTGAGCCCAGCTAGCTCGCGGGCACCCCTACCAGTCCGCCTTGGGTGCATAACTATACACCTGCGATCACATTCCAAGTAATAACAATACTGATAAGTATTTCCATATATTATAATCCTTCCCACAACATTCTGATATCGACATAATTCAGATAATCAGATAATCAGAAAATTAACAAGTCAGTTCGTTAACTTAAAACTTACTAAACCATGAGTCGAGCGAATCTTCACAATTAATGTACATATCAAACCAGTCTTCAGGATCTAAAAACCTTGGCGCTCTGATACCATGTTGTAACGCCCTGTCCAACAGGGACGCCACGTGTGTGCACTTTATTTAAAATTCCAATAATTATATAAGATGTAATTATACTAAAAGTGTGGGTAATTAAAATTTTGATAGTTAAAACTCAACCTTTAAATTGTTTAACGAAAGATAAGTAACATGATTTATGGGGTCCCCCTGTTTTCAAAATATTTACAAACTGATTTCAAAGTATTTTACAACATAAACTTTATATTTTTCCAAAATACAATCAAAATAGAGCATCCTGTAAACTGGGCTGCCTGCGGCTGGTATGTACATTGCTGCTGTGACCATAACTCATGGTTGTTCGACTTTAGCTTTTCCTTTACCTGCACCATAAAGCACTAGTGAGTCACAGAGACTCAGCAAGAAAGTGATCAAAACAGTAATCGAAAGAAAATAATTATCAACTTATTCTCATGCCACTATGTTTACTCACTATTCAATAATAATAAGCATTCCCTTAAACATCATACATTCCTGGTACTTAATAAAGTACCACTTTTACCACTCGTTACATACGAGCTGAATATGTCACTATCGTTGCCCGATAACGCAAACGATAAGTAAGAAACCTAACCGCTAGCTTTCAAGAGTAATTACTCATAACGGTAATAACCGTTTCCAACCCTAGGTAATAACCTAGGCTTAATAAGCTTTAATCAACATCATGATCATAATCAAGATCACCTCCATTCATTCATTGATTTTTAACCACATATGGTGCTTACCACTTTTCTTACCTTAATTCAGAAGTCAAGAATATGGCCGACCTGGGTGGAAAAACAAGCTAGGCAATCCCGGTCCTATGTCACGACAATTGAAACACAATAAATATCTTAACATAATATTCCGGATTAAAACCCTAATTTAGAAATCAAATGTAACCTAACTCCCAACAACCCTAATTTAGGTCAAGCATCTCATATTTAATTTAAAACAGATAGTACACAACTCCCCGGGTCAAAACTGAACATAAAACAAACCCGAAGAAATTCTCCCCTGCAGGCAACCGGTCGACCGGCTGCGGTATACTGTAACCCATCCGGCCGACACGGTTCGCAGACCAGGAACAAAAGTTCCTTTTCACCAAAATCGATCCAAAACCCTTCCAAACCTATCCAAACTTTCCAGAACAGTTTATTAACATACATATGACATAACCTAAGCTGCAAAACACAATGGTTCAATCTCTAGCTTGAAATCATACACTCAAGTGAAGAAATCAAGTTTCTTTTAGCTTTCTCACTCACCAATCAATCCCAACAGCCATGAATTCAATCCAAACATGCATTAACAAACCATATTTAACTTGGATAACAAACCTACACCCTCACTAAACCTACAGCTTTGAAAATTTTTAAAAAAATAACAAAACCTAGCTTGAAAACTTAAGAAAACACCAAGACTAGAAGGATGAACTTACCTAGGGTGCAAGGTTAGCTTGGAGATGAAATTTAGCTCTGAAAATTGATGTTGGCTGAAGCAAACCAATCCCTCTAGTGGCTGGTTCAGATTGCTCGAAGAAAGAGGAGAAGAAGATGGAGAAAAAAGAGTTACTTGCCTTGGAAGAAAGCTTCTCCTTTCTTTTAAAAAAAAATGCTTTGCTTTTCTTCTTTTTTTTTTTTTTTTAAAATTTCTTTTCTTAAATAAACATAGGCAGCAGCAAAGAAAAGAGGAAAGTCAAAAAAAATATTTTCTTGAATTCCTAATTTACCCCTCTCACACAAATTTTTTTTTAAAAAAAAAAACCCTAGGGGCATTTTGGTAATTTTACTAATTCCCCAATCCGACATTCTAATAAAATTCTAACTTAATCCGGGACATTCTCAAAATAATTCTTTCATTTAATTGTCGTGACATTGCTAACCACATAGCTAAATTTCCACAATTACCGGGCCCAAAATAACATATTTACTTAAATAATTTCTCAAAAATTCATCTAAGTAAGATCATAATCCTACATCATTTTCCAAGTAATTACATATTTAATAAAATATGTCCATTTAAATATTATTTATTTTCTGGGATATTACAATAAAAATCCTGATCCAAAGGACAGGTTCAAAAACATAAGTGTGACAAAAGAAAAGATCACATAAAAAAAATATCCTGGCCCAAAGGGCAGGTCATATACATATAAATGGCCCGGGGACAGGCCTTAAAAATATAATTGTCTCCCCTTCAAATAAAAGCTGCTACCTATATATTGTTCTAAGGCAGCAGCAAATATGTACAAAAAAAAAGAGTTATAAAAGAAACGGGTGGAATCTTGGTCAGTTGTACGGCAGCTCAGTCAGCCCGCGGAGGAAGGCGAGGTCCAATACACGCCTCTAGCGCGACATCAAGCTTCTTCTTCTTTTCCCGAAATTTGGCAATCATTTCCTCGGGTTTGGGATAAAAAGTAAGCTTGATATTCTGATCATTGGTGGACCAAGCCATGTAGACACCATCGTCGAAGCACTTCGGACACCGGGCGCAGGAAACGGGAGAGAGGAGCTCGGCCCTCTTGGCCTTCCTGGTGGATTGTTCTTTGAAATCCCTAAGCTCCTTCAACTCCGCAGCTAGAGCGGCCTTGGACTCAATGTCCGACTGGTGAGTTTCCTCTAAAGATCTCACCTTGGCGACCATTTCATCCAAAGCCTCCCTGGCCTCCCGGAGATCTCGCCTGGCCTTGTCAGCAGCATCAGTTTGAGCCCTTAGCTCCTCCTGGTGTTGGGCCTCCATCCTGTCCCTCCGCTGGTCCTCGTCCCTGATCATGGCCTGCGCCTGAGCCTCCCTCCGTTTGGCCTCCTCTTCCTTGGCCTTGGCAGCCGCCTCCTGGCGCTCGGCAGCCTCCTGATAGATCTGCCTCTCCGCTGTGAGGTCCTGAAGGACCTTCCTGACATCGTTCATGTCCCCAAAGTCGGACAGAACGAAGCCATGGTTTATGATGTTCTTGGAGAGGCGGCCAAATTTCTCAGCGATGTACAGAGCCGAACCATAATGCAAGGATAAGAAGGAGAAGTTTCTCAAAGGAAAAAATAAAGTATAAACAATAAAAGGAAAAGCAAAAATTGCAAAGTACTTACCACCGTGAGAGAATGACTGAGGTCCTGGACCTGGAAAATGGAGTTCAGGGAAGCGCAAGTGGCGAACCGCTTAGGCGCGCAACGGGTGAGCTGAGAAGCGAACTCGCCGGTCATCTCCGCGGCGAAAGGAGCCAAGGTAGGCCCTAGGAAGCGATGGAACCAGTCCGATAAGGGGTCCAGATTGAGGTCCCACGGATCCTGATAATCCGGGTGGTTGATGCTCGCCTCAACCTCCTCCCGCAGAATCCTCCTAAGGGCTTCCACTTCGGCGTACCCCCGGGAGTACTCATCCATAGCATAGTTATGCTTGGCTATACGAAGCTCCTGCCTCACCTCGGCCCCCGGAATCGGGGTAAGCACGATGTTGGGAGGAGCGGGATTTTCCTCCATGGGGGAGACCCCGCCGTCCAGACCATGAGCAGGAGTGTCGGCTCTCCGAGGCTTCTTCGGCTCATCCTGGGCAATCATCTTGCCCTTACACTTACGAATCAGAGCCACCTCAGGCTCTTCCTCGCCCTCCTCAGCTTCCTCCGGAAGGGCTCGAGGCTCTCCCGCGCCCTCAGCGGCTTCCTCCGAGAAGCCCCATCCCTTCCCTTGGCCTTCTCCCGGAAGCACCTCCTCGTCATCCACTAAGTCAATAGTGTCGGGGGGAGCGCTGGAAGAAACCTTCAAGGAAGGGGCCGGGGGAGAAGAGGTAAAGGCCGGAGGAGCCACGGGAGTATGAACTCCGGCAAGCTGGTCCAGAATGGCATCCATGGAGATACCTGTTTCACAAAATAAGCAAGTGTTAGAAGTCCGTGAGGAACCACTTATACAAGATATAACAAATAAGCTACTCCTACCCGAACTTCCTAATTCGGCCCTAGCAAAGTCCTGAACTTTAATGCTGGCAGCGTCATCTCCGAGATAACTGTCCGAGGGCCGGAACCAGCTGGACGTTATGTAAGCTGAAGGACCTAAGGGAATAAGTTCCGGAGGGCCGGAGCCCATCTGGGACAGACCTAGGTAATCTCCTAATTTCGAAAAATAAAATTCCTTCAAACGATCCCCCCACCGGGTCGACGGCATCTTAAATCTACGAAGACGCTCGTCGAACCCTACGGGCCTACGACTGGTGTATTCATCAACGAAAGGAACATAACAAATTATCAAGGGAGACTTACCGCCGGCACCGGAGGTGCTAGCACCAGGAGCCCCCGAGTTTGGTTCGGGGACCGAAGGCTGTGGCCGGGGAGTTTGCTTCTCAGAAGAATCTTCAATGCGAAGGGGCCTCCGGGCAGGGCGATCCCCAATATCTTCTTGAAGAATCTTGTCAAAAAATTTAGCCTCGGACTTCCCGGCAATGGCTTGGCTCCGTCGCACCACCAGACTCCCCACGCGAAGTCCTCTCCCAGAGGCGGCCTGGGCCTGAGAGTATGCTTTCTCCTGGGCCTTCCGGTAGAGATAATCTTGGTATTTTTTCTCTGTCGTGGCAATGAGCTCATCCCGGAAGGCCTTCTCCGCAGCCGGCGCCCTCACATTGGGACAAATGACCCGCGAGAGGTTGGAGTCCTCCACGGATTGGTGAGGAAGGATAAGTTTGGCCTTCCTACAATTCTCCGTGGTGACTAAGCCCCCAACATCGAGATCGGCGCGGTCATCTCCGTGGTGAGGAAGGATAAGTTTGGCCTGAGTGGAAGTGCAACTCGACGTTTTTACAGGGCCCTAAACAAATATGTTCAAAAACTGATGAGAGACTCGCTAAAACACTTATCGGGGATTAAAATACAAACTAAGCTTAACCCTATCGATAAAAAGGATGTCACTACCCTAAATTACTTAAAAACGGGAAAAACTAGGGCTCGGGAAAAAGCCCCAACCGGCAGGCCGGTTCCCAACCGGAAGTCCGGTTCCTGGGACCAACCGGTCGACCGGTTGCAACAGGGCCCCAGGAACCGGAATTTCGGTTCTAAGCTGGGAACCCAAAAAAACTTCCCCTTAACTCAAATCAACCCCAAACTTCACAATAACTTCCAGAACACCTGTAAATATCATATTAGATCAATCCCAATCAACAAAACTCAGCAATTCACACCAATTTTCAATCCACCATTAGAGAGCTAGGTTTGAGTTCTTAAACTCAAACTTTGCCCAAACCTCAATTCAACCCATAATTTCAGTTCAAATTAACTCAACCAACATCAAACAATCTCCAGAATACCAAATCAAACCATCTTAGTTCATACAGCAACATAAAACCCAAATTCACATATAAAACCTAACTTAAGCTAAGAAAATTAAGAAAGAAAAGTTACCTTGGATCAAAGCTTGAGGATTCCTACTAACTATCCTTGAATCAAGAGCAAATAACACAACCCTAGCTGCTCCCCAAGAGAATCGAAAGAGAGAGGGAGAATGAAGAGAGGAATGAACACCTTTCTCTAATTTCTTTCTATTCCATCTAACCTAAGTAATATAATGATTTTCTTTTAAAATTATTAACTTATATTCAGCATTAATAAAACCCAAATAAGACAAAAGAAGCCTTTGCCAAAAGACCTTCTTGCCCCTCCATCTATTTAAATTAACTACAACCTCCCAAGGGTAAATTGGTCATTACTTAACCCGACAATTCAATACTTAACAAAATACCCCGAACAAATAAAATACATCAAAATATAAGATATGACTCTCTAAAGGCCCAACGCCGCTTTCCACCGCTTCCGAACACCAACACAACAATTGAGAAATTTACATAAATAGCATAATAAATATATACGAACTCACATAAATTTCCATAATTGTATTATAATAATAAAATCTCATACATAAACCCTAATTATTTAATAATTCAAAGTATTAATCATATGCGGTCTTTACAGCGATACTCCTTAACGTGAGTCTGCCTATTATACGGAACCACCCCCTCGTTAGCAGGATGGATCCGGAACCCATAAAAACCGTCCTCAATTTTGTCCCCTTTCTTGGGGACGGATACAAGTTCATAAAAATATAAAATTTCCGCCGGGCTGGGAGATCCCTATCCGCGGGTGGTATAAAAAATAAATAAGCCTGAAAGCAGGCGGTAAGCTTGAGGAATGAGTTGGTATGGGGCAAGGCCGACAAATACAAGGAAATTAACAAAATAATCTTGAAGCGGGAGCATGGCACCGGCCATCAAATGAGTCTGACTCCAAGCCCCGAAGCCGTCATAGTTGTGATTAGGCGTCTCTGAGTCACGGGGAGGCCGGTGATAGGTCCCTGAAGTGGAAGGTTTGATCCCAGCAACTTCTATAATATTCTCCAGCTGGTGAGGACAAGTTAGGGTGGATCGAAGCTCAGCCGCTTCCCACCCAGTCGCTCGGGATTTGTATCCTTCCTGGGCAACAGGCCCTAGGGAAACCTCCTCCAACGTGGCCATGCCTTTCCCACTCTTCTTCGAAGATTTTGAGCCAGAAGCAGACATTTTGTGTTCTGCGAAAGACAAAAAGGGAAAAAGGAAATTCCAGCAGTTACGTCCCAAACCAAACCCTAAGTCAAGAAAAAGGGAGTGGGGGTCCCCTAACCGCTGGAAAGAGGCCCCCTCCGGACACGTGTCACATGGGAAACCCTAGAAAGATCCCCTGAACAAGTGTCGGGTGCGGTGAAATCGCAGAAAATGGGTTTACAGAATAAAAAGAAAAAGGAGAAAAAACCATTCTATGCCCTAAGCAACTGTTGAACGAAGAACACATGGCTCTCTTCAACAAAAATGCACATTATAACAGAGGCATGATAATGGCGATCCTACAACTAAAGCAGTGGACATAAAACAGAACACCCGAAGAACTTAAACACTTGCATACCGAGAAATCTCAAGGTACGAACCCAGGAAAACGAACGAAGCAAGTAAAAGCATGTTAATCTAAGGATGCAAGAAACTTACAGTAAATCGTTGAACTGGGGGTCCTGAATGTGTCGAGTAAAAGTTGAGAAGAACTGTTGAAAGCAAACACTGGAAAACTGGAAGAAATGTCTAAGTGCTAAGACAGTTCGTGCTGTTTTGAAGAATTTTCTCTCTGGGAAATTCGAGCAAAAATGGCAAGGAATGGAAAGTAACCGAAATGAAGGAAAGATGGTGGCTTTTATAGGCAAAAGTACATGAGGAACAGGCGTCACCACCTACCAATCGTACGATGGGGGAGATGCGCGATTGGAATTCCTGAAAATCAACGGATCAGATCAAGCTGCCATAAAGGCGGTGGAAACCTTTGAGTATCCGTTTGACACCATTAATGCGCCGCATCAATCAAAGGGCGTGAAACGAATCGACCTCTGCAAAAAGCGAATCGCAGCATTTAATGCCATCATTGGACGCACCCTCACGCGCCCCAAGCTCGTGTCAAGAAACTGAGGAGGCGGCCGGAGACATCCCTGCAAAAAGCGAATCGTTGCATTAAATGTCATCATTAAATGTGCCCTCACGCGTCCTGGGCTTGAGCCAGGGAAACGAGGAGTCAACCGGAGGCACTTGAGCAAGCCTTGGTTTATTTTTCCAAGTAAACAAGGCTTGGGGGTAAATGTTGCCCCTGAATTCGCCCAAAATACGTGGACCAGTCGAAAAGGGACACGTGGATCAGATAACTTGTAAATATTTGATAAGTCTTTGTACGCCACAAGGAAGCACCCTGGGCATAGGTCCTGGAGGAGGCACCCGGAGTACGAGGTACTCCCGGAAGCTCGCATAGCATGAAGCCTCTCCGGGATGTGTCAGGTCTCTCCTGAGCAATCAAGTCGCATTTAATGCCGCATGGGAGGAAGCGTGTTGGGACTGTAACACGCAATAAAGTCTGACTCAAGACAACCCCCAAACAAATGTAGCCGCTTACAAGAATGATCATTTAAGTCTAGCGACAACTACTCTGCGAAGAGTCACGTCAATCACAAGGCAAAAAGGACATTCCTCATAAAAACCCTACAGCGCCTAGGGATTTGACCATGCATCACCCATGGTATATTCATTGGGAATACCCAACTTTATGGATGCTTACAGATACATTTGTAAGAACAAACCTAGGGATCACCCCACCAAAACACTATAAATACCCCCTCAAAGCTCATTTAATTGGGTCGAGAATCTTGGGTTGCATAAGAGCAAGAAGAGAAAATACTCACCAAGAACATTCTCTGTATTTATGAGAAGAACATTCTCTCAAGTGTGGAATCTGTATTAAATACATCCATTAATAACAAAGACTCGTGGACTAAGGCTCATTAACGCCCCAACCACGTAAAAATCCTCATCTCGCTTTCTTACAGCTCTTTACTATAATCATATTTTAATAGTTGCCGAAAATCTCGGTCAACACTAATTATCAGAAATTAATTAATTTTATTTGAGAATTAATTTTAGATATTAGTGTAATTTGAATTTGAAAATAGGTTAACATCAAGAATTGCTTACCTCTTTTCTTATTTCTTTTAAATTTTGATTATTTTATTTTATTTTTAAATATAAGGTCAGAAATTAAATTTTTTTTATCAAAATATTTTTTTTGGTAATTTGACCTTATTTAGAATAAGATTACTATAATCATGGTATTTTAAAAGGGAAAATAAGATATTTTTGTTAACTTTTAAATTTTGTTATTCTTACTGAAATTAAATTCTAAAATCAGAAAAGGGTATGTATTTACCATTTTTTATTTTATTGAATATTTAATTTATTAAATAACATGAAATTTAAAAGGAAAGTTAGCAAATTTATTTTGAAATGATATTTAGGTTATTCAAAACCTAATTTTTCAAAATCGTAGGTTTAATTTTAAATATTTTTTTATTTCATTCTTTAAAAACTGATTTT
Organism: Cannabis sativa; assembly: GCF_029168945.1. NCBI lineage: Eukaryota > Viridiplantae > Streptophyta > Magnoliopsida > Rosales > Cannabaceae > Cannabis > Cannabis sativa. The sequence continues at coordinate 41,616,523 of NC_083605.1, read as the reverse complement.
TTTTAATTAAATTTCGAAATGAAGTTTAATATTTTAAAACTACATAAATCCTACTTCGAACTATCCAAATCTAACTTGTTGCAGGAGTATGTGTTTTAGATTGTTTGTAAGTTTTCTAAAACCTATTAATGCTTGATCTAAATTGCAAGGGTTAACTTGTTGACAGATCCAATGATCTGATTTTAACCCATGGTTCAATTGATGATAGATCAAGTAAATAATTTGTAACAGGTATATTTTGATATTCTTCTTTCATCTGTGTATGACCTAGTAACATGACAAGATCCATCCAAATTTGTGTGCCTGTGTGAGCCTATATGTTTAATTTCTGTTATAGACACATATAGGTTGTTGTTGCTAAATAAAATGTCATAACTTGATAGATTTTATTTAGGCTCATTTAGTTAATGGGCTTATTCAATTAATAACAGTTGTTCATTTTAAGGTTAAATTCCTCTCTTTTGGGCCTTGTGTGATAGTTGGGAGCCTTAGAAGTGGGTACGACATACTGGACCCAGCCCCTCCTCATATGAACAACCCCAATTGTGAAGGCCCATTTGCCTGATTTGGATAACTGTGCTAGGTTAATTAAACTAGTTTGACCTAATAAAAAATTAAATAGCAACATAATTAATTTCTTTCTTTGAAATTAATTTAAGAAAAACATAGTTTGTAGAATTTTATTTCTAGATAAACTATTTGTATTTTTCTTGTATTTAATTAAATAAAGAATTTTAACTAACTAGATTCTTTCTAAAACTTACTTTTATTATTTCATTAAATATTCCTATTTAAGTCATGAATTAGTTATTACTAATTTTTCTTTTTAACTTAAATTTGAATATATTTTGAATTTAATATTAAGTTGAGAAATTCTAGGAATTAGTTATTGAAGATTCTTAAAAGATATTTTTAAGTTGGTTTTAAACTTAAAATGGAATATCTTTAAATTAGGTAGTTACAACCTAATTTTGATATTTAATTAAATTTTATTTGGAAAATTTTAAGTTGTAAATTATAGATTCTTTCTATAAGAACTTAAATCAGATATTTTCCAAATGTTGAAAAGATACTTATTTAAATTGAGATATTTTCTACAGAGTTATTTCTATACTAATTATTATTTCTAATATAGGAAAATATCATTGATTGTGCAATTAATTGTTTAATAATTAATTTTGGTACTATTCAATTAAGGATATTTTTCCTTGTATTAAATTGGAAATTAATAATTAAGCCTTCTATACACTTAATTATTTATTTCCTGAATTTAATACATTTAATTAAGTTGAAAATTAAATATCCAAGTTGATTTTGTTAATGATACTTAAATATTGTTATTTTCTTGATACTTAATTAAATAAAAAATTATTTTCAGTTGGGTATATTCATAACAACATAAATTTAAATAATTTTCAAAATATATTTCATTTATTTTATTAATCATTTTTCGAAATTGCATTTGATTATGCAAGATAATTTTGAATTTATCTTGAAAGATAGATTAAAGTTGTAAATTAATTATTTTAATTAATTTTGAATCAACTTAAATCAATCATTTTTTCATTTAATGATTAATTTAAAATAAAGGAACTAAAATATATTATAAGAAATCGAATTAATTAGTCAAGAAAATCTAGATAGATAGTATTTTTGCTTGAAGTATTTTTACTAAGTAAAGTTTGATTTATTTTAATGTATTTCAAAAATTGTATAATTTTAGAAATAAAATATATATCTTTGTAGAAAATTTTAATTTGAGTTGCAAATTAATTTAAGTTAATACAACTTAAATTAAGTAATTTTCTTAATATTTGTTGGAAAATTAATACTAAGAGGAAAATAACTCATTTTATTTTCTTAACCATCTAAGTTTAATTTTACAAATATTAAATTAAATTTTATTTAGAGTTTTATTCTAAATTTAAAATTTAATAAATATATATATTTAAAATAAAAAAATAATAGAAGAAAATACATTTTAAATAATGAGCTTTATTATTAAGATATTCGATCTCCATTGTTGGTTTTACATAGCTATTGTTTTAGTGAGTAATCCTCCCTAATGGAGGAACATTCATTAGGAAGTTAGCGCCGTTTAATCTCGAAAGATAAGTATATTTGTAAGTTATTTATATTAGTATTGATCACCCTAATAGTGGCGACTGTATAAGACTTACAAACGTATGAAACAATGGTGGAAGCTCATGAAATAGGAATGACCTTGACTCTCGCCTAAATGGGACAACGTCGGATTCTCTTTTCGATCAAATAAAAGGATGCTAGAATGTTTGTCATTTTAGATGAGCTGACAACTCTATTCAATGAATGATAGCTTTGACTCTCGCCTAAACGGGACACTGATATCAGTTTGTTGAAAACCTTGGAAATTATTTAGGATTGTATTTTTTAGTATTTTCTCTAGACATTCCTACTTGCTATGTGCTAATAATTTCTGAATAGGATTTTGTGTTAAATCATAATTGATATCTATTTATGATCTTGTAGTATCCTGAATTGCAATGTCGAATCCCATGTTATCACTGTTGACTGAAAATAAGCTAAATGGAGCTAACTTCCCAAAATGGAGAGAGAACATTAATATTGCTCTCATAGGTGAAAGTGCCTTGTTTGTGTTGACTGAGCCATCCCTTGAGCAGCCAGGTGACAATGCAACCAAAGCTGTGAAAGAGAAGTTCGAGTGTTGACAGAATGCTAACAACAAAGCTCGATACTTCATGCTTTCGAGCATGGTTGACACCTTGAAAACAAGGTTTGCAAATACTGTCACGGCTGCAGAAATCATGACGCACTTAACTGAGCTATTCGGTATGGCATCTATCCAGTCTCGCTTTGACGTGACTAAGAAATTCATCAACGCACGGATGGAACCCCATCAGAATGTGCGTGATCACCTTCCCCAGATGGCTAGTTATTTCCAAGAAGCCCTGAATCATGGTACTGAAATGGATCAGACTACTCAAGTGAGTCTCATCTTGAATAGTCTAACTCCAGATTTTCTGCCCTATACATCATGTTATGTCATGAATAAGAAGGAACAAGACTTTCATACTTTAGTCAATGACCTTCAGACATATGAAAATTTGATTAAAGGTCCCAAGAAAAGAGGGAATAAACCTCAGAATTCTTGAAATGGTAATAAGACGAGTAATCCTGAGGCACACGTTTTTTCTACTTCCAAATGCAATCATAAGAAGAAGTGGAAAAATGCCAAGAAGCGAGCTCAAGCTGTGAAAGCAGCTAAGAACAAAAAGGCTGGAGCTTCTGGTGATACACCAAAAGGAAAATATTTCTACTGCAATGAGAAAGGCCATTGGAAATCCCAATGTCCTAAGCTTCTTACAAAGAAACAAGGTATTTCTTTATAAACTGATGTGTTTTAGTGAATGAAACTTTATTATAAACCAAAAAAAATTGTTTGAAATATTATGAGAACCAAACAGGGAATGAAATCCCAGAACTTGAAATCCAAATTGTTTGAAAAACTAAACAATTAATTCAAAAACAATTGAAATGAGCTTCTTCTTTATCATAGACGACCTCCATCCACCATCCAGCTTTCAGATCCAACTGGCTAAGACAACATCCGAGTTTAAGAAGCTTGAGCTATAAGAAGAATTATAAACAAGGTTAGTAGTCCAGAATTAATAATCCAAATGGATAATAATTCACTAAAACACATCAGTTTATAAAGAAATACCTTGCTTCTTTGCAAGAAGTTTAGGACATTGGGATTTCCAATGGCCTTTCTCATTGTAGTAGAAACATTTTCCTTTTGGTGTATCACCAGAAGCTCCAGCCTTTTTGTTCTTATCCATTTGGATTATTAATTCTGAACTACTAACCTTGTTTATAATTCTTCTTATAGCTCAAGCTTCTTAAACTCCGATGCGGTCTTAACGAGTTGGATCTGAAAGCTGGATGGTGGATGGAGGTCGTCTATGATAAAGAAGAAGCTCATTTCAATTTTTTTTTGAATTAATTGTTTAGTTTTTTAAACAATTTGGATTTCAAGTTTTGGGATTTCATTCCCTGTTTGGTTCTCATAATATTGCAAACAATTTTTTTTGGTTTATAATAAAGTTTCTTTTACAAATAAATTGCAATCAATGAGTTGAGCTTCTGTACTTTATCTTATAAATCTATTACCAATCGTTATATTTATTATATTTGTATGTGTATGTGTTTTTATTATTGATACAAATTCTATAGTTATTTAAACTCCTTACAGAGTTATTACTACATAAACACTAGAAATTATTTCTATGTTTATGAATAATTGTTAATTTTAAAACAATTATTTGAAAATTTGTTTAATAAAAAGATCTTTTGATCTGATAGGGATGGAGAAAAGTTAAGAATAATATGCAGTTCAACGATCTTTTATATCTAATGAACTCTGGATTATATTCAACTCCACATAATCTCTATCACACTTAGGGAATCATGATCTTTACAACCTTCAGGGGTGGATCATAATCTCTATATACTTAGGGGTTGACTTTATTCCACAGCACTCTTTGTGACACATAATTTTAAACATGGAAATAATATAATAAATTAGCTATTATCAGAATAAATCCTTGATCTTGATTATATGTTCCAGTTTAGATTTACTGTTGTAATAGTTAATGATACCATTAAAGTTCTTTGATAATGTATCACATTACCTTAGTTGAGTTGGAGAATATTAAAATTCTTTACCCATCTTCGTTTGGTTGACATTTGTGATAGGAACTTAAGAACATCACTGATAAAACAAATCTAACCATTCACATGGATAGAAATAACTTATCAGAATTATGAGAGTAAGATAGAAGAATTCTTGCATAGCCTATTCGAATGACTTGAGTCAAGATTTCGAATCCTCATAACATTTTATGGTATCTTGATTTGATTGCTTAATCTCTAGCAAGTATTTTACACTTCAAATACTAGACTGCTATGTTGTTGACCTAGTCTTAGAGAAACTTACAGTTTCAGACTAAGATAATAAGTCACAACGAGATATCCCACAAAACAATAGTAAAAGGTTAAAAGTTTTTAACCAGACATCTACTATTGAGTGGGAGCCATCTGAGATGTAATCAAGAAAGATTTATGAAAGTCACCTATATGTTAGATATAAAGGAACTATGCATTAGTGATCCTAATATCCACACCAACTCATTAAGAATCTTGAGATGGTGGTTACTCTGGGGGTGGAGGAATCATTGTAGAAGAGTGTTAAAACCCATCTATAATAATTCAAGCTTCATCAGAGAAGATATAACTTTGTAAATTCGAAATTACCAGAAAGTTATTTTACTGAAGAAAAATCTACACTGCATTGTCTCAATTCCAAATTTTAAAATTTGAGAGATATGTCTTCTGTTTGTTCAGATGTACTTAATGGGCAGTAAGGATTTCAGTATCCCTTGGTGAGTAAAGCATGTAGTTAAGGAGGTTTCATAAGTTTTATGAACCTGGTTCCAGATATATGGGTGGATTCAAATATACTACACTTGATCAGAGGATCGAGGCAAAAGATTGATTGTAATGCACAACTTGTTTTATGTTAGTGCAAGTGGGAGTTTGTTGGGTTTTGTGCCCTAAATAAAACCCATTACAATCTGAATAGTTATCAATTTAGAATTTTGAAGTGATTTATGATTACATGTATGTTACATGTTTATGGTTTAATATATATATTTAATATATGCACAAAATCAGTTAAATCCAGAACATATAGTTATTCACAATTACAGTATTGTCAATACAGTGGAATGTGATTGTCATTATATGATTCAAAAGAATTAGTCCCTGTTCATCAGTGTTTTGGATTTACACTGATGTGATAATCAGCGATGAAGTATACTTACACTTGGAGTAAGTGTTATGTTCTGTCCAGGACATTGGTAAAGTATACTAGTTTCGAATGTATGGAGTATACATTGGACTGGACCAATATTGAACTTGGTCAAATATATTGTAAACTTACCGTTGTATCTTTCCAAGTCAATATCAGAAGTTGATCTTAGAGTAAGAGAATCTAAATCCTGATATGCTTAGGCTCAATCTCAGGAGTGCTATTCATGTTCTTTGATTTATTAGTTAAGCCTACTTTTGGGTCAGGGTGATACGTATATTTTGGGAACATGATAGCATAACTGAGTGGGAGTGCTAAACATAAATATGGAATCTATAGCTTCTACTGGTGTATAGAAGTAAAGTGATGATTGCCTTCGAGCATAGTTAAATAGAAGTAAATGGATGAGCTCTTGTTTCAGTAACTATATATTAGATCACTAAAACATCATTTACAGGTAACTAAGTGTTCAAAGGGGCAAAATACATTAAGGGGTGTAAACGGTAAATTGGTCCCATCTCGATGTAAATCATATATATAGAGGATATTTTAATCACATTAAGATTATAACAATGGTTAAATGAGATAGCATATTGATATCGTGAAACATATAATATGCTCTATTGTTAGAGTGCAATTCCAAGTTCTAAGAGTGGATTCAACAAGGAATTAATAAGTTAGGGATTTACTTGGTAAATCCGTTCAACTTATTGGAAGCTCAGCATATAGATCCATGGTCCCCATTCTAGTTGCGACTATACTGTTCGTAAGACTCTATAATTGATTTATGATTAATCATTCATAATTCTAAAAGTTACACTATATCTAATTTGTGAAGTCTCACAGTTTAAGGATGAAATCGTAAATAAAAGGGTTTCTAGGTTTAATTATTAATTGAGAGACTTTTGATGTCTAATTAATAATTATATTAAATGACAATATTATTTAATAATCTATTTTAGTTATTAAATAATTAGTTTTGGCATTTAAATGATTAGAATTTGAAAAATGGCATTTTTGGAGAAATAGAAATAAAATTGAGGAAACTGCAAAATCCAAGTGAGGCCCTTAACACACCATGGCCGGCCACCTCTTTGCTTGTTTCCCAATTATTATTTTCAATTTTAATTTCCATGTAATTTCTAATTAAAGCCTAGCAAAAATAGGAAAGTGGTGGATCACACTAAATAAGGCAGTTAATCAATTACACAGTAAAAGAGGAAACTGCTTATTTGGAAAGTTGAGCTCTTCCATTTTCCTATAAATAGCCGCCCCTCTCTTCACTCTTCGTGTGTCTTGGTATGCATCATAACCCATGAAATTAAGAGTGAAAAGAAGAGAGAAAATTTTGAGATTCCTTGTGAGAGGGAAGTGCCCACACACATCACTCAGTACCTCAATCATAGTTTATAAGACTGTGAAGGATCACATCCAACTGAAGGACATTCGGGCTCAGATCTTGATTATACTCTGCTACAGACAGGAATCAAGGGTTAGAGATCTGAGTGGAAGGAGACACTTAATTCCGCTGCCATCACTGTAAGTTATTCTTAACTTTTATGTGTTTTGTTTATCGTTTTAGAAGTTCATATTTAGTTTTTTAAATCAACATACTTGTGAGTAGATCTAAGATCCTGGTAAAATTAATTCCAACAAGAATATCATTGTTGAAAGCTAAAGACCTGATGGGTAGAGGTTGTCAAGGGTTCATTGTTACTGCAGTGGACACTAGCCAACCTGTGACATCAGGGCCTGAAAATATGAGATTTGTATGCGAGTTTCTTGATGTCTTTCCAGAAGATTTGCCGGGATTTCCACCTGTTCGGGAAATTTAATTTGTTATTGAACTGTCTCCGGGTGTGGTTCCAGTATCTAAGGCACCGTACCGAATGGCTCCAGCTGAGTTGAAGGAATTGAAGATACAATTGTAAGAATTGCTAAATTTGGGATTCATTAGACCAAGCTACTTACCTTGGGGAGCTCCGGTTCTATTTGTGAAGAAGAAAGATGGAACCCTGCGAATGTGTATTGACTACCGAGAGTTGAACAAGCTTACCATTAAGAAAAAGTATCCTTTCCCTCGGATTGATGATCTGTTTGACCAACTGAAGGGGAAGACGGTCTTTTCTAAGATCGATCTTTGCTCAGGCTATCATCAGCTAAGAATTCGAGAGGAATATATCCCGAAAACCGCGCTCCGTACTCGGTATGGACAATATGAATTTCTGGTCATGTCTTTTGGACTCACTAATGCCCCGGCGACATTCATGGATTTGATGAACCGAGTGTTTAAAGATTACCTGGATAGGTTCGTGATTGTGTTTATTGACGACATCTTGGTGTACTCTGAGACCTAAGAAGAGCATGAGTTACATCTCAGAGCGGTTTTGCAAAGGTTACGGGATCACAAGCTTTATGCTAAGTTCAAAAAGTGTGAATTCTGGTTATCCCGTGTCTCATTTCTGGGGCACATAATGGATAAAGATGGGGTCATGGTGGATCCAGCCAAAATTGAAGCTGTTCGGGATTGGCAAGCACCGAAGTCAGCTACAGAGGTCAGATGTTTAATGGGTTTGGCTGGTTATTATCGTCGGTTTGTTGAGGGTTTCTCAAAAATTACTGTACCCTTAACGGAGCTAACCCGAAAGAACCAGAAGTTTGTTTGAACTGATCGGAGAGAAAAGTTTCCTAGAGTTAAAGCAACGCTTAATTACTGCTCCTATACTAACTCTTCCTTCAGATAAAGAAAAGTTTGTGGTATATTGTGATGCCTCGCGACGGGGTCTCGCCTGTGTGCTTATGCAGGCTGGGAGGGTAATAGCGTATGCTTCTCGGCAGTTAAAGGAGTACGAGCAGAGGTACCCTACTCACGATTCAAAACTCGCAGCAGTGGTATTTGTGCTAAAGATTTGGCGGCATTACCTTTATGGCGAGAAATGTGAAATATACACTGAGCACAAGAGTTTGACATACTTCTTTACCCAGAAAGATTTGAATATGAGACAAAGACGTAGGCTAGAATTTGTGAAGGATTATGATTGTGAGATCCTTTATCATCCTGGTAAGGCCAATGTGGTTGCTAACGCTTTGAGTAGAAAAGGTCAGAGTCAGTTGAATTCTATGAAGCAAATCTCCCGACAGTTAGCAAATGAAATGACTCGTCCTCAAATTGAGTTGGTTGTAGGGAAATTAGCTAATATTACCCTGCAATCCATTCTTCTAGAGAGAATTAAAGAAGCACAAAAGCAAGATTCGGAATTGATAAAAACTCGAGCTAGGGTTTCGGTTGGGAAGGCTAGTGATTTCTCAGTGGATGAAACGGGAATGTTGAGATTTGGAAGTCGAGTTTGTGTGCCTATTGATGAGAACATCAAGAATGAGATCATGGATGAGTCTCACATGACTCCTTATTCGGTTCATCCAGGGTCAACGAAGATATACCAAGACCTGAAAGCCATGTTCTGGTGGCCAGGCATGAAGAATGACATCGCTAAATATGTTGCAAAGTGCCTTACGTGTCAACAAGTGAAAGCTGAACATCAGAGGCCTGCAGGGTTGCTGCAGCCATTGAATATACCAAAGTGGAAATGGGAAGATATTGCTATGGACTTTGTGGTAGGTTTGCCTAGAACCACGGGACAGTTTGACTCTGTGTGGGTCATAGTGGATAGGTTTACAAAGTCAGCGCACTTCCTACCTGTTCGGACGTATTTCTCCATTGACCAGTATGCTGAGTTATATGTCAGAGAAATTGTTCGTCTTCATGGTGTCCCAAAGTCCATTGTTTCGGATAGAGATCCGAAGTTTACATCAAAATTCTGGGAGAGTCTGCATCGAGCTATGGGTACTCAGTTAAAGTTCAGCACAGCTTTTCATCCTCAGACGGATGGGCAATCCGAGAGGACCATTCAGATTTTAGAAGACATGCTACGGGCATATGTGCTTGACTTTGAGGGATCATGGTTAAAGTACCTTCCCATGATCGAGTTTTCTTATAATAACAACTATCAGGCAACAATCGGGATGGCTCCTTACGAACTTTTATATGGAAGAAAATGTAGATCACCTATTCACTGGGATGAAGTGGGTGAAAGAAAGTTCTTGGGTCCTGAAGTTGTTCAAAAAATAAGTGAGGCAGTTAATAAGATTAGAGCGCGAATGCTCGCGACTCAGAGTAGGCAAAAGAGTTATGCCGATCCAAAGCGTCGAGATATTGATTTTTTGGTCGGGGACATGGTATTTCTCCGAATATCTCCGATGAAAGGCATAAAGCGCTTTGGGAAGAAAGGAAAACTTAGCGCAAAATTCATTGGACCTTTTGAAATCCTTGAGAGGATAGGGCAAGTAGAGTACAGGTTGGCTATGCCCCCAGCGCTGGCAGCTATACATAATGTGCTTCATGTTTCTATGCTTTGGAAATATGTCTCAGACTCGTCCAATTTTCTGAGTTATGAAGCATTGGAACTTCAGCCAGATTTGTCATATGAGGAGCAACCAGTGCAAATACTTGATAGAGGAGAGAAAGTCTTGAGAAGCAAGACTGTGGCACTGGTGAAAGTACTGTGGAGGAATAGTAAAGTAGAAGAGGCAAGCTCGGAACTCGAGACGGATATGCAGCAGAAATATCCAGAGTTGTTCAGGTAAATTTCGGGACGAAATTTCTATAAGGAGGGGGTAATTGTAATACCCTGGGATTAAGAATGGATTAGCAAAACCCTAACTACATAATTATATATAATTGAGGAATTATATTATTATATAGTTCAATATATGTGAAATGATATGAATTTTATTATGTTAAGACCCCGTTGGTGAGCTAGGGGCATTTTAGTAATTATAACCCGAGAAGGGTAAAATGATAAAATTAATTTAATTACGTGCTTAATAGAACTATATTATTATATAGTATGCATGTGTTGTCTTTTAAGGTGTGTTCTGACAGGTTGGCGCGGTATAGTCACAACCTGGTATTTCGGGCCGAACCGGGTTCGGGCCCGAAATGCAAATTGGATTGAATTAATTGGCATTATATTTGATATTATGAAATCTGAAATTTATTTGGGAATTAATTGAGTGTGAAATGGCAATTTTGCCCTTGAAAATGTGTGCGTATGATTAATTGGCCCTAAGGGCATTTTGGTCATTTGACCCCTTATTATTGTATTTGAAAAATGGGATTTTATTAAGAAAATCAATGTAATTTTCAGGTTATTTCCTTCTCTCACCTGAACCCTCTCCCTCTCTCAAACCCTCTCAATTTTTGAGACTTGAATTTGGTGTTTTCTAGCTTGGATTAAGAATGTTTATTGGGAAGAATTGTGTTGAAGATTGGGATTAAGCTTGTGCAAGGAATTAAGGTAGCTTCTTGCTAATTTATTTGAAATTAAATTATGAAATTCTTAGGGTAAAAAGCATGTTCTTTGAGTTTTGAATGTTCTTGTTGCATGATGAGTGAATTGATGTTAATCTTGTGGAAATTGAGCTTCTATTTGTTATATGCTTTGTTGTTGAGCTTGGGCAGAGATTGTATGGAATTTCTAGGTTCGATTTTCATGTTAAAATTGTGTTATGCGGCTGGATTTTTATTAGGTTTGTGTTGGGTTGAGTTCATGTTCTTGAACTTGAGATTTTGATTAGTTGAGCATGATTTTGAGTCATTTATGTTATCTGAATTTTTGGATTTGATGCATGAGATATGTGTTTTTGATCCTCTGAGATATGCTAGCAGCTCTATTTCATGATTTTGAGATTTATGCATGTTTGGGTTGAATTGGGGGAAAGTTTGGCATATTTTCGAAGCCGCAAACTGGCTTTTCTGGTTTTTTAAACCCAGTGGTCGCGACCATGATAATGGCAGATTGTTATTTTTTTTAAGTTTTTGTTTTCCCCATAACTTTTGACTAGGGACTCCTTTTGGGACATTCTTTATACCGTTGGAAAGCTCTTTTTGAGCTCTATGTGATGATCTGTGATTCCGATGCCAATTTTATATTTTTGTGGAAGTGAATTTAGGGATTAACCCTATTTGTGTAAATCCCACTATTGTGACTAGGATTACCGGCACCAGGGCAGGAGCACCCGGGGATTTGGAACCTCTACTATTGCGGGACAACAGGTAAGACGATGATTAGCACGTAGAGTATGCGCAGTGGCGCTTATGTTGAGAATGATATGCACGAATGTTTAGTAACCGGGATTAGGGTTATTACCCTAATGGGAACGGTCTAATAGCCTGGGGTTATTACCCTAGTGATATATGTGTAGAAATGCAATGCCATGTTAATTGAAATGAGATTTAGGGATTATGCGCTCAAGGCATAATCAGGTTGGACTCGGTACTCATAACCGAGATGAACCACTTCTAAGGCCTTAATGTATTTAGACGTGTGAGAGCAACACGTGGGTCTATGTCATGTAGATTTAAATAGATGTGTGACTGCAACACATATGTCTACGCCACGTAGACATAAATGGGCATGTTGGTATAATAATCAGGTCTGTGTCATACAGACGTATGTGAATGGCATATCTATTATATAGTATGATGGGCATATTATAATTGTTATGATTTATACTGTCTTGCTAGGCTTGGCTCACGGGTGCTCTACTGTGCAGGAAAGGGTAAGGCATTAGCTGATCAGCCATGAGTTTCAGGAGCAGGGCGAAGGATGTACATGTTCATGCCATATCAGACCAAGCAGGTTGTGGGTCTATCAGTGTTGAACTTTTGAATTCTATTTTGCCGCTTAGGTCGGCTAGAAAGAAAGACTTGCAATTAAGTTTCTAAAGATTTTTGGGATCCCAACTATTTTGAAAGTTGAAATATATTACAAGTTTATTTTCATTTTGTTTAATATAAAAGTTTAAATTCTGCGCTATTTTGGTTAGTAATCCCGATTAGGAGATTAGGGTTTCATAAGCATTTTTGGGTAGCGTGCCTAATTATTTTAGGGCGTTACATATATGTTAGATGATAGTGGTGTATACTAGAATCTCTGAGACTTCAGCTTCTTCCTTCTTCTTCTAATTTCGAAATCATATTGCCATCTTCACAAACCAAATTCAAGCCTTAGTGATTGAGTGCATGCCCAAACATAACAAGTGAGTCCTCAATCATAGTGTGTAAGACTGTGAAGAATCCCATTCAAGTGAAGGAGACTCAGGCTCAAATCTTGGTGATACTCTGCTACAGTAAGGATACAAGGGTTAGAGATCACAGCGGAAGGAGTAATTTAATTCCGCTGTAGCCAATGTAAGCTTTCTTAAACTTTATATGTGTTTAAATTACATTGTTTTAGAAATTCATATTTAGGATGTTAAATATCATACATGGTAGTAAATCCAGATTCTGGTAAATAATCCCCAACGACTGGTCTTAGAGCCGTGGTAATGATTTACTTTCATGAAATATGGATTTAAAATGATGTTTGTGATTGTTGACCTCGCTTTTAGCCAACAATAACGAGTCTAATTTTGTATGTGACAAGTAGTTTAATACAAATGAAATATAGTAAAGCAAATAAAGATAGAAGAATTTTATAGAGGTTCAGCCCCGAGCAGTTCGGTAATAGCCTAATCCTCGTTATTTGTATTGACTTAAGAACAAGGAAAATGGTTTATTTTCTTAGAGCTCTTACAATAGTATCTCTGAATATAAACTCTTAGACAAAATCTCTCCACCCTTGGCGAGTGAATATGAATCACTATTTATAGGGTTGTAAGCTTGGAGAGGAAGTATTTGCCTTCTAGTTACAATTAATATAAGTGGAAAGATTGCATAGTAAATACAGAATACCCTAATCGTGGGATTTGGACAGCTTGCCATATCTCTGTAATCTAATCCCAAATTTATAGGGATTTCCTTGATGACTCACGATGTGAAAGCTAAATTCGCTAAGTGTTGGCGTGCTGCACGGATTGCTCACTGCTCAGTCTAGAGGACTTCGTGTGAGCAAATGTATGAGGTGTCCTGTTTTGTCTGTGTCTTGTGAGCAGGTACCCAGAGTCCATTCCACGTGTCACCATCGTGTGATGCCATGTCAGAGTGCAAAAATTGGGACAACATTTGCCCTCCAAGTCTATACGGGACTTCTCAAGTTGCGTGTAGACTTCATCCGAGTTGTCTTTGCGTTTGGATGGGTGACACGTGTCAAGTGCGTCTGTTCGCGACTCGATGTGAGGTTGACTAGGCGTCTCTTTTGTTTTCGGCTAATAAATGCTCTGACGCAATTAATTCTTTGAAATCTGATTTTCTCTCACCACATTTGACGGTTACACTTGATTGCTTTTGATTTCCAATATTCGCTTTTGGGGGAACCGAGGCATCATAGGTTTTAAAATGATTACCCCTTCTTTGCTGTTTTCCCTATAAATACGACTGAGCATTGTTCACAAACTCATTTTCACCAACCTTCTTTGTTAAGAAAGTTCAGAGAAAAAAGAGAGGTTTCTAGCTTCAAGTTTGTTGAAAAAATTTCACAAGAACTGTTCGTTCATCTTTGCGTAAATTGAATCCAGACGTCGATCATTGGGTAAGTTCTCGATTTGTTTTACTTTTACATTGCACATTTACTTTCCAAATTCGATCTTAACTTTGGTGTAGATGATATGTAGAATACCCTGGGTTCAGAAACTCTACGATATTCCTTTGTAATGATTCATGAGACTTCACCTTTCATGATGCTTGCCTTTTGACTGCACAATGTCTGTTTTTCATCTGGCTTATTCAAAGCTTCGTAAAAAAATTTCCCTAACTCTCGAAAAATTCAAACTTCTGAGTTTTGACTTTTTGTCGAATATTTTTATTCTTTAATCTGTTGAGTACTCATGGTCGGCATATTCGCCTATTTAATGATCGATACCCCAACCAAACACTAATCTCGCGGGTTGTCTTTTGTAGATGAACCAAGGTGAGTTTTGGGGAAGCGAATATCGAATCGATAAGGATTTTCTTCAACTCTTGCACGAGGATTACCCTTGTCTTTGTTCTAGTCTGCCCTCTTCAAGCGACAGAAATTTTAGTTCAATCCTCCCATCCAGCCATAGGATGATGGCTCGCATTAAACAGACAATGCGTAAAGTCAACGCGTCTGACCCTCATGTGGCCCACCACGCCACCTTGCCCACCGCCGAACAGGATCCACTCGTGCAGGAAGAAGGAGATCATGAAGGGGGTGCTGAAGTCCAGGAGTTAGAGGAACATGGCGATGTCTGTCTTGGTAGTCCTTCTGAGGCGGAAAAAGAGGAGGCTACACCCCAAAACTTTGGGGGAGACAATGAGGCAGGGAAGCCAGTAGACGCGGATGGAGATGTCCTGGTCTAAAGAGGGGACTACGTCACTGAGGAGCTTACTGCTGTAGTTCTTCAAAGGGGACAAAGTGCCTTGGGTGCCAGGTGGGTGAGTCCTCCGTCCAAGGTCACTGAGGCACATTTATGGGATCTAGATGAGGGCGAGTTTGGATGTTATGTTCCTGGCTCGAACAACCGAGCCTCTCACCCAAAGAAGGGGATGTGTGTCTGGTTGGGTGCTTATTCCAAAGAAGGGGCACTGGTGCCTTTGCACCCGTACTTTAGGAAGATGGCGGACTTTTTCCGTCTCTGTCCGACCCAATTCACTCCCAAGGGCATCAAGTATTTGTCTGCCCTTTTCGTTCTCTATGTCACCCAGAAGTGGGATGTGCCTTCTCCTCATGAGGTTAGCTTGTTTTTCGATTTGAAGTGTACTCCCAAGCAAGGGAGGTCAGAATACTTCTATTTTTCTCAACCGGACTTCAAGTGGTTGATAGGCACCGAGGACAAGGGTGTGAACAAAATTGGGAATTTTGTTGACGAGTATTACATGGTGGATGGCATGGGCACCACCTACACTCGGTTCCAGCAAATCCATATACATCACCGTCCACCCTTCACACTTGCTCTCAGGGATAGAGCTCACAGACTCGCTCTACTTCTGGGTGCTGCCCGAAATATCACTTTGTTGACCTCAGAGGACAACTTTGTGGAGTACGGGCTCTACCCGAAGGACTTTATTCTCCATCCTGTGAAGGAGAAAAAGAGGAAATCTAGTGCTGGTCGGGCTAAGGGAGCTCATCAGGAGAAGCAACTCACTCAACTCAAGCGTGAAGCTAAGTGTTGGAATTATTTTACCAGGATCTTAGATCTACTCACAAGTATGTTTATTAACACCCTAAATATGAAAATTTTAAACGATGAAATAAACACGTATAAAGTTTAAGAAACCTTACATTGGGTGCAGCATAATTAAATGACTCCTCCCGTTCAAATCTCTAACCCATGTATCCTTTCTGTAGCAGAGTATTATCAAGATCTGAACCTGGATTTCTTTCTCTGTATCTTTGATGCTGAAATTCCTTTGTTAATGATCTTTCTTCACGATCTTCCTCACTATGATTGAGGTATTGCTTGCTGTGTGTGGGCACTACTCTAATCACTAAAGTAATTTTGAAATATGAAGGAAGAAGAGAGAGAGAAGGTGGCGGCCAAGGTAGAGAGAGAAAGGCTCAGGTTTTCTGATTTAGAAGTGTAATTTTCCTGAAGCCTTCACTACCTATTTATAGCATTCCACTAGGGTTAGGTTTGAATTATTTGGCATTAAAATAATGAAAATATCAGTTTAAAATGCCTACAAAAGTGGCCGGCCATGGCTTATTGGGTTTGGGCCTTGCTTTTTGCAATTTTGTAATTTTAACACTTTTGTATCTGATTTTCTCAAAAATGCTAATTTTCTAATTCAACCATTTAAATGCCAATTCTAACTATTTAATAACTATAAATAATTATTAAATAATATAGTCATTTATCATATTTATTAATTGAACCATACAAAGTATCATAATTAACAAATATGCCCCTAATAACTCTTTCTTTACAATTTCGCCCTTACTTAGTGAAAATTTCACAAATAGACATAGTCTAATTTGAGAATTATAATTGATTAATCAAAAACAATTACATGAGTCTTACAAACAATATTATCTCAACTAGTGCGGGGACCATGGGTCTATATAACCGAGCTTCCAATAAGTAGATCAAGAATTTATTACTAAAATTCACTAACTTATTAATTCTTCGTTGAATTCACGCATAGAACTTAGAATTTCACTCTCAGTATATAGAATGCTCTATATGTTCCACCATATAGACGCATCATTAGTTATCCATTTTTGTAATACTAATTTGATCAATGATCCTCTTTATGAATGATCTACACTGTAAAGGGATTAGATTACATGATATTTATCCTTAAAACACTTGACCCCGTATAAATGATATTTCAGCTTATGTGAAATGAGTACTCCACCATTTATGTTCGTTTGGTCAAGCTCGAAGGAGATCATCCTTTGCTTACTATTCTCCAGATAGAAGCTATAGATTCCACGTTTATGCTAGCGCTCCCACTCAATTGCACTACCGTGTTCCCAAAATGTACATATCACCCTGACCTAAAAGTAGGCTTAACTAACAAATCAAAGAACACGAATAGCCTTTCAAGATTGAGCCTAATCATAACAGGATTAAGAACATTTGATCTAGGATCAACTTGGCGATATGGACTTGAATAGATATTACGGTAAGTTTAATTAAATCTAATTCAAAGTTCAATATCGGTCCCTTCCGATGCATACTCCATGCATCCAACCTGAGCTTTACTTTAACCAATGTTCTGGAAAGAACATAGCATTTCTCCAAATGTAAGTAAACTCTTGTTGTAGATTATCATATCAGTAAAACCCTGTGTCTGATAAATCTAGGAAACTTTATTCACATAGTCATGTTTACTTTCCAACGTGATGACAACACAATAAACAGGATCAAGTATGTGAAAAGGGTTTAAGATGAATTTATAAATCAAATAGACAAGCAATTGATAAAGTGAACCAAAACATACATAAATGAATGAAAAATACTTCTGTTTCTTTAGTGATGTTGAATAAAATAGATTACATTGAAATGGAGTTTTATTTAGGGCATAAAACCCAACAAACTCCCACTTGCACTAATATAAAACTAATCAGTACATATCAATTAATCCTAAATTCTGACGGTGCTTTTCAAAGGCTGTCACGGCCAGTACTTTGGTAAATGGATCAGGTAGGTTGTCCTCTGTGTCAACTTTCTCAACTAGTACATCCCCTCTTGCCACGTATTCTCTGATAATGTGATACTTCCTTTCAATGTGTTTGCTTCTCTTGTGGCTTTGAGGTTCTTTACTGTTTGCTATTGCTCCATTGTTATCACAAAGTAAGACCAGAGGCTTTTCCATTCCAGGAACAACACCTATACTGGTGAAGAACTTTCTTAGCCAGGAAAGTTCTTTAGCAGCTTCGGCTGCTGCTATGTATTCAGCTTCCATAGTTGAGTCCGATATCGCGGTTTGTTTAGCACTTCTCCAAACCACTGCTCCACCCCTAAGAGTAAACACCATCCCAGATGTAGATTTCGTGTCTTCGAGACTTGCCTAGAAATCTGAATCAGTGTAGCCTATGGGATTTAAAGCACCACCCTTGTAGACTAACACAAGATTCCTTGTACTCTTCAAGTATTTCAGAATATACTTAACTGCATTCCAATGTTCATGTCCTGGATTAGACTGATACCTGCTCACGATTCCAACTGCATAACAGATGTCAGGTCTAGTGCATAGCATTACCTACATTAGACTTCCAACTGCAGAGGCATAGGGAATTTTTGCCATGTCCTCTATCTCTTGAGGATCAGTCGGAGACTGTTCCTTAGATAGACGAATACCATATCTAGAAGGCATGTTTTCCCCATTGGTGTTATTCATGGAGAATCTCTTTAAGACTTTGTCTATGTAGGTTGTTTGAGAGAGAGCAAGAGATCTGTTCTTCTGGTTTCTGATAATCTGAATACCAAGAACATAGGCTGCTTCACCCAAATCTTTCATATCGAATTGAGTGTTGAGCAATTCCTTGATGTGAGTCATTTTCTTCACATTGTTTCCAATAATCAAAATGTCATCAACATAAAGGACCAGGAATACTACTATTTGGTCTTCCTTGAGTTGGTAAACACAAGGTTCATCTTCATTCTGAAGAAAGCCGTAGGTCTTGATGATTTCATCAAACCTTTTGTTCCATGAGCGAGAAGCTCGCTTAAGTCCATAGATAGACCTATTTAATTTGCAAACTTTCTTTTCCTGCCCAGGAAGAACATAACCTTCTGGTTGCTCCATATAGATGGTTTCTTCAAGTACCCCATTAAGGAAGGCAGTCTTGACATCCATTTGCCAGATTTCATAATCGAAAGGAGGAGCTATGGAGAGAAGAATTCAGATGGATTTGAGCATGGCAACAGGACTAAAAGTTTCCTCATAGTCCACACCTTCTCTTTGGGTATAACCCTTGGCTACAAGTCTAGCTTTAAAAGTTTCGACTTCGCCTCCAGCTCCTCTTTTCTTCTTGTAAACCAACTTGCATCCTATCGGATGATAGTTGTCAGGTGCGTCTACATATTCCCAAACTTTGTTCTTTTTCATGGAATCCATGCCGGCCGACCACCGTTTCCGTTGCGGACTAGCCATTGCCTGTTTATAGGTTAATGGATCGTCATCGATACCGTCACCTACAACCATATTGATTTCACCATCCAAGCCATAACGAGCTGATTTTGTTGAAACCCTCCCACTACGACGAGGTACGGTGGTCTTCCGAACAGAAACTTTAGTAGTTGATTTCTCAGTTTGTTCAACTGAGGGAGTGGGATTGTCCTCTTCACGTGTGGAGGAGGACAGAACATTGGAAGGACTTAAATCTGATAGCAATTCCTCTAGAACAACTTTACATTTTGGTTTGTTGTCTTTAATATAGTTCTCTTCAAGGAAAGTAGAATTTGTTGAAACAAACACTTTGTTATGCTTGTGACTATAAAATAGTCCACCCCTAGTCTCTTTAGAATTTCCGACAAACATGCATACTTCAGTACGTGATTCAAGTTTGCCTTCTTTCTTTCTTAAGACATGAGCAAGGCACCCCCAAATTCTGTAATGGCGTAAACTAGGTGTACGCCCATTCCAAAGTTTGACGGGTGTCTTAGGGACTTCTTTAGATGGAACAACATTTAAAATGTCATTTCCCATCTGTATAGCATATCCCTAGAAGGACGTAGACAGAGCTGAATAACTCAGTATAGACCTAACCATTTCCAAAAGAGTGCGATTTCCTCTTTCTGCAACTCCATTTTGTTGTGGAGTGCTTGGGGCAGTGTATTGGGATTCAATTCCAAGTTCAATTAAATGATCTTTGAACTGGATATCCATATATTCTCCACCCCTATCAGTTCGCAAGATCTTTAATGATTTAACTAATTGGTTTTGGGCCAAAGCATAAAACTCCTGAAACTTTTCAAACGTTTCAGATTTCTTTTGTATTAGGTAAAGAAAACTGTATCTAGAGAAATCGTCAATGAAAGTGACAAAATACTCATAAGCACCTCGGGCTTTGACATTCAAAGGTCCGCAGACATCGGAATGTACTAACCCTAGAGGGATTTTGGCACGCTCTCCCTTTGTAGAGAAAGAACGTTTAGTCATTTTTCCTTCTAGGCAGGACTCGCATACTGGCAGTTCACCTAAGACGACATTTTTCAATGGACCGTCTTTGGTGAGCCTATTGAGTCTATCAAAGCCTATATGACCTAAACGTAAATGCCATAGATAAGTTTGATCATCATTATCAATCTCTTTTCTTTTGAGGCTTCTAGATCTAGCTACACTGAAAAGTTCACTTTTAGTGAGATTTGAGTATTCGGTCTTAAAACATAAAGCCCTTGTTCCATTATAGCAACCCATATTTGAAATCCATTACGAGAAATCGTACAATTTGTACTCGAAAAATTTAATATATTAGATTTTGTTTGCAAACATGAGACACTAATCAAGTTTCTACTAAAGTTTGGAATAAATAAAACATTTTCTAAAATTAAAAATCATTGTTGAAACTTGATGTGGGCTTTTCCTCTAGCTTTGACCGATAGTAATTCGCCATTGCCAACTTTAAGTTTTAACTCTCTTGCAAGCAGATTTTCCCAAGTTTCAAGCAACTGCAGTGAAGAACATACATGGTTAGTAGACCCATAATCAACAATCCAGACGGATTTGTCGTTCTCTAAAACACATGATTCAAAGACAAAAGCATTACCTTCGTTTGAATTATTTAGAAGTTTGGGACATCCTTCTTCATGATATCCCTTTTCATTACAATTTGAACATAGAAGATTATGTCTGATAATTGTACTTGAAGAAGCAGCTTTGCTAGATCCTTCATACCTAGTCTTTTTCCTTCGATTATGAATTGCAAACCCAGGGGGACCCATTGGAATCAAATTTCGTTCATGGGCTCGTAATTCGGCTTCGAGCTTGTCCATATCGGAGGAGTTAGAATTGTTGATAATGTAAGAGATAACAAATTCATTATACTCTGGAGGAAGACTATTAAGGATAAGTTGGACCCATTGTTCTCTTGATAAATCAATTCCCAGTAGATTTGCCTTTTGGAACTTCAGATTCATCATCAACAGGTGCGAGTTAATGCAATTACCAGGATGCATTTTCACACTATAGAGTTCTTTTGCTAAGATATTAACTAGGAGAGGATCAGGATGAGGGTTATTCATTATGACACTACAACACATCAATAAAACAGAAGTAAGGTTTTGGCTCATAAATTCATACAGAGTTCAGAAAATAACAAGTAATGACATATGTTATCGAAATACTAAATCTAACATAGTTTATTTTCCAAGGTATTTCAACAAACTGATATAGTGTCCCGTTTAGGCGAGAGTCAAAGCATCATCCATTGAATAGAGTTGTCAGCTCATCTAAAATGATAACCATTCTAGCAACCTTTTATCCGATCAAGATTGGAATTCAGCGTTGTCCCGTTTAGGCGAGAGTCAAGGCAATTCTATCTTATGAGCTTCCACCATTGTATCATAATTTGCAAGTCAAGTATGGTCACCACCATTAGGGTGATCTATACCATACAAAACACTTACAAACTACTTATCTTTCGAGATTAAACGATGCGAAATTGCTAATGAACGTTCCTCCATTAGTGAGGATTACTTACTAAAACAAACGCGGTGTAAAACCAACAATGGAGATCAAATGTCTCTTGATTAAAAGCTCATTATTTAAAATAATATATGTATTTTGTATAATCATTTGATTTGATATTATAATAATGAAAAATTACAAACTAAAGTTGGTTTAAATAAAAAATCAACTTCAATTAATTTTCAATTATTATTTAATTCGAAAAAAATAAATTTGAATAAATATCGAACAAGTTCCATAGTATAATAATGAAAAATTACAAATCAAAGTTGGTTTAAATAAAAAAATCAACTTTGATTAAATTTCAATTATTATTTAAATTCGAAAAATGAATTCGAATAATAAATGGAACAAACTTGAAAATATCTTGTTTAAGTTGATTTAGAATAATCTAAAAAATCAACTTAAATATCTTTCAAATCAGATTTAATTAAATTAAAATTAAGTTATAACCACTTAATTTGAAGATATTCCATTTTAAGTTAATATTCGAAAAGATATTAACCTCAAAAATATCTATAATATTCCAATTTAAGTTAATATTCGAAAAGATATTAACTTAAAAAATATGTGAAGAATCTTAATAACCAATGCCTCAAATTCCTCAACTTAATTTTGAAATTTTAAATCCAAAAGATATTCAGATTTAAGTTGGTTAGTTGTAGATAACTAAATATCAACTTAAATAGGAATATTTTATGAAAAAATTAAATTAAGCTTCAGAAAGAATCTAGAAGGTTATAATTCCAAATTTAATTAAATACAAGAAAATACATATAGTTTAGCTTAGAATATAAAATTCTTTAAACTATGGTTTTCTTAAATTAATTTCAAATAAATGAAATTAATTATGTTGCTAATCAATTTTATTAGGTTAAACTAGTGTAATTAACCTAGTACAGTTGTTCAAATCAGGCAAATGGGCCTTCACAATTGGGGTGGTTCATGTGAGGGGGTGCTGGGTTCAGTATGTCGTACCCACTTCTATGGCTCCCAACTCTCACACAAGGCCCAAAAGAGAGGAATTTAACCTTAAAATGAACAACTGTTATTAATTGAATAGGCCCAAAAACTAAATGGGCCTAAATAAAATCTATCAAGAACTATGATAATTTATTTAGCAACATCAACCTATATGCATCTATAATGAAATTAAACACATAGGCTCACACAGGCACACTTTGGATGGGTCCTATCATGTTGCTAGGTCATACACAGATGAAAGAAGATTGTAAATATACCTGTTACAAATTATTTACTTGACCAAGGGAGCCATCAGATCATTAGATCTCGTAAAAAGTAACCATGGCTATTTGCAATCAAGTAATAATAGGTTTTGAAAACTTACACACAAGCTAAAACACATACTCCTGCAACAAGGTTAGCTGGATAGTTGGATGTAGGATTTATTTAATTTTAAATTAAATAATTAATTTCGAAATAATTAATTAAATAAAAAAAATTATTTTCGAAAATTTAAATAAAAAAATTGAAAAATTCGAAATTTAAAAAAAAAAATTAAATTTGAAATTAAACCTACAATTTTGAAAAATTAGGTTTCAACCAACCTAAATATCATTTCAAAATTTCCTAACTACTTTTAAAATTTAAATGTTATTTTATAAATAAAAATTAAATAAAAACTTAAAAAAAAAAGATAAATGAATATCTTTTCAGATTTTAAATGTAATTTAAATAAATAAAATAACAAAATTTAAAAGTTAGCAAAATATCTTACTTCATTTAAAAATTACATGATTGTAGTTATCTTATTTTAAATTTAAATAAGGTCAAATTATTTTAAAAAAAAATTAATTTAAAATATTTAAAATCTGACCTTAAATTTAAAAATAAGATAAGATATGATCAAATTTTAAAAATAAGATAGATTATTAAGCAAAAAAGATAGATACTAACTATTTTTAAATTCAAATTACACTAATATCTTGAATTAAATTTAAAAAATATTAAATTAATTCATTATGATAATTAGAATTGAATTAGGAATAGTAATAGTATAAATACAGAACTACACAAAAAATTGGAAGTTAATTCCATGAAAAAGCATGAAAAAACGAAGAAAAACGAAAAATTTGCGAGCTGTACGGACAGTATGCATTGCGTATTGTCCGCGCGCGCAGGAAGGGGAGCATGGGCGAGAGAACTCGGCGAAGGAGGCTGCCAGCAGCCTCTCCACGCACCGAGCCCAGGAATTGAGACAAGAAACCTTTGTCTGCGCGCGTGCTGTCCGAGGGACAAGCCTCGTGCGCGCGCGTGTCCCTGTTGCTCAACCCCGATATTTTTCGAAACTTCAAAAAATTATAACTAATTCAACTTAAATCGAAATTGAGTTCTGTGAAAAAATAACTTGCTTAATTTTTTCCATACTATATAATAAAAATAATTCCAGAAACAGATATTCAATTATTTTTCATGGAAATTCACAAACATCAATCAATCATCAAATACCACTCAACACAACATGATACCATCCAAAACATCAAATAATCGTTTTAAAGTCCAAATTTCTTGCAAGCAAATAAATTAACCTGGCTCTGAGGCCAATTGTTGGAATTATTTTACCAGGATCTTAGATCAACTCACAAGTATGTTTATTAACACCCTAAATATAAACTTTCTAAAACGATGAAATAAACACGTATAAAGTTTAAGAAACCTTACATTGGGTGTAGCGGAATTACATGACTCCTTCCGTTCAGATCTCTAACCCTTGTATCCTTTATGTAGCAGAGTATTATCAAGATCTGAACCTGGATTTCTTTCTCTGAATCTTTGATGCTGAAACTCCTTTGCTGATGATCTTTCTTCACGATCTTCCTCACTATGATTGGGGTATTTCTTGCGGTGTGTGGGCACTACTCTAATCACTAAAGTAATTTGGAAATATGAATGAAGAAGAGAGAGAGAAGGTGGCGTCCAAGGTAGAGAGAGAAAGGCTCAGGTTTTCTGATTCAAAAGTGTAATTTTTCTAAAGCTTTCACTACCCATTTATAACATTCCACTAGGGTTAGGTTTGAATTATTTGGCATTAAAATAATGAAAATATCAGTTTAAAATGCCTACAAAAGTGGCCGGCCATGGCTTATTGGGATTGGGCCTTGCTTTTTGGAATGTTGCAATTTTAACACTTTTGTATCTGATTTTCTCAAAAATGCCAATTTTCTAATTCAACCATTTAAATGCCAATTCTAACTATTTAATAACTATAAATAATAATTAAATGATATTTCCATTTATCATATTTATTAATTGAACCATACAAAGTATCATAATTAACAAACATGCCCCTAATAACTCTTTCTTTACAATTTCGCCCTTACTTAGTGAAAATTATACAAATAGACATAGTCTAATTTGAGAATTATAATTGATTAATCAAAACCAATTACATGAGTCTTACAAACAATATTATCTCAACTAGTGCGGGGACCATGGGTCTATATAACCGAGCTTCCAATAAGTAGATCAAGAATTTAGCACTAAAATTCACTAACTTATTAATTCTTCGTTGAATCCACGCATAGAACTTAGAATTGCACTCTCAGTCTATAGAATGCTCTATATGTTCCACCATATAGACGCATCATTAGTTATCCATTGTTATAATCCTAATTTGATCAATGATCCTCTATATGAATGTTCTACACTGTAAAGGGATTAGATTACCGTAACACCCTACTATGTATTTTATCCTTAAAACACTTGACCCTGTAGAAATGATATTTCAGCTTATGTGAAATGAGTACTCCACCATTTATGTTCGTTTGGTCAAGCTCGAAGGAGATCATCCTTTGCTTACTATTCGCCAGATAGAAGCTATAGATTCCATGTTTATGCTAGCGCTCCCACTCAATTGCACTACCGTGTTCCCAAAATGTACGTATCACCCTGACCTAAAAGTAGGCTTAACTAACAAATCAAAGAACACGAATAGCCTTTCAAGATTCAGCCTAATCATAACAGGATTAAGAACATTTGATCTAGGATCAACTTGGAGATATTGACTTGAATAGATTTTACGGTAAGTTTAATTAAATCTAAGTCAAAGTTCAATATCGGTCCCTTCCGATGCATACTCGATGCATCCAACCTGAGCTTTGCTTTAACCAATGTTCTGGAAAGAACATAGCATTTCTCCAAATGCAAGTAAACTCTTGTTGTAGATTATCATATCAGTAAAACCCTGTGTTTGATAAATCTAGGAAACTTTATTCACATAGTCATGTTTACTTTCCAATGTGACGACAACACAATAAACAGGATCAAGTATGTGAAAAGGGTTTAAGATGAATTTATAAATCAAATAGATAAGCAATTGATAAAGTGAACCAAAACATACATAAATGAATGAAAAATACATCTGTTTCTTTATTGATTTTGAATAAAATACATTACATTGAAATGGAGTTTTATTTAGGGCATAAAACCCAACACTAAGTTGAAGGGAGGTGCGGGAGCCAAGCAGTATGCTGAGGAGCATCTTGATCAGGAAGACAAGGTTGAGGAGGAGCAGATGACTCCGTTCAAAAGTAAGAAGAAACTTCCAATCGAGGACAAGCCTATTGAACATGCAATTGAGATCAGGGAGCCCAATCTACCTGCTCGGCCATCCACTCGTGTAGTAGGAAAGGGGAAAGCCGTCATGGAGGAGCAAAGAGACTTGTCAAATGATGATGAGCCATCAGGTCTTGCTCAGGCAAACGCTTTTTCCGAAGTGGAAGATCCTCCGTCTTGCCTTTAACTTTCTTGATTATTATGCTTTCATATTTCTTGTGCTTTTCTCTAACCATGTTGCTTTTATTTCGTGCAGACATGTCTCAGAAAATGCTCGAAGCTGTAAAGAAGATTGTGCGAGGAAGCCCAAGCTTATCTCCTTCGTCCAAGAAGTCCAGGGGCGCTGAGACAACACCGTCCAGAGAGAAGGCACCAACTGAGGCAGTTATTGATCTCTCTGATGAGCCAAGTGTTGTGGATCCTTCTGCTTCAAAAACAACTAAGTCCAAAGACTCGAGGAGGAAGCTTGGACAGGCTCGAGCAGTCAAAGGGTGGATCCTAGCTAGTCAAGAGTGGATCAGAGCAGATCAAGGCTCCTGCCCCACCTCTAGCACTGCATCTAGAAATTAATGGAGGGAAAGATATGCTCATCCACTGCATGACTCGGTCAGTCCATGAGGTGAATAAGCAGCTGGCCGGAGTTGATAAAGAGCTTTCCCTTGAGCTGGTGATGGGAGGAGTCCTGAAGGAGTTTATGAGGGTGAGTCTTTCTTGATAGTTTCCTTTTATCCTTCTTTACTTAGCTTAGATTCTAATGTTTTTTCTCTGTGCAGACCGCTCTAAAGATGGCTTATGCTTATTCCCGAGCTAAGTCGCCTGCCTCTAAGAATGCTACCATGTCAAACACCATGAGGGCGGAAGTGGACTTGGCCAGGAAGGATGTTGATGAAGCGAGGGTTCAACTTGGATCTGTTCGAATGGAACTGGGTGAAGTCAACAAAAAACTTCTTGCGGCCGAGAATAATGTGGCCGAGCTGACCAAAGATTTAGCGACTTTTGATAAGCTTGAAGCTGCCATCACCTCCTTGTCCAAAGAAGTGAACAACCTCTAAGAAGAAAGGGAGGTTCTTCAAACTCTCTTGCGCAGGTTGGAAGCGGAGAAGAAGTCTAAGGAGGAGGAGTTTTCCGCTGAGGTTGAGAAGTAAAAGGCTGAGCCCGAGCAGCCGAGAGCTGAGGTTGAGAGGCACAAGGTAGAGGCCGAGCAGCAAAGCTGAGGTGGCGAGGCTCGAAGGCAAGGTAAATGCCTTAGAGACAGCGGGCTCGAGATTCTTTAGGACTTCTGGAAGGCTAATCCCAAGGGAAACTTTGATTACTTGAACGATTCAAAAGTAATATTTCTCGAGTATTGTGCTTCTCAGGTGGCTTATAGAGAATCCAAGGTGACCACTTGTACTTCTGGTAAGGACGTTGACATGCCCCCCGCCCAGACAACAAATCCTCTAGCTCCTACCGGCCCAGAAGACCCGTATAAAGAGCCTGGGACTGTATCCGTCTGAATACTTCTCTTGTTATCTTTTTCTTTTTTATCTGTCCGGCCATAAGGCCTTTTTTAAGACAAGGTGAACGACAAAGCGACTTTTAATCTTGGAATTATTTTTCATTTTTCAAAAAACAGGCTGACTGGGCAGCCTTTAATCCCGGTTTTACGTGCTTTTGTTATCTTTAATGAATTTCATCCTTTGTTTAAAATCCTAGTGCAACTGTGTTTATTTTAACTTTACCAAATAATGCTTTGTACAAGTATAGGTGCCCCCAAGTGACCGAACAGACTTATGACTCTTGGTCACTAATAATTTTTTGCAAGTATGCTCTTTTGTCTGTTCAGGGTTTCGGGTTCGACCAAACTTTTTGTACGCACTTTATGGTAAATTAACAGCATGCTAGTAGATTCGACTCAATTTGAATTTTGAAATAAACATCTTTATTCATGTATTGATCAAAATTGTGTTTGTTACCGTAGTAACTTACATCAAAGTTATTAACTTGATCTAATCTGATCTTTAGCTTAACATGAAATAAAACAAATTACAGAAATTAGAAATTGTACTTTAGATTGTGGTCACCCGACCTGAGTACTTTTTCATTTTTTTCGAACCTTTGGGCTTGGTCCGCCAAGAAGGTCATTCACTTAAAAGTAAATGTTCTTTTTGTTTAGTACTTAGTATGGTCATCCGACCTTGTACTTCTATTGGTAGTATTTTCTTAAATGTTCCCCAATCTAATACCTTGGTAGTACAACGAGTTGCATTTTTTCATCATACTTACCCAATTTGTATGCTCCTGATTCGAGAACTTCAACCACCTGATATGCTCCTTCCTAGTTAGGTCCGAGTACACCTGCCATACTCTCTTTGGTGTTTATAAATACTCTTCTTAGGACCATATCTCCCACAAAGAATTTCTGAGCCTTCACTTGTTTGTTGAAATACCGAGCTACTTTTTTTTGATGGGCCATCAACTTTAAGTTTAAGATGGCTTATTTCTCTTTGATTTCGTCAAGTGATTCGGCAAGGAGTACGTGATTTGCTTCTCAGTTGTATGTCAATCTTCTATGGGATGGTGGCTCGAGTTCTACGGGAAGCATTGCTTCATATCCATATGCCATGGCAAATGGAGTCTGTCTGGTAGTCGTTTTCTCCGTTGTTCAATACGATCATAGAACTTCAGGAAATTCATCCGGCCAGTTTCCTTTAGCATCCTCGAGTCTTTTCTTTAGTGTATCCTTCAGGGTCTTGTTGAGTTCTTCAACTTGACCATTTGCTTTGGGATGCGCCATTGCAGAGAAACTTTTCATGATACAATGGTTCGCACAAAAATTAGTGAAGGACTGGCTGTCAAACTGTTTGCCATTGTCCTCGTCTGTTCATAATTCCCTCTATTATGATATACCGTGTAGCCTTCGTTCTCATCTTTCGAGCTTCATTTCGATTACCTGGGAGATCCCCAATGTTGAGGTAGGTTGATATTGGCGTAATCCAGTTTTGGGAAGTATCAATCATTTTGATCTCTTCCGTGCTGGTGATGCTAGGTTCTTCGAGGAACTGGATAGGAACCAAGTTTGCTTTATCACTTACATTACTACTTGCCAGACCAGCTAACGTGTATGTAGTCGTGTTTTCTTTCCTTGAAATTTGTCTAAGACCGTAGCTTTTGAATTGTGCGAGCAGGTCATGTATTTTGCTCAGATATGTTGTTACCTTTTCTTCGCGAGCCTCGTATTCTCCAGATACGTGATTTACCACCAGCTGGGAATCACTACAGATTTTGATATGTTTGGCTTTCATCTCCTGGGCTAGCTTTAGGCCAGCGATCAAAGCTTCATATTCGGCTTCGTTATTGGATGCTTTAAATCCAAACTTGACTGCAGCGTGTAGGTGCTGCCCCCTAGGTGTTACAAGGGCGATTTCTGCTCCAGATAGTTGATCTGTAGTCGACCCGTCCACATGTAGTTTCCAAGTCGGCTTGTCTTCAGTGTTACTTGGCTAAGGTATTTGTACTGGCTCGAGGTTGCCTTCTGTTATGCTTTCTTCTTTGCCTGTGCATTCTACCACAAACTCTGGTAAGGTCTGGCCTATGATTGTTGTTCGTGGTTGGAAAGTAATTTCAGACTGACCCAATTCTACTGCCCACTTGAGTAACCGTCCAGAAGCGTCCAACTTTTGCAATATTTGGTGTAACGGTTGGTCAGTCTATACCTGAACAGGATGAGCTTGAAAATAGGGCCTTAACTTTCTTGTTGTTAGAATCAGGCAGTAAGTGAGTTTCTCTATCAATGGGTACCGGACTTCGGCATAAATGAGTCTTTTACTAATGAATAGACTGGGTGTTGTATGTTGTTTTCATCTCTAATCAGCACGGCACTCACAGCATGCTCTGTTACAACTAAGTATATCCCAAGTTCTTCTCCGTCTAGAGGTTTCGAGAGTATGGGAGGCTTTGCGAGTTGCGCTTTTAGCTCCTAAAAAGCTTTTTTCACATTCCTATGTCCACTCAAATTGCTTATTTCCTCGGAGGATTTTGAAGAATGGAACACACTTGTCTTTTTATTTTGAAACAAATTTGTTGAGTGCGGCGATCTTACCAGTCAAACTTTGTACTTCCTTGGTTCTTGTTGGCAATTTCATATCTAGGAGGGCTTTAATCTTCTCTGGATTTGCTTCATTTCCTCAAGCATTGACAATAAAGCCAAGAAACTTTCCCGAGCTGACTCAAAAGGAGCACTTTAAGGGATTTAGTTTCATGTTGTACTTCTTGAGGGCTTTGAAGCATTCGTCGAGATCATCTATGTGCCCCCCAGCCTTCCTGGATTTGACGAGCATGTCATCCACATATACTTCAATGTTTTGTCCGATCTGGTCTTTAAACATCTTGTTTACCAACCTTTGGTATGTGGCTCCAGCATTTTTGAGACCAAATGGCATGACTTTGTAGCAATATAGACCGATATCTGTTCGAAAACTTGTATGTTCTTGGTCTGGTGGATGCATTTTGATTTGATTGTACCCCAATATACCGTCCATGAAGCATAATATTTCGTGCCTAGCTATTGCGTCCACAAGCTGATCGATTCTTGGAAGAGGAAAACAGTCTTTGGGGCTTGCCTTATTGAGTTTTGTGAAGTCAATACAAACTCACCATTTTTTGTTCGGCTTAGGTACCAGTAGAGGATTATCAACCCAAGCCGGGTAGAAAGCTTCAATAATAAAGTTGTTATTTTGTAGCTTCTCTTCCTCTTCCTTCAGGGCTAGCGCTCGCTCCTTGTCCAACAACCTTCGCTTTTGTTAAACTGGTTAGAAGTTGGGATCAATATTTAGGACGTGCAAAATTACAAAAGGATCAATTCCGATCATATACTCATGTGACCAGGCAAAAACGTCTAGGTTTTCTCTCAAAAATTTTATCAATGTTGATTTTACTTCGAGCGACAGACCTTTTCCAATTTTTAGCTTACTCGCTGGAATATCTGGATCAATCTCGATCTCTTCTAGTTCTTCCACAGGTCCAACATTGCTGCTTGGCTCCCCAAGTGAAGGATCCACATCTTAATCCCTGCCTTGGGAAGTTCCGTACTTAGAAAGGCTTTTTCAATTGTCTGTGTTCTGGCTAGAGGATACTTCCTTTTCAGCTTTGGCCATGGAAAGGTTATAACATTCCCGAGCAATCTGCTGGTTTCCCCTTAGACAGCCTACCCCATTCTTTGTTGGAAACTTCAGGCATGAATGGAATATCGATGTAACAGCTTCTAAGTCATACAAGGCTGGTCGGCCTAACATGACGTTAAAGGCTGATGGAACGTCCAATACCAGAAATTGTGCCATTATAGTTATGCTCGTCGCAGCTTGCCCAACAGTGAGGGGTAGGCGAATTCGCCTTAGCGGTGCGACTCCTTGGCCAATGAAACCATATACGGGCAGAAGATAGGGGTTAGATCTTTGAGTTGGAGTCCCATCTTTTCATATGTGGTCTTGAATAAGATGTTGGAAGAGGCTCCATGATCTATAATAGTTCTGGCTACCATCTTGTTCTCTATCTGGACTTCCATGACCAACAGGTCGTTGTGCGGAAATCTGATTTTGACAGCATCCTCATCATTGAATGTTATGGTGGGCTCTCCTGCTTGTGGGAGTTTTGGCTTCCTCTCTTCTACGACAAGGACTACTTCTTTTTGCTCGTGCTATACTGTCCAGGCATACCTCTCCCTGGCTTTGCCTGAATCCCCAACTATGTGCGGGCCTCCAATAATGACTTGTAGATGTCCATCTACTCTTGGTGGTAGCAAGTCTTGGTTGTTTTTGCCCCTCTGATTTTGATCGGCCTTGACATACTTCTGTACATGTGGGTTATTTTTCCTTATCAGGAATTCGATTTCCCGCTTCAGATTGTTCCATTCATTGGTGTCGTGGCCGTAGTCTCCATGAAACTGACAAAACTTGGTCATGTTTCTCTTGTTGACATCTTTTTTCATGGGTGTGGGCTTCTTGTACGGGGCTAGTGACTGAGTGGCCATATAAACACTTTCTATGTCCTCCGTCAGGATAGTAAATGCAGTATACTTGGTAGGATTCTGTTGGAAATATTTTACCAGGATCTAGATTTACTAACAAGTATGTTTCATTAACATCCTGATATGAATTCTAAAACAATGAAACAAACACATAAGAGTTTAAGAAAACCTTACATTGGTTGCAGCGGAATATTATGACTCCTTCCGTTCAGATCTATAGCCCTTGATTCCTTTCTGTAACATAGCATCACCAAGATCTGAACTTGGATCTCTTTCTCTCCTTCCTTTGATGCTGATTCTCCTTCTTGTTGTTTGGAATCTCCTACAGTCTTACACACTATGATTGAGACACCACTTGATGTATGTGGGCAGTCACTCATTCACTAATGGCTGAAAATATTTAGTGTGAAGATAGGCTTCGTATTTCGAATTGAAGAAGAATGAAGAAGGAAGAGGTCTCATCTAGGTTTTTAGCTTTGGAGGCATTAGTTGGATAATGAGACCATAACCTTCCTTTTATACTATTCTTCAATAGGGTTAGGGTTGAATTAAGTGGATTAAAAAAGAATAAAATATTGCGCAAAAATACATCTTAGCCGTATACAATAAGTGGACCAATCTCTAGTTACAATTTTGCCACTTTATTTTAACCTCTTACTCTTCTTTTCAATAATACCATATTTTTCAGTTCAACCTTATAAATGCCAAACTATTTATTTAATAATTAAAATAACTATCAAATAAAATTGTCATTTATAATATTTATTAATTAGACTCCATAAAGTCTCTTAATAAACAAATAAACCCCAAAACACTATTTCTTCACAATCAAGCCATAACATAGTGAAAATTCATAAACTAGACATAGTCTAATTTTAGAATTATAATTGATTAATCAAAATCAATTAACTAAGTCTTACAAGTAGTATGGTCTCAACTAGTATGGGGACCATGGGCCTATATTTCCAAGCTTCCAATAAGTCGAACCGAATTTACGAAGTAAATTCCCTAACTTATTAATTCCTTATTGAATCCACACTTAGAACTTAGAATTGCACTCTCAGTCATATAAAACGCTCTATATGTTCCACGATATAGATACGTCATTAGTTATCCATTGTTATAATCCTAATTTGATCAATGACCCTCTAATAGAGGATCTACATTGAATAGGCACTAAGTTACCGTTACACCTTCAATGTATTTTATCCTTAAAACACTTAGCTCTGTATAAATGATATTTCAACAAAGTGAAATGAGATCTCCACCATTTATCTCTGTTTAGCCAAGCTCAAATATGAACTTTTGTTTAACACCCTAAATATGAACTTTCTAAAACGATAGAATAAATACATATAAAGTTAAGAAAACCTTACATTGATGCAGCGAAATTAATGTCTCCTTCTACTCAGATCTCTAACCCTTGATTCCTTTCTGTCGCAGAGTATAATCAAGATCTGAGCCCGAATTTCCTTCTTCTTTGAATTTGATCCTTCACAGTCTTCAAATCTATGATTGAGTTACTGCTTGCTGTGTGTGGGCACTTACTCCTTCATTAGGGTCGAAATTTATGAAGAGAAAAGAGAAGAGGGATTTCGGCCAAGGTATAGAAAATAGGGAAGACTCAGTTTTTCTGAAGAGAGAGATTTTTGTCAAATAACTAATGAATGTGTTGTTTTGACTGAGCTATCACTTTCTGTTTATAGGCAACTACTAGGTTTAGGTTAGGAATTATTTCACATTAAAATAATGATAATATCAATTTGAATTTCCACAAATAGTGGCCGGCAATGGTGTGATTATGGGCCCCACTTGATTTTGCAGTTTTATCAAATTTTATTTCTATTTCTCAAAAATGCCAATTTTCCAATTCTAACCATTTAAATGCCAAAACTAATTATTTAATAACTAAAATAGATTATTAAATAATATTTTCATTTAATTTAACTATTAACTAGACATATATAGTCCATTAATAAATAAATAAACCTATAATCTCTTTTCTTTACAATTTCACCCCTGCTTAGTGAATATTCACAAATTAGACATAGTCTAACTTTAGAATTATAATTGATCAATCACGGATCAATTAATGAGTCTTACAAGCAGAATGTTCTCAACTAGAATGGGGACCATGGATCTATATGCTGAGCTTCCAATAAGTGAACCAAATTTACCAAGTAAATTCCTACTTATTAATTCTCCGTTGAATCCAGTCTTAGAACTTAGAATTGCACTCTCAGACTTATATAGAGCATATTATATGTTCCACGATATCAATATGCTATCTCATTTAACCATTGTTATAATCTTATTGTGATTTAAAGATCCTCTATATAGATGATCTACATCGAGATGGGATTTCTTTACCGTTCTCACCCCTCAATGTATTTTGCCTCTTAAAACACTTAGCTACCTGTAAATGGTGTTTACTGATCTAATAATTAGTCAGTTAAACAAGAGCTCATCCATTTACTTCTATTTGCTAAGCTCGACGGGAATCATCACTTGACTTCTATACACCAGTAGAAGCTATAGATTCCATATTTATGTTCAGCACTCCCACTCAATCATACTATCATGTTCTCAAAATATACGTATCACCCTGACCCAAAAGTAGGCTTAACTAATAAATCAAAGAACATTAATAGCACTCCTGAGTTGAGCCTAAGCCTACCAGGATTTAGATTCTTTTAATCTTAAGATCAACTACTGATATTGACTTGGAAAGATATTTTCCTATTTAAATATTAGAAATAATAAGTATTCTAGAAATAACTATCTAGAAAATATCTTATTTGACTAAGTATCTTTTCAACAAAAAAATTTGAAAAATTTCTAATTTAAGTTGTGTAGAAAAAATCTAGAACTTAAATAATTTCAAATTTAGATTTAATTAAATATCAAAAATTAAGTTGTAACCACTTACTTTGAAAATATTCCATTTTAAGTTTAAAACTAACTTAAAATATCTTAAGAATCTTTAATAACTAATGCCTAGGATTCCTCAACTTGATTTAAAATTTAAATAAAATATTCAAATTTAAGTTAGATATGAAAAATAAGTTAAAATAACTAATTTATAACTTAAATAGGAATAATTAGTTAAATAAGTTCCAGAAAGAATCTAGTTAGTTAAAATTCTTTATTTAATTAAATACAAGAAAAATGCAAAGAGTTTGTCTAGAAAAATTATCTAAAACTAAAAGTGTTTTTCTTAAAATTAACTTTAAAATATTAAAATGAAAATAAATTTTCATATATTTTAAAAGTTAATTATGTTGCTGATTCAATTTTATTAGGTCAAACTATTATAATTAACCTAGTACAGTTATTCAAATCAGGCAAATGGGCCTTCACAATTGGGGTAGTTCATGTGAGGAGGTGTTGGGTTCAGTATGTCGTACCCACTTCTATGGCTCCCAACTCTCACACAAGGCCCAAAAGAGATGAATTTAACCTTAAAATAAATAAGTGTTATTAATTGAATAGGTCCAAAAACTAAATGGAACTAAATAAAATCTATCATGGTGTGAAATTTTATTTAGCAACAACAACCTATATGCATCTACAATGAAATTAAACACATAGGCTCACACAGAGACAATTTGGATGGGTCCTATCATGTTGCTAGGTCATACACAGATGAAAGAAGATTGTAAATATATCTGTTACAAATTATTTACTTGACCAAGGGAGCCATCAGATCATTAGATCTGGCAAAAAGGTAACCATGGCTATTTGCAATCAAGCAATAATAGGTTTTGAAAACTTGCACACAAGCTAAAACAATATACTACTGCAACAAGGTTAGCTGGATAGTTGGAAGTAGGATTTATTTAATTTTAAATAAATAAATTTCGAAAATAAAATAATTAAATAAATAAATAAATAAAAATTTAATTTTTTCAAAACAAATAAAATGAAGAAATTTTATTTATTTTTTGAAAATAAAAAAAAATTTATATTTCATTTTGAAATTATTTTAAAAAATTTAAAATTAAACCTACAATTTTGAAAAATTAGGTTTCAACCAACCTAAATATCATTTCAAAAATTTGCTAACTACTTTTAAAAAATTAAATGTTATTTTATAAATAAAAATTAAGTAAAAAATTAAAAAAGATAAATGAATATCTTTTTCAGATTTTAAATGTAATTTAAATAAATAAAATAACAAAATTTAAAAGTTAGCAAAATATCTTACATCTATTTAAAATTACATGATTATAGTTATCTTATTTTAAATTTAAATAAGGTCAATGTAAAGACCGCTTAGTTTAATTTGGAAATTAGCAGTTAATCACGTTTAATTATGAAAATTATTTATAGCTATTTAAATAATTATTATACTGTTATTATTGAATTCAGAGATGCATTTTTTTATGTCATTTGGTAGTTTCATAATTTTGCATTTCCAGTGCTCGGTATTTTGGAACTCGGTGTTTGGCTCAGTAAAATCACAACTTAGTATGTTAGTAGTTTGGGACGGTTTATTAGACATTGGGAATGTCGGGAATGGCCAGGAACTTAGAATTTCCCAAAATACCCCTTTAGTGTTAGTTATGCTATTTTAGTGAGAAGGGGCAAAATGGTCATTTTGCCCCATTGTTATTTTGTCCTTTAGTGGACTTTATATGGTGAAATTATATGAGTATGTGGCATTTCGTTTGGCTGAAGTAAAGAGTTAAAATAGCATTTTTATTTTCTCATTATTCAAAAATTTCAAAGTTAGAAAATTAGAATTTTTCAAAGCTCTTTCTCTCTCTCTCTTTTCGGCCAAGCTTGGGAGCTGCTAGGGCTGGGTTTCTATGGTTGATTCTTGTGATTTTCAGAAAGTTCTTAGTAATCTTGTAGAGGTAATCCTTGTCCTAGCTTCCTTTCTTTTAGTTTCTTGATTTTTGGATGAAAAAGAAATGGTTTGCATGCTTATTTTTGAGTTGTTCTTGCTGCTGTATTTTGATGTTGATTTCAGAGGTTTATTTTTGATTTAAAATGTTTATTCAAGCATGTTAGGGCTGGTGATTACTTGATTTTATTAAGTTATGAAATTTTGGCTCAAAACTATGGTTTTCAAAGAAAATTGTTGAAATTTGTTGCTGCTGTTTTGTGATGTTTGCTGTAGTTTTCAGAGGTGATTTTATGCATGTCTAAGTAGATTTGAGTTGGTTTGGATGCTTGTTTGTTAGATTTAACCAAGTTTGAGTTTTGAACTCAAAGCTTGGAGCTTTAATGGTGGATTTTGATTTTGTGCATGAAGCTTTGTTTTACCACTTGGAAAATGTTTATTAGGGTCTAATTAGCAGGTCTAGAAAGTTTGGTTGAGTTTGGAAACGTTTTTGTTGGAGAATTGATTTTTGTGGGTTTTCTGGGTAAAACCGGCTAACCGGTTTTACACTGCTTGTAAAACCGGTTACCTGGATTTTACAGTAGGGTGAGAAACCGGTTTTTCTTAACTGGTCGTTTCATGCTAGTTTCAGGTTTTCAGGGAGTTCATTTCCTGCTAGTTTGGGGTATTTTTGTATCAAGTTACAGTAGGTTAAGTTTGGTTTCAAAACCTTTGTCCCCGTTGTGATTTAGCGTGTCACTTATCGGTGTTGTGATTTTTATGGTTTAGGAGCCTGTAATCCGCCGCGCAGTTCGTTCTAGTCAGGTTGACCGGCACACCTGAATTCGGAATTGAGGTAAGATTAGTATAACAGTATGCATATGTAGATTACATGTTTAGCGTACATGTAGGAAGCCTGTTAGATTACATTAGATATGTATGTAGGCTTCGAACCATCCAACTATGTCATGTCAGTACAGGCTGGAGTATGACCGGTTCGACCGATTAGGCTGATACTTAGGTTGGTGGTTCCATACTATTTGACGTATCACGTCGGTATAGGCTGGAGTATGACCAGCACCCGGAGTATGACCGGTTCGACCGATCAGGCTAATACTGTAACACGTCGGTACAGGCTGGAGTATGACCAGCAGCCGGATTATGATCGGTTCGACCGATTAGGCTGTTACTTGTCAATAGTACCGTCCCTATGAACGTTCAGAACTCAGTACCGTGTTGGACACGGCAGTTAGGGGGACTCAGTATCGTGTTGGACACGGCAGTTAGGGTTATGATCAGGGGTATGGGCGTCTGATCATGACCGGGGTTTTGTGTATGAATATTA
Organism: Cannabis sativa; assembly: GCF_029168945.1. Classification (NCBI taxonomy): domain Eukaryota; kingdom Viridiplantae; phylum Streptophyta; class Magnoliopsida; order Rosales; family Cannabaceae; genus Cannabis; species Cannabis sativa. Next base: position 41,577,803 of record NC_083605.1, on the reverse strand, counting down.
TTATGCTTTTCTTACTGAGTCTGTTGACTCACAGTGCTATGTTTATGTGTAGGTAAGGGCAAGGCTAGAGTTGATGGACCTTGAGCGAGTCGTTGAAGATTGTACATGTCGGGGCGGTTAGGCCTGGAGCGTACGATCATCGGGACAGCGAGGCTATTTTGTAATTAGTCGCTAGGCGACAAGTATTTTGTATAATCAGTAAACTTTTGTAAATGGTTTTGTAATCGGGATCCCAAGTCTTTTGTATAAATATTTTACAAGTTTAATTAATCAGCAAAAACTTTAATTAATCACGTTTTCCATAAACCTCGTTGATTAGCAACGAGCTGCACAGTATGTTTGAAAAATCAAGTAATAAGCCTATGCTAGTTAGGGTATTACAATTTGGTATCAGAGCCGCCAGGTTGTCTTCCGAAGATCGTCACGACATGTAAAATCATCATCAGCAGTTAGCTCGTTCCATGGTTCAGTAAGCTTTTATTGCTTTAGTAGTTTATTTATTTATTTTATGAAATAAGAAAAGCCTGATAGGAAGCATGTTAGTAGCCTGATAGTAGAATAGGCGCATGTTTCGTTTTTAATTTCCAAATTAAGCGGCATTAGTAAGCTCTTTTTGAATACCACCTGATATGCCAACTCTTGGTTTCGCAGGCGGTTCCGACTAGATGGACGCCAGGCGGACTACCAGGAGCAAGGGCAATTCGGTAGGGTCGAATCAACGTCAGGGAGCTCAGTTTCCCCCGCTAGCTAGGGGCCGAGGTAGAGGTCCCAGAGGTAGGGCTCGTGGTCGGGGTGATCAGAACCCGCCATAGGCTGCCCAAGCTCCCCAAGCCGATCAGGGAGCCCAAAACTGGGAAGTTAGGTTTGCTGAAATACAAGCCCGGATAGAGGAGCAAGACCTCGAGACTCAGAGATTGAGACAGCAGGGTGCTCCTGCAGTTCCTATGCCAGTAGTTCCAGTGGCACCTGCCCCTGCTGCTTAGGTCGAATTAGTTGTCGCGGCCAATAGATTGGAACCTTTGTATGAACGGTTCCGGAAGCAAGCACCTCCGGTCTTTCTGGGAGGTCCAGATGTGATGAAGGCCGAACAGTGGCTAACGGTGATCACCAAAATTCTGAATTTTATGGGTGTCACCGGGAATGACAGAGTGGTGTGTGCCACCTTCCAGTTTCAGGAAGACGCTCTTGTCTGGTGGGACATGGTGTCTCAGATTCACGACGTCACCACCATGACCTGGGAAAGGTTCCAGGAACTCTTCAACGCCAAGTATTATAATGAGGCGGTCAGAAGCGCCAAGAGGAAAGAGTTCGCTCACCTGACCCAGCGTGAGAATATTAGCGTGACCGAGTATACAACTCAGTTCGACCGGTTGGCGAGGTTAGCCTCGGGAATAGTGCCAACCGACTTCAGCAAGAAAGAGAAGTACCTGGACGGGTTAAATGCGAAGATTAAACATGACTTGATGATCACCACTGACGACAAGACCACCTATGCTGAGATGGTGGAGAAGGCACTGCGAGCTGAGGGCGCAGTTGGGTGTATGTCGGAGTCGGCTAGTACTCCGGCGAGTGGCGGGGCTCCTACCCCTCCTGCATCAGGCTTTAGCAGGGGGAGTAGTGGTTCGGCCATGGACCAGAAGAGAAGAGCATCCACTGCATCCGGAGGCTCGAGTCAGAACAAGAGGTTCCGGGGGAACCAGAATAGAGGTAGTCGTCCTGGTGGTGCAGAGACCCGATTCTCCTATCCCGAGTGCCCCAGCTGCAAAAGGCACCATCGGGGTGAATGCAAAGGTCAGGGATGCTTTCACTGTGGCATGCCCGGACACTTCAAGAGGGATTATCCCCAGCTCCGCTTAGAGGCTTCGAGGGCTCGGCGATACCCACTCCAGCTAGGGTGTTCGCCATCACTCAGGCTGATGCAGATGCCAGCCCATCAGTTGTAACAGGTCAGCTTTCTGTTAATAACTCGCTTTACTCAGTACTGTTTGATTCTGGGGCTACACATTCTTATGTGGCAGCCAGAGTCTTTAGTAAATTGGATAGACCGTATGATAGATATGAATCAGGGTTTGGAATGTTGGAAATTATTTTACAAGGATCTTAGATCTACTCACAAGTATGTTTATTAACATCCTAAATAAGAACTTTCTAAAACGATAAATTAAACACATATAAAATTTAAGAAACCTTACATTGGGTGCAGCGGAATTAAATGACTCCTTCCGTTCAGATATCTAGCCCTTGATTCCTTTCTGTAGCAGAGCATTATCAATATCTGAACCTGGATCTTTTTCTCTGAATCCGTGATGCTGAAACTCTTTTGCTGATGATCTTTCTTCACGATCTTCCTCACTATGATTGAGGTATCACTTGATGTGTGTGGGCACTACTCATACACTAAGGATTTCGAAATTCTCAAGAGGGAAGAGAAGAAGTGACAGCTAAAGATAGGGAGAGAGAAGGCTCAGTTTTTTCTGATTCAGAAAGTTTGAAGAAAAGTGTTATTTTCCTGAAGCCTTCACTATCTATTTATAGCATTCCACTAGGGTTAGATTTGCATTATATGGCATTAAAATAATGAAAAAATCAATTTAAAATAGCTACAAAGGTGGCCGGCCATACACTAATGGATTGGGCCTTGCTTTTTGCAATTTTGCAATTTTAACACCTTTTGTATGTGATTTTCTCAAAAATACCAATTTCCTAATTCAATCATTTAAATGTCAATTCTAACTATTTAATAACTATAAATAATTATTAAATAATATTGTCATTTATCATATTTATTTATTGAACCATACAAAGTATCATAATTAACAAATATGCCCTTATAAACTCTTTCTTTACAATTTTGCCCTTACTTAGTGAAAAATTCACAAATAGACATAGTCTAAATTGAGAATTATAATTGATTAATCAAAACCAATTACATGAGTCTTACAAGCAATATTATCTCAACTAGTGGGGGGACCATGGGTCTATATAACCGAGCTTCCAATAAGTAGATCAAGAATTTAGCACTAAAATTCACTAACTTATTAATTCTTCGTTGAATCCACGCATAGAACTTAGAATTGCACTCTCAGTATATAGAATGCTCTATATGTTCCACCATATAGACACATCATTAGTTATCCATTGTTATAATCCTAATGTGATCAATGATCCTCTATATGAATGATCTACACTGTAAAGGGATTAAATAACCGTTACACCCTACAATGTATTTATTCCTTAAAACACTTGACCCCGTATAAATGATATTTCAGCTTATGTGAAATGAGTACTCCACCATTTATGTTCGTTTGGTCAAGCTCGAAGGAGATCATCCTTTGCTTACTATTCGCCAGATAGAAGCTATAGATTCCATGTTTATGTTAGCGCTCCCACTCAATTGCACTACCGTGTTCCCAAAATGTACGTATCACCCTGACCTAAAAGTAGGCTTAACTAACAAATCAAAGAACACGAATAGCCTTTCAAGATTGAGCCTAATCATAACAGGATTAAGATCATTTGATCTAGGATCAACTAGGCGATATTGACTTGTATAGATATTACGGTAAGTTTAATAAATCTAACTCAAAGTTCAATATCGCTCCCTTCCGATGCATACTCCATGCATCCAACCTGAGCTTTACTTTAACCAATGTTCTGGAAAGAACATAGTATTTCTCCAAATACAAGTAAACTCTTGTTGTAGATTATCATATCAGTAAAACCCTGTGTCTGATAAATCTGGGAAACTTTATTCACATAGCCATGTTTACTTTCCAATGTGTTGACGGCACAATAAACAGGATCAAGTATGTGAAAAGGGTTTCAGATGAATTTATACATTATGTACATATAATCATGAAATAAATCATGTGAACCATGCAACATTAAATGTTATTTCTGATCTATATTAATAAGTAAATCTGATTATATTGAAATGAGTTTTATTTAGGGCATAAAACCCAACAAACTCCCACTTGCACTCATATAAAACAAAAAGTGCGTTTCATATAATCTCAACACCTTGATATACAAATCAAGTGTGTTAGTAGTAAACTCCTAGTAATAGGATCTGAAAGGTTGAATTAACCACAACCTTTTATCCACTATTACTCATCCTTAATCACAAAATCATTGATAATGTGAAATTCCTCTCTATATGTCTACTCTCTTGGGATACTGGATTCTATATATTTGGCAACTACTTTTTGGTTAATCAGGAAATTAACACTAGTAGTTTCAGGCAATTTGGAATGGTGCCAAAGATGTATAGAACTTTCCTTAGACTGAATAAGTACCTTTCCTGCAGCTTTAACATTCAGTCTCTCTCTGGTAGACCTAGAGACTTCAGATAGGTTTTTACACTTCTCCAAAATCACTATTCCACCCCCAGAGTAATCACCATCTTATCAGAAAGATTTTCTAGCACAAAGGCAAATTTCAAAATCTGATGTGGCGTAGTCTAAGAGTTTTAAACACACTCTTATAGACTAACATATAGTTCCTCTTCTTAATCTTAGGATTTACTTGATTGTCTTCCAATGTTCTTCTCCTGGATTAATCTGATACCTACTCATTACTCCCACTCAACAGCAGGTGTCTGGTCTAAGGCATACAAAAGCATATCTAAGACCTCTCACTGTTGAAATAAGAAATTCTTTCATGGCTTTATCTTTTTTGGAAAAGTTGAGACTTTTCCTTAGATAAATAAAATCTATGCCTTAGAAGTTGTGAAGCTTCTATAGATTTCCATTAGAAAGAAAATGCTTCAGCATCTTACTAAAATAAGTTGCTTGCATTAGAGTAAGTAATTACCAGGTATACCACAAGCCATAGGTTTAGATAAACTCAAACCTATAATACTAGGAACATGAAGTTTGTTAAGTCCATAGAATAGACTTATTAACTAAAATTTCCTTTTATGTCCTTGTAATAGATTAAACCATGTGAATGGATTAAACCATTACTTGTTTAAACTCACAATGGATTTTAATCACTAGTGTCTCCCAAGTCATAAGAAGGTGAGTTCCTAGAAACTCTCCCACTACGACAAGGTACCGTGAATTATGTCGAAGAAAACTAAATGGTATTAACCTCTTTGGTTGTGACAAGACAACAGAGGCAGTGGGATCATCATATGTCATATAAGATGATAGAACACTTTTGGAATCAAGAATTAAATATCTCCTTTATTTGCTACTTATTTTTCAGACTTAGTCATTTTCTTAGAAAAGTAGTATTTGTTTGAACAAACACTTTCTTATCTATTGACAATGGGATGGTCCACCCCTAACCACTTAGAATAGCTAACAAACCATGGTTAATGGTTCTAGCTTTTCTTAAGATTTTGATTAGGTCATCCATGAATCTAGTAATGATTTACATTAAGTACCCAACCATTACATCATTCTGAAATTGTATTACCATAGAAGGATTTAGGCAACGACTAGTAACTAATCATCAATATGCAACTCGAAATTTATGGGGAGGTAAGTTTGGATATAATTCAAAAATCAATTTAATGATCTTTGAACTGCATATCTACTAACTATTTCTCCATCCCTATCAGTTCGCAAGATCTTTAACCATTTACCTTAATGGTTTTAACCATTGCTAGAAATTAATGAAATTTTTCAAACATTTCAAATTTCTTTGGTAAAAGGTATAATCTAGAGTAATCGTTTTAAGAATACAACGAAAAAACTCATATCCACCCCTGAATGTACATCCATCGGCGAATGAGATGAACTACTTGCAGTGGATATAGGCATATTATCTCTTGGAGAGATTGATCTTGTCAAATCCACTATGAACAAGATACAAATGCCATAGATTAAGAAAAATAGTAGTGTCTTTTGATGACATAGGTTTAGTTACATTAAAGAGTTCTTAGAATACTGCAAGTGGATCCTGGTCACAGAATACCTAACTCATATTCCATACAGTTTGAATCCATTAATAAAAGATGGATATTAAACACTTGAGAGAGTGTAACTGTATTGTATTCTGGAATTAGAAATATAAGAAAATTTCTATTTGGAATCTAAAATTAAAGTCAAAGACTTAAATTTATACCAAATATAATGAGTAATTCTTTCTTGGACCACCACTACTAATTTAAACTCTAAGTCAGATTTGCCCATACAAGTAGGAGATTTCTAAGATTGAGGATTTATATCAATTGGGAATAGAATTTCGGGATTATAATCATATGCGTCATTTAATTTCTTAAGAGAAAATATAGAATGACATGAAATGATTTATAGACCATTCATCCAATGATAAGTTTTGAAGCTAATTCGAAATGAATAAGCTAAGAGGAATTAGGATAATTTCGTTTATAAATAAGAATCCAACGATGCTTCGATTAGCGAAAGACAAAGTAATCTTATTTATGTAATCTTCTTGTTTCATATTGTAAAAATACTAGTCTAAGGTGTCATCAATTGATGAACAGCTAGATGTTGGATATACATTATTTATCTTTCGAGATCTTACACTATTATGAATGTCTAATGGTGAAAATCCATTAGGGATTTATCTCATTAGAAAAACAAACATGTTAGACCAACAATGAAGATTCGAAATTAAACTACAACTTAATAACAGAAAATAACATGGTTCAATATAAATTCATACACAATTCAGAAATTATAAGCATATAGCAAGTAGGAATGATAAGTGAAAATACTAAAACATACAATCCTAAATAATTTCCAAGGTTTTCAACAAACTGATACACTGTCCCGGTAGGCGAGAGTCAAAGCATCATTTATTGAATAGAGTTGTCAGCTCATCTAAAATAGAAACCATTCTAGCAACCTTTTATTCGATCAAAATAAGAATCCAACGTTGTCCCGGTAGGCGAGAGTCAAGGTTATTCTCATTTCATGAGCCTCTACCATTGTTTCATGTTTCATAAGTTTATCTCTAAGTAGTCACCGTAGGGGAGAGTCTAATAGAGACGAAAACTTACAAAACACTTATCAAATGAAATCTTACGGTGTTAAATGCGTTCAACGAATAACCATCCATAGGGGGACGAAGTCTAGCGTCTCGAGGTTATATTGAAAACATTTAACTTTTGTAAGACCAACAATGGAGATCGAATACTTAATAATAATCAAGCTCATCATTTAAAGTGAGTTGTATTTTCTTTGATTCTCTTTATTTATTCTATTTATTTTAAATATATATTTATTTAATTAAAATTTCCAATTTAGAATGAAAAATTCCAAATATAAATTTTAATTTAATATTTAGAAATTTTACTTAGATGGATATGAAAATAACATGAATTATTTCCATCTTAGTAATAATTTCCAATAAATATTTAGAAAAATATTCAATTTAAGTTGTTACAAAATTAATTTAAATTAATTTACAACTCAAATTTAATTTTCTATAAATATATATTGCATTTCGAAAAATTAAAGTATATAAGAATACAATTTTTGAAAAATCAAATTAAAATAAAAAATAAATCCTGGAAAAATTATTCTAATTTAATGTTGGCCCAAAATTAATTAATAAAATTAATTTACAACAAAAAATATAATTTTCCTATTTAATTAAATATATAAGAAAAAATTTCAAATATTTAAGTATGATGATGAAAATCAACTTAAATATTAATTTTCTATTTAATTAAATACACTAGAAAAATACTTCAAGCAAAAATATCATCTATCTAGATTTTCCTTTGACTAATTAATTCAATTTCTAATAATATACTTTAATTCAATTTATTTTAAATTAATCAATAAATGAAAAAAATCATTGATTTAAGTTGATCCAAGAATTAATTAAAATAAATAATTAATTTACAACTTAATCTATTTTTCAAGATAAAATTCGAAATTCTAGCATTTAAGAAATGCAATTTCGAAAATTGATTAATAAAATAAAGAAAAAATATATTTGAAAATTATTTAAATTTAGTTGAAAAATAAATTTCAACTAAAAATAATTTTCTATTTAATTAAATGTCATGAAAAAGAAATAGTTAAGTATCATGATGAAAATCAACTTAGATATTTAATTTTTCAAATTAATTAAATGTATTAAATTCAAGAAATAAATAATTAAGTGTAGAGAAGGCTTAATTATTAATCTCTAGTTTAATACTAGGAAAAATATACTTAAAATAAATTGTACCAAAATTAATTATATAAATAATTAATTTCACAATATATAATATTTTCCTATTTAATATTAGAAATAATAAGTAGTCTAGAAATAACTATCTAGAAAATATCTTATTTGACTAAGTATCTTTTCCACAAAATTTGAAAAAAATCTAATTTAAGTTGTATTAGAAAAAATCTAGAACTTAAATATTTTCAAATTTAAATTTAATTAAATCTCAAAAATTAAGTTGTAACCACTTAATTTAAAAATATTCCATTTTAAGTTAATATTCGAAAAGATATTAACTTAAAAAATATCTAAAGAATCTTAATAACCAATGCCTAAAATTCCTCAACTTAATTTTGAAATTTGAAATTCAAAAGATATTCAGATTTAAGTTGGTTAGTTGAAGATAACTAAATATCAACTTAAATAGGAATATTTAATGAAAAATTTAAATTAAGTTCCAGAAAGAATCTAGATGGTTATAATTCTATATTTATTTAAATACAAGAAAATACATATAGTTTAGCTTAGAATAAAGAATTCTTTAAACTATAATTTTCTTAAATTAATTTCAAAATAAATGAAATTAATTATGTTGCTAATCAATTTTATTAGGTTAAACTAGTGTAATTAACCTAGTACAGTTGTTCAAATCAGGCAAACGGGCCTTCACAATTGGGGTAGTTTGTGTGAGGGGGTGTTGGGTTCAGTATGTCGTACCCACTTCTATGGCTCCCAACTCTCACACAAGGCCCAAAAGAGAGGAATTTAACCTTAATAAGAACAACTGTTATTAATTGAATAGGCCCAAAAACTAAATGGGCCTAAATAAATTCTATCAAAAACTATGATAATTTATTTTAGCAACATTAACCTATATGCATCTATAATAAAATTAAACACATAGGCTCACACATGAAATTTCAACCAACCTAAATTTCATTTCAAAAAAAAAAAGGAAAATTTACATTCCAGTACTTTAATTGCATTCTTTTTACAAAAATATGGTGCTGTCATTTATATATGATAATGTACCGTTTTTTATACCGTTATCAATTTAATTCAATTTTTTATTTTTTTTAAATAACTGGATGGGACGTGTGATGTGTGATGACGTCATCACATCACGTCCTGCACGTCTTCCATGTTGCAGTGTTCAACTGTTCACGCGCCACTTTTTTTGCATGTGTAATTCAAATTATGGACGGTTTTAGAGGATTGTAATCATTTATTTTTATTTTTATATTCTATTTTACCATTTTTATGGTTTTTTAAGTGTTTGTATAAAAGGAAAGTAAGTTTGTTTTATAAATATTCATTTTGAGCTTTTCTTTTCTCTGTTTTCGTTTTATACAGAGTATAGGGGTTAGGGTTTCTTCTTCTTGGGGTGTTTTTTTTGTGTTAGCAAGAGAGTTTGAGTGCATCATTTTCGTTTATTGCCTTGTTATTATCATCTGTAAACCTAAAAAATGGTTAAAACTCGTTCCTCAATTTCTCCTTCGCATTCTGTAAAGGTAGCTGCTGATAAGAAGAAAATGGAAAATGTCTCCGATGATGGAGATCGTGATGATTCTGATCGTTCTGGTGGTTCTGGTGGATCATCGGATGGTAGCCGTGGCTCGGCATTGCAAAAGAGAAAAAGAGTTGTTGATAAAGTGAAGAATGAAGATGTTCGAAATGTGAAAAAGATGAAGCAAGTTGCTGAAGATTTGCCTGAGGATTATGATAGTGAAGACTTGGAGGTTGAAGTTCGTAATGATTTGAAGGTATTTTTATGATTTTTAATTTTTTATTTGGTTGTATTGGGTTTACGATTTTTAGGGGTTTAATTTATTTTTAGATTTTATAGTTTATTGTTTTATGTTTTTAAATGTTTTTGATGTTTGTTTGTAATATTTTTTTTGGTTTATATTGTAGTCGGTTTTTATTTGTGGTTTTTTGGGTGTTGTTTTTATTTTGTTATTTTTCATGATGTTTGTAATCTATTTTGTTGATTATAGGTTTGATTATTTGTTTTTAGGTTACTGTTTATGTGTTTTTTTGGTTTATTTGTTAATTTGTTTCGATTTTGTTTATTTAGGTTATGTTTAAGTTTATTTTGTTTTATTTCTGTATGGTTATGGTTTATTTTTGGGTTTTAGATTTTTGATGGGTATTTTTCTTGTTTACTATGGAAAGTTTTGGCTTACAAATATATTTTCTGTTTTTGTTTATTATAGGGTTTGATTATTTATTTTTAGGTTATTGTTATTGATTTTTTAGTTTATTTGTTAATTTTTTTTCGATTTTGTTTATTTAGGTTTATGTTTAAGCTTACTGGTTTATTTTTGTATGTTTATGGTTTATTATAGTTTTTTAGGTATTGATGTGTATTTTTTTTTGTTTACAGTGGAAAGTATTGGTTTACAAATTTAAATGATTATTGTATCATGTGAAGTTGTTTATTGATGCTTATTTTTAGTTTAATGTGTGGATTTCTTTGTATATCATTTTCTTTTACAGGAATGGGATTTATATTTCAAGCCTGGTGAAAAGATTCAGGGAAAAGTGATGTTATTCCCTAATCAGGATAACATTGTTGTCAAAAATATTAATTCCAAGTTGACTAAAGATCAACGTAAGTTGTTTCGTGATACTTGTTTTGGTTATTTTTTGGATAGCCATCCTGTTGGTTTTCAGTCTCAATTAGTTCATAATGCCTTACATAGGGAGGTATATCAGAAAAATGAAAAAGAAATGTGGTTTAAGTTTGGTGATGAGAATTTCAGATTCAGTTTAGCTGAGTTTCTTTGTTGTTTACGGTTTCTTGTGTGTTGGTGATGCCGATTTGAGTAAGTATACACACAGAGAAAATGCTTTTGTTGATAGATATTTTTGTGATCAGACAGTGACTGTTAGTGCTGTTGAGCATAGGTTTATGTATAGTGATTTCAAGTCAGATGAGTATGCTGTGAAGATGGTTGTTTTGTACCTTGTTACTAATTGTTTGATTAGTAGTGTTTACTCAAAAAAAGTTCCTGTTGAGATTTTGAACATAATTGGGGTTGATGAGTATGGTAGTTTTCCATGGGGTATACCAGTGTTTGAATTAACTTTGCACAATTTAAAGATTGGTCTGAGGGGTGTTATGAAGGGAAAAGGTGTTGCTAAGCCTCTTGCTAAGGTTAAAGGGAAACATTTGGAAAAGGGTCCTCGATCTTATAAACTTCCTGGTTTACCTTTTGCATTTTTGGTTTGGTTGTATGAAACCATTCCTTTGTGCTTGAAGGCAAAGTTTTGTTCCTATGATTCTGGTAAACCATATAGGTTTTGTAGATGGAAGAGTATTGGAAATCCTAATTCAAGTGAAGTTGAGAAGAAAGTTCTATCTTCAAATAAGGTATTTTTTATATTTTGTAAATTGTTTATTTGTTGTTTTTATTATATTTTGTAAACTAATTATTTTTTCTTGTTTTGCTAGCTGAAAGGAAAACATATTGTGCCTACTGAAAATGAAATAAAAGGTTTATTGGTGCTTACTGGAATGGAGTTTATTGGCCGAGAAGAGTCAGATGATGACTTTGATGATGTTCCATTCTCAAAGTTTAATGTTGATAGAGTTGGATCTTCTGGTGTACAGAAGGAGTTTACTGGTGGGTTTGATGTCGATGGTGTGATGCGTAAGATGAAGGAGTTTATTTCTAGGCAAAAGAAGACTGATGAGTCTATTGAAGTATTGAATAATGTGTTGGAGGGTAGATTCAAGGAGTTGCAGTTAAGTCTTCAGTCGTATATTGACTCAAAGATCAGTGAAGGCTTGGTTTTTTTTATGGAATTGAAGTTTAATGAGTTGAAGGAAGCTATTGAAAATGCAAAAATTTCTAAAGATGGAAATGATAGTCCTGATGAGAGCGATGGCAAGGTTTGATTATGTTTATTTTATTAGTTTATTAGATGTTTCTTTGTTTTTAAATATGTTATTTTGATTTTGTTGGTTTTTTTTTTGTTGCAAGAATGATGATTTAAATGATGTTGAAGTTTTTGATGTGAAAAGTCAAGATGCAATTGAAACTGTTGGACTCGATGAGAATATTCAATATACTCAGGTTATTCTTGTTTTGTAAACTAGTATATTGTTTTTTGTTTATTGAATATTTTTTGTTTTTTGAATATTTTTTATTTATGTTATTAATGTTTTTATTGTTTAATGGGTTTTTTTTTATTTTTTTGTAGGTTTTTAATGATGATGCTCCTTCATTTGATATTATGAGTTTTATTTCTAGTAAACCTGATTGGTTTACTGAAGAAAAAAAGAATACTGATAAATTGAATGATGAAGAACATGTTGTTGATGATCATGGCCTATTTAAGGATGTTGTTAAAAAATCTAAGGAGGATGAAGATGATGGTGGTGATGACCAGGCAAGTTTGTTTATTTTTTAGTTTTTTCATTATTTAGATGATTTGTTACTATGTTGTTTGTTGTCTCTGTCAAATGTTTTTTATGTTTGTTTTGTATATTTACAGGGTTTGGGGGGTGGTGATGCTGTTAAAGCTATTGGGTCAGATGGGACAAATAAAGACAATGTTGAGGGAAAGAATACTGAAGAAGCAAAAGATGTTGCAGATGGGAGTAATAAAGATAATGTTGAGGGCAGAGCAGTTGATGTAGATGCAAGTGTAAATGATGTTGAAGGTGTTTGTAGTAAGGGAAAGTTGTTTGATAGTCAAGGCCCTGAGGATAGTATCACTGTGTCTGCTTTGGAGATTATAAATGAAAAGATTGATGCCTATGAGGGAAGCATTAAAAAGGTTTGTCATTTTTTGTTTACTGTATACTTTTTTGTTTATTTAGTTTATTTTATATTTTGAATCATTTTGTCATGTTTAATTATTTTTATTTTTTGTTTTTAGGATAAGTCTTTAAATAAATTAGAGGCAACAAATGCTGATGTTTTATCTACCTATGGGTTGGACAAGGTTTGTTTACTTTTTTTTTTTATTCTTGATTATGTTCTGAGTATTGATTTTGGGTTTAATATGTTTACATATTTTTTGTTTTTTTTTTGCATGATATTTTAAGACTGATGTTGTTGGTGTTGAGAAGAAGCATGGTTCTCAAGAAAGCTTTTTTGTATCTAACATGGAGGTTGTTAATGATCATTTGGTTTCCTATGAAGACAGTTTGAAAAAGGTTTATTTTTATTTTGTTTATGTTATTTGGTAGTTTTTTTTTTTTTCTTTTCACTTACTTTTTTTTTTATTTGTTTGTAATTGTTTTGAATGCTAGGGAAAGTCTATAAAATTGGAGGAAGAAACTCCTACAGTTGGAAATAGAGAGAGGAAACCTAGTTCTGTATACAACAGTCCGTATGCCTCAGAATTTGGTTCAGGTAGTATTGGTAAACAAAAAGGTGGACGTCCTGGATCATGTGCTTTTGGATTTGGCTTTTTCAATGTGATTGATGATGTGCAAGCTAAATCTTTTGATCAGTGGTTTAAGATTGGGTTTAATGATAAAAACAAAGTGAAGAAGTTTAAAGAATGTCATAGGAAGCTTAAGGTTCCATTGGATTTTGTGGTTTGTCAAATTGATGATAAGATGTGGTTCTATGATTTGCTTACTGTTGGGAAGAACTTGTCATGCTCGGTTAGTGTGTTATTATATATTTTTTTTTTTTGTTTATTGTATACTTTTTCTGTATATTTGTTTATAACTTTGGATTGTTTTATGTTTATTGCAGCATATTGATGTTTGTTTCTACTATTTGAGAAAGAAGTTAAAGTATGACCAGTCTGTGAAAATTTCTGGTAATACTACTGATTCCTTCTTTGCTTCTCAAATTTTTGAATTATATAATGAGTTTGTTGCAAGTGGTGAAAATGTTGATTCGATTAAGAAGGATTCTAAGGCAGCTGCATACATAGCGGGTTTTTATATGTTATGCAATAAACCCTGGGCTGAGCTTGATTTCGTACTAATGCCTGTTAACGTGATTGTTCTTGCTCATTGGATATTGTGTATTCTTGACATTAAGATGAGATGCTTAAAAGTGTTGAATTCTATGAGGTTTGGGAGGTACAAGAACAACTCAGAGAGTTTTGTTCGTGCATTTGCTGTAATAATTCCTATCTTACTGTCACATGTTAATTTCTACGAGGGGAGAAAAGATATTGACAGGAGTAGTAAGCACTGGCAAGGTAAAAAAGATACTGATGCGTTTGATATTGTCGTGGTTGATAATTTGCCACAACAAGAGGATAGGTAACTATCTTTGTTTTTTTTTTTTATATTTATGATTCTATGTTATTGTTTATTTTTTGTTATTTGACAATTGCTATGGGTTTATTTTTGTGATGTAGTGATTGTGGTGTTTTTATCATAAAGTATGCTCATTTCTTTATGCATGGATTGATTGATAAGATTCCTAAGAAGTTGGACATTGCATTCACTCGTAAGAAGTTGTGTGTTGATCTGTTTGTTCATGCAAAGAAGAAGGAGTTGGGTGGGTACGAGTCTACTTCGGAGCATCCAGGAAGGATGCCATAGTTTTATGTAATAGAACAACATGTTGGAAACCTAGTTTACATTTTTTTGAACTTTATGTGTATTTTTATGTCATGTTGTTTTGTTTTTAGGTTTATGTTTGTGTTTGTTTAAGAAACTGTTTGGAACAGTAATATTTTAGGAGACTCTTGCCTATTTTAATTTTGAAGTAACCTTTTGGTTTACTGGCACAGTATGTTTGCAGTTTTTATGTTATGTATTTCTGTGAGACAATATGTTAATTTTTTGGATTTAGAAATTAGTTTTAGTGTTCTGGCTTTTTTTATGTGATTTTTGTTTAATTTTGTTTGATCTTATAAACCAATGACATTTCTGTATACCATTCTAAGTGGTATAAACCAATGTGATGGTTTATTAACCTTTAAAATGGTTGTAAATAAATTACAGTTAGTAACTGTTCATATATTTGGTAACTTGTTATTTTTAACATTTTATTTCATATAGAGGAGGAAAAAAAAAACTTACTTGAATCTAAGCGAATTGTAATCATTTTATTAAAAGTTTGTATTAATACATTGAAAAGCTTTATCAACTAACAATTATCATTGTAAATTGTTTTTGTATACTGTCTATTTAGTAACCATGTTTGATGGTTACCAACATTTATTCATTTTACCTCAGGATCTTATGATCTTTTTCTTTTTCTTGGTGGTTTTAGTACTGGGTCATTTTTACATGATCTTTTGTTGTGTCCTCTCTGGTGACATTGACCGCATACCACTTGTGCTTTTGCTTCAAGTCCATTTTTGTATCGTTGTTTCTTTGGTCTTCCGGCAGCTCTCTTATGTTTAGGTGGGAGGACTACAATATTTCTTATTAAATCTGGTATATTCCATGATGTTGCCTCACCTAATGGGAGTATACTGTCTTCATATGTTGCCATAAAAGCTTCTTTCGTGTAGTAGTATGAGCAATATTTGTAGCAAGACAGGTTCCTTTTGCTTAGTACAGCCATTGCATGAGAGCAAGGCATTTCATCATATTCAAATCGTTGGCAGCTGCATGTTTTATTCTCCAAGTTTACTATGTGAGATCTGTTGTTGTCGTGTACTTGGTATACCAGAAGGTTTGCTGTTTCAACCTGTATTAATCAAGTAAACGATTATTAAGTTTACAACAGAGTAAATATGTTTGTAAGGAATTTTTATTTTTCTGTATACATAATTACCTTGTACTTTAAACTCATATCTCTTTGTTTCTTTAATGTTTTTTCAGGTATTTTTGCCAGTGTTGTTGTAGTTTTTTGGGCTCTATTCTTGTTTTCCCAATACCATCTTTGCACCAATGAATGTAGGCATTCTAGTAGAGTTGCGATGGGTAGGTCTCTTACTGCTTTCAAGGCTGCATTGATCGATTCGGCAATATTTGATGTCATTGTTTTGTATCTCCTGTTCATGCCATATAGTCTTGTCCACTTTTCGACACCAATTTCATTCACCAAGTAATCTCTTATTCTTACATCTATATTGTCCAAGTCTTGCATGCTCTTTTCAAAATCTTCTATGTTGTAAGCTTTAGATGCACTATTAAATGCAATCTTGAGCTCATCACCTCCTTTTTTGAATTTCATTTTTATATTCTTCATCAAATGGTAACAACATACCCCATGCATTATATCTGGAAAGGTCTCTTTTACTGCTTTTAGTATACTCTCATGTCTATCTGATACGATGCATTGACCTTCTCTTTCGCCATAAGTTTCCTTTATTTTGTGAAGAAACCATTCCCAAGAGCTGTCATTTTCGGAATCT
The DNA here is from genome assembly GCF_029168945.1 of Cannabis sativa. Lineage (NCBI taxonomy): Eukaryota > Viridiplantae > Streptophyta > Magnoliopsida > Rosales > Cannabaceae > Cannabis > Cannabis sativa. The sequence continues at coordinate 41,561,372 of NC_083605.1, read as the reverse complement.
ACTACTGCAAATGCAAGTGGGAATATATGTCTATTTGTATTTTGTGCACTTGCTATCAACAAAGTGCCTCCATGTTGGTTTGTCAAAAAGGTTCCATCTGTGACTATTATTGGTGTACAGTGTTGCCAACCTTTTATTGAAGCACCTACTGCAAAGTATAGATATTTGAATTTGTTATCTTCATCTGTTACTAGGTCTGTGATTGTTCCTGTTTCAAAAGTAACCAATTAGTTTATAGTATAAATTCCTATATAGCATATTAGTACTTTATGTTGACGAAGTATTTTATTACCTGGGTTTGATATTTGCATCATGTATAAAATTGATGGTATCTCACTGTATGATTCTTGTGGGCAGCGACGAGCATCCACAATTGCCTTTTCTCTAGCTCTCCATGCTTTTTGGTAAGATATAGAGACATTGTAATCATCTGCCATGTCATCCACAATTTCTGTTGGAGTGTAATCTCTTTTTGGGTTTACAAACTTGTTTTTTATAACCTTTCCAACCACGTTGCTTGTAGCTTGAGGATGGTCTCTAGAAGTGATGTCCAATGAACATGTATGAGTATGCTCTATTTTTCTTATGATAAACATGTCAGTCTTTCCATGTTTTGATGCTAAGAATGTCCAGTTGCAGTTATCATCAATACAGACTAGTTTATAGTCTAGTTTTGATGATCTTTTTACCTTGAAAGGTTGATTGTATCTTATTGAGTGAAGGCTTACTGCTTGTTGGAGGGTTTCCTTGTTTGCAAAAACTTGGCCAATGTGTATTTCAGCAACTTGAGGATTTAAAATTATTTGATTTTCTTCGGAGCTTTCTTCCATCGATATTTGAGTTTGTTCAATCACATAATCTGCCATCTTTGTTGCATATTCTGTTCTTGTTGGTAGCAGTTGCCTTGTTTGTAAACTAGTTTCCCCATTGTAGGTATAGTTTACTCTATCATTGTGTTCATTGTCGGTTGTGGATGTTGAGATGTTAACACAGATAGGATATTTGGTCTCATCATCATTTTTCCTTCGTATTTGTTCATAAAACTTGCATCCACTATCGTCTTTGATTCTTATTGGTGGTATGCCTTCAGTTACTTGAAATTGAAGATCAATCGTATATTTGTTTCTGTCCAAATTCAAAGCTTCGTATACTATGTGAGAAAGCTCATAATGTGAACAATCTGTTGGAATTAGTATACCTTCGACTTCATAATCAACGTATGTTGTTTTGTCAACCCAAGTTCCATTGTAAAAAAGAATCACTGTTCTAACATCCATATTCCTGCGTGATTTGTTTAGTTTAATCATGTTAAGTATTGTATACAGTAAACATTATGTATATACAAAAATAATAAACATGTAATAGGTGTGATGTTCATAAACTAAATTTTATATTTATTATAGTAAGGTTTATATGCAGTTTTACTAATTAGATGACTATATGTTGAACTATAATGTTGGAGCGATTACAATTACGAAGGTTTATAGTGTACTGTATTTTTTAAAGTACTTAGTATTGATTAGTTTACTATCAGTTATGATTACAACTGGTAAACTATCTGATTAGTACTGATTAATTGTCAAATAATCATGTTTAACAGAATTAACAAACATGATGGATTTTTAGGTGTTTTCAGGAATTGGAAGGTGTAATGTGTTATAAGCAGTAGTATGTATCGTAATGTATAATAGGTACCTTATTCAGATTTAGTTTTCGATGTTGTAGTTGACGGACTTCTTCTTCTTCCTCGAAGCAACGATTTCTGGTTTTCGATTTTTTGTTTGTTGTGATCAGCTCATAGGTTTATTGATCGATTGAATTGTAGGTCGAATTAGAGAGACGATGATTTGCTTGTTGTATACAGCAACAGTTTTGAGAGATATGATGATCGATTCTCTAATTTTCAGATTCGTCGAGGTCTGTATTTTTCCGTCAATGGTGTTTTTTCGTTCAAGGTTGGTTTGGTTTCTGTTTTTCGTTTTCGTGTATTATTCCTACGGTATTTATAGCTTTCTGTTTTAAACAGTAGAACAACGCGCAGAGATGGCCGAGAAATATGGAATTGTGGGCGCGTCTCCTTCATCGCCGGTGGTTCCAAAATTATTGAAGCTAATCACGGTAAGCTTGATGACGTGTCACGGCATACACATGGATTGTTTTCATTTAACGTTTTTTCTGTAATATTAATGTATATAATGTATATATATAAAAATTTCCCAAAAAAAAATTGCTAACTACTTTTAAATTTTAAATGTTATTTTATAAATAAAAATTAAATAAAAATTAGAAAAGATAAATGAAATATCTTTTCAGATTTTAAATTTAATTTAAATAAATAAAATAACAAAATTTAAAAGTTAGCAAAATATCTTACATCTATTTAAAATTACATGATTATAAATATCTTATTTTAAATTTAAATAAGGTCAAAATATCTAAAAAGATTTAAAAAAAAATCTTAAAAGATAATATATAATTAAAAATATCTTAAAAGATAAGATATCTTAAAAGATTTTATAAATATCTTATAAAATCTGACCTTAAATTTAAAAAAAAATAAGATATAATCAAATTTAAAAAATAAGATAGATTCTTAAGCAAGAAGATAGATACTAATTCTATTCAAATTCAAATTACACTAATATCTTGAATTAAATTTAAAAAATATTAAATTAATTCAAAATGATAATTAGAATTGAATTAGGAATAGTAATAGTATAAATACAAAACTATACAAAAAAATTGGAAGTTAATGCCATGAAAAAGCATGAAAAATCGAAGAAAAACAAAAAAATTCGAAACTGTACGGACAGATTTGCGATCGCAGGAAAATATCAGCACAACCCCGATCTTTTCAAATCTTCAAAAAATCATAACTAATTCAAATAAAATCCAAATTAAAAAATTCTGTAAAAGGCTAACTTGCTTAATTTTTTTCCATACTATCCAATAAAAATAATTCCAGAGATAAAATCGCAATTATTTTTCACGAAAATTTCACAAACATCAATCAATCATCAAATAACACTCAATACAACATGATACCATCCAAAGAACATACAAACAATCGTTTTAAAGTCCAAATTTCTTGCAAGTAAATCAATTACCATGGCTCTGAGGCCAGTTGTTGGAAATTATTTTACCAGGATCTTAGATCTACTCACAAGTATGTTTATTAACATCCTAAATAAGAACTTTCTAAAACGATAAATTAAACACATATAAAGTTTAAGAAACCTTACATTGGGTGCAGCGGAATTAAATGACTCCTTCCGTTCAGATATCTAGCCCTTGATTCCTTTCTGTAGCAGAGCATTATCAATATCTGAACCTGGATCTCTTTCTCTGAATCCTTGATGCTGAAACTCTTTTGCTGATGATCTTTCTTCATGATCTTCCTCACTATGATTGAGGTATCACTTGATGTGTGTGGGCACTACTCATACACTAAGGATTTCGAAATTCTATGGAAGAAGAGAGAGAGTGGTCAGCTAAAGATAGGGAGAGAGAAGGCTCAGTTTTTTCTGATTCAGAAAGTCTGAAGAAAAGTGTTATTTTCCTGAAGCCTTAACTATCTATTTATAGCATTCCACTAGGGTTAGATTTGATTTATATGGCATTAAAATAATGAAAAAATCAATTTAAAATAGCTACAAAGGTGGCCGGCCATACACTAATGGATTGGGCCTTGCTTTTTGCAATTTTGCAATTTTAACACCTTTTGTATCTGATTTTCTCAAAAATGCCAATTTCCTAATTCAATAATTTAAATGCCAATTCTAACTATTTAATAACTATAAATAATTATTAAATAATATTGTCATTTATCATATTTATTAATTGAACCATAAAAAGTATCATAATTAACAAATATGCCCTTATAAACTCTTTCTTTACAATTTCGCCCTTACTTAGTGAAAAATTCACAAATAGACATAGTCTAAATGGAGAATTATAATTGATTAATCAAAACCAATTACATGAGTCTTACAAGCAATATTATCTCAACTAGTGGGGGGACCATGGGTCTATATAACCGAGCTTCCAATAAGTAGATCAAGAATTTAGCACTAAAATTCACTAACTTATTAATTTTTCGTTGAATCCACGCATAGAACTTAGAATTGCACTCTCAGTATATAGAATGCTCTATATGTTCCACCATATAGACACATCATTAGTTATCCATTGTTATAATCCTAATGTGATCAATGATCCTCTATATGAATGATCTACACTGTAAAGGGATTAAATTACCGTTACACCCTACAATGTATTTATTCCTTAAAACACTTGACCCCGTATAAATGATATTTCAGCTTATGTGAAATGAGTACTCCACCATTTATGTTCGTTTGGTCAAGCTCGAAGGAGATCATCCTTTGCTTACTATTCGCCAGATAGAAGCTATAGATTCCATGTTTATGTTAGCGCTCCCACTCAATTGCACTACCGTGTGCCCAAAATGTACGTATCACCCTGACCTAAAAGTAGGCTTAACTAACAAATCAAAGAACACGAATAGCCTTTCAAGATTGAGCCTAATCATAACAGGATTAAGATCATTTGATCTAGGATCAACTAGGCGATATTGACATGTATAGATATTACGGTAAGTTTAATAAATCTAAGTCAAAGTTCAATATCGGTCCCTTCCGATGCATACTCCATGCATCCAACCTGAGCTTTACTTTAACCAATGTTCTTGAAAGAACATAGTATTTCTCCAAATACAAGTAAACTCTTGTTGTAGATTATCATATCAGTAAAACCCTGTGTTTGATAAATCTAGGAAACTTTATTCACATAGCCATGTTTACTTTCCAGTGTGTTGACGGCACAATAAACAGTATCAAGTATGTGAAAAGGGTTTCAGATGAATTTATACATTATGTACATATAATCATGAAATAAATCATGTGAACCATGCAACATTAAATGTTATTTCTGATCTATATTAATAAGTAAATCTGATTATATTGAAATGAGTTTAATTTAAGGCATAAAACCCAACATGGAACCCTTTTACCTGGCGGAGAGTTAGTTATCTCCAAAAGGCGGATTAGGTCTATGCCGATCAGGATAGATGGTAGCGAGTTAAGTGCTGACTTGATAGAGATGAGCTTAGTAGAGTTCGATATTATTTTAGGAATGGATTTCCTATCTAAATATTCGGCGAGTATCAATTGCAAAAGGAAGATGGTGATCTTCCAACCGGAAAGTGAAGAACCATTCGTGTTTGTTGGTTCAGTTCGGGGATCTCGGATCCCGGTGATTTCGACCATGTCAGCTAGAGAATTATTGCATGGTGGTTGTTTAGGGTTTCTGGCCGTTGTGGTGTACACCACTCGGCCAGATGCCATTCGGCCAGAGGACATCAAGGTGGTTCAGAAATTTTTAGATGTTTTTCCTGAAGAACTTCCAGGGTTACCACCTCAGCGGGAGATTGACTTCGTGATAGATTTGGCACCAGGGGTGGAACCGGTTTCCAAAGCTCCATATAGAATGGCTCCAGCTAAACTTAAGGAGTTAAAGATTTAGCTTCAAGGGTTGCTTGACATAGGGTTTATCCGGCCTAGTGTGTCACCCTGGGGAGCCCCGGTTTTATTCGTCAAGAAGAAAGATGGAACTATGAGGATGTGCATCGATTACAGAGAATTGAATAAGCTGACAGTGAAGAATAAATATCCATTACCTAGGATCGATGATTTGTTCGATCAGCTTCAGGGGAAGACAGTCTTTTCTAAGATTGATCTCCGTTCGGGTTATCATCAGTTGAGAATCCGAGAGGAGGACATTCCGAAGACGGCTTTCCGCACTAGGTATGGACATTATGAATTCCTGGTTATGTCGTTCGGACTAACCAATGCTCCTGCAGCATTCATGGACTTGATGAATAGAGTATTCAAGGAGTTCCTCGATATCTTTGTGATTGTGTTTATCGACGACATCCTCTTGTACTCTCAATCATAAGAGGAGCATGAATTACATCTTCAGATCGTAGTGCAACGGCTTCGGGAACACAAGCTTTATGCCAAGTTCAAGAGATGTAAATTTTGGCTATCTCAGGTGTCCTTCTTAGGGCACATTGTGAGCAAAGATGGGATCAAGGTTGATCCCGGGAAGATCGAATCCGTCAGGGATTGCCCGAGACCGAAGACTGTGATAGAGATCAGAAGCTTCTTGGGTTTAGCTGGGTACTACCGTAGGTTCGTGGAAGGGTTTTCAAAAATTTCAATGCCCCTAACCGAACTCACAAAGAAGAATCAGTGGTTTGTCTGGTCAGACAAGTGCGAAGCTAATTTTTAGGAGCTGAAGCAAAGGTTGATTACCGCTCCAGTGCTAGCTTTGCCTTCAGACAATGAGAAGTTTGTAGTTTATTGTGATGCATCCAGACAGGGTCTGGGGTGTGTGTTGATGCAAGTCGATCGGGTCATCGCTTATGCCTCCCGTCAGTTAAAGGATTATGAACAGCGATACCCGACTCATGAACTAGAGTTGGCCGCAGTGGTTTTTGCATTGAAGATTTGGCGGCATTACCTTTACGGAGAAAGGTTTGAAATCTATACCGACCATAAAAGTCTCAAGTATTTCTTTACTCAGAAAGATTTGAACATGAGACAGAGACGTTGGTTGGAATTAGTGAAAGATTATGACTGTGAGATTCTTTATCACCCTGGGAAGGCCAATGTAGTGGCCGATGCCCTGAGCAGAAAGGGTCTCGGGCAGGTAGCTAGCATGGTTCAGATTTCTCCTCAGCTAGTAGAGGATATGGTTAGATCCAGCATTGAGTTTGTGGTAGGTCAGCTTCACAACTTAACGCTGCAATCTGATCTGTTGGAAAGAATTATGGCCGCTCAGATGACGGATCCAGAATTAATGAAGATCAGAGATGAGGTTTTGGCTGGTCAAGCCAGGGATTTCTCAGTGTCAGACAACGGGATGCTTCTGTATAAAGCTAGGGTTTGCGTTCTGAATAGTGTGGAACTCAGGAATGAGATCTTTGAGGAGGCTCATTCTACCCCGTATTCTCTGCATCTCGACACCAGTAAGATGTACCAAGATCGTAAACCGTACTTCTGGTGGAGCGGTATGAAGAAGAATTTGGTAAAATTCGTATCGAGATGCCTCACTTGTCAGCAAATTAAGGCTGAACATCAGAGACCAGCAGGGTTGTTGCAGCCTCTAACCCTACCAGAATGGAAGTGGGAAGATATCGCGATGGATTTTATGGTCGGGTTACCTAGGACCACGGGTTTGTTTGATTCCATCTGGGTAGTGGTGGATCGATTCACAAAATCTGCTCATTTTCTGCCGGTTAGAACAACATTTACAGTGGATCAGTTGGCAGAATTGTATGTCAGAGAGATTGTAAGACTTCACGGGGTACCGAAGTCTATAGTTTCGGATGGGGATCCGAAGTTCACCTCCAAATTTTGGCAGAGTTTGCAACGAGCAATGGGTACAAAGTTGAAATTCAGTACAGCATTCCATCCTCAGACAGATGGTCAGTCCGAAAGGACAATTCAGATATTGGAGGACATGTTGCGAGCCTGTGTTATGGATTTTGAAGGCTCTTGGAATAAATATCTACCGTTGATAGAATTTTCTTACAACAACAGGTATCAGAGTACGATAGGGATGGCCCTCTATGAACTGTTATACGGTAGGAAATGTAGATCTCCCATCCACTGGGATGAGACAGGGGAGAGAAAGTACTTAGGTCCGGAGTCAGTGCAGTGGACCAATGAGGCAATAGAGAAGATAAAAGCTAGAATGCTTGCCTCACAGAGTAGACAGAAAGTTATGCAGATCCGAAACGCAGAGATGTTGAGTTCCAAGTAGGGGACCATGTGTTTTTACGGGTATCTTCGATGAAGGGGATCAAATGTTTCGGGAAAAGAGGCAAGTTATGCCCTAGATTTACAGGACCTTTCAAGATTCTCGAGAAGATAGGTCAAGTGGCATACCGGTTAGCGTTGCCTCCAACTTTATCAGCAGTTCATAACGTATTCCATGTCTCGATGTTGAGAAAATACGTTTTAGATCCCTCTCATATACTCAGTTATAAGAGCCTAGAACTGCAGCCAGATATGACTTACGAAGAACAGCCAGTGCAGATCCTGGATAGAAAGGATAAAGTCCTTCGGAATAAGACCATAGCATTGGTCAAAGTTCTCTGGAGAAACAGCAAGGTGGAGGAAGCCACCTGGGAGATAGAGTCAGATATGAGAGCTCAATATCCAGAGTTATTCAGATAGATTTCGGGGACGAAATCCTTTTAAGTGGGGAATAGTTGTAAAGACCGCTTAGTTTAATCTGGAAATTAGCAGTTAATCACTTTTTAATTATGAAAATTATTTATAGCTATTTAAATAATTATTATACTGTTATTATTGAATTCAGAGATGCATTTTTTTTATGTCATTTAGTAGTTTCATAATTTTGCATTTCCGGTGCCCGGTATTTTGGAACTCGGTGTTTGGCTCAGTAAAATCACAACTTAGTATGTTAGTAGTTTGGGACGGTTTATTAGACATTGGCAATGTCGGGAATGGCCGGGAATTTAGAAATTCCCAAAATACCCCTTTAGTGTTAGTTATGCTATTTTAGTGAGAAGGGGCAAAATGGTCATTTTGCCCCATTGTTATTTTGTCCTTTAGTGGACTTTATATGGTGAAATTATATGAGTATGTGGCATTTCTTTTGGCGGAAGTAAAGATTTAAAATAGCATTTTTATTTTCTCATTATTCTTCAAAGTTAGAAAATTAGAATTTTTCAAAGCTCTTTCTCTCTCTCTCTTTTCGGCCAAGCTTGGGAGCTGCTAGGGCTGGGTTTCTTTGGTTGATTCTTGTGATTTTCAGAAAGTTCTTAGTAATCTTGTAGAGGTAATCCTTGTCCTAGCTTCCTTTCTTTTAGTTTCTTGATTTTTGGATGAAAAAGAAATGGTTTGCATGCTTATTTTTGAGTTGTTCTTGCTGCTGTATTTTGATGTTGATTTCAGAGGTTTATTTTTGATTTAAAATGTTGATTCAAGCTTGTTAGGGCTGGTGATTACTTGATTTTATTAAGTTATGAAATTTTTGCTCAAAACTATGGTTTTCAAAGAAAATTGTTGAAATCTGTTGCTGCTGTTTTGTGATGTTTGCTGTAGTTTTTAGAGGTGATTTTATGCATGTCTAAGTAGATTTGAGTTGGTTTGGATGCTTGTTTGTAAGATTTAACCAAGTTTGAGTTTAGAACTCAAAGCTTGGAGCTTTAATGGTGGATTTTGATTTTGTGCATGAAGCTTTGTTTTACCATTTGGAAAATGTTTATTAGGGTCTAATTAGCAGGTCTGGAAAGTTTGGTTGACTTTGGAAACGTTTTGGTTGGAGAATTGATTTTTGTGGGTTTTCTGGGTAAAACCGGCTTGTAAAACCGGTTACCCGGATTTTACAGTAGGTTGAGAAACCGGTTTTTCTTAACTGGTCGTTTCGTGCTAGTTTCAGGTTTTCAAGCAGTTTGTTTCCTGCTAGTTTGGGGTATTTTTGTATCAAGTTAAAGTAGGTTAAGTTTGGTTTTAAAACCTTTGTCCCTGTTGTGATTTAGCGTGTCACTTATCGGTATTGTGATTTTTACGGTTTAGGAGCCTGTAATCCGCCGCGCAGTTCGTTCCAGTCAGGTTGACCGGCACACCTGAATTCGGAATTGAGGTAAGACTAGTATAACAGTATGCATATGTAGATTACATGTTTAGCGTACATGTAGGAAGCCTGTTAGATTACATTAGATATGTATGTTGGCTTCGAACCATCCAACTTTGTCACGTCGGTACAGGCTGGAGTATGACCAGCAGCCGGAGTATGACCGGCTCGACCGATTAGGCTGATACTTAGGTTGGTGGTTCCGTACTATTTGACGTATCACGTCGGTACAGGCTGGAGTATGACCAGCAGCCGGAGTATGACCAGTTCGACCGATCAGGCTGATATCGTAACACGTCGGTACAGGCTGGAGTATGACCAGCAGCCAGAGTATGACGGGTTCGACCGATTAGGCAGTTACTTGTCAATAGTACCGTCTCTATGAACGTTCAGAACTCAGTGCCGTGTTGGACACGACAGTTAGGGGGACTCAGTATCGTGTTTGACACGGCAGTTAGGGTTATGATCAGGGGTATGGGCGTCTGATCATGACCCGGGTTTTGTGTATGAATATTATTATGCTTTTTTTACTGAGTCTGTTTACTCACAGTGCTATATTTATGTGTAGGTAAGGGCAAGGCTAGAGTTGATGAACCGTGAGCGAGCCGTTGAAGATTGTACATGTCGGGGCGGTTAGGCCTGGAGCGTAAGATCATCGGGTCAGCGAGGCTATTTTGTAATTAGTCGCTAGACGACAAGTATTTTGTATAATCAGTAAACTTTTGTAAATGGTTTTGTAATCGGGATCCCGAGTCTTTTGTATAAATATTTTACAAGTTTAAGTAATAAGCAAAAATTTTAATTAATCACGTTTTCCATAAACGTCGTTGATTAGCAACGAGCTGCACAGTATGTTTGAAAAATCACGTAATACGCCTATGCTAGTTAGGGTGTTACAGTCAAATTTTTTTTTTAAAAAAAATTAATTTAAAAAATTTAAAATCTCACCTTAAATTTAAAAAAAAGAAAAGATATAATCAAATTTAAAAATAAGATAGATAATTAAGCAAAAAGATAGATATTTACTATTTTTTAAATTCAAATTACACTAATAAAATTAATTAAATTTAAAAAATATTAAATAAATTAATTATGATAATTAGAATTGAATAAGGAATAGTAAATGTATAAATACAGAACTACACAAAAAATTGGAAGTTAATTCCATGAAAAAGCATGAAAAAACGAAGAAAAACAAAAAAACTGTGTGCTGTACGGACTGTATGCGTTGCATACCATCCGCGCGCGCTCATAGGGGTGCTGGCTGAGAAAGCTCGGCAGAATGGGGAACCTGCAGCATTCCCGCGCGCGTCGGGGGAATTCAGACAAGGTTCCGCGCTCGCATGAAGGAATTCAGACAGCAAGCTCGGTCGTTGCTTGTCTAAATTCATGTGTCCACGCGCGTGGGTGATTTTCAACATCCCTATCTTTTTTTTTTGAATCTTCAAAAAATAATAACTAATTCAAATTAAATTGAAATTGAGTTCTGTAAAAAAGTAACTTGCTTAATTTTTTACATCTATCCAATAAAAATAATTCCAGAAACAAAATTTCAATTATTTTTCACGAAAATTCACAAACATCAATCAATCATCATATAACACTCAATAAAACATGAAACCATCCAAATAACAAATAATCATTTTAAAGTCCAAATTTCTTGCAAGCAAATTAACTAGAATGGCTCTGATACCAGTTGTTAGATTTTAGTTTACAAGGATCTTAGATCTACTTACAAGTATATTAATTAACACCCTAAATATGAACTTTCTAAAACGATAAAATAAACACATATAAAGTTAAGAAAACCTTACATTGATGCAGTGGAATTAATGTCTCGTTCCACTCAGATCTCTAACCCTTGTATCCTTTGTGTCGCAAAGTATTATCAAGATCAGAGTACGAATGTCCTTCTCTTTGATTTGGATTCTTCACGATCCTCCAGACTATGATTGAGGTACCACTTGCTGTGTGTGGGCACTACTCTATCACTAGCATAATTCGAAATTGTGAAGAGAAAAAGAGAGAGAGAGTGGTTAGCTATAGAGAGAAGGTAGATGGCTCAGTTTTCTGAAAGGCAATTTCCTGAATTACTGAATTAACTCTTATTTTAGTGTGAGCCATCACTTTCTATTTATAGGCAACTACTAGGTTTAGGTTAGTAATTATTTGGCATTAAAATAATGTAAATAATAATTGGAAAAAGCTGACACAAGTGGCCGGCCATGGTGTTAATGGGCCTCACTTGGAACTTTGCAGTTTTCACAATTTTCATTTCCATTTTCTCAAAAACACCAATTTTCAAATTCTAACCATTTAAATGTCAAAACTAATTATTTAATAACTAAAATAGATTATTAAATAATATTGTCATTTAACATAATTATTAATTACACATATAGAGTCTCTTAATAAATAAATAAACCTAGAATCTCTTTGAATTTGAATTTGATCCTTCACAGTCTTCCAATTGATTGAGTTACTGCTTGTTGTTTGTGGGCACTTACTCCTTCACTAGCGTCGAAATTTATGAATAGAAAACAGAAGAGGGATTTCGGCCAAGGTATAGAAAATAGGGAAGGCTCAGTTTTTCTGAAGAGAGAAATTTCTGTCAGATAACTAATGAATGTGTTGTTTTGACTGAGCTATCACTTTCTATTTATAGGCAAATACTAGGTTTAGGTTAGGAATTATTTGGCATTAAAATAATGATAATATCAATTTGAATTTCAATAAATAGTGGTCGACAATGGTGTGATTATGGACCCCACTTGATTTTGCAGTTTTATCAAATTTTATTTCTATTTTCTCAAAAACGCCAATTTTCCAATTCTAACCATTTAAATGCCAGAACTAATTATCTAATAACTAAAATAGATTATTAAATAATATTGTCATTTAATTTAACTATCAACTATACATATAAAGTCCATTAATAAATAAATAAACCTAGAATCTCTTTTCTTTACAATTTTACCCCTGCTTAGTGAAAATTCACAAATTAGACATAGTCTAACTTTAGAATTATAATTGATCAATCACAAATCAATTAATGAGACTTACAAGCAGAATGTTCTCAACTAGATTGGGGACCATGGATCTATATGCTGAGCTTCCAATAAGTGAACCAAATTTACCAAGTAAATTCCTACTTATTAATTCTTCGTAGAATCCACTCTTAGAACTTAGAATTGCACTCTCAGACTTATATAGAGCATATTATATGTTCCACGATATCAATATGCTATCTCATTTAACCATTGTTATAATCTTATTGTGATTTAAAGATCCTCTATATAGATCATCTACATTGAGATGGGATTTCTTTACCGTTCTCACCCCTCAATGTATTTTGCCCCTTAAAACACTTAGCTACCTGTAAATGGTGTTTAGTGATCTAATAATTAGTCAGTTAAACAAGAGCTCATCCATTTACTTCTATTTTCTAAGCTCGAAGGGAATCATCACTTGACTTCTATACACCAGTAGAAGCTATAGATTCCATATTTATGTTCAGCACTCCCACTCAATCATACTATCATGTTCCCAAAATAAACGTATCACCCTGACCCAAAAGTAGGCTTAACTAGTAAATCAAAGAACATGAATAACACTCGTGAGTTGAGCCTAAGCATATCAGGATTTAGATTCTTTTAATCTTAAGATCACCTACTGATATTGACTTGGAAAGATATATATATATAACGGCAAGTTTGTAATATCTTAACTTAGTTGCAATATCGGTCACGTCCAATGTATACTCCATACATTCGAAACTAGTATACTTTACTAATGTCCTGGAAAGAACATAACACTTACTCCAAGTGTAAGTACACATCATCGTTGATTATCACATTAGTGTAAATCCAAAACACTGATGAAACAGGGACCTATTCTTTTGATTCATAGGATCACAAACACATTCCACTGTGTTGACGATACTGTAATTGTGAATAAACATATGATCTCGATTTAACTAATTTTGTATGTGTGAATGTAATAAACATATTAAACCATTAGCATGTAAAATTCATGCAAACATAAATCACTTCAAATTTCTTATATTGATAACTAATTAGATTGTAAAGAGTTTTATTTAGGGCATAAAACCCAACATTAGCTCCGTATAAATGATATTTCAGCGAAGTGAAATGAGATCTCCACCATTTATCTCTGTTTAGCCAAGCTCGAAGGATATCATCGTTTCACTTCTATAACTTCTAATTTCCTATAGAAGTTATAGACTCCATATTTATGTTAGCGCTCCCACTCAATTATACTATCATGTTCCCAAAATGTATGTTTCACCCTGACCTAAAAGTAGGCTTAACTAACAAATCAAAGAACATGTATAATACTCTTGAGATCGAACCTAAACATATCAGGATTAAGATCATTTGATCTAGGATCAACGGGTGAAATTGAATTGAATAGATATTACGGTGAATTTTAATATATCTAATCAAAGTTCAATATCGGTCCCTTTCGATGTACACTCCATACATCCGATACTGGTAAACATTTCCAATGCCATGGAAAGGACATACCACTTATCCAAGGTGTAACAATGCCCATCGCTGATTATCATGTCAGTCTAAATCCAGTGAACTGACAAATCAGGGAATAAACTTTCGAACATATAATTAAGATTATATTCCACTGTGAACAAATTCATATGTTCTGGACTTAAATAGAATTCATACATTATATATAATCATGAAATAAATCATGTGAACAATGCAACATAAAATGTTATTTCTGATCTTTATTAATAAGTAAATCTTATTATATTGAAATGAGTTTTATTTAGGGCATAAAACCCAACAAACTCCCACTTGCACTAATATAAAACAAAATGTGCATTTCAAATAATTTCAACACCTTGATATACAAATCAAGTGTAGTAGTAGTATACTCCTCGTAATAGGATCTGACAGGTTGAATTAAATACAACCTTTTATCCACCATTACTCTTCCTTAATCACAAAATCCTTGATATTGTGAAATTCCTCTCTATATGTCTACTCTCTTGGGATAATGGATTCTATACTTTTCGCAACTACTTTTGGTTATTCAGGAAGTAACACTAGTAGTTAAGACAAGTTAGAACGATGCCACAAATGTATAGAACTTTCCTTAGATTGAATAAGTACCTTTCCTGCAACTTTAACATTCAGTCTCTCTCTGGTAGACTAAGAGACTTCAGGGAGGTTTTTACACTTCTCCAAAATCACTACTCCACCCCTAGAGTAATCACCATCTCATCAGCAGACTTTCTAGCACAAAGGCAAGTCTCGAAATCTGATGTGGTGTAGTCTAAGAGTTTTAAACTCACCCTTATCGACTAATATATAGTTCCTCTTCTTAATCTTAAGATTTACTTGATTGTCTTCCAATGTTCCTCTCCTTGATTAATCTGATACCTACTCTTTACTCCCACTCAAGAGCAGATGTCTGGTCTAAGGCATACTAAAGCATACCTGAGACCTCTCACTGTTGATTTAAGAAATTCTTTCATGGCTTTATCTTTTCTGGAATAGTTGAGACTTTTCCTTAGATAAATAAAATCTATGCCTAAGAAGTCGAGTAGCTTCTATAGATTGCCATTATAAAAGAAAATTCTTCAGCATCTTAGTAAAGTATGTTGCTTGCATTAGAGTAAATAATTACCAAGTGTACCACAAGCTATAGGTTTAGATAAACTCAAACCTGTAATACTAGGAACAAGAAGTTTTGTTAAGTCCATTGAATAGACTTATTAACGAAAATTTCCTTTTATGTCCTTGTAATAGAAAACTTTAGGTTATTCCATGTGAATGGATCAAACAATAGTTCTATTGGCTTTTATTCTTAGTTTCTTATCTTGACAATCCATTACTTGTTTAAACTCACAATGAATTTTAATCACTAGTGTCTTCCAAGTCATAAGAAGTGAAGTTCCTTGAAACTCTCCCACTCCGACAAGGTACCGTGAATTATGTCTAAGAAAACTAAATGTTATTAACCTCTTCGATTGTGTTAAGACAACAGAGGCAGTGGGATCATCTTGTATCGAATAAGATGATAGAACACTTATGGAATCAAGAAAAAAAATTTCTCCTTTATTTGCTACTTTATTTTCAAACTTAGTCATTTTCTTAGAAAATTAGTATTTGTTTAAACAAACACTTTCTTATCTATTGACTATGGGATGGTCCACCCCCAATCACTTAGAATAGCTAACAAACATGCAAACCATGGTTAACAGTTCTAGCTTTTCTTAAGAATTCGATTAGGTCATCCATTAATCTAGTAATGGTTTACTCTAAGTACACAACCATTGCATCATTGTGAAATTGTATTACCATAGAAGGATTTAGGCAACGACTAGTAACTAATCATCAATATGCAAATCGAAATTTCTAGGGAGATAAGTTTGGATATAATTCAAAAAATCAATTTAATGATCTTTGAACTACATATCTACTAATTATTTCTCCACCCCTATCATTTTGCAAGATCTTTACCACTTACCTTAATGGTTTTTCACCATTGCTAGAAATTCTTGAAATTTTTCAAACATTTCAAATTTCTTTGCACAAGGTATAATCTAGAGTCATCGTTTTAAGAATACAACGAAAAACTCATATCCACCCCTAAATGTACATCCATCTGCCAATGAGATGAACTTACTTTCAGTGGATATAGGCATATTTACTCTTTGCAGAGAATGATCTTGTCAATACCACTATGAACAAGATACAAATGCCATAATTTTATAAAATATGGTTGTGTCTTTTGATGACTTAGGTTTAGTTTCATTAAAGAGTTCTTAGAATAGTGCAAGTGGATCCTGGTCACAAAATACTAAACTCATATTGCTTACTAACATACAGTTTGAATCCATTGATAGAAAATGGTTATTAAACACTTGTGAAAGTGTAACTGTATAATGAGTAATTCTTTCTTGGACCACCACTACTAATCTAACTCTAAGACTGATTTGCCATACAAGTAAGAGATTTCTAAGATTGAGGATTTATATCATTTTGGGATAGAATTTAGGGAATATAATCGTATGTGTCATTTAATTTCTTAAGAGAAAATATAATGACATGAAATGATTTATAGACCATTCATCCAATGATATGTTATTGAGCTAATTCGAAATGAATAAGCTAAGAGGAATTATGATAATTTCGTTTTTAAAAGAGAATCCAACGATGCTTCGTTTAGCGAGAGACAAAGTAATCTTATTTATAAAAATCTTCTTGTTTCATATTGTAAATACTAGTCTAAGGTGTCATCAATTGATGAACAATTAGATGTTACATTTACAATATTTATCTTTCGAGATCTAACACTGTTATAGTTGTCTAATGGTGACAATCCATTAGGGATTTGTCCTATTAGAACAACAAACGAAGTTAGACCAACTATGAAGATTCGAAATTAAACTACAATTTAATAACAGAAAATAACATGGTTCAATATAAATTCATACACAATTCAGAAATTATTAATCACATAGCAAGTAGGAATGATAAGTGAAAATACTAAAACATACAATCCTAAATAATTTCCAAGGTCTTCAACAAACTGATATCAGTGTCTCGTTTAGGCGAGAGTCAAAGATACAAACAATTGAATAGAGTTGTCAGCTCATCTAAAATGATAAACATTCTAGCAACCTTTTATTCGATCAAGATTGGAATCCAGCCTTGTTCCGTTTAGGCGAGATTCAAGGCTATTCTGTCTTATGAGCTTCCACCATTGTTTCATATTTTGTAAGTCAAATACAGTCGCCACCTTTAGGGTGATCAATACTATATAAAACACTTACAAATATACTTATCTTTCGAGATTAAACGGTGCTAACTTGCTAATGAACATTCCTCCATTAGGGAGGATTACTCACTAAAACAAAAGCTATGTAAAAAAAACAATGGAGATCGAATGTCCTAATAATAAAGCTCATTATTTAAAATGTATTTTCTTCTAATATTTATTTTACTCAATTTCTTTTAAATATATATTTATTTAATTAAAATTTCCAATTTAGAATGAAAAATTCTAAATATAAATTTTAATTTAATATTTATGAATTTTAGTTAGATGGATATGAAAATAACATGAATTATTTCCATCTTAGAAATTGTTGCCCCTGATTTTGCCAAAAATACGTGGACCAACCGGATGATGACACGTGGATGGGAAGGGATTAGCATTTGAATAAAACAGCTAAGTCTTCTTAAAGCAAAGGATTATCTTGGACATGCCTCTCGGAGAAGGCGTGTAAGTCTCATGTGCTCCCGGAGAGCAAGATGGCAACAAAGCACCTCCGGGTGGTGTCAGATTCCATCTGAACAGTCATCTCACATTTAATGTCGCATGGGAGGAAGCGTATTGGAACTGCCACATGCAATAGAGTCTAACGACACAACCCCCAATCTGTACTTACTAGGCTATGATCAATAAAGTCTAGTGACAGCTACTCTGTGAGGAATCACATCAGTCAAAAGGGATTAAGGACTGCCCTCATAAAATTCCTACCGCACCTAAGGATTAGACCGTGCATTACCCATGATAAATTCATTGTGAATGTGTGGCTTTACTGATAGTCAGAGAAATGCATGTACCTTAATTCTAGGGATCACCCCACAAAAACACTATAAGTACCCCCCCCCAAAGCTCTTTAAAGGGGGTCGAGAATTCTAAGTTAGATAAGAACTAGAAGAGTAAAAACTCACCAAGAACATTCTCTGTATTAAATACTATCATAAATACACAGACTCGTGGACAAAAGCTCATTAACGCCCAAACCACGTAAAAAATCTCCCTCTTAATTTCTTACAGCTCTCTAAATTATTATTATTTTATTGGTTGCCGAAAACCTCGGTCAACATTTTGGTGCTTTCATTGAGAGCTGAGGAAAGCGCCTGTAAACACACACTGCGTTACAACAACACAACAATAGTGGAGACTCGAAGCACACGTCAAACTCGCCCTCTTCAAGATGCTCAAGATCCAAGTGACGAGGACGTGGCCTCAAGAGCAACCGTGGGTTCCGAGGAAGAAGAAGGAATCCCTGATGACGACTACGAGGGAAACCTCAATGAGTACGCCTACGACGAAGGCAGCTACTCAGAATTTCTACTCTTAAGGCAAAAGGCTGTCGATCATGAAGCTGAAATCGCAGCCCAAAAAGCGCAAAACCAAAAGATGCAAGAGGTGCTGATGGCCATGCAAAAAGCCATGGAGGCAGCAGAAATCCACGTACATCCTAAAGCCATCTCTGCTGGGCTTGAAAAGGAACCAAAGGAATCTTTGCCAAGTACCCAAAAGCATAAATCTAGAGAACCAAGCCCTATAAGGTATCCCACTGAATGGAACCAAAAGAAAAACCCTACTTCTACCCCTGAGAAAAAGAAAAAGGTGCAGGATCCGCAAAAGGTCCGCTCAGATTTCCCGAAAGGGAAAGGTCCACAGAGGGGCAAACTCCAAAAGGGGAGTCTTGGCCCTGAGGATCGAGAGGACCAAAAAAGCATTTCCGTGCACCAAGAGCCCGGAGGGAGAGGAAGAAGGGGATAGAAATGTCCTCCCATTGATCTGAGGAATCATATTAACGGGAACCAAGGTTACCTCCGGGATAACCTTGACCAAAAGAAATACGGACCTGCGGTCTCCATGGGAACGCTAAACGAAGGAATCTTGGCGGAACACACCATACTTCAAAAAGACATCGCTCGAGTCTCCCCGAGATAGAAAGGCGACGACTCCGACTCAGACTGTGAGGACATGGAGCCATGTGCCAAGCACATCCTCGAAGCAGAGCTCCCCAAAAACTTTAAGATGCCCAAAATGGCAGCTTATACCGGGAACTATGATCCATGTGATTACCTGTCACGGTTCAACCGAGTCATGACAGTCATGAGAGTCGGCAATGAAGCTAAGTGTTTGTGCTTCCCGCTTACTCTAAGCGGGTCCGCGGAAGAATGGTTCAAGAAATTGGAACCAGGATCCGTGGGTTGCTGGAATAAGTTAAAAACTAACTTCTGGAGACAATTTGTCGCCGCAAGGAAAGTCAACCTAGAGGTCAGCGCCTTGACTAACATCAAGCAGCTGCCTACGCAGACACTCAAGAATTTCACAAATAGGTTCCGGGAAGAAGCCTCTAAAACCAAGAAAGTAGATGACAGACAACAACTTGCTCTTCTCGAAGCAGGCAACCGTACAGAGACTCCATTCTGGAACGAACTACAACAAGAAGGAGCTTCAAACCTTCAGGACTTCCAGAAGAGAGTCCAAAAATACATTAACATTGAAGAGGCCCAAATAGTGGCCTATGGAGGATATTGTTGGAATTTTTTTTACCAAGATCTTAGATCTACTCACAAGTATGTTGATTAACACCCTAAATATGAACTTCTAAAACGATTATGAAATAAACACATATAAAGTATGAGAAACATTACATTGGGTGCAGCGGAATAATATGACTCCTTTCATCAGATCTCTAACCCTTGTATCCTTTCTGTCGCAGAGTATTATCAAGATCTTAACCTGGATCTCTTTCTCTCCTTCTTTAGTGCTGAAACTCCTTCTTGTCGAATGTCATTCTTCACGATCTTCCTCACTATGATTGAGGTATCACTTGTTGTGTGTGGGCACTACTCTAATGACTAAGAGGTTCGAAATTTCAAGGGAGAAGAAGAGCAAGAAGTGGCAGCTAGGGTTTTAGAGAGAGAAGGCTCAGGTTTTTCTCTGAAGGAAATCAGATGTGAAAAGTGTAATTTTCCTAAAGCCTTCACTATCTATTTATAGCATTCCACTAGGATTAGGTTTGAATTATTTGGCATTAAAATAATGAAAATATCAGATGATAAATCCTATAAAAGTGGTCGGCCATGGCTGTATGGATTTGGGCCTGACTTTTTGCAATTTTGCAGTTTTATCATTTTTGCTCTGAGGTCAGTTGTTGGAAATTATTTTTGCAGGATCTTAGATCTACTCACAAGTATGTTGATTAACACCCTAAATATGAACTTTCTAAAACGATGAAATAAACACATATAAAGTTTAGGAAACCTTACATTGGGTGCAGCAGAATTAAATGAGTCCTTCCGTTCAGATCTCTAACCCTTGTATCCTTTCTGTCGCAGAGTATTATCAAGATCTGAACCTGGATCTCTTTTTCTGAATCTTCGATGGTGAAACTCCTTTTGCTGAAAATCTTTCTTCACGACCTTCCTCACTATGATTGAGGTATTGCTTGCTGTGTGTGGGCACTACTCTAATCACTAAGGGGTTCCAAAATACTAAGGAAGAAGAGAGAGAGAGAGAGTGGCGGCCAAAGGTAGAGAGAGAGGCTCAGGTTTTTCTGAATGAAAAGTGTAATTTTCCTGAAGCCTTCACTACCTTTTTATAGCATTCCACTAGGGTTAGGTTTGAATTATTTGGCATTAAAATAATGAAAATATCAGAGGTAAAATTCCTATAAAAGTGGTCGGCCAAGGCTTATTGCATTTGGGCCTCACTTTTTGCAATTTTGCAGTTTTTACTTTTGTATCTGATTTTCTCAAAAACGCCAATTTTCTACTTCAACCATATAAATGCCAATTCTAAATATTTAATAACTATAAATAATTATTAAATAATATTGTCATTTATCATATTTATTAATTGAACCATACAAAGTATCATAATTAACAAATATGCCCCTAATAACTCTCTCTTTACAATTTTGCCCTTACTTAGTGAAAAATTCACAAATAGACATAGTCTAATTTGAGAATTATAATCGATTAATCAAAACGAATTACATGAGTCTTACAAGCAATATTATCTCAACTAGTGCGGGGACCATGGGTCTATATAACCGAGCTTCCAATAAGTAGATCAAGAATTTATCACTGAAATTCACTAACTTATTAATTCTTCGTTGAATCCACGCATAGAACTTAGAATTGCACTCTCAGTATATAGGATGCTCTATATGTTCCACCATATAGACACATCATTACTTATCTATTGTTATAATCCTAATTTGATCAATGATCCTCTATATGAATGATCTACACTGTAAAGGGATTAGATTACCGTAACACCCTACTATGTATTTTATCCTTAAAACACTTGACCTCGTATAAATTATATTTCAGCTTATGTGAAATGAGTACTCCACCATTTATGTTCGTTTGGTCAAGCTCGAAGGAGATCATCGTTTGCTAACTATTCGCCATATAGAACCTATAGATTCCATGTTTATGTTAGCGCTCCCACTCAATTGCACTACCGTGTTCCCAAAATGTACGTATCACCCTGACCTAAAAGTAGGCTTAACTAACAAATTAAAGAACACGAATAGCCTCATCAGATTGAGCCTAATCGTAACAGGATTAAGAACATTTAATCTAGGATCAACTAGGCGATATTGACTTGAATAGATTTTACGGTAAGTTTAATTAAATCTAAGTCAAAGTTCAATATCGGTCCCTTCGGATGCATACTCCATGCATCCAACCTGAGCTTTACTTTAACCAATGTTCTGGAAAGAACATAGCATTTCTCCAAATGCAAGTAAACTCTTGTTGTAGATTATCATATCAGTAAAACCCCGTGTCTGATAAATCTAGGAAACTTTATTCACATAGTCATGTTTACTTTCCAAAGTTATGACAACACAATAAACAGTATCAAGTATGTGAAAAGGGTTTAATATGAATTTATAAATCAAATAGACAAGCAATTGATAAAGTGAACCAAAACATAAACAAATGAATGAAAAATACTTCTGTTTGTTTATTGATGTTAAATAAAATAGATTACATTGAAATGGAGTTTTATTTAGTGCATAAAACCCAACATGCTCCACCGCCAAGAGTAAACACCATCCCAGATGTAGATTTCCTGTGTTCAAGACTTGCCTGGAAATCTGAATCAGTATAGCCTTTGGGATTTAAAGCACCCCCCTTGTAGACTAACACAAGATTCCTTGTACTCTTTAAGTATTTCAGAAGATACTTAACTGCATTCCAATGTTCCTGTCCTGGATTAGACTAATACCTGGATTAGACTAATACCTGCTCACGATTCCCACTGCATAACATTGCATACATTAGACTTCCAACTGCAGAAGCATAAGGAATTTTCACCCTGTCCTCTATCTCTTGAGGATTAGTAGGAGACTGTTCCTTAAATAGACAAATACCATATCTAGAAGGCATGTTTGACCCATTGGTGTTGTTCATGGAGAATCTTACTAAAACTTTGTCAATGTAGGTTGTTTGAGAGAGAGCAAGAGATCTGTTCTTCCGATTTCTGATAATCTGAATACCAAGAACATAGGCTGCTTCACCCAAATCTTTCATATCGAATTGAGTGTTAAGCCATTTCTTGATGTGAGTCATTTTCTTGATATTGTTTCCAATAATCAAAATGTCATCAACATAAAGGACCAGGAATACTACTACTTGGTCTTCCTTGAGTTGGTAAACACAAGGTTCATCTTCATTCTGAAGAAAGCCGTAGGTCTTGATGATTTCATCAAACCTTTTATTCCATGACCGAGAAGCTTGCTTAAGTCCATAGATAGACCTATTTAATTTGCAAACTTTCTTTTCCTGCCCTGGAAGAACATAGCCTTCTTGTTGCTCCATATAGATGGTTTCTTCAAGTACCCCATTAAGGAAGGCAGTCTTGACATCCATTTGCCAGATTTCATAATCGATAGCAGCAGCTATGGAGAGAAGAATTCGGATGGATTTGAGCATGGCAAGAGGACTAAAAGTTTCCTCATAGTCCACGCCTTCTCTTTGTGTATAACCCTTGGCTACAAGTCTAGCTTTAAAAGTTTCGACTTCGCCTCCAGCTCCTCTTTTCTTCTTGTAAACCCATTTGCATCCTATCGGTTGATAGTCATCAGGTGCGTCTACATATTCCTAGACTTTGTTCTTTTTCATGGAATCCATTTCTGAATCCATGCCGACTGACTATTATTTCCGTTGTGGACTAGCCATTGCCTGTTTATAGGTTAATGGATCGTCTTCAATACCGTCACCAACGACCATATTGATTTCACCATCCAAGCCATAATGAGCTGGTTTTGTTGAAACCCTCCCACTACGACGAGGAGCGGTGATCTTCTGAACAAGAACTTTGGTAGTAGTTTTCTCAGTTGGTTCGACTGAGGGAGTGGGATTGTCCTCTTCTTGAGTGGAAGAGGACGGAACATTGGAAGGAGTTATATCTGAAAGCATTTCCTCTAAAACAATTTCACTTTTCGGTTTGTTGTCTTTAATATAGTTCTCTTCAAGAAAAGTAGCATTTGTAGAAACAAACACTTTGTTATCCTTGTGACTACAAAATAGTCCACCCCTAGTCCCTTTAGAATTTCGGACAAACATGCATACTTCAGTACGTGATTCAAGTTTGCCTTCTTTCTTTCTCAAGACATGAGCAGGGCACCCCCAAATTCTGTAGTGGCGTAAACTAGGTGTACGACCATTGCAAAGTTCGACGGGTGTCTTAGGGACTACTTTAGATGGAACAACATTTAAAATTTCATCAGCCATCTGTATAGCATATCCCCAGAAGGACGTAGACAGAGTTGAATAACTCACCATAGACCTAACCATTTCAAAAAGAGTGTGATTTCTTCTTTCTGCAACTCCATTTTGTTGTCGAGTGCCTGGGGCAGTGTATTGGGATTCAATTCCAAGTTCAATTAAATGATCTTTGAACTGCATATCCATATATTCTCAACCCCTATCAGTTCGCAAGATCTTTAATGACTTACCTAATTGGTTTTGAGCCAAAGCATGAAATTCTTGAAACTTTTCAAACGTTTGAGATTTCTTTTGCATTAGGTAAAGAAAACTATATCTAGAGTAATCGTCAATGAAAGTGACAAAATACTCATAACCACCTCGGGCTTTTACATTCAAAGGTCCGCAGACATCGGAATGCACTAACCCTAGGGGTTGTTTGGCACGCTCTCCCTTTGCAGAGAAAGAACGTTTAGTCATTTTTCCTTCCAGGCAGAACTCGCATACTGGCAATTCACCTAAGACGACATTTTTCAATGGACCGTCTTTGGTTAGCCTACTGAGTCTATCAAAGCCTATATGACCTAAACGTAAATGCCATAGACAAGTTTGATCATCATTATCAATCTCTTTTCTTTTGAGGTTTCTAGGTTTAGCTACATTGAAAAGTTCACTGTTTAGTGATATTTGTGTATTCGGTCTTAAAACATAAAGCCCTTGTTCCATGGTAGCAACACATATTTGAAATCCATTACGAGAAATTGAACAATTAGAACTCGAAAAATTCAATGTATAAGATTGTGTTTGCAAACATGAGACACTAATCAAGTTTCTACTAAAGTTTGGAATAAATAAAACATTTTCTAAAATTAAAAATCTTTGTTGAAACTTGATGTGGGCTTTTCCTCTAGCTTTTACCGACACTAACGCGCCATTACCAACTTTAAGGTTTAACTACCTTGGAAGTAGATTTTCCCAAGTTTCAAGCAGCTACAGTGAAGAACATACATGGTTAGTAGACCTAGAATCAACAATCCAAGTGGATTTGTCGTTCTCTAAAACACATGAATCAAAGACAAAAGCATTACCTTCGTTTGAATTATTTAGAAGCCGGGGACATTGTTCTTCTTAAAGTCCCTTTTCATTACAATTCGAACATAGAAGATTATGTCTGATAATTGTACTTGAAGTAGCCGCTTTGCTAGAGCCTTCATGCTTAATCCTTTTCCCCTGATTAAGATTTACAAACCCAGGTGGTCCCATTGCAATCAGATTCCGTTCATGGGCTCGTAATTCTGCTTCGAGCTTGTCCATGTCGGAAAAGTTGAAATTGTTGATCATGTAAGAAACAACAAATTCATTATACTCCGGAGGAAGACTATTAAGAATGAATTGGACCCATTGTTCTCTTGATAAATCAATTCCTAGTAGATTTGCCTTTTGGAATTCAGATTCATCATCAACAGGTGCGAGTTTATGCAACTACCAAGATGCATTTTCACACTATAGAATTCTTTTGCTAAGATATTAACTAGGAGAGGATCGGGGTGAGGGTTACTCATATTGGCACTACAACACATCAATAAAACAGAAGTAAGGTTTTGGTTCATAAATTCATACACATGTTCAGAAAATAACAAATAATCACATATGTTATAAAAATACTTAATCTAACATAGTTTATTTTCCAAGGTTTTCAACAAACTGATACAGTGTCCCGTTTAGGCGAATGTCAAAGCATCATCCATTGAATAGAGTTGTCAACTCTTCTAAAATGATAATCATTCTAGCAACCTTTTATTCGATAAAGTTTGGAATTCAGCGTTGTCCCGTTTAGGCGAGAGTCAAGGCAATTCTATCTTATGAGCTTCCACTATTGTTTCATATTTTGCAAGTCAAATATGGTCGCCACCATTAGGGTGATCCATACCATATAAAACACTTACAAACTACTTATCTTTCGAGATTAAACGGTGTGAACTTGCTAATGAACATTCCTCCATTAGGGAGGATTACTTACTAAAACAAACGCTATGTGAAACCAACAATGGAGATCGAATGTCTCTTGATTAAAGCTCATTATTTTAAAATATGTATTTTGTATAATCATTTATTCCGTATTATAATAATGAAAAATTACAAATTAAAGTTGGTTTAAATAAAAAATCAACTTTAATTAAATTTCAATTATTATTTAAATTTGAAAAATAAATTCGAATAGAATAGAATAAATTTGAAAATATCTTGTTTAAGTTGTTTTAGAAGAATCTAAAAATTCAACTTAAATATCTTTCAAATTAGAATTAATTAAATTAATATTTGAAAATATCTTGTTTAAGTTGTAACCACTTAATTTGAAAATATTCCATTTCAAGTTAATATTTGAAAAAATATCAACTTAAAAAATATCTAAAGAATCTTAATAACCAATTCCTAAAATTCCTCAACTTAATTTTTAAATTTTAAATCCAAAAGATATTCAGATTTAAGTTGATTAGTTATAGATAACTAAATATCAACTTAAATAGGAATATTTAATGAAAAATTTAAATTAAGCTTCACAAAGAATCTAGATGGTTATAATTCTATATTTAATTAAATACAAGAAAATATATATAGTATAGCTTAGAATAAAAAATTCTTTAAACTATGGTTTTTCTTAAATTAATTTCAAAATAAATGAAATTAATTATGTTGCTAATCGATTTTATTATGTTAAACTAATTTAATTAACCTAGTACAGTTATTCAAATCAGGCAAATGGGCCTTCACAATATGGGTGGTTCATGTAAAGGGGTGCTGGGTTCAGTATGTCGTACCCACTACTATGGCTCCCAACTCTCACACAAGGCCCAAAAGAGAGGAATTTAACCTTAAAATGAACAACCATTATTAATTGAATAGGCCCAAAACTAAATGGGCCTAAATAAAATCTATCAAAAACTATGATATTTTATTTAGCAACAACAACCTATATGCATCTATAACAAAATTAAACATGTAGGCTCACACAGGCACACAATTTGGATGGATCCTATCATTTTGCTTGGTCATACACAGATGAAAGAAGATTGTGAAAATTACCTATTACAAATTATTTACTTGACCAAGGGAGCCATGAGTTAAAATCAGATCATTAGATCTGTCAACAAGTTAACCATGGCTATTTGCAATCAAGCAATAATAGGTTTTAAAAATTTACAAACAAACTAAAACACATATTCCTGCAACAAGGTTAGCTGGATAGTTGGATGTAGGATTTATTTAATTTTAAATAATTAAATTTCGAAAAATAATTAAATAAATAAATAAAAAAAATTATTTTCGAAAAAAATAATATAATAAAATATATATATTTTCGAAATTAATAAAATAATATTTAAAATTAAACCTATAATTTTTAAAAATTAGGTTTCAACTAACCTAAATATCATTTCAAAATTTGCTAACTAACCTATAAATTAAATATTCAATAAAAAAAGATAAGTAAATATCTTTTTCCGATTTTTATGATTTAATTTAAATAAATAAAATAACAAAATTTAAAAGTTAGCAAATTATCTTACTTCTATTTAATATTACATGATTATAGTTATCTTATTTTAAATTTAAATAAGGTAAAATTATTTTAAAAAAGTTTTAATTTAAAATTTAAAATCTGACCTTAAATTTAAAAATAAGATAAGATATAATCAAATTTAAAAATAAGATAGATAATTAAGCAAAAAAGATAGATATTTACTATTTTCAAATTCAAATTACACTGATATCATGAATAAATTTTAAAAAAATAATTAATTTAATTATGATATTTAGAATTGAATTAGGAATAGTAAATGTCTAAATACAAAACTACAAAAAAAATCGGAAGTTAAATCCATGAAATAGCATGAAAAATCGAAGAAAAAAGAAAAAATTACAAGCTGTACGGGTGCATGACCGAGAAACGTTGGCGTAGGAGGCTGCATGCAGCCTCTCCGCGCGCGGACGCCTCAGTTTCAGACAAGAATTGTGTCTGAACGCGTGCTATCCGAGAGACAAGCCCTCGTGCGCGCGCCCGTGAGATGATGCACGACTCTAATATTTTTTGGAACTTCAAAAAATCATAACTAATTCAAATTAAATCGAAATTGAGTTCTGTAAAAAAATAAATTGCTTAATTTTTTCCATACTATCAAATAAAAATAATTCCAGAAACAGATATTCAATTATTTTTCACGAAAATTCATAAACATCAATCAATCATCAATCAACACTCAAAACAACATGATACCATCCAAAACACAAACAAATCGTTTTAAGTCCAAATTTCTTGCAAGAAAATCAAATCAATTACCATGGCTCTGAGGCTAGTTGTTGGAAATTATTTTACCAGGATCTTAGATCTACTCAGAAGTATATTGATTAACACCCTAAATATGAACTTCTAAAACGATTATGAAATAAACACATATAAAGTATTAGAAAGCTTACATTGGGTGCAGCGAAATAATACGACTCCTTCCCTTCAGATCTCTAACCCTTGTATCGTTTCTGTTGCAGAGTATTATCAAGATTTGAACCTGGATCTCTTTCTCTCCTTCTTTAGTGCTGAAACTCCTTCTTATCGAATGTCTTTCTTCACGATCTTCCTCACTATGATTGAGGTATCACTTGCTGTGTGTGGGCACTACTCTAATCACTAAGAGGTTCGAAATTACAAGGGAGAAGAAGAGCAAGAAGTGGCGGCTAGGGTCTTAGAGAGAGAAGGCTCAGGTTTTTCTCTGAAGGAAATCAGATGTGAAAAGTGTAATTTTCCTGAAGCCTTCACTATCTATTTATAGCATTCCACTAGGGTTAGGTTTGAATTATTTGGCGTTAAAATGATGAAAATATCAGACGATAAATCCTATAAAAATGGCCGGCGATGGCTGTATGGATTTGGGCCTCACTTTTTGCAATTTTGCAGTTTTATCATTTCTGCATCTCATTTTCTGAAAAACGCCAATTTTCAAATTCAACCATTTAAATGTCAATTCTAACTATTTAATAACTATAAATAATTATTAAATAATATTGTCATCTATCATATTTATTAATTGAACCATACAAAGTATCATAATTAAAAAATATGCCCCTAAAACTCTTTCTTTACAATTTCGCCCTTGTCTAATTTGAGAATTATATTTGATTAATCAAAAACAATTATATGAGTCGTACAAGCAATATTATCTCAACTAGTGGGGGGACCATGGGTCTATATAACCGAGCTTCCAATAAGCAGATCAAGAATTTATAACCTAAATTCACTGACTTATTAATTCTTCGTTGAATCCACGCCTAGAACTTAGAATTGCACTCCCAGTATATAGAATGTTCTATATGTTCCACAATATAGACATATCATTAGTTATCTATTGTTATAATCCTAATTTGATCAATGATCCTCTATATGAATGATCTACACTGTAAAGGGATTAGATTACCGTTAGACCCTACAATGTATTTTATCCTTAAAACACTTAACTCCGTATAAAATGATATTTCAGCTTGTGTGAAATGAGTACTCCACCATTTATTTTTGTTTGGTCAAGCTCGAAGGAGATCATCCTTTACTTACTATTCGCCAGATAGAAGCTATAGATTCCATGTTTATGTTAGCTCTCCCACTCAATTGCACTACCGTGTTCCCAAAATGTACATATCACCCTGACCTAAAAGTAAGCTTAACTAACAAATCGAAGAACACGAATAGCCTCTTGAGATCGAGCCTAATCATAACACGATTAAGATCATTTGATCTTGGATAAACTAGGCAATATTGACTTGATTAGATATCGGTCCGTTTCGATGCATACTCCATGCACCCAACCTGAGCTTTACTTTAACCAATGCTCTAAAAAGAACATAGCATTTCTCCAAATGCAAATAAACTCTATTGTAGATTATCATATCAGTAAAACACTATGTCTGATAAATCTAGGAATCTTTATTCACATAGTCATGTTTACTTTCAAATATGTTCACAACACAATAAACAGGATCAAGTATGTGAAAAACGTTTCAAATGAATTTATAAATAAAATAGACAAGCAATTGATAAGGTGAACCAAAACATACACAAATGAATGAAAAATACTTCTGTTTCTTTATTGATGTTGAATATAATGGATTACATTGAAATGGAGTTTTATTTAGGGCATAAAACCCAACAGATATTACCCCACTCGGGTAGCAGGATATGTGCCCAGAGCCCAGCTCTCAGGCACTGTGCCAGCAGCAGCTCCACCGATGAGCGGCATACAGTTTTCTGCCACTCCCGGATATAGCCAGGGACAAGCCCTGGCCCCCGCATCGTCCCATTTTGGAAACCCTTCAGGGATAAACGGACAAGCCCCCTCGCACTCCGCTCCGACAGCCAGTCTAGCCGGTCCTTCCCAGGGCTCGAGGAGCAAAAGGTCCTCTAAAGGCAGCACCCGGACGGAGGAGAAGTGACAGAAAAAGGGGTATACTCCCCAATATACCCAGTACATGGAGTTAACGGACTCCCAAGAACGTGTGTACTTTGCCACTAGGAAAAATACGCACTACCGGAGACCGCCTCCTTTGTACAAAGACAGCTCTCGAAGGGATCCCACTAAGAGGTGCGAGTACCACAACGACATTGGGCACAGCACCAATGAATGCAAAAATCTCAAAGACGAGATTGAAAACTTAATCCGACTGGGACACCTGTACGAGTGGATCAAAAACCGTTTACCCCATCTTAACCCAGGTCAGGCGGCTGGAGCTTTGCCACAAGTAGCACCAGGGGGTGCAACAGGAGTATTGGCTCCGGTTGTTCCCCCCAGAGATGCTTAGCATATTCCCGGCCTGCCACCTAGACCTAACGGGAGAGTGGCCATGATCTTGGGAGGACCCCACATCGGAGGAACTACTCGCAAGGAGCTAAAACGGTACGCAGGGGCCGTGAAACACGATGAGGTGTGGGAAGTTACTCAACTCCCAGCTCAAAGGCCTCGGCTAAGGGATCAACCCATTACATTCACAGAAGAAGACACTAAAATAGTGTGTTTTCTCCACCATGACTCGTTGGTCATAGAGACCCCCATTGCCAGTAAGATCGTGGCCAGGATCCTAATCGACAATGGGAGTTACGTGAATCTGCTGTTCAAAGAGGCCTTCACTGCAATAGGCGTAACGGACCGAGATCTTTCGCCAAGTGGTTGCCAACTCACAGGGTTCAATGGAACAACACTTATCCCAATGGGAAAAGTGAGGCTTCCAGTTACCTTGTGCCAGAACACACCCCAGAGCACCTTCAAATACTGCACGTTCATGGTAGTGGACTGCCCAACAGCCTATAACGCAATCCTCGGCCGACCGGCCTTGGTGGACTTTGGTGCGGTCACGTCCATAAGGCACTTTGCCTAAAATTCCCAACCCAAGAAGTTGGGATAGGGACTCTGAGGGGAAATCAAGGGGAGGCTGGCAGTGCTACAACATTGCTGCCCACCTACCCGTACTGATGGTCCGAGAAACTATTGAGCCAGAAATGGCTGAAGAAGACGAGTTGGATCCCCGTGTGGGATCCGGAAAAATTGTAGAATCAATAGAGGACGTCGAGGAAGTGTCAGTGTGCGACCTGGACTCCACCAAAGTACTCCGGCTAGGAAAGAGCCTAGACCCGGAGGAAAAAGAAAAGATAATAAAGACACTGAAGGGTGCCATTGACGTTTTTGCATGGTGCCAAGAAGACATGACTGGCATAAGTCCCCACGTCATCACCCATGTCCTCAATGTCAACCCGGATATGCCGCCGGTCCAGCAAAAATGTCGTCCCCTCGACTGAGTGAAGGCCGAAGCCTTAGAGAAAGAGGTGGACAAATTGTTAATGAGCGGCATGATTTGAGATGTCTACTACCCAGAATGGATAGCCAATCCGGTCCTGGTGCCGAAGCCTGATGGGACCTGGCGAGTTTGTATAGACTTCACTGATCTAAACAAAGCTTGCCCCAAGGATTGTTTCCCTCTGCCCAGGATCGACCAGATGATAGACGCCACCTCTGGATTCAAACTAATGTCCTTCATGGATGCGTACGCCGGTTACAACCAGATAAAAATGCACGTAGCAGATCAAGAGTGCACTAGCTTCAGGACCGATGAGGGGGTATACTGCTACCTAGTCATGCCTTTCGGACTGAAAAATGCTGGCACAACTTATCAAAGAATGGTTAACCGGATAATCAAAGGCCTCTAGGGGCGAAATATGGAGGTATACGTGGATGACATGCTGGTCAAGTTAAAGGCGTGCAATAGCCACGCGGACAACTTAGAAGAATGTTTTGAAGTGGTCCGGAGATACAGAATGAAGCTCAACCCAAAGAAATGCACTTTTGGGGTTAAGTCAGGGAAGTTTTTGGGCTTCAGTGTCAGTCAGAGAGGGATTTAGGCAAATCCGGAAAAAATTCAACCTCTCTTGAGCATGCCATCCCCAAAGAAACACAAAGACGTGCAGAGCCTAACCAGAAATGTTGCTGCCCTGAGCCGTTTTATCTTTCGGTCCACAGATAAGTTCATTCCCTTCTTCAACATCTTGAAAAAGTGTCAAAAGTTTGAATGGTCTGACGAGTGCGAGGAGGCATTCAAAAAACTAAAAGAGCACATGGCCAAGCCTCCAATCCTGTCAAATCCCATTCTCGGAGAGGACTTGTTTCTGTACTTGGCCGTCTCCGAGCACGCGATCAGTGCGGCCTTAGTTCGGGAAGAAGAGAAAACTCAGCATCCTGTGTACTACGTCAGCAAACGCATGATAGGGGCGGAGACGCGATACTACGTCAGCAAACGCATGATAGGGACAGAGCCTCCAACGAGAATGGATCTGGAGCGGGGGTTGCAATGATATCTCCAAGCAGACTTCGACTCCAAGCAGCCCTAAGGTTCGACTTTTGAGCTTCAAATAATGAGGTTGAATACGAAGCCTTGATAGCAGGGCTGAGATTAGCAAAGATTGTAGGGGCTACAAGAGTAGAAGTCTACAGTGACTCCCAACTGGTAGTGAACCAGGTGTCCGGAAAATATCAGACGCGTGGAGAGAGAATGGCCGCGTATGTAGCGATAGTCTGGGAACTGCTCCACGAGTTCACGGACTATAAAGTAGAAAGGATCCCCAGGGAAAAGAATGCTCACGCAGACTGCGTGGTTAAGTTAGCCTTAGACAGTGAGATCGAGAAATTGGGGTTAGTGCCCGTGGAACGCTTGGCAGAGGCAAGCATCAAAATAAAATAGGCGATAACAATGGTTGGGCAAGAACCCAGCTGGATGGTCCCCATCATTGAATACATAACGAAAGGTGAGTTGCCCATAGAAAGGGCACTGTCCAGAAAGATTCAGTATCAGGCTCACCGTTATGTGATGATGGACAAAATTCTCCATCGAAGCAGACTCAGCATGCCTTATTTAAGGTGTGTATCGGACCCTAAAGCTACGCTAATTATGCTAGAGGTCCATGAAGGGTTCTGTGGAGATCATACAGGAGGACCGAGTCTCTCAAATAAAATATTGAGACAAGGATTCTTTTTGCCAGCAATGAAAAAAGAATGCATAGACTACATCCAAAAATGTGATTCGTGCCAAAGGTTCGCGAACATACCGAGAGGTCCTCCCAATGAGATTACCCTGATGACTAGTCCCTGGCCCTTCGCGATCTGGGGGATAGATCTTATTGGGTCCCTGCCAACAGGAAAGGGAAGAGTAAAGTATGCAATAGTAGCAGTAGACTACTTCACCAAATGGACGGAGGCTGAGCCAATGAAGACCATAACTGCTAAAAGAGCACTAGACTTTGTTATTAAAAACATAGTGTGTCGATATGGCTTGCCTCACAAAATAGTCTCTGACAATGGAAATGAATTTGATTGGGAAGAGTTCACTTACTTCTACAACCAACACGGAGTCGTTAAAAGCTTCTCCGCAGTGGCTAGACCACAAACAAACGGACAAGCAGAAGCCGTCAAAAAAATCCTAAATGTCACTTTAAATAAAAAGCTGCTGGCCTGCAGAAACAACTGGCCTCAAGAATTGCAAAGAGTTTTATGGGCCTACCGGATGACACCAAGAACAACGACCGGCCACTCGCCATTCTCAATGGCGTACGGTTGTGAAGCAATGGTCCCGCTAGAAACGTTATTCCCATCCCACAGGAGAACGACTTATGATCCAGCTACAAACCAGGCTTTATTACAGGAAGCGCTGGATCAGGTTGAAGAGCTCCGGGACGAGTCTCCAATACGAATGACAGCTTATCAAAAGAAGGTGACTAGATATTTTAACTCTAAAGTTAAAAACAGAAAATTCACTATTGGGGATATGGTCTTAAGAAGAGTCTTCCCAGCTACCCATGAACCCAGAGTGGGGGTACTCCTTGCAGATCCATTTGCTCCTCGAAATACTTGAGGTTGGACAAAGGATATTCCTTTCCAGTATACATCTTCCAGGTTGGCATCTTAAACTTGTGTGGCAACTCCAAGATATTGATCTCTGGGGAGAAAGGGGTTCCACGTGCTCGATCCAACTCAAGATCGTTGTTCCTCTAACCAGCCAGGCCTTGGAACATATTTTTTTGTTCGTCCAGCTGTGCCTGCATGGCTGGACTAACTTGTTCGGCCTCTTGGCCGATCTGAGTCACGTCAGCATCTTTATGAGTGGGATTTTTAGCGCGGGTTCCGAGTTGCACGATTGGCGTGTCAAGCTGATTGTCCACTCCTCTCCTCCTGTTCAGATCGTTTCTGAGATCATAAGTCGTCCCCAACCTATCAAAAACGGAAATTCCTGGCAGTCTCAGTGACTGCTTGGTTTGGCCAATTTGCTGACCGGTACCATTAACTTGGTTGGAGTTATTGGGTATAACTTCTCCCGATGAATTACTGCACAAGGTCTGCCCGCCTACCGCTTGGCCCACAGGTGGAACCTATGACCGCGGATTTGATGGCTGACCATTTGTAGTCTGGGAGGTATTCCTCGTTGGATCTTCGTCTGTTTTGCCCAAGAGAATGACATTCGCAAGCTACTTCCCGACAGTTTGATAGGCTTTTCGTATCAGCACAGTGGTTTGCCGACTGCGATCGTCAATGATTGCTTGCTGAGCCCTGAACGTTTCCATCTCCTTGTCTCTCCATTCGACAAACATGCATCTCTGCTCTTCAAATGCGAGATTTATCGCAGCACAGAGTTCCTCCGTATCATGATGTACGGTGTTGGTATGACCCTGCATGATTCCAAGAGGAGCACGACGGTTCTGGATTTCAGTGTCATCTAAAATGGTTGTTTATACATTGGTAGCGGGTGGAATGGCTATGTTATGAACACCCTGGTTGGCTGTTGAACTAGTATTCACAGTCTCTTGCACACCAGGCGCGATTTCATCCAAAAGAGTCCTCACACCGTGACCCGTAGTTGATGGCTGTCAAGGATTTATGGGTAGGAGAACCCTTTGGTTTCCTGGCTTCTGTAGTGCAAGATCCAAAACCTGGGGATTCGCTGGATCAACCATGCCTCTACGAGTCTTTACCACCATCTTACTTGTGATTAAATTTGGAATAAAGAGCGATCCTTGAGTTTAACTCTCAATGAAAGCACCAAAATGTTGACCTCGCTTTTAGCCAATGATAACGAGTCTAATTTTGTAAGTGACGAGCAGTTTAATACGAATGAAATATAGTAAAGCAAATAAAGACACAAGAATTTTATAGAGGTTCAGCCCCGAGCAGTTCGGTAATAGCCTAATCCTCGTTATTTACGTTGAATAAAGAGCAAGGAAAATGGTTCCTTTTCTTAGAGCTCTTACAGTAGTATCTCTGAATATGAACTTTTAGACAAAATCTCTCCACCCTTGCCCAGTGAATATGAATCACTATTTATGGGGCTGTAAGCTTGGAGAGGAAGTATTTCCCTTCTAGTTACAATTGATATAATTAGAAAGATTGCATAGTAAATACATAATATCCTAATCATGGGATTTGGACAGCATTCCATATCTCTGTAATCTAATCCCAAAGTCATAGGGATTTCCTTGATGACTCACGATACAAAAGCTAAATTTGCTAAGTGTTGGCGTGCTGCGCAGATTGCTCACTGCTAGGTCTAGAGGACTTCATCTGAGCAAATGTATGAGGCGCCCTGTTCAGCCTGTATCTTGCGAGCAGGTGCCTAGAGTTGATTTCACGTGTCACCATCATGTGATGCAACGTCAGAGTGCAAAAATTGGGATCACAGTGTTTATTTGGATGGTTTCAAGTTAGTTTATGTGCATGTTTGATGATTGTATGGAAATCACAATGTATGTTGTAAAATATTTTTTGTTTCGTTCTGAAAATATTTGTACTAGAAATTAGACAAAAAATTAATGAATTTAGCTTTTACAAATCTAATTTGGATTTTTTATGAATTAATTATGATTTTTTTTTAATTTAGATGAAAATATCTGGGTTTGGGTTACACACGTGCGCGCGCAGGGATGTGGTGTCGCTCGGACAGCACATGTCTTTTGACAAGTGCCTGACCGAGGATTCTTGAACAAGGCTTTGTCTGAAGGGCTTCTCACGCCTAGTTCCCTCAGCCAACAGTGGCTGCACGCAGCCTGTCCACTCGCCCATTCCCTTCATCCGCGAGTGCAGGGGTATGCATTGCATGCCCTTGTGCCCAATTTTATTTATGTCATTAAAACAAAATTCAAATTTTGGTAGAATTTTTTGTAGAATTTGAATTTTCAATTAAAAATCTAATTATCAGAATAAAATTAGTTTTAGATATTAGTAGCCTTTGAAGTTGAAATTTAGCTTTACGGCTAATTTTGAAATTTTTGATTATTTTTGTTTATTTCATTTATTTTAATTATAAGATCATATATTACTTATTTAATTATGAAATTTGAAATGATCTTATTTTGATATTAAAATATTAATAAAATTTAGAAATAATCTAGTTGAAGTTTTAAATTTGCTAACCATATGAGATTTTAATAATTTGTTATTGTTTGAAATATATTTTATTAAATTAAATTATAAGATTAGAAAATTTTTGTTTTCACATTTTATCTTATTGGATAATTATTTTAATTAATATTTTATTTTTGGCAAAATAACATGAAATTTTGAAAAGCTTGTTAATTTTTGTTTGAATAGAAATTTTAGGTTTTTGTAACCATAAAATTTTCAAACTTAGGTTATTTTTTTTATTTAATTATTAAATAAAATTGGTCATATCGTAACCATAAAATATCTTATTTTTCAATTTTTTTATATTTGGTTATATTCAATTAATTAAATTATAAGATCAATAATACAATATTAGAAATATCTATATTTTAAATTACGATATTATTTTATATTATCTTATAAGATATTTAATTAATTTAAATTATTTAAATAAACAGAAATTTTTTGAAACATTGGTTATATATTTGAATTTCAGTTAGAATTTAAGATATTTAAGAGATTTGTTAGATTTTAAATATTTTTAAATATTTTCTAACAACCTAAATTTTAAATTCTGGTTAAGATATATTTTAATTTTAAAATAGACATATTTCAACCTCTTTCCAGTTATCTGTTACATGTTTGTAATATTTGTTTATTTATTTATTCAAAATTTTTTTACAAACCTATTATTTATCTGATCTGAATTACTATGATTAACTTTTTGACAGATCCAATGATCTGATTTTAATCGTAGTCCAATAGTCAATAGATCTTATAAATAATTTGTAACAGGTAAATTTTGCAATTTCTTTCATTTGTGTAAACCTAGAAGCATGATAGGGCCCATCCACATCATTTGACCTATGTGAGCCTATATGTTTGCTTTTCGGCTTAGATGCATATAGGAAGCCCATTTAAGTTTTAATTAATTAAGTAGACTAGGTTGCTAAAATAAAATTTCACATAAGATAATTTCCTCTCCTCTAGGCCTTGTGTAAGAGTTAGGGGGCCATTAGTAGTGGGTACGACATACTGAACCCAGCCCTCCCTCACACGAACCACCCCAAATGTGAAGGCCCATTTGACTTATTTAAATAATTGTATTAGGTTAATTACATTAGTCTAACCTAATTAAAATTTAATTAGCAAAATAATTAATTTTAAAATATATGAATTTATTTTTCATTGAATTATTTTAAAATTAATTTTAGAAAAACACTTAGCTAACGAGATATATTCTGTTATACAAGAAATTTGGTAAGCACATCACATGAAGACACGTGTCGAGTTGGGAAGAACGAAGAACTCAAACATGCAAACGAAAAGTACACTTAGCATGGAACAACTCGTTGGAAATATAATTCGCAGGGTATGTTTATAACTCGGCCGCCTGGATGGCCTTTTGCGAGACAGAAACGTACGAACTGCTAACTTATGTATTGACGAGAAGCTATGTGGGTGCACGCGTGCATGAAGAGGCCTCAACCACGCTGCATGAAAGAGAAACGACAACACTAAAAACACTTAGCGTATATTATACAATATACAAACTGAGTATAGATAGTTTGACGAGTCAAGATAACAGACAACGAGGCGTTTATCTCGCTAGAAGATTCTATGCATGCGAGGAAGATCATCTCGACCCTAGAAAATATAGTTATCAGATTTAAACAATATTAGTCTCGAGAAGCCAAATGACAAGCATCTGCTCGCAATCAAAGTTAACTTGGCTCCATTCTCGGCGAGGCATCCCTATGAGATAAGGCTTACCGTATATATTTGATCATGCGCTCATCTCGGCCCAATAAAAGCAGGATATTCATAGTTGTTTAAAAACCTCATTTATATAGCTTGATTTGTAATCAAATCCCCTGATTTAAGGTAATAATTGATGTAACGATTATTGCAAACTTTTGTAAATCACTATCCACTATGTAATTATAAATAGTGGCAGACACGATCCAGAGGAGGGACGAAAAAACTCATATGAAAGAGGCCCTGAAAAAATACTCAGAAATCTGGATAAGATTGACTCATGAACTATGCAGATTTCTAATTGCAAAACCACGTAAAAAACCCTAAGTTCATATTTTATTTTTCTATAGCTTTTATTTTTTTTGTGTTGCAATATTACCGCGAGGCTCAAATTTGGTTAATGCAAATTTGCGTTAACATTTTGGTGTTTTCAATTAGAGCCTCTGTGAAAAAGCTCAGAAAAAAGCCTTCTGACATAAAAGTAATAGATGACACCAAAGATAACAACCCTCATGAAGGAATAAATCATTGCCCCGGGAAAGAACCATTGAGTCCTTAGGGATCTATCAAGTCATCGAATGAACAGAATGCAAGCCCCAAGAAGACCCAATATTGGGGCCCCTTGCTTGACGGAAATTGGATGAGAAACAATCGTCCACTCCCTAACCAGGTTGATGAGGATGGCGCTTACGACCCAACCAGATACATACCAATCGTGGAATTAGAAAACTGCCATCTTAATCGTCGATTGGAGGAAGTAAATTGGCGTAATGCCAAGTTGGAGAGTGAAATAGGTGCAGTAAAGGCAGCGCAGGAAGATAGTACCCAAAATCAAGCTGACCTTGGGAAAAGAGATTCTTGAGGCAAACCTCATGGCTCGAAGACCAAGGGGTAGAGGATAACCCAGAGATATATTTAGAACACTCAGGAGATGCAACTTGTGGGAACTGAGGAGAACCTAGAGACACAGCCTGAGATACGTGGAACATTAGACGAAAATTGCCAACCCACTCTTCAGGCTCAAGAGAATGAAACTCGTGCAAATCCTTATAGGAAGACAAAGGTGAATCAAACCTTGAGTGGAAGGGCAAGGTTTGACCACAATTATGACAAGAGGGATCTACAAGGACATCCGAACCTGAAGAAGCGTGACCTCCGTCAATGACTCAGTTCAAGGTAAAAGGATTCATTCCATTTGCAAATGCATGAGTTGGAGAATAAGTTCAGAGGGCATCAAGTCACGAAACCCAGGAGACAACTGGGGCATGATACTATAGGAAAACCTGATTTGGAGGCCTCGAGATTAAAGAAAAAAGATGATTCCAAAAGGCTACTCAAGGATGAGAAGCCCAACACGTATATTCCTCTTTATGCCAAATATAGCGAGCTCAACGAAACTCGGGAAAAAATCTACCTCGCACATGTATAAGAAGCCATTTTTGGCGAGCCAACACCTATGAAATATGTGAGGCGCAAGAGGGATCCAAATAAGCGGTGTGAATATCATGGTGATATTGGTCATACCATGGAAGAGTGTCATCAATTGAAAGATGAGATTGAAGGTCTCATATCGCAAGGACAACTTCAACGATATATGAAATGGCAGGAAGATGCCTATGATCAGTTTGATTTGTCCAATAACTCAAGCGACTGAAGATTATAACCCTCTTCCGTGAGAAGAAGGGAGGCTTTGGTTATCTCGAGAGGGAGCGGGTAACAAGAATTCAAGGGGTAGTTACTCCGATAAAGTAATTGTGTAAAAGAATTGCGACGTGAGTAGATATCGGCCCACTGTGGTTGCCATATCAAGCTGCCACATGGAAAGCTGGACGTTAACCAGTAGCAGTTGTAGACAAACAACTAAAACTAGGATTACTTTACTTGGAACCCCAATATATGCCAAGGATTGACCATGGATATTGAAACAAATGTGGGAGTATGTCTGGGATTGATCCTGGACATCAAAACCCGTTTTATCAAAACCAGATGCTCCTGAAAGATTGATAAAATAAGCAATTGAACTGGGGAAGTTCTTTTGAGATTAACGATTGTAAAAGACATTACTGATGAAAAATTTTAAAATCCAATTGTGAATAAAATAATCATTTCTTTCAAACAAGTAATTATAAAGTGTAAACCCTTTAAAATTACTTGAGGGGCATATATGTATGATTAACCGAAATTGATCTGGAAATACATAGTACAATGCAAACCCATCGTTTCAAAAAAAAAAGGGCCTCGACTAAACCTTTTTGACAGAAGAGGGTTTGAACAGTTATAACTCCCTAACCAAACCTTTTCGACAGAAGAGGGGCTGAATCGTTATAATGCCTTGATCAAACCTTTCTGACGAGAAAGGGATCAAACAACTGTAACTTTTGATTTATAACCTAACTGACGAGAAAGGAAAATCAAAAGTTATGACTAGCGCATAAAGCTAAAAACTAACGGCTCGTGCTATGGGAAAGTATTAAGCGAGACATCCAAATGTCTTGAAAAAATTCTTAAGCCCAACACGTGTGTAGAAATTTTAACTACTCATGTAAGTAATGAAAATATATACAAGATGACAAGTTCTTTAAAAATATATTTTAATGTGCTTAAAATCAAATCATTTCCGATGATCGCGAGACAGAATCGATGATGGCTCGTAGATTGAGGAATGGGCAGATAAGTTGCTCGCACGTAAAGTAGGAAATTAACTACTTAACGTCGGAGGAAAGGATAATCAATGGAAACCCCTAAAAACAAGCAAACATCCGCATAATAAAGTTTACACTTAAAAGCCCGAGGCATTAAAAAGCAAAGTTGGTCGTCCAACCTTGCAAATCTGTCTTTACAAAAAACTGCCACTAGGGGCAAAATCATTGTCTCGGCCAAAGGGTCATTTCCTAAACGAGAAAAGGGAGATAAATAGACAAAGTCTACATGCTGGGAGACTTGGACAGATCTTCTTCTTCTTCCTCGACCTCGCTGTCTTCTTCTTCCACCTTGGTCATCTCGCAAAGAGCTAAGGTTTCTTCTTCCTTCTCCTCCAAAAAGCTGGTATCTATGTTAGGGTCGCAAAGCCAAGTCCGATATACAGCGTGAAAACCAACTTTATTGCACCGTTCTACGGTCTTGACTTCTTTCTTAGAAAGTTTTTCAGCAAGCATCTCCTCAAACTCATCGGCTTTGACTTTAATGGTCTTCTCGGCCTCCACTTTTGCCTTCTTGTGCTTCCTCTTTTGCCTTCTCAGCTTCCATCCTTGCTTTCTCTATTTCCTCCTTTGCTTTCTCATATTCTTGCCTAAGGCGGGTAATCTGCTATCGGGCATTGCCTCGTTGCTCACTCATAACCTTGCATTGGGATACCGATTTGTGAGCCTCACCCTCCAAATACTCGAGCCGCTCTTATAGTAGTCTATTGGAAGCAAAAGAAGCAAAAGAATCCTTGACAATTGCAAATAGATGAATATGAAAGAGGTATAAAAAGATAACATAGTGATAATAACAAAGTCGACATACAATGAAGTGACAGTCTAAGCTCCTTGAAAGCATCTATTTTTGACTTGTAAGACTGAGAAAATCCCAATCAAAGGGAAGGAGAGTTTGAAGTTTGCGCCAACAAGCGACTCCATATGCTTGGGCAAATTCAGACCCAGCTTTTCTGGCTACGACCGACAGGGTCTCAATGGCCTGACTCGGAGAAGCAGTAGCGGGGGTCGCCTCAGGATGAGGAGCATTGGCGTTGGGAACAACTGGAGGAGGAACTTGCTTTGGGATCTCATTGTTCGAAACGTCAAGATTGATAGGCTCGGCCAGTGATTTCTTCTTATGGGCGGTGGTTTTCCTTTACTTCTTGGGAGGAACCACTTTGGCAACAGTAGGAACTCCAGAGTTGGATGTCCTTTTCTTCCCCTTACGGTGAAGGATGTCTTCATAACCCATGTCTGCAAAACAGGACGAGGCGTTACAATCATTATAAAAGCCGATTAAAAAGAGGAGGAGTATAATTTTCAACCTAAGGGATTTACCAAAATCACTAGAAGGCGAGCTATCACTAGATGAAGCGGTAGAAGGACCATAATATTCTCTAAAATCCCTACAAAAGGCTCGCATCTATGTGACCAGCCCAATCTTCCGTAGTACCGTATTGCTCGGCTATACCATAAAATGACTCGTGACAGTTAATCTAGACATGGAATCTAGGATACCAACTGTCAAATTTTTGAGCAATGCGGTCCACGAGAATGGAATTCCAAGTATAAAAATTAAGACAGGAGTCTTGGAAGGTAACTAATGTATTATGTTGAGCCCTAAGTACAGTAGGTGCCCAGCCACATTGATTACCTCTGGATGCTCCTTCACCGGATTCCCGAGGGGCAGTGCTTTGAAGGTATTGTGCTTGGGCCAAGCGATCCCAGGCCTAGTCTTCGGGTGGAACAATTATTTGCTTCCAAGAAGAATACTTGGGAACCTTGTAATCGCAAGTGTATTCTTTATCAGCGAGAAAGCCCCCCGATCGCCAGTTAACTTCGTTCAGAAGGAATTTGCATGATCAGAGACCTTAAGGGAGAGTTATCAAGCGTCTCTGCCTACTAACCATCTCAGGGGTAGGAGTAGGTTTTGTCAGAAGAGCTGTCAGAACAAACAAAACATTCATCAATTACTTGAAAAAGGAAGATT
This sequence comes from Cannabis sativa, assembly GCF_029168945.1. Classification (NCBI taxonomy): domain Eukaryota; kingdom Viridiplantae; phylum Streptophyta; class Magnoliopsida; order Rosales; family Cannabaceae; genus Cannabis; species Cannabis sativa. The sequence continues at coordinate 41,517,781 of NC_083605.1, read as the reverse complement.
GATGTAAATAAGTAAGAAGAGAACAATCACTTACAAAGAAGTTTCCCTTGAAAGACACCTTATTTTGCAAGTCTACGATAATTTTTGGCTCGCTAGCGTGAGTACCAAGAAAGAAAAATCCCACTACGACATTCTTCCTCGATGGAACGACGTTAATTAAGTAAAGATACTCAATCTCTACGGGTGTGGGACACCCGCAATTCATAATTGTGTACAAGACTTTCAAACTAGCGACAATCCTGAAGGAGATGGGAGTCAGCTGGAATGGGGCAACCCCAATGTGCTTTATGTAGTCTTTGAAGTAGTACCAAAGAGGGAGGAAGGTGTTGAGAGTATTTTACTAGGATCTAGATTTACTAACAAATGTGATTCATTAACATCCTAAATATGAATTCTCTAAAACAATGAAATAAACACATAAGGGTTTAAGTAAACCTTAAATTGATTGGAGCGAAATATAATGACTCCTTCTGTTGACTTCGCTTTTAGCCGACGACAATGAGTCTTTTTGATAAGCGATAAACGATATGTCCTAATGAGAATATTTATAAGAAAGGAATAATAAGACCTAGGAATTTTATAAAGGTTCGGCCCCGAGTAGTTCGGTAATAGCCTAATCATCGTTATTTGTATTGACTTAAGAACAAGGTGTTGGAAATATTTTACCAGGATCTAGATTTACTACCATGTATGTTTCATTAACATCCTAATATGAATTCTAAAATAATGAAATAAGCACATATAAAGTTTAGGAAACCTTACATTGGGTGCAGCGGAATATAATGACTCCTTCCGTTCAGATCTCTAGCCCTTGATTCCTTTCTGTAGCAGAATCAAGATCTGAACCTGGATCTCTTTCTCTCCTTCCTTTGATGCTGATTCTCCTTCTTGTTGTTTGGAATCTCCTACAGTCTCACACACTATGATTGAGATACCACTTGCTGTGTGTGGGCACTACTCTATCCCTCAAGGATTTCGAAATGGAAGAAATAAAGAAGAGAGAAGGTCGCGGCTAGAAGATTTTTTCTGAAGGAATGAGATGCATCATCTTTTCCTGAAGCCATCACTACCTATTTATAGGTAACCACCTAGGTTTAAGTTAGAATTATTTGGCATTAAAATAATGAAAAAATAAATGATAAAAGCCTATAAGAGTGGCCGGCCATGGGCTTTGGATAATGGGCCTCACTTATGCAATTTTACTGTTTTATCATTTTTGCATCTCATTTTCTCAAAAACGCTAATTTCCAAATTCAACCATTTAAATGCCAATTCCTATTATTTAATAACTAAAAATTAATTATTAAATAATATTGTCATTTAATATATTTATTAATTAGACATATAAAGTCTCTTAATTAATAAATAAACCTAGAATCTCTTTTCTTTACAATTTTGCCCTTGCTTAGTGAAAATTCATAAACTAGACGTAGTCTAACTTTAGAATTTTAATTGATTAATTAAAATTAATTAACTGAGTCTTACAAGCAGTATGGTCTCAACTAGTATGGGGACCATGGGCATATATTTCTGAGCTCCCAATAAGTCGAACCAAATTTACTAAGTAAATTCCCTAACTTATTAATTCCTTATTGAATCCACACTTACCTGATACCTACTTGATTGTCTTCCAATGTTCCTCTCCTAGATTAATCTGATACCTACTCATTACGACCACTCAACAGCAGGTGTCTGGTCTAAGGCATACTAAAGCATATCTGAGACCTCTCATTGTTGATTTAAGAAATTCTTTCATGGCTCTATCTTTTCTGGAATAGTTGAGACTTTTCCTTAGATAAATAAAATCTATGCGTAGAAGTTGTGAAGCTTCTATAGATTGCCTTTGGAAAGAAAATGCTTCAGCATCTCACTAAAGTGAGTTGCTTGAATTAGAGTAAGTAATTAACCAGGTACACCATAAGCCGTAGGTTTAGATCAACTCAAACCTATAATACTATGAACAGGTAGTTTTGTTAAGTCCATTGAATAGACTTATAAACTAAAATTTCCTTTCATGTCCTTGTAATAGAAAACTTTAGGTTACTCCATGTGAATGGATTAAATCATAGTTCTCTTAGCTTTTCTTCTTAGTTTCTTATCTTGACAATCCATTACTTGTTTAAACTGAAAATGGATTTTAATCACTAGTGTTTTCCAAGTCATAAGAAGGCGAGTTCCTAGAAACCCTCCCACTATGACAAGGTACCGTGAATTATGTCTAAGGAAACTAAATTGTATTAACCTCTTCGGTTGTGTCAAGACAACAGAGGCAGTGGGATCATCTTGTATCGAATAAGATGATAGAACATTTATGGAATCAAGAAAAATTATCTCCTTTATTTTCTACCTTATTTTTAGACGTAGTCATTTTCTTATAAAATTAGTATTTGTTTAAACAAACACTTTCTTATCTATTAACTATGGGACGCTCCACCCCTAATCACTTAGAATAGCTAACAAAACATGCAAACCACAATTCTAGCTTTTCTTAAGATTTCGATTAGGTCATCCATGAACCTAGTAATGATTTACATTAAGTATACAACCATTGCATCATTCTGAAATTGTATCACCATAGAAGGACTTAGGCAACGACTAATAACTAATCAACAATATGCAAGTCGAATTTCTGGGGAGGTAAGTTGGGATATAATTCAAAAACTCAATTTAATGATCTTTGAACTGCATATCTACTAACTATTTCTCCACAAATATCAGTTCCCAAGATCTTTAACCACTCACATTAATGACTTAGGTTTAGTTACATCAAAGAGTTCTTAGAATAGTGCAAGTAGATTCTGGTCACAGAATACTAAACTCCTATTCCATACTAACATACAGTTTGAATCCATTGATAGAAATGGTTAGTAAACACTTGTGAAAGTGTAACTGTATAATGAGTAATTCTTTCTTGGACCACCACTACTAATTTAACTCTAAGTTTGATTTACCCATACAAGTAGGAGATTTCTAAGATTGAGGATTTATATCATTTTGAGATGGAATTTCGGGAATATAATCATATGCGTCATTTAATTAAAAAAAATAGAAAGACATGAAATTATTTATAGACCATTCATCCAATGATATTTTATTGAGCTAATTCGAAATGAATAAGCTAAGAGGAATTAGGATAATTTCATATTTAAATAGGAATCAAACGATTCTCCGATTAATCTTATTTATACAATCTTCTTGTTTCATATTGTAAATACTAGTCTAAGGTGTCATCTATTGATGAACAACTAGATGTTGCATTTACAATATTTATCTTTCGAGATCTAACACTGTTATGTTTGTCTAATGGTGACAATCCATTAGGGATTTATCCCATTAGAAAAACAAACCAAGTTAGACCAACAATGAACATTCGAAATTAAACTACAATTTAATAACAGAAAATAACATGGTTCAATATAAATTCATACACAATTAAGAAATTATTAAACATATAGAAAGTAGGAATGACAAGTTAAAATACTAAAACATACAATCCTAAATAATTTCCAAGGTCTCCAACAAACTGATATCAGTGTCCCGTTTCGGCGAGAGTCAAAGCTACCATCCATTGAATAGTTGTCAGCTCATCTAAAATGATAAACATTCTAGCAACCTTTTATTCGATCAAGATTGGAATCCGCATTGTCCAGTTTAGGCGAGAGTCAAGGCTATTCTATCTTAGTAGCTTCCACCATTGTTTCATACTCTTGCAAGTCTTATACAGTCGCCACCATTAGGGTGATCAACACTATATAAAAAACTTACAAAATTACTTATCTGTCGAGATTAAACGGTGCTAACTTGCTAATGAACGTTCCTCCATTAGGGAGGATTACTCACTAAAACAATAGCTATGTAAAACCAACAATGGAGATCGAATGTCCTAATAATAATAAAGCTCATTATTTAATGAAAGTTGTATTTTCTTCTAATATTTATTTTAATCAATTTATTTTAAATATATATTTATTTAATTAAAATTTCCAATTTAGAATAAAAAATTCTAAATTCTAAATATAAATTTTAATTTAATATTTATAAATTATACTTAGATGGATATGAAAATAACGTGAATTATTTCCATCTTAGTAATAATTTCCAATAAATATTTAGAAAATTATTCAATTTAAGTTGTTTCAAAATTAATTTAAATTAATTTACAGCTCAAATTTAAATTTCTATAAATATATATTGCATTTCAAAAAATGAAGTGTATAAGAATACTACTTTCGAAAATGCTTTAAAATAAAGTAAAAATAAATCCTGGAAAAATTATCTTAATTTTATGTTGTCCCAAAATTAATTAATAAATTTAATTTACAACAAAAATATAATTTTCCTATTTAATTAAATATTTAAGAAAAATTTCAAATATTTAAAATTCATGATGAAGAATCAACTTAAATATGAATTTTCTGTATAATCAAATACACCTGAAAAATACTTCAAGCAAAATAGATAATAACTATCTAGACTTTCATGAACTAATTAATTCAATTTCTAATTATAATATATTTTAGTTCATTTATTTTAATTAATCATTAAATGAAAAAATCATTTATTTAAGTTGGTCCAAAATTAAAATAAATATTTTTCAAATAAAATTCGAAATTTCGGCATTAAAGAAATGCAATTTGGAAATTGTGGGAAAAAGATTAATAAAATAAAATAAAATATATTTTGAAAATTATTCTAATTTAAGTTATTCTGAAATAAGATTCCAAACATAAAATAATTTTCAATTTTAATTAAATAACATGAAAAATAACAATATTTAAGTATCATTATGAAAATCAACTTAGATATTGAAATTTTCAATTTAATTAAATGTATTAAATTCAAAAATAAATAATTAAATATAGAGGAAACTTAATTACTGATTCTAGTTTAACACTAGGAAAATATACTAAACTTAGATTCTACAAAAATTAATTATTAAACAATTAATTTCACAATCAATGATATTTTCCTAATTAATATTACAAATAATAATTACTATAGAAATAACTATCTAGAATATATATCATTAACTAAGTGTTTTTCTAAAATTAACTTTAAAATATTAAATGAAAAATAAATTTCATATATTTTAAAAGTTAATTATGTTGCTAATTCAATTTTAATTAGGTTAGACTAATATAATTAACCTAATACAATTATTTAAATAAGGCAAATGGGCCTTCACAATTGGGGTAGTTCATGTGAGGGGGAGCTGGGTTCAGTATGTCGTACCCACTTCTATTGGCCCCCAACTCTCACACAAGGCCCAAGAAAGAGAAATTTAACCTTTAAATAAACAATTGTTATTCATTGGATAAGCCCAAATATAATTGGGCCTAAATAAAATTACTTATGTAAAATGTTATTTTAGCAACCTAGTCCATTTACTTAGTAAAACTTAAATGGGCTTCCTATATGCATCTAAGCCCAATAGCAAACATATAGGCTCACACAGGTCAAATGATTTGGATGGGCCCTATCATGTTACTAGGTTTACACAGATGAAAGAAGTACAAAATTTACCTGTTATAAATTATTTATAAGATCTATTGACAATTGGACTATGATTAAAATCAGATCATTGGATCTGTCACCAAGTTAATCATAGCAATTTAGATCAAATAAATAATAGGTTTGTTAAAAAAAAAATTGAATAAACAATATAAAATTAAATAAAAAAACATATTGTCCATGTAACAGATGTGAAATAAGATATTAATATAATTAAATTATTATTTTTAAACTAACCAAATAAATTTTTGATAATTTAGGGTTGTTAAAACAAACCTTAAAATCTCAAAATAAAGAAACTAATTTTAAAGTATCTAGGTTTATTTGAGTCAAATTAAATTAAATATCTAATAAGATCAATGATTTGAAAGGAAAGAATCTCCAACATCACTTTCAAATCTTATAATTTAATTAAAATAAACCAATTGTAAAATAGATATGGTTAGATAATTATTATTTTAGGAATAAAATAATAAATAAATAATAATTACCATAATTATATGTCAAAATATCTCAAATTAAGCAATGTTCAAATTTCTACAAAAATATCAAGTTATTTAAATATTTAAGATATGATTTATAAATTTTCAATAAGGAAAAAAATGATATATATATAGAAAAATATCATTTTTAAATTATAATTTTTAAATAATGAAATATTTAACAAAATAACAAATTTTGAATTTGAAAATATTATGGTAAGTGTATCTATAAAAATATCTATGTTAATTTCAAATTTATTAATTATTTAATTTGTCATATAAGATAATTTTAATATAATATTTTAAACAAAAAGACAAAGTTATCTTTTAATTTAAAATATGTTAAATATCAAAATATCTAATCTTATAATTAAACAATATATAAATATTAAACTAGTTAACAAATTTTTAAATCTGACCATAATTGGAAATATTAGATTTTGGGAAACAATCCCGTAAAAAAAATTGGATTTTTGGGGAAAAACCATAAAAATTGCAATTTTGGATTGTGGATGCCCAAGAGGCTGCACGTGCAGCCTCTAGAGGCTGCATGACACCCAAAATGCGCGCGGAGCAGGTGAGATGGCAGGGTGGGATGAGCGGGTGAGCTCGGCGCTTGCAGCATAGGCACGGGCGAATGTGCAGGATGCCCACGGACGTGTCACGCGCGCGGATTGAGCTTCCAGACCGAGTTCCTGGTGCTCACGAGCACCCACTCGACAGCCTTGAATCCCGATTTTCCAAAATTCATAACTTCACCAATTTTTATCGGAATCAAGTTCAGTAAAAAAGAAAATTGCTTAATTTTTCACAAGGAATCCAAATAAAATATTTTCAAAAATAGAAAAAATATTTTTCATGGAAAAATTTCGTACAACACATACATTCATCACATAAGTACATAAACCAACATGCAACCATCCAAATCAACACAAAACATCGTTTTAATTCATATTTCATGAAAGTAAATTATTACCATGGCTTTGGTGCCAGTTGTTGGAAATATTTTACCAGGATCTAGATTTACTAACAAGCATGTTTCATTAACATCCTAATATGAATTCTAAAACAATGAAATAAACACATAAGAGTTTAAGAAAACCTTACATTGGGTGCAGCAGAATATAATGACTCCTTCCATTCAGATCTCTAGCCCTTGATTCCTTTCTGTAGCAAATCATAATCAAGATCTGAACCTGGATCTCTTTCTCTCCTTCTTTGATGCTGATTCTCCTTCTTTGTTGTTTGGATTCTCCTATAGTCTTACACACTATGATTGAGATACCACTTGATGTGTGTGGGCACTACTCTATCACTCAAGGAATTTTCGAAATAATGTGCAAAGTCATAAGTTTCCTGAAGCCAATACTTTCTATTTATAGAATGCCCTCTAGGTTTAGGTTAGAATTTTATGGCATTAAAATAATGAAAAAATAAATGGTAAAAGCTCCCATTTTGTTATTTTTCAATCCCATTTTCTCAAAAATGCCAATTTTCCAATTTTAACCATTTAAATGCCAATTCTAATTATTTAATAACTAAAAAAATAATTATTAAATAATATTGTCACTTAATATATTTATTAATTTAGACATATAAAATATCTTAATTAATAAATAAACCTAGAATCTCTTTTCTTTACAATTTCGCCCTTGCTTAGTGAAAATTCATAAACTAGACGTAGTCTAACTTTAGAATTATAATTGATTAATTCAAATTAATTAACTGAGTCTTACAAGCAGTATGGTCTCAACTAGTATAGGGACCATGGGCATATATTTCTGAGCTCCCAATAAGTCGAACCAAATTTACCAAGTAAATTCCCTAACTTATTAATTCCTTATTGAATCCACACTTACAACTTGGAATTGCACTCTCAGTCATATAGAACGCTCTATATGTTCCACGATATAGATACGTCATTAGTTATCCATTGTTATAATCCTAATTTGATCAATGACCCTCTAAAAGTTGATCTACATTGAATAGGCACTAAGTTACCGTTACACCTTCAATGTATTTTATCCTTAAAACACTTAGCTCTGTATAAATGATATTTCAACAAAGTGAAATGAGATCTCCACCATTTATCTCTGTTTAGCCAAGCTCAAAGGATATCATCGTTTCACTTCTAAATTTCTATAGAAGTTATAGAATCCATATCTATGTTAGCGCTCCCACTCAATTATACTATCATGTTCCCAAAATGTACGTATCAGCCTGACCCAAAAGTAGGCTTAACTAACAAATCAAAGAACACGAATAATCCTCTTGAGATTGAACCTAATCATATCAGGATTAAGATCATTTGATCTAGGATCAACAGGTGATATTGAATTGAATAGATATTACGGTAAATTCTAATATATCTAATCAAAGTTCAATATTTGTCCCTTCCGATGTATACTCCATACATCCGATACTGGTAAACTTTGCCAATGTCCTGGAAAGGACATAAAACTTTTCCAAGGTGTAAGAATACCTATTGTTGATTATACCATGTCAGTCTAAATCCATTGTTTTGACAAATTAAGGAATAAACTTTCGAACATATAATTAAGATTATATTCCACTGTGCAGACAACACTATAATCATTAACAAATTCACATGTTCTAGACTTAAATAGAATTTATACATTATATAATCATGAAATGAATCATGTGAACCATGCAACGTAAAATTTTATTTTTGATCTTTATTAATAAGTAAATCTGATTATATTGAAATGAGTTTTATTTAGGGCACAAAACCCAACAGCTCCTTCCCCCCACAAGGTCGCCTGGTTCTTCGACCTGAAGTCTACCACCAAGCAAGGCATGTCAGGGTATTTCTACTTCTCTCAGCCAGGCTTCAAGTGGTTGAGCGGCATGGACGACGAGGACATCAATAAAATAGGGTGTTTTGTTGATGAGTACTTCATGGTGAAGGATCCGAGCATCACCCGAACTGGGTTTCAGCAGATTTCGACATATCACCGTCCTCCCCTCACCCTTGCTCTTAGGGATAGAGCTCAAAAACTTGCCCGGTTGCCGAAGGAAGATAGGAATATCATCCAGTTGACCTCCGATGATAATCTGGTGAAGTATGGGCTTTACCCTGAGGACTTCTCTCCTAAGTCCATGGCGGGGAAGAAGAGGAAGTCTGATGATGGCCGGCGTGAACGAGCTCATAAGGAGAATGGGCTTATTCAATTTAAGCGTGAAGCTAACTTGAAGGGAGGTGCTAGGGCCAAGAAGTATGTTCAGGAGCCTTTGAATCCCGAATATGAAGCCGAGGCTGAGGCTAAGGCTGAGCAGGTGACCCCATTAAAGTGGAACAAGAAACTCCCGACCACGCCCAGCCTTGTTGAACATGCAATTCGCATAAGGGAGCCCACTTCACCTATTCGACCATCTCATCCCTTTCCTGGAAAAGGGAAGGCTGTCATGTCTGAGATAAAATCGATGTCAGGTGATGATGGACTTCTGATTTTCTGTGCGGGCGGTGACCTTGCATTTTACTTCTTTTTTGAGCTTCTTGACTTTCATGCCTTGTATTTTCTGATGGCTGTTTTCTAACCACACTGTTTTTGTTCTATGCAGACATGTCTCGGCAGATGCTCGATGCTCGAAGGAAGAGAATGGGCGGAAGCTCTAGCGCCTCTCCTCCGGCCAAAAAGTCTAGGGGCGGTGAAGGGTCCTCGGAGAAGAGACCTTCAAGAGAGGTAATTGATCTTTCGGAGGAGCTGACTGCTGCAAACCTTTCTACCCCCAAATCTGCCAAGTCCAAAGAGTTAGGACCACCAACGACTGGGTCTAAACTAGTCAGGAGTATTCCTGAGCGGGCGCAGGCACCAACTCCACCTTTGCCCATGTTGCCAGAGGCCAAAAAAGGCAAGGAGATGCTAACCCACTATATGAACCGGCTGTTTCCTGAGGTCTGTGAACAACTAGCTGGTGCTGATAGTGACTCATCTCTAGATGTGTTGGTGGGCGGAGTCGTGAAGGAGCTCACCAGGGTAAGTCTTCTTTGATACTTCCCTTTCACTTTCCACACTTAGCTCCATATGCTAACTTTTTTTCTTTGTGCAGGCCGGTTTGAAGTTGGCTTACACTTACTCCCGGGCTAAATCTATCACTTCCAAGAGTGCGGCTCTGTCCGACACCTTGAGGGCAGAGGCGGACTTGGACAAAAAGGAAGCTGCGGAGGCCAGGGTAGAAACTGGAGGTGTTCGGGTGGAGTTGGGCGAAGCCAACAAGAAGCTGTTTGCTGCTGAGAAGAAGATCTCCGTGCTAACAAAGGACCTCGAAGCTGCTAATCGCTTTGAGGAGACCATCGAGATCTTATCTGCTGAAGTTAACAGTCTTCAGGATGAGAGGAGTTCCTTGCGGCACGTTCTTCTTCGGTTGAAAGGAGGAGAGGGATGCAAAGGTGGTCTAGGCGGACTAGTTGAAGGAGTAGGTCAATGCTTTGGAGATAGCCGGCGTCGAGCTCTTCTTCGATTTCTGGAAGGCTAATCCCCACGCCAATTTTGACTACTTGGGCGAGGCTAAAGACATATAGCTTGAGTACTGCGCGGCCCAAGTTGCTTATGGTGGGAAAGAGGCGGCTGCTTCAACCTCCGGCCAAGCCTCTGGCCAGGCTGCTGATGCTTCTCCTGTTCGAACAACAGATCCTCCTACTCCAGTTGGCTCAGAAGAATCGAACCAAGAGCCTGGGACTCCAGCTGTTTAAACACTTCTCTTTTTATCTCCTTTTTATATATATACATTATATGCGGCCTCAAGGCCTTTTTTAAGACATCATGATCGACCAAGCGGTCTTTAAACTTGGAATTATTTTTCATTTTTTGGACAACGGGCTGACCGGGCGGCTTTTAATCGCGGTACTACTTGCTTTTGTCATCCTTAATGAATTTCATTCTCTGTTTATAATTGTCGTGCAATTGTGATTGTTTTATTTTTACCAAATGCTTTGTAAAGGTATAGGTGCCCCCCAAGTGACTGAGTAGACGTATGACTCTTGGTGACTTGTCTTTCGCAAATATATTGCTTATCGTTTCGGTGTTTTGGGTTCGACTAAACCTTTTGTACATACTTTAGGTAAATTATAATCATGCTGATTTTTTCGACTCAATAGAATTAGAAATACTATCTTTATTCATTTATCGATCAAGGCTAGTGATCTAATCTGATCTTTTAGCTTAACATGATATAAAACACATAAGAAATTGTACTTTAAAGTTGTCTTGCCGACCTGAGTACTTTTGTTTCTGAAACCCTTGCGCGTAGTCCGCCTACAAGGCCATTCACTTATAAGCGAATGTTCATTTAGTACTTTAAAGTGGTCTAGCGGACCTAAGTACTTTGAAGTGGTCTAGGCGACCTGAGTACTTTGAAGTGGTCTAGCTGACCTGAGTACTTTATTGGTAGTATTTCCTTAAATGTTCTCCATTCCAGTACCGTTGTACTAGAAAGAGTTGTATTTTTTCGTCATACTTACCCAATTTGTATGCTCCGGAGTCGAGAACTTCGACCACCTAGTATGGTCCTTCCCAGTTACGTCCTAGTACACCTGACGTGCTGTCTTTGGTGTTTAGGAATACCCTTCTTAGGACCATATCTCCCACAAAGAATTTCCGAGCTTTTACTTGTTTGTTGAAATACCAAGCTACTTTTTTTTTATGAGCTACTGTTGTCGAGTGAATTTCGCAACACCAAAATGTATTATTTAATTAATATAAAAAGAGAATTTTTAGGGAAGTGAAAAGTGCGAGTATTCGACCTAGAATGGCGAGTACTCGACTTGGAATGCAAGAACAATCAACAAGGCTGGAAAAATATCAATAAGACAAAGAATTATAGTGGTTCAGTCAGATTGTGATCTGCTTAGTCCACTGTAGCAAAGGATTCGTAGGTGCCATTTTCATGGTGGATCACCCCTTTATATACAAAGTAGGTGTCCAATCGGTTACATAAGGATCACATTCATTGTTAATCCATTATTTACATATTGAATTGCAATAATTAAACCCAAACAACGTTAACATTAATAAATGTGTGACAATTATTAAGTGCATCAACGTATGCGTCTTCCGCAACTGCGAGTTGACTGTTCATGTTCCGTTTGTTGAGCTCGCAGGGTAATCAGTACGTTTGGAACGTCTGCGCCCTTAGTTAATCGCCTCTTGTAGACCTCGCATGTTGAGCTGGTAGAACCTAGACATGCAAATTTATATCGGTTTGTCAGGGCTATTGGGTCTTTGGGACCAAATTGCATCATAGAGAGTTGGTCTCTATGCTTTCGCAGAAATATAGAGGGGATACTCGCATATATCCTGACATGTGTGAGTTGGATCTACCCTGCATAATGTGAATTACGGTTACGCGGTTCGACTTAGGTCGTACTCGCAGTATCTCGCTGGTTTTATCCTGGGCGAGGTCTAAACTTCGAGAAGTCTCTCACAGACATTTCAGCTTTCATTGGAAATCTGAATTCACGTGTCCTTTAAATAGGAGTCTGGTCTCGAGTTTCTAGGTGAGAGAAATCTCACTATAACACATGCCCCTAGTTTCGCGATGTGATAGGAGCGGTCACTGAGGGAAACTATTACTCGAGAGACAGCACGAGGAGGTGACCTTTTGGTTCTCCCGTCGAGGGTTTCGAAAAATGACGGCTGTAATTATTAGTTTTTATTACATTTATGGTGCCACGTCACAAAACTCCTCGGTTTTTGTGTAGGCCTGACCATCGTTGGCCGTTAGATTGGGCGACCTTAGGCATTCTGGCTGCCACGTGTCGTAATCCCAATTAATAAGGGATATGGGTATTTAAACCCTTTGATACGAATCAAAAACTCCCATTTTTCCCTCTTGCTCTTAACTTCCTCATTCCCTCCATTACAGAAACTTCAAAAACCCATTTCCAGATTTTCTACCACTTTTTCTACAATATTCTCAATCTCAGAAGTGGTCAAGAGCAATCGCAGAAATTAGAACTAAAGGTTAGTTTTCAAGTCATTGCATTTTCGTTTTCTGTTTGGAGAAAATATGCTGTACCTTCTGGGTTCGGGTATTTTAAAGGCTTTTTAGGAATGTATGCTTGTATGTGCTTATGAGGCTATGTGTTTTAGGTAAGAAAACCTGGGTAAATTCATAGAATATGACCTGTAAACTGACATAACCGCACACGACACATAGGCACTGTTTCACGTCTTGAATAATCGCGGATATTCGGATGAACAACTTGAATATTCGCTGGTGTTCAGATGAACAACTTGAATACTCGCATATTGCCAAGATTTACTTCCATTTGACTGTTAGCTAGATCTTTTAGGATTTTTATATATCGCGGGCTGAGTTGCGAGTGTATCAATCGCCGTTCCAAATGGTGGGTGTATCTCAGTATTCTAATGGTCATATATGCGATTATATGCCCCTTGAGATACTGAGGTACACCCAGCCATTTGCAATATGCGATGATACTCAAATTGTCGTACTCTTTGGCTGATAGGTAGTCTCGGAACGGTGGGGGTCTGCCAGTAACTTCAGGGCTATGCTCAAAAACGCATACCCCTTGAGTCACTGGGAAACTCCCAGCCGTTTCTGGAGGTATACCGCTTGGCCGAGGATGCGTGAATTACTTGCCCAAGATAGTTTTATCTCTTCTCGCATATTGAGGGGATGGTGAGTATTCGCAAGAAGGCTGACCATTCGGTCGAGTGCGACTTTATAATCTAATGCGGGTGAGATCACTTACTTTGCTTTTCACACATCCATCACGTTGAAAAGATCTTCTATCTTTCAGATGAGCGATTTGTCGGATAGCCAACAGCTCGGCTCCGGAGGCCGTGCATTTGACGGTGAAGCTGACCAGGAGGAGGACAGTTTTCTCCCCACTCCACTTTCCGAAGAGGAGGCCGCTCCAATAGAGCTAGGCCCGATGTCTTCTGTGTTTCGCCAGTTGTAGATCGAGGGTTCGTATTATAAGACCATAGGACTTGCGATAACTCGTCAGGCCAAGCCCCTTTGCGATCTTCTAGTTTCCCTTTTATGGTGTGTTTGATTATTTTATTAACGGCTTCAGTTTGTCCGTTACTCTGCGGGTAAGCAACTGCGGAAAAAGCCTTTTTAATCCCCAAATCGTCGCATAGCTGCCGCATCTCTTTACAGTCAAACTGTTTTCCATTGTCTGAAATGAGTTTATGCGGAATGCCAAAACAACAAATGATGGAGGTATAGACAAACTCGCGCAATTTCGTTGCTGTGATGGTTGCGAGTGCTTTGGCTTCAGCCCACTTTGTGAAGTAATCAACTGCGACTACAGCATATTTGACTCCGCCTTCTCCTTTGGGTAACTCGCCGATTAAATCGATTCCCCATACTGCAAAGGGCCATGGACTTGTGATAGAATGGAGGTTACTCGGAGGCTGGTGGGTGTAAGTGGCTATTCGCTGACATCTATCACACCATTTTGCAAACGTGAGAGCATCTTGTCGCAATGTTGGCCAGTAATACCCTTGCCGCATAATTTTTAAAGCAAGGGAATTACCTCCGGTATGATTGCCACAAATCCCCTCGTGTACTTCACAAAGTATGTAACCACAGTTTTCTCCACTGATACATTTGAGAAGCGGTTGACTAAAACTTCTGCGATACAACCTTTGGTCATATATTACATAACGGGCTGCTCGCTATCGCAATTTTCTCGCTTCTACTTTATCATCGGGTAGGAGCCCCTTCTCAAGATATGCGAGGATAGGAGTCATCCAAGTAATCTCCTAAACATCATCTATCTCCATGATTGCTTCTCGATCTATGGTTGGGCGAGCCAGTACGTCTACCGGAATCACATCGAGTAATTCGGCTTCTCTAGTTGAGGCCAAACGGGCCAATGCGTCTGCATGGGCATTTTGAGCACGCGGTACTCGAGATACAACTACATTTTTGAACTTCTGCATTATTTCGCGAACGATGGCTAAGTATTTAACCAATCTTCCGCCTCTTGCTAGGTATTCTCCATTCACCTGGCATACCACGATTTGAGAGTCGCTAAAAGCCTGTAGATACTCGACTTTCATCTCGAGGGCCAGTTTCAATCCTGCGATTAAAGCCTCATACTCGGCTTCATTGTTAGATGCAGAAAATTCAAAACGTAAAGCAGCGTGTACCTTGAAATTATTGGGACTGATTAACAAGATCCCACTGCCAAAACCTTCGCTATTTGAGGCTCCATCGACGTACAATGTCCATGCTTCTTTGCCTGCTATAGCAATATCACTTCTGTCCTCTACAACTGCCACCTCGGTGCTTCGAAATTCAAGTATAAAATCTGCCAAGGCTTGCCCCTTGATCGCGGTTCTCGGTTTATAATTGATGTCGAACTGACTCAACTCCATCGCCCACTTTAACAATCTCCCCGATGCTTATGGTTTTGCTAAAACTTGTCTTAAGGGGAAGTTTGTCAAAACTTCAATGCTGTGAGCCTGGAAGTAGGGTCGCAATTTTCTTGAGGATATTATCAAGGAGAAAGCAAATTTCTCCATTTGAGGATAACGCGTCTCGGCGTCTAGTAATCGTTTACTGACGTAATACACCGGGTATTGGCATCCTTGGTCCTCGCGTATTAGTACTGAACTAATCGCATATTCGGAGACGGCCAAATAGATAGACAAAACTTCTCCGGACAATGGCTTCGATAAGATCAGAGGTTGCCCCAAATGCGTTATTAAAGCTTAAAAGGCTTGCTCGCATTTTTCGTTCCAATGAAACCTTTTGTTGCCTTTCAAAATCTGAAAAAAACTCCTTGCACTTATCAGAAGATTTGGATATAAAGCGGTTTAAAGCTGCGACTTTACCTGTGAGGCTTTGAACCTCCTTTGGCTTGGTTGGTGATGGCATCTCCACCAATGCCCTGATCTTCGCAGGATTGGCTTCTATTCCTCGCTGATTAACCATAAAACCAAGGAATTTCCCAGAGCCAACCCCAAAGACACATTTCAACGGATTTAGACGCATCTTGTATCGCCGCAGTATGTCGAACATGGCCTACAAGTGGGTAATATGATCCTTCGCATGTTGTGATTTTACGAGCATATCGTCAACATATACCTTCATTGTCTTTCCAATGAGATCTGCGAACATCATATTCACTAGCCTTTGATAAGTCGCACCTGCGTTTATTAAACCAAAAGGCATTACTTTGTAACAGTATAATCCTCGATCAGTAATGAACGAGGTATGCTCTTGGTCTGGTTCATACATCGGGATTTGATTGTATCCCGAGTACGCATCCATGAAGCTCAAAAGTGCGTGACATGCAGTGGCATCGACAAGTTGGTCAATGCTAGGAAGAGGAAAGCTGTCTTTGGGACAGGCTTTGTTTAGATCCGTAAAGTCAACGCATGTGCGCCATGAGCCATTAGGCTTTGCACAAGTACGGGGTTTGCTAACCAGTTGGGGTAAAATGACTCTCGTATAAAGCCGCAGGCAAGGAGGCGGTCGACTTCTTCTTTCAGCACTTGGTACCTCGCGGGGTCCATTTTGCGGTGCTTTTGTCGGACACCTCGCACTTCGGGGTCAATGTTCAAGCGATGACACATGACTTGCGGAGATATCCCGACCATATCTGAATGTTTCCAGGCAAAGATATAAAGATTTTGCTTTAAAAAGGTCGTTAATTGTTCTCGCAACTGTAAATTTAATTTAGAACCAATTTTTAAAACCTTGTTATTATCTATAGGATCTATAGGTACCTCGATTGTGTCTTCCGCGGCTTGGGCTGCGGCGGTGTGATCGAGGATTCTTGGATCCAAGTCTGGTTCGTCTATGTGCGGCACCTCCTCGATCCTGAGGATCTCCTGGCGAGGAGGTGGTGCTTCCAAAAGGTAGATAACATTTACCGTCCTTTTTTCTACGAGTTTAACGGCTGCGTTATAACATTCTCGTGAGTTAGACTGGACTCCCCGCACCAAACCTACTCCAGCGGGAGTAGGGAACTTCATCGTCAGATGATAGATCGAGGTTATGATCTTCATCTCTTTCAGGATTGGTCGACCAATTACGGCGTTATACGCTGAGTATTGGTCGATTACTGCGAAGTCGACCATTGACTTGGCTGTTACTGGGGCAGTTCCCAAAGTGATTGGGAGCTTGATCATTCCTTTAATTGCTATGACATCTCCCGAAAAGCCATAATGCTTGATGTCATAGGTCGCAAATCCTTCTCTTGCAACCCCATTTGCTTGAAGGCTTGGAAATTCAGCAGATTCACTGAACTCCCATTGTCAACCAGTATACGATGGACATTGTCCCCACCAATATTGGCGACTATTACCAGTGCGTCAGAATGCGGGTGATGGACCCATCTCGCATCGCTCTCCATAAAGACGATGTCGTCGCATTCTTTCTTAAAGAGCTTCTGAGGCCGTTCACCAAGATTATTCACATTGGTAAGCGGCCTCTCCTTGGCTTCTCTGGCATACCGTTCTTGTGATTTGCGAGAGTCGCCCGCGATGTGTGGTCCTTCGATTATAGTCAGGATATTGCGGGGTGTTTTGGAGCCACTCGCGTTCTGGGTTTCTCCTTTGCCATCCGCTTGGGGATGACTTTCCTCGCTCCTTTTATACTTGTCGAACTTCCCTCTCCGGATCAGCTCCTCTATTTCATCCTGCAAGACCCAACATTCTAGAGTAGTGTGACCAATGTCCTTGTGGTACTTACAGAATTTTTTAGGATCCCTCCGGTCGCGATTCCCCCTGATGGGGGGCGCCTTCTTGAAGACTCTGTTCCTTTCTTCAATCGCATAGATATGGTCTCGAGGGACTGCGAGTTCAGTATAATTGACGAAGCGAGGTCCTCCCTTCCTTTTTGGTGAGGACTCCTTCTTTGGGGTCGACTTAGCCAGCTTCGGACTTCGCTGTCTGCGCGGGCTGCGTCTTCTCGGGCTTCGGCCCCCTGGAGTTCTTCCCTCGCGGACTGCGAGATCGTGAACGCGGTATGGGTGACCGACGCTTGTCCTTCCCCTTCTCTAACTCCGCTAAAGAGTTCTCGATTCTTTTGTGAGGTTCGGCCATGGCGAAGAACTCTACCAAGGACTCCGGCCTTCGAGCTTGTAGTTCCTTCCAAAAGTCGGTCCTTGGCAAGATACCTGTTATCAACATAAAAACAAGCGATGACTCGGGGGCCTTCTCGACCTTTGTTACTTCTGCGTTAAAACGTTTGAAATAGTCTTGTAAAGACTCACCAAGTTCTTGTTTGATGTTGGCCAAAGTCGTATAGGGTGGTCTATACGTCATTGTGGCCTGGAAATGCGTGAGGAATAGGTCGACGAAAGTTTCCCATGTCGATATTGATGCCTCAGGTAATTGGGTAAACCAATCATGAGCATTTTCCTCGAGTGTTGCCGCAAGAATGCGGCACTTCGCGAGTTGTGGTACCTGGTCTACTTCCATTATATTATTAAATTTTTCTAAATAGTCTATCGGGTTAGAAGTACCTTTATACTTGAGGGATTCGGATAAACGAAACCCTTTTGGAAGTTGAGCCTGCCGCACCTCTGCGGTAAAAGGCGAGGTGCCATGTAGCTTATATATAGGCTTACGCTGCTGCTCGAGCATCTTTAAAGCTTGCAGAAGCATGCTTTGGTCGATTCCTCCTGTCGCAGGGGCTGGAGTCACTGCGACTGTGGGGCTCGCAACTACCGCGGCAAGGTTTTTTGGGATATTAATCCCAGTGGTCGCGATCGGCGCGATAGGCGGGTTATTATCTGTGTTGACACCTTGATCGCCCGCCTTGGGATCACGGATTGTCTCGGTATTATGTGGCCCGCGGGAGTGTGCCCTGAAAACTGTGTTGAGATGATCACGTAGATCACCTCGGTGTACTTGATAACGTCCTTCCTATTGTGTCTGTACAGAGCCGGACCTTGTATACCTGCTCGGAGTGCGTCCATGCGATGACGAAGAGGCTGACTCTGCGTCGTTGTCTCTCGATGGTCGACTGCGAGGATTACGGCGCTCAGGATCTTCGTCAATTTGTGCGCTCTGGTTAGGAAACCTTGCGGATTGATCTCTTGACATCGGATGGTTCAAGTTCAGAGCTTCAGGGTTAGTTCTTCTTTCTCTGCGTACACGGTTAGTATGACGTCTAGAAGTTGTTACCTGAGGGTTATCGTTGCGAATGGCGGGAACTCGAGGAGGGCGTCGAGCTCGACTCTATCCATCTACCTCGGCCTGTAGTGCCCGCAGTTGATCCTGAATTGCAGCATATTGATCAGTGGTGAGCTGGACCATTCCCTCGGATACCACCGCCGGAGTGACGGGGGGAAAATGCATGGTTGCTGGTGGTGTGGACGTGTCCCCGACTTGAGGGCCAGTCGTTTCTGGGAATAGGTTGAGAGGTCTGATATTGCTCCTCCCTACTCCGCCGTTGATGACGTCCACAGGTGGCACTCCAGCTCCAGGCAGTGGTACACTCATCATTCCAATATTGATGGACCCGTTGTTAGCTTCGTTAGCGTGATTTCCAGCCATGATGAATAGTGTTCTTTGAAGTGAATGAAATCTATAATCGAAATTCCCACAGACGGCGCCAAATGTTGTCGAGTGAATTTCGCAACACCAAAATGTATTATTTAATTAATATAAAAAGAGAATTTTCAGGGAAGTGACAAGTGCGAGTATTCGACCTAGAATGGCGAGTACTCGACTGGGAATGCAAGAACAATCAACAAGGCTGGAAAAATATCAATAAGACAAAGAATTATAGTGGTTCAGTCAGATTGTGATCTGCTTAGTCTACTGTAGCAAAGGATTCGTAGGTGCCATTTTCATGGTGGATCACCCCTTTATATACAAAGTAGGTGTCCAATCGGTTACATAAGGATCACATTCATTGTTAATCCATTATTTACATATTGAATTGCAATAATTAAACCCAAACAACGTTAACATTAATAAATGTGTGACAGTTATTAAGTCCATCAACGTATGCGTCTTCCGCATCTGCGAGTTGACTGTTCATGTTCCGTTTGTTGAGCTCGTAGGGTCATCAGTACATTTGGAACGTCTGCGCCCTTAGGTAATCGCCTCTTGTAGACCTCGCATGTTGAGCTGGTAGAACCTAGACATGCAAATTTATATCGGTTTGTCAGGGCTATTGGGTCGTTGGGACCAAATTGCATCATAGAGAGTTGGTCTCTATGCTTTCGCAGAAATATAGAGGGGATACTCGCATCTGTCCTAACACGTGCGAGTTGGATCTACCCTGCATAATGTGAATTACGGTTACGCGGTTCGACTTAGGTCGTACTCGCAGTATCTCGCTGGTTTTATCCTGGGCGAGGTCTAAACTTCGAGAAGTCTCTCACGGACATTTCAGCTTTCATTGGAAATCTGAACACACATGTCCTTTAAATAGGAGTCTGGTCTCGAGTTTCTAGGTGAGAGAAATCTCACTATAACAGCTACCAACTTTAAGTTTCAGTTGCTCATTTTTCTTCGATTTCATCAAGTGATTCTCCAAGGAGTATGTGATTGGTACCTTGATCGTACGTCAATCTTCTGTGGGACGGTGGCTCGAGTTCAGCGGGCAGCATAACTTCATAACTGCATGCCATTGCAAATGGTGTCTGAAAGGTTGCTGTTTTTTCCGTTGTACGATATGACCATAGAACTTCGAGGAGTTCTTCAGGCCATTTTCCTTTGGCATCTTCGAGTTTCTTTTTTAGTGTATCCTTCAAGGTTTTGTTGACTGCTTCAACTTGACCGTTTGCTTGAGGATGTGCCAGTGTGGAGAAACTTTTGATGATACCATGGTTCGTACAGAACTCAGTGAAAGATTGGCTGTCGAACTGCTTGCCGTTGTCCGAGACTATTTTGTACGGTAGTCCGAACCAGCGTATGATGTTCTTCACTATAAATTCTTGAACCTTCTTTAATGTGATAGTCGCGAGTGGTTCGGCTTCAGTCCACTTAGTAAAGTAGTCAGCTGCTACCACTTCGTACTACACCCCGCCTTTACCGTTAGGTAACTGTTCGATTAGGTCAATTCCCAAGTTGGCAAAGGGCCACGAACTTTGCATCTGTGTCAGCTCGTTGGGCGGAGCTCTTGGTATCTTTGAAAATCTCTGGCATTTGTCGCACTTCTTGACATAGGCTCTCGAATCTTCAATCATCGTTGGCCAGAAGTAGCCTTGACTTAGAATTTTCTTTGAGAAGCTCTGTCCGGCTGCATGATTTCCACAAAATCCGTCGTGAACTTTATATAGAAGTCGTGTAGCTTCATCTGTTGTGACACATCTGAGTAATGGCATCGAGAATCCTCTTCTGTACATGATCCCTTCTACTATGATGTACCGTGGTGCCTTTCTTCTCATTTTCCGAGCTTGATTTCGGTTATCTAGGAGTAACCCAGAGTTGAGATAGGCTGCTATTGGCGTCATCCAGTTTGGAGATGTGTCGATCATTTCGATTTCTTCCGTGCCAGTGATGCTAGGCTCTTCAAGGAACTGGATAGGGACCAGGTTTGCCTTGTCACTTATATTGCTACTCGCCAATCGGGTTAACGCATCTGCCTTTGTATTTTCTTCTGTTGGAATTTGTCTTAGGCTGTAGGTTTAGAATTGTGCGAGCAGATCATGTATTTTGCTCAGATATGCTATCATTTTGTCACCCCGAGCCTTCTATTCGCCAGATACATGATTTACCACTAGCTGTGAATCACTACAGATCTCAATGTCCAGCGATTAAGGCTTCGTATTTGGCCTCGTTGTTAGAGGCTTTGAATCCGAATTTGACCGCTGCGTGCAGGTGTTGCCCCCTAGCTGTGACAAGGTCAATTCCTGCACCAGATAGTTGATCTATTGCCGACCCATCCACATGTAGCTTCCAGGTCAGTTTTTTTTCAATATTACTTGGCTGTGGTATTGGCTCGAGATCTCTTTCTGGTGTTCTTTCTGCTTTGCCTGTGCATTCCACCACAAAGTCGGCCAAGGCTTGGCCTTTGATAGCTGTTCAGGGTTGGAAGTTGATTTCAAACTGACCCAATTCTACAGCCCACTTGAGTAACCGTCCAGAGGCATCTGGCTTTTGCAGTATTTGTCGTAGTGGTTGGTCGGTATACACCCGAACAGGATGCGCTTGAAAGTAAGGCCTCAGCTTTCTTGTTGGTAGAATGAGGCAGTAGGCGACCTTTTCCATCTACGGATATCGGCCTTTGGGCTCGACGAGTCTTTTACTAATGTAATAGACTGGATGTTGCACGCTGTCTTCTTCTCTGATCAGTGTGACATTCACGACATGCTCCGTTACTGCTAGGTGTATCCCCAGTTCCTCACCGTCCAGAGGTTTAGAAAAGACGGGAGGTTTTGCGAGCTGTGCCTTTAGATCTTGAAAAGCTCTTTCACATTCTTCTGTCCATTCGAACTTTTTATTTCCTCGCAGGATGTTGAAGAATGGAACACATTTATCCGTTGATTTTTACACGAATCTGCTAAATGCGGCGATTCGACCAGTTAGGCTTTGCACCTCTTTGGTTTTTGTTGGCAAGTTCATATCCAGGAGGGCTTAGATTTTGTCTGGATTGGCTTCAATTCCTCGAGCATTGACGATGAAGCCTAGAAACTTTTCCGAGCTGACTCCAAAGGAGCATTTTAAGGGATTTTGTTTCATATTGTATGTCTTGAGGACTTTAAAACATTCATCCAGGTCGTCTATGTGCCCCCAAGCCTTTCTGGATTTGACGAGCATATCATCCACGTACAGTACAATATTTCATCCGATCTCGTCTTTAAACATCTTGTTGACCAATCTTTTGTATGTAGCTCTCGAATTTTTAAGACCAAACGGCATGACTTTGTAGCAGTAGAGACCCATATCTGTCTGAAAACTTGTATGTTCTTGGTCTGGCAGTTGCATTTTGATTTGATTGTAGCCCGAATAAGCATCCATGAAGCTTAATATCTCGTGCCCGGCTGTTGATCGATTCTTGGAAGTGGAAAATAGTCTTTAGGGCATGCTTTGTTGAGGTCTGTGAAATCAATACAAACTCGCCAATTCTTGTTCGTCTTTGGTACGAGTACGGGGTTCGCGACCCAAGCCGGGTAAAAAGCTTCAATGATAAAGTTGTTGTTGCACAGCTTTTCAACTTCATCTTCCAGGGCTACTGCTCGTTCTTTATCCAGCAATCTTTATTTTTGCTGAACGGGCCGGGTCTTAGGATTGATATTCAGGACATGTGAAATAATACAACGATCGATTCCGACCATATCCGCATGTGACCAGGCAAAAACATCTATGTTTGCTCTCAAAAATTTTATCAATTCTGATTTTACTTCCAGCAACAAACCCTTTCCAATTCTTAGCTTTCTGGTCGAGATAGCTGGATCGATCTCAATCTCTTCTAACTCTTCCACAGGTCCAACATTGCTACTTGGGTCCCCAAGTCAAGGATCCACATCTTCATCCTCGCCTTGGGAAGTTTCTGTTGGAAATTATTTTACCAGGATTTATTTACTATCATGTATGTCGGATTAACAACGTAATATGAATTCTAAAACAATGAAAATAAACACATATAAAGTTAGAAAACCTTACAGTGGGTGCAGCGGAATAATATGACTCCTTCCATTCAGATCTCTAGCCCTTGATTCCTTTCTGTAGCAGAGCATAATCAAGATCTGAACCTGGATCTTCTTTTCTCCTTCTTTGATGCAGAATTTCCATAATCTTACATACTATGATTGCGGTACCACTTGATGTGTGTGGGCACTACTCTCTCACAAGGATTTCGAAATTTTCTTTTCTCTTTTTCTCTCATAATTTCGTGTGATATGAAGCATGAAGAGAAGAGAACAAGGGCTGCTATATATAGGGAAAAGGGAGAGCACAACTTTCCAAATAAACAGTTTCCTCTTTTACTGTGTAATTGATTAACTACCTTATTTAGTGTGATCCACCACTTTCCTATTATTGCTAGGCTTTGATTAGCAATTACATGGCAATTAAAATTGAAAATAATAATTGGAAAACACACAAACAGGTGGCCAGCCATAGGATGAAATGGGCCTCACTTGGATTTTGCAGTTTCGTCAATTTTATTTCTATTTCTCCAAAAATGCCATTTTTCCAATTCTAATCATTTAAATGTAAAAACTAATTATTTAATAACTAAAATAGATTATTAAATAATATTGTCATTTAAAATAATTATTAATTAGACATACAAAGTCTCTTAATTAATAATTAAACCTAGAAACCCTTTTATTTACGATTTCATCCTTACTAAGTGAGAATTCATAAAGTAGACATAGTCTAACTTTTAGAATTATAATTGATTAATTAAAATCAATTAACTGAGTCTTACAAGCAGTATGGTCTCAACTAGTATGGGGACCAGGGGTCTATCTAACCGAGCTTCCAATAAGTTGAACCGAATTTACCAAGTAAATTCCATAACTTATTAATTCCTCATTGAATTCAGACTTAGAACTTGGAATTGCACTCTCAGTCATATAGAACGCTCTATATGTTCCATGATATAGACACGTCATTAGTTATCCGTTGTTATAATCCTAATGTGATCAATGATCCTCTATATAGATGATTTACACTGTAAAGGCATTAAATTACCGTAACACCCTACAATGTATTTTATCCTTAAAACACTCAACCCTGTATAAATGATATTTCAGCTATGTGAAATGAGATCTCCACCATTTATTTTCGTTTGGTTAAGCTCGAAGGAAATTATCCTTTACTTTCTATTTGCCAAATAGAAGTGATAGATTCCATATTTACGTTAGCGCTCCCACTCAATTGCATTACCGTGTTCCCAAAATGTACGTATCACCCTCACCCAAAAGTAGGCTTAACTAACAAATCAAAGAACACGAGTAACACTCTTGAGATTGAACCTAACCATATCAAATTAAGATCATTTGATCTAGGATCAACAGGTGATATTGAATTGAATAGATATTACGGTAAGTTTCAAATATATCTAATCAAAGTTCAATATCGGTCCCTTCCGATGTATACTCCATACATCCGATACTGGTAAACTTTGCCAATGTCCTGGAAGGGACATAACACTTTTCCAAGGTGTAAGAATACCTATCGCTGATTATACCATGTCAGTCTAAATCCAGTGTTCTGACAAATCAGGGAATAAACTTTTTGAACATATAATTAAGATTATATTCCACTGTGCTGACAACATTATAATCTTTAACAAACTCATATGTTCTGGACTTAAAAAGAATTCATACATTATAAACATATAATCATGAAATAAATCATGTGAACCATGCAACATAAAATGTTATTTCTGATGTTTATTAATAAGTAAATCTGATTATATTGAAATGAGTTTTATTTAGGGCACAAAACCCAACAAACTCCCACTTGCACTAATATAAAACAAAATGTCCATTTCAAATAGTCATTAACACCTTGATATACAAATCAAGTGTATTAGTAGTAAGCTCCTCGTAATAGGATCTAACAGGTTGAATTAAACACAACCTCTTCTCCACAATTACTCTTCCTTAATCACAAAATCCTTGATAATGTGAAATTCCTCTCTATATGTCTACTCTCTTGGGATACTGGATTCTATACTTTTGGCAACTACTATTTTGTTATTCAGGAAGTAACTCTAGTAGTTAAGGCAAGTTGGAACAGTGCCACAAATGTATAGAACTTTCCTTAGACTGAATAAGTACCTTTCCTGCAACTTTAACATTCAGTCTCTTTCTGGTAGACTAAGAGATTTCAGATAGGTTCTTACACTTCTCCAAAATCACTACTCCACTACCAAAGTTATCACCATCTTATCAGCAGACTTTCTAGCACACAGGCAAGTCTTGAAATCTGATATGGTGTAGTCTAAGTGTAAAGCCCGCTTAGTTAATTTGGAAATTATCAGTTAATTATGATTAATTATGAAATTATTTATAGCTATTTAAATAATTTATTATATTGTTATTTATGGAATTTAGAAATGCATGGTTATGTTATTCAGTAGTTTTCATATTTTGCATTTCCGGTGCCCGGTATTTTGGAACTCGACGTTTGGCTCAGTAGAAATCACAATTTAGTATGTTAGTAGTTTGGGACTGGTTTTAGACATTGGGAATGTCGGGAATGGCCGTGAATTTAGAATTTCCCAAAAATACCCCTTTAGTATGATTTATGTGGTTTAATGGTGGAGGGGCAAAATGGTCTTTTTGCCCCATTAGTGTTTTGTCTTATGTGAGTTATTAAATGGAATAAATGTTTATTTTAATTGATTATTTTGGCTGAAATAGATTAATGAAAAAGCTTTCATTTTATTCTTTTTGTTATTCAAAGTTAGAAAATAGAAAAAATTGCAAAACTCTCTCTTTCTTTCCTCTTATTTTCGGCCAAGCTTGGGAGCAGCTAGGGCTGGATTTTCTTGATGAATTCAAGTTATTTTTAGCAAGATCTAAGTAATCCTAGACAAGGTAAACCTTGCTCTAGCTTCTTTTCATGTTCTTTGAAATTTTGGATGAGTTTTAATGTGATGCATGCTTGATTATTTGTTATTGTTGCTGCTGTGATTTTGTTGTTGTTACTGGAATTTAAGCATGTTAATTTGTGGTTATTTAGGTTGTTAGTAATGAATGTTAATTGCTTTGCTCAAGTTTGAATTTTTAGCTCAAAATATGGTTTTCAAAGAGAAATGATTGAATATGTTGCTGAGTTGTTGTTAATGTTTTTAGTTGATTTCAGAAGCTGTTTTAAGCATGTTTAAGTAGAATTAAGCTGCTTGGTATGCATGTTGTTTAGATTTGCTCAAGTTTGAGTTTAGAACTCAAAGCTTGAG
Source organism: Cannabis sativa (assembly GCF_029168945.1). Taxonomy (NCBI): domain Eukaryota; kingdom Viridiplantae; phylum Streptophyta; class Magnoliopsida; order Rosales; family Cannabaceae; genus Cannabis; species Cannabis sativa. Next base: position 41,490,962 of record NC_083605.1, on the reverse strand, counting down.
CTCCAATGGTGATTTTTGTTTCTGTGTATTCTGGGTTGTTTTGAGGCCTTAGAAATGTTCTAGGGAAGGTTTAGAACAGGTCTGGAAAGTTTGAATCAATTTGGGGTTGAATTGGTTGAGATATGAAAATTTGATGTTGCTGCCTGCGAGGAACCGGAATTCCGGTTGTGCATCCAGAATTCCAGATGGGCTTCAAAAATTCCCAGAACCGGAATTCCGGTTGGGCAACCGGTCTGCCGGTTGGGGAATTTTCAGAACCCGTGTTTTTCCTCGTTTTTATGTTTTAAGGGGTATTGCCATGCGAGCTTTGCCTTCGGACAAGGAGAAGTTCGTAGTATATTGCGACGCATCCAAACAGGGTTTGGGGTGTGTATTGATGCAAGCCGACCGGGTTATCGCTTATGACTCCCGTCAGTTAAAGGATTATGAACAGCGATACCCGACTCATGATTTATAGTTGGCCGCAGTGGTTTTTGCATTGAAGATTTGGCGGCATTACCTTTACGGGGAGAAGTGTGAGATCTATACCGACCATAAAAGTCTCAAGTATTTCTTTACTCAAAAAGATTTGAACATGAGACAAAGGCGTTGGTTGGAATTAGTGAAGGATTACGATTGTGAGATCCTCTATCATCCCGGAAAAGCCAATGTAGTGGCTGATGCCCTTAGCAGAAAGGGTCCCGGGCAAGTAGCAAGTATGGTTCAGATCTCACCTCAGCTAGCAGAGGATATGGTTAGATCCAGCATTGAGTTTGTGGTAGGTCAGCTTGACAACTTAACGCTGCAATCTGATCTGTTGGAAAGAATAAAAGTCGCTCAGATGTTAGATCCAGAGTTAGTAAAGGTCCGAAATGAGATATTGGCTTGTCAAGCCAAGGACTTTTTAGTGTCAGACAGTGGGATGCTTTTGTATAAAGCCAGGGTTTGTGTTCCGAATAGTGTGGAACTTAGGAATGAGATCTTTGAGGAGGCTCATTCTACCCCGTATTCTCTGCATCCCGGCACCACTAAGATGTACCAAGATTTGAAACCGTATTTCTGGTGGAGCGGTATGAAGAAGAATTTGGTAGAATTCGTATCGAGATGCCTCACTTGTCAGCAGATTAAGGCTGAACATCAGAGACCAGCAGGGTTGTTGCAGCCTCTAACCCTACCAGAATGGAAATGGGAGGATATTACGATGGATTTTGTGGTCGGGTTACCTAGGACCACGGGTTTATTTGATTTCATCTGGGTAGTGGTGGACCGATTTACGAAATCTGCTCATTTTCTGCCGGTTAGAACAACATTTTCAGTGGATTAGTTGGCAGAACTGTATGTCAGAGAGATAGTAAGACTTTATGGGGTACCGAAGTCTATAGTTTCGGACAGGGATCTGAAATTCACCTCCAAATTTTGGCAAAGTTTGCAACGGGCAATGGGTACAAAGCTAAAATTTAGTACAGCATTCCATCCTTAGACAGATGGTCAGTCCGAAAGGACAATTCAGATATTTGAGGACATGTTGAGAGCCTGTGTTATGGACTTTGAAGGCTCATGGAATAAGTATCTACCGTTGATAGAATTTTCTTACAACAACAGTTATCAGAGTACGATAGGGATGGCTCCCTATGAACTGTTGTACGGAAGGAAATGTAGATCCCCTATCCACTGGGATGAGACAGGGGAGACGAAATACCTAGGTCCTGAGTCAGTACAGCGGACCAATGAGGCGATAGAGAAGATAAAAGCTATAATGCTTGCCTCACAGAGCAGACAGAAGAGTTACGCAGATCCGAAATGCAGAGATGTTGAGTTCCAAGTAGGGGAACATGTGTTTTTACGGGTATCTCCGATGAAGGGGATTAAACGTTTCGGGAAAAGAGGCAAGTTATGCCCTAGATTTACAGGACCTTTCGAGATTCTCGAGAAGATAGGTCAAGTGGAATATCGGTTAGCATTGCCTCCAGCCTTATCAGCAGTTCACAACGTATTCCATGTCTCGATGTTGAGAAAATACGTTTCAGATCCCTCTCATGTACTCAGTTACGAGAGCCTTGAGCTACAGCCAGACATGACTTATGAGGAACAGCCAGTGCAGATCCTGGATAGAAAGGATAAAGTCCTTCGGAATAAGACCATAGCATTGGTCAAAGTTCTCTGGAGAAACAGCAAGGTGGAGGAAGCCACCTGGGAGCTAGAGTCAGATATGAGAACTCAATATCCAGAGTTATTCAGGTTAGATTTCGGGGACGAAATCCTTTTAAGGGGGGAATAGTTGTAAAGCCCGCTTAGTTAATTTGGAAATTATCAGTTAATTATGATTAATTATGAAATTATTTATAGCTATTTAAATAATTTATTATACTGTTATTTATGGAATTTAGAAATGCATGGTTATGTTATTCAGTAGTTTTCATATTTTGCATTTCCTAAGTGTCTCTATTTTGGAACTCGGCGTTTGGCTCAGTAGAAATCACAATTTAGTATGTTAGTAGTTTGGGACTGGTTTTAGACATTGGGAATGTCGGGAATGGCCGTGAATTTAGAATTTCCCAAAAATACCCCTTTAGTATGATTTATGTGGTTTAATGGTGGAGGGGCAAAATGGTCTTTTTGCCCCATTAGTGTTTTGTCTTATGTGAGTTATTAAATGGAATAAATGTTTATTTTAATTGATTATTTTGGCTGAAATAGATTAATGAAAAAGCTTTCATTTTATTCTTTTTGTTATTCAAAGTTAGAAAATAGAAAAAATTGCAAAACTCTCTCTTTCTTTCCTCTCATTTTCGGCCAAGCTTGGGAGTAGCTAGGGCTGGATTTTCTTGATGAATTCAAGTTATTTTTAGCAAGATCTAAGTAATCTTAGACAAGGTAAACCTTGCTCTAGCTTCTTTTCATGTTCTTTGAAATTTTGGATGAGTTTTAATGTGATGCATGCTTGATTATTTGTTATTGTCGCTGATGTGATTTTGTTGTTGTTACTGAAATTTAAGCATGTTAATTTGTGGTTATTTAGATTGTTAGTAATGAATGTTAATTGCTTTGCTCAAGTTTGAATTTTTAGCTCAAAATATGGTTTTCAAAGAGAAATGATTGAATCTGTTGCTGGGTTGTTGTTAATGTTTTTAGTTGATTTTAGAAGCTATTTTAAGCATGTTTAAGTAGAATTAAGCTGCTTGGTATGCATGTTGTTTAGATTTGCTCAAGTTTGAGTTTAGAACTCAAAGCTTGAGCTCCAATGGTGATTTTTGTTTCTGTGTATTCTGGGTTGTTTTGAGGCCTTAGAAATGTTCTAGGGAAGGTTTAGAACAGGTCTGGAAAGTTTGAATCAATTTGGGGTTGAATTGGTTGAGATATAAAAATTTGATGTTGCTGCCTGCGAGGAACCGGTATTCCGGTTGTGCATCCGGAATTCCGGATGGGTTTCGAAAATTCCCAGAACCGGAATTCTGGTTGGGCAACCGGTCTGCCGGTTGGGGAATTTTCAGAACCCGTGTTTTTCCTCGTTTTTATGTTTTAAGGGGTATTGCCATGCTTTTTATCGATAGTGTAACACCCTAACTACCTTAGGCGTATTACGTGATTTTTAAACGTACTGTGCAGCTCGTTGCTAATCAACGAGGTTTATGGAAAAACGTGATTAATTAAAATTTTGCTTCTTGATTAAACTTGTAAAACATATTACAAAAGACTCGGGATCCCGATTATAAAAATATTTACAAAAAGTTTAACTGTTTAACTATTACATCAAAATAAAAGTCGTCTAACGACAGTTACAAAAATCTCAGCCTTGCTGTCCCAAGGATCGTACGCTCCAGGCCTAACCGCCCCGACATGTACAATCTCATAAGCTCGCTCACGGTCCATCAGCTACAGCCTTGCCTTTACCTACACATGAACATAAATTGTGAGTCGACAGACTCAGTAAGAAAAGCATAATAATATCATACATAACTAACTGCCGTGTCCAACACGATACTGAGTCCCGCTACTGCCATGTCCAACATGGTACTGAGCCACTACTGCCATGTCCAACATGGTACTGAGTTTTGAACATTCAGGGGACGGTACTATTGACAAGTATCCTCCAGATCGGTCGAACCGGTCATACTCATTCTGGTCATACTCCGGCTGTCGTACCGACGGGATAGGTCAATAGCACCGAACCACCAACCAAGTGTCACTGATCGGTCGAGCCGGTCATACTCCGGCCATTGGTCATACTCCGGCTGTACCGACGTGACAGGGTTGGATGGTTCGAAGCGTAAATACATAACTAATGTAATCTAGCAGGCTTCCTACATGCACGCTAAACATGTAATCTACATATGCATATTGTTATACTAATCTTACCTGGATTCCGATTTCAGGTGTACCGGTCAACCTGACTGGAACTGAAGTTGAGCGGCGGATTACTGGCTCCTAAACCATAAAAATCACAACGCTATAAGTGACACGCTAAATAACTTCCCGGCGACTAAAACTTGGAACTAAAAGTTTCCCTATCGATAAAAAGCATGGCAATACCCCTAAAAACCTAAAAACGAGGAAAATTAGGGTTCGGAAAAATTCCCCAACCGGCAGACCGGTTGCCCAACCGGAATTCCGGTTCGGGAATTATCGAACCCTCATCCGGAATTCCGGATGCACAACCGGAATTCCGGTTCCTCGCAGGCAGCCAACTAAAAATCTCATAACTCGACCAATTCATCCCCAATTGGTCCCAAACTTTCCAGACCTGTTCTAAACTATCCCTAGAACAAATCCAAGGCATCAAAACCACCCAGAAAACACATATACAAAAATCACCATTAAAGACCAAGCTTTGAGTTCCAAAACTCAAACTTGGTTAAATCCACTAACATGCATCCTAACCTAGTTAATTCTACTCAATTAAGCAAGAATAAGCTTCTGAAAACACACAAGAACATTCAGCAACTTCACAGAAACAAAATGAACCATTTCTTTCAAAAATTCATAACTTTTTCACATAAGCATTTAACCAACTAGAACAAGGATTCAAGCATGCTATACAATCTCATTAAACCTAATTATTTCAACATTTAAACAAAGAACAACAACAATAATAATCAGCAGCAACAACATCAAAGATTCAAGCATGCAACACCCATTTTCATCATAGATTTCAAGAAAAACAAAGTAAGAAATTAAAGCCAAGAAATACCTCAATGAAAATTCACTTTGATCTAGCTAAAACACTTGAAATCACCAAGCAAAACCCAGCCCTTGCACAGCCAAGCCTTGGCCGAAAAGAGGGAGAGAGAGAGAGCTTGAGTGTTTTGAAAATTCCTTTTAAAATTTGACTAAGTGTTGAATTTTAAGAAAAGAAGAATATAAATCAAATTACTCATTTTATTTCAGCCATGTAATAATAAAATAAACATTTATTTTTCCATTTCATAAAGCCACAAAAGACAAAACACTAATGGGGCAAAAAGACCATTTTGCCCCTCCACCATAAAATCACATAAATCATACTAAAGGGGTATTTTTGGGAAATTCTAAATTCCCGGCCATTCCCGACATTCCCAATGTCTAAAACCCGTCCCCAAATTACTAACATACTAAGTTGTGATTTCTACTGAGCCAAACGCCGAGTTCCAAATTACCGGACACCGGAAATGCAAAATATAAAAGCTACTGATGACATAATCATGCATTTCTGAATTCCAGAAATAACAGTAATAAATTATTTAAATAGCTATAAATAATTTCATAATTTAAACATAAACAACTGCTAATTTCCAAATTAGCTAAGCGGGCTTTACAACTATCCCCCCCTTAAAAGGATTTCGTCCCCGAAATCTAACCTAAATAACTCTGGATATTGAGCTCGCATATCTGACTCAAGCTCCCAGGTGGCTTCTTCCACCTTACTGTTTCTCCAGAGAACCTTGACCAATGCTATGGTCTTATTCCGAAGGACTTTATCCTTTCTATCCACGATCTGCACTGGTTGTTCCTCATATGACATGTCTGGCTAAAGCTGAAGACTCTCATAACTGAGTATATGAGAGGGGTCTGAAACGTATTTTCTCAACATTGAGACATGGAATACGTTGTGCTGCCGATAAAGTGGAGGCAATGCTAACCGATATGCCACTTGACCTATCTTCTCGAGAATCTCGAAAGGTCCCAGTAAACACGGGGCATAACTTGCCTCTTTTCCCGAAACGTTTAATCCCCTTCATCGGAGATACCCGTAAAAACACATGTTCCCCTACTTGGAACTCAACATCCCCGCATTTCGGACCGCGTAACTCTTCTCCGTCCGCTTCCGTGAGGCAAGCATTCTAGCTTTTATCTTTTCTATTGCCTCATTGGTCCGCTGAACTGACTCTGGACCTAGGTATTTCCTCTCCCCTGTCTCATCCCAGTGGATAGGGGATCTACATTTCCTACCGTACAACAGTTCATAGGGAGCCATCCCTATCGTACTCTGATAACTGTTGTTGTAAGAGAATTCTATCAACGGTAGATATTTACTCCATGAACCCTCAAAGTCCATAACACAGGCTCTCAACATATCCTCCAATATCTGAATTGTCCTTTCGGACTGACCATCTGTCTGAGGATGAAATGCTGTACTGAATTTCAGCTTCGTACCCATTGCCCGTTGCAAACTTTGCCAAAATTTGGAGGTGAACTTCGGATCCCTGTCCGAAACTATAGACTTCGGTACCCCGTGAAGTCTCACTATCTCTCTGACGTACAGTTCTGCCAACTGATCCACTGAAAATGTTGTTCTAACCGGCAGAAAATGAGCAGATTTCGTAAATCGATCCACCACTACCCAGATGGAATCATACATACCCGTGGTCCTAGGTAACCCGACCACAAAATCCATCGTAACATCTTCCCATTTCCATTCTGGTAGGGTTAGAGGCTGCAACAACCCTGCTGGTCTCTGATGTTCAGCCTTGATCTGCTGACAAGTGAGGCATCTCGATACGAATTCTACCAAATTCTTCTTCATACCGCTCCACCAGAAGTACGGTTTCAAATCTTGGTACATTTTGGTGGTGCCGGGATGCAGAGAATACGGGGTAGAATGAGCCTCCTCAAAGATCTCATTTCTCAGTTCCACACTGTTCGGAACACAAACCCTGGCTTTATACAAAAGCATCCCACTATCTGACACTGAAAAGTCTTTGGCTTGACCAGCCAATACCTCATCTCGGATCTTCACTAACTCCGGATCTGTCATCTGAGCGACCTTTATTCTTTCCAACAGATCAGATTGCAGCGTTAAGTTGTGAAGCTGACCTACCACAAACTCAATGCTGGATCTAACCATATCCTCAGCTATCTGGGGTGAGATCTGAACCATGCTAGCTACTTGCCCGGGACCCTTTCTGCTCAGGGCATCGGCCACTACATTGGCTTTTCCGGGATGATAGAGGATCTCACAATCATAATCCTTTACTAATTCCAACCAACGCCTTTGTCTCATGTTCAAATCTTTCTGAGTAAAGAAATACTTGAGACTTTTATGGTCGGTATAGATCTCGCACTTCTCCCCATAAAGGTAATGCCGCCAAATCTTCAGTGCAAAAACCACTGCGGCCAATTCTAAATCATGAGTCGGGTATCGCTGTTCATAATCCTTTAACTGACGGGAGGCATAAGCGATAACCCAATCGGCTTGCATCAATACGCACCCCAAACCCTGTTTGGATGCGTCACGATGAACTACGAACTTCTCCTTGTCCGAAGGCAAAGCTAGTACCGGAGCGGTAATCAACCTCTCGTTTCGGCTCACGAAAACTAGCTTCGCATTTATCTGACCAGATAAATCGCTGATTCTTCTTTGTAAGCTCGGTTAGGGGCATTGAAATTTTGGAGAACCCCTCCACGAACCTACGGTAGTACCCAGCTAATCCCAAGAAGCTTCGATCTCCGTCATCGTCTTCGGTCTCGGCCAATCCCTGACGGATTCAATCTTCCCGGGATCCACCTTGATCCCATCTTTACTCACAATGTGCCCTAGTAAGGACACCTGAGACAACCAGAACTCACATTTCTTGAACTTGGCGTAGAGCTTATGTTCTCGAAGTCGTTGCAGTACCATCTGAAGATGTAACTCATGCTCCTCTTCTGACTGAGAGTACACGAGGATGTCGTCGATAAACACAATCACACAGATATCGAGGAAATCCTTGAATACTCTATTCATCAGGTCCATGAATGCTGCAGGAGCATTGGTTAGCCCGAATGACAAAACCAGAAACTCGTAGTGTCCATACCTAGTGCGGAAAGCCGTCTTCGGAATGTCCTCCTCTCGGATTCTCAACTGATGATAGCCCGAACGGAGATCAATCTTAGAAAAGACCGTCTTCCCCTGAAGCTGATCGAACAAGTCATCGATCCTAGGTAATGGATATTTATTCTTCACCGTAAACTTGTTCAACTCTCTGTAGTCGATGCACATCCTCATAGATCCATCCTTCTTCTTGACGAACAAAACCGGGGCTCCCCAGGGTGACACACTGGGCCGAATGAACCCTATGTCAAGCAACCCTTGGAGCTGAATCTTTAATTCCTTAAGTTCAGCTGGAGCCATCCTATACGGGGTTTGGAAACCGGATCCACCCACAGTGCCAAGTCAACCACGAAATCAATCTCCCGCTGAGGTGGTAACCCTGGAAGTTCTTCGGGAAAAACGTCCAAAAATTCCCGAACCACTCTGATGTCCTCTGGCCGAACGGTGTCTGGCCGAGTGGTGTCCACCACCACGGCCAGAAACCCTAAGCACCCGCCGTGCAATAATTCTCTCGCTGACATAGCCGAGATCACCGAGATCCGAGATTCCTGAACCGAACCCACAAATACAAACGGTTCTTCACTTTCCGGTTGGAAGACCACCATCTTCCTCTTACAGTCAATGCTCGCCGAATATTTAGATAGGAAATCCATTCCTAAAATAATATCAAATTCGACTAAGCTCATCTCTATCAGATCAGCGCTTAACTCTCTACCATCTATCCTGATCGGCATAGACCTAATCCACCTATTGGAGATAACCAATTCTCCGCCAGGTAACAGGGTTCCAAACCCTGATTCATATCTATCAAAGGGTCTACCCAACTTACTAAAGACTCTGGCCGCCACATAAGAATGTGTAGCCCCGAATCAAACAAGACGAATAAAGCGAGTTGTTAATAGAAAGGCGACTGTAACAGGCCGATGGGTGGCATCCGCATCGGCTGCGTGATAGCGAACACCCCAGGCCGGAGTGGGTATCGCTGGAGCTCTCGGTGCCTCTGGCCGGAGCTGGGGACATTCCCTCTTGAAGTGTCCGGGCATGCCACAATGAAAGCATCCCTGCCCCTTGCACTCACCCCGATGATGCCTCTTGCAGCTAGGGCACTCGGGATAGGAGAATCGGGTCTCATTACCACCAGGACGACTCCCTCTGTTCTGGTTCCCCCGGAACCTCTTGTTCTGACTCGAGCCGCCGGAAGCAGTGGGTGCCCTCTTCCTCTGATCAATGGCCGAACCACTACTCCCCCTGCTATAGCCTGATGCAGGAGGGGTAGGAGCTCCGCCACTAATCGGAGTACTAGCTGACTCTGACATGCACCCCACTGCGCCCTCAGCTCGCAGTGCCTTCTCCACCATCTGAGCATAGGTGGTGCTGTCGTCGGTGGTAATCATCAGGTCATGCCTGATCTTGGGATTCAACCCGTCCAGATATTTCTCCTTCTTGCTGAAGTCGGTCGGCACAATTCCCGAGGCTAACCTCGCCAACCGGTCAAACTGAGTAGTATACTCAGTGACGCTCATGTTCTCCCGCTGGGTCAGGTGAACGAACTCTTTCCTCTTGGCGCTTCTGACCGCCTCATTGTAATATTTCGCGTTGAAGAGTTCCTGAAACCTTTCCCAGGTCATGGTGGTGACATCGTGAATCTGAGACACCATGTCCCACCATACCAGGGCGTCCTCCTGGAACTGAAACGTGGCGCACACCACTCTGTCGTTACCGGTGACACCCATGAAATTCAGGATTCTGGTAATCACCGTCAGCCACTGCTCGGCTTTCATCACGTCCGGACCTCCCAGGAATACCGGAGGTGCTTGCTTCCGGAACCGCTCATACAATGGTTCCAATCTATGGGCCGCCACCACTATCTCGGCACAGGCGGCGAGTGTGTGCCACTTTGGAACTACGGGCACAGAACCGGCAGGAGCACGCCGTCGTCTCAACCTCTCGAATCTCGAGGTCTTACTCTTCGATCCGGCTTGCATCTCCGCAAACCGCAACTCCCGGTCGGGGCTCCCCGATCGAGCCGGGGAGCCCGTGGCGGGTTCTCATCACCCGGCCACGAGCCACCGCCTCGGGGACCTCTACCTCGCCCCCGCTGTGGGGGAAACTGAGCTCCCTGTCCCTGATTCGACCCTACGGAGTTGCCCTGACTCCTGGTAGTCCGCCTGGCGTCCATCTGATTAAGACCGCCTGCGAAACCAAGAGTTGGCATATCAGGTCGTATTCAAGGCGAGCTTACTAATGCCGCTTAATTTGGAAATTAAAAACGAAACATGCGCCTATTCTACTATCAGGCTACTAACATGCTTCCTAACAGGCTTTTCTTTTTCATAACTGAATAAAATAAACTACTAAAGCAATAAAGGCTTGCGAACCGTGAACCGAGCTAGCTGGCGATGATGATTGTACATGTCGTGACGATCTTCGGAAGACAACACAGCGGCTACGATACCAAATTGTAACACCCTAACTACCTTAGGCGTATTACGTGATTTTTAAACGTACTGTGCAGCTCGTTGCTAATCAACGAGGTTTATGGAAAAACGTGATTAATTAAAATTTTGCTTCTTGATTAAACTTGTAAAACATATTACAAAAGACTCGGGATCCCGATTATAAAAATATTTACAAAAAGTTTAACTGTTTAACTATTACATCAAAATAAAAGTCGTCTAACGACAGTTACAAAAATCTCAGCCTTGTCGTCCCGAGGATCGTACGCTCCAGGAGCCTAACCGCCCCCGACATGTACAATCTCATAAGCTCGCTCACGGTCCATCGGCTACGGACCTTGCCTTTACCTACACATGAACATAAACCGTGAGTCGACGGACTCGCAAGAAAAGCATAATAATATCATACATAACTAATCGCCGTGTCCAACACGATACCGAGTCCCGCTTACCGCCATGTCCAACATGGTGCCGAGCCACTTCCGCCATGTCCAACATGGTGCCGAGTTTTGAACGTTCGGGGGACGGTACTATTGACAAGTATCCTCTGATCGGTCGAGCCGGTCATACTCCGCCGCCGGTCATACTCCGGCTGTACCGACAGATAGGTCAATAGCACCGAACCACCAACCAAGTGTCGGCTGATCGGTCGAGCCGGTCATACTCCCCGTGGTCATACTCCGGCTCGTACCGACGTGACGGGGTTGGATGGTTCGAAGCCTAAATACATAACTAATGTAATCTAGCGGGCTTCCTACATGCACGCTAAACATGTAATCTACATATGCATCTTGTTATACTAATCTTACCCGGATTCGATTTCGAGGTGTGCGGCCAACCCGACCGGAACCGAAGCTGAGCGGGGGATTACTGGCTCCTAAACAATAAAAATCACAACGCTATAAGTGACACGCTAAATCACTTCCCGGGGACTAAAACTTGGAACTAAAAGTTTCCCTATCGATAAAAAGCATGGCAATACCCCTAAAAACCTAAAAACGAGGAAAACTAGGGTTCGGAAAAATTCCCCAACCTGACAGGCCAGGTTGCCCAACCGGAATTCCGGTTACGGGAATGCGAACCCTCATCCGGAATTCCGGATGCACAACCGGAATTCCGGTTCCTCGCAGGCAGCCAACTAAAAATCTCATAACTCGACCAATTCAACCCCAATTGGTCCCAAACTTTCCAGACCTGTTCTAAACTATCCCTAGAACAAATCCAAGGCATCAAAACCACCCAGAAAACACATATACAAAAATCACCATTAAAGACCAAGCTTTGAGTTCCAAAACTCAAACTTGGTTAAATCCACTAACATGCATCCTAACCTAGTTAATTCTACTCAATTAAGCAAGAATAAGCTTCTGAAAACACACAAGAACATTCAGCAACTTCACAGAAACAAAATGAACCATTTCTTTCAAAAATTCATAACTTTTTCACATAAGCATTTAACCAACTAGAACAAGGATTCAAGCATGCTATACAATCTCATTAAACCTAATTATTTCAACATTTAAACAAAGAACAACAACAATAATAATAAATAACAACATCAAAGATTCAAGCATGCAACACCCATTTTCATCATAAATTTCAAGAAAAACAAAGTAAGAAATTAAAGCCAAGAAATACCTCAATGAAAATTCACTTTGATCTAGCTAAACCACTTGAAATCACCAAGCAAAACCCAGCCCTTGCACAGCCAAGCCTTGGCCGAAAAGAGGGAGAGAGAGAGAGCTTGAGTGTTTTGAAAATTCCTTTTAAAATTTGACTAAGTGTTGAATTTTAAGAAAAGAAGAATATAAATCACATTACTCATTTTATTTCAGCCATGTAATAATAAAATAAACATTTATTTTTCCATTTCATAAAGCCACAAAAGACAAAACACTAATGTGGCCAAAAGACCATTTTGCCCCTCCACCATAAAATCACATAAATCATACTAAAGCGGTATTTTTGGGAAATTCTAAATTCCCGGCCATTCCCGACATTCCCAATGTCTAAAACCCGTCCCCAAATTACTAACATACTAAGTTGTGATTTCTACTGAGCCAAACGCCGAGTTCCAAAATACCGGACACCGGAAATGCAAAATATAAAAGCTACTGATGACATAATCATGCATTTCTGAATTCCATAAATAACAGTAATAAATTATTTAAATAGCTATAAATAATTTCATAATTTAAACATAAACAACTGCTAATTTCCAAATTAGCTAAGCGGGCTTTACAGATAGGGAAACTTTTAGTTCCTAGTTTTAGTCCCCGGGAAGTGATTTAGCGTGTCACTTATAGTGCTGTGATTTTTATGGTTTTGGAGCCTGTAATCCGCCGCTCAGCTAAAGTTCCAGTCAGGTTGACCGGCACACCTGAATTCGGAATCCAGGTAAGATTAGTATAACAGTATGCATATGTAGATTACATGTTTAGCGTGCATGTAGGAAGCCTGTTAGATTACATTAGTTATGTATATTGGCTTCGAACCATCCAACCCTGTCACGTCGGTACACGCTGGAGTATGACCAGCAGCCGGAGTATGACCGGTTCGACCGATCAGGCTGACATTTTGTTGGTGGTTCCGTGCTATTGACCTATCCCGTCGGTACAGGCTGGAGTATGACCAGCAGCCGGAGTAAGACCGGTTCGACCGATCAGGAGGATACTTGTCAACAGTACCGTCCCTGTGAACGTTCAAAACTCAGTACCATGTTGGACATGGCAGTAGTGGCTCAGTACCGTGTTGGACACGGCAGTAGCGGGACTCAATATCGTGTTGGACACGGCAGTTAGAATTATGTATGAGTATTATTATGCTTTTCTTACTGAGTCTGTCGACTCACAGTTTTACGTTTATGTGTAGGTAAAGGCAAGGCTAAAACTGATGGGTCGTGAGCGAGCTTGTGAAGATTGTACATGTCGGGGCGGTTAGGCCTGGAGCGTACGATCATCGGGACAGCAAGGCTGAATTTTTGTAACAGGTTGTTAGACGACCTTTATTTTGTATATCAGTTAAACAGTTAAATCTTTTATAAATAATTTTATAATCGGGATCCCGAGTCTTTTGTAATATTGTTTTATAAGTTTAATTAAAAAGCAAAATTTTAATTAATCACGTTTTTCCATAAACCTCGTTGATTAGCAACGAGCTGCACAGTATGTTTAAAAATCACGTAATATGCCTATGTTAGTTAGGGTGTTACACTAAGAGTTTTAAAACCACCCTTATTAACTAACATATAGTTCCTCTTCTTAATCTTAAAAATTTACTTGATTGTCTTCCAATGTTCCTCTCCTGGATTAATCTGATACCTACTCATTACTCCCACTCAACAGCAGGTGTCTGGTCTAAGGCATACAAAAGCATATCTGAGACCTCTCACTGTTGATTTAAGAAATTCTTCCATGGCTTTATCTTCTCTAGAATAGTTGAGACTTTTCCTTAGATAAATAAAATCTATATCTAAGAAGTTGTGAAGCTTCTATAGATTGCCATTGGAAAGAAAATGCTTCAGCATCTTACTAAGTAAGTTGCTTGCATTAGAGTAAGTAATTACCAGGTATACCACAAGCCATAGGTTTAGATAAACTCAAACCTATAATACTAGGAACAGGAAGTTTTGTTAAGTCCATTGAATAGACTTATGAACGAAAATTTCCTTTCATGTCCTTGTAACAGAAAACTTTAGGTTACTCAATGTGAATCGATCAAACCATAGTTTTATTGGCTTTCTTCTTAGTTTCTTATCTTGACAATCCATTACTTGTTTAAACTCACAATGGATTTTAATCACTAGTATCTTCCAAGTCATGAGAAGGTGAAGTTCCTTAAAACTCTCCCACTAGGACAAAGTATCATGAATTATGTCTAAGATAACTAAATGGTATTGACCTCTTCAGTTGTGTTAAGACAACAGAGGCAGTGGGATCATCTTGTGACGAATAAGATGATAGAACACTTACGGAATCAAGAAAAAATATCTCCTTTATTCGCTACTTTATTTTCAGACTTAGTCATTTTCTTAGAAAAGTAGTTTTTATTTAAACAAACACTTTCTTATCTATTGACTATGGGATGGTCCACCGCTAATCACTTAGAATAGCTAACAAACCATGGTTAACAGTTCTATCTTTTCTTAAGATTTTCATTAGGTCATCAATGAATCTAGTAATGATTTACATTAAGTATACAACCATTACATCATTCTTAAAATGTATTACCATAGAAGGATTTAGGCAACGACTAATAACTAATCATCAATATGCAACTCGAATTTCTGGGGAGGTAAGTTTGGATATAATTCAGAATCAAATTAATGATCTTTGAACTGCATATCTACTAACTTTTTCACCACCCCTATCAGTTCGCAAGATCTTTAACCATTTACCATTGCTAGAAATTCTTGAAATTTTTCAAACATTTCAAATTTCTTTTGCATAAGGTAAAATCTAGAGTGATCGTTTTAAGAATAGAACGAAAACTCATATCCACCCCTGAATGTACATCTATCTGCGAATGAGATGAACTTACTTTCAGTGGATATAGGCATATTAACTCTTTCCAGAGAAAGATCTTGTCAAAACCACTATGAACAAGATACAAATGCCATAGATTTATAAAATATGTGGTTGTATCTTTTGATGACTTAAGTTTAGTTACATCAAAGAGTTCTTAGAATAGTGCAAGTGGATTCAGGTCACAGAATACTAAACTCATACAGTTTGAATCCATTGCATGAAAATGGTTATTAAATACTTGTGAAAGTGTAACTGTATAATTAGTAATTCTTTCTTGGACCACCACTACTAATCTAACTCTATGATTTTCCTATACAAGCAGGAGATTTCTAAGATTGAGTATTTATGTCATTTTGGGATAGAATTTCGGGAATATAATCATATGCGTCATTTAATTTCTTAAGAGAAAATATAGAATGACTTTATATGATTTATAGACCATTCATCCAATGATATGTTATTAAACTTATTCGAAATGAATAAGCTAAGAGGAATTAGGATAATTTCGTTTTAAATAAGAATCCAACGACGCTCCGATTAGCGAGAGTCAAAGTAATCTTATTTATACAATCTTCTTGTTTCATATTGTAAAATACTAGTCTAAGGTGTCATCAATTGATGAACAGCTAGATGTTGCATATACAATATTTATCCTTTGAGATCTAACACTATTATGTTAGTCTAATGGTGAAAATCCCTTACGGATTTATCTCATTAGCAAAACAAACCAAGTTAGACCAACAATGAAGATTCGAAATTAAACTACAATTTAATAACAGAAAATAACATGGTTCAATATAAATTCATACACAATTCAGAAATTATTAAACACATAGCAAGTAGGAATGACAAGTGAAAATACTAAAACATACAATCCTAAATAATTTCCAAGGTTTTCAACAAACTGATATGTAACACCCTAACTAACTTAGGCGAATTACGTGATTTTTAAACGTACTGTGCAGCTCGTTGCTAATCAACGAGGTTTATGGAAAAACGTGATTAATTAAAATTTTGCTTTTTAATTAAACTTATAAACCATATTACAAAAGACTCGGGATCCCGATTATAGAATCATTTACAAAAAGATTTAACTGTTTAACCATTACATAAAAATAAAAGTCGTCTAACGACCAGTTACAAAAATTCAGCCTTGCTGTCCCGAGGATCGTACGCTCCAGGCCTAACCGCCCCGACATGTACAATTTCATAAGCTCGCTCACGGTCCATCAGCTATAGCCTTGCCTTTACCTACACATGAACGTAAACTGTGAGTCGACAGACTCAGTAAGAAAAGCATAATAATATCATACATAATCCTAACTGCCGTGTCCAACACGATACTGAGTCCCGCCATGCGCCATGTCCAACATGGTGCCGAGCCACTACCGCCATGTCCAACATGGTACCGAGTTCCGAACGTTCATAGGGACGGTACTATTGACACGTAACAACTTTGATCGGTCGAACCGGGTCATACTCCCATTTGGTCATACTCCAGCCTGTACCGACGTGTTACTATATCCTCCACATCGGTCGAACCGGTCATACTCCGGCTGCTGGTCATACTCCAGCCTGTACCGACGGGATACGGCAATAGCACGGAACCACCAACCAAGTGTCAGCCTGATCGGTCAAACCGGTCATACTCCGGCTGCTGGTCATACTCCAGCCTGTACCGACGTGACAGGGTTGGATGGTTCGAAGCTAACATACAACTAATGTAATCTAATAGGCTTCCTACATGCACGCTAAACATGTAATCTACATATGCATACTGTTATACTAATCTTACCTGGATTCCGATTTCGTGTGTGCCAACCCGACCGGAACCGAAGCCGAGCGGACATCGGCTCCTAAACCATAAAAATCACAACGCTATAAGTGACACGCTAAATCACTTCCCGGGGACTAAAACTAGGAACTAAAAGTTTCCCTATCGATAAAAAGCATGGCAATACCCCCTAAAACATAAAAACGAGGAAAACTAGGTGTTGCTCCTAAAATCGCCCAATATACGTGGACCAGTCAAGAGGGGACACGTGGATCAAATTACTTGGGAAGAACTGCTAAGTCTTTTTATGACACCAGGAAGCGTTATTCGCATGGGTCCCGGAGGATATACCCGGAGTACAAGGTACTCCCGGAAGCGAGCATCGCTTGAAGGCACTCCGGGATGTGTCAGGTCTCTCCCGAGAAATCAAGTCGCATTTAATGCTGCATGGGAGGAAGCGTGTTGGGACTGTAACACGCAATAAAGTCTGACGGCACAACCCCCAAACAGCAGCGCTACAGTAATGATCATTTAAGTCTAGCGACGGCTACCCTGCGAAGAGTCACGTCAATCATAAGACGAAAAGGACATTCTCCATAAAAGCCCTACAGCACCTAAGGATTTGACCATGCATCATCCATGGTATATTCATCGGAAATGCCCAACTTTATGGATACTTACAGATACATGTGTAAGAACAATTCTAGGGATTACCCCACCAAAACACTATAAATACCCCCTCAAAGCTCACTTAAGGGGGTCGGAGAATCTTGGTTGCTCAAGAGCAAGAAGAGAAAAAACTCACCAAGAACATTCTTTGTATTAAAGAGAGAAACATTCTCCCAAGTGTAGAATCTGTATTAAAGATATCCATTAATAGCAGTGGCTCGTGGACTAAGGCTCATTAACGCCCCAACCACGTAAAAAGTCTTCATCTCGCTTTCTTATAGCTCATTATTATAATCATATTTTACTAGTTGCCGAAAACCTCGGTCAACACTAGGGTTTCTGAAAATTCCCCAACCGGTAGACCGGTTGCCCAACCGGAATTCCGGTTCTGGGAATTACTGGACACCCATCCGGAATTCCGGTTGCACAACCGGAATTCCGGTTCCTCGCAGGAATTTTTCAAAAATTCCTAACTCAACCAAATCAAACCCAAATGGTTCCAAACCTTCCAGACCTGCTCTAAATACCCCAAGGAACAAATCTAAGGCAACAAACTAACCCAGAAACCACAGAAACAAGAATCACCATTGGAGCTCAAGCTTTGAGTTCTAAACTCAAACTTGAGCAAATCTAAACAACATGCATACCAAGCAACTTAATTCTACTTAAACATGCTTAAAAAAGCTTCTGAAATCAAATAAAAACATCAACAACAACCCAGCAACAGATTCAATCAATTCTCTTTGAAAACCATATTTTGAGCTAAAACTTCCAAATTTGAGCAAAGCAATTTAACACTCATTACTAACAACCTAAATAATCACAAATCAACATACTTAAATCTGAGAAACAACAACAATATTTCAGCAGCAACAACAACAAAGATTCAAGCATGCAACAACCATTTTCATCATAAATTTCAAGAAAAACAAAGTAAGAAACTAAAGCCAAGAAATACCTCAATGAAAATCACTTTGATCTTGCTAAACCACTAGAATTAACCAAGCAAAACCCAGCCCTTGCACAGCCAAGCTTTGGCCAAAAAGAGAGAGAGGGAGAGAGCTTTGAGTGTTTTGAAAGTTTCCTTTAATTTTGACTAAGTGTTGAATTTTTGAGAGAAAAGAGTTTTAATGCATATAACACCTTATTTCAGCCAAAATAATTATTTAAAATAAACATTTAATCCATTTAAAAAATCACATAAGATAAAACACTAATGGGGCAAAAAGACCATTTTGCCCCTCCACCATAAAATCACATAAATCTTACTAAAGGGGTATTTTTGGGACATTCTAAATTCCCGGCCATTCCCGACATTCCCAATGTCTAAAACCCGTCCCCAAACTACTAACATACTAAGTTGTGATTTCTACTGAGCCAAACGCCGAGTTCCAAAATACCGGACACCGGAAATGCAAAATATGCAAGATACTAAATAACATAAATAACAGTATAATAAATTATTTAAATAGCTATAAATAATTTCATCATTAATCAGAATTAACTGATAATTTCCAAATTAACTAAGCGGGCTTTACATGATATCAGTGTCCCGTTTAGGCGAGAGTCAAAGCTACCATCCATTGAATAGAGTTGTCAGCTCATCTAAAATGATCAACATTCTAGCAACCTTTTATTCGATCAAGATGTGAATCCGCGGTGTCCCGTTTAGGCGAGAGTCAAGGCTATTCTATCTTATGAGCTTCCACCATTGTTTCATATTCTTGCAAGTCTTATACAGTCGCCACCATTAGGGTGATCAAAACTATATAAAAAACTTACAGGATTACTTATCTTTCGAGATTAAACGGTGCTAACTTGCTAATGAACGTTCCTCCATTAGGGAGGATTACTCACTAAAATAATAGCTATGTAAAACCAACAATGGAGATCGAATATCCTAATAATAATAAAGCTCATTATTTAATGAAGGTTGTATTTTCTTCTAATATTTATTTTAATCGATTTATTTTAAACATATATTTTATTTAAGTAAAATTTCCAATTTAGAATGAAAAATTCTAAATATAAATTTTAATTTAATGTTTATAAATTACTTAGATGGATATAAAAATAACGTGAATTATTTCCATCTTAGTATTAATTTCTATAAATATTTAGAAAATTATTCAATTTAAGTTGTTTCAAAATTAATTTACAACTCAAATTTAATTTTCTATAAATATATATTGCATTTCGAAAAATAAAGTGTATAAGAGTACTACTTTCGAAAATGCTTTTAAAATAAATAAAAATAAATCCGGGAAAATTACTCTAATTTTATGTTGGCCCAAAATTAATAAAAATTAATTTTCAACAAAAAATTTAACTTTCCTATTTAATTAAATATCTAAGAAAAATTTTAAATATTTAAGTATCATGATTAAAAATCAAGTTAAATATTAATTTTCTATTTAATTAAATACACTAGAAAAATACTTCAAGCAAAACAGATAATATCTATCTAGACATTCATACACTAATTAATTCAATTTCTAATTATAATATATTTTAGTTCATTTATTTTAATTAATCACTAAATGAAAAATCATTTATTTAAGTTGGTCCAAAATTACCAAAAATATTTTTCAACTTTAATCTATTTTTCAAATAAAATTCAAAATTTCTACATTAAAGAAATGTAATTTCGAAATTTTTGGGAAAAAGATTAATAAAATAAAATAAAATATATTTTGAAAATTATTCAGCTTTAAGTTATTCTGAAATAAGATTCCAAACTTAAGATAATTTTCAACTTTAATTAAATAACATGAAAATAAAAATATTTAAGTATCATGATGAAAATCAACTTAGATATTGAAATTTTCAATTTAATTAAATGTATTAAATTCAAGAAATAAATAATTAAGTAAAGAGGAAACTTAATTATTAATTCTAGTTTAATACTAGGAAAATGTTCTAAACTTAGATTGTACCAAAATTAATTAAGAAACAATTAATTTCACAATCAATGATATTTTCCTATTTAATATTAAAAAATAATTAGTGCTAGAAA
Organism: Cannabis sativa; assembly: GCF_029168945.1. Classification (NCBI taxonomy): domain Eukaryota; kingdom Viridiplantae; phylum Streptophyta; class Magnoliopsida; order Rosales; family Cannabaceae; genus Cannabis; species Cannabis sativa. The sequence goes on along the minus strand of NC_083605.1, from coordinate 41,470,255 downwards.
TAACTATCTAGAATATATATTATTAACTAAGTGTTTTTCTAAAATTAACTTTAAAATATTAAAATGTAAAACAAATTTCATATATTTTAAAAGTTAATTATCTTGCTAATTCAATTTTAATTAGGTTAGAGTAATATAATTAACCTAATACAATTATTTAAATAAGGCAAATGGGCCTTCACAATTGGGGTAGTTCATGTGAGGGGGAGCTGGGTTCAGTATATCGTACCCACTTCTATTGGCCCCCAACTCTCACACAAGGACCAAAAGAGAGGAATTTAACCTTTAAATAAATAATTGTTATTCATTGAATAAGCCCAATGATTTGAATCAAATTAAATATCTAGGTTTATTTGATTAAACTAACCAACTAAAGGAAACTAATTTTTAAAATATCTAGGTTTATTTGAATCAAATTAAATTAAATATCTAATTAGATCAATGATTTGAAAGGAAAGAATCTTCAATATCACTTTCAGATCTTATTATTTAATAAAATAAACATATTTTAAAATAGATTTGTTTAGATAATTATTATTTTAGAAATAAAATAATAAATGAATAATAATTACCATAATTATATGTAAAAATATCTCAAATTAAGCAATATTCAAATCTCTACAAAAATATCTATGTTATTTAAATATTTAAGATATGATTTATAAATTTCTAATAAGGAAAAAATGATATATATAGAAAAAATATCATTTTTAAACTTATAATTTATAAATAATTTAATATTTAAGAAAATAAGAAATTTTTGAATTTGAAAAACATTATGGTAAGTATATCTATAAATATATCTATGTTAATTTCAAATTTATTAATTATTTAATTTGTCATATAAGATAACTTTAATATAATATTTTAAATAAAAAGACAAAGATATCTTTTAATTTAAAATGTCTTAAATATCAAAATATCTAATCTTATAATTAAATAATAAATAAATATTAGGGTTTAGGGTTTAGGGTTTAGGGTTTAGGGTTTAGGGTTTAGGGAAACAATCCCATGAAAAAATTGGATTTTTGGGGAAAAACCCCAAAAATCGCAACTTTTGGGAAACTGCCCAGGAATGGGCGTGCAACAGGCTGCACGCAGCCTTCATGGTTCCTTGGGCGAGACTTGTGGGCGCTGGCAGGGTGCACTCGGACGTGTCACGCGCGCGCGATTGAGAACCCATGCATACCCGAAATCCCGATTTTTCAAAATTCATAACTTTTTCAATTTTTATCGGAATCAAGTTCCATAAAAAACAAAATTTCTTAATTTTTCACAAGGAATCCAAATAAAATATCTCCATAAATCGAAAAAAATATTTTTCATGGAAAAAATACTGTACAACATCAACATTCATCAACTAACACATAAACAAATATGAAACCATCCAAATCAACACAACAACATATCAATCATCGTTTTTATTCATATTACATGAAAGTAAATTATTACCATGGCTCTAATGCCAGTTCTTGGAAATTATTTTACCAGGATCTATTTAATATCATTTATGTTGAATTAACGACCTAATATCAATTCTAAAACAATGAAAATAAACACATATAAAGTTAGAAAACCTTACAGTGGGTGCAGCGGAATAATATGACTCCTTCCATTCAGATCTCTAGCCCTTGATTCCTTTCTGTTGCAGAGCATAATCAGGATCTGAACCTGGATCTTCTTTTCTCCTTCTTTGATGCAGAATTTTCATAGTCTTACATACTATGATTGAGGTACCACTTGATGTGTGTGGGCACTACTCTCTCACAAGGATTTCGAAATTTTTTTTTCTCTTTTTCTCTCATAATTTCGTGTGATATAAAGCATGAAGAGAAGAGAACAAGGGCTGCTATATATAGGGAAAAAGGGAGAGCACAACTTTCCAAATAAGCACTTTCCTCTTTTACTGTGTAATTGATTAACTGCCTTATTTAGTGTGATCCACCACTTTCCTATTATTGCTAGGCTTGGATTAGCAATTAAATGGCAATTAAAATTGAAAATAATAATTGGGAAAAACACAAAGAGGTGGCCGGCCATAGGGTGAAATGGGTCTCACTTGGATTTTGCAGTTTCCTCAATTTTATTTCTATTTCTCCAAAAATACAATTTTTCCAATTCTAATCATTTAAATGCCAAAACTAATTATTTAATAACTAAAATAGATTATTAAATAATATTGTCATATAAAATAATTACTAATTAGACATACAAAGTCTCTTAATTAATAATTAAACCTAGAAACCCATTTATTTACGATTTCATCCTCACTAAGTGAGAATTCATAAAGTAGACATAGTCTAACTTTTAGAATTATACTTGATTAATTAAAATCAATTAACTGAGTCTTACCAGCAGTATGGTCTCAACTAGTATGGGGCCCATGGGTCTATATAACCGAGCTTGCAATAAGTTGAACCGAATTTACCAAGTAAATTCCCTAACTTATTAATTCCTCATTGAATCCACACTTAGAACTTGGAATTGCACTCTCAGTCATATAGAACGCTCTATATGTTCCATGATATAGACATGTCGTTAGTTATCCATTGTTATAACCCTAATGTGATCAATGATCCTCTATATAGATGATTTACACTGTAAAGGGATTAAATTACCGTAACACCCTACAATGTATTTTATCCTTAAAACACTTAACCCTGTATAAATGACATTTCAGCTAAGTGAAATGAGATCTCCACCATTTATCTTCATTTGGTTAAGCTCGAAGGAAATCATCCTTTACTTTCTATTTGCCAAATAGAAGCTATAGATTCCATATTTATGTTAGCGCTCCCACTTAATTGCATTACCGTGTTCCCAAAATGTACGTATCACCCTGACCCAAAAGTAGGCTTAACTAACAAATCAAAGAACACGAGTAACACTCTTGAGATTGAACCTAACCATATCAGGATTACGATCATTTGATCTAGGATCAACAGGTGATATTGAATTGAATAGATATTACGGTAAGTTTCAATATATCTAATCAAATTTCAATATCGGTCTCTTCCGATATATACTCCATACATCCGATACTGGTAAACTTTGCCAATGTCCTGGAAAGGACATAACACTTTTCCAAGGTGTAAGAATACCTATCGCTGATTATACCATGTCAGTCTAAATCCAGTGTTCTGACAAATCAGGGAATAAACTTTTTGAACATATAATTAACATTATATTCCATTGTGCTGACAACATTATAATCTTTAACAAACTCATATGTTCTGGACATAAAAAGAATTCATACATTATATACATATAATCATGAAATAAATCATGTGAACCATGGAACATAAAATGTTATTTCTGATCTTTATTAATAAGTAAATCTGATTATATTGAAATGAGTTTTATTTAGGGCACAAAACCCAACAGTTTCCTACTTGGGAATATTTTTTCTCTTGTCTGGGCTCTGGCTGGAGGATATTTCCTTCTTAGCCTTGGCCACTGCAAGGTTGTAACATTCCCGAGCAGATTGTTGATTCCCTCTAAGACACCCTACCCCCTTTTCGGTTGGGAACTTCAGGCACGAGTGAAATATTGATGTGACAGCTTTTAAGTCATACAAGGCTGGTCAACCTAGCATTACGTTAAAGGCTGAAGGAACATTCAATATCAGGAACTGTGCCATGATAGTTATGCTCGTCGGAGCTTGTCCAACTGTGAGGGGTAGCGAGATTTGTCCTAGAGGTGCAACTCCTTGACCAGAGAAACCATAAACAGGCTGGAGGCATGGAGTTAGATTCTTGAGCTGGAGCCCCATCTTCTCGTAAGCAGTCTTGAATAAAATGTTTGAAGAAGCTCCATTATCGATCATGGTTCTAGCCACCATTTTGTTGGCTATATGGACTTCCACGACCAGCGGGTCGTTGTGCGGGAATCTGATCTGGACAGCATCTTCATCGTTGAAAGTTATGGTTGGCTCTCCTCCGCGTGGAACTTTGGGCTTCCTCTCTTCCACGGCCAGGATAACTTTTTCTTGCTCGTACTGAGCTGTTCGGGCATATCTTTCTCGAGCTTTGCCCGTATCTCCAGCGATGTGTGGGCCTCCAATTAATGACTTTCAAGTGTCCATCTATCGGTCGAGGCAACAGACCCTGGTTTTTTTGACCTTGGTTGGCCTTGACATACTTCTGTAAGTGCGGGTTGTTTTTCTTGATCAGATGTTCTATTTCCCGCTTCAAGTTGTAGCATTCGTTGGTGTTGTGGCCGTAGTCTCCGTGGAACCGACAAAATTTTGTCATGTCCCTTTTTCTGGTATATTTCTTCATGGGCCCTGGCATCTTGTACGGAATAAACGATTGAGTTTCCATATAAACACTCTCTATATCTTTAGTTAGGATAGCGAATGCAGTGTGTTTGGCGTGATCACGGGGAGTCTCTCCGGACATTTCGGTGAACTTTCCTTTCTTCCCGTTTCCTTGCTTGTGGTTGTTGCCTGAATGCTTGCCACTTGGATTGCTAGAATAATGGGGAAGTTGGGCGGATGTACCAGTGGAAGGATCCTTCATTTTGCTCGGCTTTTGCTCACCTTCTGCTCATTGAATGGCTTCTTTGAGCTTGATGAAGCCTTCGACTCGGTCAAGGAAATCACTCATTGAGTCGACTGGTCCATTTTTCCTTATATCATTCCATAGTTCGCCAAGGACTTCAATACCCCCAGTATCACGGATAACTTTCTATCCTCGGTTACCCGTGACACCTTGGTCGCTTCCGTCATGAATCTGCTGATGTATGCCTAGAGTGGCTCGACTGGTCGCTGTTTTACTTCGACCAAATCTCCCAGAGGCAATGGGAGCTGACGTGAGGAAGAGAATTGTGCATGGAATTTCGAAGGGAAGGTTTTCCATGAACTAAACTTTCCAGGAGCCAACTTGAAATACCATTATTGTGCGGCTTCCGACAGAGTGGCAGGGAAGATTCTGCAACATACGTCCCCTCGCACTCCCTGTAAATCCATTTGCATCTCAAAATACTTGAGATGGGAGAGAGGATCTTCTCTACCGGTGTACATCTTCCATGTTGGCATTTTGAATTTATTGGACAGTGGCAGGAGATTGATCTCAGGTGAGAAGGAAGTTCTGCGAGCACGGTCTAACTTAAGATCATTGTTACGATGTCCAGCCATGCCATGAAACATATTCTTCAATTCTTCGAGCTGGGCCTGTACGTCTGGGCTGACTTGATTGGCGTTTTGGTTGGGTTGGATTACGTCAACGTATTTCTGAATGGGGATTTAAGTATGGGCTTCAGGATGCACGATCGTTGTAGTATTCTGCTCGTCTGTCCCCGTTCTACCGTTTAGATCGTCCCTTAGGTCATGGGTCGCTACCAGCCTATCGAACACTGAAGAGCCTGGCTGCCTTAGCGATTGGTTCGCTTGGTTGACAGGCAGAATGGCTCCATTATTCTGATTGGATCCGTCGGGTATGGCTCCTCCTGATGAATTGCCAGACAAGGTCTGCCCGCCTACCTCTTGGCCCACGAGTGGAACTCGTGATCGGGGATTGGACGGCTGACCGTTAGTTGTCTGGGAGGCATTCATCGTCGGGTCATCCTCCGTTTCTCCCAGGGGAATGACCCTCAGCAATTGGTGGCCTACACTCTGGTAGGTTTTTCGTATCAGCACAGTAGCTTGCTGACTACGATCTTCGATCTCTGCATGGTGAGGCCTTAATGCCTCCATCTCTTTGCCTCTCCATTCAGCGAACATACGCCTCTGTTTGTCAAACACGAAATTTACTGCGGCACACAGTTCCTCCTAATCATGATGCAGAGTATTGCTATGACCCTGCATGAGTCCGAGCGCAGCATGGAGATTTTGCAATTTGGTTGCGTCTTCGATGGTCGTTTGGGCGTTGATGCCTGGTAGAATAATCGTGTTATGAACGCACTGGCTGTGTGCGGAACTGTTATTCCCAGTCTCTTGCACACCACGCGCAGTTTCAGTAACAGGAGTTGTCACACCATTCACCGTGTTTCCCGTCTATCCAGGATTGACAGCGGGCGGAACCCTTGAACTCTTAGGGTCCTGTAATGTCGGATCCAGCGTCTATGAGTTTGCTTGGTCAGACAAGCATCTATGAGTTTGCACCATCGTGTCGAATGTCGAAAAGAGCGATCTGCGATTCTCCTCTCAATGAAAGCAGCAAAATGTTGACTTCGCTTTTAGCCAACGACAATGAGTCTTTTTGATAAGCGATAAACGATATGTCGTAATGAGAATATATATATGAAAGCAATAATAAGACACATGAATTTTATAGAGGTTGAGCCCCAAGCAGTTCGGTAATAGCCTAATCCTCGTTATTTGTATTGACTTAAGAACAAAGAAGAAGTTTCCTTTTCTTATAGCTCTTACAACAGTATCTCTGAATATATAATTCTTAGATAATAATATAGCCTTAGCTTAACTGCGTATCGGCTTATAATTTTTTGGTCCTTTGACCAGTGAACATTCCTCACTATTTATAGGGCTGGGAAACTTTAGGAGGAAGAGTTTCCTCTCTCGTTATAATGCGCATAAACAGAAAGATCGTGTGATCAATGATGAATGCAAGGATCGTGGGATTGAGGTTGAATACACTGATAATGGAATCATGTGTATGCCACATCAACGTAAGTTGATCCCTGAGTTGTAGGGATTGAGCTGATGACTCATGATGCGAAAGCTGCATTCGCTAAGTGTTGATCACTCTACACAGCTCATTGAATATTTCATTCTGGATGTGCCAACGAGGCGTCCTGCTTGGCAAATCGTTCCGAGCAGATGGTCCAAGTGGAGTCCACGTGTCACCATTCTTGTGATGCCACGTCAAAGTGCCAAATTTGGGATAACACCCTTCCGTTCCAGATCTCTTGACCTTGATTCCTTTCTGTAGCAGAGCATTATCAAGATCTGAACTTGGATCTCTTTCTCTCCTTCGGGTTTGGTTACCACCATCTTACTCACTATGATTGAGCACTTGACTTGCTATGTTTGGGCATGTCACTCATTCACTAAGGGTTCTAATAGGTGAAGAAAAATGAAGCAGGTTTGAATCACTAAGGAAGGAACTCTCTCATCTAAGTTTGGTTGAAGCCATTAATTTCACAAAGTGTCAAAAGTGGATAAGATGAGAGCATCATGTTCCTTTTATAGTGTTTCAACTAGGGCTTAGGGTTGAATTATATGGATTAAAATGAATAAAATATTGGGCAATAAATCACTTGTTGGCCGTACAATTCAAAGGGCCAAACTCTAGTTAGATTTTTACCACTTTATTTCAACCACTTATTTTTCTTTTCAATACTACCATATTTTCCAATTCAATCCAATAAATGCCAAAACTATTTATTTAATAATTATAATTAATTACTAAATAAAATTTTCATTATGTAATTTATTAATTAGACCATACAAAGTCTCTTAATTAACAAATTGACCCCAAAACCTATTTTCTTCACAATTAAGCCATTGCTTATTGAAAATTCTTAAATAAGACATAGTCTAATTTTCGAATTATAATTGATTAATTAAAATCAATTGATTGAGTCTGCAAGCAGTATTATCTCAACTAGTGAGGGGACCATGGGCCTATATAACCAAGGTTTCAATAAGTACATCTAGAATTCACCAAGTAAATTCTCAACTTGTTAATTTCGCGTTGCTCCACTATAGATTTGGAATTGAATACACTCTCAGTTATATAGAATGCTCTATATGTACCACGATATAGATACGTTATGATTATCCATTGTTACAATCCTAATAGTCAAGGATCCTCTATAGATGATTTACACTAAATAGGGAAAAATTTACCATTCTACACTTCAATGTATTTTATCCTTAAAACACTTAGCTACCTATAAATGATATTTCAGTAAACTAATATAATTACTGAAATGCGATCTCAATCATTTATCTCTATTCAGCCAAGCTCGAAGGAAATCATCGTTTCACTTCTAAAAACTTATAGAAGTTATAGATTTCATATCTATGTTTAGCGCTCCCACTCAATTGTACTATCATGTTCCCAAAATGTACATATCACCCAGACCGAAAGGTAGGCTTATCAAACAAATCAAAGAACACAACTAACACTCTTGAGATCGAACCTAACCATGTCAGGATTAAGATCTATAGACCTAAGATCAACCATTGATATTGACTTCGAAAGATATAACGGTAAGTTTATGATATCTTATCTAAGATCAATATCGGTCCCTTCCAATGTATTCTCCATACATATGATACTGGTAAACTTTTCCAATGTTCTGGACTTAATAGAATTTATATATTAATTATAACCTTGAAATAAATCATGTGAACCATGCAACATAAAATACAGTTTCTGATCTTTATTAATTAGTAAATCTGATTATATTGAAATGAGTTTTTTTTAGGGCACAAAACCCAATAAGCTTCCACTTGCAATAATATAAATCAAAAAGTGCATTTCAATTAATCTCAACACCTTGATATCCAGATCAAGTGTAGTTTGTAGTATACTCTCTGTAATAGGATTTGACAGGTTGTATTCAATACAACCTTTCCTCCACAATTACATTTCATTAATCACAAAATCCTTGATATTGGGAAATTCCTCTCTATATGTCTACTCCTCTAGGGATACAGGATTCTTTACTTTTTGACCACTACTTTTGTGTTAGTCAGGAAGTAACACTAGTAATTCATAAATATTGGTAAAATTTCAAAAACTGTATAGAACTTTCCATAGACTGAATAAGTATCTTTCCTGCAACTTTAACATTCAGTCTCTTTGGTAGACTTAGAGACTTCAGATAGGTTTTTACACTTCTCCAAAATCACTATTCTACCCCCAGAGTAATCACCATCTCATCAGCAGACTTTCTAGCACTAAGACAAGTCTAGAAACCTGATTTGGTGTAGTCTAAGAGTATTAAATACCACACTTATCGACTAACATATAGTTCATCTTCTTGATCTTAAGATTTACTTGATTGTCTTCCAATGTTCCTTTTCTGGATTAATCTGATACCTACTCATTACTCCCACTCAACAGCACATGTTTGGTCTAATGCATACGAAAGCATATCTGAGACCTCTCACTGTTGACTCAAGGAATTCTTTCATCGGCCTTTATCTTTTCATGAATAGTTAAAAATTTTCCTTAGATAAATGAAATATATGTCTAGAACTCGAGAAGCTTCTATAGATTATCATTAGAAAAAATGCTCCAGCATCTTACTAAAGTAAGTTGCTAGCACTAGAGTAATTAATTAACCAGGTATACCACAAGCCATAGGTTTCGATAAACTCAAACCTATAATACTAGGAACAAGAAGTTTTGTTAAGTCCATTGAATAGACTTACTAACGAAATTTCCTTTCTTGTCCTTGTAATCGAAAACTTTTGGTTGTTCCTTATGAATGGTTTTAACCATAGTTCTCTTGGCTTTGCTTCTTAGTTTCTTATTCTGACAATCCATTACTTTTTTAAACTAACAATGGATTTCATCACAAGTGTCTTCCAAGTCATAACATGGTGAGTTCCTTGAAACCCTCCCAATACGACAAGGTACCGTGACTTTCTGTCTAAGAACGTAAGTGGAATTGTACTCTTTGGTTGTGTCAAGACAACTGAGGGAGTGGGGCCATCTTATACAAAATAAGATGATAGAACACTTTTGGAATAAAAAAAAACATCTCCTCTATTTTGCTACTTTGTTTTCAGACTTAGTCCTTTTCCTAGAAAAGTAGGATTTGTTGAAACAAACACTTTCTTATCTAATGACCATAGGATGGTCCACCCCTAATCTCTTAGAATAGCTATCAAACAAGGAAACCTTGGTTAACAGTTCTAGCTTTTCTTAATAAATACAAGTACATGTATCTAATGTATTTTTTTGGCATTGTAGGAATTGAGTAAGGTGCAACGTGAACGTTCATCGAAAATTCAATCCAGACATCGTAGTGGTCGGAGTGGAATGGAGAACGTACGGGAAGCTGTGGTAAGTAATGCTTAAAATTTAATGTGCTACAATTTTGCTATAAAATTTAATTGGTACTCATTTAATTATTATAACGTGATGTAGAAAAAGGATCTCGAAGTTGCAGATCCCCCCCGCCACCGTGTTTGGATTAAATCTCGCACCAAGAGTTAAAAACTTGTCACTGATTACGACAAGAAAATTGCAGAGAAGATAGTAAGTATATATTAATCCTTAATTCAGTTCTACTCATGAGTTAGTGTATATAATTCATATACTAATTGCTTGAATATATGCATGCATTAGGCTCAATTAGAGGAGAACCTTAGTCAGGGACAAATTCAGGTCCAGGGCCAAAACGATGTCCTGACGCAGGCGCTCGGGACACCAGAGCATCCTGGACGTGTCAGGGCTACTGGGTATGCTATTACTTCAAATGTTATTTATTTAGTTACACAAATAAAATCGTAGCTAATTTGCATTTTATGATTTGTAGGTTCCTCACCAGGGCATCTCAACTGTTCGGCAGGAAGAAAAGGGAAGTGTCTGATGTTGTGGCTCGGCAAGCGAAGGAGATTGAAAAATTAAAAGCCGAAGTCCAATCCCTTAAGCAGCAGAGAAACGCTGCCGAACAAGAGGAAGAAGGAGAGGTGGCTGGTGAGGCGTATGTTCCACAACCATACGCTCCTCAGGATGAGGTACAACCATAAACTTATGCTGAGGAGTTTATTTCCCTCAACGACCAAGGTATCCTTTACAATTTCGATGACCATGCGGCCCTTAATCAGCAAGTACATCTCTGCTCTGACAACATCGACAATATTGTGGCCCGAGCGTATTTGTACGAGCATGTTGGTATGATCAAAGTTCACTGCCAGGAGTACGATGATTCACATGCCCGGATTATGGTTTCAGAAATCCTGCAAGAGGACGCTGAAATCCCAGTCCCTGTTGAAGAGTGAAGATATGTTAGGGACGTATACCAGATGTTCCTTCCTTGGCCTAAACACTTAATTTTAACAACCGAGGTAACTTCTCAACTCAAATTAATTATTAATGATTAGTGGAGTTTGAATATCTTCAATATTCATCCGTAGTGAAGTAGGTTCTGCGAATATATGTGTTGCGGTGGGATGGATGAACAAACTACTGTTATATATGTGTTATTTGACGTTATACAACCATGTTCAAAATTTTTGGGGTCATTCAATTACAACCGTTATGCTGCCGAAATTTCGGTAGAATTTGGATAAAATTTGATATATATATATATTATATTCTGTTTTGTTTAGGGTCCACTCGCTCAACCGCCCTCAAGACGTGATGCATCAAAGGGGAAAGCTCCGATGCTTTCTCCACAAGGCCGTGGTGCACGGGAAGATGACTTGTTCACGGAAGAGAAGATGGCGTTGATCCCTAATTCGCTAAAATGGATGATTCATGAATTCCTGAGGCTCAAAGATAAACGTGATATAATCACAATTCATGTCCCCCGAGAATTCATTGCACCGCGTACCCAGATCACGTTATCTGGAGAGGATTTGCAGCAGGTTGCTACGTGTGACTACATCGACAACCAGGGAATGCTGTTTGGAATGATGTATACTCTTCTTTAATCTAATTAACCTTATATCAAATTATAGTTAAATTATTATAAGACACTAACAATTTTTTTGGCAGGCACATATGGGAGAGCATCAAGGGTCTGAGAAAAATTTTCAAGTTTTACGACCTAGAGCTTCTCATAGTGCATGGGATCAAGATGAAGAAAAGAGTCAGTCTTTTGACGATGCGTCAAGACGATTGGCTAATTGGTTATCATTAATGAACAACAACCACCAAATGTTCTTTATTCCTTGGAATATCGGGTAAACTTTATTAAATTCTTTAGTGCTAATTGTTCATTTCTATATTATGTCTTCAAATTATTTTTATACTATCTTACTTATATTCCAATATAATTTTCTAGGATGCATTGGACGCTAGTGGTGGTTACGCCAAGGAAAATTATCCATTTAAACCCTATAAGTTGCCGCCCAATTCCCGAAGTAATAGAACAAATGATCGGAAGGTAATAATTTAATGACTTCTTATGTAACGAATTTAAATTAACTAACGAATTGAAATGCTAATATAATTTTCCCAAACAGGGCATTCATGTATATAGGGAACGCACATGAGTATCTTGGCCCGTGGTAAGGAATTAACCAAGCAAACTGTCCAAGACAACCTAAAAGCCAAGAATGCGGTTTTTTATGTTTTGAAATATATCACAGACATCGTCGCACGTGCCAACCCCAGCCGTTACATACAAGATCAAAAAGCTGTAAGTTTTAATTATTGATTATAGTATATAAATTCTATAATAACAAATATATAATATACATATACATAAAATAATATAAATTTTTAATTTTTTTAACAGTTTGGGGGTAAGAAGCAATACGATCCAAAAACAGAATTGTTACCACTACAGCGAAAGTGGATCGAACAATTGATGGCGGTGATTCACGGTGACGATTGAGGTTGAAAGGTCGAAGAATTTTTCTTCATTATGTAATTTTTATAGATTAACTTGTAATTAGATTTATTAACTTATTAATATTTTTAACTAATTTTACATTAGTGTTTGTGTAATATTTAATTACTTTTATGAAAATAAATTATGTATTTTACCCAAATTTAAATAATATTTAATTTACATTTTAAAAAATAAATATGTAATTTAAATTAAATAAAATAATATATAAATTAATAAATATATAATTAAAATTATATAATTAAATTAAAAAAAATTAAAAAACTGAAATTCGGGTACCTATGGCGTCGGTCTCTACGCCACATATGGCGTCGGTTATTGGCTAGGAACCGACGCCATAGGTACCCCTATGGCATCGGTTCCCAGCTAATAACCGACGCCATAGGGGTACCTATGGCATCGGTTCATATAAACCCTTTAGCGTCGCCCTGATCAGCGTCGGTAGCGAATTACGCAAAAACCAACGCTCAAAGGGCTTAAAAACCGCCTCTAAAGGGGGTTTTTGTAGTAGTGTTCTTATTTCACATAAGCTAAAATATCATTTATACGGGATCAAGTGTTTTAAGGATAAAATACATAGTAGGGTGTTACGGTAATCTAATCCTTTTACAGTGTAGATCATTCATATAGAGGATCATTGATCAAATTAGGATTATAACAATGGATAACTAATGATGCGTCTATATGGTGGAACATATAGAGCATTCTATATACTGAGAATGCAATTCAAAGTTCTATGCGTGGATTCAACGAAGAATTAATAAGTTAGTGAATTTTAGTGCTAAATTCTTGATCTACTTATTGGAAGCTCGGTTATATAGACCCATGGTCCCCTCACTAGTTGAGATAATATTGTTTGTAAGACTCATGTAATTGGTTTTGATTAATCAATTATAATTCTCAAATTAGACTATGTCTTTTTGTGAAATTTTCACTAAGTAAGGGAGAAATTGTAAAGAAAGAGTTATTAGGGGCATATTTGTTAATTATGATACTTTGTATGGTTCAATTAATAAATATGATAAATGACAATTTTATTTAATAATTATTTATAGTTATTAAATAATTAGATTTGGCATTTCAATGGTTGAATTAGAAAATTGGCGTTTTTGAGAAAATCAGATACAAAAGTGTTAAAATTGCAAAATTACAAAAAGCAACGCCCAAACCCAATAAGCCATGGCCGGCCACTTTTGTAGGCAATTTAAACTGATATTTTCATTATTTTAATTCCAAATAATTCAAACCTAACCCTAGTGGAATGCTATAAATAGGTAGTGAAGGCTTCAGGAAAATTACACTTCTAATTCTCAAAACCTGAGCCCCTCTCTCTCTACCTTGGCCGCCACCCTCTCTCTCTCTTCTTCCTTGATAATTTCAAAACCCCTTAGTGATTAGAGTAGTGCCCACACATAGCAAGCAATACCTCAATCATAGTGAGGAAGATCGTGAAGAAAGATCATCATCAAAAGGAGTTTCAGCATCAAAGATTCAGAGAAAGAGATCCAGGTTCAGATCTTGATAATACTCTGCTACAGAAAGGATACAAGGGTTAGAGATCTGAACAGAAGGAGTCTTTTAATTCCGCTGCACCCAATGTAAGGTTTCTTAAACTTTATATGTGTTTATTTCATCGTTTTTGAAAGTTCATATTTAGGGTGTTAATAAACATACTTGTGAGTAGATCTAAGATCCTCGTAAAATATTCCAACAACTGGCCTCAGAGCCATGGTAATTGATTTGCTTGCAAGAAATTTGGACTTTAAAACGATTTTTTGATGTTTTGGATTGTATCATGTTGTATTGAGTGTTACTTGATGATTGATTGATTGATGTTTGTAAATTTTCGTGAAAAATAATTGAATATCTATTTCTAGAATTATTTTTATTGGATAGTATGGAAAAAATTAAGCAAGTTACTTTTTTACAGAACTGAATTTCGATTTAATTTGAATTAGTTATGATTTTTTGAAGTTTCCAAAAATATTGAGGTTGAGCAACAGGGACACGCGCGCAGACAAGGTTTTTGTCTGAATTCCTGGACTCCGCGCGCGGAGAGGCTGCTGGCAGCCTCCTGCGCCAAGTTCTCTCGCCCATCACCCCTTGTTGCGCGCACGGACAGTATCCAATGCATAATGTCCGTACAGCTCGCAAATTTTTCGTTTTTCTTCGTTTTTTCATGCTTTTTCATGGAATTAACTTCTGATTTTTTGTGTAGTTCTGTATTTATACTATTACTATTCCTAATTCAACTCTAATTATCATAATGAATTAATTTAATATTTTTTTAAATTTAATTCATGATATTAGTGTAATTTGAATTTAAAAATTATCTTTTTTTGCTTAATAATCTATCTTAATTTTAAATTTGATTATATCTTATCTTTTTTTAAAAAATTTAAGGTTACATTTTAAATATTTTAAATTAAATCTTTTTTTTTAAATAATTTGACCTGATTCAAATTTAAAATAAGATAACTATAATCATGTAATTTTAAATAGATGTAAGATATTTTACTAACTTTTAAATTTTGTTATTTTATTTATTTAAATTACATTTAAAATCTGAAAAAGATATTCATTTATCTTTTTTTAATTTTTATTTATAAAATATAAATTTTAAAAGTAGTTAGCAAAATTTTAAAATGATATTTAGGTTGGTTGAAACCTAATTTTTCAAAATTGTAGGTTTAATTTTAAATTTAATTTTTTTAAAAAAAAAAATTTCGAAATTTTTTTTAATTTTCGGAAATAAATATTTTATTTATTTAATTAACTATTTTGAAATATTTATTTATTTAAAATTAAATAAATACTACATCAAACTATCCAGCTAACCTTGTTGCAGGAGTATGTGTTTTAGCTTGTGTGTAAGTTTTCAAAACCTATTATTACTTGATTGCAAATAGCCATGGTTACCTTTTGCCAGATTTAATGATTTGATGGCTCCCTTGGTCAAGTAAATAATTTGTAACAGGTATATTTACAATCTTCTTTCATCTGTGTATGACCTAGCAACATGATAGATTTTATTTAGGCCCATTTAGTTTTTGGGCCTATTCAATTAATAACAGTTGTTCATTTTAAGGTTAAATTCCTCTCTTTTGGGCCTTGTGTGAGAGTTGGGAGCCATAGAAGTGGGTCCGACATACTGAACCCAGCACCCCCTCACATGAACCACCCCAATTGTGAAGGCCCATTTGCCTGATTTGAATAATTGTACTAGGTTAATTACACTAGTTTAATCTAATAAAATTGATTAGCAACATAATTAATTTCATTTAATTTGAAATTAATTTAAGAAAACCATAGTTTAAAGTATTTTATATTCTAAGCTAAACTATATGTATTTTTTTGTATTTAATTAAATATAGAATTATAACCATCTAGATTCTTTCTGAAGCTTAATTTAAATTTTTCATTAAATATTCCTATTTAAGTTGATATTTAGTTATTTACAACTAACCAACTTAAATCTGAATATCTTTTGGATTTAAAATTTCAAAATTAAGTTGAGGAATTTTAGGCATTGGTTATTAAGATTGTTTAGATATTTTTTAAGTTAATATCTTTTCGAATATTAACTTAAAATGGAATATTATAGATATTTTTTAGGTTAATATCTTTTCGAATATTAACTTAAAATGGAATATCTTCAACTTAAGTGATTATAACTTAATTTTAATTTAATTAAATCTAATTTTAAAGATATTTAAGTTGATTTTTTTTTAGATTATTCTAAAACAACTTAAAAAAGATATTTTCAAATTTGTTCCATTTATCATTCGAATTTAAATAATAATTAAAATTTAATTAAAGTTGATTTTTTTATTTAAATCAATTTTTGATTTGTAATTTTTCATTATTATATTATGGAACTTGTTCGATATTTATTCGAATTTAATTTTTGAATTAAATATTAATTGAAGTTGATTTTTATTTAAACCAACTTTAGTTTGTAATTTTTTATTATTATAATATCAAATAAAATGATTATAAAAAATACATATATTATTTATAAATAATGAGCTTTTAATCAAGAGACATTCGATCTCCATTGTTGGTTTTACATAGCGTTTGTTTTAGTGAGTAATCCTCCCTAATGGAGGAACGTTCATTAGCAATTTCGCACCGTTTAATCTCGAAAGATAAGTAGTTTGTTCGTGTTTTGTATGGTATAGATCACCCTAATGGTGGCGACCATACTTGACTTGAAAATTATGAAACAATGGTGGAAGCTCATCAGATAGAATTGCCTTGACTCTCGCCTAAACGGGACAACGCTGAATTCCAATCTTGATCGAATAAAAGGTTGCTAGAATGGTTATCATTTTAGATGAGCTGACAACTCTATTCAATGGATGATGCTTTGACTGTCGCCTAAACGGGACACTGTATCAGTTTGTTGAAAAACATTGGAAAATAAACTATGTTAGATTTAGTATTTCTATAACATATGTCTTTACTTGTTATTTTTTGAACTGTGTATGAATTTATGAGCCAAAACCTTACTTCTGTTTTATTGATGTGTTGTAGTGTCATTATGAATAACCCTCACCCCGATCCTCTCCTAGTTAATATCTTAGCAAAAGAACTCTATAGTGTGAAAATGCATCCTGGTAGTTGCATCAATTCGCACCTGTTGATGATGAATCTGAAGTTCCAAAAGGAAAATCTACTAGGAATTGATTTATCAAAAGAACGATGGGTCCAACTCATCCTTAATAGTCTTCCTCCGGAGTGTAATGAATTTGTTATCTCTTACATGATCAACAATTCTAACTCCTCCGACATGGACAAGCTCAAAGCAGAATTACGAGCCTATGAACGGAATCTGATTGCAATAGGTCCCCCTGGGTTTGCAAGTCATAATCAGAGGAAAAGGACTAGGTATGAAGGATCTAGCAAAGCTGCTTCTTCAAGTACAATTATCAGACATAATCTTCTATGTTCGAATTGTAATGAAAAGAGACATCATGAAGAACGATGTCCCAGGCTTCTAAACAATTCAAACAAAGGTAATGCTTTTGTCTTTGAATCATGTGTTTTAGAGAACGAAAAATCCGTCTGGATTGTTGATTCTGGGTCTACTAAGCATGTATGTTCTTCACTGCAGTTGCTTTAAACTTGGGAAAATCTGCTTCCAGGAGAGTTAAAGCTTAAAGTTGGCAATGGCGAATTAGTGTCGGTCAAAGCTAGAGGAAAAGCCCGGATCAAGTTTCAACAAAGATTTTTAATTTTAGAAAATGTTTTATTTATTCCAAACTTTAGTATAAACTTGATTAATGTCTCATGTTTGCAAACACAATCTTATATATTGAATTTTTGGAGTACAAATTGTTCAATTTATCGTAATGGATTTCAAATATGTGTTGCTACAATGGAACAAGGGCTTTATGTTTTAAGACCGAATAATCAAATCTCACTAAGTAGTGAACTTTTCAATGTAGCTAAACCTAGAAACCTCAAAAGAAAAGAGATTGATAATGATGATCAAACTTATCTATGGCATTTACGTTTAGGTCATATAGGCTTTGATAGACTCAATAGGCTCACCAAAGACGGTCCATTGAAAAATGTCGTTTTAGGTGAACTGCCAGTATGCGAGTCCTGCCTAGAAGGAAAAATGACTAAATGTTCTTTCTCTGCAAAGGGAGAGCGTGCCAAAATGCCCCTAGGGTTAGTACATTCAGATGTCTGCGGACCTTTGAATGTCAAAGCCCGAGGTGGTTATGAGTATTTTGTCACTTTCATTGACGATTTCTCTAGATACAGTTTTCTTTACCTAATGCAAAAGAAATTTGAAACGTTTGAAAAGTTTCAGGAGTTTCATGCTTTGGCCCAAAACCAATTAGGTAAATCATTAAAGATCTTGCGAACTGATAGGGGTGGAGAATACATGGATATGCAGTTCAAAGATCATTTAATTGAACTTGGAATTGAATCCCAATACACTGCCCCAAGCACTCCACAGCAAAATGGAGTTGCAGAAAGAAGAAATCGCACTCTTTTGAAAATGGTTAGGTCTATGCTGAGTTATTCAACTCTGTCTACGTCCTTCTGGGGATATGCTATTCACATGGCTAATGAAATTTTAAATGTTGTTCCATCTAAAGCAGTCCCTAAGACACCCGTCGAACTTTGGAATGGTCGTACACCTAGTTTACGCCATTAAAGAATTTGGGGGTGCCGTGCTCATGTCTTAAGAAAGAAAGAAGGCAAACTTGAATCTCGTACCGAAGTATGCATGTTTGTCGAAAATTCTAAATTGACTAGGGGTGGACTATTTTATAGTCACAAGGATAACAAAGTGTTTGTTTCTAAAAATGCTACTTTCCTTGAAGAGAACTATATTAAACACTACAAACCGAAAAGTAAAGTTGTTCTAGAGGAATTTCTATCAGATTTAAGTCCTTCCAATGTTCCGTCCTCTTCCACTCGTGAAGAAGATAATCCCACACCCTCAGTTGAACAAACTGAGAAATCTACTACTAAAATTTCTATTCAGAAGACCACCGTACCTCGTCGTAGTGGGAGGATTTCAACAAAACCTGCTCGTTATGGCTTGGATGGTGAAATCAATATGGTCGTAGGTGACGGTATTGATGACGATCCATTAACCTATAAACAGGCAATGGCTAGTCGGCAACGGAAACGATGGTCGGCCGGCATGGATTCAGAAATGGATTCCATGAAAAAGAATAAAGTCTGGGAAAATGTAGACGCACCTGACGACTATCATCCGATAGGATGCAAGTGGGTTTACAAGAAGAAAAGAGGAGCTGGAGGCGAAGTCGAAACTTTTAAAGCTAGACTTGTAGCCAAGGGTTATACCCAAAGAGAAGGTCTGGACTATGAGGAAACTTTTAGTCCTGTTGCCATGCTCAAATCCATCCGAATTCTTCTCTCTATAGCTGCTGCTTTCGATTATGAAATCTGGCAAATGGATGTGAAGACTGCCTTCCTTAATGGGGTACTTGAAGAAACCATCTATATGTAGCAACCAGAAGGTTATGTTCTCCTTGGGCAGGAAAAGAAAGTTTGCAAATTAAATAGGTCTATCTATGGACTTAAGCAAGCTTCTCACTCATGGAACAAAAGGTTTGATGAAATAATCAAGACCTACGGCTTTCTTCAGAATGAAGATGAACCTTGTGTTTATCAACTCAAGGAAGACCAAATAGTAGTATTCTTGGTCCTTTATGTTGATGACATTTTGATTATTGGAAACAATGTCAAGAAAATGACTCACATCAAGGAATGGCTCAACACTAAATTCGATATGAAAGATTTGGGTGAAGCAGCCTATGTTCTTGGTATTCAGATTATTAGAAACCGGAAGAACAGATCTCTTGCTCTCTCTCAAACAATCTACATGGACAAAGTCTTAGAGAGATTCTCCATGAACAACACCAATGAGGCAAACATGCCTTCTAGATATGGTATTCGTCTATCTAAGGAACAGTCTCTGACTAATCCTCAAGATATAGAGGACATGGCAAAAATTCCCTATGCCTCTGTAGTTGGAAGTCTAATGTATGCAATGTTATGCACTAGGCCTGACATCTGCTATGCAGTTGGAATCGTCAGCAGGTATCAGTCTAATCCAGGACATGAACATCGGAATGTAGTTCAGTATATTCTGAAATACTTGAAGAGTACAAGGAATCTTGTGTTAGTCTACAAGGGTGGTGCTTTAAATCCCATAGGCTACACTGATTTAGATTTCGATGCAAGTCTTGAAGACAGGAAATCTACATTTGGGATGGTGTTTACTCTTGTGGGTGGAGCAGTTGTTTGGAGAAGTGCTAAACAAACCGCGATATTGGACTCAACTATGGAAGCTGAATACATAGCTGCAGCCGAAGCTGCTAAAGAACTTGTCTGGCTAAGAAAGTTCTTCACCAGTATAGGTGTTGTTCCTGGAATGGAAAAGCCTCTGCTCTTACTTTGTGATAACAATGGAGCAATAGCAAACAGTAAAGAACCTCGAAGCCACAAGAGAAGCAAACACATTGAAAGGAAGTATCACATTATCAGAGAATACGTGGCAAGAGGGGATGTACTAGTTGAGAAAGTTGACACAGAGGACAACCTAGTTGATCCATTTACCAAAGTCTTGGCTGTGACAGCCTTTGAAAAGCACCGTCAGAATTTAGGATTAATTGATATGTAATGATTAGTTTTATATTAGTGCAAGTGGGAGTTTGTTGGGTTTTATGCCCTAAATAAAACTCCATTTCAATGTAATCTATTTTATTCAACATCAATAAAGAAATAGAAGTGTATTTCATTCATTTGTGTATGTTTTGGTTCGCTTTATCAATTGCTTGTCTATTTGATTTATAAATTCATCTTAAACCATTTTCACATACTTGATCCTGTTTATTGTGTTGTCATCACTTTGGAAAGTAAACATGACTATGTGAATAAAGTTTCCTAGATTTATCAGACACAGGGTTTTACTGATATGATAATCTACAACAAGAGTTTACTTGCATTTGGAGAAATGTTATGTTCTTTCCAGAACATTGTTAAAGTAAAGCTCAGGTTGGATGCATGGAGTATGCATCGGAAGGGACCGATATTGAACTTTGACTTAGATTTAATTAAACTTACCGTAAAATCTATTCAAGTTAATATTGCCAAGTTGATCCTAGATCAAATGTTCTTAATCCTGTTATGATTAGGCTCAATCTTGAAAGGCTATTCGTGTTCTTTGATTTGTTAGGTAAGCCTACTTTTAGGTCAGGGTGATACGTACATTTTGGGAACACGGTAGTGCAATTGACTGGGAGCGCTAGCATAAACATGGAATCTATAGCTTCTATCTGGCGAATAGTAAGCAAAGGATGATCTCCTTCAAGCTTGACCAAACGAAAATAAATGGTGGAGATCTCATTTCACATAAGCTGAAATATCATTTATACGGGATTAAGTGTTTTAAGGATTAAATACATTGTAGGGTGTTACGGTAATCTAATCCCTTTACAGTGTAGATCATTCACATAGAGGATCATTGATCAAATTAGGATTATAACAATGGATAACTAATGATGCGTCTATATGGTGGAACATATAGAGCATTCTATATACTGAGAGTGCAATTCTAAGTTCTATGCGTGGATTCAACGAAGAATTAATAAGTTAGTGAATTTTAGTGCTAAAATTCTTGATCTACTTATTGGAAGCTCAGTTATATAGACCCATGGTCCCCGCACTAGTTGAGATAATATTGTTTGTAAGACTCCTGTAATTGATTTTGATTAATCAATTATAATTCTCAAATTAGACTATGTCTATTTGTGAAATTTTCACTAAGTAAGGGCGAAATTGTAAAGAAAGAGTTATTAGGGGCATATTTGTTAATTATGATACTTTGTATGGTTCAATTAATAAATATGATAAATGACAATATTATTTAATAATTATTTATAGTTATTAAATAATTAGAATTGGCATTTAAATGGTTGAATTTGAAAATTTGCGTTTTTGAGAAAATCAGATACAAAAGTGTTAAAATTGCAAAATTGCAAAAAGCAAGGCCCAAACCCAATAAGCCATGGCCGGCCACTTTTGT
This sequence comes from Cannabis sativa, assembly GCF_029168945.1. Taxonomy (NCBI): domain Eukaryota; kingdom Viridiplantae; phylum Streptophyta; class Magnoliopsida; order Rosales; family Cannabaceae; genus Cannabis; species Cannabis sativa. The sequence goes on along the minus strand of NC_083605.1, from coordinate 41,448,174 downwards.
AGGCAATTTAAATTGTTATTGTCATTATTTTCATGCCAAATAATTCAAACCTAACCCTAGTGGAATGCTATAAATAGGTAGTGAAGGCTTCAGGAAAATTACACTTCTGATTCAGAAAACCTGAGTCTCTCTCTCTCTACCTTGGCCGCCACCCTCTCTCTCTCTTCTTCCTTGTTAATTTCGAAACCCCTTAGTGATTAGAGTAGTGCCCACACACAGCAAGCAATACCTCAATCATAGTGAGGAAGATCGTGAAGAAAGATCATCATCAAAAGGAGTTTCAGCATCAAAGATTCAGAGAAAGAGATCTAGGTTCAGATCTTGATAATACTCTACTACAGAAAGGATACAAGGGTTAGAGATCTGAACGGAAGGAGTCTTTTAATTCCGCTGCACCCCATGTAAGGTTTCTTAAACTTTATATGTGTTTATTTCATCGTTTTAGAATGTTTATATTTATTGTGTTAATAAACATACTTGTGAGTAGATCTAAGATCCTGGTAAAATATTCCAACACGTATCACATCGGTTAGGTTAGAGTATGACTAGCAGCTGGAGTATGACCAGTGAACCGAGTATAGGCTGATACTGTAACACATCGATACCGGCTAGAGTACGACTACAGCAAGAGTATGACCAGTGTACCGAGTATAGGCTGTTACTTGTCAATAGTACCATCGTACGAATGTTCGAGACTCAGTATCGTGTGGGACACGGTAGTTAGGATTATGGTCAGGGGTATGGGCGTCTGATCATAACCCGAGATTTATGTATGTTTTATGAATTATGCTTTTCTGACTAAGTCTGTTGAGTCACAATGCTATGTTTATGTGTAGGTAAGGGCAAGGCCAAGGCTGAGGAACCGTGAGGACGAGCCGATGAAGATTGTACATGTCGGGGCGGTTAGGCCTGGAGTGCACGATCCTCGGGAGAGCAGCGCTTTTGTAGTTAGTCGCTGGGCGACAAGTATTTTGTATTAGACAGTAAACTTTGTAAAGTGTTTTGTAATCGGGATCCCGATTATTTTTGTATAGAATATTTTATAAGTTTAATTAAATAGCAAAAATTTTAATTAATCACGATTTCCATAAACGTCGTTGATTAGCAACAAGCTGCACAGTACGTTTAAAAATCACGTAATAAACCTATGCTAGTTAGGGTGTTACAATTTGGTATCAGAGCCGCCAAGTTATCTTCCGAAGATCATCACGACATGTACAATCATCATCAGCAGTTAGCTCGTTCTACAGTTTAGTAAGCTTTTATTGCTTTAGTAGTTTATTTAATTATTATGAAATAAGAAAAGCCTGATAGGAAGCATGTTAGTAGCCTGATAGTAGAATAGGCGCATGTTTTTAATTTCCAATTAAGCGGTATTAGTAAGCTGTTTTTGATCATGACCTGATGTGCCAACTCTTGGTTTCGCAGGCTGTTCTGACTAGATGGACGCCAGGCAGAACACCAGGAGTCAGGGCAACTCAGTAGGGTCAAATCAGGGTCAAGGAGCTCAGCTTCCCCAGCATGCTAGGGGCCGTGGTAGAGCTCCCAGGGGCAGGGCTCGTGGTCGGGGTGACGATAACCCACCACAGGCTGCCCAGGCTGCTCAAGCCTATCAGGAAGCCCAAAATTGGGAAACTAGGTTTGCTGAAATGCAAGCCAGAATAGAGGAGCGAGATCAGGAGATACAGAGATTGAGGCCGAGAATAACTCCTCTGGTAGAGCTTGAATTATTAGAGAATAACTCCTCCACCCCCAAAGTAACCACCATCTCAAGAATTTCGAAAGAGTTGGTGAAGATACAAGGATAACTGATATACAGTTCCTTAATATCTAACATATAGATCAGTTTCATAATTCTTTCTTGAATATTCTTCTAATGTTCCTTATTTGATTACATCTCAGATAGCTCCCACTCAATAGCAGATGTCTGGTTAAATAATACTTTTAACCTCTTTATTGTTTGGAGAGTTATCTAGTTGTGACTTTTGTATTGGTCTGAAACTTTAAGTTAAGACTAAGTCATCAATATAGCAGACTAGTATTTGAAGTGAAAAATACATGCCAGAGATTAAGTAATCAAAATTAAGATACCATAAAAATTTATGAGGATTAAGAATTCTTGGTTCAAGTCATTCGAATAGACTGAACTAGAGTTCTTTTTCTTATTCTCATAATTCTGATAAGTTATACCTATCCACATGAATGGTTAGATTTGCTTTTCAGTAATGTTCTTAAGTTCCTATCACAAGTGTTAACCTAATGAAGATGGTATAGAATTTTAAAATTCTCCCACTCAATTAAGGTAGTGTGAAACTTTATTAAAGAACTTTATAGGTATCAAATTTTTTACTACAACAGTAAAGCGAATTGGAACATACAATCAAGATCAAGGATTTATACTGATAATAGCTAAGTCATTATATTACTTCCATGTTTAAAGAAAATATGTGTTACATAGGGTATTGTGGAGTAAACTCCACCCCTAAGTATATAGAGATTATGATCCACCCCTAAATGTTTTAAAGGTCATGATTCTCTAAGTGTAATAGAGTTTATGTGGAGTTGAATACTATCCAGAGTTCATTAGATATAAAATATCGTTGAACTGCATAGTTTTCTTAACTTTTCGCCACCCCTATTAGATCAAAAGATCCTTTTATTAAACAAATTCTTAATAATTGTATTAGAATTAACAATTATTAATAAACATAGAAATAATTTCTAGTGTTTATTTAATATAACTCTATGAAGAGTTGTAAATATCATAGAATTTGCATCAATAATAAAAACACTTACACCTACAAACATATAAATATAATGTGGTAATTGTGTTTGAAAGATAAAGGAAATGAAGGTCAATCTCATAAATTGCAATTGGCTTGAATTCGAAAATAAAATAAACTTTATTAATAACAATAAAAAAAATGGATTGCAACAATATGAGAAAAACAGGGATAAATATCCCTAACTAAAATTCGAAATCCAAATTGTCTTTAAACTAAAACAATTAATTCAAAAATAGATAGATGAGCTTCATCTTCATCTGGACGATTTCACCCTTGGTCCAGCTTTCCGATCCAACTCATCTGAGTTCAAGTAGCTTGGCCTATAAGAAGAACAAACAAATAAACAAAGTTAGTCCAGAATCATAAATCCAAATAGATAATAATTCACTAAAACTCTTAAAGTTTATAGAAAGAAATACCTTGTTTCTTTGCAAGAATTTTAGGACATTGTGGTTTCCAATGACCTTTCTCATTGCAGTAGAAACACTTTCCTTTGAGTGTAGCATCACCAGAAGCACCAACCTTTTTGTTTTTCATGGCTTTTGCACGCTTCTTGGTGTTCTTCCACTTCTTCGTCGATTTGGGTTTTGAAGCAGATGCAACATTTGCTTCAGGTTTTACCGTCCCATTACCATTCCAAGAATTGTGAGGTTTACTCCCTTTCTTCTTGGGTCCTCCAATCAAATTTTTATAAGTTTGAAGGTCATTGACTAACTCATGAAAGTCTATGTCCTTCTTATTCATGACATAATTTGATGTGTAGGGCAGAAATGTTGGAGTCAGACTATTCAAGCTAAGGCTTACTTGAGTAGTGTGATCCATTTCAGCACCATGATCCTGGGCTTTTTGGAAATAACTTGCCATGAGGAGAGCATGATCACGCACGTTTTGATGGGGTTCCATCTGTGCATTGATGTACTTCTTAGTCGTGTCAAAGTGAGACGGAAGTGATGCCCTACCGAATAGCTCATTTAACTTCGTCATTACTTCAGCAGCCTTTTCAGTTTTAGAAAACCGAGTTTTGAGGGTGTCAACCATGCTGGAAAGCATAAAGTATAGAGCTTTGTCATTTGCTTTCTGCCAACGCTCATACTTTTCTTTCACAGCTTTGGATGCATTATCCCCGGGCACTTCAGGTGACGGCTCAGTTAACACAAACAAGGCACTTTCTCCTATGAGAGCAATGTTAATGTTCTCATTCCATTTAGGAAAGTTAGATCCATTTAGCTTATTTTCAGTCAACAGTGATAACATGGAATTCATCATGATTATACAGGATACTACAAAATAATAGAAATCAACAATTAGAAATCAATAAGGGTTTAACACAAAATCAATTTAGAAATTATAAGCACATAGCATGTAGGAATGATAAGAGAAAATACAAAAAAATTCAATCCTAAATAATTTCCAAGGTTTTTTAACAAACTGATATCAATGTCCCGTTTAGGCGAGAGTCAAAGCTACCATCTATTGAATAGAGTTGTCAGCTCATCTAAAATGTTATACATTCTAGCAACCTTTTATTCGATCAAGATTGCAATCCAGCGTTGTCCCGTTCAGGCGAGAGTCAAGGCTATTCTATCTTATGAGCTTATACCATTGTTTCATAATTTGCAAGTCAAATATGGTCGCCACCATTAGGGTGATCCATACCATATAAAACACTTACAAACTACTTATCTTTCGAGATTAAATGGTGCAAAATTGCTAATGAACGTTCCTCCATTAGGGAGGATTACTCACTAAAACAAACGCGATGTAAAACTAACAATGGAGATCGAATATCTTAATAATAATAAAGCTCATTCTTTAAAATGTATTTTCCTTATTATTCTAACAAATATATTCATTAAATTTCGAATGTAGAATCAAAATTCTAAATAAGAATTAAATTTAATATTTATAAAATTATACTTAGATGGTGATTGAAATAAAGTGAATTATTTCCATCTTAGTAGTAATTTTAAATATAAATATTAAGAAAAATTAATTTAAGTTGTATTAATTTAAATTAATTAGCAACTTAGAATAAATTTTCATAAGAATATATTTATTGTATTCGAAAAATAAAGCATAAAACTATACAAATTTTCAAAAATATTAAATAATAAATACTTAGAAAAAATACTTCAAGTAAAAATATCACCTATCTAGATTTTCCTTTGACTAATTAATTCAATCTCTAATAATATACTTTAATTCATTTTTTTTTAAATTAATCAATAAATGAAAAAATCATTGATTTAAGTTGGTGCAAGAATTAATTAAAATAAATAATTGATTTACAACTTAATCTATTTTTCAAGATAAATTCAAAAAATACTTGCATAATTAAATTGAAATTTTTTTGGAAATTGATTAATAAATAAAGAAGAAACATATTTTGAAAATTATTTAAATTTAAGTTGAAAAATTAAATTTCAACCTAAAAATAATTTTCTATTTAATTAAGTGTCATGAAAAATAAATATTTAAGTATCATAATGAAAATCAACTTAGATATTTAATATTTCAATTTAATTAAATGTATTAAACTCAAGAAATAAATAATTAAGTGTAGAGAAAGCTTAATTATTAATCTCTAGTTTAATACTAGAAAAAATTATACTTAAATAAATTGTACCAAAATTAATTATTTAAATAATTAATTTCACAATGTATAATATTTTCCTATTGAATATTAGAAATAAAAAGTAGTCTAGAAATAACTATCTAGAAAATATCTTATTAGACTAAGTATCTTTTCAACAAAAAATTTGAAAAAAAGTATCTTATTTAAGTTGTTATAGCAAAAAATCTAGAACTTAAATATTTTCAAATTTAAATTTAATTAAATATCAAAAATTAAGTTGTAACCACTTAATTTGAAAAATATTCCATTTTTAGTTTTAAAACTAACTTAAAAAATATCTTAAGAATCTTTAACAACTAATGTCGAGGATTCCTCAACTTAATTTTCAATAAAATATACAAATTTAAGTTAGATATGAAAAATCAGTTAAAATAACTAATTTATAACTTAAATAGGAATATTTAATTAAATAAGCTCCAGAAAGAATCTAGTTAGTTAAAATTATTTATTTAATTAAATACAAGAAAAATACAAATAGTTTGTCTAGAAATAATATCTAAAACTAAAAGTGTTTTTCTTAAAATTAACTTTAAAATATTAAAATGAAAATAAATTTTCATATATTTTAAAAGTTAATTCTGTTGCTAATTCAATTTTACTAGGTCAAACTAATATAATTAACCTAGTACAGTTATTCAAACCAGGCAAATAGGCCTTCACAATTGGGGTAGTTCATGTGAGGGGGTGCTGGGTTCAGTATGTCGTACCCACTTCTATGGCTCCCAACTCTCACACAAGGCCCAAAATAGAGGAATTTAACCTTAAAATAAATAACTGTTATTGATTGAATAGGTCCAAAATCTAAATGGACCTAAATAAAATCTATCATGATGTGATATTTTATTTAGCAAAAACCTATATGCATCTATATAATAAAATAAACATATAGGCTCACACAGGCACACATTTAGATGGATCCTATCATGTTGCTAGGTCATACACAGATGAAAGAAGATTGTAAATTTTACCTGTTACAAATTATTTACTTGACCAAGGGAGCCATGAGTTAAAATTAGATCATTGGATCTGTCAACAAGTTAACCATGGCTATTTTCAATCAAGCAATAATAGGTTTTAAAAAACTTACAAACAAGCTAAAACCACATACTCCTGCAACAAGGTTAGCTGGATAGCTGGATGTAGGATTTATTTAATTTTAAATTAATTAATTTTGAAAAAAAATAATTAAATAATTAAATTAAATATTTAATTTTCGAAAAAATAAAACTTAAAAATATTTATTTATTTTCGAAAATAATAATAAAATAATATTTAAAATTAAACCTACAATTTTGAAAAATTAGGTTTCAACTAACCTAAATATCATTTCAAAATTTGCTAACTACTTTTAAAAATTAAATGTTATTTAAAAATAAAACTAAATAAAAAAAATTAAAAAAAATAAATAAATATCTTTTTCAGATTTTAAATTTAATTTAAATAAATAAAATAACAAAATTTAAAAGTTAGCAAAATATCTTAGATATATTTAAAATATCATGATTATAATTATCTTATTTTAAATTTAAATAAGGTCAAATAATTTTTTTTAAAAAATTTAATATCTGACCTTAAATTTAAAATTAAGATAAGATATAATCAAATTTAAAAATAAGATAGGTAATTAAGCAAAAAAGATAGATATTTACTATTTTCAAATTCAAATCACACTAATATCATGAATTAAATTAAAAAAAAATATTAAATAATTTAATTATGATAATTAGAATTGAAATAGGAATAGTAAATGTCTAAATACAAAACTACACAAAAAATCGGAAGTTAAATCCACGAAAAAGCATGAAAAATCGAAGAAAAACGAAAAAAATGTGAGTTGTACGGACGGTATGCGGTGCATACACGTCCGCGCGCGCTCACTGGGGTGCATGCCGAGAAACCTCGGCGCAGGGAGGAGACGTGCAGGATTTCCGCGCGCGTAAGGGGCTTCAGACAATCGCTGCGCGAGCTGCTTGTCTGAATGCTCTCTGTCCGCGCGCGTGGATGATGCAGCATCCCTATCTTTTTTCGAATTTTCAAAAAATCATAACTAATTCAAATTAAATCGAAATTGAGTTTTGTAAAAAAGTAACTTGCTTAATTTGTTTTCATACTATCCAATAAAAATAATTCCAGAAGAAAAATTTTAATTATTTTTCACGAAAATTCTCAAACATTAATCAATCATCATATAACACTCAATACAACATGATACCATCCAAAACATCAAACAATTGTTTTAAAGTCCAAATTTCTTGCAAGAAAATCAATTACCATGGATTTGAGGCCAGTTGTTGGAAAATATTTTACCAGGATCTTAGATCTACTCTCAAGTATGTTGTTTACCACTCCAATATGAACTTTCTAAAACGATAAAATAAACACATAAAGTTAAGAAAACTTTACATTGATGCAGCGAAATTAATGTCTCCTTCCATTAGATCTCTAACCCTTGTATCCTTTCTGTCGCAGAGTATTATCAAGCTCTGAGCCCGAATGTCCTTCTCTTTGTGTTTGATCCTTCACAGTCTTCCAATCTATGATTGAGTTACCACTTGCTGTGTGTGGGCACTTACTCTGTCACTAAGGTTCGAAATTTAGAAGAAGAAAAGAGAGAGAGAGAGAGAGAGAGAGAGAGAGAGGTTTCGGCCAAGGAAGAGAAAAGGGAAGGCTCGGTTTTTCTGAAAAATTGTTTTTTTGAAAAGTAGTGTATTTTGACTGAGCAATCACTTTCTATTTATATGCAACTACTAGGTTTAGGTTAGGAATTATTTGGCATTAAAATAATGAAAATATCAATTTGAAATTCCACATAAAGTGGCTGGCCAAGGTGTATGTAATGGGCCCCACTTGATTTTGCAGTTTTCACAAATTTTATTTCTATTTTCTCAAAAACGCCAATTTTCCAATTCTAACGTTTTAAATGCCAAAACTAATTATTTAATAACTAAAATAGATTATTAAATAATATTTTCATTTAATTTAATTATTAATTAGACATATAAAGTCCATTATAAATAAATAAACCTAGAATCTCTTTTCTTTACAATTTCGCTCCTACTTAGTGAAAATTCACAAATTAGACATAGTCTAACTTTAGAATTATAATTGACTAATCACGAATCAATTATTGAGTCTTACAAGCAGTATGTTCACAACTAGAATGGGGACCATGGATCTATATGCTGAGCTTCCAATAAGTGAACCGAATTTACTAAGTAAATTCCTACTTATTAATTATTCGTTGAATCCACTCTAAGAACTTAGAATTGCACTCTTAGACTTACATAGAGCATATTTTATGTTCCACGATATAGATATGTTATCTCACCCCTCAATGTATTTTGCCCCTTAAAACACTTAGCTTCCTGGAAATGGTGTTTAGTGATCGAAGAATTAGTCACTTAAACAAGAGCTCATTAATTTACTTCTATTTGCTAAGCTCGAAGGGAATCATCACTTGACTTCTATACACCAGCAGAAGCTATAGATTCCATATTTATGTTCAGCACTCCCACTCAATCATACTATCATGTTCCCAAAATATACGTATCACCCTGACCCAAAAGTAGGCTTAACTAATAAATCAAAGAACATGAATAGTACTCCTGAGTTGAGCCTAAGCATATCAGGATTTAGATTCTTTTAATCTTAAGATCAACTACTGATATTGACTTGGAAAGATATAATGGTATGTTTGTAATATCTTAACTAAGTTGCAATATCAGTCCAGTCCAATGTTTACTCCATACATTCGAAACTAGTATACTTTACTTATGTCCTGGAAAGAGCATAACACTTACTCCAAGTGTAAGTACACATCATCGCTGATTATCACATTAGTGTAAATCCAAAACACTGATGAGACAGGGACTTAGTCTTTTGATTCATATGTTCACAATCACATTCCACTGTGTTGACGATACTATAATTGTGAATAAACATATGATCTGGATTTAACTGATTTTGTGTGTAAATGTAATAAACATATTAAACCATTAGCATGTAAAATTCATGCAAACATTAATCACTTCAAATTTCTTATATTGATTACTAATCAGATTGTAAAGAATTTTATTTAGGGCATAAAACCCAACAGAACTATGAGAATGTGCATCGATTATCGGGAGTTAAACAAGCTAACAGTGAAGAATAAATATCCGCTACCTAGGATCGATGATCTTTTTGATCAACTTCAGGGGTAGACGGTCTTCTCAAAGATTGATCTCCGATCGGGTTATCATCAGTTGAAAATCCGAGAGGATGGAGGACATTCCGAAGACGACTTTCCGTACTAGGTATGAACATTACGAATTCTTGGTTATGTCGTTTGGACTAACTAATGCTCCTACAACATTTATGGATTTGATGAATAGAGTATTCAATGATTTCCTCGATATCTGTGTTATTGATTTTATCGATGACATCCCTGTTTACTCTCAAGCAGAAGAGGAGCATGAGTTACACCTTCAGATGGTTTTGCAACGACTTCGGGAACACAAGCTTTATGCCAAATTCAAGAAATGTGAATTTTGGCTATCTCAGGTGTCTTTCTTAGGGCACATTGTAAGCAAAGATGGGATCAAGGTGGATCTCGGGAAAATAGAATCCGTCAGGGATTGGCCAAGACCAAAGACAGTGACAGAAGTTAGAAGCCTCTTGGGTTTAGCCGGATATTATCGTAGGTTCGTGGAAGGGTTTTGTAAGATTTCAGCACCATTAACCGAACTTACAAAGAAGAATCAGCGGTTTGTGTGGTCAGACAAGTGCGAGGCTAGTTTTCAAGAGCTTAAACAGAGGCTGATTACAGCTCGAGTGTTAGCTTTGCCTTCAGACAAAGAGAAATTTGTAGTTTATTGCGATGCATCCAGACAAGGTCTGGGATGTGTGCTGATGCAAGCTGATCGGGTTATTGCTTATGCCTCCCGTCAATTAAAGGATTATGAACAGCGACACCCGACTCATGATCTAGAGTTAGCCGCGGTAGTTTTTGCATTGAAGATCTGGCGGCATTACCTTTACGGAGAAAGGTGCGAAATCTATACCGACCATAAAAGTCTCAAATATTTCTTCACTCAGAAAGATTTGAATATGAGACAGAGGCGATGGTTGGAGTTAGTGAAAGATTAAGACTGTGAGATTCTCTATCATCCTGTGAAGGCTAATGTAGTGGCCGATGCCCTGAGCAGGAAGGGTACCGGACACGTAGCTAGCATGATTCAGATCTCACCTCAGTTAGCAGAGGACATGGTTAGATCCAGCATTAAATTTGTGGTAGGCCAGCTTCACAACTTGATGCTGCAATCTGATCTGTTGGAAAGAATTAAAGCCGCTCAGATGACTTATCCAGAGTTAGTTAAAATCAAAGATGAGGTTTCGGCTGGTCAAGCCAGGGATTTTTCAGTGTCAGACAACGAGATGCTTCTATATAAAGCTAGGGTTTGTGTTCCAAGTAGTGTGGAACTCAGGAATGAGATCTTTGAAGAGGCTCATTCTACCCCTTATTCTCTGCATCCCGGCACCACCAAGATGTACCAGGATCATAAACCATACTTCTGGTGGAGCAGTATGAAGAAGAATTTGGTAGAATTCGTATCGAGATGCCTCCCCTGTCAGCAGATTAAGGCTGAACATCAGAGACCAGCAGGGTTGTTGCAGCCTTTAACCCTACCTGAATGGAAATGGGAGGATATTACGATGCATTTCGTGGTTGGGTTACCTAGAACCACGGGTTTGTTCGATTCCATCTGGGTTGTGGTGGATCGATTCACGAAGTTTGCTCATTTTCTGCCATTTAGAACAACCTATTAAGTGGATCAGTTGGCAGAATTGTACGTTAAAGAGATTGTAAGACTTCACGGGGTATCGAAGTCTATAGTTTTGGATAGAGATCCGAAGTTCACCTCCAAGTTTTGGCAGAGTTTGCAACGAGCAACGGGTACAAAACTGAAATTCAGTACAACATTCCATCCTCAGACAGATGGACAGTCCGAGAGAATGATTCAGATATTCGAGGACATGTTACGAGCCTGTGTTTTGGATTTTGAAGGCTCTTGGAGTAAATATCTACCGTTAATAGAATTTTCATACAACAACAGTTATCAGAGTACGATAGGGATGGCTCCCTATGAACTGTTATACGACAGGAAGTGTAGATCTCCCATCCACTGGGATGAGACAGGGGAGAGGAAATACCTAGGTCCGGAGTCAGTGCAGCGGACCAATGAGGCAATTGAGAAAATAAAAGCTAGAATGCTTGCCTCACAGAGTAGACAGAAAAGTTATGCAGATCCAAAATGCAGGGATGTTGAGTTCCAAGTAGGGGACCATGTGTTTTTACGGGTGTCTCCAATGAAGGGGATCAAACGTTTCGGAAAAAGGGGCAAGTTATGCCCTAGGTTTACAAGACCTTTCGAGATTCTCGAGAGGGTAGGTCAAGTGGCATATCGGTTAGCGTTGCCTTCAGCTCTATCAGCAGTTCACAACGTATTCCATGTCGCTATGTTGAGAAAATACGTTTCAGATCCTTCTTATATACTCAGTTATGAGAGTCTTGAACTACAGCCAGATATGACTTACGAAGAACAGCCAGTGCAGATCCTAGATAGAAAGGATAAAGTCCTTCGGAATAAGACCATAGCATTGGCCAAGGTACTCTGGAGAAACAGCAAGGTGGAGGAAGCCACCTAGGAGCTAGAGTCAGATATGAGAGCTCAATATCCAGAGTTGTTGAGGTTAGATTTCGGGGACGAAATCCTTTTAAGGGGGAATAGTTGTAATGACCGCTTAGTTGAATTTGGAAATTAGCAGTTAACTATGTTTAATTATGAAAATTATTTATAGATATTTAAATAATTATTTATGCCGTTATTATTGAATTCTGAAATGCATTTTATGTCATATAGTAAATTTCATAATTTTGCATTTCTGGTGCCTGGTAACATGGAACTCGGTGTTTGGCTCAGTAAAATCACAACTTACTATGTTAGAATTGTGAGACGGTTATTTTAGACTTTGGGAATGTCGGGATTTGTCGGGTATTTAGAATTTCCCAAAATTACCCTTTAGTGCCCTTTATGTTATTTTAGTATGGAAGGGCGAGTTGGTCATTTTGCCCCATTGTTATTTTGTCCTTTAGTGATCTTTTAATTGGGAATTATATGAATTATTTTATATATGTGTTGGCTGAAATAAAGGTTTGTTATTCGCATTTTACTCTCATTTTATTCAAAGTTAGAAAACTTAGAAAAAAATAGAAAATTCAAGAGCTCTTTTCCTCTCTCTCTCTCTCTCGGCTGGGTGTGGTTGCTAGGGCTTGGATTTCTCTTTATTTTTTAAGCCTTTTTCATTCAATCTAAGTGTTGTTCAAAGTGCTTGGTAAGATTCTTGTAGCTTCTCTTTTAGTTTTCTTGGTTTTTAAGAAAGTTGAGTAATGCATGCTTGATGATTTGTGGCTGTGGTTATTGTTTATGGTTGCTTTTGATTTTTGAGGTTTAATTATGATGTTTTTTGTTGATTCAAGCATGATTGTGTTGGTGATTAGTTGGTTTTATCAAGATATGAAATTTTTTACTCAAAACTATGTTTTTCAAAAAAAATGAAGAATCTGTTGCTGCACTTATTGTTGTTGCTTGTTGTTGTTTTCTGAGATTATTTTATGCATATCTAGGAAGATTTGAGCTAGTTTGAATGCATGTTAGTGTTGTTTAACCAAGTTTGAGTTTTGAACTCAAAGCTTTGAGCTTTAATGGTGGATTTTGATTTTATGCATGAAGCTTTGTTTTGTTGCTTTAAGAATGTTTATTAGGGTCTCTTTAGCAGGTCTGGAAAGTTTGGTTGAGTTTGGAAACGTTTTGGTTAGGGATTTTTTGTGTGTTGGTTGTCTGGGTAAAACCGGCTAACTGGTTTTACAGTGCCTGGAAAACCGGTTACCCGGATTTTCCAGCAGGGGTGAAAACCAGTTTTTCTCAACTTGTCGTTTCGTGCTAGTTTCGGGTTTTTCAGGCAGTTTGTTCTCTGCTAGTTTGGGGTATTTTTGTATTAAGTTGCAGTAGGTTAAGTTTGGTTTTAAAACCTTAGTCCCGCTTGTGATTTAGCGTGTCACTTATCGGTGTTGTGATAGTTACGGTTTAGGAGCATGTAATCCGCCGAGCAGATCATTCCACTCAGGTTGGCCGGCACACCTGAATTCGGAATTGAGGTAAGATTAGTATAACAGTATGCATATGTATTACATGTTTAGAGTGCATGTTAGGAAGCCTGTTAGATGACATTAGTTATGTATGTTGGCTTCGTACCATCCGACCATATCACATCGGTTAGGATAGAGTATGACTAGCAGCTTGAGTATGACCAGTGAACCGAGTATAGGCTGATTCTAGGGTTGGTGGTACTGTGCTATTTGACCGTATCACATCGGTTAGGCAAGAGTATGACTAGCAGCTAGAGTATGACCAGTGAACTGAGTATAGGCTGATACTGTAATACATCAGTACCGGCTAGAGTACGACTAGCAGCTGGAGTATGACCATTGTACCGAGTATAGGCTATTACTTGTCAATAGTACCGTCGTACGAACGTTCGAGATTCAGTATCATGTGGGACACGGCAGTTAGGGTTATGGTCAGGGGTATGGGCGTCTGATCATAACCCGAGATTTATGTATTTTTTATGAATTATGCTTTTCTTACGGAGTCTGTTGACTCACAGTACTATGTTTATGTGTAGGTAATTGCAAGGCCAGGACTGAGGAACCATGAGGACGAGGCAATGAAGATTGTACATGTCGGGGCGGTTAGGCCTGGTGTGCACAATCCTCGGGACAGCAGCGCTTTTGTAGTTAGTCGCTGGGCGACAAGTATTTTGTATTAGATAGTAAACTTTGTAAAGTGTTTTGTAATCTGGATCCCGAGTATTTTTGTATAGAATATTTTATAAGTTTAATTAAAAAGCAAAAATTTTAATTCATCATGATTTCCATAAACCTCGTTGATTAGCAACGAGCTGCACAGTACGTTTAAAAAATCGTAATACGCCTATACTAGTTAGGGTGTTACAATCTCTTTCTCTCCTTCCGGTTTGGTTACCACCGTCTTAGTCACTATGATTGAATACTTGACTTTCTATGTGTGGGCATGTCACTCATTCACAAAGGGTTCGAATAGGTGAAGAACAATGAAGGAGGTTTGACTCACTAAGGAAGGAACTCTCTCATCTTGGTTTTGTTGAATGCATTAATTTGACAAAGTGTCAAAAGTGGATGAGATGAGAGCATCATGTTCCTTTTATAGTGTCTCAACTAGGGCTTAAGGTTGAACTATATGGATTAAAAAAGAATAAAATATTGGGCAATCAATCACTTGTTGGTCGTACACTTTAAAGGGCAAAACTCTAGTTATATTTTTGCCACTTTATTTCAACCACTTATTCTTCTTTTCAATATTACTATATTTTCCAATTCAGTCCAATAAATGCCAAAACTATTTATTTAATAATTATAATTAATTACTAAATAAAATTGCCATTTATGTAATTTATTAATTAGACCATACAAAGTCTGTTAATTAACAAATTGATCCCAAAATCTCTTTTCTTCACAATTAAGCCCTTGATGAGTGAAAATTCTTAAATAAGACATAGTCTAATTTTAGAATTATAATTGATTAATTAAAATCAATTGACTGAGTCTGCAAGATTATTATCTCAACTAGTGAGGGGACCATGGGCCTATATAATCGAGATTTCAATAAGTAGATCTACAATTCACCAAGTAAATTCTCAACTTATCAATTCTGCCTTGCTCGACTATAGATTTGGAATTGAATACACTCTCAGTTCTATAGAACGCTCTATATGTATTATGATATAGATACGTTATGATTATCCATTGTTACAATCCTAATAGTCAAGGATCCTCTATAGATGATCTTTACCGAATAGGGATAAATTTACCGTTCTACCCTTCAATGTAATTTATCCTTAAAACACTTAGCTACCTATAAACGATATTTCAGTAAACTAATATAATTACTGAAATGAGATCTCAATCATTTATCTCTATTCACCGAAGCTCGAAGGAAATCATCGTTTCACTTCTAAAAACTTATAGAAGTTATAGATTCCATATCTATGTTTAGCGCTCCCACTCAATTGTACTAATATGTTCCCAAAATGTACGTATCACCCAGACCAAACCATGTCAGGATTAAGATCCATAGACCTAAGATAAACCATTGATATTGAATTAGAAAGATATAACAGTAAGTTTATGATATCTTATCTATGATCAATATCGGTCCCTTCCAATGTATACTCCATACATCCAATACTGATAAACTTTGCCAATGCCCTGGAAAAGGACATAACACTTATCTAAGCTGTAAGTATACCTTATCGCGAATTATTATGCCAGTCTAAATACAGTGAACTGACAAATCATGGGAATTAAACTTTTGAACATATAATCATGATTATATTCCACTGTGTTGACGACACTATAATTATGAACAAATACATATGAACCATGAAATAAATCATGTGAACCATGCAACATAAAATGCAGTTTTTATCTTTATTAATTAGTAAATCTGATTATCTTGAAATGGGTTTTATTTTGGGCACAAAACCGAACAGAAGGCCCCTGCAAAAATATGCTTAAGGCTCCAGGCGCCCAGACTAGTTGAACCACTAGTACTAGTCTCACCACTGGTTCCTGGGTTACTGCTGGCAAAGCGTGCAGGGGGTAGCAACTGAATTCTCCCTCTCGCATTGACTTAAATTGGCATGATTGCCCGCGTGCAATTCCACAGGTCTTAAGCATCTCGCCCGTATAGCCTGAGATAGATCGCACCTTTGATTCTATCAACTCAGCCTTTAGGGTGACGCTGGGATCCTGAGGAGTTTTTGACATACATGGCTTGAGAGGCATAATTTTGAAATCAAAGTCATTTGGTTCTAAAGCAATTGTGACGTTGGGTAAAAACAAAGGCTTTGCCATAGGAATAAAGGACACGCTGGGTGGTTCTGGTCAGGCTGCTTCTCGCAAGAATCGACGTTTACCTTCAAATATTTCTTGCAAGAAGCGCCTGTAGCGCTAGAAATATCTTCCTGTTGGGTTCTCACTATGTGTTCGTTGGCCCTAGCGTCGTTTAGCTCTAATTTGGAGGTGGGTTTTGAGGGGTTGGGTTTATATGGGATGGCCGATTCTTTAGGAAACTCAAACTCTAAAACTTCTGGACGATAAATTCCTGAACAAGAGTGGGACATTGCTGTCAGCAAAAACCAGTCCCAATCCCTAGAGAGAATTTTATCAAACCAAAAGGTAATGAGTTGGAGATATTAAAACAACCTACATATTGCCTGAATCCTAGTATGAATAGTTTTAACCCTAAAAAAAACTACCAAAACAAGATGGGATGATAACGATACAAATGAATCAAGTAATTGATCCACACTATGTAACAAACATGAGAAAGAAGAAAGTAACTTATCGTTTGAAGTTAGGACTTGGGGCAATGCCTGGTAATTCCTGTTGGGTTTTATGCCCTAAATAAAACTCATTTCAATATAATCAGATTTACTTATTAATATAGATCAGAAATAACATTTAATGTTGCATGGTTCACATGATTTATTTCATGATTATATGTACATAATGTATAAATTCATCTGAAACCCTTTTCACATACTTGATCCTGTTTATTGTGCCGTCAACACATTGGAAAGTAAACATGACTATGTGAATAAAGTTTCCTAGATTTATCAGACACAGGGTTTTACTGATATGATAATCTACAACAGAGTTTACTTGTATTTGGAGAAATACTATGTTCTTTCCAGAACATTGGTTAAAGTAAAGCTCAGGTTGGATGCATGGAGTATGCATCGGAAGGGACCGATATTGAACTTTGACTTAGATTTATTAAACTTACCGTAATATCTATTCAAGTCAATATCGCCTAGTTGATCCTAGATCAAATGATCTTAATCCTGATATGATTAGGCTCAATCTTGAAAGGCTGTTCGTGTTCTTTGATTTGTTAGTTAAGCCTACTTTTAGGTCAGGGTGATACGTACATTTTGGGAACACGGTAGTGCAATTGAGTGGGAGCGCTAGCATAAACATGGAATCTATAGCTTCTATCTGGCGAATAGTAAGCAAAGGATGATCTCCTTCGAGCTTGACCAAACGAACATAAATGGTGGAGTACTCATTTCACATTAGCTGAAATATCATTTATACGGGGTCAAGTGTTTTAAGGAATAAATACATTGTAGGGTGTAACGGTAATTTAATCCCTTTACAGTGTAGATCATTCATATAGAGGATAATTGATCAAATTAGGATTATAACAATGGATAACTAATGATGTGTCTATATGGTGGAACATATAGAGCATTCTATATACTGAGAGTGCAATTCTAAGTTCTATGCGTGGATTCAACGAAGAATTAATAAGTTAGTGAATTTTAGTGCTAAATTCTTGATCTACTTATTGGAAGCTCGGTTATATAGACCCATGGTCCCCCCACTAGTTGAGATAATATTGCTTGTAAGACTCATGTAATTGGTTTTGATTAATCAATTATAATTCTCAAATTAGACTATGTCTATTTGTGAATTTTTCACTAAGTAAGGGCGAAATTGTAAAGAAAGAGTTTATAGGGGCATATTTGTTAATTATGATACTTTGTATGGTTCAATTAATGAATATGATAAATGACAATATTATTTAATAATTATTTATAGTTATTAAATAGTTAGAATTGGCATTTAAATGGTTGAATTAGGAAATTGGCATTTTTGAGAAAACCAGATACAAAAGGTGTTAAAATTGCAAAATTGCAAAAAGCAAGGCCCAATCCACTAAGTGTATGGCCTGCCACTTTTGTAGGAAATTTAAACTGATATTTTCATTATTTTAATGCCAAATAATTCAAACCTAACCCTAGTGGAATGCTATAAATAGATAGTGAAGGCTTCAGGAAAATTACACTAAAATTTTCTATTTTTTCCTCCAGAGAAAAACCTGAGCCTTTCTCTCTCCCTATCTTTAGCTGCCACTTCTTCTTTCTCTTCCCTCTTGAAATTTCGAAATTTCTTAGTGTATGAGTAGTGCCCACACACAGCAAGTGATACCTCAATCATAGTGAGGAAGATCGTGAAGAAAGATCATCGAAAGGAGTTTCGGCATAAAAGATTCGAGAGAAGAGATCCGAGTTCGAGATATTGATAATGCTCTGCTACAGAAAGGAATCAAGGGCTAGATATCTGAACGGAAGGAGTCATTATATTCCGCTGCACTCAATGTAAGGTTTCTTTAACTTTATATGTGTTTATTTCATCGTTTTAGAAAGTTCATATTTAGGATGTTAATAAACATACTTGTGAGTAGATCTAAGATCCTGGTAAAATAAATTCCAACAACTGGCCTCAGAGCCATGGTAATTGATTTACTTACAAGAAATTTGGACTTTAAAACGATTGTTTGTATGTTCTTTGGATGGTATCATGTTGTATTGAGTGTTATTTGATGATTGATTGATGTTTGTGAAATTTTCGTGAAAAATAATTGCGATTTTATCTCTGGAATTATTTTTATTGGATAGTATGGAAAAAATTAAGCAAGTTAGCCTTTTACAGAACTCAATTTGGATTTTATTTGAATTAGTTATGATTTTTTGAAGATTTGACAAAATCGGAAATTTGTCTTGATAGTTTCGCGATCATGAGAACTGTCCGTACAGTTTCGAATTTTTTCCTTTTTCTTCAATTTTTCATACTTTTTCATGGAATTAACTTCCAATTTTTTGTATTGTTTTGTATATATACTATTACTATTCCTAATTCAATTCTAATTATCATTTTGAATTAATTTAATTTTTTTTAAATTAATTCAAGATATTAGTGTAATTTGAATTCGAATAGAATTAGTATTTATCTTTTTGCTTAAAAATCTATCTTATTTTAAAATTTGATTATATCTTATCTTATTTTAAATTTAAAAATAAGATATTTATAATTATGTAATTTTTAAATGATATAAGATATTTTGCTAATTTTTTTAAATTTTGTTATTTTATTTATTTAAATTACATTTAAAATTTGAAAAAGATATTTATTTATCTTTTCTAATTTTTTATTTAATTTTTATTTATAAAATAACATTTAAAATTTAAAAGTAGTTAGCAAATTTTTTTTGAAATGATATTTAGGTTGGTTGAAACCTAATTTTTCAAAAATTGTAGGTTTAATTTTAAATTTAAATTTTTTAAAAAAATTTCGAATTTTTCAAATTTTTTTTAAATTTTTCGAAAAATTATTTTTTTTTATTTAATTAATTATTTTCGAAATTAAATATTTAATATAAAATTAAATAAATCCTACATCCAACTATCCAACTAACCTTGTTGCAGGAGTATGTGTTTTAGCTTATGTGTAAGTTTTTTAAAACCTATTATTACTTGATTGCAAATAGCCATGGTTACTTTTTGCCAGATCTAATGATCTGATGGCTCCCTTGGTCAAGATAATAATTTGTAACAGGTATATTTACAATCTTCTTTCATCTGTGTATGACCTAGCAACATGATAGGACCCATCCAAAGTGTGCCTGTGTGAGCCTATGTGTTTAATTTTATTATAGATGCATATAGGTTAATGTTGCTAAATAAAATGTCATAGTCATTGATAGATTTTATTTAGGCCCATTTAGTTTTGGGCTTATTCAATTAATAACAGTTGTTCTTATTAAGGTTAAATTCCTCTCTTTTGGGCCTTGTGTGAGAGTTGGGAGCCATAGAAGTGGGTACGACATACTGAACCCAGCACCCCCTCACACAAACCACCCCAATTGTGAAGGCCCATTTGCCTGATTTGAATGACTGTACTAGGTTAATTACACTAGTTTAACCTAATTAAAATTGATTAGCAACATAATTAATTTCATTTATTTTGAAATTAATTTAAGAAAAATATAGTTTAAGGAATTTTATATTCTAAGCTAAACTATATGTATTTTCTTGTATTTAATTAAATATAGAATTATAACCATCTAGATTCTTTACGGAACTTAATTTAAATTTTTCATTAAATATTCCTATTTAAGTTGATATTTAGTTATCTTCAACTAACCAACTTAAATGCTGAATATCTTTTGAATTCAAAATTTCAAAATTAAGTTGAGGAATTTTAGGCATTGGTTATTAAGATTCTTTAGATATTTTTTTTAAGTTAATATCTTTTCAAATATTAACTTAAAATGGAATATTTTCAAATTAAGTGGTTACAACTTAATTTTTGATATTTAATTAAATTTAAATTTGAAAATATTTAAGTTCTAGATTTTTCTAGTACAACTTAAATTAGATATTTTTCAAATTTTGTGGAAAAGATACTTAGTCAAATAAGATATTTTCTAGATAGTTATTTCTAGACTACTTATTATTTCTAATATTAAATAGGAAAATATTATAAATTGTGAAATTAATTATTTATTAATTAATTTTGGTACAATTTATTTTAAATATATTTTTTCCTAGTATTAAACTAGAGATTAATAATTAAGCCTTCTCTACACTTAATTATTTATTTCTTGAATTTAATACATTTAATTAATTTGAAAATTAAATATCTAAGTTGATTTTTATCATCATACTTAAATATTTCTTTTTCATGACATTTAATTAAATAGAAAATTATTTTTAGTTGAAATTTTTTTTTCAACTAAATTTAAATAATTTTCAAAATATATTTTTTCTTTATTTTATTAATCAATTTTCGAAATTGTATTTCTTAAATGCTAGAATTTCGAATTTTATCTTGAAAAATAGATTAAGTTGTAAATTAATTATTTTAATTAATTCTTGGATCAACTTAAATCAATGATTTTTTCATTTATTGATTAATTTAAAATAAATTGAATTAAAGTATATTATTAGAAATAGAATTAATTAGTCAAAGGAAAATCTAGATAGGTGATATTTTTGCTTGAAGTATTTTTCTAGTGTATTTAATTAAATAGAAAATTAATATTTAAGTTGATTTTCATCATCATACTTAAATATTTGTAATTTTTCTTATATATTTAATTAAATAGGAAAATTATATTTTTTGTTGTAAATTAATTTTATTAATTAATTTTGGGCCAACATTAAATTAGAATAATTTTTCCAGGATTTATTTTTTATTTTAATATGCATTTTTCGAAAATTGTATTCATATATACTTTAATTTTTCGAAATGCAAAATATATTTATAGAAAATTAAATTTGAGTTGTAAATTAATTTATATTAATTTTGTAACAACTTAAATTGAATATTTTTCTAAATATTTATTGGAAATTATTACTAAGATGGAAATAATTCATATTATTTTCATATCCATCTAAGTAAAATTTATAAATATTAAATTAAAATTTATATTTAGAATTTTTCATTCTAAATTGGAAATTTTAATTAAATAAATATATATTTAAAATAAATAGAATAAATAAAGAGAATAAAAGAAAATACAACTCTTTTCAAATAATGAGCTTTATTATAGAGACATTCGATCTCCATTGTGGGTTTTACACCGCGTTTGTTTTAGTGAGTAATCCTCCCTAATGGAGGAACGTTCATTAGCAATTTCGCACCGTTTAACCTCGCATGATAAGTAGTTTGTAAGTGTTTTGTATGGTATGGATCACCCTAATGGTGGCGACCATACTTGACTTGCAAATTATGAAACAATGGTGGAAGCTCATAAGATAGAATTGCCTTGACTCTCGCCTAAACGGGACAACGCTGAATTCCAATCTTGATCGAATAAAAGGTTGCTAGAATGTTTAACATTTTAGACGAGCTGACAACTCTATTCAATGAATGGTAGCTTTGACTCTCGCCTAAACGGGACAACGATATCGGTTGTTGAAAACCTTGGAAATTATTTAGGATTGTAAGTTTTAGTATTTTCACTTGTCATTCCTACTTACTATATGTTTATAATTTCTGAATTGTGTATGAATTTATATTGAACCATGTTATTTTCTGTTATTAAGTTGTAGTTTAATTTCGAATCTTCATTGTTGGTCTAACTTGGCTTGTTTATCTAATGAGATAAATCCCTAGTGGATTTTCACCATTAGACATACATAATAGTGTTAGATCTCGAAAGATAAATATTGTATATGCGACATCTAGCTGTTCATCAATTGATGACACCTTAGACTAGTATTTTTACGATATGAAACAAGAAGATTATATATAAATAAGATTACTTTGACTTTCGCTAATCGAAGCATCGTTGGATTCTTATTTTAAACGAAATTATCCTAATTCCTCTTAGCTTATTCATTTCGAATTAGCTTTCAAAACATATCATTGGATGAATGGTCTATAAATCATTTCATGTCATTTTATATGACGCATATGATTATAATCCCGAAATTCTATTCCCAATTGATATAAATCCTCAATCTTAGAAATCTCCTACTTGTATGGGCAAATCTGACTTAGAGTTTGTATTAGTAGTGCTGGTCCAAGATAGAATTACTCATAATATTTGGTATAAATTTAAGTCTTTGACTTTAATTTTAGATTCCAAATAGAAATTTTCTTATATTTCTAATTCCAGAATACAATACAGTTACACTTTTTCAAGTGTTTAATATCCATCTTTTATTAATGGATTAAAACTGTATGGAATGTGAGTTAGGTATTCTGTGACCAGGATCCACTTGAAGTATTCTAAGAACTCTTTGATGTAACTAAACCTATGTGATCATAGACACTACCACATTTTCTTAATCTATGGCATTTGTATCTTGTTCATAGTGGTTTTGACAAGATCAATCTCTGCAAAGAGTTAATATGCCTATATCCACTGAAAGTAGTTCATCTCATTCGCAGATGGATGTACATTCAGGGGTGGATATGAGTTTTTCGTTGTATTCTTAAAACGATAACTCTAGATTATACCTTATGCAAAGAAATTTGAAATGTTTGAAAAATTTCATCAATTTCTAGCAATGGTTAAACACCATTAAGGTATGTGGTTAAAGATCTTGCGAACTGATAGGGGTGGAGAAATAGTTAGTAGATATGCAGTTCAAAGATCATTACATTGATTTTTGAATTATATCCAAACTTACCTCCCCAGAAATTTCGATTTGCATATTGATGATTAGTTACTAGTCGTTGCCTAAGTCCTTCTATGGTAATACAATTTCAGAATGATGTAATGGTTGTATACTTAATGTAAATCATTACTAGATTCATGGATGACCTAATCAAAATCTTAAGAAAGGCTAGAACTGTTAACCATGGTTTGTTAGCTTTTCTAAGTGATTAGGGGTGGACCATCCCATTGTCAATAGATAAGAAAGTGTTTGTTCAAACAAATACTACTTTTCTAAGAAAATGACTAAGTCCGAAAAACAAGTAGCAAATAAAGGAGATACTTAATTCTTGATTCCAAAAGTGTTCTATCATCTTATATGACATATGATGATCCCACTGCCTCTGTTGTCTTGTCACAACCGAAGAGATCAATACCATTTAGTTTTCTTAGACATAATTCACGGTACCTTGTCGTAGTGGGAGAGTTTCTAGGAACTCACCTTCTTATGACTTGGGAGACACTAGTGATTAAAATCCATTGTGAGTTTAAACAAGTAATGGATTGTCAAGATAAGAAACTAAGAAGAAAGCCAATAGAACTATGGTTTAATCCATTCACATGGAGTAACCTAAAGTTTTCTATTACAAGGACATAAAAGGAAATTTTCGTTTATAAGTCCATTCAATGGACTTAACAAAACTTCCTGTTCCTAGTATTATAGGTTTGAGTTTATCTAAACCTATGGCTTGTGGTATACACAGTAATTACTTACTCTAATGCAAGCAACTTACTTTAGTAAGATGCTGAAGCATTTTCTTTCTAATGGCAATCTATAGAAGCTTCACAACTTCTTAGGCATAGATTTTATTTATCTAAGGAAAAGTCTCAACTATTCCAGAAAAGATAAAGCCATGGAAAAATTTCTTATATCAACAGTGAGAGGTCTTAGATATGCTTTTGTATGCCTTAGACCAGACACCTGCTGTTGAGTGGGAGTAATGAGTAGGTATCAGATTAATCCAGGAGAAGAACATTGGAAGACAATCAAGTAAATTTTAAGATTAAGAAGAGGAACTATATGTTAGTCTATAAGGGTGTGTTTAAAACTCTTAGACTACACCATATCAGATTTCGAAATTTGCCTATGTGCTAGTAAATATTTCTGATAAGATGGTGGTTACTCTGGGGGTGGAATAGTGATTTTGGAGAAGTGTAAAAACCTATCTGAAGTCTCTAGGTCTACCAGAGAGAGACTGAATGTTAAAGCTGCAGGAAAGGTACTTATTCAGTCTAAGGAAAGTTCTATACATCTTTGGCACCATTCCAAATTGCCTTAAACTACTAGTGTTAATTTCCTGATTAACCAAAAGTAGTTGCCAAAGATATAGAATCCAGTATCCCAAGAGAGTAGACATATAGAGAGGAATTTCACATTATCAATGATTTTGTGATTAAAGGAAGAGTAATGGTGGAGAAAAGGTTGTGGTTAATTCAACCTTTCAGATCCTATTACGAGGAGTTTACTACTACTACACTTGATTTGTATATCAAGGTGTTGAGATTATTTGAAACGCACTTTTTGTTTTATATTAGTGCAAGTGGGAGTTTGTTGGGTTTTATGCCCTAAATAAAACTCATTTCAATATAATCAGATTTACTTATTAATATAGATCAGAAATAACATTTAATGTTGCATGGTTCACATGATTTATTTCATGATTATATGTACATAATGTATAAATTCATCTGAAACCCTTTTCACATACTTGATCCTGTTTATTGTGCCGTCAACACATTGGAAAGTAAACATGACTATGTGAATAAAGTTTCCTAGATTTATCAGACACAGGGTTTTACTGATATGATAATCTACAACAGAGTTTACTTGTATTTGGAGAAATACTATGTTCTTTCCAGAACATTGGTTAAAGTAAAGCTCAGGTTGGATGCATGGAGTATGCATCGGAAGGGACCGATATTGAACTTTGACTTAGATTTATTAAACTTACCGTAATATCTATTCAAGTCAATATCGCCTAGTTGATCCTAGATCAAATGATCTTAATCCTGATATGATTAGGCTCAATCTTGAAAGAAATTTTGTTCGTGTTCTTTGATTTGTTAGTTAAGCCTACTTTTAGGTCAGGGTGATACGTACATTTTAGGAACACGGTAGTGCAATAGAGTGGGAGAGCTAGCATAAACATGGAATCTATAGCTTCTATACGGCGAATAGTAAGCAAAGGATGATCTCCTTCGAGCTTGACCAAACGAACATAAATGGTGGAGTACTCATTTCACATTAGCTGAAATATCATTTATACGGGGTCAAGTGTTTTAAGGAATAAATACATTGTAGGGTGTAACGGTAATTTAATCCCTTTACAGTGTAGATCATTCATATAGAGGATAATTGATCAAATTAGGATTATAACAATGGATAACTAATGATGTGTCTATATGGTGGAACATATAGAGCATTCTATATGCGAGAGTGCAATTCTAAGTTCTATGCGTGGATTCAACGAAGAATTAATAAGTTAGTGAATTTTAGTGCTAAATTCTTGATCTACTTATTGGAAGCTCGGTTATATAGACCCATGGTCCCCCCACTAGTTGAGATAATATTGCTTGTAAGACTCATGTAATTGGTTTTGATTAATCAATTATAATTCTCAAATTAGACTATGTCTATTTGTGAATTTTTCACTAAGTAAGGGCGAAATTGTAAAGAAAGAGTTTATAGGGGCATATTTGTTAATTATGATACTTTGTATGGTTCAATTAATGAATATGATAAATGACAATATTATTTAATAATTATTTATAGTTATTAAATAGTTAGAATTGGCATTTAAATGGTTGAATTAGGAAATTGGCATTTTTGAGAAAACCAGATACAAAAGGTGTTAAAATTGCAAAATTGCAAAAAGCAAGGCCCAATCCACTAAGTGTATGGCCTGCCACTTTTGTAGGAAATTTAAACTGATATTTTCATTATTTTAATGCCAAATAATTCAAACCTAACCCTAGTGGAATGCTATAAATAGATAGTGAAGGCTTCAGGAAAATTACACTAAAATTTTCTATTTTTTCCTCCAGAGAAAAACCTGAGCCTTTCTCTCTCCCTATCTTTAGCTGCCACTTCTTCTTTCTCTTCCCTCTTGAAATTTCGAAATTTCTTAGTGTATGAGTAGTGCCCACACACAGCAAGTGATACCTCAATCATAGTGAGGAAGATCGTGAAGAAAGATCATCAGCAAAGGAGTTTCAGCATAAAAGATTCAGAGAAAGAGATCCAGGTTCAGATATTGATAATGCTCTGCTACAGAAAGGAATCAAGGGCTAGATATCTGAACGGAAGGAGTCATTATATTCCGCTGCACTCAATGTAAGGTTTCTTTAACTTTATATGTGTTTATTTCATCGTTTTAGAAAGTTCATATTTAGGATGTTAATAAACATACTTGTGAGTAGATCTAAGATCCTGGTAAAATAAATTCCAACAATTCCGTCTGCAAACCTTCGAATGAAGCAAGGATCGCTTTGAGAAGATGAAGTGGGAGGAAACTCGCAGGAAAAAGGTCAAGGACATGGATGGTATGCAAGTCTTTGGACGGATTTAATGGTGATCCTTGACGAAGAAATTTAAGGGTTTTTCCCAAACTTTCTGAAATGGTGCAAAGGTGGTTCCTTTTTCCTTATTTTATACCCATGAGGATGGTTAAGTTAGATCAGAGAAAGATTTGATCCTATGGACATGATTCGAAGCAGAAGTGGAAAAGATGGTCATTTAATTTTGATGTACCTCGAAACTGCACAACTGCAAAAATCAGAGGATATGCGTCTTTTCGAAAAAGAGGAACATGACGGAAATACCATTCGTAATCATTAAAAAGCTCTTTTTAATTAAAAAGAACTTTTTAAGGGGCAATTGTTATACCCGAAATTCAGTAAGCACATCAGAGGAAGACACGTGTCGAGCTGGGAAGAACGAAGAACTCAAACACGCAAACAAAAGTACACTTAGCACGGAACAACTCATTAGAAATATAATTCGCAAGGTATGTTTATAACTCAGTTGGCTGAATAGCCTTCTCCGAGACATAAATGTAGAAACTGCTAACTTATGTATTAACGAGAAACCATTTGGGTGCATGCGTGCATGGCGAGGCCTCAACCAAGCTGCGTGAAAGAGAAACGACAATACTAAAAACACTTAGCATATATTATATGAGATACAAACTGAGTATAGATAGTGTGACGAGTCAAGATAACAGACAACGAGAGTTTATCTCGCTAGAAGATGGTATGCATGCGAGGAAGATCATCTCGACACCAGAAAATATAGTTATCAAAGTTAAAACAATATTAGTCTCGAGAAGCCAAATGATAAGCAACTGCTCGCTATCAAAGTTAACTTGGCTCCATTCTCGGCATGGCATCCCTATGAGATAAGGCTTACCGTATATATTTGATTACGCATTCATCTCAGCCAAATAAAAGCGAGATATTCACAGCTGTGTAAAAACCTCATTTATTTAGCTTGATTTGTAATCAAATCGCCTGATTTGAGATAATAATTGTTGTAACGATTATTGGAAACTTTTGTAAATCACTATCCACTATGTAATTATAAATAGTGGCAGACAAGATCATGAGGAGGGACGAAAAAATTCATATGAAAGAGATCCTAAAAAAATAATCCAAAATCTGAATAAGATTGATTCGTGGACTATGCAGAATTTTAACTGCAAAACCATGTAAAAAATCATGTGTTCATACTTTATTTTTCTATAGCTTTCATTTTTTCTGTGTGGAATTATTACCGTGAGGCTCAAATTTGGTTAACGAAAATCTGCGTTAACATATTCTAGATAGTTATTTCTAGTAACTAATTATATTTTCTAATATTTAATTAAATACAAAAATATATTTAAGTTAAAAATTAATCATTTTAATTAATTTTTGATCAACTTACATTAGAATATTTTTCTTAGATATTAAATTAGAATTAAGAATTAAGTTGATTTTATTCAAGAAACTTAATTATTTGTTAACAAAATTTAATACATATAATTAAATAGAAAATTAAATGTTTAAGTAGATTTTTTGTCTATGCACTTAAATATTAATTATTTTTCAGAATATTTAATTAGATAGAAAATTATATTTAAGTTGAAAATTTTAATTTCAGAACAACTTAAATTAAAATAATTTTCTAAATATATTTAATTTTATTTTATTAATCATTTTACCAACAATTTCAAAATTGCAATTTTTAATGTAGATAACTTTGAATTTTTTTTTTTGAAAAATAGATTAAAGTTGAAAATTAATTATTTTAAATTAATTTTGGATCAACTTAAATCAAGTAAATTTTTCATTAATGATTTATGAAAATAAATAGACTAAAATATATTATATTTTAATTAGAAAATAAGTAATTAGTTAGTGAAAGATCTAGATAGTTATTTTCTGTTTACTTGAAATATTTTTCTAGTGATATCTAATTAAATAGAAAATTAACAATTAAGTTGATTTTATTCAAGATACGTAAATATTTGATATTTTTCTTAGAAATTTTATTAAATATGAAAATTAATTTGTGTTGAAAATTAATTTTGGACCAGCATAAATTAGAATAATTTTTCAGGATTTATTTTATTTTATTTTAGGCCAATTTTCAAAATGTACTTATTTTAAATACATTGGATTTCGAATTTTGCATTATATATTTATGGAAAATCAAATTTGAGTAATTTTGAAATATTTATTGAGAATTATTACTAAGATGGAAAATAATTTTATTTATTTTCAAATCTATCGAAGTATTATTTTATAAATATGAAATTAAAATTTATATTTAGAGTTTTCTAAATTCGTAATTTTAATTAATTAAATAAATATATATGTAAAATTAATAGATTAAAATAAATATTAGATGAAAATACACTTTAATTAATGAGCTTTATTATAAGGATATTCGATCTTCATTCTTGGTTCTACATAGTTCTTGTGCTAGTGAATAATCATCCCTAAGGGATGAACGTATTGGAATATATTTTACCAGTATCTAGATTTACTACCAAGTATGTTTTTAACATCCTAATATGAATTCTAAAACGATGAAAATAAACACATAAAAGGTATGAGAAAGTTTACAGTAATTGCATCGGAATTAAATGACTCCTTCTGCTCAGATCTCTAACCCTTGTATCCTTTTTGTAGCAGAGTATCACCAAGATCTGAGCCCGATTCTCCTTCTTGTTTTTTGGATTCTTCATAGTCTTACATACTATGTTTGACGACTCACTTGTTATGTGTGGGCATGCACTCAATCACTAATGGCTGAATTTTGTTTTGTGAAGAAAGGCTATGGTACTTTCGAATTAGAAGAAGAAGAAGGAAGAGGTCTCATAAACCTAGAGAGAAAACTAGGTTTTCAGCTTTGAGGCATTAGTTAGATAATGAGACGATAGCCTTCCGTTTATACTAATATCCACAAGAGTTAGGGTTGAATTATTTGGAATAAAAAAATGATAAAAAAATGTACCAAAAACATACCTAGTGGTCGGCCATGTATGTGGGTCCAACACTAGTTAGATTTTTCCTATTGTTTTTTTCAACCATTTGTCTATTTTTCACAAATATCACTTTTTGCAATTTCAACCCTATAAATGCCAAAACTATTTATTTAATAATTAAAATAATTATCAAATAAAAGTGTCATTTATAATATTTATTAATTAGACTCCACAAAGTCTCTTAATTAAAAAATTAATCCTAAAATACCATTTCTTCACAATCAAGCCATAACATAGTGAAAATTCATAAACTAGACATAGTCTAATTTTTGAATTAAAATTGATGAACTAAAATCAATTAACTGAGTCTTACAAGCAGTTTGTCTCAACTAGTATGGGGACCATGGGCTTGTATAACCGAGCTTCCAATAAGCAGATCTAGAATTTACCAACTAAATTCTCTAACTTTTTAATTCCTCGTTGAACCACTATAGAACTTGGAATTGCACTCTCAGTTATATAGAACGCTCTATATGTTCCACGATATAGATATGCTATTAATTATACATTGTTATAATCTCAATAATTAATCACCCTCTATAGATGATTTACAATGCATAGGGATAAAATCACCATTACACCCTTTCAATGTATTTTATCCTTAAAACACTTATCCCTCTATAAACGATATTTTAGTGAACTAATGTAATCACTAAAATATGCGCTCTATCATTTATCTCTATTTAGCCAAGCTCGAAGGAAATCATCGTTTCAATTCTATGTCCGGATAGAAGCTATAGATTCCATATCTATGATTAGCACTCCAACTCAATTGTACTATCGTGTTCCCAAAATGTATGTATCACCAAGACCTAACGGTGTTGGAAATATTTTACCAGGATCTAGATTTACTAACCAGTATGTTTCATTAACATCCTAATATGAATTCTAAAATAATGAAATAAACACATATAAAGTTTAGTAAACCTTACATTGGGTGCAGTGGAATATAATGACTCCTTCCGTTCAGATATCTAGCCCTTGATTCCTTTCTGTAGCAGAGCATTATCACTTATCTCTCCTTCCTTTGATGCTGATTCTCCTTCTTGTTGATTGGAATCTCCTACAGTCTTACACACTATGATTTAGATACCACTTGATGTGTGTGGGCACTCACTCATTCACTCAAGGTTCGAAAAATTAAAGAGGGAAAGAGAAGAAGAAGTGGCGGCTAGCGTAAATAGAAAGAGGCTCAGTTTTCATCTAACAAAGTTAAGTGTGAATGAGAGCCATCACTATCTAGTTATGGGTAACCACCTAGGTTTAGGTTAGAATTATTTGGCATTCAAATAATAGAAAAATAAATAGTAAAATCACATTAAGTGACCGACCCTAGAATGGATAATAGGCCCACTTTTCAATTTTTCCATTTATCATTTTTCAATTCTATTTTCTCAAAAACACCAATTTTTCAATTTAACCATTTAAATGCCAATTCTAATTATTTAATAACTAAAAATTAATTATTAAATAATATTCTCATTTAATATATTTATTAATTAGACATATAAAGTCTCCTAATTAATAAATAATCCTAGAATCTCTTTTCTTTACAATTTTGCCCTTGCTTAGTGAAAATTCATAAACTAGATATAGTCTAACTTTAGAATTATAATTGATTAATAAAAATCAATTAACTGAGTCTTACAGGCAGTATGGTCTCAACTAGTATGGGGACCATGGGTCTATATATCCGAGCTTCCAATAAGTAGATCAAGAATTTATATCTTAAATTCACTGACTTATTAATTCTTCTTTGAATCCACGCATAGAACTTAGAATTGCACTCTCAGTATATAGAACGCTCTATATGTTCCACCATATAGACACGTCATTAGTTATCCATTGTTATTCCTAATTTGATCAATGATCCTCTATATAGATGATGTACATTGTAAAGGGATTAGATTACCGTAAAACCCTACAATGTATTTTATCCCTAAAACACTTAACCCCGTATAAATGATATTTCAGCTAAGTGAAATGAGTACTCCAACATTTATTTTCGTTTGGTCAAGCTCGAAAGAAATCATCATTTACTTTCTATTTGCAAGATAGAAGCTATAGATTCCATATTTATGTTAGTGCTCCCACTCAATTGCATTATCATGTTCCCAAAATGTACGTATCACCCTGACCCAAAAGTAGGCTTAACTAACAAATCAAAGAGCATGTTTAATACTCTTGAGATCGAACCTAAACATATCAGGATTAAGATCATTTGATCTAGGATCAACAGGTAATATTGAATTGAATAGATATTACGGTAAATTTTAATATATCTAATAAAAGTTCAATATCGGCCCCTTCCGTTGTATACTCCATACATCCGATGCTGGTAAACTTTGCCAATGCCCTGGAAAGGACATAACACTTATCCGAGGTGTAAGAATACCTATCGCTGATTATCATGTCAGTCTAAATCCATTGAACTGACAAATCAGGGAATAAACTTTCGAACATATAATTAAGATTACATTCCACTGTGTTGACAACACTATAATCATTAACAAATTCATATGTTCTAGACTTAAATAGAATTCATATATTATATATATATAATCATGAAATAAATCATGTGAAGCATGCAACATAAAATGTTATTTTTGATCTTTATTAACTAATAAATCTGATTATTTTGAAATGAGTTTTATTTAGGGCATAAAACCCAACAAACTCCCTAAATAAAACTCAACACCTTGATATACAAATCAAGTGTAGTAGTAGTATACTCCTCGTAATAGGATCTGACAGGTTGTATTTGTTGGGTTTTATGCCCTAAATAAAACTCATTTCAATATAATCAGATTTACTTATTAATATAGATCAGAAATAACATTTAATGTTGCATGGTTCACATGATTTATTTCATGATTATATGTACATAATGTATAAATTCATCTGAAACCCTTTTCACATACTTGATCCTGTTTATTGTGCCGTCAACACATTGGAAAGTAAACATGACTATGTGAATAAAGTTTCCTAGATTTATCAGACACAGGGTTTTACAGATATGATAATCTACAACAGAGTTTACTTGCATTTGGAGAAGTGCTATGTTCTTTCCAGAACATTGGTTAAAGTAAAGCTCAGGTTGGATGCATGGAGTATGCATCGAAAGGGACCGATATTGAACTTTGACTTAGATTTAACTAAACTTACCGTAAAATCTATTCAAGTCAATATCGCCTAGTGGATCCTAGATCAAATGATCTTAGTCCTGTTATGTTTACGCTCAATCTTGAAAGGCTATTCGTGTTCCTTGAATTGTTAGTTAAGCCTGCTTTTAGGTCAGGGTGATACATACTTTTTGGGAACACGGTAGTGCAATTGAGTGGGAGCGCTAGCATAAACATGGAATCTATAGCTTCTATCTGGCGAATAGTAAGCAAAGGATGATCTCCTTTGAGCTTGACCAAACGAAAATAAATGGTGGATATCTCATTTCACATAAGCTAAAATATCATTTATACGGGGTCAAGTGTTTTAAGGATAAAATACATAGTAGGGTGTTACGGTAATTTAATCCCTTTACTGTGTAGATCATTCATATAGAGGATAATTGATCACATTAGGATTATAACAATGGATAACTAATGATGTGTCTATATGGTGGAACATATAGAGATTTCTATATACTGAGAGTGCAATTCTAAGTTCTATGCGTGGATTCAACGAAGAATTAATAAGTTAGTGAATTTTAGTAATAAATTCTTGATATACTTATTGGAAGCTCGGTTATATAGACCCATGGTCCCCCCACTAGTTGAGATAATATTGCTTGTAAGACTCATGTAATTGGTTTTGATTAATCAATTATAATTCACAAATTAGACTATGTCTATTTGTGAAATTTTCACTAAGTAAGGGCGAAATTGTAAAGAAAGAGTTTATAGGGGCATATTTGTTAATTATGATACTTTGTATTGTTCAATTAATAAATATGATAAATGACAATATTATTTAATAATTATTTATAGTTATTAAATAGTTAGAATTGGCATTTAAATTGTTGAATTAGGAAATTGGCATTTTTGAGAAAATCAGATACAAAAGGTGTTAAAATTGCAAAACCCAAGGCCCAATCCACTAAGGCATGGCCGGCCACCTATTGTAATATTTTAAGTTGATTTTTTCATTATTTTAATGCCATATAATTCAAATCTAACCCTAGTGGAATGCTATAAATAGATAGTGAAGGCTTCAGGAAAATTACACTTTTCTTCAGACTTCGGATTCAGAAAAACTGAGCCTCTCTCTCTCCCTATCTTTAGCTACCACTTCTTCTTTCTTCTTTCTTCAATATTTCGAAATCCTTAGTGATTAGAAATGTGCCCACACGCATCAAGCAATACCTCAATCATAGTGAGGAAGATCGTGAAGAAAGATCATCAGCAAAGGAGATTCAACATCAAAGATTCAGAGAAAGAGATCCAGGTTCAGATATTGATAATGCTCTGCTACAGAAAGGAATCAAGGGCTAGATATCTGAACGGAAGGAGTCATATTATTCCGCTGCACCCAATGTAAGGTTTCTTGAACTTTATATGTGTTTAATTTATCTTTTTAGAAAGTTCATATTTAGGATGTTAATAAACATACTTGTGAGTAGATCTAAGATGCTGGTAAAATAAATTTCCAACAACTGGTATCAGAGCCATGGTAATTGATTTACTTGCAAGAAATTTGGACTTTAAAATAATTGTTTGTATGTTCTTTGGATGGTATCATGTTGTATTGAGTGTTATTTGATGATTGATTGATGTTTGTAAATTTCCGTGAAAAATAATTGCGATTTTGTTTCTGAAATTATTTTTATTGGATAGTATGGGAAAAATTAAGCAAGTTAGCGTTTTACAGAACTCAATTTCGATTTTATTTGAATTAGTTATGAATTTTTGAAGATTTGAAAAAATCGGGCTGTGCTGAAATTTTCCTACGCTCGCAAATCTGTCCGTACAGTTCACAATTTTTTTGTTTTTCTTCGATTTTTCATGCTTTTTCATGGAATTAACTTCCGATTTTTGGTATAGTTTTGTATTTATACTATTACTATTCCTAATTCAATTCTAATAATCTTTTTGAATTAATTTAATATTTTTTAAATTTAATTCAAGATATTATCTATCTTCTTGCTTAAAAATCTATCTTATTTTTAAAATTTGATTATATCTTATCTTATTTTAAATTTAAAAATAAGATATTTATAATCATGTAATTTTTAAATGATACAAGATATTTTGCTAATTTTTTAAATTTTGTTATTTTATTTATTTAAATTACATTTAAAATTTGAAAAAGATATTTATTTATCTTTTCTAATTTTTTATTTAATTTTTATTTATAAAATAACATTTAAAATTTAAAAGTAGTTAGCAAATTTTTGAAATGATATTTAGGTTGGTTGAAACCTAATTTTTCAAAAATTGTAGGTTTAATTTTAAATTTAAATTTTTTAAAAATTTCGAATTTTTCAATTTTTTTTTAAATTTTCGGAATTTTTTTTTATTATTTAATTAATTATTTTCAAAATTAAATATTTAATTTAAAATTAAATAAATCCTACATCCAACTATCCAGCTAACCTTGTTGCAGGAATATGTGTTATAGCTTATGTGTAAGTTTTCAAAACCTATTATTACTTGATTGTAAATAGCCATGGTTATTTTTTGCCAGATCTAATGATCTGATGGCTCCCTTGGTCAAGTTAATAATTTGTAACAGGTATATTTACAATCTTCTTTCATCTGTGTATGACCTAGCAACATGATAGGACCCATCCAAAGTGTGCCTATGTGAGCCTATGTGTTTAATTTGATTATAGATGCATATAGGTTGTTGTTGCTAAAATAAATTATCATAGTTCTTGATAGAATTTATTTAGGCCCATTTAGTTATTGGGCTTATGCAATTAATAACAGTTGTTCTTATTAAGGTTAAATTCCTCTCTTTTGGGCCTTGTGTGAGAGTTGGGAGCCATAGAAGTGGGTACGACATACTGAACCCAGCACCCCCTCACATGAACCACCCCAATTGTGAAGGCCCATTTTCCTGATTTGAACAACTGTACTAGGTTAATTACTGTAAAGCCCGCTTAGTTAATTTGGAAATTAGCAGTTATTTATGATTAATCAGGAAATTATTTATAGCTATTTAAATAATTTATCATTGTTATTTATGGAATTCAGATATGCATAATTATGTCATCGGATTTTATATTTCGCATTTCCGGTGTCCGGTATTTTGGAACTCGGCGTTTGGCTCAGTAGAAATCACAACTTAGTATGTTAGTATTTTGGGGACGGGTTTTAGACATTGGGAATGTCGGGAATGGCCGGGAATTTAGAATGTCCCAAAAATACCCCCTTTAGTGATTATTATGTGGTTTTAGTATGGAGGGGCAAAATGGTCTTTTTGCCCCAATGATGTTTTGTCTTATATGATTTAATAAATGGATTAATGTTTATTTTTTTAAATAATCTTTTGGCTGAAATGGATTTAATAAAAGGTTAATATATGCTTGAAAAATCCTTTTTCCCTTCTTTTCCAACACTTAGAAAAAAATAGAAAAGTTTCAAAAGAAAAACTCTCTCTCTTTTCCTCACTTTCGGCTGGGAACTTTGGGGTGCAAAGCTGGGTTTTGTTTTCTTCATTCCTCTAAGCTAAATTCATCCTAATTGTGAGCTCTTGATTGTGGTAGGTGATTCTAACCCTTTCTCCTTTAATTTCTTGAAAAACTATGTGAAAAATGATGATGCATGCATGAGTTTTTAATATTTGTTGCTGCTGTGATTTTGTTATTTTTCTAGGGTTCAAAGCATGATTATTTTGATGATGATTGAGTTGTTTGAATGCTTGTTTGATAGGATTGTTCAAGCTCTTAGTTTTTATGTGAAAAAGTATGATTTTTGAAGGAAAATGTTGTGATTATATTCTGTGATGTTGCTGGATGTTCTTGTTAGTTTGCAGAGATTATTTTATGCTTAGTTATGTTGAATTAAGCTAGTGGATTGCTTGTTTTGTTGGTTTTGCTCAAGCTTGAGTTTGGAACTCAAAGCTTGAGCTTCAATGGTGATTTTTGCTTGTGAGGTTTCTGGGTAGGTTTGAGGCCTTGGAATGGTCATTTGGGACCTATAGAGCAGGTCTGGAAAGTTTGGGATCAATTGGGTTCGAATTGGTCAAGATATGTGAATTTTTGGTTGCTGCCTGCGAGGAACTGGAATTCCGGTTGAGCATCCGGAATTCCGGATGGGGGTTCAAATTTTTCCAGAACCGGAATTCCGGTTGGGCAACCGGTCTTCCGGTTGGGGATTTTTCAGAACCCTAGTTTTCCTCGTTTTTGGGTTTTTAGGGGTATTGCCATGCTTTTTATCGATAGGGAAACTTTTAGTTTCAAGTTTTAGTCCGGGAAGTGATTTAGCGTGTCACTTATAGCGTTGTGATTTTTATGGTTTAGGAGCCGATGTCCGCCGTTCAGCTTCAGTTCCAGTCAGGTTGACCGGCACACCTGAAATCGGAATCCAGGTAAGATTAGTATAACAGTATGCATATGTAGATTACATGTTTAGCGTGCATGTAGGAAGCCTGTTAGTTTACATTAGATATGTATTTAGGCTTCGAACCACCCAACCCTGTCACGTCGGTACAGTGGAGTATGACCGACGGCCGGAGTATGACCAGGTTCGGCCGATCAGTGACAACTGGTTGGTGGTTCGGTCTTATTGACCTATCCGTCGGTACGAGCTGGAGTATGACCGGCGGCGGAGTATGACCGGTTCGACCGATCAGGAGGATACTTGTCAATAGTACCGTCCCCTGAACGTTCAAAACTCAGTACCATGTTGGACATGGCAGTAGTGCTCAGTACCATGTTGGACATGGCAGTAGCGGGACTCAGTATCGTGTTGGACACGGCAGTCAGTTTTATGTATGATATTAGTATGCTTTTCTTACTGAGTCTGTCGACTCACAGTTTACGTTCATGTGTAGGTAAAGGCAAGGCAGTTGCTGATGGACCGTGAGCGAGCTTATGGGGTTGTACATGTCGGGGCGGTTAGGCCTGGAGCGTACGATCCTCGGGACAGCAGGGCTGAGATTTTTGTAACGGTCGTTAGATGACCTTATTTTGATGTAAAAGTTGAATAGTAAAAACGTTTGTAAATATTTTTATAAATCGGGATCCCGAGACTTTTTGGTAAAATGGTTTATAAGTTTAATGAAAAAGCAAAATTTTAATTAATCACGTTTTTCCATAAACCTCGTTGATTAGCAACGAGCTGCACAGTACGTTTAAAAATCACGTAATACGCCTAAATTAGTTAGGGTGTTACAATTACACTAGTTTAACCTAATAAAATTGATTAGCAACATAATTAATTTCATTTATTTTGAAATTAATTTAAGAAAATTATAGTTTAAAGAATTTTTTTATTCTAAGCTAAACTATATGTATTTTCTTGTATTTAATTAAATATAGAATTATAACCTACTAGATTCTTTCTGGAACTTAATTTAAATTTTTCATTAAATATTCTTATTTAAGTTGATATTTAGTTATCTACAACTAACCAACTTAAATCTGAATATCTTTTGAATTTCAAATTTCAAAATTAAGTTGAGGAATTTTAGGCATTGGTTATTAAGATTCTTTAGATATTTTTTAAGTTCATATCTTTTCGAATATTAACTTAAAATGGAATATTTTAGATATTTTTTAGGTTAATATCTTTTCGAATATTAACTTAAAATGGAATATTTTCAAATTAAGTGGTTACAACTTAATTTTTGATATTTAATTAAATTTAAATTTGAAAATATTTAAGTTCTAGATTTTTTCTAATGCAACTTAAATTAGATATTTTTTCAAATTTTGTGGAAAAGATACTTAGTCAAATAAGATATTTTCTAGATAGTTATTTCTAGACTACTTATTATTTCTAATATTAAATAGGAAAATATTATAAATTGTGAAATTAATTATTTAAATAATTAATTTTGGTACAATTTATTTTAAGTATATTTTTCCTAGTATTAAACTAGAAATTAATAATTAAGCCTTCTCTACACTTAATTATTTATTTCTTGAATTTAATACATTTAATTAATTTGAAAATTAAATATCTAAGTTGATTTTTATCATCATACTTAAATATTTCTTTTTCATGACATTTAATTAAATAGAAAATTATTTTTAGTTGAAATTTATTTTTTCAACTAAATTTAAATAATTTTCAAAATATATTTTTTCTTTATTTTATTAATCAAATTTCGAAATTTCATTTCTTAAATGCTAGAATTTCGAATTTTATCTTGAAAAATAGATTAAGTTGTAAATTAATTCTTGGATCAACTTAAATCAATGATTTTTTCATTTATTGATTAATTTAAAATAAATTGAATTAAAGTATATTATTAGAAATTGAATTAATTAGTCAAAAAATTAATATTTAAGTTGATTTTCATCATCATACTTAAATATTTGAAATTTTTCTTATACATTTAAATAAATAGGAAAATTATATTTTTTTGTTGTAAATTAATTTTATTAATTAATTTTGGGCCAACATTAAATTAGAATAATTTTTCTAGGATTTATTTTTTATTTTAACATGCATTTTTCGAAAATTGTATTCTTAAATACTTTAATTTTTCAAAATGCAATATATATTTATAGAAAATTAAATTTGAGTTGTAAATTAATTTATATTAATTTTGTAACAACTTAAATTGAATATTTTTCTAAATATTTATTGGAAATTATTACTAAGATGGAAATAATTCATGTTATTTTCATATCCATCTAAGTAAAATTTATAAATATTAAATTAAAATTTATATTTGGAATTTTTCATTCTAAGATGGAAATTTTAATTAAATAAATATATATTTAAAATAAATAGAATAAATAAAGAGAGTCAAAGAAAATACAACTCACTTTAAATAATGAGCTTGATTATTATTAAGACATTCGATCTCCATTGTGGGTTTTACACCGTGTTTGTTTTAGTGAGTAATCCTCCCTAATGGAGGAACGTTCATTAGCAATTTCGCACCGTTTAACCTCGCATGATAAGTAGTTTGTAAGTGTTTTGTATGGTATAGATCACCCTAATGATGGCGACCATACTTGACTTGCAAATTATGAAACAATGGTGGAAGCTCATAAGATAGAATTGCCTTGACTCTCGCCTAAACGGGACAACGCTGAATTCCAATCTTGATCGAATAAAAGGTTGCTAGAATGGTTATCATTTTAGATGAGCTGACAACTCTATTCAATGGATGATGCTTTGACTCTCGCCTAAATGGGACACTGTATCAGTTTGTTGAAAAACCTTGGAAATTATTTAGGATTGTATGTTTTAGTATTTTCACTTGTCATTCCTACTTGCTATATGCTTATAATTTTTGAATTGTGTATGAATTTATATTGAACCATGTTATTTTCTGTTATTAAGTTGTAGTTTAATTTCGAATCTTCATTGTTGGTCTAACATGTTTGTTTTTCTAATGAGATAAATCCATAATGGATTTTCACCATTAGACATACATAATAGTGTTAGATCTCGAGAGATAAATATTGTATATGCGACATCTAGCTGTTCATCAATTGATGACACCTTAGACTAGTATTTTTACGATATGAAACAAGAAGATTGTATAAATAAGATTACTTTGTGTTTCGCTAATCGAAGCATCGTTGGATTCTTATTTATAAACGAAATTATCCTAATTCCTCTTAGCTTATTCATTTCGAATTAGCTTCAAAACATATCATTGGATGAATGGTCTATAAATCATTTCATGTCATTCAATATTTTCTCTTAAGAAATTAAATGACGCATATGATTATAATCCCGAAATTCTATTCCCAATTGATATAAATCCTCAATCTTAGAAATCTCCTACTTGTATGGGCAAATCTGACTTAGAGTTTGTATTAGTAGTGGTGGTCCAAGAAAGAATTACTCATTATATTTGGTATAAATTTAAGTCTTTGACTTTAATTTTAGATTCCAAATAGAAATTTTCTTATATTTCTAATTCCAGATACAATACAGTTACACTTTCTCAAGTGTTTCATATCCATCTTCTATTAATGGATTAAAACTGTATGGAATATGAGTTAGGTATTCTGTGACCAGGACCCACTTGCACTATTCTAAGAACTCTTTAGTGTAACTAAACCTATATCATCAAAAGACTCTACCATTTTTTTTATCTATGGCATTTGTATCTTGTTCATAGTGGATTTGACAAGATCAATCTCTGCAAAGAGTTAATATGCCTATATCCAGTGAAAGTAAGTTCATCTCATTTGCAGATGGATGAACATTCAGGGGTGGATATGAGTTTTTCGTTGTATCCTTAAAAAAATAACTCTAGATTATACCTTAAGTAAAGAAATTTTAAATGTTTAAAATTTCATTAATTTCTAGCAATGGTTAAAACCATTAAGGTAAGTGGTTAAAGATCTTGCGAACTGATAGGGGTGGAGAAATAGTTAGTAGATATGCAGTTCAAAGATCATTAAATTTGATTTTTGAATTATATCCAAACTTACCTCCCCAGAAATTTCGATTTGCATATTGATGATTAGTTACTAGTCGTTGCCTAATTCCTTCTATGGTAATACAATTTCAAAATGATGTAATGGTTGTATACTTAATGTAAATCATTACTAGATTCATGGATGACCTAATCAAAATCTTAAGAAAAGCTAGAACTGTTAACCATGTTTTGTTAGCTATTCTAAGTGATTAGGGGTGGACCATCCCATTGTCAATAGATAAGAAAGTGTTTGTTCAAACAAATACTACTTTTCTAAGATAATGACTAAGTCTGAAAACAAGTAGAAAATAAAGGAGATATTTTTCTTGATTCCAAAAGTGTTCTATCATCTTATGATGATCCCACTGCCTCTATTGTCTTGTCACAACCGAAGAGGTTAATACCATTTAGTTTTCTTCGACATAATTCACGGTACCTCGTCGTAGTGGGAGAGTTTCTAGGAACTCACCTTCGTATGACTTGGGAGACACTAGTGATTAAAATCCATTGTGAGTTTAAACAAGTAATGGATTGTCAAGATAAGAAACTAAGAAGAAAGCCAATAGAACTATGGTTTAATCCATTCACATGGAATAACCTAAAGTTTTCTATTACAAGGACATAAAAGGAAATTTTAGTTAATAAGTCCATTCAATGGACTTAACAAAACTTCCTGTTCCTAGTATTATAGGTTTGAGTTTATCTAAACATATGGCTTGTGGTATACCTGGTAATTACTTACTCTAATGCAAGCAACTTACTTTAGTAAGATGCTGAAGCAATTTCTTTCTAATGGCAATCTATAGAAGCTTCACAACTTCTTAGTTATAGATTTTATTTATCTAAGGAAAAGTCTTAACTATTCCAGAAAAGATAAAGCCATAAAAGAATTTCTTATATCAACAGTGAGAGGTCTTAGATATGCTTTTGCATACCTTAGACCAGACACCTGCTATTGAGTGGGAGTAATGAGTAGGTATCAGATTAATCCAGGAGAAGAACATTGGAAGACAATCAAGTAAATCTTAAGATAAAGAAGAGGAACTATATGTTAGTCTATAAGGGTGTGTTTAAAACTCTTAGACTACACCATATCAGATTTCAAAATTTGCCTTTGTGCTAGTAAATCTTTCTAATAAGATGGTGGTTACTCTAAGGGTGGAATAGTGATTTTTGAGAAGTGTAAAAACCTATCTGAAGTCTCTAGGTCTACCAGAGAGGGACTGAATGTTAAGGTTGCAGGAAAGGTACTTATTCAGTCTAAGGAAATTTCTATACATTTTTGGCATCATTCCAAATTGCCTTAAACTACTAGTGTTAATTTCCTGATTAACCAAAAGTAGTTGCCAAAGATATAGAATCCAGTATCCCAAGAGAGTAGACATATAGAGAGGAATTCACATTATCAATGATTTTGTGATTAAACGAAGAGTAATGGTGGAGAAAAGGTTGTGTTTAATTCAACCTTTTAGATCCTATTACGAGGAGTTTACTACTACTGCACTTGATTTGTATATCAAGGTGTTGAGATTATTTGAAACGCACTTTTTGTTTTACATTAGTGCAAGTGGGAGTTTGTTGGGTTTTATGCCCTAAATAAAACTCATTTCAATATAATCAGATTTACTTATTAATATAGATCAGAAATAACATTTAATGTTGCATGGTTCACATAATTTATTTCATGATTATATGTACATAATGTATAAATTCATCTGAAACCCTTTTCACATACTTGATCCTGTTTATTGTGCCGTCAACACATTGGAAAGTAAACATGACTATGTGAATAAAGTTTCCTAGATTTATCAGACACAGGGTTTTACAGATATGATAATCTACAACAGAGTTTACTTGCATTTGG
The DNA here is from genome assembly GCF_029168945.1 of Cannabis sativa. Lineage (NCBI taxonomy): Eukaryota > Viridiplantae > Streptophyta > Magnoliopsida > Rosales > Cannabaceae > Cannabis > Cannabis sativa. The sequence goes on along the minus strand of NC_083605.1, from coordinate 41,404,651 downwards.
AGAAGTGCTATGTTCTTTCCAGAACATTGGTTAAAGTAAAGCTCAGGTTGGATGCATGGAGTATGCATCGGAAGGGACCGATATTGAACTTTGACTTAGATTTAATTAAACTTACCGTAAAATCTATTCAAGTCAATATCGCCTAGTTGATCCTAGATCAAATGATCTTAATCCTGTTATGTTTAGGCTCAATCTTGAAAGGCTATTCGTGTTCCTTGAATTTTTAGTTAAGCCTGCTTTTAGGTCACGGTGATACATACTATTTGGGAAGACGATAGTGCAATTGAGTGGGAGCGCTAGCATAAACATGGAATCGATAGCTTCTATTTGGCGAATAGTAAGCAAAGGATGATCTCCTTTGAGCTTGACCAAACGAAAATAAATGGTGGAGATCTCATTTCACATAAGCGGAAATATCATTTATACGGGGTCAAGTGTTTTAAGGATAAAATACATAGTAGGGTGTTACGGTAATTTAATCCCTTTACTGTGTAGATCATTCATATAGAGGATAATTGATCACATTAGGATTATAACAATGGATAACTAATGATGTGTCTATATGGTGGAACATATAGAGCATTCTATATACTGAGAGTGCAATTCTAAGTTCTATGCGTGGATTCAACGAAGAATTAATAAGTTAGTGAATTTTAGTAATAAATTCTTGATCTACTTATTGGAAGCTCGGTTATATAGACCCATGGTCCCCCCACTAGTTGAGATAATATTGCTTGTAAGACTCATGTAATTGGTTTTGATTAATCAATTATAATTCACAAATTAGACTATGTCTATTTATGAAATTTTCACTAAGTAAGGGCGAAATTGTAAAGAAAGAGTTTATAGGGGCGTATTTATTAATTATGATACTTTGTATGGTTCAATTAATAAATATGATAAATGACAATATTATTTAATAATTATTTATAGTTATTAAATAGTTAGAATTGGCATTTAAATGGTTGAATTAGGAAATTGGCATTTTTGAGAAAATCAGATACAAAAGGTGTTAAAATTGCAAAATTGCAAAACCCAAGGCCGAATCCACTAAGGCATGGCCGGCCACCTATTGTAATATTTTAAGTTGATTTTTTCATTATTTTAATGCCATTAATTCAAATCTAACCCTAGTGGAATGCTATAAATAGATAGTGAAGGCTTCAGAAAAATTACACTTTTCTTCAGACTTCTGATTTAGAAAAACTGAGCCTCTCTCTCTCCCTATCTTTAGCTACCACTTCTTCTTTCTTCTTTCTTCAATATTTCGAAATCCTTAGTGATTAGAGTAGTGCCCACACACATCAAGCAATACCTCAATCATAGTGAGGAAGATCGTGAAGAAAGATCATCAGCAAAGGAGATTCAGCATCAAAGATTCAGAGAAAGAGATCCAGGTTCAGATATTGATAATGCTCTGCTACAGAAAGGAATCAAGGGCTAGATATCTGAACGGAAGGAGTCATATTATTCCGCTGCACCCAATGTAAGGTTTCTTGAACTTTATATGTGTTTAATTTATGGTTTACAAAGTTCATATTTAGGATGTTAATAAACATACTTGTGAGTAGATCTAAGATCCTGGTAAAATAAATTTCCAACAGTATTAAACCCAACCTTTTCTCCACCATTACTCTTCCTTAATCACAAACTCCTTGATAATGTGAAATTCCTCTCTATATGTCTACACTCTTAGGATACTGGATTCTATACTTTTGACAACTAGTTTTTGGTTATCAAGAAATAACACAATTAGTTAAGACAAGTTGGAACGGTGTCACAAATGTATAGAACTTTCCTTAGACTGAATAAGTACCTTTCCTGCAACTTCAACAGTCAGTCTCTCTCTGGTGGACCTAGAGACTTCAGATAGGTTTTTACACTTTTCCAAAATCACTACTCCACCCCCACAGTAATCACCATCTTATTAGCAGATTTTGTAGCACAAAGGCAAGTCTCAAAATCTGATGCGGTGTAGTCTAAGAGTTTGAAACACACCTTTATCGACTAACATATAGTTTCTCTTCTTAATCTTAAGATTTACTTGATTTTCTTCCAATGTTCCTCTCCTGGATTAATCTGATACCTACTCATTACTCCCACTCAACAACAGGTGTCTGGTCTAAGGCATACTAAAGCATATCTGAAACCTCTCACTGTTGATATAAGAAATTCTTTCATGGCTTTATCTTTTCTGGAATAGTTGAGACTTTTCCTTAGATAAATAAAATCTATGCCTAGAAGTCGAGAAGCTTCTACAGATTGCCATTAGAAAGAAAATGCTTCAGCATCTTACTAAAGTAAGTTACTAGCATTAACTAAGTAATTACCAGGTAGACCACAAGCCATAGGTTTAGATAAACTGAAACCTATAATACTAGGAACAGGAAGTTTTGTTAAGTCCATTGAATAGACTTACAAACAAAAGTTTCCTTTTATGTCCTTGTAATAGAAAAATTTAGGTTACTCCATGTGAATGGATTAAACCATAGTTCTCTTGGCTTTTCTTCTTAATTTCTTATCTTGACTATCCATTACTTGCTTAAACTCACAATGGATTTTAATCACTAGTGTCTTCCAGGTCATAAGAAGGTGAGTTCCTAGAAACCCTCCCACTTCGACAAGGTAGCGTGAATTATGTCTAAGAAAACTAAATGGTATTGACCTCTTCGGTTGTGTCAAGACAACAGAGGCAGTGGGATCAGCTTGTATCGAATAGAACACTTATGGAATCAAGAAAAAAATATCTCCTTTATTTGCTACTTTATTTTCAGACTTAGTCATTTTCTTAGAAAAATGGTATTTGTTTAAACAAACACTTTCTTATCTAATGACTATGGGATGGTCCACCCCTAATCACTTAGAATAGCTAACAAACATGCAAACCATGGTTAACAGTTCTAGCTTTTCTTAAGATTTCGATTAGGTCATCCATGAATCTAGTAATGGTTTGCACTAATTACACAACCACTACATCATTCTGAAATTTTCCTTTCACTAGGGTATTACCTTAGAAGGACTTAGGTAACGACTAGTAACTAATCATCAATTTGAAAATTGAATTTCTGAGGAGGTAAGTTTGGATATAATTCAAAATCATTAATGATCTCTGAACTGCATATATACTAACTATTTCTCCACCCGTATCAGTTCGCAAGATCTTTAACCACTTACCGTAATGGTTTTTTACCATTGCTAGAAATTCATGAAATTTTTCAAACATTTCAAATTTCTTTTGCATAATGTAAAAGCTAGAGTGTTCGTTTTAAGAATACAATGAAAAACTCATATCCACCCCTGAATGTACATCCATCTGCAAATGAGATGAACTACTTTCAATGGATATTGGCATATTAACTCTTTGCAGAGATTGATCTTGTCAAAACCACTATGAACAAGATACAAATACCATAGATTTAGAAAATATGGTTGTGTCTTTTTATGACTTAGGTTTAGTTACGTCAAAGAGTTCTTAGAATAGTGCAAGTGGTTCCCGGTCACAGAATACTAAACTCATATTCATATTGACATACAGTTTGAATCCATTGATAGAAAATAGTTATTAAACACTTGTGAAAGTGTAACTGTATAATGAGTAATTCTTTCTTGGACCACCACTACTAATTTAACTCTAAGTCTGATTTGCCAATACAAGTAGGAGATTTTTAAGATTGAGGATTTATATCATTTTGGGATAGAATTTCGGGAATATAATCATATGCATCATTAAATTTCTTAAGAGAAAATAGAATGACATGAAATGATTTATAGACCATTCATCCAATGATATGTTATTGAGCTAATTCAAAATGAATAAGCTAAGAGGGATTAGAATAATTTCGTATTTAAATAAGAATCCAACGATGCTCCGATTAGCGAGAGTCAAAGTAATCTCATTTATACAATCTTCTTGTTTCATATTGTAAATATTAGTCTAAGGTGTCATCAATCGATGAACAGTTAGATGTTGCATTTAAATATTTATCTTTCGAGATCTAACACTATTATGTTTGTCTAAAGGTGAAAATCCATTAAGGATTTATCTCATTAGAAAAACAAACCAAGTTAGACCAACAATGAAGATTCGAAATTAAACTACAATTTAATAACAGAAAATAACATGGTTCAATATAAATTCATACACAATTCAGAAATTATTAAACATATAGCAAGTAGGAATGACAAGTGAAAATACTAAAACATAAAATCCTAAATAATTTCCAAGGTCTTCAACAAACTGATATCAGTGTCCCGTTTAGGCGAGAGTATGTGATACCATCCATTGAATAGAGTTGTCAGCTCATCTAAAATGATAAACATTCTAGCAACCTTTTATTCGATCAAGATTGGAATCTAGCGTTGTCCCATTTAGGCAAGAGTCAAGGCTATTCTATCTTATGAGCTTCCACCATTGTTTCATATTTGTAAGTCAAATATAGTCGCCGCCATTAGGTTGATCAATACCATATAAAACACTTACAAATATACTTATCTTTCGAGATTAAAAGGTGCTAACTTTCTAATGAACGTTCCTCCATTATGGAGGATTACTCACTAAAACAAAAGCTATGTAAAACCAACAATGGAGATCGAATGTCCTAATAATAACGCTCATTATTTAAAGTGTATTTTCTTCTAATATTTATTTTAATCAATTTATTTGAAATATATATTTATTTAATTAAAATTTCTAATTTAGAATGAAAAATTCTAAATATAAATTTTAATTTAATATTTATAAATTTTACTTAGATGGATATGAAAATAACATGAATTATTTTCATCTTAGTAATAATTTCAAATAAATATTTAGAAAAATATTCAATTTAAGTTGTTTCAAAATTAATTTAAATTAATTTACAACTCAAATTTAATTTTCTATAAACATATATTGCATTTCGAAAAATTGAAGTATTTAAGAATACAATTTTCGAAATTGCTTGTTAAAATAAAATAAAAATAAATCTTGAAAAAAATTATTTTAATTTAATGTTGGCCCAAAATTAATTTACAACAAAAAATATAATTTTCCTATTTAATTAAATATTATAGAAAAATTTCAAATATTTAAGTATCATGATGAAAATCAACTTAAATATTAATTTTCTATTTAATTAAATACACTAGAAAAATACTTCAAGCAAAACAGATAATATCTATCTAGACTTTCTTTGACTAATTAATTCATTTTCTAATTAAATATATTTTACTTCTGTTATTTTAATTAATCATTAAATGATAAAATCATTAATTTAAGTTGGTCCAAAATTAAAATAAAAAATTTTCAACTTTAATCTATTTTTCAAATAAAATTCCAATTTTCTGCATTTAAAAAATGCAATTTCGAAATTGTGGGAAAATGATTAATAAAATATAATTTGAAAATTATTCAAATTTAAGTTATTTGAAATAAGATTTCAAACTTAAAATAATTTTCAATTTTAATTAAATAACATGAAAATAAAAATATTTAAGTATCATGATGAAAATCAACTTAGATATTTAATTTTCAATTTAATTAAATGTATTAAACTCAAGAAATAAATAATTACGTATAGAGGAGACTTAATTATTAATTCTAGTTTAATACTAGAAAAAATATACTTAACTTAGATTGTACCAAAATTAGTTATTAAACAATTAATTTCACAATCTATGATATTTTCCTAATTAAATATTAGAAATATAATTAGTACTAGAAATAACTATCTAGAATATATATCATTAACTAAGTGTTTTTCTAAAATTAACTTTGACATATTAAATGAAAATTTAAATTTCATATATTTTAAAAGTTAATTATGTTGCTAATTCAATTTTAATTAGGTTAGATAATATAATTAACCTAATACAATTATTTAAATAAGGCAAATGGGCCTTCACAATTGGGGTAGTTCATGTGCGGGGGAGCTGGGTTCAGTATGTCGTACCCACTTCTATTGGCCCCCAACTCTCACACAACGCCTAAAAGAGAGGAATTTAACCTTTAAATAAACAATTGTTATTCATTGAATAAGCCCAAATCTCATTGGGCCTAAATAAATTTACTTATGTCAAAATTTATTTTAGCAACCTAGTCCATTTACTTAGTAAAACTTAAATGGGCTTCCAATATGCATCTAAGCACAATAGCAAACATATAGGCCCACACAGGTCAAAATGATTTAGATGGGCCCTATCATGTTACTAGGTTTACCCAGATGAAAGAAATAGCAAAAATTACATGTTACAAATTATTTATAAGATCTATTGACAATTGGACTATGATTAAAATCAAATCATTGGATCTGTCAACAAGTTAATCATAGAAATTTAGATCAAATAAATAATAGGTTTGTAAAAAAAAATTGTATATTAATATATAAACAACCAATACAAACAAATAACTGATCTGGATTATCTAGAAAGTAAGCCAAAATATCTCAATTTAAAATATTTAAAATAAAAATTAAATTTTAAAAAAAATATCTTAACTAGAATTCAAATTTAGGTTGTTAGAGAATATTTGAAAAAATTCAAAATTCAACAAACTCCTAAATTTCCTAAATTCTAACAAAAAATCAAAAATATCTAACCAATTTTTTAAATATCAAGTTTATTCAAAATTTAAATTTATTTAAAATTTCTAATAAGATAATATAATAAAATATCTTGAATTTTAAATTTAGATATTTCATTATTATATTCTAAGTCTTATAATTTAATAAATTTAAATATTACATAAATAAACTAATTGAAAAATAAGATATTTTATATGGTTAGAATATTTAAAATAATAATAATAATAATAATAAGTTTAAAAAAAAAATTTAAGGTTTGAAACCCTAAAATATCTATTCAAACTAAACTAACCAATTTTTTTTTTTTTTTTAAAAAAAAAAATTCATGTTATTTTTGCCAAAATATAATTTTAATAAAAAAAATGTCTAATAAGATAAAATGTTAAACCTAACATATTCCTAATATTATAATTTTAATTAATAAAATATATTTCAAAAAATAACAAATTTGAAAAAAAAAAAAATATGATATGGTTAGCAAACTTTGAAATTTGAACAAGATTATTTTAAAAGAAAATATTTTAATATCAAAGTTAGATCATTAAAATTTAATAAAAAATAATATCTGATCTTATAATTAAAATAAATAAAATAATCTAGAATTTCAAAATTAACCATAAGGCTCTTTTGTGAGAAATCAAATTTTTAAAATTCAAAGCCTACTAATATCATAAACTAATTTTAATTAATTAAAAAAAATAATGTAACGCCCTAAATAATTAGGCACGCTACCCAAAATACTTATGAAACCCTAATCCCCTAAATTGGATTACTAATCAAAATAGCGCAGAATTTAAACTTTTATATTAAACAGAAAGAAAATAAACTTGTAATATATTTAAAACTTTTAAAATAGTTGGGATCCCAAAAATATTTACAACCGCTATTACAAGTCATTTATTTCTAGCCGACCTAAACGGCAAAATAGAATTCAAAAGTTCATCACTGATAGACCCTTAACCCGCTTGGTCTGATATGGCTTGAACATGTACATTCTTCATCTTGCTCCTCAAACTCATGGTTGATCAGCCACTGACTTACCCTTTCCTGCACAGTAGAGCACCCGTGAGCCAAGCCCAGCAAGACAGTATAAAACATATCGATAATATGCTCATCATACAATATAAACAACAATGCTATTCAAATTCGTCTGTGTGACACAGACCTGCATGTTACGCTCACATGCCTATTTATGTCTATGTGGCATAGACCTACGTGTTGCGCTCACACGTCTATTTTGTTGGAAATTATTTTACCAGGATCTTAGATCTACTCACAAGTATGTTTATTAACATCCTAAATATGAACTTTCTAAAACGATAAAATAAACACATATAAAGTTTAAGAAACCTTACATTGGGTGCAGCGGAATAATATGACTCCTTCCGTTCAGATATCTAGCCCTTGATTCCTTTCTGTAGCAGAGCATTATCAATATACGAACTGGATCTCTTTCTACGAATCTTTGATGCTGAATCTCCTTTGCTGATGATCTTTCTTCACGATCTTCCTCACTATGATTGAGGTATCACTTGATGTGTGTGGGCACTACTCATACACTAAGGATTTCGAAATTCTCAAGAGGGAAGAGAAGAAGTGACAGCTAAAGATAGGGAGAGAGAAGGCTCAGTTTTTCTGAATAGAAAAAGTCAGAAGAAAAGTGTGTTTTTCCTGAAGCCTTCACTATCTATTTATAGCATTCCACTAGGGTTAGATTTGAATTATATGGCATTAAAATAATGAAAAAAACAGTTTAAATTTCCTACAAAAGTGGCTGGCCCTACACTTAGTGGATTGGGCCTTGCTTTTTGCAATTTTGCAATTTTAACACCTTTTGTATCTGATTTCCTCAAAAATGCCAATTTCCTAATTCAATTATTTAAATGCCAATTCTAACTATTTAATAACTATAAATAATTATTAAATAATATTGTCATTTATCATATTTATTAATTGAACCATACAAAGTATCATAATTAACAAATATGCCCCTATAAACTCTTTCTTTACAATTTCGCCCTTACTTAGTGAAAAATTCTCAAATAGACATAGTCTAATTTGAGAATTATAATTGATTAATCAAAACCAATTACATGAGTCTTACAAGCAATATTATCTCAACTAGTGGGGGGACCATGGGTCTATATAACCGAGCTTCCAATAAGTAGATCAAGAATTTAGCACTAAAATTCACTAACTTATTAATTCTTCGTTGAATCCACGCATAGAACTTAGAATTGCACTCTCAGTATATAGAATGCTCTATATGTTCCACCATATAGACACATCATTAGTTATCCATTGTTATAATCCTAATGTGATCAATGATCCTCTATATGAATGATCTACACTGTAAAGGGATTAAATTACCGTTACACCCTACAATGTATTTATTCGTTAAAACACTTGACCCCGTATAAATGATATTTCAGCTAATGTGAAATGAGTACTCCACCATTTATGTTCGTTTGGTCAAGCTCGAAGGAGATCATCCTTTGCTTACTATTCGCCAGATAGAAGCTATAGATTCCATGTTTATGATAGCGCTCCCACTCAATTGCACTACCGTGTTCCCAAAATGTACGTATCACCATGACCTAAAAGTAGGCTTAACTAACAAATCAAAGAACACGAATAGCCTCTCGAGATTGAGCCTAATCATATCAGGATTAAGATCATTTGATCTAGGATCAACTAGGCGATATTGACTTGAATAGATATTACGGTAAGTTTAATAAATCTAAGTCAAAGTTCAATATCGGTCCCTTCCGATGCATACTCCATGCATCCAACCTGAGCTTTACTTTAACCAATGTTCTGGAAAGAACATAGTATTTCTCCAAATACAAGTAAACTCTTGTTGTAGATTATCATATCGGTAAAACCACGTGTCCGATAAATCTAGGAAACTTTATTCACATAGTCATGTTTACTTTCCAATGTGTTGACGACACAATAAACGGGATCAAGTATGTGAAAAGGGTTTGAGATGAATTTATACATTATGTACATATAATCATGAAATAAATCATGTGAACCATGCAACATTAAATGTTATTTACGATCTATATTAATAAACAAATCGATTATATTGAAATGAGTTTTATTTAGGGCATAAAACCCAACAAACTCCCACTTGCACTAATATAAAACAAAAAGTGCGTTTCAAATAATCTCAACACCTTGATATACAAATCAAGTGTAGTAGTAGTAAACTCCTCGTAATAGGATCTGAAAGGTTGAATTAACCACAACCTTTTCTCCACTATTACTCTTCCTTTAATCACAAAATCATTGATAATGTGAAATTCCTCTCTATATGTCTACTCTCTTGGGATACTTGGATTTTATACCTTTGGCAACTACTTTTGGTTAATCAGGAAATTAACACTAGTAGTTTAAGGCAATTTGGAATGATGCCAAAGATGTATAGAACTTTCCTTAGACTGAATAAGTAACTTTCCTGCTGACTTTAACATTCAGTCTCTCTCTGGTAGACTTAGAGAATTCAGATAGGTTTTTACACTTCTCCAAAATAACTATTCCACCCCCAGAGTAATCACCATCTTATCAGAAATATTTACTAGCACATAGGCAAATTTCGAAATCTGATATGGTGTAGTCTAAGAGTTTTAAACACACCCTTATAGACTAACATATAGTTCCTCTTCTTAATCTTAAAATTTACTTGATTGTCTTCCAATGTTCTTCTCTGGATTAATCGATACCTACTCATTACTCCCACTCAACACAGGTGTCCGGTCTAAGGCATACAAAAGCATATCTAAGACCTCTCACTTGTTGATGTAAGAAATTCTTTCATGGCTTTATCTTTTACGGAATAGTTAAGACTTTTCCTTAGATAAATAAAATCTATACCTAAGAAGTTGTGAAGCTTCTATAGATTGCCATTAGAAAGAAAATGCTTGACATCTTACTAAAGTAAGTTGCTTGCATTAGAGTAAGTAATTACCAGGTATACCACAAGCCATAGGTTTAGATAAACTCAAACCTATAATACTAGGAACAGGAAGTTTTGTTAAGTCCATAGAATAGACTTATTAACGAAAATTTCCTTTTATGTCCTTGTAATAGAAAACTTTAGGTCATTCCATGTGAATGGATTAAACCATAGTTCCATTGGCTTTCTTCTTAGTTTCTTATCTTGACAATCCATTACTTGTTTAAACTCACAATGGATTTTAATCACTAGTGTCTCCCAAGTCATAAGAAGGTGAGTTCCTAGAAACTCTCCCACTACGACAAGGTACCGCGAATTATGTCGAAGAAAACTAAATGGTATTAACCTCTTTGGTTGTGACAAGACAACAGAGGCAGTGGGATCATCATATGTCATATAAGATGATAGAACACTTTTGGAATCAAGAATTAAATATCTCCTTTATTTGCTACTTGTTTTCCAGACTTAGTCATTTTCTTAGAAAAGTAGTATCTGTTTGAACAAACACTTTCTTATCTATTGACAATGAGATGGTCCACCCCTAATCACTTAGAATAGCTAAGAAACCATGGTTAACAGTTCTAGCTTTTCTTAAGATTTTGATTAGGTCATCCATGAATCTAGTAATGATTTACATTAAGTATACAACCATTACATCATTCTGAAATTGTATTACCATAGAAGGATTTAGGCAACGACTAGTAACTAATCATCAATATGCAACTCGAAATTTCTGGGGAGGTAAGTTTGGATATAATTCAAAAATCAATTTAATGATCTTTGAACTGCATATCTACTAACTATTTCTCCACCCCTATCAGTTCGCAAGATCTTTAACCACATACCTTAATGGTGTTTAACCATTGCTAGAAATTAATGAAATTTTTCAAACATTTCAAATTTCTTTGCATAAGGTATAATCTAGAGTTATCGTTTTAAGAATACAACGAAAAACTCATATCCACCCCTGAATGTACATTCATCTGCGAATGAGATGAACTACTTTCAGTGGATATAGGCATATTAACTCTTTGCAGAGATTGATCTTGTCAAATCCACTATGAACAAGATACAAATGCCATAGATTAAGAAAATGTGGTAGTGTCTATGATGACATAGGTTTAGTTACATCAAAGAGTTCTTAGAATACTTCAAGTGGATCCTGGTCACAGAATACCTAACTCACATTCCATACAGTTTTAATCCATTAATAAAAGATGGATATTAAACACTTGAGAAAGTGTAAGCCGTATTGTATTCGGAATTAGAAATTTAAGAAAATTTCTATTTGGAATCTAAAATTAAAGTCAAAGACTTAAATTCAACCAAATTTAATGAGTAATTCTTTCTTGGACCACCACTACTAATACAAACTCTAAGTCAGATTTGCCCATACAAGTAGGAGATTTCTAAGATTGAGGATTTATATCAATTGGGAATAGAATTTCGGGGTTATAATCATATGCGTCATTTAATTTCTTAAGAGAAAATATAATGACATGAAATGATTCATAGACCATTCATCCAATGATATATTTGAAAGCTAATTCGAAATGAATAAGCTAAGAGGAATTAGGATAATTTCGTTTAAAATAAGAATCCAACGATGCTTCGATTAGCGAAAGTCAAAGTAATCTTATTTATATAATCTTCTTGTTTCATATCGTAAAAATACTAGTCTAAGGTGTCATCAATTGATGAACAGCTAGATGTCGCATATACAATATTTATCTTTCGAGATCTAACACTATTATGTATGTCTAATGGTGAAAATCCACTAGGGATTTATCTCATTAGATAAACAAGCCAAGTTAGACCAACAATGAAGATTCGAAATTAAACTACAACTTAATAACGAGAAAATAACATGGTTCAATATAAATTCATACACAATTCGTAAATTATAAACATATAGTAAGTAGGAATGACAAGTGAAAATACTAAAACTTACAATCCTAAATAATTTCCAAGGTTTTCAACAAGCGATATCGGTGTCCCGTTTAGGCGAGAGTCAAAGCTACCATTCATTGAATAGAGTTGTCAGCTCGTCTAAAATGTTAAACATTCTAGCAACCTTTTATTCGATCAAGATTGGAATTCAGCGTTGTCCCGTTTAGGCGAGAGTCAAGGCAATTCTATCTTATGAGCTTCCACCATTGTTTCATAATTTGCAAGTCAAGTATGGTCGCCACCATTAGGGTGATCCATACCATACAAAACACTTACAAACTACTTATCATGCGAGGTTAAACGGTGCGAAATTGCTAATGAACGTTCCTCCATTAGGGAGGATTACTCACTAAAACAAACGCGGTGTAAAACCCACAATGGAGATCGAATGTCTCTTGATAATAAAGCTCATTATTTAAAAAGAGTTGTATTTTCTTTTATTCTCTTTATTTATTCTATTTATTTTAAATATATATTTATTTATTTAAAATTTCCAATTTAGAATGAAAAATTCTAAATATAAATTTTAATTTAATATTTATAAATTTTACTTAGATGGATATGAAAATAACATGAATTATTTCCATCTTAGTAATAATTTCCAATAAATATTTAGAAAAAAAATATTTAAGTTGTTACAAAATTAATTTAAATTAATTTACAACTCAAATTTAATTTTCTATAAATATATATTGCATTTCGAAAAATTAAAGTATATAAGAATACAATTTTCGAAAAATGCATATTAAAATAAAAAATAAATCCTGGAAAAATTATTCTAATTTAATGTTGGCCCAAAATTAATTAATAAAATTAATTTACAACAAAAAATATAATTTTCCTATTTAATTAAATATATAAGAAAAATTACAAATATTTAAGTATGATGATGAAAATCAACTTAAATATTAATTTTCTATTTAATTAAATACACTAGAAAAATACTTCAAGCAAAAATATCACCTATCTAGATTTTCCTTTGACTAATTAATTCTATTTCTAATAATATACTTTAATTCAATTTATTTTAAATTAATCAATAAATGAAAAAATCATTGATTTAAGTTGATCCAAGAATTAATTAAAATAATTAATTTACAACTTAATCTATTTTTCAAGATAAAATTCGAAATTCTAGCATTTAAGAAATGCAATTTCGAAAATTGATTAATAAAATAAAGAAAAAATATATTTTGAAAATTATTTAAATTTAGTTGAAAAAATAAATTTCAACTAAAAATAATTTTCTATTTAATTAAATGTCATGAAAAAGAAATATTTAAGTATGATGATAAAAATCAACTTAGATATTTAATTTTCAAATTAATTAAATGTATTAAATTCAAGAAATAAATAATTAAGTGTAGAGAAGGCTTAATTATTAATCTCTAGTTTAATACTAGGAAAAAATATACTTAAAATAAATTGTACCAAAATTAATTATTTAAATAATTAATTTCACAATGTATAATATTTTCCTATTTAATATTAGAAATAATAAGTAGTCTAGAAATAACTATCTAGAAAATATCTTATTTGACTAAGTATCTTTTCCACAAAATTTGAAAAAATATCTAATTTAAGTTGACTAGAAAAAATCTAGAACTTAAATATTTTTCAAATTTAAATTTAATTAAATATCAAAAATTAAGTTGTAACCACTTAATTTGAAAATATTCCATTTTAAGTTAATATTCGAAAAGATATTAACTTAAAAAAATATCTAAAGAATCTTAATAACCAATGCCTAAAATTCCTCAACTTAATTTTGAAATTTTGAATTCAAAAGATATTCAGATTTAAGTTGGTTAGTTGAAGATAACTAAATATCAACTTAAATAGGAATATTTAATGAAAAATTTAAATTAAGTTCCAGAAAGAATCTAGATGGTTATAATTCTATATTTAATTAAATACAAGAAAATACATATAGTTTAGCTTAGAATAAAAAATAATTCTTTAAACTATATTTTTCTTAAATTAATTTCAAAATAAATGAAATTAATTATGTTGCTAATCAATTTTAATTAGGTTAAACTAGTGTAATTAACCTAGTACAGTCATTCAAATCAGGCAAATGGGCCTTCACAATTGGGGTGGTTTGTGTGAGGGGGTGCTGGGTTCAGTATGTCGTACCCACTTCTATGGCTCCCAACTCTCACACAAGGCCCAAAAGAGAGGAATTTAACCTTAATAAGAACAACTGTTATTAATTGAATAAGCCCAAAACTAAATGGGCCTAAATAAAATCTATCAATGACTATGACATTTTATTTAGCAACATTAACCTATATGCATCTATAATAAAATTAAACACATAGGCTCACACAGGCAAACTTTGGATGGGTCCTATCATGTTGCTAGGTCATACACAGATGAAAGAAGATTGTAAATATACCTGTTACAAATTATTATCTTGACCAAGGGAGCCATCAGATCATTAGATCTGGCAAAAAGTAACCATGACTATTTGCAATCAAGTAATAATAGGTTTTAAAAACTTACACATAAGCTAAAACACATACTCCTGCAACAAGGTTAGCTGGATAGTTGGATGTAGGATTTATTTAATTTTAAATTAAATATTTAATTTCGAAATTAATTAATTAAATAAATAAAAAAAATTAAAAAAATTTCGAAAACTTTTAAAAAAAAATTTAAAAAAAAATTCGAAATTTAAAAAAAATTAAAATTAAACCTACAATTTTTGAAAAATTAGGTTTCAACCAACCTAAATATCATTTCAAAAATTTGCTAACTACTTTTAAATTTTAAATGTTATTTTATAAATAAAAATTAAATAAAAAATTAGAAAAGATAAATAAATATCTTTTTCAAATTTTTAAATATAATTTAAATAAATAAAATAACAAAATTTAAAAAAATTAGCAAAATATCTTATATCTATTTAAAATTACATGATTATAAATATCTTATTTTAAATTTAAATATGGTCAAAATATCTAAAAAGATTTAATTAAAAAAAATCTTAAAAGATAAGATATTTTTAAAATATCTTAAAAGATATTATAAATATCTTTAAAAGATATTATAAATATCTTAAAATATCTGACCTTAAATTTAAAAAAATATAATCAAATTTAAAAATAAGATAGATTTTTAAGCAAAAAGATAAATACTAATTCTATTCAAATTCAAATTACACTAATATCTTGAATTAAATTAAAAAAAATTTAAATTAATTCAAAATGATAATTAGAATTGAATTAGGAATAGAAATAGTATATATACAAAACCATACAAAAAATTGGAAGTTAATTCCATGAAAAAGTATGAAAAATTGAAGAAAATTGAAAAAATTCGAAACTGTACGGACAGTTCTGCGATCGCAGGAAATTATCAGCACAGCCCCGATTTTGTCAAATCTTCAAAAAATCATAACTAATTCAAATAAAATCCAAATTGAGTTCTGTAAAAGGCTAACTTGCTTAATTTTTTCCATACTATCCAATAAAAATAATGCCAGAACCGAAATAACAATTATTTTTCACGAAAATTTCACAATCATCAATCAATCATCAAATAACACTCAATACAACATGATACCATCCAAAGAACATACAAACAATCGTTTTAAAGTCCAAATTACATGTAAGTAAATCAATTACCTTGGCTCTGAGGCCAGTTGTTGGAAATTATTTTACCAGGATCTTAGATCTACTCACAAGTATGTTTATTAACATCCTAAATATGAACTTTCTAAAACGATAAAATAAACACATATAAAGTTTAAGAAACCTTACATTGGGTGCAGCGGAATAATATGACTCCTTCCGTTCAGATATCTAGCCCTTGATTCCTTTCTGTAGCAGAGCATTATCAATATCTGAACCTGGATCTCTTTCTCTGAATCTTTGATGCTGAATCTCCTTTGCTGATGATCTTTCTTCACGATCTTCCTCACTATGATTGAGGTATCACTTGATGTGTGTGGGCACTACTCATACACTAAGGATTTCGAAATTCTCAAGAGGGAAGAGAAGAAGTGACAGCTAAAGATAGGGAGAGAGAAGGCTCAGTTTTTCTGAATAGAAAAAGTCAGAAGAAAAGTGTGTTTTTCCTGAAGCCTTCACTATCTATTTATAGCATTCCACTAGGGTTAGATTTGAATTATATGGCATTAAAATAATGAAAAAAACAGTTTAAATTTCCTACAAAAGTGGCTGGCCCTACACTTAGTGGATTGGGCCTTGCTTTTTGCAATTTTGCAATTTTAACACCTTTTGTATCTGATTTCCTCAAAAATGCCAATTTCCTAATTCAATTATTTAAATGCCAATTCTAACTATTTAATAACTATAAATAATTATTAAATAATATTGTCATTTATCATATTTATTAATTGAACCATACAAAGTATCATAATTAACAAATATGCCCCTATAAACTCTTTCTTTACAATTTCGCCCTTACTTAGTGAAAAATTCTCAAATAGACATAGTCTAATTTGAGAATTATAATTGATTAATCAAAACCAATTACATGAGTCTTACAAGCAATATTATCTCAACTAGTGGGGGGACCATGGGTCTATATAACCGAGCTTCCAATAAGTAGATCAAGAATTTAGCACTAAAATTCACTAACTTATTAATTCTTCGTTGAATCCACGCATAGAACTTAGAATTGCACTCTCAGTATATAGAATGCTCTATATGTTCCACCATATAGACACATCATTAGTTATCCATTGTTATAATCCTAATGTGATCAATGATCCTCTATATGAATGATCTACACTGTAAAGGGATTAAATTACCGTTACACCCTACAATGTATTTATTCCTTAAAACACTTGACCCCGTATAAATGATATTTCAGCTAATGTGAAATGAGTACTCCACCATTTATGTTCGTTTGGTCAAGCTCGAAGGAGATCATCCTTTGCTTACTATTCGCCAGATAGAAGCTATAGATTCCATGTTTATGATAGCGCTCCCACTCAATTGCACTACCGTGTTCCCAAAATGTACGTATCACCCTGACCTAAAAGTAGGCTTAACTAACAAATCAAAGAACACGAATAGCCTCTCGAGATTGAGCCTAATCATATCAGGATTAAGATCATTTGATCTAGGATCAACTAGGCGATATTGACTTGAATAGATATTACGGTAAGTTTAATAAATCTAAGTCAAAGTTCAATATCGGTCCCTTCCGATGCATACTCCATGCATCCAACCTGAGCTTTACTTTAACCAATGTTCTGGAAAGAACATAGTATTTCTCCAAATACAAGTAAACTCTTGTTGTAGATTATCATATCAGTAAAACCCTGTGTCTGATAAATCTAGGAAACTTTATTCACATAGTCATGTTTACTTTCCAATGTGTTGACGGCACAATAAACAGGATCAAGTATGTGAAAAGGGTTTCAGATGAATTTATACATTATGTACATATAATCATGAAATAAATCATGTGAACCATGCAACATTAAATGTTATTTCTGATCTATATTAATAAACAAATCTGATTATATTGAAATGAGTTTTATTTAGGGCATAAAACCCAACATATTTTTGTCTACGTGGCGTAGACCCACGTGTTGCTCTCACACGTCTATTTACAATAAGGCCTTAGATCAGTTCATCTCGGTTCTTGTTACCGAGTCCAACCTGGTTATGCCTTGAGCGCATAACCCTTAGTCTCAACATATATATTTATCATATAATTATTTGTGCCACTGCACTATTTGTCTATTTGCTATAGACCTGCGTGTTACGCTCACACGCCTATATACGTCTATGTAGCATAGACCTACGTGTTGCTCCCACACGTCTATATATGTCTATGTAGCATAGACCTACGTGTTATGCTCACACGTCTATTTACAATAAGGCCTTAGTAAGGTTTATCTCGATTATAATTACCGAGTCTAACCTTGTTATGCCTTGCTCACATAACCCTATTCATATATATTTACGTAATCCATACATTACGTTCTTTTAGTGGTTTATCATAGTAATATACTAGGTCTAACCAAGTTATGTCTTATGCACATAACTCTTGAAATATATGTATGTATTCAATAGATAACAAAACATATAGAATCTTAGGGTAATAACCCTAAATTACATACCAAATAGTCTCTCATATAACATATCATTGCATGCTCAAAATAACACTTATAGAGATTAATAACCCTAATTCATGCTTTCACTTGATTAGCAATATTATTGTACATCATGACTTTCTTACCTTCATATAACTTTTAGGGTAATAACCCTAGACTGCATTACTATCAAACTCAAGGTACTAATTTACCGAGTCTAACTTAATTATGCCTTGTGCGCATAATTCTTTATTACAATATATTTAGCATGGCATATCATTTATACATTAATAATTACTAGGGTAATAACCCTAGGCCATTAAACCGCTCACTCAAATCATCCCCAAACATTCCCAAACTTTCCAGAGCATCAATATATGTCATAATAAACATATTCCACAACTTAAACCCAACAATTGCACTAAAATCAAAAAGTGCCATTAAAGCACCAAGCTTGAGTTCCATGAACTCAAGCTTGCTTTTCACAACCAAAATCACAATTAATCCACTTAGAGTAGCTAGCAAATATTATAGGGTCTAAAACACATATTTATGCATCAAAATCCAACAATAAACCCCATAATTTCAGATTGTAAAAATCAACTTAAAATTATGTTCAAACTCCGAAACTTCAAGCTCTAAACTTGAGCTTCAACTCAACCAGCTCAATCAATTTTCCAGCTGCAAACACTTTCAAAAATCTAAATTCAAGACATGAAAATAACCCTAAAAATTTATCTAGAGCTCAATCAAACACCCAAGCAAGGATTCAAGCATCACATACTCAAATTCAACAAAACTAACTTCAATTCCTTTACACATGCAATCTCAAGAATATTAGCACAAACTTATGCTTTTACAACACTCAAATTCAGAAGTAAAAATCAAGATTAAAGTCATAGGAAACTACCTCAAACTCAAACCAAGAGTAAGCTCAAAGTTCTACAATTATCAAGCTCCAAAACCACCAAACATCAAGCACTTTTCTTCAATTCTTAAAATTGAAAATCAAGAGATAAAGAGAGGGAGAGAGGGTCGGGTAAGAGAGAGGAATAACACCAGAAATTAATCCATTTTTTTTTTAAAGAAATTCATCTTTATCCATCATAGAAAATAAAGGTCAAATGACCAAAGTGCCCTTAAGGCCAAAACACACATGATCACCCTCACAAGGGTAAAATAGTCATTCAATACTCAATTAATTTCAAATAAATTTCAGATTATCATTCATCAAATAAAATGCCAAATTATCAATCCAATTTACATTTCAGGCCCGAACCCGGTTCGGCCCGAAATTCCCAGTTGTGACTATAACGCGCTAACCTGTCAGAACACACCTGAAAAGACAACACAGGCATACTATGTAATAATATAGTTCTATTAAGCACGTAATTAAATTAATTTCATCATTTTACCCTTCTCGGGTCATAATTACCAAAATGCCCCTAGCTCACCAACGGGGTCTTTAATATATTAAAATTCATATAAATCACATATATTGAATTATATAATAATATAATTCCTCCATTATACATAATTATCTAGTTAGGGTTTTGCTAATCCATTTCTTAATTCCGGGTATTACAATTACCCCCTCCTTATAGAAATTTCGTCCCGAAATTTACCTGAACAACTCCAGATATTTCTGCTGCATATCCGTCTCGAGTTCCCAGGTTGCCTCTTCTACCTTACTGTTCTTCCACAGTACTTTCACCAGTGCCACTGTCTTGCTTCTCAAGACTTTCTCTCTTCTATCAAGTATCTGCACTGGTTATTCCTCGTATGACAAGTTCGGCTGAAGTTCCAATGCTTCATAACTCAGAACCTGGGATGAGTCTGAGACATATTTCCGAAGCATTGAAACATGAAACACATTATGTACAGCTGCCAGCGCTGGGGGCATAGCCAACCTGTACGCTACTTGCCCTATCCTTTCAAGGATTTCAAAAGGTCCAATGAACCTCGGGCTAAGCTTTCCTTTCTTCCCAAAGCGTTTTATGCCTTTCATCGGAGATATTCGGAGAAATACCATGTCCCCGACCTGAAAATTAATATCTCTGTGCTTTGGATCGGCATAACTCTTCTGCCTACTCTGAGCCGCGAGCATTCGTGCTCTAATCTTATCAACTGCCTCACTTGTTTTTTTTTTAACAGCTTCGGGACCCAAGAACTTTCTTTCACCCACTTCATCCCAGTGAATGGGCGATCTACACTTTCTTCCATATAAAAGTTCATAAGGACCCATCCCGATTGTTGCCTGATAGTTGTTATTATAAGAAAACTCGATCAGGGGAAGGTACTTTACCCATGATCCCTCGAAGTCAAGCACACATGCACGTAGCATGTCCTATAAAATCTGAATGGTCCTCTCGGATTGCCCATCCGTCTGAGGATGAAAAGTTGTGCTAAACTTTAACTGAGTTCCCATAGCTCGATGCCGAATTTTCCAGAATCTTGATGTAAACTTCGGATCTCTATCCGACACAATGGACTTTGGGACACCATGCAGACGAACAATTTCTCTAACATACCACTCAGCATACTGGTCAATGGAGAAATTCGTCTGAACAGGTAAAAAGTGAGCAGACTTTGTAAACCTGTCCACTATGACCCACACAGAGTCAAATTGTCCCGTGGTTCTGGGCATACCTACCACGAAGTCCATAGCAATGTCTTCCCATTTCCACTCTGGTATTTTCAGTGGTTGCAGCAACCCTGCAGGTCGCTGGTGCTCAGCTTTCACTTGCTGACACGTAAGGCACTTTGCAACATACTCAGCGATGTCATTTTTCATGCCTGGCCACCAGAACATGGCTTTCAGGTCTTGATACATCTTTGTCGACCCTGGATGAATTGAATAAGGAGTCGTGTGAGGCTCATCCATGATCTCTATCTTGATGTTCTCATCCATGGGCACACAAACTCAATTCCTAAATATCAACATTCCCGTTTCATCTATTGAGAAGTCACTAGCCTTCCCAGCCGAAACCCTAGCTCGAGTTTTTACTAATTCTGAATCTTGCACTTGTGCTTCATTGATTCGCTCCAAAAGAGTAGATTGCGGGGTAATATTACCTAATTACCCTACAACCAACTCAATCTTAGCTCGAGTCATCTCATTTGCTAGCTGTTGGGAGATTTGCTTCATCGTATTTAACTGATTCTGACCCTTTCTACTTAAGGCATCAGCAACCACGTTGGCCTTACCAGGGTGATAAAGGATCTCACAATCATAATCCTTCACCAACTCTAGCCAACGCCTCAGTCTCATATTCAGGTCTTTCTGGGTAAAGAAGTATTTCAGACTTTTTTGATCAGTGTATATCTCACATTTCTCGCCATAAAGGTAATGCCGCCAAATCTTTAGCGCAAATACCATTGCTGCGAGTTCTTAATCGTGAGTAGGGTACCTCTACTCGTACTCCTTTAACTGCCGAGAAGCATAAGCTATTACCCTCCCAGCCTGCATAAGCACACAGCCGAGACCCTGTCTCGAGGCATCACAATATACCACAAACTTTTCCTTATCTGAAGGAAGAGTTAGTACAAGAGCGGTAATCAAGCGTTGCTTTAACTCCAGAAAACTTTTCTCACACCGATCAGTCCAAACAAACTTCTGGTTCTTTCGGGTCAGCTTCGTTAAGGGTACAACAATCTTTGAAAATCCCTCAACAAACCGACGATAATAACCAGCCAAACCCAGAAAACTTCTGACCTCTGTAGCTGACTTCGGTACTGGCCAATCCCGAACAGCTTCAATTATTGTCGGATCCACTATGATCCCATCTTTATCCACTATGTGCCCCAGAAATGAGACACGGGATAACCAAAACTCACACTTCCTGAATTTAGCATACAGCTTATTGTCCCGTAATCATTGTGAAACTGATCTGAGATGCAACTCATGTTCTTTATCTGTTTCAGATTACACCAAGATGTCATCGATAAACACGATCACACATCTAATCAGGTAATCTTGGAACGTCCGATTCATATAATCTATATCAAGTATACTACGTAGCTTTGGCCCATCTTTCACCCTGATGGTGATTCTTACATTTCGGACATTCAAGATATGACTTGAAAGAGGATTCGTGACCTTGACGGTCACCTCAATTTCCCCGATACTTTCTATTACTCCCTGATACTTCGAAAGCCTCAGCCTTCCGTTTGTAATCAGGGTTGCCACTGTCGGTCCCCTTACTGACGTTACCACTAGCAGGCGGATTCGATGTCATGACGGCATCCTTTGCGGTCTGCTCATTTATTACAGATTATTCAGCCTCCTCAACAATTAAGGCTAGCTCTATCACTTTCTTGTACAAAGTGTCATATGAAGTGGTAACCTTCAAGTCCCGACTGATTGTGGCATTCAGTCCTCTCTTCATCCACTGCTTGGCCTTAATTATGTCAATACCTCCTAGAAAAGTCGGAGGTTGCAGCTTCACGAACCGCTCAAACACCGAGTCTCAATGCGGCATAACAAACCCCTGGTTACCCACCACTGGCACAGGTGCTGGTGGTAACACTTGATCAACAGGGGCAGCCGGTTACCTTAATCGTCGCAACTCTTCTTCTTGACGAAGTATGACACTTCGCATTTCTTGAAACATCTGCTGCCATTCAGCAGGAGGATTAGCATTGCCAACCTCCGCATTAATTCCCCGGATTCCGCGGAGGTGGGGGCAGTGCGGTGAATTGGTTTGGTCTACACCAAGCTCTACTAACTCGCCCTGTGGTCTAGATGATTAAAGTCCACTACTAGTACCCGTGTAATCAACAACCCCAGCGAATTAAGCACCAATACCACACTTACGCACTTAATGCCTTAAACCCTAACTCATCTATTTACCTCATACATATTTACATAAACAATTAGCATTTATAGCATGGCATCACATAACACATACATACTCTAGATGCTTGCATACGGCCTAAAATGGAAAGCAGTAACCAGATGATCACACATACAGTCAAGTATTTACTCTCAATACTTACTGCACCATGAGTCGAGCTTATCTCTGACGACGAATGTACATGTTCGGCCGGTCTACAGGAAGTTTAAAAACCTTGGCGCTCTGATACCAAATTGTAACGCCCTAAATAATTAGGCACGCTACCCAAAATACTTATGAAACCCTAATCCCCTAAACGGGATTACTAATCAAAATAGCGCAGAATTTAAACTTTTATATTAAACAGAAAGAAAATAAACTTGTAATATATTTAAAACTTTTAAAATAGTTGGGATCCCAAAAATATTTACAACCGCTATTACAAGTCATTTATTTCTAGCCGACCTAAACGGCAAAATAGAATTCAAAAGTTCATCACTGATAGACCCTTAACCCGCTTGGTCTGATATGGCTTGAACATGTACATTCTTCATCTTGCTCCTCAAACTCATGGTTGATCAGCCACTGACTTACCCTTTCCTGCACAGTAGAGCACCCGTGAGCCAAGCCCAGCAAGACAGTATAAAACATATCAATAATATGCTCATCATACAATATAAACCACAATGATATTCAAATTCGTCTGTGTGACACAGACCTGCATGTTACGCTCACATGCCTATTTATGTCTATGTGGCATAGACCTACGTGTTGCGCTCACACGTCTATTTATGTCTACGTGGCGTAGACCCACGTGTTGCTCTCACACGTCTATTTACAATAAGGCCTTAGATCAGTTCATCTCGGTTCTTGTTACCGAGTCCAACCTGGTTATGCCTTGAGCGCATAACCCTTAGTCTCAACATATATATTTATCATATAATTATTGGTGCCACTGCACTATTTGTCTATTTGCTATAGACCTGCGTGTTACGGTCACACGCCTATATACGTCTATGTAGCATAGACCTACTGTTGCTCCCACACGTCTAATTATGTCTATGTAGCATAGACCAACGTGTTACGCTCACACGTCTATTTACAATAAGGCCTTAGTAAGGTTTATCTCGATTATAATTACCGAGTCTAACCTGGTTATGCCTTGCTCACATAACCCTATTCATATATATTTACGTAATCCATACATTACGTTCTTTCAGTGGTTTATCCTAGTAATATACTAGGTCTAACCAAGTTATGTCTTATGCACATAACTCTTGAAATATATGTATGTATTCAATAGATAACAAAACATATAGAATCTTAGGGTAATAACCCTAAATTACATACCAAATAGTCTCTCATATAACATATCATTGCATGCTCAAAATAACACTTATAGAGATTAATAACCCTAATTCATGCTTTCACTTGATTAGCAATATTATTGTACATCATGACTTTCTTACCTTCATATAACTTTTAGGGTAATAACCCTAGACTGCATTACTATCAAACTCAAGGTACTAATTTACCGAGTCTAACTTAATTATGCCTTGTGCGCATAATTCTTTATTACAATATATTTAGCATGGCATATCATTTATACATTAATAATTACTAGGGTAATAACCCTAGGCCATTAAACCGCTCACTCAAATCATCCCCAAACATTCCCAAACTTTCCAGAGCATCAATATATGTCATAATAAACATATTCCACAACTTAAACCCAACAATTGCACTAAAATCAAAAAGTGCCATTAAAGCACCAAGCTTGAGTTCCATGAACTCAAGCTTGCTTTTCACAACCAAAATCACAATTAATCCACTTAGAGTAGCTAGCAAATATTATAGGGTCTAAAACACATATTTATGCATCAAAATCCAACAATAAACCCCATAATTTCAGATTGTAAAAATCAACTTAAAATTATGTTCAAACTCCAAAACTTCAAGCTCTAAACTTGAGCTTCAACTCAACCAGCTCAATCAATTTTCCAGCTGCAAACACTTTCAAAAATCTAAATTCAAGACATGAAAATAACCCTAAAAATTTATCTAGAGCTCAATCAAACACCCAAGCAAGGATTCAAGCATCACATACTCAAATTCAACAAAACTAACTTCAATTCCTTTACACATGCAATCTCAAGAATATTAGCACAAACTTATGCTTTTACAACACTCAAATTCAGAACTAAAAATCAAGATTAAAGTCATAGGAAACTACCTCAAACTCAAACCAAGAGTAAGCTCAAAGTTCTACAATTATCAAGCTCCAAAACCACCAAACATCAAGCACTTTTCTTCAATTCTTAAAATTGAAAATCAAGAGATAAAGAGAGGGAGAGAGGGTCGGGTAAGAGAGAGGAATAACACCAGAAATTAATCCATTTTTTTTTAAAGAAATTCATCTTTATCCATCATAGAAAATAAAGGTCAAATGACCAAAGTGCCCTTAAGGCCAAAACACACATGATCACCCTCACAAGGGTAAAATAGTCATTCAATACTCAATTAATTTCAAATAAATTTCAGATTATCATTCATCAAATAAAATGCCAAATTATCAATCCAATTTACATTTCAGGCCCGAACCCGGTTCGGCCCGAAATTCCCGGTTGTGACTATACCGTGCTAACCTGTCAGAACACACCATAAAAGACAACACAGGCATACTATATAATAATATAGTTCTATTAAGCACATAATTAAATTAATTTCATCATTTTACCCTTCTCGGGTCATAATTACCAAAATGCCCCTAGCTCACCAACGGGGTCTTTAATATATTAAAATTCATATAAATCACATATATTGAATTATATAATAATATAATTCCTCCATTATACATAATTATCTAGTTAGGGTTTTGCTAATCCATTTCTTAATTCCGGGTATTACAAATAATATAAATTAATTTTATTCTGCCAATTAGATTTTTGATTGAAAAATCAGATTCTACACAAAATTCTACCAAAAATTGGCTTTTGTTTCATTGAAAAACGATTTTTGAATCAAAAGTTATGAAGAAAACAAGTTTGGTGCACAGGGGTATGCATTGCCCATTTGACCGAGCATCAAGGTTGTATACAGCCTATCTGACCGAGGGACATGGACGGAATAGGGCAAGGTTCGGACACGCTAGTTGTCTGAAGCGAATTTTTTCTGAGCGAGCCGCACCTCTCCTCATGCGCATGCGTATGCATCCCGAAACCAGATATTTTCATTCAAATTAAAAAAATCATAACTAATTCATAAAAAAACCAAATTAGGTTCTGTAAAAGCCTAAATTTATTAATGTTTCCTCTACTTTCCAGAAAAAATAATTCCAGATTGAAATAAAAAATATTTCAGTAACATATATTGCGATTTCTAAACTATCATCAAATAAGCACATAAACCCCATGAAACCATCCAAATCAACACATAATATCGTTTTAATTCATATTTCATGAAAGTAAATCATTACCATGGTTCTGAGGCCAGTTGTTGGAAATATTTTACCAGGATCTAGATTTACTAACAACTATGTTTCATTAACATCCTAGTATGAATTCTAAAACAATGAAATAAACTCATATAAAGTTTAGTAAACCTTACATTGGGTGTAGCGGAATATAATGACTCCTTCTGTTCAGATATCTAGCCCTTGATTCCTTTCTCTAGCAGATCATTATCAATATCTGAACCTGGATCTCTTTCTCTCCTTCCTTTTATGCTCCTTCTCCTTGTTGTTGATTGGAATCTCCTACAGTCTTACACAATATGATTGTGATACCACTTGATGTGTGTGGGCACTCACTCATTCACTCAAGGTTCAAAAAATTGAAGAGGGAAAGAGAAGAAGAAGTGGCGGCTAGGGTAAATAGAAAGAGGCTCAGTTTTCATCTGACAAAGTTAAGTGGGAATGAGAGCCATCACTATCTATTTATAGGTAACCACCTAGGTTTAGGTTAGAATTATTATGCATTAAAATAATAGAAAAATAAATAGTAAAATCACACTAAGTGACCGGCCCTAGAATGGATAATGGGCCCACTTTGTAATTTTGCCATTTTGTCATTCTTCCATCCCATTTTCTCAAAAATGCAAATTTTCCAATTTAAACATTTAAATGCCAATTCTAATTATTTAATAACTATAAATTAATTATTAAATAATATTTTCATTTAATATATTTATTAATTAGACATATAAAGTCTCTTAATTAATAAATAAACCTAGGATCTCTTTTCTTTACAATTTCGCCCTTGCTTAGTGAAAATTCATAAACTAGACATAGTCTAACTTTAGAATTATAATTGATTAATCAAAATCAATTAAGTGAGTCTTACAAGCAGTATGGTCTCAACTAGTATGGGGACCATGGGTCTATATATTCGCGCTTCCAATAAGCAGATCAAGAATTTATATCTTAAATTCACTGACTTATTAATTCTTCGTTGAATCCACGCATAGAACTTAGAATTGCACTCTCTGTATATAGAACGCTCTATATGTTCCACGATATAGATACGCATTAGTTATCCATTGTTATAATCCTAATTTGATCAACGATCCTCTATATAGATGATCTACACTGTAAAGGGATTAGATTACCGAAACACCCTACAATGTATTTTATCCTTAAAACACTTAACCTCGTACAAATGATATTTCAGCTAAGTGAAATGAGTACTCCACCATTTATTTTCATTTGGTCAAGCTCGAAGGAAATGATCCTTTACTTTCTATTTGTCATATAGAAGCTATAGATTCCATATTTATGTTTGCGCTCCCACTCAATTGCATTATCATGTTCCCAAAATGTACGTATCACCCTGACCCAAAAGTAGGCTTAACTAACAAATCAAAGAACATGTA
Organism: Cannabis sativa; assembly: GCF_029168945.1. Classification (NCBI taxonomy): domain Eukaryota; kingdom Viridiplantae; phylum Streptophyta; class Magnoliopsida; order Rosales; family Cannabaceae; genus Cannabis; species Cannabis sativa. The sequence continues at coordinate 41,376,400 of NC_083605.1, read as the reverse complement.
TAATACTCTTGAGATCGAACCTAAACATATCAGGATTAAGATCATTTGATCTAGGATCAACAAGTGATATTGAATTGAATAGATATTACGGTAAATTTTAATATATCTAATAAAAGTTCAATATCGGCCCCTTCCTATGTATACTCCATACATCCTATGCTGGTAAACTTTGCCAATGCCCTGGAAAGGACATAACACTTATCCAAGGTGTAAAATACCTATTGCTGATTATCATGTCAGTCTAAATCCAGTGAACTTACAAAATAGGGAATAAACTTTCGAACATATAATTAAGATTATATTCCACTGTGTAGACAACACTATAATCATTAACAAATTCATATGTTCTGGACCTAAATAGAATTCATACATTATATACATATAATCATGAAATAAATCATGTGAACCATGCAGCATAAAATTTTATTTCAGATCTTTATTAACTAATAACTTTGATTATATTGAAATGAGTTTTATTTAGGGCATAAAACCCAACAAACAGTACGCTTAACTAACAAATCAAAGAACACAAATAACACTCTTGAGATCGAACCTAACCATGTCAGGATTGAGATCATTTGATCAAGGATCAACTAGGTGATATTGAATTGAATAGATATTATGGTAAACTCATCATATATAATCCAAGTTCCATATCGGTCCATTCTGATGCATACTCCATACATCCAACCCAAGCTTACTTTAACTTATGCCCTGGAAAGGACATAGTGTTGGAAATATTTTACCAGGATCTAGATTTACTAACAAGTATGTTTCATTAACATCCTAATATGAATTCTAAAACATTTTTATAAACACATAAGGGTTTAAGGAAAGCTTACATTGGGTGCAGCGAAATATAATGACTCTTTCCGTTCAGATCTCTAGCCCTTGATTCCTTTCTGTAGCAGAACATAATCAAGATTTGAACCTGGATCTCTTTCTCTCCGTCCTTTGATGCTGATTCTCCTTCTTGTTGTTTGGAATCTCCTACAGTCTTACACAATATGATTGAGATACCACTTGATGTGTGTGGGCACTACTCTATCACTAATGGTTGAAATTATCTAGTGTGAAGAAATGCTTAGTTTTTCGAATTGAAGAAAAAGAAGAAGGAAGAGGTCTCATTTAGGTTTTTAGCTTTGGAGGCATTAGTTGGATAATGAGACCATAACCTTCCTTTTATACTATTCTTCAATAGGGTTAGGGTTGAATTAAATGGATTAAAAAAGAATAAAATATTGGGCAAAAATACCTCTTGGCCGTACACAATAAGTGGATCAATCTCTAGTTACAATTTTGCCACTTTATTTCAACCACTTATTCTTCTTTTCAATAATACCACAATTTTCAATTTAACCTTATAAATGCCAAACTATTTATTTAATAATTAAAATAACTATCAAATAAAATTGTCATTTATAATATTTATTAATTAGACTCCATAAAGTCTCTTAATTAACAAATAAACCCCAAAACACTATTTCTTCACAATCAAGCCATAACATAGTGAAAATTCATAAACTAGAGATAGTCTAATTTTAGAATTATAATTGATTAATCAAATCAATTAACTGAGTCTTACAAGCTGTATGGTCTCAACGAGTATGGGGACCATGGTCCTATATTAACTGAGCTTCCAATAAGTCAAACCGAATTTACCAAGTAAATTCCCTAACTTATTAATTCCTTATTGAATTCACACATAGAACTTGGAATTGCACTCTCACTCATATAGAACGCTCTATATGTTCCACGATATAGATACGTCATTAGTTATCCATTGTTATAATCCTAATTTGATCCATGACCCTCTAATAGGTGATCTATATTGAATAGGCACTAAGTTACTGTTACACCTTCAATGTATTTTATCCTTAAAACACTTAGCTCCGTATAAATGATATTTCACCGAAGTGAAATGAGATCTCCACCATTTATCACTGTTTAACCAAGCTAGAAGGATATCATCGTTTCACTTCTAAATTCCTATAGAAGTTATAGATTCCATATTTATGTTAGCGCTCCAACTCAATTATACTATCATGTTCCCAAAATGTACGTATCACCCTGACGCAAAAGTAGGCTTAACTAACAAATCAAAGAACATGTATAATACTCTTGAGATCGAACCTAAACATATCAGGATTATGAAGGTGAGTTCATAGAAACTCTCCCACTACGACAAGGTACCGTGAATTATGTCTAAGAAAACTAAATGGTATGGACCTCTTCGGTTGTGTCAAAACAACAAAGAGTGGGATCATCATATGGAATAAGATGATAGAACACTTTTGGAATCAAGAACAAAAATATCTCCTTTATTTGCTACTTTTCACACTTAGTCATTTCCTTAGAAACATGGTATTTGTTTAAACAAACACTTTCTTATCTAATGACTATGGGATGGTCCACCCCTAATCACTTAGAATAGCTAACAAACCATGGTTAACAGTTCTAGCTTTTCTTAAGATTTTGATTAGGTCATCCATGAATCTCGTAATGATTTACATTAAGTATCCAACCATTGCATCATTCTAAAATTATATTACCATAGAAGGATTTAGGCAACGACTAGTAACTAATCATCAATATGCAAATCGAAATTTCTGGGATGTAATTTTGGATATAATTCAAAAATCAATTTAATGATCTTTGAACTGCATATCTACTAACTATTTCTCCACCCCTATCAGTTCGAAAGATCTTTAACCACTTACCTTAATGTTTTATCATCATTGCTAGAAATTCATGAAATTTCAAACATTTCCAATTTCTTTTGCATAAGGTAATATCTAGAGTGATCGTTTTAAGAATGCAACGAAAAACTCATATCTACCCTTGAATGTGCATCCATTTGCGAATTAGATTAATTTACTTTCAGTGGATGTAGGCATTTAAACTCTTTGCAGAGAATGATCTTGTCAAAACCACTACGAACAAGATACAAATGCCATAGATTTATAAAATATGGTTGTGTCTTTTGATGACTTACGTATAGTTACATTAAAAAGTTCTTAGAATCCTCCGAGTGGATCCTGGTCACAGAATACTAAACTCATATCCATACTTTAATATACAGTTTTGGAATCCATTAATAGAAGATGGATATTAAACACTTGTGAAAGTGTAACTGTATTGTATTCTGGAAATAGAAATATAAGAAAATTTCTATTTGGAATCTAAAATTAAAGTCAAAGACTTAAATTTATACCAAATATAATGAGTAATTCTTTCTTGGACCACTACTATTAATTTTACTCTAAGTCTGATTTGCCCATACAAGTAGGAGATTTCTAAGATTGAGGATTTATATCATTTTGGGATAGAATTTTGGGATTATAATCAAACGCATCATTTAATTTCTTAAGAGAAAATATAGAATGACATGAAATGATTTATACACCATTCATCCAATGATATGTTATTGAGCTAATTCGAAATGAATAAGCTAAGAGGAATTATGATAATTTCGTATTAAAATAAGAATCCAACGATGTTTCGATTAGCGAGAGTCAAAGTAATCTTATTTATACAATCTTCTTGTTTCATATTGTAAAATACTAGTCTAAGGTGTCATCAATTGATGAACAGCTAGATGTTGCATATGCAATATTTATCTTTCGAGATCTAACACTATTATGTATGTCTAATGGTGAAAATCCATTAGGGATTTATCTCATTAGATAAACAAACCAAGTTAGACCAACAATGAAGATTTGAAATTAAACTACAATTTAATAACAGAAAATAACATGGTTCAATATAAATTCATACACAATTCAGAAACTATTAAACATATTGCAAGTAGGAATGACAAGTGAAAATACTAAAACATACAATCCTAAATAATTTCCAAGGTCTTCAACAAACTGATATCAGTGTCCCATTTAAGCGAGAGTCAGTGATACCATCCATTGAATAGAGTTGTCAGCTCATCTAAAATGATAAACATTCTAGCAACCTTTTATTCGATCAAGATTGGAATCCACCGTTGTCCCGTTTAGGCGAGAGTCAAGGCTATTCTATCTTATGAGCTTCCACAATTGTTTCATATTTTGTAAGTCAAATACAGTCGCCACCATTAGGGTGATCAATACCATATAAAATACTTACAAATATACTTAGCTTCCGAGATTAAACAGTGCTAACTTGCTAATGAACGTTCCTCCATTAGGGAGGATTACTCACTAAAACAAAAGCTACGTAAAACCAACAATGGAGATCGAATGTCCTAATAATAAAGCTCATTATTTAAAGTGTGTTTTCTTCTAATATTTATTTTAATCAATTTATTTTAAATATATATTTATTTAATTAAAATATCCAATTTAGAATGAAAAATTCTAAATATAAATTTTAATTTAATATTTATAAGTATTACTTAGATGAATATGAAAATAACATGAATTATTTCCATCTTAGTAATAATTTCAAATAAATATTTAGAAAAATATTCAATTTAAGTTGTTTCAAAATTAATTTGAATTAATTTACAACTCAAATTTAATTTTCTATAAATATGTATTGCATTTGGAAAAATTGAAGTATTTAAGAACACAATTCTCGAAATTTCTTGTTAAAATAAAATCAAAATAAATACTGGAAAAAATTATTCTAATTTAATGTTGGTCCAAAATTAATTAATAAAATTTATTTACAACAAAAAATATAATTTTCCTATTTAATTAAATATATAAGAAAAATTTCAGATATTTAAGTATCATGATGAAAATGAACTTAAATATTAATTTTCTACATAATTAAATACACTAGAAAAATACTTCTAGCAAAACAGATAATGTCTATCTAGACTTTCATTGACTAATTAATTCATTTTCTAATTAAATATATTTTACTTCATTTATTTTAATTAATCATTAAATGAAAAAATCATAGATTTAAGTTGGTCCAAAATTAAAATAAATAATTTTCAAATTTAATCTATTTTTCAAATAAAATTCGAAATTTCGGCATTTAAGAAATGCATTTCGAAATTGTGGGAAAAAGATTAATAAAATAAAATAAAATATATTTTGAGAAATTATTCAAATTTAAGTATAATGAAATAAGATTTCAAACTTAAAATAATTTTCAATTAAATAACATGAACATAATAGTATTTAAGTATCATGATGAAAATCAACTTAAATATTTAAATTTTCAATTTAATTAAATGTATTAAATTCAAGAAATAAATAATTAAGTATAGAGAAGACTTAATTATTAATTCACATTTAATACTAGGAAAAATATACTTAACTTAGATTGTACCAAAATTAATTATTAAATAATTAATTTCACAATCTATGATTTTTTCCTAATTAAATATTAGAAATATAATTAGTACTAGAAATAACTATCTAGAATATATATCATTAACTTAGTGTTTTTCTAAAATTAACTTTAAAATATTAAATGAAAAATAAATTTCATATATTTTAAAAGTTAATTATGTTGCTAATTCAATTTTAATTAGGTTAGACTAATATAATTAACCTAATACAATTATTTAAATAAGGCAAATGGGCCTTCACAATTGGGGTAGTTCATGTGAGGGTCAGCTGGGTTCAGTATGTCGTACCCACTTCTATTGGCCCCCAACTCTCACACAAGGCCCAAAAGAGAGGATTTTAACCTTTGAATAAATAATTGTTATTCATTGAATAAGCCCAAATCTAATTGGGCCTAAATAAATTTACTTATGTCAAAATTTATTTTAGCAACCTAGTCCATTTACTTAGTAAAACTTAAATGGGCTTCCTATATGCATCTAAGCCCAATAGCAAACATATAGGCTCATGTTACTAGGTTTACACAGATGAAAGAAATAGCAAAAATTACCTGTTACAAATTATTTATAAGATCTATTGACAATTAGACTATGATTAAAATCACATCATTGGATCTGTCAAAAAGTTAATCATAGCAATTTAGATCAAATAAATAATAGGTTTGTAAAAAAAATTTGAATACGTAATAATATAATCAAACAGTACAAACAAATAACTGATTTGGAATATCTAGAAAGTAAGCTAAAATATCTCAATTTTAAAATTTAAAAAAAAAATTAAATTTTAAAATAAATGTCTTCACTAGAATTCAAATTTAGGTTGTTAGAGAATATTTGAAAAAATTAAAAATCGAACAAACCCCTAAATTTCTTAAATTCTAACAAAAAATCAAAAATATCTAACCAATTTTTCAAATATCAAGTTTATTAAAAATTGAAATTTATTTAAAATTTCTAATAAAATAATATAATAAAATATCTTGAATTTTAAATTTAGATATTTCATTATTATATTCTAAGTCTTATAATTTAATAAATTTAAATATTACATAAATAAACTAATTGAAAAATAAGATATTTTATATGGTTAGAATATTTAAAAAAAAAAAAAGTTTGAAAAAATTAAGGTTTGAAAACCTAAAATATCTATTCAAACTAAACTAACCAATTATTCAAATTTCATGTTATTTTTGCCAAAATATAATTTTAATAAAAAAAATATCTAATAACATAAAATGTTAAACCTAACATATTCCTAATCCTATAATTTTAATTAATAAATATATTTCAAAAAATAACAAATTTGAAAAAAAAATATGATATGGTTAGCAAACTTTGAAATTTAAACAAGATTATTTTAAAAGATAATATTTTAATATCAAAGTAAGATCATTCAAATTTCATAAAAAATAATATCTGATCTTATAATTAAAATAAATAAAATAATCTAAAATTTCAAAATTAACCATAAGGCTCCTTCGTGAGAAATCAAATTTTTAAAATTCAAAGCCTACTAATATCTCAAACTTATTTTAATTTATTAAAAAATTAATAAAAATTAATTTTATTCTGACAATTAGATGTTTTATTGAAAATTCAGATTCTTCACAAAATTCTACCAAAAATTGGCTTTTGTTTCAATGGAAAACGATTTTTGAATCAAAAGTTATGACGAAAACAAGTTTGAGGCACAGGGGTATGCATTGCATACGCCTGCGCGCGCGGAAGTGGAAGTCTGGCCGAGGAACGAGGTTGCGTGCAGCCTCTGTGGCCGAGAAACATGGGCGGGACAGGGGCAAGCTTCGGACACGCCTCTTCTCTGAAGCGATTTTGTCCGAGCGAGCCGCACTTGTCCCATGCGTGCGCGTGTGTGCATTCAAAACACGATATTTTCATTCAACTTCAAAAAATCATAACTAATTCATAAAAAATCCAAATTAGGTTCTGTAAAAGCCTAAATTTATTAATTTCAGTAAGATATATTGTGATTTCTGAACTATCATCAAATAAGTACATAAACCACATAAAACCATCCAAATCAATGCAAAACATCGTTTTAATTCATATTTCATGAAAGTAAATCATTACCATAGCTTTGAGGCCAGTTGTTGGAAATATTTTACCAGGATCTAGATTTACTAACAAGTATGTTTCATTAACATCCTAATATGAATTATAAAACAATGAAATAAACACATAAGGGTTTAAGGAAACCTTACATTTGGTGCAGCGGAATATAATGACTCCTTCCGTTCAGATCTCTAGCCCTTGATTCCTTTTTGTAGCAGAACATAATCAAGATCTGAACCTGGATCTCTTTCTCTCCTTCCTTTGATGCTGATTCTCCTTCTTATTGTTTGGAATCTCCTACAGTCTTACACACTATGATTGAGATACCACTTGATGTGTGTGGGCACTACTCTATCACTAATGGCTCAAATTATTTAGTGTGAAGAAATGCTTAGTGTTTTCAATTGAAGAAGAAAGAAGAAGGAAGAGGTCTCATCTAGGTTTTTAGCTTTAGAGGTATTAGTTGGATAATGAGACCATAACCTTCCTTTTATACTATTCTTCAATAGGTTTAGGGTTGAATTAAATGGATTAAAAAAGAATAAAATATTGGGCAAAAATACCTCTTGGCCGTACACAATAAGTGGACCAATCTCTAGTTACAATTTTGCCACTTTATTTCAACCACTTATTCTTCTTTTCAATAATACCATATTTTTCAATTCAACCTTATAAATGCCAAACTATTTATTTAATAATTAAAATAACTATCAAATAAAATTGTCATTTATAATATTTATTAATTAGACTCCATAAAGTCTCTTAATTAACAAATAAACCCCAAAACACTATTTCTTCACAATCAAGCCATAACATAGTGAAAATTCATAAACTAGACATAGTCTAATTTTAGAATTATAATTGATTAATCAAATCAATTAACTGAGTCTTACAAGCAGTATGGTCTCAAATAGTATGGGGACCATGGGATGTTGTAACGCCCTGTCCAACAGGGACGCCACGTGTGTGCACTTTATTTAAAATACCAATAATTATATAAGATGTAATTATACTAAAAGTGTGGGTAATTAAATTTTTGATAGTTAAAACTCAACCTTTAAATTGTTTAACAAAAGATAAGTAACATGATTTATGGGGTCCCCCTGTTTTCAAAATATTTACAAACTGGTTTCAAAGTATTTTACAACATAAGCTTTATATTTTCCAAAATACAATCAAAATAGAGCATCCTGTAAACTGGGCTGCCTGCGGCTGGTATGTACATTGCTGCTGCGACCATAACTCATGGTTGTTCGACTTTAGCCTTTCCTTTACCTGCACCATAAAGCACCAGTGAGTCACAGAGACTCAGCAAGAAAGTGATCAAAACAATAATTGAAAGAAAATGATTATCAACTTAATCTCATGCCATTATGCATACTCACTATTTGATAATAACAAGCATTCCCTTAAACATCTCACATTCCTGGTACTTAATAAAGTACCACTTTTTTTTTACCACTCGTTACATACGAGCTGAATATGTCACTATCGTTGCCCGATAAAGCAAACGATAAGTAAGAAACCTAACCGCGGTTTCAAGAGTAATTACTCATAACGGTAATAACCGTTTCCAACCCTAGGTAATAACCTAGGCTTAATAAGCTTTAATCAACATCATGATAATAATTAAGGTCACCTCCATTCATTCATTGATTTTTTTAACCACATACGGTGCTTACCACTTTTCTTACCTTAATTCAGGAGTCAAGAATATGGCCGACCTGGGTGGAAAAACAAGCTAGGCAATCCCGGTCCTATGTCACGACAATTGAAACACAATAAATACCTTAACATAATATTCCGGATTAAAACCCTAATTTAAAATCGATTAGACTTAGGCTTCACCACCTATATAATAATTCAAATAACTCAAAATTATTCAAAGGCGGTACTAGGTTCAACCCCGAGCTAAACACGATTCGTAGAAAACCCGAGAATTTTTCCCCGCCGTAACCGGCCGACCGGTTCTCGATACAGTAACCAACCTGGTCGACCGGCTGTCGCTGCGTACAGAAAAATTCCGGTTTTTCTCCTCCACTCGAACCAAAACCATTTCGTACCTAATTTGCACTTCCGTAATCGTTCAATATACCAAATACAACATATTCAACACATCATTTAATCACAATTCACCATTTAACTCAAAATCAACATCTCACTTGACAATTTGCATAAAAACATCACTTTCAACACCTATTTAATTGAACAGCCCTTAATCTCACTCAATCTTCATTCAAACAAGTTTCAAATCAACCCTAAGAGCCTACCCTAACCTCAGTTTATACCCCAGCTCAGGATTTAAAGAAAACCTTACCAAAACCTAGCTAAACTCAAGGAAATCCATTAAGGGAAGAGAAGAAGGATCATACCTCCACTTAGCTAGCTTCTAGGGTTAGGATTTGCTCAAGAAATTGAAGAAAATAAATGAGTTTTCCCCTGGTTTCCAGCAGCTTCAAAGATCGGCAGAAGGAGAGGAAGAAGAGAAGCTTGGAGTTGTGATTTTTCTTTGAAAAAAAATGATTTCTTGCCTTGGAAGGAAGTTATTTAAATAAAGGTTTTCTTTTCTTTTTTTTTTCTTTTTTTTTTTAAAAAAAAAAACAATCAGCCACTAAGAATCAAAGGTCAAAAAGTCACACATAAAAAAAATGACTATTTTACCCTTAAAAAAAAACTTAAACTAAAATTATAACCTAGGGGCATTTTGGTAATTTTACTAATTCCCCAATCCGACATCCTAATAAAATTCTAACTTAATCCGGAATATTCTCAAAATAATTCTTTCATTAATGTCGTGACATTGCTAACCACATAGCTAAATTTCCACAATTACCGGGCCCAAAATAACGTATTTCATTAATTAATTTCTCAAAAAAAAAATTCATCTAAGTAAGATCATAATCCTACTTCATTTTCCAAGTAATTACATATTTAATAAAATATGTCCATTTAAATATTATTTATTTTCTGGGATATTACAACTATCCCCCACTTATAGGAATTTCGTCCTCGAAATTTACCTGAAAAGCTCGGGATACAACTCCCGCATCTGCGACTCTAACTCCCAAGTCGCTTCTTCAACTTTACTGTTCCGCCACAGCACTTTAACTAGTGGAATAGTCTTGTTCCGTAATACCTTTTCTTTCCTGTCTAAGATCTGTACTGGTTGTTCTTCATATGACAGGTCGGTTTGGAGCTCGATGTCTTCATAACTTAAAATATGAGTTGTATCAGATACATATTTCCGAAGCATCGAGACATGAAACACGTTATGAACTCCAGATAAAGCAGGAGGTAGAGCCAACCGATAAGCTACCTGACCTACTTTCTCAAGAATCTCAAATGGACCAATAAATCTGGGACTCAACTTTCCCTTCTTCCCGAACCTCCGAATTCCCTTCATTGGGGACACCCGAAGAAAAACAAAATCCCCAACTTGGAATTCAACATCTCTACGCTTTGGATCTGCGTAGCTTTTCTGTCTACTTTGGGAAGCAAGCATACGAGCTCGAATCTTCTCAATAGCCTCGCTCGTTCTTTGGACAGCTTCAGGTCCAAGGTACCTACGTTCACCAGCCTCATCCCAGTGAATAGGTGATCGACATTTCCTTCCATAAAGCATCTCATACGGAGCCATGCCAATGGTACTCTGATAACTATTGTTATAAGAAAATTCAATCAGAGGTAGGTACTTGTTCCAAGAACCTTCAAAGTCCATTACACATGCTCTCAACATATCCTCAAGTATCTGGATAGTCCTTTCAGATTGACCATCGGTTTGAGGATGAAAAGCTGTACTGAATTTCAACTTAGTACCCATTGCTTGTCCGTAAACTTTCCTTAATTTGGATGTAAATTTTGGATCTCGATTCGAAACTATCGACTTTGGGGCACCATGAAGTCGAACTATCTCTTTAATATACAAATCGGCATATTGATCCACTGTATACGTTGTCCTCACCGGGAGAAAGTGAGCAGACTTCGTATATCGATCCACTATCACCCAAATAGAATCATAATACCCTACTGTTCTGGGTAATCCCACCACAAAATCCATGGTGATGTCTTCCCATTTCCATTCAGGAATCTTTAGAGGTTGAAGCAAACCTGCCGGCCTTTGATGTTCTGCTTTAATTTGTTGACAGGTTAAACATTTCGACACATATTCAACAATATCCCTCTTCATACCCGCCACCGCATAAAGCTTTCACATCATGATACATCTTGGTTGTTCCCGGGTGTAAGGAGTACGGTGTAGTATGAGATTCATCAAGAATCTCTTGCCTGATTTCTTTATCAACCGGTACACAAATTCGTTTTTGTATCGCAACAACCCATCGTATAAGCATGAAAAGTCTCTTGCGAATCCAGCCTCTAACTTCTCCTTATGTCCCTGTAGCTCAAGGTCACCTTGTTGGGCTACTCTAATTCTTTCCAATAGATTAGATTGTATGGTGATATTAGCAAGTTTTCCAATTACAAATTCAATTCCCGCTCTCGTCATATCCTCAGCCAACTTGGCTGAGATTTCCTTTAGTTCACAAACTTGCCCTGGTCCTTTCCGACTTAGAGCATCCGCTACCACATTTGCTTTACCAGGGTGGTAGAGAATCTCGCAGTCATAATCTTTGACCAGTTCTAACCATCGTCGTTGCCTCATATTTAAATCCTTCTGAGTGAAAAAGTACTTGAGGCTTTTGTGATCTGTATAAATTTCACACTTTTCACCGTACAGATAGTGACGCCAAACTTTTAGCGCAAAGACAACCGCTGCTAATTCAATATCATGGGTAGGATATCGTTGTTCATACTCCTTCAATTGCCTGGATGCATAAGCAATCACTTTCCCTGACTGCATAAGAACACAACCTAACCCTTGTTTGGACGCATCACAATAAATCACAAACTTTTCGTCACCTTTTGGTAAGGTTAGCACAGGAGCGGTAATCAACCTTTGTTTCAATTCCTGGAAACTACCTTCACACTTGTCAGTCTAAACAAACTTACAATTCTTTCGGGTCAACTCAGTTAAAGGCGTAGAAATCTTTGCAAAACCCTCAACAAATCTTCGGTAATACCCTGCTAACCCCAGGAAACTTCTAACTTCAGTTGCTGATTTAGGTCGAGGCTACCACGCATCGCTTCAATCTTTACTGGATCCACTAAAATACCATCTTTACTCACCACATGCCCCAAGAAACTCACCTGAGGTAACCAAAATTCACATTTCTTAAATTTGGCATACAACTTATGCTCCCTGAGACGTTGTAATACCATTCGAAGATGTCTTTCGTGAGTCTCTTCTGAGTCTGAATAAATTAGAATATCATCGATAAAGACAATAACAAAATCATCCAGAAAATCTGTGAACACTCGGTTCATCAAGTCCATAAATGCTGCCGGGGCATTTGTTAATCCGAAGGACATTACCAGGAATTCATAATGACCATACCGGGTCCGAAAAGCAGTCTTGGGAATATCCTCCTCTCGAATCCTCAGTTCGTGATAACCAGATCGAAGATCAATTTTAGAAAAGACAGTTTTACCCTGCAATTGATCAAATAAATCATCTATTCTTGGCAGAGGGTACTTGTTCTTCACTGTTAATTTGTTTAACTCCCGATAATCTATACACATTCTTAACTTTCCATCTTTCTTTTTCACAAACAAAACTGGTGCACCCCAAGGTGAAGTGCTAGGTCTAGTAAATTTTAAATCCATCATTCCCTGTAACTGAACTTTTAACTCTTTCAGCTCTGCAGGTGCCATCCTGTAGGGAGCTTTCGATACAGGCTCAGCTCCTGGTATTAAATCAATCTCAAAATCAATTTCACGTTGTGGTGGCAACCCTGGCAACTCTTCTGGGAACACTGTTAACTCAAACTTTTCGATCTCCTTGTTTTGATGATTAGCAAATATTTGATTATTATTTGTTACTAATGATTTATTGATTTTGTAGCAAATTTAAAAGAGAAAATAAATATTTTGGTATTTTTACCAAACTTTTAAAAGCAACACTAAATGGACTCAACAAGCATATCAAGAGCAAAAGATTCATCAAGGGATCAACAACTCAAGACCCTATTCAAAAGAGGTCTTCAAAATCCCAAAGTCAAAAAGTCAACCCGAAAGTCAAAGTCAAAGTCAAAGTCAAGGTCAACTCTCGGGAAAAATCAACTTGGGATCAAAAACATGCAAATCAAGCTAGGAGGCTCATCTACATCAAGACTACTCAAAATTAAATGGTATAAATCTACTTTAGTCTTGTTAAAGTGATTTGCATAGCACACTAAGTTTTTATAAATTTGAATTTTGGCCCATTCACTAACTTGTGCAACAAGTTTTCTCACACGATAGTTCAAAAAATTTTTTGATTGAATTTCTAAATCACATTTTGTTTAACTAAGAGAACAAAGTTGGAATTTCTGAAATCGGATAATCGAGTAAGAAGTTATGCGCGTTTAAGTCCCGAAAAGTGGCATTTTTGCCACTGGTCAGCCATCCGGAATTCCGGTTGGCAACCGGAATTCCGGTTGTAATCAATCCGGAATTCCGGTTCCCATCCGGACTTCCGGTTCATGGCTGACCTCACCTCGGGAAACGTGCTAACGGCTATAAACGACTAGTTTTTTATCAAACACTATATAAACTCGATTTTTCTTTCAAAAAATAAGTTGGTTGAGCATTTATTACATATATCTAACCTATCTAAGTGAGATTAAGGAGCTTTTAAGTTTGAAATCCAAACCAACACATTTCACACACTTTGAGCCAAAATTTGATTTTATTCATCTTAAGTGTGCTTGCTTTTCACTCTAGGTTTCCATTGTATCATCATATTTCTAGTGTGATTTTAGCTTGTATATCAAACACATTTCCATATTGTGATTGAGGTGAGGTTGGCACCGGTTTTGTAAACAACCCGGAAATAGTGAGATTGGCACTTTAACAATCCGAGAAAGAGGTTAATAGTCCTCGGGGGTGCGAAACTATTGTGAGAGGTTTGGAAATACCTTGGTGAAAATTTCCCGGTTGTAAGGGTTAGTCAAGCCCGTTAACTTGGCTCGATATTGGAACTCAAAGCTAGGTCCATAGCTTTGAAGACCAAGGACGTAGGTGGCATAGTTCTACCGAACCTTGTAAAAATCGAGAGTTTGCATTTTCTAATCCTTAAACTCTTTACTTTACAAGTTTAATTATTTGTCTTAATATATTGCTTGCCATACTACTTGCTTTTACTTGATTAATTGACTAATTCCATAATTTTGTGTTAAAAGTTTTAATTTTCCGAAATTAGTTTAAATTTCCAATTCACCCCCCCTCTTGGAAACATATCTTGGGCTAACAATTGGTATCAGAGCAAGGGCTCAAATTATTTGATTAGATTTCACAATCTAGAGCATGGCGTTTCCAAGTAATTCACAAAATAACATGTTAGAAGGTTTTAGCACAAATAGAGCACCATACTTCAATGGAGTAGATTTTCCTTATTGGAAAATTAGAATGGAAACTTACCTTCAATCTATTGACTATGATTTGTGGCATATTGTGTCTAGTGGTCCTTATGTTGCTAAACATGTCATAAATGGTGTTGAAGTAATTAAGACTTATGAAGCATATGATGAAAATGATAAGAAAATGCTTTCTAAAAATGCTAAAGCTAAATATGCTCTTATATGTGGTTTGGATAGAGATATTTTTAAAAATATTGAACAAGCCTCTACCGCTTATGATATGTGGAAAATGCTTGAAGTTACTCATCAAGGAACTAGTGCTATGAAGGAAACTAAAATTCAAATTTATTCCACTCAATATGAGAACTTTAAGATGAAATCGGATGAAACCATTGCTAATATGTATACTCGCTTCACTAAAATTACTAATGGTTTGAACTCTCTTGGCAAGGTACTTACTCAAAAGGATATGGTGACCAAGATTTTGAGAAGTCTCACCAAGGCTTATCAAGGAAAAGTGGTTGCCATTCAAGAAGCCAAGGATCTCTCAACACTTCCCTTGGAAGAACTAATTGGCTCACTCATGAACCATGAAATTTTCATGAGTGCTCAAGAAGAAGAGGAAGTTGAGAAGAAAAAGAAGACTATTGCATTCAAGTCTTCCTCCTCCCATGCCATTAGTGAAGAAGATGAGGAAAGCTTATGTAGTGACATGGAGGACTTGGCACTCTTCTCTAAGAAATACAAAAAGTTCATGAAATTCAAAAAGAACTTTGGGAAGAGGCCACAAAGAGGGAGTGACTCAAAAGAAAGAAAAAGCAAAGATGATCCACCAATTTGCTTTGAGTGCAAGAAGCCCGGACATATGAAGATGGATTGTCCAATGAGAAAGAAGAACAAATACAAAGGAAGGGCAATGTTGGCGGATTGGCTCAATAGTGACGAAGAGGACTCCGAAGAAGAAGGAAAGAATGAAGTGGCAAACATGTGCATGATGGCACTTGATGATGGGGTAAGCATTTCTAACCAAAATGATTGTGATAGTGAAAATGATGATGATAACTTAGATATGTCATATGATGAGTTGTCTAATTCATTTAAGGAACTATTTGATGATTTTGGTAAATTGCTTGTTAAAAACCAAACCCTTAGAGAGAAGACCAACATGCTTTTAAAAGAAATTGAGATTTTGAAAATAAATGAAAAAGAACTTATAGCTAAATCTCAATGTGCTACATGTGCTTCACATAAGAAAGAAATTATTGATTTGAAAGCCCATGTGAGAAGCCTAAAAAATGACATATATACCTTCACTAGAGGTAAGGAAGGCTATGATCTCATGGTGGGAAACCAATCATGTGGTTTTTCAAAAAATGGTATTGGTTATGATCCTAGTAAGAAACAAAAATTTTTGAGAAACTTTTTTGTGAAATCATCTAGTCTACCTCACTTTACATGCACATATTGTAACCGAGATGGTCATACTATTTCCTATTGTCATGTAAAGAAATTTGCATATCTAGGCAAGACTAAATGGGTACCAAAGGGTTCTAGAACTAACATGAATGGACCCAAAGTTATATGGGTACCAAAAGCCAACAAATGAATTTGTTTTTGTAGGAATCAACAAGAAAGAGCCAAAGCTTATGGTTCTTGGATAGTGGATGTTCAAAGCATATGACCAGGTGATCCATCAAGATTTTCTAGCTTTAAAAGCAAGGAAAGTGGCTTTGTCACTTTTGGAGACAATTCAAAAGGAAAAATCTTGGGCATTGGTGATATCGGTAACATATACTCTCCATGTATTAAAAATGTGCTTCTTGTTGATAATCTTAAACATAACTTGCTTAGTATTAGTCAATTATGTGATATAGGTTTTCGTGTTGTGTTTGAATCCTCAAAATGCTCCATTGAAAATGTTTCAACCAATGAAGTTATTTTCCTTGGAGTAAGGAAGGATAATGTGTATGTTATTGATGTTGATTCTTTTGATAGTAAAAATAAATGTTTAACCGTTATGAATGATAATTCTTGGTTGTGGCATAGAAGATTAGGACATGCTAGTATGGATTCTATTTCAAAATTGGTTAGAAAAGATCTTGTTATTGGTTTGCCATCTATTCCGTTTGTTAAAGATAAACTTTGTGATGCATGCCAATTTGGAAAACAAATTAAAACATCTTTTCATTCCAAGAAAGAAATTTCAACTACTAGACCTTTGCAATTGCTTCATATTGATTTATTTTGTCCTTCTAGAATTGCTAGTCTTGGTGGTAAATACTATGCATTTGTAATTGTTGATGATTTTTCAAGATTTACTTGGGTTATTTTCTTGACTCTTAAAAGTGATGTTTTGGAAAACTTTGTCAAATTTTGTAAAAATGTGCAAAATGAAAAAGGATATTCTATTACCTCCGTTAGGAGTGACCATGGTGGTGAGTTTGACAATGATGCCTTAGAATTGTTTTGTGATGATCATGGTTTTAACCATAACTTTTCGGCACCAAGAACTCCACAACAAAATGGAGTTGTCGAAAGGAAGAATAGAACAATTCAAGAAATGGCTAGGTCAATGCTAAATGAAATTTCATTACCAAAATACTTTTGGGCCGAGGCCGTCAATACTTCTTGTTATATTTTGAATCGTGTTTTCATTAGG
Source organism: Cannabis sativa (assembly GCF_029168945.1). Taxonomy (NCBI): domain Eukaryota; kingdom Viridiplantae; phylum Streptophyta; class Magnoliopsida; order Rosales; family Cannabaceae; genus Cannabis; species Cannabis sativa. Next base: position 41,358,924 of record NC_083605.1, on the reverse strand, counting down.
CCCAACATGAATAAAACCCCTTATGAGCTTTGGAAAGGAAGAAAACCCAACATTGGCTATTTTAAAGTTTTTGGATGCAAATGTTACATTTTAAACACCAAGGACAACCTTGGAAAATTTGATGCTAAATCCGATGTTGGAATTTTTATAGGGTATTCAACACATAGTAAAGCTTATAGAATTTATAACAAAAGAACTAATGTTGTTGAAGAATCTATTCATGTTGCTTTTGATGAGACTAACCCGCCTACAAGCAAAAGTTTAGATGATGATGTTGTAGGTTTGGGAGATGAGGTTCAAAATCTCGAAATTGGAGAGACTTCTAATGCTCCTTCACAAACTCCCAAAGAGGAACCACCCGTGGAAAAGGTAAATGAAAGCCAAGGTATGAACTCTAACCTTCCACATGAGTGGAAATTCAAAAGTGCTCATCCTATAGACCAAATTCTAGGTGATCCTTCTCAAGGTGTCACTACTAGAAACTCCCTTAGAAACTTGTGTAATTTCATTGCTTTTATTTCTCAAATTGAACCAAAGAATTTTAAAGAGGCCGAAGTTGATGAATTTTGGCTTCTAGCTATGCAAGAAGAAATAAATCAATTTATAAGAAATAATGTTTGGGAGTTAGTTCCAAGACCGTCACATCAATCGGTGATTGGAACAAAATGGGTCTATAGAAATAAGGTAGATGAGCATGGGGTCATTGTGCGTAACAAGGCTAGATTAGTGGCCCAAGGTTACAATCAAGAAGAAGGAATTGATTATGAGGAAACCTTTGCCCCGGTAGCAAGACTTGAGTCCATTAGAATGTTGTTAGCTTTTGCATGCCACAAGAATTTTATCTTGTATCAAATGGATGTAAAAAGCGCATTCTTAAATGGGTACATTATGGAAGAGGTTTATGTCTCTCAACCACCCGGTTTTCAAAATCATAAATACCCTAACCATGTTTACAAATTGAAAAAGGCTTTATATGGTTTAAAGCAAGCTCCTAGAGCTTGGTATGAAAGATTAAGCACTTTTCTTATTTCAAATGGTTTTTCAATGGGAAAAGCGGATAATACACTTTTTATAAAAAGAAAATCCAAAGACATTATTATAGTACAAATTTATGTTGATGATATTATCTTTGGTGCTACTAATGATGCTCTTTGTGAAGAATTTTCTAAGTGTATGCATAGTGAGTTTGAGATGAGCATGATGGGAGAACTCAACTTTTTTCTTGGTCTTCAAATCAAGCAACAAAAAGATGGCATATTCATAGGTCAAACTAAGTACATCAAGGATCTCCTTCAAAAGTTTGACTTGGCAAATGCAAAGTCCATGAATACACCCATGAGCACATCCATAAAGATGGACAAAGATGAAAGCGGTAAGAATGTGGACATCACCAAGTATCGAGGTATGATTGGCTCTTTATTATATTTAACCGCTAGTAGACCGGATATTTTGTTTAGTGTTGGTCTTTGTGCTAGGTACCAATCTTGTCCTAAAGAATCCCACTTAAGTGCCGTTAAAAGAATATTTAGATACTTGATAGGCACAATGAATCTAGGACTTTGGTACCCCAAGAACTCAAACTTTGAAATAGTTAGCTACTCGGATGCCGACTTTGCCGGTTGTAAGACGGATAGAAAAAGTACTAGTGGAACTTGTCACTTTTTAGGAAATTCCTTAGTGTCATGGTTTAGCAAGAAACAAAACTCGGTAGCTCTATCCACAACCGAAGCCGAATATATAGCCGCGGGTAGTTGTTGTGCACAAATACTTTGGATGAAACAAACTCTTAAGGATTTTGATATTGATTTTGAATGTACACCCATAAAGTGTGATAACACTAGTGCCATTAACCTCTCTAAGAATCCAATATTGCATTCTAGAGCCAAGCATATTGACATAAGGCACCACTTCCTTAGAGATCATATCCAAAGAGGTGATATTATGCTAGACTTTGTAAGCACCGAATTCCAATTAGCGGATATATTCACCAAGCCTCTTAGTGATGAGAGATTTAGTTTCATTAGAAGAGAGCTAGGCATGACCAACTTAAATGAAATATAAGGTTTGCTAGCTATGAAAAATTTCATATCTCTTTTCTTACTTATTTATGCATAATTGTTCCAAATATGATATTAATGAGATTTATATGCATATATGAGAAAATTTATTGATACTTGACCTATATGAACTATCCTTGTTGAAAAACTTAAAATTATAGGTCAAAATGTGGATTTTTTGGTGAACTTTGGACTTGTTTTTAAACAAGTGAACATGTGAATTTTTGCATATTTAATTTTCTTGTGTGTCTATATGCTTGAATATGTGAAATAGAGTGTATTTAGTATGCCTATAGTTTTGCCTTGATTGAAATTTGCATGAAACAAATTTTTGGTACCTCACTTGTTGAATTTTTAGATTTTTAGGCCTAAAAGAGTGTTTTTCGCCAAACTCTCTCATTTTTCAACATTTTTCGATTCCGTAAGTTTGTACACCTCACATTTTATTTTATAAAACTGCTGGAAAAAGAATTTTTCAATTTCGTTGCATAAAACTCATTTTTGGTACGGTTCTAGTTTTCTTGGCAATTTTCGAAAAACTTACCGTAAATCGTCATTTTTCATTATTTTTCAGATTTTCTTGTTTGAGCAATTTTGTTTTATCATATTAAAGGTATTAGAATTGGTTTGGGGTCATTTGGGTCAAAATTGGATTTTTTGGCACACTTTTAGAAACTTTTTTTTCTGATCCTGTACCAACCGGAATTCCGGTTGTACCATCCGGAATTCCGGATGGCACAGGATCAGCAAAGGGGGCAGTTTCGTCTTTTTCATGCGATTTTTTCCCTTTTTAAACCCTACCACCGAATTTTTCCTCCCTCATTCAGATATTTCAACCCTAATCCAGCAGCCACTCTTTTCTTTTCTCTACAATTCTCTCTTTCAAAGCCTCAGTCTCATCTTCCAATAATTAAAAAAAAAGGAGAAGTGTGTTCTTCAATGGCTTCCTCATCAAGAGCTCCCAAGAGAATGGCTAGTGCAATTCAACAAAGGGAAATAAGGGCAAAAGCAAGGCAAGAGCCCACTCTCTTCTTCAATGATGAAGATCACAACAAGTTTGTCAATGATTTCTCCTCTAGGAAAATTCTCAAAGGTAAAATTTGTGATCTCCCTAGCCTTGATTGTGTCGATTTTAGTCACCATTTTGATACCCTAGGATGGACATCTTTTATTCAAATTAATACTCCATTGTATCCTAGGCTAGTTCAAGGTTTTTATGCTTGTATTAAACCTACATTAGAACCTTTAGGTGTTAGAGGAACCCTTAGAGGAGTAGCTTTTGAACTCAATGTAGCATCTCTTAATGACATGTTAGGAGCACCAAATGGTGGCATATTACTTGAACCCAAACTTTCTCTCAAAAATGATGCCATTTTTAACTTTGATGAGTGTTCTAGGAATATTTGTGGTGATGGCCCTTTTATTATGAGACCAAAAAGACACCAACTCACTTTAGAGGCTAAAATCCTCCACAAATTTATTGTTGCAAATCTTGCTCCTAGAAGTGGCCACCAAGATGAGATCAATTCCATTGATCAATTACTCATGCATCTCATTATAGCCAAAACCACACCCATCAACCTAGGCTATCTTATTTTAAAATTCACACTTGATGTGGACAAGCCTAATATGATTAAGGCACTTCCCTTTGGTTTTCTTCTTAGCTACCTTTTTCCTCTCTTAGGAATTCCTACCCTCCATGAAAAGAAAAATAATCCTACCTCTAGTGACATTCTAGGATCCAAAACTTTCAAGGCTATGGGTTACAAATTCCTTAACAATGAGTGGGTGTTCACACCCAAAAGAGGGCAAAGAATGCAAATTGATTTGGAGAGTGATGATGAAGAAATTAATTTGCCCGCAAGTGAAAGTGAAGAAGAAGAAGAAGAAGAAGAAGAAGAGATGCCTCCTCAAGCTCCTCCCATGCCTACTTTTCCCCAATTCAACCTTGAGGAAGCATTTACTCGTCTTCACACTTCGGTTGACAACCAATTTCAAACCTTGCGAAATGATCTCAACTCACAACTCACCAACCTCAACAATGACATTAACACCATGAGGAGTGACATGGTTCATGGGTTTGCTAATGTGTAAGAGGAGATGGCACAATGGAGGGCATACATGGATCGCTTTGGCCCCCCACCAAACTAGTTCTTGCATTATTTTTTTTTTTTTGGCTTATTAGTTTCTTTTTATTTTTTTTTGGTTGTGTGCAAAGGCTACATGCCTTTTGACTTTGTGTTAGTTGGTACTTTTTCTTTGTTTTATTTTTTTTTTGTTGTTTGAATGTTATTTTGGATGTTGTGTTTTTTTTTAATGCATTGGCTTGTTGCTTTGTTTTTTATTTTTCTTATTTTTTTCTCTTTTCTTTTATATTTTGTGAATTCCTTGCCACCCTTTTTGATGAATCAAAAGGGGGAGAACAACTATTGATTAATTTTTTGGCATCACCTCAAAATTTTTTTTGGTATCTAATCCTTTTATCATAAGTAAAAATTGAGGGGGAGTTTACAATTTCATGCAAGGTAAAATTAAAAGGTAAATTTTTTTTTTTTTTTCTTGCACACATTAAGGGGGAGCTAATCCAACTTACTTTGCTTAAATTTTTTTTTCTTTTCCTTTAAAAATAATCAAATATTTGATATCATCAAAAAGGGGGAGATTGTTAACTCAAACTTTTCGATCTCCTTGTTTTGATGATTAGCAAATATTTGATTATTATTTGTTACTAATGATTTATTGATTTTGTAGCAAATTTAAAAGAGAAAATAAATATTTTGGTATTTTTACCAAACTTTTAAAAGCAACACTAAATGGACTCAACAAGCATATCAAGAGCAAAAGATTCATCAAGGGATCAACAACTCAAGACCCTATTCAAAAGAGGTCTTCAAAATCCCAAAGTCAAAAAGTCAACCCGAAAGTCAAAGTCAAAGTCAAAGTCAAGGTCAACTCTCGGGAAAAATCAACTTGGGATCAAAAACATGCAAATCAAGCTAGGAGGCTCATCTACATCAAGACTACTCAAAATTAAATGGTATAAATCTACTTTAGTCTTGTTAAAGTGATTTGCATAGCACACTAAGTTTTTATAAATTTGAATTTTGGCCCATTCACTAACTTGTGCAACAAGTTTTCTCACACGATAGTTCAAAAAAAATTTTGATTGAATTTCTAAATCACATTTTGTTTAACTAAGAGAACAAAGTTGGAATTTCTGAAATCGGATAATCGAGTAAGAAGTTATGCGCGTTTAAGTCCCGAAAAGTGGCATTTTTGCCACTGGTCAGCCATCCGGAATTCCGGTTGGCAACCGGAATTCCGGTTGTAATCAATCCAGAATTCCGGTTCCCATCCGGACTTCCGGTTCATGGCTGACCTCACCTCGGGAAACGTGCTAACGGCTATAAACGGCTAGTTTTTTATCAAACACTATATAAACTCGATTTTTCTTTCAAAAAATAAGTTGGTTGAGCATTTATTACATATATCTAACCTATCTAAGTGAGATTAAGGAGCTTCTAAGTTTGAAATCCAAACCAACACATTTCACACACTTTGAGCCAAAATTTGATTTTATTCATCTTAAGTGTGCTTGCTTTTCACTCTAGGTTTCCATTGTATCATCATATTTCTAGAGTGATTTTAGCTTGTATATCAAACACATTTCCATATTGTGATTGAGGTGAGGTTGGCACCGGTTTTGTAAACAACCCGGAAATAGTGAGATTGGCACTTTAACAATCCGAGAAAGAGGTTAATAGTCCTCGGGGGTGCGAAACTATTGTGAGAGGTTTGGAAATACCTTGGTGAAAATTTCCCGGTTGTAAGGGTTAGTCAAGCCCGTTAACTTGGCTCGATATTGGAACTCAAAGCTAGGTCCATAGCTTTGAAGACCAAGGACGTAGGTGGCATAGTTCTACCGAACCTTGTAAAAATCGAGAGTTTGCATTTTCTAATCCTTAAACTCTTTACTTTACAAGTTTAATTATTTGTCTTAATATATTGCTTGCCATACTACTTGCTTTTACTTGATTAATTGACTAATTGCATAATTTTGTGTTAAAAGTTTTAATTTTCCGAAATTAGTTTAAATTTCCAATTCACCCCCCCTCTTGGAAACATATCTTGGGCTAACAAACACATCCAGAAATTCTCGAACCACTGGGACATGCTCCGGTCCCGCTAGTGGTTCCCTGGAAATATCCACAACACTTGCCAAGAAACCAATGCACCCTTCACACAACAAATCCCTTGCCTTAAGGGCTGAAATTAAGGGAATCCGAGATCCTTGCATCTTACCCACAAATACAAAGGGGTCCTCGCCCTCAGGCTGAAAAGTTACCATCTTTCTTTTACAATCAATGGTGGCGTTGTATTTAGCAAGCCAATCCATCCCCAAAATAACATCAAAATCTTCCAGATTTAATTCTATCAGATCAACTGATAACTCTCTTCCTTCCACAAACACTGGAAGGGATCGAACCCACCTGCTGGAGATAACCAACTCCCCAAAGAGGGCAACAAGGTTCCAAAACCTCTAGAAAGCACATCACTAGGTTTATTCAGCTGCTCAATTATTCTACTTGAAATATAAGAATGCGTCGCACCAGAATCAATTAACACAGTCAATAAAGTACCAGCAACAGAAAGCTGACCTGTCACAGTAGAAGGACCAGCATCAGCCTCAGCTTGAGTCAGGGCAAATACTCGGGCAGGAGCGGGTGTATCATCCTTCTTTTGCTCTAACCGTAGCAATTGTGGACAATTTCTCTTCATGTGACCCACCATTCCACAGTGGAAACAGGCCCTAGCCTGACACTCGCCCAGGTGATGCTTTTTACACCTCGGACATTCAGGAAAAGTCCGCCAGTTTTCATTCCCACTACGACGGAAACCTTGGTTACCCTGGAATCTTTTGTTTGGGCCTGCTGCTGATGTTTCACTAGGTCTTTTCCTGCGGTCACCAAGATCGCACCCCTACCCGAACCAGCACTCGCCGTTTGCTTCCATGAATCTCTTCTGGCAATATTTTTCTTTCGTATCTGAGCCTCTGCACCCTCAGAAACTAAAGCCAACTCAACTATCTGAGCATAAGTTCGGGCAACCCCCGGTTGTTTAGAAGCAACAATCACATCCCGGGCGATGTGTTCATCCAACCCCCGAATAAACTTTGCTTTTCTAGCAGCTTCAGTAGCCACCTCATCTGAGGCAAACTTTGCCAGTCGATCAAACTTAGTAGCATACTCTGTCACGGTCATACTACCCTGAGTTAACCGTATAAACTCTTCTGCCTTTGCTGCCTTAATAGACTCATTATAATACTTCTCAAAAAATAAGGCCCGAAAAGTTTCCCAGGTCATATTATTCAGATCATGGCCCTGAGATACAATCTCCCACCAAATACGGGCATCATCTCGTAGCATATAGGTAGAACACCTGACCCGGTCATTATCTTCAACTCGCATAAAATCGAAAATGGATGTTATCATACTCATCCATTGCTCCGCTTTGAGTGGATCAGCACTACCCTCAAACACTGGCGGATTCTGCTTCCTGAACCGCTCATACAATGGTTCCAAGCGATTCCCTGCATCCGGTGGCACTACAAGAGGTGCCGGAGGATCAGGATTAAGATTTAGAGCAGGCTGAGCTCGCTGCTCTCTTAATTCTCTGATTTGCTCACCCTGCTGCCGAATAGTTTCTTGCATAGCAGCATATAACTGTTCCCAATTAGGTGGTGGTAAAGGGTTCTCACCCTCACCGGCAGCCCCGAGCCCAGCTAGCTCGCGGGCACCCCTACCAGTCCGCCTTGGGTGCATAACTATACACCTGCGATCACATTCCAAGTAATAACAATACTGATAAGTATTAATCCTTCCCACAACATTCTGATATCAACATAATTAATATAATCAGGTAATCAGAAAATTAACAAGCTATCTTTTAACTTAAAGCTTACTAAACCATGAGTCGATCAGGTCCTTGCAGCCAATGTACATATCAACCAGTCTTCAGGATCTAAAAACCTTGGCGCTCTGATACCATGTTGTAACGCCCTGTCCAACAGGGACGCCACGTGTGTGCACTTTATTTAAAATACCAATAATTATATAAGATGTAATTATACTAAAAGTGTGGGTAATTAAATTTTTGATAGTTAAAACTCAACCTTTAAATTGTTTAACAAAAGATAAGTAACATGATTTATGGGGTCCCCCTGTTTTCAAAATATTTACAAACTGGTTTCAAAGTATTTTACAACATCAGCTTTATATTTTCCAAAATACAATCAAAATAGAGCATCCTGTAAACTGGCCGCTCGCGCCGGTATGTACATTGCTGCTGCGACCATAACTCATGGTTGTTCGACTTTAGCCTTTCCTTTACCTGCACCATAAAGCACCAGTGAGTCACAGAGACTCAGCAAGAAAGTGATCAAAACAATAATTGAAAGAAAATGATTATCAACTTAATCTCATGGCATTATGCATACTCACTATTTGATAATAACAAGCATTCCCTTAAACATCTCACATTCCTGGTACTTAATAAAGTACCACTTTTTTTTACCACTCGTTACATACGAGCTGAATATCTCACTATCGTTGCCCGATAAAGCAAACGATAAGTAAGAAACCTAACCGCGGTTTCAAGAGTAATTACTCATAACGGTAATAACCGTTTCCAACCCTAGGTAATAACCTAGGCTTAATAAGCTTTAATCAACATCATGATAATAATTAAGGTCACCTCCATTCATTCATTGATTTTTTTAACCACATACGGTGCTTACCACTTTTCTTACCTTAATTCAGGAGTCAAGAATATGGCCGACCTGGGTGGAAAAACAAGCTAGGCAATCCCGGTCCTATGTCACGACAATTGAAACACAATAAATACCTTAACATAATATTCCGGATTAAAACCCTAATTTAAAATCGATTAGACTTAGGCTTCACCACCTATATAATAATTCAAATAACTCAAAATTATTCAAAGGCAGGTACTAGGTTCAACCCCGAGCTAAACACGATTCAGAGAAAAACCCGAGAATTTTTCCCCTGCTGTAACCGGTCGACCGGTTCTGATACAGCAGAACCAACCGGTCGACCGGTTGCTGCCAGACCAGAAAAATTCTGGTTTTTCTCCTCCAGCTCGAACCAAAACCATTTCAGACCTAATTTGCACTTCCAGAACAGTTCAATATACCAAATACAACATATTCAACACATCATTTAATCACAATTCACCATTTAACTCAAAATCAACATCTCACTTGACAATTTGCATAAAAACATCACTTTCAACACCTATTTAATTGAACAGCCCTTAATCTCACTCAATCTTCATTCAAACAAGTTTCAAATCAACCCTAAGAGCCTACCCTAACCTCAGTTTATACCCCAGCTCAGGATTTAAAGAAAACCTTACCAAAACCTAGCTAAACTCAAGGAAATCCATTAAGGGAAGAGAAGAAGGATCATACCTCCACTTAGCTAGCTTCTAGGGTTAGGATTTGCTCAAGAAATTGAAGAAAATAAATGAGTTTTCCCCTGGTTTCCAGCAGCTTCAAAGATCGGCAGAAGGAGAAGAAGAAGAGAAGCTTGGAGTTGTGATTTTTCTTTGAAAAAAAATGATTTCTTGCCTTGGAAGGAAGTTATTTAAATAAAGGTTTTCTTTTCTTTTTTTTTTTAAAAAATAAACAATCAGCCACTAAGAATCAAAGGTCAAAAAGTCACACATAAAAAAATGACTATTTTACCCTTAAAAAAAACTTAAACTAAAATTATAACCTAGGGGCATTTTGGTAATTTTACTAATTCCCTAATCCGACATCCTAATAAAATTCTAACTTAATCCGGAATATTCTCAAAATAATTCTTTCATTAATGTCGTGACATTGCTAACCACATAGCTAAATTTCCACAATTACCGGGCCCAAAATAACGTATTTCATTAATTAATTTCTCAAAAAAAAAATTCATCTAAGTAAGATCATAATCCTACTTCATTTTCTAAGTAATTACATATTTAATAAAATATGTCCATTTAAATATTATTTATTTTCTGGGATATTACAGCCTATATTAACTGAGCTTCCAATAAGTCAAACCGAATTTACCAAGTAAATTACCTAACTTATTAATTCCTTATTGAATCCATAGTTAGAACTTGGAATTGCACTCTCAGTCATATAGAACGCTCTATATGTTCCACGATATAGATACGTCATTAGTTATCCATTGTTATAATCCTAATTTGATCAGTGACCCTCTAATAGATGATCTACATTGAATAGGCACTAAGTTACCGTTACACCTTCAATGTATTTTATCCTTAAAACACTTGAATTGAAATGATATTTCAGCGAAGTGAAATGAGATCTCCACCATTTATCTCTGTTTAGCCAAGCTTGAAGGATATCATCATTTCACTTCTAAATTCCTATAGAAGTTATAGATTCCATATTTATGTTAGCGCTCCCACTCAATTATACTATCATGTTCCCAAAATGTATGTATCACCCTGACCCAAAAGTAGGCTTAACTAACAAATCAAAGAACATGTATAATACTCTTGAGATCGAACCTAAACATATCAGGATTAAGATCATTTGATTTAGGATCAACGAGTGATATTGAATTGAATAGATATTACGGTAAATTTTAATATATCTAATCAAAGTTCAATATTGGTCCCTTCCAATGTATACTCCATACATTCGATACTAGTAAACTTTGCCAATGCCCTGGAAAGGACATAACACTTATCCAAGGTGTAAGAATACCTATCGTTGATTATACCATGCGAGTCTAAATCCAGTGTTTTGACAAATCAAGGAATAAACTTTCGAACATATAATCAAGATTATATTCCACTGTGCTGACAACACTTAAATCATTAACAAATTCATATGTTCTTGACTTACATACAATTCATATATTATATATATAATCATGAAATAAATCATGTGAACCATGCAACATAAAATGTTATCTCTGATCTTTATTAATTAGTAAATCTGATTATATCGAAATGAGTTTTATTTAGGGCATAAAACCCAACACATAGCACTTATCCAAGGTGTAAGTAAACTACGTTGTAGATTATCATATCAGTTAAACCCTGTGTACTGATAAATCTAGGAATACATTTAATCACAAAATCTTGTTTACTTTCCACTGTGTTGACAACACAATAAATAAGAATATCAGTGTGATAAGGGTTTGTGTGAATTTATTAATGAAATAAGTAAATAAATGATCATATGAACCAAATAACACATTAAACAAGTAATGAAATTCAATTTGTTTCTTTATTGATAATTTAATAGAAAAGATTACATTAAAATAGAGTTTTATTTAGGAAACAAAGCCCAAGAGAACGTTCATTAGCAATTTAACTCCGTAGAATCTCAAAAGACAAGTATTATTTGTAAGTGTTTTATTCTAAGTAACGATCACCCTAATGGTGGCTGCTAAGAGTAAGACTTACAAAAGTATGAAACAATGGTGGAAGTGTTGGAATTTATTTTACCAAGATCTTAGATCTACTCACAAATATGTTGAATTAACAATCTAAATATGAACTTATAAAACGATGGAAAATTAAACACATAAAAGTAAGAGAAATCTTACATTGGGTGTAGCGAAATATATGTCTCCTCCCACTCAGATCTCTAACCCTTGATTCCTTTCTGTCGCAGAGTATAATCAAGATCTGAGCCCGATAGTCCTTCTTTGTTGTCTATGAATACTACACAGCCTTCCTCACTATGATTGAGGTATTACTTGATGTGTGTGGGCACTACTCTATCACTCATAGATTTCGAAACAAAGAAGGTAGAGAGAGAGAGGGTGGCGGCTTGAGAGAGTTTTTGTGTGAGAGAAAATTCTATCAAAAGTGTTCTGTACAAAAACTGAAGCCTTTACCTTCTATTTATAGGAGACCACCTAGGGCTATGGTTGAATTAATTGGCATTTAAAAATTGAAAAATCAATGTGAAAAGGCAAGTAAGGTGGCTGGCCTAGGCATTGTGGAAACTAGGCTTGCCACTTTTCCAACTTTCCTTTTCCTACATTGCTAGTTTCCTGTTTTGTCAAAAACTGCCAATTCCTTTATTCAACCACATAAATGTCAAATCTAATTATTTAATAATTAAAATTTAATTATCAAATAATATATTGTCATTTATTTATTAATAATAAAACTAATTAAAGTTTCCTAATTAATAAATATGCCCTTCAAAATCTCTATTTACTGTTTTGCCCTTAATAAGTGATAAATTCTCAAATAGACACAGTCTAACTTGAGAATTATAATTGATTAATTAAAATCAATTAAATGAGTCTTACAAGTAATATTATCTCAACTAGTGGGGGGACCATGGGTCTATATATCCGACCTTCCAATAAGCAGATCAAGAATTTACTACTTAAATTCACTGACTTATTAATTCTTCGTTGAATCCACACATAGAACTTAGAATTGCACTCTTAGTATATAGAACGCTCTATATGTTCCGCCATATAGACACGTCATTAGTTATCCATTGTTATAACCCTAATGTTATCAATGATCCTCTATATAGATGATTTACACCGTAAAGGGATTAAATTACCGTAACACCCTACAATGTATTTTATCCTTAAAACACTTAACCTTGTATAAATGATATTTTCGCTAAGTGAAATGAGTACTCCAGCATTTATCTCGTTTGGTTAAGCTCGAAGGAAATCATCCTTTGCTTACTATTCGCCAGATAGAAGCTATAGATTCCATATTTATGTTAGCGCTCCCACTCTTTGATTTGTTAGTTAAGCCTACTTTTGGGTCAGGGTGATACGTACATTTTGGCAACACGGTAGTGCAATTGAGTGGGAGCGCTAACATAAATATGGAATCTTTAGCTTCTATCTGGAGAATAGAAAGTAAAGGATGATTTCCTTCGACCTTAGCCAAACAAAAATAAATGGTGGAGATCTCATTTCACTTAGCTGAAATATCATTTATACAGGGTTAAGTGTTTTAAGGATAAAATACATTGTAGGGTGTTACGGTAATTTAATCCCTTTAAAGTGTAAATCATCTATATAGAGGATCATTGATCACATTAGGGTTATAACAATGGATAACTAATGACGTGTCTAAATCGTGGAACATATAGAGCATTTTATATATTGAGAATGCAATTCTAAGTTCTATGCGTGGATTCAACGAAGAATTAATAAGTCAGTGAATTTTAGATATAAATTCTTGATCTGCTTATTGGAAGCTCGGATATATAGACCCATGGTCCCCATACTAGTTGAGATCATACTGCTTGTAAGACTTAGTTAATTGATTTTGATTAATCAATTATAATTCTAAAGTTAGACTATGTCTAGTTTATGAATTTTCACTAAGCAAGGGCGAAATTGTAAAGAAAAAAGATTCTAGGTTTATTTATTAATTAAGAGACTTTATATGTCTAATTAATAAATATATTAAATGACAATATTATTATTTAATTAATTTTTACTTATTAAATAATTAGAATTGGCATTTAAATGGTTGAATTTGAAAATTGGCGTTTTTGAGAAAATCAGATGCAAGAATGATAAAACAGCAAAATTGCAAAGTGAGGCCCATTATCCAAGCCCATGGCCGACCACACTTATAGGGTTTTATCATTTATTTATTTTTTCATTATTTTAATGTCAAATAATTCTAACCTAAACCTAGGTGGTTACCTATAAATAGATAGTGATGGCTCTCATTCACACTTAACTTTGTGAACTTCTGTCAGATTAAAACTGAGCCTCTATCTTTTCTCTATAGGCCGAACCTCTTCCCTTCTCTTTTCTTCTCTAAATTTCGAAATCCTTGAGTGAATGAGTGAGTGCCCACACACATCAAGTGATATCTCAATCATAATGTGTAAGACTGTGGAAAACCATCCAACAAGAAGGAGAATCAGCATCAAAGGAAGGAGAGAAAGAGATCCATGTTCAGATATTGATAATGCTCTGCTACAGAAAGGAATCAAGGGCTAGATATCTGAACGGAAGGAGTCATTATATTCCGCTGCACCCAATGTAAGGTTTCCTAAACTTTATATGTATTTATTTCATTATTTTAGAATTCATATTAGGATGTTAATGAAACATACTTGTTATTAAATCTAGATTCTGGTAAAATATATCCAACAACTGGCCTCAGAGCTGTCTGAAGGGTAGCTCGCGCCCACGTCCCTTGGTCAAATGAGGCTGCTTGCAGCCTCTTTCCTAGGCCAAAACCAGCATTCTGCGCGCGCAGGGGTATGCAAAGCATACCCCCGTGCCTCAAACTTGTTTTCGTCATAACTTTTGATTCAAAAATCGTTTTTCATTGAAACAAAAGCCAATTTTTGGTAGAATTTTGTGTAGAATCTAAATTTTCAATTAAAAATCTAATTTTCAGAATAAAATTAATTTTTATTAATTTTTTAATTAATTAAAATTAGTTTCTGATATTAGGGGGCTTTGAATTTTGAAAATTTTATTTTTCACAAAGGAGCCTTATGGTTATTTTTGAAATTTTAGATTATTTTATTTATTTTAATTATAAAATCAGACATTATTTTTTAAAATTTTTAAATGATCTTACTTTGATATTAAAATATTATCTTTTTAAAATAATCTTGTACTAATTTCAAAATTTGCTAACCATATCATATCTTTTTCAAATTTCTTATTTTCAAAAAATATTTTATTAATTAAAATTATAAGATTAGGAATATGTTAGGTTTAACATTTTATCTTATTAGACATTTTTTTTATTAAAATTATATTTTGGCAAAAATAACATGAGATTTGAAAAATTGGTTAGTTTAGTTTGAATAAATATTTTAGGGTTTCAAACCATAAATTTTTCAAACTTATTATTTTATTATTTTTTTAAATATTCTAACCATATAAAATATCTTATTTTTCAATTAGTTTATTTATGTAATATTTAAATTTATTAAATTATAAGACTCAGAATATAATAAAATATTGGTTAGATATTTTTGATTTTTTGTTAGAATTTAAGAAATTTAGGAGTTTGTTGAATTTTGAATTTTTCAAATATTCTCTAACAACCTAAATTTGAATTCTAGTTAAGATATTTATTTTAAAATTTAATTTTATTTTAAATTTGAAAATTGAGATATTTTAGCTTACTTTCCAGATATTCCAGATCAGTTATTTGTTTGTATTGTTTGATTATATTATTATGTATTCAAAATTTTTTTTACAAACCTATTATTTATTTGATCTAAATTGCTATGATTAACTTGATGACAGATCCAATGATTTGATTTTAATCATAGTTCAATTAACAATAGATCTTATAAATAATTTGTAACAGGTAAATTTTGCAATTTCTTTCAACTGTGTAAACCTAGTAACATGATAGGGCCCATCCAAATCTTTTCACCTGTGTGAACCTATATGTTTGCTATTGGTCTTAGATGCATATATGAAGCCCATTTAAGTTTTACTAAGTAAATGGACTAGGTTGCTAAAATGAATTTTGACATAAGTAAATTTATTTAGGCCCAATTAGATTTGGGCTTATCCAATGAATAACAATTATTTATTTCAAGGTTAAATTTCTCTCTTTTGGGCCTTGTGTGAGAGTTGGGGGCCAGTAGAAGTGGGTACGACATACTGAACCCAGCTCCCCCTCACATGAACTACCCCAATTGTGAAGGCCCATTTGCCTTATTTAAATAATTGTATTAGGTTAATTATATTAGTCTAACCTAATTGAAATTGAACTAGCAACATAATTAACTTTTAAAATATATGAAATTTAATTTTTCATTTAATATTTTAAAGTTAATTTTAGAAAAACACTTAGTAAATGAAATTATTCTTGATAGTTATTTCTAGAACTAGTTATTTTTTTTTCTAATATTTAATTAGGTAAATATCATAGATTGTGAAATTAATTGTTTAATAATTAATTTTGGTACAATCTAAGTTAAGTATATTTTTCCTAGTATTAAATTAGAATTAATAATTAAAGTATTCTCTATACTTAATTATTTATTTCTTGAATTTAATAAATTTAATTAAATATTTAAGTTGATTTTCATCATGATACTTAAATATTATTATTTTCATGTTATTTAATTAAAATTAAAAATTATTTTAAGTTTTAAATCTTATTTCATATAACTTAAATTTGAATAATTTTCAATATATATTTTATTTTATTTTATTAATCTTTTTCCCACCATTTTAAAATTGCATTTTTTAAATGCAAAAATTTTGAATTTTATTTGAAAAATAGATTAAAGTTGTAAATTATTTATTTTAATTTTGGACCAACTTAAATCAATGATTTTTTCATTTAATGATTAATTAAAATAAATGAAATGAAATATATTTAATTAGAAAATGAATTAATTAATCCATGAAAATCTAGATAGATATTATCTGTTTTTGCTTGAAGTATTTTTCTAGTGTATTTAGTTAAATAGAAAATTAATATTTAAGTTGATTTTCATCATCATACTTAAATATTTGAAATTTTTCTTATATATTTAATTAAATAGGAAAATTATATTTTTTGTTGTAAATTAATTTTTTCAGAATTTATTTTTAATTTTATTTTAACATGCAATTTCGAAAATTGTATTCTTAAATACTTTAATTTTTCGAAATGCAATATATATTTATAGAAAATTAAATTTGAGTTGTAAATTAATTTAAATTAATTTTGTAACAACTTAAATTGAATATTTTTCTAAATATTTATTAGAAATTATTACTAAGATGGAAATAATTCATGTTATTTTCATATCCATCTAAGTAAAATTTATAAATATTAAATTAAAATTTATATTTAGAATTTTTCATTCTAAATTGGAAATTTTAATTAAATAAATATATATTTAAAATAAATAGATTAAAATAAGTATTAAAGAAAATACAACTCTCTTTAAATAATGAGCTTTATTATTATTAGGATATTCGATCTCCATTGTTGGTCTTACAATAGTTAAATGTTTTCAATATAACCTCGAGACGCTAGACTTCGTCCCCCTTATGGATGGTTATTCGTTGAACATATTTAACACCGTAAGATCTCATTTGATAAGTGTTTTGTAAGTTTTTGTCTCTATTAAACTCTCCCCTATGGTGACTACTTAGAGATAAACTTATAAAACATGAAACAATGGTGGAAGCTCATAAAATGAGAATAACCTTGACTCTCGCCTACCGGGACAACGTTGGATTCTTATTTTGATCGAATAAAAGGTTGCTAGAATGGTTTGCATTTTAGATGAGCTAACAACTCTATTCAATGAATGATACTTTGACTCTCGCCTACTGGGACACTGTATCAGTTTGTTGGAAACCTTGGAAATTATTTTGGATTGTATGTTTTAGTATTTTCACTTGTCATTCCTACTTGCAATATGTTTAATAGTTTCTGAATTGTGTATGAATTTATATTGAACCATGTTATTTTCTGTTATTAAATTGTAGTTTAATTTCAAATCTTCATTGTTGGTCTAACTTGGTTTGTTTATCTAATGAGATAAATCCCTAATGGATTTTCACCATTAGACATACATAATAGTGTTAGATCTCAAAAGATAAATATTGTATATGCAACATCTAGCTGTTCATCAATTGATGACACCTTAGACTAGTATTTTTACAATATGAAACAAGAAGATTGTATAAATAAGATTACTTTGACTCTCGCTAGTCGAAGCATCGTTGGATTCTTATTAATAAATGAAATTATCCTAATTCCTCTTCGCTTATTAATTTCGAATTCGCTCAATAACATATCATTGGATGAATGGTCTATATATCATTTCATGTCATTCTATATTCTCTTAAGAAATTAAATGACGCATATGATTATAATCCCGAAATTCTATTCCACAATGATATAAGTCCTCAATCTGAAAAATCTCCTACTTGTATGGGCAAATCTGACTTAGAGTTTAAATTAATAGTGGTGGTCCAAGAAAGAATTACTCATTATATTTGGTATAAATTTAAGTCTTTGACTTTAATTTTAGATTCCAAAAATAAATTTTCTTATATTTCTAATTCTAGGATACAATATAGTTACACTTTCACAAGTGTTTAATAACCATTTTCTATCAATGGATTCAAACTGTATGGAATATGAGTTTAGTAATCTGTGGCCAGGATCCACTTGCAATATTCTAAGAACTCTTTGATGTAACTAAAGCTAAGTCATCAAAAAGACACAACCACATTTTTATTAATCTATGGCATTTGTATCTTGTTCATAGTGGTTTTGACAAGATCAATCTCTGCAAAGAGTTAATATGCCTATATCCACTGAAAGTTGTTCAACTCATTAGTAGATGGATGTACATTCAGGGGTGGATATGAGTTTTTTTTCGTTGTATTCTTAAAACGATAACTCTAGATTATACCTTATGCAAAGAAATTTGAAATGTTGGAAAAATTTCTGATTTCTAGCAATGGTGATTAACCATTAAGGTAAGTGGTTAAAGATCTTGCGAACTGATAGGGGTGGAGAAATAGTTAGTAGATATGCAATTCAAAGATCATTAAATTGATTTTGGTGGCTGTAGTGTTTGCATGAGTTAGATTCTAGTTTCTGAAGTTGTTATAAGCTTGATTATGAGTTTGAAGCATAGATTGAATGCATGTTAGTTGTTTTTAACCAAGTATGAGTTTAGAACTCAAAGCTTGGGCTTTAATGACACTTTTCGTTTCTGTGTTTTCTGGGTGAGTTTAATGCCTTAGAAATGTTATTTGGGTTATATGGAGTAGGTCTGGAAGGTTTGAAATGATTTGGAGTTGATTTGAGCAAGATATGAATTTTTGATGTTGCTGCCTGCGAGGAACCGGAATTCCGGTTGTGCATCCAGAATTCCGGATGGGGTTCTGAAATTTCCCAGAATCGGAATTCCGGTTGGGCAACCGGTCTACCGGTTGGGGAAAATTCAGGAACCCTAGTTTTCCTCGATTTTATGTTTTAGGGGGTATTGCCATGCTTTTTATCGATAGGGAAACTTTTAGTTCATAGTTTAAGTCCCTGGGAAGTGATTTAGCGTGTCACTTATAGTGTTGTGATTTTTATGGTTTAGGAGCCTGTAATCCGCCGCGCAGATAGTTCCAGTCAGGTTGACCGGCACACCTGAATTTGAAATCCAGGTAAGATTAGTATAACAGTATCCATATGTAGATTACATGTTTAGCGTGCATGTAGGAAGCCTGTTAGATTACATTAGTTATGTATGTTGGCTTCGAATTATCCAACCCTTTCACGTCGGTACAGGCTAGAGTATGACCAGCAGCCGGAGTATGACCGGTTCGACCGATTAGGCTGACACTTAGGTTGGTGGTTCCGTACTATTGATGTATCCCGTCAGTACAGGCTGGAGTATGACCGGTTCGACCGATCAGGTGGATATTGTAACACGTCGGTACAGGCTAGAGTATGACAAGCAGCCGGAGTATGACCGGTTCGACCGATCAGGCTGTTACTTGTCAATAGTACCGTCCCTATGAACGTTCAGAACTCAGTACCGTGTTGGACACGGCAGTTAGGGGGACTCAGTATCGTGTTGGACACAGCAGTTAGGGTTATGATCAGGGGTATGGGCGTCTGATCATGACCGGGATTTATGTATGAATATTATTATGCTTTTCTTACTGAGTCTGTCGACTTACAGTGCTACGTTTATGTGTAGGTAAAGGCAAGGCTAAAGCTGATGGACCGTGAACGAGCTTATGAAGATTGTACATGTCGGGGCAGTTAGGCCTGGAGCGTACGATCCTCGGGACAGCAAGGCTAATTTTTGTAACTAGTCGCTAGGCGACAATTATTTTGTATGAACAGTAAACTTTTGTAAATGTTTTTGTAATCGGGATCCCGAGTCTTTTGTATAAATATTTTATAAGTTTAATTAAAAAGCAAAAATTTTAATTAATCACATTTTCCATAAACCTCGTAGATTAGCAACAAGCTGCACAGCATGTTTAAAAATCACGTAATATGCCTATGTTAGTTAGGGTGTTACAGTTGTATACTTAATGTAAATCATAACTAGATTCATGGATGACCTAATCAAAATCTTAAGAAAAGCTAGAACTGTTAACCATGGTTTGTTAGCAATTCTAAGTGATTAGGGGTGGACCATCCCATAGTCAATAGATAAGAAAGTGTTTGTTTAAACAAATACTACTTTTCTACGAAAATGACTAAGTCTGAAAATAAAGTAGAAAATAAAGGAGATATTTTTCTTGATTCCAAAAGTGTTCTATCATCTTATTTAACATATGATGATCCCACTTCCTCTGTTGTTTTGACACAACCGAAGAGGTCAATACCATTTAGTTTTCTTAGACATAATTCACGGTACCTTGTCGTAGTGGGAGAGTTTCTAGGAACCCACCTTCTTATGACTTGGAAGACTATAGTGATTAAAATCCATTGTGAGTTTAAACAAGTAATGGACTGTCAAGATAAGAAACTTAGAAGAAAAGCCAAGAGAACTATGGTTTAATCCATTCACATGGAGTAACCTAAAGTTTTCTATTACAAGGACATAAAAGGAAATTTTCGTTAATAAGTCTATTCAATGGACTTAACAAAACTTCCTATTCCTAGTATTATAGGTTTGAGTTTATCTAAACCTATGGCTTGTGGAATGCCTGGTAATTACTTACTCTAATGCATGTAACTTACTTTAGTAAGATGCTGAAGCATTTTCATTCTAATGGCAATCTATAGAAGCTTCTCGACTTCTAGGCATAGATTTTATTTATCTAAGGAAAAGTCTCAACTATTCTAGAAAAGATAAAGCCATGAAAGAATTTCTTAAACCAACAATGAGAGGTCTTAGATATGCTTTTGTATGCCTTAGACTAGACACCTGCTGTTGAGTGGGAGTAATGAGTAGGTATCAGATTAATCAAGGAGAAGAACATTGGAAGACAATCAAGTAAATCTTAAGATGAAGAAGAGGAACTATATGTTAGTCTATAAGGGTGTGTTTAAAACTCTTAGACTACACCACATCAGATTTCGAGACTTGCCTTTGTGCTAGAAAGTCTGCTGATAAGATGGTGATTACTCTGGTGGTGGAGTAGTGATTTTGGAGAAGTATAAAAACCTATCTAAAGTCTCTAGGTCTGCCAGAGAGGGACTGGATGTTAAAGTTGTAGGAAAGGTACTTATTTAGTCTAAGGAAAGTTCTATACATTTGTGGCACCATTCCAAATTGCCTTAACAACTAGTGTTACTTCCTGAATAACCAAGAAGTAGTTGCCAAAGGTATAGAATCCAGTATCCCAAGAGAGTAGACATATAGAGAGGAATTTCACATTATCAAGCATTTTGTGATTAAGGAAGAGTAATGGTGGAGAAAAGGTTGTGTTTAATTCAACCTTTCAGATCCTATTACGAGGAGTTTACTACTACTACACTTGATTTGTATATCAAGGTGTTGAGATTATTTGAAATGCACATTTTGTTTTATATTAGTGCAAGTGCGAGTTTGTTGGGTTTTCTGCCCTAAATAAAACTCATTTCAATATAATCAGATTTACTTATTAATATAGATCAGTAATAACATTTAATGTTGCATGGTTCACATGATTTATTTCATGATTATATGTACATAATGTATGAATTCTATTTAAGTCTAGAACATATCAATTTGTTAATGATTATAGTGTTGTCAACACAGTGGAATATAATCTTAATTATATGTTCGAAAGTTTATTCCCTGATTTGTCAAAACATTTGATTTAGACTAACATGGTATAATAAGCGATAGGTATTCTTACACCTTGGATAAGTGCTATGTCCTTTCCAGGACATTGGCAAAGTTTACCAGCATCAGATGTATGGAGTATGCATCGGAAGGGACCGATATTGAACTTTGATTAGATATATTAGAATTTACCGTAATATCTATTCAATTCAATATCACCTATTGATCCTAGATCAAATGATCTTAATCCTGATATCATTAGATTCAATCTCAAGAGTGTTATTCGTGTTCTTTGATTTGTTAGTTAAGCCTACTTTTTGGTCAGGGTGATATGTACATTTTGGGAACACGGTAGTGCAATTGAGTGGGAGCGCTAACATAAATATGGAATCTATAGCTTCTATCTGGCGAATTGAAAGTAAAGGATGATTTCCTTCAAGCTTAACCAAACAAAAATAAATGGTGGAGATTTCATTTCACTTAGTTGAAATATCATTTATACAGGGTTAAATGTTTTAAGGATAAAATACATTGTAGGGTGTTACGGTAACTTAATCCCTTTACAGTGTAAATCATCTATATAGAGTATCATTTATCACATTAGGGTTATAACAATGGATAACTAATGACGTGTCTATATCATGGAATATATAGAGCGTTCTATATACTGAGAGTGTAATTTTAAGTTCTATACGTGGATTCAACGAAGAATTAATAATTCAGTGAATTTAAGATATAAATTTTTTATCTGCTTATTGGAAGCTCGGATATATAGACCCATGGTCCCCATACTAGTTGAGACCATACTGCTTGTAAGACTCAGTTAATTGATTTTGATTAATCAATTATAATTCTAAAGTTAGACTATGTGTAGTTTATGAATTTTCACTAAGCAAGGGCGAAATTGTAAGGAAAAGAGATTCTAGGTTTATTTATTAATTAAGAGACTTTATATGTCTAATTAATAAATATATTAAATGACAATATTATTTAATAATTAATTTTTAGTTATTAAATAATTAGAATTGGCATTTAAATGGTTGAATTTTAAAATTGGCATTTTTGAGAAAATCAGATGCAAGATTGATAAAACAGCAAAATTGCATAAGTGAGGCCCTTTATCCAAGCCCAAGGCCGGCCACACTTATAGGGTTTTATCATTTATTTATTTTTTTCATTATTTTAATGCCAAATAATTCTAACCTAAACCTAGGTGGTTACCTATAAATAGATAGTGATGGCTCTCATTCACACTTAACTTTGTGAACTTCTTAGATGAAAATTGAGCCTCTATCTTTTCTCTATAGGTAGAACCTCTTCCCTTCTCTTTTCTTCTCTAAATTTTCGAAATCCTTGAGTGAATGAGTGAGTGCCCACACACATCAAGTGGTATCTCAATCATAGTGTGTAAGACTGTGGAAAACCATCCAACAAGAAGGAGAATCAGCATCAAAGTAAGGAGAGAAAGAGATGCAGGTTCAGATATTGATAATGCTCTGCTACCGAAAGGAATCAAGGGCTAGATATCTGAACGGAAGGAGTCATTATATTCCGCTGCACCCAATGTAAGGTTTCCTAAAATTTATATGTGTTTATTTCATTGTTTTAGAATTCATATAAGGATGTTAATGAGTCATACTTGTTAGTAAATCTAGATCCTGGTAAAATATATCCAACATGATCAAAATGTCATCAACATAAAGGACCAGGAATACTACTACTTGGTCTTCCTTGAGTTGGTAAACACAAGGTTCATCTTCATTCTGGTGAAAGCCGTAGGTATTAATGATCTCATCAAACCTTTTATTCCATGAGCGAGAAGCTTGCTTAAGTCCATAAATGGACCTATTTAATTTACAAACTTTATTTTCCTGCCTAGGAAGAACATAACCTTCTGGTTGCTCCATATAGATGGTTTCTTCAGGAAGCCCATTAAGGAAAGCTGTCTTGACATCGATTTGCCAGATTTCATAATCGAAAGCGGCAGCAATGGAGAGAAGAATTCGGATTGATTTGAGCATGGCAACCAGACTAAAAGTTTCCTCATAGTCCACACCTTCTCTTTGGGTATAACCCTTGGCGACCAGTCTAGCTTTAAAAGTTTTGACTTCGCCTCCAGCGCCTGTTTTCTTCTTGTAGACCCATTTGCATCCAATTGGATGATAATCATCGGGTGGATCTACATATTCCTAGACTTTGTTCTTTTTCATGGAATCCATTTCTGAATCCATGCCGGCTGACCATCGCTTCCGTTGTGACTTGCCATTGCCTGTTTATAGGTTAATGGGTCGTCATCAATACCTTCACCAACGACCATATTGATTTCACCATCCAAGCCATAACAAGATGGTTTTGTAGAAACCCTCCCACTACGACGAGGAGCAGTGACCTTCTGAATAGGAGCTTTGGTAGTAGTTTTCTCAGTTGCTACAATTGAGGGAGTGGGTTGGTCCTCTTCTTGAGTAGAAGAGGATGGAACATTTGAAGGAACTGTATCTGTAAGCATTTCCTCTAATACAATTTCAGTTTTCGGTTTGTTGTCTTTCATATAGTTATCTTCAAGGAAAGTAGCGTTTGTAGAAACAAATACTTTGTTATCCTTGTGACTATAAAATGGTCCACCCCTAGTCTCTTTAGAATTTTCGACAAACATGCAAACTTCAGTTCGCGATTCCAGTTTCCCTTCTTTCTTTCTCAAGACGTGAGCAGGGCACCCCCAAATCCTATAATGGCGTAAACTAGGTGTACGACCATTCCATAGTTCGACGGGTGTCTTAGGGACTGCTTTAGATGGTACAACATTTAAAATGTCGTTTGCCATTTGAATAGAATATCCCCAGAAGGACGTAGACAGAGTTGAATAACTCAGCATGGACCTAACCATTTCAACGAGAGTGCGATTTCTTCTTTCTGCAACTCCATTTTGCTGTGGAGTGCTTGGGGCAGTATATTGGGATTCAATTCCAAGTTCAGTTAAATGATCTTTGAACTGCATATCCATATATTCTTCACCCCTATCAGTTCGCAAGATCTTTAATGTTTTACCTAATAGGTTTTGAGCCAAAGCATGAAATTCCAGAAACTTTTCAAACGTTTCAGATTTCTTTTGCATTAGTGAAAGAAAACTGTATCTAGAGAAGTCGTCAATGAAAGTGACGAAATACTCATAACCACCTCGGGCTTTTACATTCAGAGGTCTGCAAACATCTGAATGCACTAACCCTAGGGGTTGTTTGGCACGCTCTACCTTTGCAGAGAAAGAACGTTTGGTCATTTTTCCTTCTAGGCAAGACTCGCATACTGGCAGTTCTCCTAAGACGACATTTTTCAATGGACCGTCTTTGGTTAGCCTATTGAGTCTATCAAAGCCTATATGACCTAAACGTAAATTGTTGGAAATTATTTTACCAGGATCTAGATTTACTAACAAGTATGTTGGATTAACAACCTAATATGAATTCTAAAACAATGAAAATAAACACATATAAAGTCAGAAAACCTTACAGTGGGTGCAGCGGAATAATATGACTCCTTCCGTTCAGATCTCTAGCCCTTGATTCCTTTCTGTAGCAGAGCATCACCAAGATCTAAACCTGGATCTTCTTTTCTCCTCCTTTGATGTAGAATTTCCATAGTCTTCCATACTATGATTGAGATACCACTTGATGTGTGTGGGCACTACTCATCTCACAAGGATTTCGAAAATTCTCTCTCTTTTCTCTCTTAATTTCGCGGCTGGTAGCATGCAAGAAAAGAGACACAAAGGTTGCTTTATATAGGGAGAAGGGAGAGCACAACTTTCCAAATAAAACAGTTTCCTCTTTTACTGTGTAATTGATTAACTGCCTTATTTAGTGTGATCCACCACTTTCCTATTATAGCTAGGCTTTGATTAACAATTACATGACAATTAAAAAATAAAAATAATAATTGGGAAACACAAAGGGAGTGCACGGCCATAGAGGGAAATGGGCCTCACTTGGATTTTGCAGTTTCCTCAATTTTATTTCTATTTCTCCAAAAATGCCACTTTTACAATTCTAATCATTTAAATGCCAAAACTAATTATTTAATAACTAAAATAGATTATGAAATAATATTGTCATTTAAAAATAATTATTAATTAGACATACAAAGTCTCTTAATTAATAATTAAACCTAGAAACCCTTTTCTTTACGATTTCATCCTTAAACTGTGAGAATTCATAAAGTAGACATAGTCTAACTTTTAGAATTATAATTGATTAATTAAAATCAATTAACTGAGTCTTACAAGCAGTATGGTCTCAACTAGTATGGGGACCATGGGTCTATATAACTGAGCTTCCAATAAGTCGAACCGAATTTACCAAGTAAATTCCCTAACTTATTAATTCCTCATTGAATCCACACTTAGAACTTGGAATTGCACTCTCAGTCATATAGAAACGCTCTATATGTTCCACGATATAGACACGTCATTAGTTATCCATTGTTATAACCCTAATGTGATCAATGATCCTCTATATAGATGATTTACACTGTACAGGATTAAATTACCGTAACACCCTACAATGTATTTTATCCTTAAAACACTTAACCCTGTATAAATTATATTTCACCTAAGTGAAATGAGATCTCCACCATTTATCTTCGTTTGGTTAAGCTCGAAGGAAATCATCCTTTACTTCTATTTGCCAAATAGAAGCTATAGATTCCATATTTATGTTAGGGCTCCCCCACTCAATTGTATAACCGTGTTCCCAAAATGTACGTATTACCCTGATACAAAACTGGGCTTAACTAACAAATCAAAGAACACGAGTAACACTCTTGAAATTGAGCCTAAGCATATCAGGATTTCGATCATGTGATCTAGGATCAACTTATGATATTGAATTGAATAGATATTTACGGTAAGTTTCAAAATCTAATTCAAAGTTCAATATCGGTCCATTCCAATGCATACTCCATGCATCCGATACTGGTAAACTTTGCCAATGCCCTGGAAAGGACATAACACTTTTCCAAGGTGTAAGAATACCTATCGCTGATTATACCATGTCAGTCTAAATCCAGTGATCTGACAAATCAGGGAATCAACTTTTGAACATATAATAAAGATTATATTCCACTGTGCTGACAACACTATAATCTTTAACCAACTCATATGTTCTGGACTTAAAAAGAATTCATACATTATATACATATAATCATGAAATAAATGATGTGAACCATGCAACATAAAATGTTATTTCTGATCTTTATTCATAAGTAAATCTGATTATATGAAATGGGTTTTATTTAGGGCATAAAACCCAACAAACTCCCACTTGCACTAATATAAAACAAAAAGTGCATTTCAAATAATCATTAACACCTTGATATACCAATTGTAACACCCTAACTACCTTAGGCGTATTACGTGATTTTTAAACGTACTGTGCAGCTCGTTGCTAATCAACGAGGTTTATGGAAAACGTGATTAATTAAAATTTTGCTTTTTAATTAAACTTATAAAACCATATTACAAAAGACTCGGGATCCCGATTATAAAAATATTTACAAAAAGTTTAACTGTTTAACTGATACATAAAATAAAGGTCGTCTAACGACCGGTTACAAAAATTCAGCCTTGCTGTCCCGAGGATCGTACGCTCCAGGCCTAACCGCCCCGACATGTACAATCTCATAAGCTCGCTCACGGTCCATCAGCTAAAGCCTTGCCTTTACCTACACATGAACATAAACTGTGAGTCGACAGACTCAGTAAGAAAAGCATAATAATATCATACATAATTCTAACTGCCGTGTCCAACACGATACTGAGTCCCGCTACTGCCATGTCCAACATGGTACTGAGCCACTACTGCCATGTCCAACATGGTACTGAGTTATGAACGTTCACAGGGACGGTACTATTGACAAGTATCCTCCTGATCGGTCGAACCGGTCATACTCCGGCTGCTGGTCATACTCCAGCCTGTACCGACGGGATAGGTCAATAGCACTGAACCACCAACCAAATGTCAGCCTGATCGGTCAAACCGGTCATACTCCGGCTGCTGGTCATACTCCAGCCTGTACCGACGTGACAGGGTTGGATGGTTCGAAGCCTATATACATAACTAATGTAAACTAGCAGGCTTCCTACATGCACGCTAAACATGTAATCTACATATGCATACTGTTATACTAATCTTACCTGGATTCCGATTTCAGGTGTGCCGGTCAACCTGACTGGAACTGAAGCTGAGCGGCAGACATCGGCTCCTAAACCATAAAAATCACAACGCTATAAGTGACACGCTAAATCACTTCCCGGGGACTAAAACTAGGAACTAAAAGTTTCCCTATCGATAAAAAGCATGGCAATACCCCTAAAAACATAAAAACGAGGAAAACTAGGGTCCCTGAATTTTCCCCAACCGGTAGACCGGTTGCCCAACCGGAATTCCGGTTCTGGGAAATTCAGAACCCTCATCCGGAATTTCGGATGCACAACCGGAATTCCGGTTCCTCGCAGGCAGCAAACCAAATTTTTCATAACTCGACCAATTCAACCCCAATTGGTTCCAAACTTTCCAGACCTGTTCTAAACCATCCCTAGAACATATCCAAGGCATCAAAACCACCCAGAAACCTCAAACATGAAAAATGCCATTGGAGCTCAAGCTTGAGTTCTAAACTCAAACTTGAGCAAAAACACCTAAACATGCATTTCACTAGCTTAATTCAACTTAATCAAGCTTATCTAAGCCTCTGAAAAACAATTAAAAACAACAGCAACATCACAGAACAGATTCACAACAATTCATGTTGAAAATCAAACTTTTGCAATAATAAACCTCTAGCATGCTCAACCTAGGAATCATACTTCACAAGAGCTTAATTACCAACTAAGAATCATGCTTTAAACCACAGAAAACATCAACAAAACACAGCAGCAACAACCTCAATTAATCATGCATGCATCATCATTTTCATCATTTTTTTCAAGAAAAACCAAGTAAGAAACTAAAGCCAAGAAATACCTCAATGAAAATCACTTTTATCTTGCTAAAATAACTTGAATTCAACAAGGAAAATCCAGCCCTAGCTGCTCCCTAAGCTTGGCCGAAAATGAGAGGAAAAGAGAGAGAGTTTTCTTTGGAAAATTCTATTTTTTTCTAACTTAGCATTTTTTGATGGAAAATGAAAATAATAAAAATGACACCTAGGATATAACACATACACTATTCATTTCAGCCAAATAAACATAAATAAATATTTAATTTTCCTTTAACACCTTCACATAAAACAAAATACTAATGGGGCAAATAGACCATTTTGCCCCTCTACCATAAAATCATGAAAATCATACTGAAGGGGTATTTTTGGGAAATTCTAAATTCCCGGCCATTCCCGACATTCCCAATGTCTAAAACCCGTCCCGAAACTACTACATACTAAGTTGTGATTTCTACTGAGCCAAACGCCGAGTTCCAAAATACCGGACACCGGAAATGCAAAATATGCAAGATACTGAATAACATAAATAACAGTATAATAAATTATTTAAATAGCTATAAATAATTTCATAATTAATCACAATTAACTGATAATTTCCAAATTAACTAAGCGGGCTTTACACCAATCAAGTGTAATAGTAGTAAACTCCTCGTAATGGGATCTGACAGGTTGAATTAAACACAACCTCTTCTCCACCATTACTCTTCCTTAATCACAAAATCCTTGATAATGTGAAATTCCTCTCTATATGTCTACTCTTTTGGGATACTGGATTCTATACTTTTGGGCAACTACTCTTTTGTTATACAGGAAGTAACCCTAGTAGTTAAGGCAAGTTGGAACACTGCCACAAATGTATAGAACTTTCCTTAGACTGAATAAGTATCTTTCCTGCAACTTTTAACATTCAGTCTCTTTCTGGTAGACCAAGAGATTTCAGATAGGTTTTTACACTTCTCCAAAATCACTACTCCACCCCCAAAGTAATCACCATCTCATCAGCAGACTTTCTAGCACACAGGCAAGTCTCGAAATCTGATGTGGTGTAGTCTAAGAGTTTCAAACACCCTTATTGACTAACATATAGTTCCTCTTCTTAATCTTAAGATTTACTTGATTGTCTTCCAATGTTCCTCTCCTGGATTAATCTGATACTTACTCATTACTCCCACTCAACAGCAGGTGTCTGGTCTAAGGCATACAAAAGCATATCTGTGACCTCTCACTGTTGATTTAAGAAATTCTTTCATGGCTTTATCTTCTCTGGAATAGTTGAGACTTTTCCTTAGATAAATAAAATCTATATCTAAGAAGTTGTGAAGCTTCTATAGATTGCCATTGGAAAGAAAATGCTCCAGCATCTTACTAAAGTAAGTTGCTTGCATTAGAGTAAGTAATTACCAGGTATACCACAAGCCATAGGTTTAGATAAACTCAAACCTATAATACTAGGAACAGGAAGTTTTGTTAAGTCCATTGAATAGACTTATGAACGAAAATTTCCTTTCATGTCCTTGCAATAGAAAATTTTAGGTTACTCCATGTGAATGGATCAAACCATAGTTCTATTGGCTTTCTTCTTAGTTTCTTATCTTGACAATCCATTACTTGTTTAAAATCACAATGGATTTTAATCACTAGTGTCTTCCAAGTTATAACATATCCTTAAAACACTTAACCCTGTATAAATGATATTTCACCTAAGTGAAATGAGATCTCCACCATTTATCTTCGTTTGGTTAAGCTCGAAGGAAATCATCCTTTACTTCTATTTGCCAAATAGAAGCTATAGATTCCATATTTATGTTAGCGCTACCCCACTCAATTGTATTACCGTGTTCCCAAAATGTACGTATTACCCTGATACAAAACTGGGCTTAACTAACAAATCAAAGAACACGAGTAACACTCTTGAAATGGAGCCTAACCATATCAGGATTTCGATCATGTGATCTAGGATCAACTTATGATATTGAATTGAATAGATATTTACGGTAAGTTTCAAAATCTAATTCAAAGTTCAATATCGGTCCATTCCAATGCATACTCCATGCATCCGATACTGGTAAACTTTGCCAATGCCCTGGAAAGGACATAACACTTTTCCAAGGTGTAAGAATACCTATCGCTGATTATACCATGTCAGTCTAAATCCAGTGTTCTGACAAATCAGGGAATCAACTTTTGAACATATAATAAAGATTATATTCCACTGTGCTGACAACACTATAATCTTTAACCAACTCATATGTTCTGGACTTAAAAAGAATTCATACATTATATACATATAATCATGAAATAAATCATGTGAACCATGCAACTATAAATGTTATTTCTGATCTTTATTAATAAGTAAATCTGATTATATGAAATGGGTTTTATTTAGGGCATAAAACCCAACATAAATGCCATAGATAAGTTTGATCATCATTATCAATCTCTTTTCTCTTAAGGCTTCTAGGTTTAGCTACATTGAAAAGTTCAGTATTTAGTGAGATTTGAGTATCAGGTCTTAAAACATAAAGCCCTTGTTCCATGTTAGCAACACATATATGAAATCCATTACGAGAAATTGAACAATTTGTACTCGAAAAATTCAATATATAAAATTGTGTTTGTAAACATGAAACACTAATCAAGTTTCTACTAAAGTTTGGAATATATAAAACATTCTTTAAAAGTACAAACTTCTTTGTATGAAACTTGATTCGGGCTGTTCCTCTAGCTTTAACTGATACCAACTCGCCATTTCCAACTTTTAGCTTTAACTCATCTGGGTGAAGATTCTCCCAAGTTTCAAGCAGCTGCAATGAAGAACATACATGGTTAGTAGATCCAGAATCAACAATCCAGGTGGATTTGTCATTCTCTAAAACACATGATTCAAAGACAAAAGCATCACCTTCGTTTGAATTGTCTAGAAGCCTGGGACATTGTTCTTCTTTATGTCCCTTTCCATTACAATTTGCACATAGAATATGATGTCTGATAATTGTATTTGAAGAAGCAGCTTTGTTAGAGCCCTCATGCTTAATCTTCTTCCTCTGATTAAAGTTTGCAATACCAGGAGGTCCCATTGCAATCAAATTCCGCTCATGGGACCTCAACTCAGTCTCGAGTTTGTCCATGTCGGAGGAGTGAGGATTTTTCAATAAGTAATATAGAACAAAACTATCATACTCCTGAGGAAGACTATTAAGGATGAGTCGTACCCATTGTTCCTTTGATAAATCAATTCCAAGTAGATTTGCCTTTTGGAACTTCAGATTCATCAACAATAGGTGCGAGTTAATTCAACTACCAGGATGCATTTTCACACTTTTGAGTTCTTTTGCAAAGATACTAACTAGGAGTGGATAAGGGTGAGGGTAATTCATATTGGCAGTACAACATATCAATAAACAGAAGTAAGGTTTTTGTTCTATAAATTCATACACAAGTTCAGAAAATAATAAATAATCACATATGTTATAAAAATACCAAATCTAACATAGTTTATTTTCCAAGGTTTCCAACGAACTGATACAGTGTCTCGTTTAGGCGACAGTCAAAGCATCATCCATTGAATAGAGTTGTCAATTCATCTAAAATGTCAAACATTCTAGCAACCTTTTATTCGATCAAGATTGGAATTCAGCGTTGTCCCGTTTAGGCGAGAGTCAAGGCAATTCTATCTTATGAGCTTCTACCATTGGTTCATACTCTTGTAAGTCTTATACAGTCGCCACCATTGGGGTGGTCATAAACAATATAAAAAACTTATAAGAATACTTATCTTTCGAGATTAAACGGTGCTAACTTGCTAATGAATGTTCCTCCATTAGGGAGGATTACTCACTAAAACAATAGCTATGTAAAACCAACAATGGAGATCGAATTTCTCTTGATTAAAGCTCATTATTTAAAAATATGTATTTTATTTAATCATTTATATTCCATATCTCAATAATGAAACATTACAAATTAAAGTAAAACTTTAATTAAATTTCAAAAATAGAATGAAATTGAAAAATATCTTATTTAAGTTGTTTAGAAAAATCTAAATATCCAACTTAAATATTCTTCAATCAATGACTTAATTAAATATTAATAATTAAGTTGTAACCACTTAATTTAGAAGATATTCCATTATAAGTTCCCATATTTATAAAATATCAACTTAAAAAAATATTAAAAGAATCTTAATAACCAATTCTTAAAATTACTCAACTTAATTTATAATAGGAAATTCAAAAGATATTCAAATCTAAGTTGATTTGTTAGATATAACTAAATCTCAACTTAAATAGGAATATTTAATGAAATTATAAAATTAAGATTAAGAAAGAATTTACATGGTTATAATTCTATATTTAATTAAACACAAGAAAAATATATATAGTTTTTCTAGAATATTATTCTTCAAACTATGTTTTTCTTAAATTAATTTCAATGAAGAATGAAATCATTATGTTGCTAATCAATTTTATTAGGTGAAACTAATATAATTAACCTAGCACAGTTATCCAAATCAGGCAAATGGGCATTCACAATTGGGGTTGTTCATGTGAGGGGGGCTGGGTCCAGTATGTCGTACCCACTTCTATGGCTCCCAACTCTCACACAAGGCCCAAAAGAGAGGAATTTAACCTTAAAATAAACAATTGTTATTAATTGAATAGGCTCACTACTAAATGAGCCTAAATAAAATCTATCAGGTTATGACATTTTATTTAGCAACAACAACCTATATGTATCTATAACAAAAATTAAACATATAGGCTCACACAAGCACACAAATTTCGATGGATCCTATCATGTTACTAGGTCATACACAGATGAAAGAAGATTGTAAAAATTACCTGTTACAAATTATTTACTTGATCTATCATCAATTGAACCATTGATTAAAATAAGATCATTGGATCTGTTAACAAGTTAACCATGGCAAATTAGATCAAGCAATAATAGGTTCTAGAAAACTTACAAACAATCTAAAACACATACTCCTGTAACAAGTTAGATTTGGATAGTTGGATGTAGGATTTATTTAATTTTTAAACATATATTTCGAAAAAAAAAAATCAGTTTTAAAAAAAAATATATTTAAAAATTAAACCCACAATTTTGAAAAATTAGGTTTTAAGTAACCTAAATATCATTTCAAAATAAATTGCTAACTTTCCTTTTAAATTTCATGTTATTTAATAAATTAAATAATAAAATAGAAAATGGTAAATACATACCCTTTTCTTATTTTACAATTTAATTTAAGTAATAATAACAAAATTTAAAAGTTAACAAAAATATCTTATTTCCTCTTTTAAAATATCATGATTATTTTTATCTTATTCTAAATAAGGTCAAGTTACCAAAAAAAATTAATATCTGACCTTAAAAAAATAAAATAATCAAATTTTAAAGTAAATAAGAAAAGAGGTAAGCAAAATTTGATTTTTCCTATTTTCAAAATCAAATTACACAATATCTAAAATTAATTTTGAAAAATCAAATTAATTTATTTCTGATCATTAGATTTGAAATTTGAAAAACAAAAATCAACATACAAAACTACACATAAAATCGGAAGTTCATTCCATGAAATAGCATGAAAAATCAAAAAAATTGAAAAATTTGATGAACAGTACGGATGGTATGCAAAGCATACCCATCCGCGCGCGTTGTAGGGGTGCTGGCCGAGCTCTCACGGCGCAGGGAGGCTGCATGCAGCCATTCCGCGCGCGTGGGAAGGTGCTCATCATCCCGATTTTTCCAATTTTCAAAAATTCATAACTAATTCAAATTAAATCGAAATCGAGTTCTGTAAAAACGTAAATTGCTTAGAATTTTTCAAACTATCCAATAAAAATAATTACAGAGACAGTAAAGTAACTATTTTTCCCAGAATTCACAAACAGCAATCAAACATCAATATGACACACAAAGCAACATGATACCATCCAAAACACAAACAAATCATTTTAAGTGGAAATTTCTTGCAAGCAAATCAATTACCATGGCTCTGGTGCCAGTTGTTAGAATTTTTTTTACCAGGATCTTAGATCTACTCACAAGTATGTTGAATTAACAACCTAAATATGAACTTCTAAAACGATGGAAAATTAAACACATAAAAGTAAGAGAAATCTTACATTGGGTGCAGCGGAATATATGTCTCCTCCCACTCAGATCTCTAACCCTTGATTCCTTTCTGTCGCAGAGTATAATCAAGATCGGAGCCCGATAGTCCTTCTTTGTTGTCTCTAAATACTACACAGCCTTCCTCACTATGATTGAGGTATTACTTGATGTGTGTGGGCACTACTCTATCACTCATAGATTTCGAAACAGAGAATGTAGAGAGAGAGAGAGAGGGTGGCGGCTTGAGAGAGTTTTTGTGTGAGAGAAAATTCTGTCAAAAGTGTTGTGTGCAAAAACTGAAGTCTTTACCTTTTATTTATAGAAGACCACCTAGGGCTATGGTTGAATTAATTGGCATTTAAAAATTGAAAAATCAATGTGAAAAGGCAAGTAAGGTGGCCAGCCTAGGCATTGTGGAAACAAGGCTTGCCACTTTTCCAACTTTCCTTTTCCTACATTGCTAGTTTCCTGTTTTGTCAAAAACTGCCAATTCCTTTGTTCAACCACATAAATGTCAAATCTAATTATTTAATAACTAAAATTTAATTATCAAATAATATATTGTCATTTATTTATTAATAATAAAACTAATTAAAGTTTCCTAATTAATAAATATGCCCTTCAAAATCTCTATTTACTGTTTTGCCCTTAATAAGTGATAAATTCTCAAATAGACACAGTCTAACTTGAGAATTATAATTGATTAATTAAAATCAATTAAATGAGTCTTACAAGTAATATTATCTCAACTAGTGGGGGGACCATGGGTCTATATATCCGACCTTCCAATAAGCAGATCAAGAATTTACTACTTAAATTCACTGACTTATTAATTCTTCATTGAATCCACACATAGAACTTAGAATTGCACTCTCAGTATATAGAATGCTCTATATGTTCCACCATATAGACACGTCATTAGTTATCCATTGTTATAATCCTAATTTGATCAATGATCCTCTATATGGATGATTTACAATGTAAAGGGACTTAATTACCGTAACACCCTACAATGTATTTTATCCTTAGAACACTTAACCCTGTATAAATGATATTTCAGCTAAGTGAAATGAGTACTCCAGCATTTATCTCGTTTGGTTAAGGTTGAAGGAAATCATCCTTTGCTTACTATTCGCCAGATAGAAGCTATAGATTCCATATTTATGTTAGCACTCCCACTCAATTGCACTACCGTGTTCCCAAAATGTACGTATCACCCTGACCCAAAAGTAGGTTTAACTAACAAATCAAAGAACACGAATAACACTCTTGAGATTGAACCTAACCATATCAGGATTTCGATCATTTGATCTAAAATCAACTTAGTGATATTGAATTGAATAGATATTACGGTAATTTTTATAAATCTATTTCAAAGTTCAATATCGATCCATTCCAATGCATATTCCATGCATCCAACCTGAGCTTTACTTTAACCAATGTTCTGGAAAGAACATAGCATTTCTCCAAATGCAAGTAAACTCTGTTGTAGATTGTCATATCAGTAAAACCCAGTGTTCTGATAAATCTAGGAATCCTTTATTCACATAGTCATGTTTACTTTCCACTGTGTTGACAACACAATAAACATGATCAAGTATGTCAAAGGGGTTTGGATGAAATTATAAATCAAATAGACAAACAATAGATAAAGTTAACCAAAACATACACAAATGA
Source organism: Cannabis sativa (assembly GCF_029168945.1). Lineage (NCBI taxonomy): Eukaryota > Viridiplantae > Streptophyta > Magnoliopsida > Rosales > Cannabaceae > Cannabis > Cannabis sativa. The sequence continues at coordinate 41,322,324 of NC_083605.1, read as the reverse complement.
ATGAAAAATACTTCTGTTACTTTATTGATATTGAATAATCTGGATTACATTGAAATGGAGTTTTATTTAGGGCATAAAACCCAACAGGAAGCTCATCAGATAGAATGGCCTTGACTCTCGCCTAAACTGGACAACGCTGGATTCTCATCTTGATCGAATAAAAGGTTGCTAGAATGTTTGTCATTTTAGATGAGTTGACTATGTTGGGTTTAATGCCCTAAATAAAACTCATTTCAATATAATCAGATTTATTAGCTAATAAAGTTCAGAAATAACATTTTAATGTTGCATGGTTCACATGATTTATTTCATGATTATATGTACGTAATGTATGAATTATATTTAAGTCCAGAACATATGAATTTGTTAATGATTATACTGTTTTCACACAGTGGAATATAATCTTAATTATATGTTCGAAAGTTTATTCCCTGATTTGTTAGTTCACTGGATTTAGACTGACATGATAATCAGGGATAGGTATTCTTACACATTGGATAAGTGTTATGTCCTTTCCAGGGCGTTGGCAAAGTTTACCAGCATCGGATGTATGGAGTATACATTGGAAGGGACCGATATTGAACTTTGATTAGATACATTAGAATTTACCGTAATATCTATTCAATTCAATATCACCCGTTGATCCTAGATCAAATGATCTTAATGTTGGAAATTGTTTTACCAGGATCTTAGATCTACTCACAAGTATGTTGATTAACACCCTAAATATGAACTTTCTAAAACGATGAAATAAACACATATAAAGTTTAGGAAACCTTACATTGGGTGCAGCGGAATAATATGACTCCTTCCGTTCAAATATCTAGCCCTTGATTCCTTTCTGTAGCAGAGCATTATCAATATCTGAACCTGGATCTCTTTCTCTGATTCTTTAGTGCTGAAACTCCTTCTTGCTGAAAGTCTTTCTTCACGATCTTCCCCACTATGGTTGAGGTATCACTTGCTGTGTGTGGGCACTAGTCTTACACTAAGAATTTCGAAATTCAAGAGGGAAGAAAGAGAGAGGGAGTGGTCGGCCAGATAGGGAGAGAGAAGGCTCAGTTTTTTCTGAATGAGAAGTGTAGAAAATTTAGTGTAAATTTCCTAAAGCCTTCACTACCTATTTATAGCATTCCGCTAGGGTTAGGTTTGAATTATTTGGCATTAAAATAATGAAAATATCAGTTTAAATTCCCCACAAAAGTGGCCGGCCATGCATAGTGGATTTGGGCCTCACTTTTTGCAATTTTTGCAGTTTTATCTTTTCTGCATGTGATTTTCTCAAAAACGCCAATTTTCTAATTCAACCATTTAAATACCAATTCTAACTATTTAATAACTATAAATAATTATTAAATAATATTGTCATTTATCATATTTATTAATTGAACCATACAAAGTATCATAATTAACAAATATGCCCCTAAAACTCTTTCTTTACAATTTCGCCCTTACTTAGTGAAAAATTCACAAATAGACATTGTCTAATTTGAGAATTATAATTGATTAATCAAAAAAAATTATATGAGTCTTACAAGCAATATTATCTCAACTAGTGCGGGGACGATGGGTCTATATAACCAAGCTTCCAATAAGTAGATCAAGAATTTATCACTAAAATTCACTAACTTATTAATTCTTCGTTGAACCCACGCATAGAACATAGAATTGCACTCTCACTATATAGAATGCTCTATATGTTCCACCATATAGACACATCATTAGTTATCCATTGTTATAATCCTAATTTGATCAATGATCCTCTATATGAATGATCTACACTGTAAAGGGATTAGATTACCGTTACACCCTATAATGTATTTAATCATTAAAACACTTAATCTCGTATAAATGATATTTCAGCTTATGTGAAATGAGATCTCTGTTGGGTTTTATGCCCTAAATAAAACTCATTTCAATATAATCAGATTTACTTATTAATATAGATCAGAAATAACATTTAATGTTGCATGGTTCACATGATTTATTTCATGATTATATGTACATAATGTATGAATTCATCTGGAACCCTTTTCACATACTTGATCCTGTTTATTGTGTCGTCAACACATTGGAAAGTAAACATGACTATGTGAATAAAGTTTCCTAGATTTATCAGACACAGGGTTTTACTGATATGATAATCTACAACAAGAGTTTACTTGTATTTGGAGAAATACTATGTTCTTTCCAGAACATTGGTTAAAGTAAAGCTCAGGTTGGATGCATGGAGTATGCATCGGAAGGGACCGATATTGAACTTTGACTTAGATTTATTAAACCTACCGTAATATCTATTCAAGTCAATATCGCCTAGTTGATCCTAGATCAAATGATCTTAATCCTGATATGATTAGGCTCAATCTCGAGAGGCTATTCGTGTTCTTTGATTTGTTAGTTAAGCCTACTTTTAGGTCAGGGTGATACGTACATTTTGGGAACACGGTAGTGCAATTGAGTGGGAGCGCTAGCATAAACATGGAATCTATAGCTTCTATCTGGCGAATAGTAAGCAAAGGATGATCTCCTTCGAGCTTGACCAAACGAACATAAATGGTGGAGTACTCATTTCACATAAGCTGAAATATCATTTATACGGGGTCAAGTGTTTTAAGGAATAAATACATTGTAGGGTGTAACGGTAATTTAATCCCTTTACAGTGTAGATCATTCATATAGAGGATCATTGATCACATTAGGATTATAACAATGGATAACTAATGATGTGTCTATATGGTGGAACATATAGAGCATTCTATATACTGAGAGTGCAATTCTAAGTTCTATGCGTGGATTCAACGAAGAATTAATAAGTTAGTGAATTTTAGTGTTAAATTCTTGATCTACTTATTGGAAGCTCGGTTATATAGACCCATGGTCCCCCCACTAGTTGAGATAATATTGCTTGTAAGACTCATGTAATTGGTTTTGATTAATCAATTATAATTCTCAAATTAGACTATGTCTATTTGTGAATTTTTCACTAAGTAAGGGCGAAATTGTAAAGAAAGAGTTTATAGGGGCATATTTGTTAATTATGATACTTTGTATGGTTCAATTAATAAATATGATAAATGACAATATTATTTAATAATTATTTATAGTTATTAAATAGTTAGAATTGGCATTTAAATGGTTGAATTAGGAAATTGGCATTTTTGAGAAAATCAGATACAAAAGGTGTTAAAATTGCAAAATTGCAAAAAGCAAGGCCCAATCCACTAAGTTTAGGGCCAGCCACTTTTGTAGGAAATTTAAACTGATTTTTTCATTATTTTAATGCCATATAATTCAAATCTAACCCTAGTAGGAATGCTATAAATAGATAGTGAAGGCTTCAGGAAAATTACACTTTTCTTCTGACTTTTTCTATTCAGAAAAACTGAGCCTTCTCTCTCCCTATCTTTAGCTGACCACTCTCTCTCTTCTTCCTTAGAATTTCGAATCCTTAGTGATTTGAGTAGTGCCCACACACATCAAGTGATACCTCAATCATAGTGAGGAAGATCGTGAAGAAAGATCATCAGCAAAGGAGCTTCAGCATCAAAGATTCAGAGAAAGAGATCCAGGTTCAGATATTGATAATGCTCGCTACATAAAGGAATCAAGGGCTAGATATCTGAACGGAAGGAGTCATTATATTCCGCTGCACCCAATGTAAGGTTTCTTAAACTTTATATGTGTTTATTTCATCGTTTTAGAAAGTTCATATTTAGGATGTTAATAAACATACTTGTGAGTAGATCTAAGATCCTGGTAAAATAAATTCCAACAACTGGCCTCAGAGCCATGGTAATTGATCTACTTACATGTAATTTGGACTTTAAAACGATTGTTTGTATGTTCTTTGGATGGTATCATGTTGTATTGAGTGTTATTTGATGATTGATTGATGATTGTGAAATTTTCGTGAAAAATAATTGTTATTTCGGTTCTGGCATTATTTTTATTGGATAGTACGGAAAAAATTAAGCAAGTTAGCCTTTTACAGAACTCAATTTGGATTTTATTTGAATTAGTTATGATTTTTTGAAGATTTGACAAAATCGGGGCTGTGCTGATAGTTTCCTGCGATCGCAGAACTGTCCGTACAGTTTCGAATTTTTTCAATTTTCTTCAATTTTTCATACTTTTTCATGGAATTAACTTCCAATTTTTTGTATGGTTTTGTATATATACTATTACTATTCCTAATTCAATTCTAATTATCATTTTGAATTAATTTAAATTTTTTTTAATTTAATTCAAGATATTAGTGTAATTTGAATTTGAATAGAATTAGTATTTATCTTTTTGCTTAAAAATCTATCTTATTTTTAAATTTGATTATATTTTTTTTTTAAATTTAAGGTCAGATATTTTAAGATATTTATAATATCTTTTAAGATATTTAAAAATATCTTATCTTTTAAAGATATTTATAATATCTTTTAAGATATTTTAAAAATATCTTATCTTTTAAGATTTTTTAATTAAATCTTTTTAGATATTTTGACCATATTTAAATTTAAAATAAGATATTTATAATCATGTAATTTTAAATAGATATAAGATATTTTGCTAATTTTTTAAATTTTGTTATTTTATTTATTTAAATTACATTTAAAAATTTGAAAAAGATATTTATTTATCTTTTCTAATTTTTATTTATAAAATAACATTTAAAATTTAAAAGTAGTTAGCAAATTTTTGAAATGATATTTAGGTTGGTTGAAACCTAATTTTTCAAAAATTATAGGTTTAATTTTAAATTTTTTTTTAAATTTCGAATTTTTTTTAAATTTTTTTAAAAATTTTAAAAAATTTTTATTGTTTTTATTTTTATTTATTTAATTAATTATTTTCGAAATTAAATATTTATTTAAAATTAAATAAATCCTACATCCAACTATCCAGCTAACCTTGTTGCAGGAGTATGTGTTTTAGCTTATGTGTAAGTTTTTAAAACCTATTATTACTTGATTGCAAATAGCCATGGTTACTTTTTGCCGCATCTAATGATTCGATGGCTCCCTTGGTCAAGATAATAATTTGTAACAGGTATATTTACAATCTTCTTTCATCTGTGTATGACCTAGCAACATGATAGGACCCATCCAAAGTGTGCCTGTGTGAGCCTATGTGTTTAATTTTATTATATATGCATATAGGTTAATGTTGCTAAATAAAATGTCATAGTCATTGATAGATTTTATTTAGGCCCATTTAGTTTTGGGCTTATTCAATTAATAACAGTTGTTCTTATTAAGGTTAAATTCCTCTCTTTTGGGCCTTGTGTGAGAGTTGGGAGCCATAGAAGTGGGTACGACATACTGAACCCAAGACCCCTCACACAAACCACCCCAATTGTGAAGGCCCATTTGCCTGATTTGAACAACTGTACTAGGTTAATTACACTAGTTTAACCTAATAAAATTGATTAGCAACATAATTAATTTCATTTATTTTGAAATTAATTTAAGAAAATTATAGTTCAAAGAATTCTTTATTCTAAGCTAAACTATATGTATTTTCTTGTATTTAATTAAATATAGAATTATAACCATCTAGATTCTTTCTGGAACTTAATTTAAATTTTTCATTAAATATTCCTATTTAAGTTGATATTTAGTTATCTTCAACTTACCAACTTAAATCTGAATATCTTTTGAATTTCAAATTTCAAAATTAAGTTGAGGAATTTTAGGCATTGGTTATTAAGATTCTTTAGATATTTTTTTGAGTTAATATCTTTTCGAATATTAACTTAAAATAGAATATTTTCAAATTAAGTGGTTACAACTTAATTTTTGATATTTAATTAAATTTAAATTTGAAAAATATTTAAGTTCTAGATTTTTTCTAATACAACTTAAATTAGATATTTTTTCAAATTTTGTGGAAAAGATACTTAGTCAAATAAGATATTTTCTAGATAGTTATTTCTAGACTACTTATTATTTCTAATATTAAATAGGAAAATATTATACATTGTGAAATTAATTATTTAAATAATTAATTTTGGTACAATTTATTTTAAGTATATTTTTTTCCTAGTATTAAACTAGAGATTAATAATTAAGCCTCTCTACACTTAATTATTTATTTCTTGAATTTAATACATTTAATTAATTTGAAAATTAAATATCTAAGTTGATTTTATCATCATACTTAAATATTTCTTTTTCATGACATTTAATTAAATAGAAAATTATTTTTAGTTGAAATTTAATTTTTCAACTAAATTTAAATAATTTTCAAAATATATTTTTTCTTTATTTTATTAATCAATTTTCGAAATTGCATTTCTTAAATGCTAGAATTTCGAATTTTATCTTGAAAAATAGATTAAGTTGTAAATTAATTATTTTAATTAATTCTTGGATCAACTTAAATCAATGATTTTTTTTCATTTATTGATTAATTTAAAATAAATTGAATTAAAGTATATTATTAGAAATTGAATTAATTAGTCAAAGGAAAATCTAGATAGATGATATTTTTGCTTGAAGTATTTTTCTAGTGTATTTAATTACATAGAAAATTAATATTTAAGTTGATTTTCATCATCATACTTATATATTTGAAATTTTTCTTATATATTTAATTAAATAGGAAAATTATATTTTTTGTTGTAAATTAATTTTATTAATTAATTTTGGGCCAACATTAAATTAGAATAATTTTTCCAGGATTAATTTTTTATTTTAACATGCATTTTCGAAAATTGTATTCTTAAATACTTTAATTTTTCGAAATGCAATATATATTTAAAGAAAATTAAATTTGAGTTGTAAATTAATTTATATTAATTTTGTAACAGCTTAAATTGAATATTTTTCTAAATATTTATTGGAAATTATTACTAAGATGGAAATAATTCATCTAAGTAAAATTTATAAATATTAAATTAAAATTTATATTTAGAATTTTTCATTCTAAATTGGAAATTTTAAATAAATATATATTTAAAATAAATAAATTAAATAAAGAGAATCAAAGAAAATACAACTCACTTTAAATAATGAGCTTGATTATTATTAAGATATTCGATCTCCATTGTTGGTCTTACAAAAGTTAAATGTTTTCAATATAACCTCGAGACGCTAGACTTCGTCCCCCTATGGATGGTTATTCGTTGAACGCATTTAACACCGTAAGATTTCATTTGATAAGTGTTTTGTAAGTTTTCGTCTCTATTAGACTCTCCCCTACGGTGACTACTTAGAGATAAACTTATGAAACATGAAACAATGGTGGAAGCTCATAAAATGAGAATAACCTTGACTCTCGCCTACCGGGACAACGTTGGATTCTTATTTTGATCGAATAAAAGGTTGCTAGAATGGTTTCTATTTTAGATGAGCTGACAACTCTATTCAATAAATGATGCTTTGACTCTCGCCTACCGGACACTCGTATCGATTTGTTGAAAACCTTGGAAATTATTTAGGATTGTATGTTTTAGTATTTTCACTAGTCATTCCTACTTGCTATATGCTTATAATTTCTGAATTGTGTATGAATTTATATTGAACCATGTTATTTTCTGTTATTAAGTTGTAGTTTAATTTCGAATCTTCATTGTTGGTCTAACTTGGCTTGTTTATCTAATGAGATAAATCCCTAGTGGATTTTCACCATTAGACATACATAATAGTGTTAGATCTCGAAAGATAAATATTGTATATGCGACATCTAGCTGTTCATCAATTGATGACACCTTAGACTAGTATTTTTACGATATGAAACAAGAAGATTGTATAAATAAGATTACTTTGACTTTCGCTAATCGAAGCATCGTTGGATTCTTATTTTAAACGAAATTATCCTAATTCCTCTTAGCTTATTCATTTCGAATTAGCTTTAAAAACATATCATTGGACGAATGGTCTATAAATCATTTCATGTCATTTTATATGACGCATATGATTATAATCCCGAAATTCTATTCCCAATTGATATAAATCCTCAATCTTAGAAATTTCCTACTTGTATGGGCAAATCTGACTTAGAGTTTGTATTAGTAGTGCTGGTCCAAGATAGAATTACTCATTATATTTGGTATAAATTTAAGTCTTTGACTTTAATTTTAGATTCCAAATAGAAATTTTCTTAAATTTCTAATTCCGTAATACAATACGATTACACTTTCTCAAGTGTTTAATATCCATCTTTTATTAATGGATTAAAACTGTATGGAATGTGAGTTAGGTATTCTGTGACCAGGATCCACTTGAAGTATTCTAAGAACTCTTTGATGTAACTAAACCTATGTCATCATAGACACTACCACATTTTCTTAATCTATGGCATTTGTATCTTGTTCATAGTGGTTTTGACAAGATCAATCTCTGCAAAGAGTTAATATGCCTATATCCACCGAAAGTAGTTCATCTCATTCGCGAGATGGATGTACATTCAGGGGTGGATATGAGTTTTTCGTTGTATTCTTAAAACGATAACTCTAGATTATACCTTATGCAAAGAAATTTGAAATGTTTGAAAAATTTCATCAATTTCTAGCAATGGTTAAACACCATTAAGGTATGTGGTTAAAGATCTTGCGAACTGATAGGGGTGGAGAAATAGTTAGTAGATATGCAGTTCAAAGATCATTACATTGATTTTTGAATTATATCCAAACTTACCTCCCGTAAATTTCGATTTGCATATTGATGATTAGTTACTAGTCGTTGCCTAAGTCCTTCTATGGTAATACAATTTCAGAATGATGTAATGGTTGTATACTTAATGTAAATCATTACTAGATTCATGGATGACCTAATCAAAATCTTAAGAAAGGCTAGAACTGTTAACCATGGTTTGTTAGCTTTTCTAAGTGATTAGGGGTGGACCATCCCATTGTCAATAGATAAGAAAGTGTTTGTTCAAACAAATACTACTTTTCTAAGAAAATGACTAAGTCTGAAAACAAGTAGCAAATAAAGGAGATATTTAATTCTTGATTCCAAAAGTGTTCTATCATCTTATATGACATATGATGATCCCACTGCCTCTGTTGTCTTGTCACAACCAAAGAGGTTAATACCATTTAGTTTTCTTCGACATAATTCGCGGTACCTTGTCGTAGTGGGAGAGTTTCTAGGAACTCACCTTCTTATGACTTGGGAGACACAAGTGATTAAAATCCATTGTGAGTTTAAACAAGTAATGGATTGTCAAGATAAGAAACTAAGAAGAAAGCCAATAGAACTATGGTTTAATCCATTCACATGGAATGACCTAAAGTTTTCTATTTACAAGGACATAAAAGGAAATTTTCGTTAATAAGTCTATTCTATGGACTTAACAAAACTTCCTGTTCCTAGTATTATAGGTTTGAGTTTATCTAAACCTATGGCTTGTGGTATACCTGGTAATTACTTACTCTAATGCAAGCAACTTACTTTAGTAAGATGCTGAAGCATTTTCTTTCTAATGGCAATCTATAGAAGCTTCACAACTTCTTAGGCAAAGATTTTATTTCTCTAAGGAAAAGTCTTGACTATTCCAGAAAAGATAAAGCCATGAAAGAATTTCTTACATCAACAGTGAGAGGTCTTAGATATGCTTTTGTATGCCTTAGACCAGACACCTGCTGTTGAGTGGGAGTAATGAGTAGGTATCAGATTAATCCAGGAGAAGAACATTGGAAGACAATCAAGTAAATCCTAAGATAAAGAAGAGGAACTATATGTTAGTCTATAAGGGTGTGTTTAAAACTCTTAGACTACACCATATCAGATTTCGAAATTTGCCTATGTGCTAGTAAATATTTCTGATAAAATGGTGGTTACTCTGGGGGTGGAATAGTGATTTTGGAGAAGTGTAAAAACCTATCTGAAGTCTCTAGGTCTACCAGAGAGAGACTGAATGTTAAAGCTGCAGGAAAGGTACTTATTCAGTCTAAGGAAAGTTCTATACATCTTTGGCACCATTCCAAATTGCCTTAAACTACTAGTGTTAATTTCCTGATTAACCAAAAGTAGTTGCCAAAGATATAGAATCCAGTATCCCAAGAGAGTAAACATATAGAGAGGAATTTCACATTATCAATGATTTTGTGATTAAGGAAGAGTAATAGTGGAGAAAAGGTTGTGGTTAATTCAACCTTTCAGATCCTATTACGAGGAGTTTACTACTACTACACTTGATTTGTATATCAAGGTGTTGAGATTATTTGAAACGCACTTTTTGTTTTATATTAGTGCAAGTGGGAGTTTGTTGGGTTTTATGCCCTAAATAAAACTCATTTCAATATAATCAGATTTACTTATTAATATAGATCAGAAATAACATTTAATGTTGCATGGTTCACATGATTTATTTCATGATTATATGTACATAATGTATGAATTCATCTGGAACCCTTTTCACATACTTGATCCTGTTTATTGTGTCGTCAACACATTGGAAAGTAAACATGACTATGTGAATAAAGTTTCCTAGATTTATCAGACACAGGGTTTTACTGATATGATAATCTACAACAAGAGTTTACTTGTATTTGGAGAAATACTATGTTCTTTCCAGAACATTGGTTAAAGTAAAGCTCAGGTTGGATGCATGGAGTATGCATCGGAAGGGACCGATATTGAACTTTGACTTAGATTTATTAAACCTACCGTAATATCTATTCAAGTCAATATCGCCTAGTTGATCCTAGATCAAATGATCTTAATCCTGATATGATTAGGCTCAATCTCGAGAGGCTATTCGTGTTCTTTGATTTGTTAGTTAAGCCTACTTTTAGGTCAGGGTGATACGTACATTTTGGGAACACGGTAGTGCAATTGAGTGGGAGCGCTAGCATAAACATGGAATCTATAGCTTCTATCTGGCGAATAGTAAGCAAAGGATGATCTCCTTCGAGCTTGACCAAACGAACATAAATGGTGGAGTACTCATTTCACATAAGCTGAAATATCATTTATACGGGGTCAAGTATTTTAAGGAATAAATACATTGTAGGGTGTAACGGTAATTTAATCCCTTTACAGTGTAGATCATTCATATAGAGGATCATTGATCACATTAGGATTATAACAATGGATAACTAATGATGTGTCTATATGGTGGAACATATAGAGCATTCTATATACTGAGAGTGCAATTCTAAGTTCTATGCGTGGATTCAACGAAGAATTAATAAGTTAGTGAATTTTAGTGTTAAATTCTTGATCTACTTATTGGAAGCTCGGTTATATAGACCCATGGTCCCCCCACTAGTTGAGATAATATTGCTTGTAAGACTCATGTAATTGGTTTTGATTAATCAATTATAATTCTCAAATTAGACTATGTCTATTTGTGAATTTTTCACTAAGTAAGGGTGAAATTGTAAAGAAAGAGTTTATAGGGGCATATTTGTTAATTATGATACTTTGTATGGTTCAATTAATAAATATGATAAATGACAATATTATTTAATAATTATTTATAGTTATTAAATAGTTAGAATTGGCATTTAAATGGTTGAATTAGGAAATTGGCATTTTTGAGAAAATCAGATACAAAAGGTGTTAAAATTGCAAAATTGCAAAAAGCAAGGCCCAATCCACTAAGTTTAGGGCCAGCCACTTTTGTAGGAAATTTAAACTGATTTTTTCATTATTTTAATGCCATATAATTCAAATCTAACCCTAGTAGGAATGCTATAAATAGATAGTGAAGGCTTCAGGAAAATTACACTTTTCTTCTGACTTTTTCTATTCAGAAAAACTGAGCCTTCTCTCTCCCTATCTTTAGCTGACCACTCTCTCTCTTCTTCCTTAGAATTTCGAATCCTTAGTGATTTGAGTAGTGCCCACACACATCAAGTGATACCTCAATCATAGTGAGGAAGATCGTGAAGAAAGATCATCAGCAAAGGAGCTTCAGCATCAAAGATTCAGAGAAAGAGATCCAGGTTCAGATATTGATAATGCTCTGCTACAGAAAGGAATCAAGGGCTAGATATCTGAACGGAAGGAGTCATTATATTCCGCTGCACCCAATGTAAGGTTTCTTAAACTTTATATGTGTTTATTTCATCGTTTTAGAAAGTTCATATTTAGGATGTTAATAAACATACTTGTGAGTAGATCTAAGATCCTGGTAAAATAAATTCCAACAATCTCCACCATTTATTTTCGTTTGGTCAAGCTCGAAGGAGATCATCCTTTACTTACTATTCGCCAGATAGAAGCTATATATTCCATGTTTATGTTAGCGCTCCCATTCAATTGCACTACCGTGTTCCCAAAATGTACGTATCACCCAGACCTAAAACTAGGCTTAACTAACAAATCAAAGAACACGAATAGCCTCTTGAGATTGAACCTAATCATAACAGGATTAAGATCATTTGATCTAGGATCAACTAGGCGATATTGACTTGAATAGATATTACGGTAAGTTTAATAAATCTGAACCAACAATGGAGATCGAATATCTTAATAATAATAAAGCTCATTATTTAAAGTGAGTTGTATTTTCTTTGATTCTCTTTATTTAATCTATTTATTTTAAATATATATTTATTTAATTAAAATTTCCAATTTAGAATGAAAAATTCTAAATATAAATTTTAATTTAATATTTATAAATTGTACTTACATGGATATGAAAATAACATGAATTTCTTCCATCTTAGTAATAATTTCCAATAAATATTTAGAAAAATATTCAATTTAAGTTGTTACAAAATTAATTTAAATTAATTTACAACTCAAATTTAATTTTCTGTAAATATATAATGCATTTCGAAAAATTAAAGTATTCAAGGATACAATTTTCGAAAATGCATGTTAAAATAAAAAATTAATCCTGAAAAAATTATTCTAATTTAATGTTGGCCCAAAATTAATTAATAAAATTAATTTACAACAAAAAATATAATTTTCCTATTTAATTAAATATATAAGAAAAATTTCAAATATTTAAGTATCATGATGAAAATTAAAAAATATATTTTGAAAATTATTTAAATTTAGTTGAAAAAATAAATTTCAACTAAAAATAATTTTCTATTTAATTAAGTGTCATGAAAAATAAATATTTAAGTATCATGATGAAAATCAACTTAGATATTTAATTTTCAAATTAATTAAATGTATTAAATTCAAGAAATAAATAATTAAGTGTAGAGAAGGCTTAATTATTAATCTCTAGTTTAATACTAGGAAAAATATACTTCAAATAAATTGTACAAAAATTAATTATGTAAATAATTAATTTCCCAATGTATAATATTTTCCTATTTAATATTAGAAATAATAAGTAGTTTAGAAATAACTATCTACAAAATATCTTATTTGACTAAGTATCTTTTCCACAAAATTTGAAAAATATCCAATTTAAGTTGTATTAGAAAAAATCTAGAACTTAAATATTTTCAAATTTAAATTTAATTAAATATCAAAAATTAAGTTGTAACCACTTAATTTGAAAATATTCCATTTAAGTTAATATTCGAAAAGATATTAACTTAAAAAATATCTAAAATATTCTATTTTAAGTTAATATTCGAAAAGATATTAACTTAAAAAATATCTAAAGAATCTTAATAACCAATGCCTAAAATTCCTCAATTTAAGTTTGAAATTTTAAATCCAAAAGATATTCAGATTTAAGTTGGTTAGTTGTAGATAACTAAATATCAACTTAAATAGGATTATTTAATGAAAAATTTAAATTAAGCTCCAGAAAGAATCTAGATGGTTATAATTCTATATTTAATTAAATACAAGAAAATACACATAGTTTAGCTTAGAATAAAATTCTTTAAACTATGATTTTCTTAAATTAATTTCAAAATAAATGAAATTAATTATGTTGCTAATCAATTTTATTAGGTTAAACTAGTTTAATTAACCTAGTACAGTTATTCAAATCAGGCAAATGGGCTTTCACAATTGGGGTGGTTCATGTGAGGGGGTGCTGGGTTCAGTATGTCGTACCCACTTCTATGGCTCCCAACTCTCACACAAGGCCCAAAAGAGAGGAATTTAACCTTAAAATGAACAACTGTTATTTAATTGAATAGGCCCAAAAACTAAATGGGCCTAAATAAAATCTATCGAGAACTATGATAATTTATTTAGCAACAACAACCTATATGCATCTATAATGAAATTAAACACATAGGCTCACACAGGCACACTTTGGATGGGTCCTATCATGTTGCTAGGTCATACACAGATGAAATAAGATTGTAAATATACCTTTTATTTACTTGACCAAGGGAGCCATCAAATCATTAGATCTGGAAAAAAGTAACCATGGCTATTTTCAATCAAGTAATAATAGGTTTTGAAAACTTACAAACAAGCTAAAACACATACTCCTGCAACAAGGTTAGCTGGATAGTTGGATGTAGGATTTATTTAATTTTAAATAAATAATTTCAAAAAAAAAATAATTAATTAAAAAAAATATTTTCGAAAATTTAACAAAAAAATTAAAAATTTGAAAAATTACGAAATTTAAAAAAATAATTAAAATTAAACCTATAATTTTAAAAAACTAGGTTTCAACCAACCTAAATATCATTTCAAAATTTGCTAACTACTTTTAAAAATTTAATTTTATTTTATAAATAAAAATTAAATAAAAAATTAAAAAAGATAAATGAATATCTTTTTCAGATTTTAAATGTAATTTAAATAAATAAAATAACAAAATTTAAAAGTTAGCATAATATCTTACATCTATTTAAAATTACTTGATTATAGTTATCTTATTTTAAATTTAAATAAGGTCAAATTATTTAAAAAAAAGATTTAATTTAAAAATTTAAAATCTGACCTTAAATTTAAAAATAAGATAAGATACAATCAAATTTAAAAATAAGATAGATAATTAAGCAAAAAAAGATAAATACTTACTATTTTTAAATTCAAATTACACTAATATCATGAATTAAATTTAAAAATATTAATAAATTTAATTATGATAATTAGAATTGAATTAGGAATAGTAAATGTATAAATACAGAACTACACAAAAAATCGGAAGTTAATTCCATGAAAAAGCATGAAAAAACGAAGAAAAACGAAAGAACTGCAAGTTGTACGGACGGGATGCTGTTTGGGCGTGCAAACTCGGTGCAGGAGGAAATCAGCATAATTTTCGCGCGCGCAGGTGGTGCAACGACACAACCCGATTTTTTCGAAACTTCAAAAAATCATAACTAATTGAAATTTAGTTCTGTAAAAAAGTAACTTGCTTAATGTTTTCCATACTATCCAATAAAAATAATTTCAGAAACAGATATTCAATTATTTTTCACGAAAATTCAAAAACATCAATCAATCATCAAATAACATTCAATACAGCATGATACCATCCAAAACATCAAACAATCGTTTTAAAGTCCAAATTTCTTGCAAGCAAATCAATTACCATGGCTCTGAGGCCAGTTGTTGGAAATTGTTTTACCAGGATCTTAGATCTACTCACAAGTATGTTGATTAACACCCTAAATATGAACTTTCTAAAACGATGAAATAAACACATATAAAGTTTAGGAAACCTTACATTGGGTGCAGCGGAATAATATGACTCCTTCCGTTCAAATATCTAGCCCTTGATTCCTTTCTGTAGCAGAGCATTATCAATATCTGAACCTGGATCTCTTTCTCTGATTCTTTAGTGTTGAAGCTCCTTCTTGCTGAAAGTCTTTCTTCACGATCTTCCCCACTATGGTTGAGGTATCACTTGCTGTGTGTGGGCACTAGTCTTACACTAAGAATTTCGAAATTCAAGAGGGAAGAAAGAGAGAGGGAGTGGTCGGCCAGATAGGGAGAGAGAAGGCTCAGTTTTTTCTGAATCAGAAGTGTAGAAAATTTAGTGTAAATTTCCTGAAGCCTTCACTACCTATTTATAGCATTCCCCTAGGGTTAGGTTTGAATTATTTGGCATTAAAATAATGAAAATATCAGTTTAAATTCCCTACAAAAGTGGCCGGCCATGCATAGTGGATTTGGGCGTCACTTTTTGCAATTTTGCAGTTTTATCTTTTCTGAATCTGATTTTCTCAAAAATGCCAATTTTCTAATTCAACCATTTAAATGCCAATTCTAACTATTTAATAACTATAAATAATTATTAAATTATATTGTCATTTATCATATTTATTAATTGAACCATACAAAGTATCATAATTAACAAATATGCCCCTAAAACTCTTTCTTTACAATTTTGCCCTTACTTAGTGAAAAATTCACAAATAGACGTAGTCTAATTTGAGAATTATAACTGATTAATCAAAACCAATTATATGAGTCTTACAAGCAATATTATCTCAACTAGTGCGGGGACCATGGGTCTATATAACCAAGCTTCCAATAAGTAGATCAAGAATTTATCACTAAAATTCACTAACTTATTAATTCTTCGTTGAACCCACGCATAGAACTTAGACTTGCACTCTCAATATATAGAATGCTGTATATGTTCCACCATATAGACACATCATTAGTTATCCATTGTTATAATCCTAATTTGATCAATGATCCTCTATATGAATGATCTACACTGTAAAGGGATTAGATTATCGTTACACCCTATAATGTATTTAATCCTTAAAACACTTAACCCCGTATAAATGATATTTTAGCTTATGTGAAATGAGATCTCCACCATTTATTTTCGTTTGGTCAAGCTCGAAGGAGATCATCCTTTACTTAATTGCACTACCATGTTCCCAAAATGTACGTATCACCCAGACCTAAAAGTAGGCGTAACTAACAAATCAAAGAACACGAATAGCCTCTTGAGATTGAAACTAATCATAACAGGATTAAGATCATTTGATCTAGGATCAACTAGGCGATATTGACTTGAATAGATATTACGGTAAGTTTAATAAATCTAAGTCAAAGTTCAATATCGGTCCCTTCCGATGGATACTCCATGCATCCATTCTGAGCTTTACTTTAACCAATGCTCTAGAAAGAACATAGAATTTCTCCAAATGCAAGTAAACTCTGCTGTAGATTATCATATCAGTAAAATCCTACGTCTGATAAATCTAGGAAACTTTATTCACATAGTCATGTTTATTTTCCAATGTGTTGACAGCACAATAAACAGGATCAAGTATGTGAAAAGGGTTTCAGATGAATTCATACATTATATACATATAATCATGAAATAAATCATGTGAACCATGCAACATTAAATGTTATTTCTGATCTATATTAATAAGTAAATCTGATTATATTGAAATGAGTTTTATTTAGGGCATAAATCCAACACTTAATCCTGATATGGTGAGGTTCGATCTCAAGAGTATTATACATGTTCTTTGATTTGTTAGTTAAGCCTACTTTTGGGTCAGGGTGATACGTACATTTTGGAAACATGATAGTATAATTGAGTGGGAGTGCTAACATAATTATGGAATCTATAGCTTCTATCTGACAAATAGAAATTAAAGGATGATTTCCTTTGAGCTTGACCAAACGAAAGTAAATGATGGAGTACTCATTTCACTTAGCTGAAATATCATTTATACGGGGTTAAGTGTTTTAAGGATAAAATACATTGTAGTGTGTTTCGGTAATCAAATCCCATTACAGTGTAGATCATCTATATAGAGGATCGTTGATCAAATTAGGATTATAACAATGGATAACTAATGACATATCTATATCGTGGAACATATAGAGCGTTCTATATACAGAGACTGCAATTCTAAGTTCTATGCGTGGATTCAACAAAGAATTAATATGTCAGTGAATTTAAGATAGAAGTTCTTGATCTACTGATTGGAAGCTCGGATATATAGACCCATGGTCCCCATACTAGTTGAGACCATACTGCTTGTAAGACTCAATTAATTGATTTTGATTAATCAATTATAATTCGAAAGTTAGACTGTGTCTAGTTTACGAATTTTCACTAAGCAAGGGCGAAATTGTAGAGAAAAGAGATTCTAGGTTTATTTATTAATTAAGAGACATTATATGTCTAATTAATAAATATATTAAATGACAATATTATTTTATAATTAATTTTTAGTTATTAAATAATTAGAATTGGCAGTTAAATGGTTAAATTGGAAAATTGGCATTTTTGAGAAAATGAGATGGAAAAATGACAAAATGGCAAAATTGCAAAGTGGGCCCTATCCACAATCCATGGCCGGCCACACTTAGTTTATTTTACCATTTATTTTTTCATTATTTTAATGCCAAATAATTCTAACCGAAAGCTAGGTGGTTACCTATAAATAGATAGTGATGGCTCACATTCAAACTTAACTTTTTGTGAACTTTGACACATGAAAACTGAGCCTCTTTCTATTTACCCTAGCCGCCACTTCTTCTTCTCTTTGCCTCTTAGATTTTTTGAACCTTGAGTGAATGAGTGAGTGCCCACACACATCAAGTTGTATCTCAATCATATTGTGTAAGATTGTAGGAGAATTCCAAACAACAAGAAGGAGGATCAGCATCAAAGGAAGGAGAGAAAGAGATCCAGGTTCAGATTTTGGTGATGCTCTGCTACAGAAAGGAATCAAGGGCTAGAGATCTGAACGGAAGGAGTCATTATATTCCGCTGCTCCCAATCTAAGGTTTACTAAACTTTATACGTGTTTATTTCATTGTTTTAGAATTCATATTATGATGTTAGTGAAACATACTTGTTAGTAAATCTAGATCCTGGTAAATTATTTAAAACAACTGGCCTCAGAGCCATGATAATGTTTTACTTTCATGAATTATGAATTAAAACGATGTTTTGTGTTGATTTGGATGGTTTCATGTGGTTTATGTGCTTATTTGATGATAGTTTAGAAATCGCAGTATTTGTTACTGAAATATTTTTTATTTCGATCTAGAATTATTTTTTCTGGAAAGTAGAGGAAACATTAATAAATTTAGGATTTTACAGAACCTAATTTGGTTTTTTTATGAATTAGTTATGATTTTTTTAATATGAATGAAAATATCTGGTTTCGGGATGCATACACGCGCGCATGAGGACAGGTGCGGCTCGCTCGGACAAAATTCGCTTCAAACAACTAGCATGTCCGAAGCTTGCCCTATTCCGTCCATGTCCCTCGGTAAGATAGGCTGCATACAACCTTGATGCTCGGTCAAATGGGCAATGCATACCCCTGTGCACCAAACTTGTTTTCTTCATAACTTTTGATTCAAAAACCGTTTTTCATTGAAACAAAAGCTAATTTTTGGTAGAATTTTGTGTAGAATCTAAATTTTCAATCAAAAATCTAATTGTCAGAATAAATTAAATTTTTTTTTAAATTAATTAAAATTAGTTTCTATTATTAGTAGGCTTTGAATTTTGAAAATTTGATTTCTTACAAAGGAGCCTTATGGTTAATTTTGAAATTTTAGATTATTTTATTTATTTTAATTATAAGATCAGATATTATTTTTTTATTAAATTTTAAATGATCTTACTTTGATATTAAAATATTATCTTTTTAAAATAATCTTGTACTAATTTCAAAATTTGCTAACCATATCATATCTTTTTCAAATTTGTTATTTTCAAAATATATTTTATTAATTAAAATTATAAGATTAGGAATATGTTAGGTTTAACATTTTATCTTATTACACATTTTTTTATGAAAATTATATTTTGGCAAAAATAACATGAAATTTGAAAAATTTGTTAGTTTAGTTTGAATAGATATTTTAGGGTTTCAAACCATAAATTTGTCAAACTTATTATTATTATTTTTTTAAAAAAAATATTCTGACCATATAAAATATATTATTTTTCAATTAGTTTATTTATGTAATATTTAAATTTATTAAATTATAAGACTTAGAATATAATAATGAAATATCTCAATTTAAAATTCAAGATATTTTATTATATTATCTTATTAGAAATTTTAAATAAATTTAAATTTTGAATAAACTTGATATTACAAAAATTCGTTAGATATTTTTGATTTTTTGTTAGATTTTAAGAAATTTAGGAATTTGTTGAATTTTGATTTTTTTTTTTTTCAAAATTCTAGTTATTTGTATTGTAGTTAAGATATTTATTTCAAAATTTATTTTTTAAAAATTTTAAAATTGAGATATTTTAGCTTACTTTCCAGATATTCCAGATTAGTTATTTGTTTGTATTGTTTGATTATATTATTATGTATTCAATTTTTTTTTTACAAACCTATTATTTATTTGATCTAAATTGCTATGATTAACTGGTTGACAAATCCAATGATCTGATTTTAATCATAGTCCAATTGTCAATAGATCTTATAAATAATTTGTAACATGTAATTTTTGCTATTTCTTTCATCTGTGTAAACCTAGTAACATGATAGGGCTCATCTAAATTATTTGACCTGTGTGAGCCTATGAGTTTGCTATTGGGCTTAGATGCATATAGGAAGCCCATTTAAGTTTTACTAAGTAAATGGACTAGGTTGCTAAAATAAATTTGACATAAGTAAATTTATTTAAGCCCAATTAGATTTGGGCTTATTCAATGAATAACAATTATTTATTTAAAGGTTAAATTTCCCCATTTTGGGCCTTGTGTGAGAGTTGGGGGCCAATAGAAGTGGGTACGACATACTGAACTCAGCTCCCCCTCACATGAACTACCCCAATTGTGAAGGCCCATTTGCCTTATTTAAATAATTGTATTAGGTTAATTATATTAGTCTAACCTAATTAAAATTGAATTAGCAACATAATTAACTTTTAAAATATATGAAATTTATTTTTCATTGAATATTTTAAAGTTAATTTTAGAAAAACACTTGGTGAATTAAATTATTCTAGATAGTTATTTCTAGAAATAGTTATTTTTTCTAATTTTTAATTAGGAAAGTATCATAGATTGTGAAATTAATTGTTTAATAATTAATTTTGGTACAATCTAACTTAAGTATATTTTTCCTAGTATTAAACTAGAATTAACAATTAAGTCTCCTCTATACTTAATTATTTATTTCTTGAATTTAATATATTTAATTAAATTGAAAATTTAAATATTTAAGTTGATTTTCATCATGATACTTAAATATTATTATTTTCATGTTATTTAACTAAAATTGAAAATTATTTTATGTTTGAAATCTTATTTCAGAATAACTTAAATTTGAATAATTTTCAAAATATATTTTATTTTATTTTATTAATGTTTTTCTCACAATTTCGAAATTGCATTTCTTAAATGCAGAAATTTTGAATTTTATTTGAAAAATAGATTAAAGTTGAAAATTATTTATTTTAATTTTGGACCAACTTAAATCAATGATTTTTTCATTTAATGATTAATTAAAATAACTGAAGTAAAATATATTTAATTAGAAAATGAATTAATTGGTCAATGAAAGTCTAGATAGATATTATCTGTTTTGCTTGAAGTATTTTTCTACTGTATTTAATTAAATAGAAAATTAATATTTAAGTTGATTTTCATTATGATACTTAAATATTTGAAATTTTTCTTATATATTTAATTAAATAGGAAAATTATATTTTTTGTTGTAAATTAATTTTATTAATTAATTTTGGGCCAACATTAAATTAGAATAATTTTTTCCATGATTTATTTTTATTTTATTTTAACTAGCAATTTCAAAAATTGTATTCTTAAATACTTCAATTTTTCGAAATGCAATATTTATTTATAGAAAATAAAATTTGAGTTGTAAATTAATGTAAATTAATTTTGAAACAACTTAAATTGAATATTTTTCTAAATATTTATTGGAAATGATTACTAAGATGGAAATAATTCATGTTATTTTCATATCCATCTACGTAAAATTTATAAATATTAAATTAAAATTTATATTTAGAATTTTTCATTCTAAATTAGAAATTTTTAATTAAATAAATATATATTTAAAATAAATTGATTAAAATAAATATTAGAAGAAAATACACTTAAATAATGAGCTTTATTATTAGGACATTCGATCTCCATTGTTGGTTTTACATAGCTTTTGTTTTAGTGAGTAATCCTCCCTAATGGAGGAACGTTCATTAGCAAGTTAGCACCGTTTAATCTCGAAAGATAAGTATATTTGTAAGTATTTTATATGGTATTGATCACCCTAATGGTGGCGACTGTATTTGACTTACAAAATATGAAACAATGGTGGAGGCTCATAAGATAGAATAGCCTTGACTCTCGCCTAAATGGAACAACGCTGGATTCTAATCTTGATCGAATAAAAAGTTGCTAGAATGTTTATCATTTTAGATGAGCTGACAACTCCATTCAATGGATGGTAGCTTTGACTCTCGCCTAAACAGGACACTGATATCAGTTTGTTGAAAACCTTGGAAATTATTTAGGATTGTATGTTTTTGTATTTTCACTTATCATTCCTACTTGCTATATGTTTAATAATTTTTGAATTGTGTATGAATTTATATTGAACCATGTTATTTTCTGTTATTAAATTGTAGTTTAATTTTGAATCTTCATTGTTGGTCTAACTTGGTTTGTTTTTCTAATGAGATAAATCCCTAATGGATTTTCACCATTAGACATACATAATAGTGTTAGATCTCGAAAGATAAATATTGTATATGCAACATCTAGCTGTTCATCAATTGATGACACCATAGACTAGTATTTTACAATATGAAACAAAAAGATTGTATAAATAAGATTAGTTTGACTCTCGCTAATCGGAGCATCGTTAGATTCTTATTTAAATACTAAATTATCCTAATTCCTCTTAGCTTATTCATGACGAATTAGCTCAATAACATATCATTGGATGAATGGTCTATAAATCATTTCATGTCATTCTACGAAATTTAATGACGCATATGATTATATTCCCGAAATTCTATCCCAAAATGATATAAATTCTCAATCTTAGAAATCTCCTACTAGTATGGGCAAATCAAACTTAGACTTAAATTAGTAGTGGTGGTCCAAGAAAGAATTACTCATTATATTTAGTATAAATTTAAGTCTTTAACTTTAAATTTTAGATTCCAAATAATTTTTTTTAATACAATACAGTTTCACTTTCACAAGTGTTTAATAACCATTTTCTATCAATGGATTCAAACTGTATAGAATATGAGTTTAGTATTCTGTGACCAGGATCCACTTGCACTATTCTAACAACTCTTTGATGTAACTAAACCTAAGTCCTCTAAAAGACACAACCACACATTTTTTTAATCTATGGCATTTGTATCTTGTTCATAGTGGTTTTGACAAGATCATTCTCTGCAAAGAGCTAACATGCCTATATCCACTGAAAGTAAGTTCATCTCATTTGCAGATGGATGTATATTGAGGGGTGGATATGAGTTTATCGTTATATTCTTAAAACGATCACTCTAGATTATACCTTATGCAAAGAAATTTGAAATGTTTGAAAAATTTCATGAATTTCTAGCAATGGTGAAAAACCGTTAAGTTAAGTGGTTAAAGATCTTGCTAACTGATAGGGGTGGAGAAATAGTTAGTAGATATGCAGTTCAAAGATCATTAAATTGATTTTTCAATTATATGCAAACTTACCTCCCCAAAAATTTCGATTTGCATATTGATGATTAGTTACTAGTCGTTGCCTAAATCCTTCTATGGTGATACAATTTCATAATGATGCAATGGTTGGGTACTTAGTGTAAATCATTACTAGATTCATGGATGACCTAATCAAAATCTTAAGAAAAGCTAGAACTGTTAACCATGGTTTATTAGCTATTCTAAGTGATTAGGGGTGGACCATCCCGTAGTCATTAGATAAGAAAGTGTTTGTTTAAACAAATACCTTTTTTCTAAGAAAATGACTAAGTCTGAAAAGTAGCAAATAAAGGAGATATTTTTTTCTTGATGCCAAAAGTATTCTATCATCTTATTCCATATGACGATCCCATTGTCTCTATTGTTTTGACACAACCGAAGAGGTCAATACCATTTAGTTTTCTTAGACATAATTCACGGTACCTTGTCGTAGTGGGAGAGTTTCAAGGAACTTCACTTCTTATGACTTGGAAGAAACTAGTGATTAAAATCCATTGTGAGTTTAAACATGTAATGGATTGTCAAGATAAGAAACTAAGAAGAAAAGCCAATAGAACTATGGTTTAATCCATTCACATGGAGTAACCTCCATTTTTTCTATTACAAGGACATAAAAGGAAACTTTCGTTTATAAGTCTATTCAATGGACTTTACAAAACATTCTGTTCCTAGTATTATAGGTTTGAGTTTATCTAAACCTATGGCTAGTTGTATCCCTGGTAATTACTCACTCTAATGCAAGCAACTTACTTTAGTAAGATGCTGAAGCATTTTCTTTCTAATGGCAATCTATAGAAGCTTCTTGACTTTTAGGCTTAGATTTTATTTATCTAAGGAAAAGTCTCAACTATTCCAGAAAATATAAAGCAATGAAAGAATTTATTAAATTAACAGTGAGAGGTCTCAGATATGCTTTTGTATGCCATAGACCAGGCACCTGCTGTTGAGTGGGAGTAATGAGTAGGTATCAGATTAATCCAGGATAGGAACATTGGAAGACAATCAAGTAAATCTTAAGATTAAGAAGAGGAACTATATGTTAGTTAATAAGGGTTTCTTTAAAACTCTTAGACTACACCACATCAAGATTTCGAGACTTTCCTTTGTGCTAGAAAGTCTGCTGATAAGATGGTGATTACTCTGGGGGTGGAGTAGTGATTTTGGAGAAGTGTAAAAACCTTTCTAAAGTCTCTTAGTCTACCAGAGAGAGACTGAATGTTAAAGTTGCAGGAAAGGTACTTATTCAGTCTAAGGAAAGTTCTATACATTTGTGGCACCGTTCCAACTTGTCTTAACTACTAGTGTTATTTCCTAATAACCAAAAACTAGTTGCCAAAAGTATAGAATCCAGTATCCCAAGAGAGTAGACATATAGAGAGGAATTTCACATTATCAAGGATTTTGTGATTAAGGAAGAGTAATGGTGGAGGAAAGGTTGTGGTTAATTCAACCTGTCAGATCCTATTACGAGGAGTTTACTACTACTACACTTGATTTGTATATCAAGTTGTTGAGATTATTTGAAATGCACATTTTGTTTTATATTAGTGCAAGTGGGAGTTTGTTGGGTTTTATGCCCTAAATAAAACTCATTTCAATATAATCAGATTTATTAGTTAATAAAGATCAGAAATAACATTTTATTGTTGCATGGTTCACAAGATTTATTTCATGATTATATGTACATAATGTATGAATTCTATTTAAGTCCAGAACATATGAATTTGTTAATGATTATACTGTTGTCACACAGTGGAATATAATCTTAATTATATGTTCGAAAGTTTATTCCCTGATTTGTTAGTTCACTGGATTTAGACTGACATGATAATCAACAATAGGTATTCTTACACCTTGGATAAGTGTTATATCCTTTCCAGGGCGTTGGCAAAGTTTACCAGCATCGGATGTATGGAGTATACATTGGAAGGGACCGATATTGAACTTTGATTAGATATATTAAAATTTACCGTAATATCTATTCAATTCAATATCATCCGTTGATCCTAGATTAAATGATCTTAATCCTGATATGGTTAGGTTCGATCTCAAGAGTATTATACATGTTCTTTGATGTGTTAGTTAAGCCTACTTTTGGGTGAGGGTGATACGTACATTTTGGGAACATGATAGTATAATTGAGTGGAAGCGCTAACATAAATATGGATTCTATAACTTCTATAGAAATTTAGAAGTGAAACGATGATATCCTTCAAGCTTGGCTAAACAGAGATAAATGGTTGAGATCTCATTTCACTTCGCTGAAATATCATTTATACGGGGTTAAGTGTTTTAAGGATAAAATACAATGTAGGGTGTTTCAGTAATCTAATCACTTTACAGTGTAGATCATCTATATAGAGGATCGTTGATCAAATTAGGATTATAACAATGGATAACTAATGACGTCTCTATATCCTGGAACATATAGAGCGTTCTATATACAGAGAGTGCAATTCTAAGTTCTATGCGTGGATTCAACGAAGAATTAATAAGTCAGTGAATTTAAGATATAAGTTCTTGATCTACTTATTGGAAGCTCGGATATATTAACCCATGGTCCCCATACTAGTTGAGACCATACTGCTTGTAAGACTTAGTTAATTGATTTTGATTAATCAATTATAATTCTAAAGTTAAACTATGTCTAGTTTATGAATTTTCACTAAGCAAGGGTGAAATTATAAAGAAAAGAGATTCTAGGTTTATTTATTAATTAAGAGACTTTATATGTCTCATTAATAAATATATTAAATGAAAATATTATTTAATAATTAATTTTTAGTTATAAAATAATTAGAATTGGCATTTAAATGGTTAAATTTGAAAATTGGCGTTTTTGAGAAAATGGGATGGAAAAATGACAAAATGGCAAAATTGCAAAGTTGGCCTAATCCACAATCCATGGCCAGCCACACTTATTGTATTTTTCCATTTATTTATTCATTATTTTAATGCCAAATAATTCTAACCTAAACCTAGGTGGTTACCTATTGCTAGATAGTGATGGCTCACATTCAAACTTAACTTTTTGTGAACTTTGTCAGATGAAAACTGAGCCTCTTTCTATTTAACCTAGCCGCCACTTCTTCTTCTCTTTTCCTCTTCAATTTTTTGAACCTTGATTGAATGAGTGAGTGCCCACACACGTCAAGTGTTATCTCAATCATAGTGTGTAAGACTGTAGGAGAATTTCAAACAACAAGAATGAGGATCAGCATCAAAGGAAGGAGAGAAAGAGATCTAGGTTCAGATCTTGGTGATGCTATGCTACAGAAAGGAATCAAGGGCTATAGATCTGAACGGAAGGAGTCATTATATTCCACTGCACCCAATGTAAGGTTTCCTAAACTTTATATGTGTTTATTTCATTGTTTTAGAATTCATATTAGGATGTTAATGAAACATACTTGTTAGTAAATCTAGATCGTGGTAAAATATTTCCAACAGACTACTCTATTTAATGGATGGTATCTTTGACTCTCGCCTAAACGAGATACTGGTATCAGCTTGTTGGAATCCTTGGAAATTATTTAGGATTGTATGTTTTAGTATTTTCACTTGTCATTCGTACTTGCTAAGTGCTAATAATTTCTAAATGTGTATGATTTTGTATTAAACGTTACTTGATTTCTATTTATTGATACTTGTAGTACCCAATATGACTATGAACAACCCCATGGTGTCACTGTCGATTGACAACAAGCTCTCTAGAGCTAACTTTGTCAATTAAAGAGAGAACATTAATATTGCTCTCATTGGTGAAAATGCCCTATTTTTGTTGATTGAAGAGGCTCCTGAGCAGCTAGGTGAGAATGCGACAAAGGTAGTCAAGGAAAAGTTTGAGCGTTGGAAAAATGCTAACAACAAAGCTCGATACTTTATGTTGTCTAGCATGGTCGATACCTTACAAACAAGGTTTGCCAATACTCTCACAGTTGCAGATATCATGAACCAGTTGACTGAATTGTTTAGGATGGCGTCAATTCAAGCTCATTTTGAGGCGACCAAGAATTTCATCAATGCACGGATGAAACCTCATCAAAACTTGCGTGATCACCTGCTCCAAATGACTAGTTACTTCCAAGAGGCTGAGAATCATGGAGCTATTATCATCAGACAACTCAAGTGAGTTTGATCTTGAATAGTTTGACTCCAGCTTTTCTGCCCTTTACATCAAATTATGTCATGAACAAGTTGAATTTAGACTTCCACGAGTTAATCAACAACCTTCAGACATTTGAAAATTTGATTGGAGGACCACAGAAAGGAGGAACTAAAGCTCCTAGTTCTTACACTGCTAATGGTATGGCTAAGGCTGAGGCAAACTTTGCCTTTGCTTCAAAACCCAGTAAAAAGAAGAATTGGAAGAATAGCAAGAAGCCTCTTAAAGCTATTAAAAGGGCTAATAAGGAAAAGGCTGCTAATCAAGATGCAAAGCAAAAAGGAAAGTCCTTATATTGCAACGAAAAGGGCCACTGGAAACCCCAGTGTCTTAAGTTTTTGGCAAAGAAACAAGGTATTTCTATTTATGCTATAACCTCATGTGTTTTAGAGAATTATTATCCCTTTGGTTTATTAATTATGGATCTATTAACCATGTTTGTTTTCTTCTTATTTCAGCTCCAGCTGCTTAAACTTTGATTTTTATCCTAGCGAGTTGAGTCGGAAGGTTGGACAGAAGGGTGGAGATTGTCCATGTGATATCCCGATAAGCCTAATGGTAAATAATTAGGGTTTATATTTATATTTTGGGATAATTAGGTAATAAGTGAGATTATGATCTTACTAATCTAGTTCAATATAAATTTGGAAATTTGCTATAAGTGAGTAAATAAGTCTAATTTATAAATTTTGGAGATTTATATAGCATGTGTGAATGAAATATGAGTTATATGTGGAATAAAAATATTTTTCAGGTTCGGCGACCTTGGAGACTCGATCGGGTGCTAAAAATGTCATAACAAATTCAATTGATAGAATTAATGGGAATATTGTGATAAGTTAATAATGCTGATATTGGAACAATTAAGAGTGTGCCGAATTTAGTTTAATGCCTTAGAAGTAGAAATTCTTAGTGGCTAAGAAATGATAGGATAACCATTAATAAAAATTATTATTAATATATATTATAATAATAATATTATTATGCTGTTATTATTATTATTATTAATATATTAATATATTATACTATTATTAACGTTTATATATATATATGTTTAGCTATATATGAAAACCTGCCAGCTTTTTTACAGTTTGAGAACGAATTTGGTTCGATCACTTCGGTAGGAATCAAATATGAATGGAAGCCAATTTCTTGCTCACATTGTTCTGGTATAGGTCATGCTGCAGCAGATTGTAAGAAGAAGGTGGGAGGGCAGCAGCAATGGATTATTAAAAAAGACAACAGGAAGCAGCCACAGGTAGATGAAGAGGGCTTTACCAAAGTACATAGCAGAAAAAATACTGCTAACCGTGAGAAGGGAGCAACTGAAACTAATGGGGTGATAATGAAGAACTCATTCCAGGGGCTTGAAGAAGATGAAATCACAGAAAATGCAGAGGAGAATATGCCTACTGAGATAGTCAAGACAGGAGAGGGGGGAGCACCCTCTCTGTCTAATGGATAAGTTACTTTGCTGGAACGTTCGAGGGACCAACAGCCAACATAAACAACAGCTGATAAAGCAATTTGTCAATATTCAAAAAAGTTGATTTCGTTGGTCTTCTCGAAACAAGAGTTAAGGCTCCAAAATTTGGAACCTTATACTCAAATGTGTTTGCAAATTGGTGTTTCTCTACTAATATAGCGTGACATGCGGGTGGGAAGATAGTCATAGCTTGGAACCGTTGGAGATTTACAGTTGACATTCTTAAATGCACTAGTCAATTAATGCATTTAAGGATGACAACTGTAGAAGGGTTTGACAGTTTTGTTACCGTGGTATATGCTGCTAATGATCGAGCTACAAGGAAAATTTTATGGAAAGATCTGTGTGATTTGAGAACAGGTGGTAATTGGGTTGTAATGGGGGACTTCAATTTCATTTTGGCTAAAGATGAAAGGATTGGTATTAGGACCAAGACTTATCCTGACACTGAGTTCCTTCAATGTGTTAACCATTGTCAATTGGAAGATGTCAAATCAAGTGGGAATTTCTTCACTTGGACAAACAAGCAGCATGGGCATGACAAAATTTTTTCAAAGATAGATCGGATCATGGGCAATCAAACATGGATTAACAAATATGAGTTTGCTGAAGCTGTCTTTCTCAATGAACGTCTTTTTGATCATACTCCGGGTATTTTATCAATTTATCCTAATGTGGTGAGTGGAAAGAAACCTTTTAAGTACATTAGGATGTGGAAATCTCATCCTAAGTATGATACTAGCTTGAAAGATGTGTGGAAGCAACATGAAAGGGGATCCAAAATGTTTCAAGTAGTGACTAAATTGAAGCAATTTAAAGTGAGACTCAAGGAGATTAATAAAGATGGTTTTTCTGATTTGCAAAGTGCTGTCATTCAAATTAAGCAGAACTTAGATCTTCTTCAGAGTCAAATACACAAACAGCCTCTTGATTCTAAGCTTCACCTACAAGAAAGAGAACTTAGAGAAAAGCTCACCAAGGTGCAAGGAGACTACATGTCATTCTTACAACAGAAAGCTAAAGCAGAATGGATTCAGCAAGGGGATTGTAATTCAGGTCTTTTTCATGCTTGCATTAAGCAGAGACTGAGGCACAATCGTATCCTATCTATTGAAAGGCAAGATGGAAGCAGAGTACATGACCCGGATCAGATTACAGAAGCTTTCCTTGAATTTTACAAAGGATTACTGGGTTCCAAGTTAGAAAATCGAATGAAAGTTGAGGCAAGAGTTTTGGCTAGAGGACCTGTGCTAACTCCGAAACTTGCAAATGCCCTAACTCAGAAGTTCACACATGAAGAAGTGAAGAAAGCTGCTTTTAGTATTCCTGGCACTAAATCCCCTGGTCCTGATGGTTTCTCAAGTAGCTTCTATCAAGACAATTGGGATATCATAGGAGAAGACATTAGTGGTGCAGTACTGGCTTTTCGGGAAACAGGTAACATCCTCAAAGAGATCAATTCAACAATAATTACTCTGGTTCCAAAATGCAAGTGCCCTAATTCTGTTAAGGATTTTAGGCCAATATCTTGTTGCAATGTGATTTATAAAATTGCAACCAAGATATTGAGCTCTAGAATTAGTCAAATTCTTCCTTCAATAATATCTCAATCACAAGGGGGTTTTATTAAAGGAAGATTCATAGGGCACAACATTATGATATGTCAGGATTTGGTGAGGCATTATCACAGGAAAGCAAACAAACCAAGTTGTATGATCAAATTTGATCTCCAGAAAGCTTATGACACGGTTGAGTGGGACTTTTTGGAGGAAATGCTAACACGCCTAAACTTCCCTAGAAGGTTCATTCAACTTATTATGAATTGCATCACTACTCCTAAGTTCTCTCTTATGTTCAATGGATCCTTACATGGATTCTTTGAATCTAGGAGAGGACTTAGGCAAGGGGACCCTATGTCTCCTCTACTATTTGTCCTGGGTATGGAATATTTTTCTAGATTAATGGGGAAGATTGGGGAGAGAAGATTTCCATTTCCATGATAGATGCTCGGATCTTAAGTTGAATCACTTGGCTTTTGCTGATGATGTGTTACTTTTCAGCCATGGAGATTTTACAAGTGTCCTATACATGCTACATGCACTCAAGCTATTCTCTCTTACCTCGGTACTTCAGGCCAATGCTAGCAAAACGGCTATATATTCTAGTAACATGCAGCAGGGGAGTGTAAACAAGCTTTTGTAACTATTTGGGCTTATGAGACAAGAGCTTCCATTTACATATCTTGGAATCCCAATTTGTGTAAGGAAAATTTCAGGGAAAGAGTGTGAGATTCTGGTTGAAAGAATGACAGCTAGAATAAGGACGTGGAGTTCAAGGAAATTATCTTTTGCGGGAAGAATTACAATAATTAACTCTGTGCTTATTGCAATACAAGCATACTGGAGTCAGATTGTGATTATGCCAAAAAGAATTTTGAAATCCATTGAAGATATTTGCAGGGCTTTTTTGTGGAAAGGGCAGGCTGTTTTCCATGGAGCAATGGCTGTTTCTTGGGACAATATTTGTCAATCTAAAACTTCAGGTGGATTGGGGATCAAAAAACTACAGCTATGGAACAAGGCTGCAATGTCCAAGTACATTTGGGCCATTGCAAATAATCAAGAAAGCTTATGGCTTAGATGGGTGAATAGTGTATACATAAGAGATCAAGATTGGTGGGGTTACAACGCTTCTATACACTCTAGTTGGTATTGGAAGAAGTTGGTTAACCTCAAGAACTGCCTCAGTTCTGTCACTGATGTTGTTGAGTTTCAGAGATGCAAGTATACCATAGCTACTAGGTATAAAATGTTCAGCAACCCACAAACAAAGAAAACTTGGTGTAAAGAGGTATGGGCTCGATTGAATATTCCAAAACATAGTGTTATTTTCTGGCTTACTATGCTTAACAGATCAAAAACAAAAGATAGACTGGGGAAGATGGGCATTAAGGTTCTCGAAACCTACTGCCTTTGTGATGAATACAAGGAGAATGCTCAGCACTTGTTCTTTGAGTGCAAGACAACCAGCTCTTGGCTTGTTGAAATTAAAAGCTGGCTGGGTTGGAAAGCAAGAACAACAAACACTCAGCAGCTGGTTAGATGGATTGAGAAGGCAAAGATGTCAAAATTTAAAAAACAAGTTTTTTGTGCAGCAGTTGCTGCACTTGTGTACAGTAGCTGGAAGGTTCAAAATAAAGTCATATGGCAGCAAGAGCAGATTAATCAACAGCAGGTGGTTTGCGACATTAAGTGGAGTCTAAGGACTCGGATTCATGTTGTTCTACCAAAGAAAATCTCAAGTGTAGATAGAGAATGGTTCTTAGCTTTGTAATTAGAGAAATATAGCAGTATAGTGCAGAAAGTATTGTATAGATTGAGGACCGGCTGGTTGCTCTTAGTGTGTATTCAAATTTGTTTTGGGCAATACAATTCATTGATTTATCAAAAAAAAAAAATATATGAAAACTTACAGAAAAAAAAAGAAAACCAACGAACCTTCGTTCTCCGACGAAACCCTTACCTCCCCTTATCCATTTTCTTCAAATTTTAACTTGAAATTTAGCGATCGAAGCTCTGATAGTGGCAGGATAGTGAATTCTCAGAGCGGGAAAGCTTAAAGGAAAAGTTTAATTCTGTTTTAAGTTTAATTCAATTAGTTTTGTATAGGGGTTTTGCGAATTAGAATAGTTATGAAGGTTCTGACCTTGTAGGATTATTCTCGGGTAGTCATGGGACTAGTTCTGATATTTTCTTGCTGAAATTGAGGTGATTTTTGATTAGAAATTGAGTTTAGAACTTTTTATATCTTAAGTCTGAACATTAGTGGCGTTTGCCAATCAAGTGCTTGATTTTATTTTCTATTGCGTAAGTATGGTAGTATGTATGGTATATATGTGTCCTATGAAGTCTGGGGTTGTTTCGACAGGTTCCGGTAGTGTTTCGGTGAGTGTGTAAACTAGAAAAATAACATTTTTTACCTTTGAAAAACTGATAAACCGGTTTGCCATTTGGAGTTGTCTCGGGTAGTCCAAAATCATATTTTTGCCATAACTTTTCACTCGAGTGTCTGTTTTAGACATTCTATATACCATTTCGAAGCTTACGACAAGCTCACACACTTGGCATTCCTATGGACTAGGGCGTTACAACTTGGTATCTGAGTAGCCATTGTTTTTAAAGGTTTTGAAGACTTGTCGAATATGTACATTTGCTGGGAAGATATGTCGACTCATGGTATAGTAAGTGTTTATGTTATTTGTTATTGCCTTACTTGTTTAGACAATTATAGTGTGTGATGAGAAGAAGTAGTGTGTGAATAACATATGCATATTGATGTTGATATTGTTTGAATTCTAAAGGGTTGAAGGTTTTGGGTTACAGGATATTGGATCATGCAGCGGCGATCTGGTCGTTTAAACCGCAAGCTAGAACTCGGGGTAGGTGCTGGGGAAAGCCTTCCATGAGTTGAACTTTCTAGGTGCCAACTTGAAATACCATTGTTAGGCGGCTTCCGAGAGGGTGGCAGAAAAAACTCTACAACATACATCTCCTCGTAATCCTTGCAGATCAATTTGCATCTCGAAGTACTTGAGGTGGGATAAGTGATCTTCCTTCCTAGTATACATCTTCCAGGTTGGCATCTTGAATTTGTGGGGCAACACCAAGATATTAATCTCGGGAGAGAAAGGGGTTCCACGTGCTCGGTCCAACTCAAGATTGTTGTTCCTCTGACCGGCCAAGCCTTGGGACATATTTTTAAATTCGTCCAACAGTGCCTACACGGCTGGTGTAACGCCCTAATGCTAAGGCACGCTACAGTGCTTTTTCAATTATTGTGCAATCTTTGCTAATCAAAGAATTTTCTAA
Source organism: Cannabis sativa (assembly GCF_029168945.1). Classification (NCBI taxonomy): domain Eukaryota; kingdom Viridiplantae; phylum Streptophyta; class Magnoliopsida; order Rosales; family Cannabaceae; genus Cannabis; species Cannabis sativa. Next base: position 41,288,336 of record NC_083605.1, on the reverse strand, counting down.
AAAAACGTGTCAATTTAAAACTTTAATATTAATTATTAAACTTTATAATATAATAAAATATTTACATATATCGAGATCCCGTTTTCAAACTTTGTAAAATTAACTTTTCAAAATATACATTTATTACAGGTCGCACAGCGGCTACCAAAATACAAATCCCCAGATGTCCCGAGACCGAACACTCCAGGTCGCGCTGCTTTGACATGTACAATCTCACCCGAGCTCAGGTTCACTCCTGTTCAGCCTTCGCCTTTCCTTTACCTACACATGAAAGTAGAAACTGTGAGTCGACAGACTCAGTAAGAAATGCATATAACATATCACATAAATTCCGACCTGTAAATAGGCGCCCATACACCTATCTACAAGGCTTAACAGATGAGCAAGAACGTTCTAACTGCTTGTGCTACTGACCATGATATCACTCCTACCAACACTATAATCGTGTTGTAGGACCGGCACTATGTTCGTGCCGCTATGATAGCATCAATAGCATCCAAAAGTATGATTGGCCATGATATCACTCTTAACCAGTACGATGCATGTACTGCTGAACCGACACAATGGTTGTGTTGCTATGATAGTACAAAATCATACTTTCCAGGGTGAATAACACTCTTAACCAGTACGATGCCTGTACTGCTGAACCGACACAATGGTTGTGTCGCTATGATATCACCCAAACATATACAAGGATACACACAACAGGCATATATATATATCATACATATACATACACCCAGATATTTATATCACATGTTATATTCAGTTCTTACCTGTTTTCCGAATTCAAACGTGCTGGCCGACCTGAACGGAAATCTCGTGCTAGATGGATGCCCTAATCACATTTTGAAACCGGGTAATGTACATGATTCAAAACCCTAATCCCGGGGAACCCAAAACCAAAACCCTAGGTTCTGCTCTACTCTAAAGGGGTTATTCTAACTCTGGAAATGGGGAAACACCCAACCGAGGCACTGAAATGGACAAAAATTGAGAAAACGAAGTGTTCGGGAATCCTGCCAAAACCGGCTAGCCAGTTTTTGTGGCACTGCAAACCGGCTAGCCGGTTTGCACCAGTAATCCCAAACCACTTCATCTCTTGCTCAATTTTCCACCAAATATTACCAAACTTTCCAGAGCACCTATTCAAAGCATAAACAATAAAACCCAGCCAGTAATTCACAGAAAAACACACCAAATCAATTTATGCCATTAAAGCTCAAAGCTTTGAACTCACTATTCAAAGTTGCATAAAACCAATCAATAACCTCAAAACCAGCTGCTATGGGCTAAATTCAACTCAACCTAACCCTAGAATTCGAACCAAACCAATATTAAACTCAAACAGCTCCTAAAACCAAGAATTACATATTCAACCTATCCCAAAAGCTTGAAAACTAAAAAGGGTTTCATTAGAACTTACCTTAGGTTGATCACCCCCTTGGATTACTTGCTGAAAACTCAGAAAAATGGAAGAGAGGATTGATCCTTGCCCTAGCTTGTCCCAGCCGAAATAAAGAGAGAGAGAGAATTTCAAGAAAAGTATAAATTTCTAATTTTTCTTTCTTTCCTTAAATGAAAAAGGACTTTTCCCCAAATTAATTCATGCTGAATAAATCACTTGGCTAGGTGTCAATCACCTAGGGCAGCCACCTATCCTGATCAAGGAAAAGACTAAAATGCCCTTTAAGTTATAACTTAGGTATTTCTAAAGCTAGGGGTAAAATAGTCAAATTCCATAACCCCGCTCAATCCCGATAATTATTTCCTTTTAAAATATTTCCCACTAAGAAATAAGGTTCTAAACTTACCCATGTGATCAATCTAGCCATCCATCGCATTTTCCGTTGTCGCCGAACAAAAATTACAAAAATATTATATTCCACATATAAACTAAATAATACCCCTAGAGTCTAATAAAATCTCTAGAATTGAGAAATTATAACTCTAATATTTATTACTAAATATTGGGATCCATTATTAAATAAATTCACAAATAATAATAAAATAATAAAAATTAGTGCTAATTGCCTTTACTAATCCAAATTACTAAAGCGGTCATTACAATTATCCCCCCGTTAAAAGGATTTCGTCCTCGAAATCTAATCTGAATAGCTCTGGATGTTGAGTCCTCATATTCTACTCCAATTCCCAAGTGGCTTCTTCCACCTTACTGTTCCTCCAGAGCACCTTAACCCGTTCAATAGTCTTGTTCCGAAGAACTTTTTCCTTTTATCCAAAATCTGTACAGGTTGCTCCTCATGGAATAAATCTGGTTACAGTTCAAGGGCTTCATAACTCAAGAAATGAGTCGGGTCTGATACGTATTTCCTCAACATAGATATGTGAAATACGTCATGAACAGCCAATAACGCTGCTAGCCGACATGCTACCTGCCCGACCTTCTCGAGTATCTGAAATGGCCCAATGAACCTAGGGTTTAACTTACCCTTCTTTCCGAAGTGCCTAATACCCTTCATTGGTGAAACCCGCAGGAAAACATATTCCCCTGCCTGAAATGTAACATCTCTGTGCTTCGGATCAGCATAACTTTTCTGCCTGCTTTGAGCAGCAAGCATCCGAGCCTTGATCTTATAAATAGCTTCATTGGTCCTCTACACTAACTCTGGACCCAGGTACTTCCTTTCTCCTGTCTCGTCCCAATGAATAGGAGAACGACATTTTCTAGCATATAACATCTCATTGGGAGCCATCCCTATTGTACTTTGGTAGCTGTTGTTGTAGGAGAATTCAATTAAAGGCAAGTACTTACTCCATGAACCCTCAAAGTCCATGACACAGGCTCGCAGTAGGTCTTCTAAAATGTGGATAGTTCTTTCTGACTGACCATCAGTCTGAGGGTGAAAGGTTGTACTAAACTTTAACTTGGTACCCATAGCCTTCTGAAGACTCACCCAAAACTTCGATGTAAACTTTGGATCCCTATCTGACACAATAGATTTAGGGGCTCCATGGAGACAAACTATCTCCTTCACATACAATCAGTGTATTGATCCACTGAATATGTAACTTTCACTGGTAGAAAGTGAGCTGACTTTGTGAATCTTTCCACGATGACCCATACTGAATCATACATCCACGTAGTTCTAGATAAACCAGTTACGAAATCCATTGCAATGTCCTCTCACTTCCATTCTGGAAGGACTAAAGGTTGCAATAACCCTGCCGACCTCTGATGTTCAGCTTTAATCTGCTGGCAGGTTAAACATTTGGACACGTAGTCCACCACATCTCCTTTCATCCCATATCACCAAAAATAGGGTTTCAAATCCTAATACATTTTGGTGGTTCCCGGATGAAACGAATAAGGTGTGGTATGAGCTTCATCCAGTATTTCTTTCTTAAGCTCATCAACACTAGGAACACAAACTCGAGCTTTATATAACAACATTTCATTGTTCGAGACTGAAAAGCCTCTAGACCGACCAATTATTACTTTGTCTCGAACCTTAACTAGCTCGGGATCTTCCCGCTGTGCCTTTCTGATTCTCTCTAATAGATCAGATTGGAGTGTTACATTATGTAATTTCCCGACCATGAACTCAATCCCTGCACTAACCATTTCCGAGGCTAGTTGAGGGGCTATCATAACTGGGGTACAAATTTTCCCAGAACCTTTTCTGCTTAGAGCATCGGCTACAACATTGGCTTTCCCAGGGTGATACAAAATTTCACAATCGTAGTCCTTAACCAGCTCCATTCTCTGCCTCATATTCAAATCTTTTTGGGTGAAAAAGTATTTGAGACTTTTATGATCAATATAATTCTCACACTTTTCACCGTAAAGATAATGTCGCCATATCTTCAAAGCAAAAACCACAGCAGCGAGCTCTAAATCAAGAGTTGGATAGCGCTGCTCATAATCTTTCAGTTGACGAGAGGCATAGGCTATGACTCTGTTAGCTTGCATCAGAACACATCCCAGACCTTGTCTGGATGTATCACACTACACCACAAATTTCTCTTAATCTGATAGCAAAGCTAACACCGGAGTTGTTATCAAACGTTGCTTCAACTCCTGCATGCTTGTTTCACACTTATCTGACCACACAAACCTCTGATTTTTCTTGATCAATTCGGTTAGGGGCATAAAAAGTTTAGAAAATCCTTCGACGAAACGTCGATAATACCCTGCTAACCCGAGAAAACTTCGAATTTCTGTCACAGACTTGGGCCTCGGCCAATTCTTCACTGATTCCACCTTGTTTGGATCGACCATAATTCCATTCTTCCCAACAATATGACCCAGAAAGGACACCTCGGACAACCAGAATTCACACTTTTTGAACTTGACATACAGCTTGAGATCCCTAAGTCGCTGTATCACCATTCGAAGAAGATGCTCGTGCTCCTCTTCTGACTAAGAGTATACAAGAATGTCATCGATAAACACTATAACGCAGTTATCGAGGAAATCCTTGAATACCCTATTCATGAGATCCATAAAAGCCGCAGGAGCATTAGTCAATCCGAATGACATTATCAAAAACTCATAGTGCCCATATCTGGTTCTAAAAGCAGTCTTCGGTATGTCCTCCTCCCGAATTCGGAGTTGATGATAACTAGACCGTAAATCAATCTTCGAAAACACTGTCTTTCCCTGAAGCTGATCGAACAGATCATCGATCCTAGGCAACGGGTACTTGTTCTTAATCGTCAGCTTGTTTAGTTCCCGATAATCAATACACATTCTGAGGGAACCATCTTTCTTTTTCACAAAAAGAACCGGAGCTCCCCACGGCGACACACTGGGTCGAATAAACCCAATGTCAAGCATCCCCTGAAGTTGTAACTTAAGCTCCTTGAGTTCTGCTGGAGCCATCCTATATGGAGCTTTAGAAACAGGTTCGACTCCAGGTGCCAAATCAATTACAAAGTCAATCTCTCGCTGTGGCGGCAATCCCGGCAACTCCTCGGGACGCCGAGAAAATCTTTTACCACTCTAACTGCCTCAGGCCCAAATGTTTCAGGTCTGCGGGAGTTAATTACCACTGCTAGAAATCCTATACAGCCACTGCATAGTAAATCTCTAGCCCTTAATATAGAAATAACCGGGATCCGGGACCCCTGAACTGACCCAACATAAACAAATGGATCTTCACCTATTGGCTGAAAAATAACCATTCTCCGCTTACAATCTATACTGGCCGAATACTTGGACAAAAATCCATTCCCAGTATAATGTCAAACTGAGTTAATTCCAATTCTATGAGGTCAGCGCTCAATTCCCTATCTTCGATCCTAATCGGCATAGACCTAATGCGCCTATTAGAGATAACCAATTCCCCACTAGGCATTAGGGTTCCAAACCCTCTTTCTAAAATATCCCAAGGCCTACTCAAAAATGAATTATTCTAAAATATCTCTGAACGTGCAGCTCCCGAATCAATCAACACGATAAAAAAAAAAAAAGTCGTTTACAGGGAGCTAACCTGCCACTACAGAAGGGCTTGCTGCATCATCAGCTTGAGCATTAGCATTCACCGGAGTAGGAATAAATACCTCTTTCTGCTCTTGTTCTTCTTTCTCCACCTGTGAGCAATCTTTCTTAAAATGCCCAACCTTGCCACATTGAAAACATACTTTTCGGTTGCATTCTCCGGGATGGTGTTTCTTGCAACGTGGGCATTCAGGGTAAGAATAACCCTGGCGTCCTCCCTTGCCTTGAAACCTTCGGAATCGCTTGTTCTGTCTTAAACCCACCACTGATGACGTAGGTTTCCTCTTTTGCTCAATCATGGAGCTCCTACCACTTCCACCATGATTTGAATTCGGGCAAGTAATATTCTGACTCTCTACCATAATCTCCTGAGGTCTCATAATAATTTCCTCAGGGCTACCAACCCAAGAAGCATTCTCCACATTTGAACCTCCCTGAAAGTCTGAAGGTTCTTGGATCCAAATCTTTCCATGCAATGGTTCCACTTGAGTACCAGCCATTCCATGCTTCGCTGGTAATACCGAATCAAAAATGATTGGCATATGTGGTAAAGATACTACAGGAGACCTTTGTTGTTTCAACCTCTGAATCTCTTCTTCATGTCGTTGAATCACAGCTTCCATTTTTGCAAACCTTTGCTCCAAATCCAACGGAGCCTGTGACGGATAACCATCACTCCCGTCGGAAGCCCTCCAAGGGATTTCACCTTGGTTACGGGGACAATTTGGACTCCATTCTCTCCAACTGTTACTAGCCCTGGCCACTTTACTCTGACTCTCCATATAGCACCAGGTGTCCATTTTACAAGAGTAACCTGTCAGTTAGTAAGTCAGTCTGGTCAGGCAACGACCTATTTACATACTTACTACCGCACTTACGGATTTTAAGGCAATGCACTTAACATAAATAATTATAATCTAATATGCTTCCTAACATGCTTTCACATTCGTAACTTTTCAAAAGAACATACTAAACAAGTACGGGCTTACTGAACTGTGAACCGAGCTTTCTTTGATGAAGATTGTACATATCTTAGCAAGCTTCGGTAGACAAACCTGGCGGCTCTGATACCAAAATTGTAACGCCCTAATGCTAAGGCACGCTACAGTGCTTTTTCAATTATTGTGCAATCTTTGCTAATCAAAGAATTTTCTAAAAAAACGTGTCAATTTAAAACTTTAATATTAATTATTAAACTTTATAATATAATAAAATATTTACATATATCGGGATCCCGTTTTCAAACTTTGTAAAATTAACTTTTCAAAATATACATTTATTACAGGTCGCACAGCGACTACCAAAATACAAATCCCCAGATGTCCCGAGACCGAACACTCCAGGTCGCGCTGCTTTGACATGTACAATCTCACCCGAGCTCAGGTTCACTCCTGTTCAGCCTTCGCCTTTCCTTTACCTACACATGAAAGTAGAAACTGTGAGTCGACAGACTCAGTAAGAAATGCATATAACATATCACATAAATTCCGACCTGTAAATAGGCGCCCATACACCTATCTACAGGGCTTAACAGATGAGCAAGAACGTTCTAACTGCTTGTGCTACTGACCATGATATCACTCCTACCAACACTATAATCGTGTTGTAGGACCGGCACTATGTTCGTGCCGCTATGATAGCATCAATAGCATCCAAAAGTATGATTGGCCATGATATCACTCTTAACCAGTACGATGCCTGTACTGCTGAACCGACACAATGGTTGTGTCGCTATGATAGTACCAAATCATACTTTCCAGGGTGAATAACACTCTTAACAAGTACGATGCATGTACTGCTGAACCGACACAATGGTTGTGTCGCTATGATATCACCCAAACATATACAAGGATACACACAACATGCATATATATATCATACATATACATACACCCAGATATTTATATCACATGTTATATTCAGTTCTTACATGTTTTCTGAATTCAAACGTGTTGGCCGACCTGAACAGAAATCTCTTGCTAGATGGATGCCCTAATCACATTTTGAAACCGGGTAAGTTACATGATTCAAAACCCTAATCCCGGGGAACCCAAAACCAAAACCCTAGGTTCTGCTATACTCTAAAGGGGTTATTCTAACTCTGGAAATGGGGAAACACCCAACCGAGGCACTGAAATGGACAAAAATTGAGAAAACGAAGTGTTCGGGAATCCTGCCAAAACCGGCTAGCCGGTTTTTGTGGCACTGCAAACCGGCACCAGTAATCCCAAACCAATTCATCTCTTGCTCAATTTTCCACCAAATGTTACCAAACTTTCCAGAGCACCTATTCAAAGCATAAACAATAAAACCCAGCCAGTATTTCACAGAAAAACACACCAAATCAATTTATGCCATTAAAGCTCAAAGCTTTGAACTCACTATTCAAAGTTGCATAAAACCAATCAATAACCTCAAAACTAGCTGCTATGGGCTAAATTCAACTCAACCTAACCCTAGAATTCGAACCAAACCAATATTAAACTCAAACAGCTCCTAAAACCAAGAATTACATATTCAACCTAACCCAAAAGCTTGAAAACTAAAAAGGGTTTCATTAGAATTTACCTTAGGTTGATCCCCCCCTTGGATTACTTGCTGAAAACTCAGAAAAATGGAAGAGAGGATTGATCCTTGCCCTAGCTTGTCCCAGCCGAAAGAAAGAGAGAGAGAGAATTTCAAGAAAAGTCTAAATTTCTAATTTTTCTTTCTTTCCTTAAATGAAAAAGGACTTTTCCCCAAATTAATTCGTGCTGAATAAATCACTTGGCTAGGTGTCAATCACCTAGGGCAGCCACCTATCCTCATCAAGGAAAAGACTAAAATGCCCTTTAAGTTATAACTTAGGTATTTCTAAAGCTAGGGGTAAAATAGTCAAATTCCATAACCCCGCTCAATCCTGATAATTATTTCCTTTTAAAATATGTCCCACTAAGAAATAAGATTCTAAACTTACCCATGTGATCAATCTAGCCATCCATCGCATTTTCCGTTGTCGTCGAACAAAAATTACAAAAATATTATATTCCACATATAAACTAAATAATAACCCTAGAGTCTAATAAAATCTCCGGAATTGAGAAATTATAACTCTAATATTTATTTCTAAATATTGGGATCCATTATTAAATAAATTCACAAATAATAATAAAATAATAAAAATTAGTGCTAATTGCCTTTATTAATCCAAATTACTAAAGCGGTCATTACAGCTGGACTAACCTGTTTTGCCTCTAGGCAGATCTGAGTCACATCAGCATCTTTTTGAGTGGGATTTTTAGTGTGGGTTCCGGGTTGCACGATTGGCGTGTCAAGCTCATCTTCCACTCCTCTCCTCCCGTTTAGATCGTTTCTGAGATCATGAGTCATCCCCAACCTATCAAATACTGAAATGCCTAGTTGTCTCAGTGACTGATTGGTTTGGCCAATATGCTAACAGGCACCATTAACTTGGTTGGAATTATTTGGTATGACTTCTCACGATGAATTACTAGACAAGGTATGTCCGCCTTCCACTTGGCTCACAGGTGGAACCTGTGACCGGGGATTTGACGGCTGACCACTTATAGTCTGGGAGGTATTCATCGTTGGATCTTTGTTTGTTTTGCCCAAGAGATGCCAGTTACGTGCTATTGCCCGACAGTTTGATACGCTTTTTGTATCAGCACAGTAGCTTGCCGACTATGATCGTCAATGACTGCTTGATGAGCCCTCAGTGTTTCCATCTCCTTGTCCCTCCATTCATTGAACATGCGCCTTTTCTCTTCAAATGCAAGGTTCATCGCAGCACGGAGTTCCTCCTGATCATGATGCAGGGTGTTGGTATGACCCTGTGTAACACCCAACTAACATAGGCGTATTACGTGATTTTTAAACATGTTGTGCAGCTCGTTGCTAATCAACGAGGTTTATGGAAAACGTGATTAATTAAAATTCAGCTTTTTAATTAAACTTATAAAATATTTATACAAAAGACTCGCGATCCCGATTACAAAATCATTTACAAAAATAGCCTTGCTGTCCCGAGGATCGTACGCTCTATGCCTAATCGCCCCGACATGTACAATCTTCACCGGCTCGCTCACGGTCCATCAGCTCTAGCCTTGCCTTTACCTACACATAAACATAGCACTGTGAGTCGACAAACTCAGTAAGAAAAGCATAATAATACTCATACATAAATCCCGGTCATGATCAGACGCCCATACCCCTGATCATAACCCTAACTGTCGTGTCCAACACGATACTGAGTCCCCCTAACTACCGTGTCCAACACGGTACTGAGTTCTGAACGTTCATAGGGACGGTACTATTGACAAGTAACGACGATCGGTCGAGCCGGTCATACTCCATTCTTGGTCATACTCCAGCCTGTACCGACGTGTTACAATATCAGCCTGATCGGTCGAACCGGTCATACTCCGGCTGCTGGTCATACTCCAGCCTGTACCGACGTGATACGTCAAATAGTACGGAACCACCAACCTAAGTGTCAGCCTAATCGGTCAAACCGGTCATACTCCGGCTGCTGGTCATACTCCAGCCTGTACCGACGTGACACCGTTGGATGGTTCGAAGCCAACATACATATCTAATGTAATCTACCAGGCTTCCTACATGCACGCTAAACATGTAATCTACATATGCATACTGTTATACTAATCTTACCTGGATTCCGAATTCAGGTGTGCCGGTTTACCTGACTGGGACTATCTGCGCGGAGGATTACAGGCTCCTAAACCATAAAAATCACAACACTATAAGTGATACGCTAAATCACTTCCCGGGGAATTAAACTAGGAACTAAAAGTTTCCCTATCGATAAAAAGCATGGCAATACCCCAAATAACATAAAAACAAGGAAAACTAGGGTTTCAGAAATTTCCCCAACCGGTAGACCGGTTGCCCAACCGGAATTCCGGTTCTGGGAATTTTCGAAGCCCATCCGGAATTCCGGATGCACAACCAGATTCTGGTTCCTCGCAGGCAAAAATTCATATTTCAACCAAATCACAACCAAACAACCTCAAACCTTCCAGACCTGTTCTATAGGCCCTAAATAACATATCTAAAGCAATAACACAATCCAGAATGCACAGAATTGAAAAACACCATGTGAGCTCCAAGCTTTGAGTTTCAAACTCAAACTTGGCTAAAGCTCTCCAACAAGCATCAAACAATGATTCAAACTCATAATCAAGCATATAACAACTATAGAAACTAAAACCTAACTCATGCAAAACAGTACAGCCACAAATTTTGAGAATTCTCTTCGAAAACCAAACTTTTTAACAAGAAATCTATCCAACTAGAGCAAGAGTAACTAGCATGCAATTCAACCTAATTAAACATACTTAAATCCACATTTTAATTATGAAAACAACAACAACAATTTACAGCAGCAACAACAATAAAATCATCCATGCATAACTCATATTTTTCATCATTTTTTTCAAGAAAACAAGGGAAGAAAAGCTAGACAATAAATACCTCTTCAAGGATCACACAAGACTTGTTGAAAATCACCAAAATCACAAGAGCAAATCCACTTTCTTGCTGCCTCAAATGGTCGGGAATTTAGAATTTCCCAAAATACCCTTTTAGTGCCGTTTATGTTATTTTTGGGTGGAGGGGCAAAATGGTCATTTTGCCCCAATGATATTTTGTCCTTTAGTGGACTAAGTGAATTGAATATGTGTTATATGTGGATTCTTTGTGGCTGAAATAAAAGTTATTATTTACATTTATCAATTATATTCAAAAGTTAGAAAAAATCAAAGAAAATCAAAACAGTTTCCTCTCTAGCCTCTCTCTCTTTTGGCCTCCTTGTGTAGCAAGGATCTTTGGCTTTTTCTTGGTGATTCTAGCTAAATTCATCAAGGTTTTTGTGATCTCTAAGTGCTGGTAAGGTTTCTATACCTTTCCCTCTTGAATTTGTTGAAAATGATGAACAAGATGAGTGTTGCATGGTTGTTTTGTTGTGATACTTGCTGCTGTATGTTGTTGTTAACTTCTGTAGCTAAAACATTATTTAAAATGTTGATTCAAGCATGATAGGGTTGGTGATTAGTTGGATTTATCAAGAGATGAAAATTTTACTCAAAGCTATGGTTTTTCAAAGTGAAATTGTGAGTTTTGTTGCTGTGTTTGTTGGGGTCGATTTCCTGTGTTTTCAGAGGTTATATTATGCATGTTTAAGTAGGTTTGAACTGATTTGAATGCATGATAGTGTTGTTTAATCAAGTTTGAGTTTGGAACTCAAAGCTTGATGCTTTAATGGTGATTTTGGATTGTTTGCATGAAGCCCAGTTTTGATGCTTTAGAAATGTTCCTTAGGGTCTAAATAGCAGGTCTGGAAGGTTTTGTTTGAATTGGATTTGATTTGAGCAAGTTATGAATTTTTGGGACTTTCCAACGAGGAACCGGAATTCTGGTTGTGCATCCAAAATTCAGGATGAGGGTTCAGGATTTCCCAGAACTGGAATTCTGGTTGTGCAACCGGTCTGCCGGTTGCGAATTTCAAGAAACCTAGATTTTCTCGTTTTTATGTTAATTGGGGTATTGCCATGCTTTTTATCAATAGGGAAACTTTTAGTTTCTAGTTTAAGTCCCCGGGAAGTGATTTAGTGTATCACTTATTAGTGTTGTGATTGTTATGGTTTAGGAGCCTGTAAACCACCGTGCAGTTCGTTCCAGTCAAGTTGACCGGCCCACCTGAATTCGGAATTGAGGTAAGATTAGTATAACAGTATGCATATGTATTACATGTTTAGCGTGCATGTTGGAAGCCTGTTAGATTACATTAGATATGTATGTTGGTTTCGAACCATCCAACTGTGTCACATCGGTACAGGCTAGAGTATGACTAGCAGCTGGAGTATGACCAATGTACCGAGTATAGGCTGATACTAGGGTTGGTGATTTTGTACTACTTGACGTATCACATCAGTAGAGGCTAGAGTATGACTAGCAGCTGGAGTATGACCACTGTATTGAGTATAGGCTAATACTGTAACACATCGGTACATGCTAGAGTATGACTAGCAGCTGGAGTATGACGAGTATACCGAGTATAGGTTGTTACTTGTCAATAGTACCGTCTTATGAACGTTCAGGACTCAGTATCGTGTGCGACGCGACAGTTAGGGTTATGGTCAGGGGTAGGGGCGTCTGATCATAACTCTAGATTTATGTATGATTATGATTATGCTTTTCTTACTCAGTCTGTCAACTCACAGTGCTATGTTCATGTGTAGGTAAGGGCAAGGCCAAAGCTGTGGAACCCTGAGGACGAGCCTATGAAGATTGTACATGTCGGGGTGGTTATCCCTAGAGCGTACGATCCTCGGGATAGCAGTGCTTCTTTGTAGTTAGTCGCTAGGCGACAAGTATTTTGTATTAATAAGTAAACTTTTTTAAAGTATTTTGTAATCGGGATCCCGAGTATTTTTGTATAAAATACTTTATAAGTTTAATTAAAAAGCAAAAATTTTAATTAATCACGATTTCCATAAACCTCGTCGATTAGCAACGAGATGCACAGTATGTTTAAAAATCACGTAATACGCCTCTACTAGTTAGGGTGTTACAGTTTTGTATCAGAGCCGCCAGGTTCTCTTCCGAAGATCGTCACGACATGTACAATCATCATTAGCAGTTAGCTCGTTCTACGGTTCAGTAAGCTTTTATTGCTTTAGCAGTTTATTTAATTATAATGAAATAAGAAAAGCCTGATAGGAAGCATGTTAGTAGCCTTATAGTAGAATAGGCGCATGTTTTTAATTTCCAAATTAAGCGACATTAGTAAGCTCTCGTTGATCACGACCTGATGTGCCAACTCTTGGTTTCGTAGGCTGTTCAGACTAGATGGACGCCAGGCGAAAGACCAGGAGTCAGGGCAACTCAGTCGGGTCAAATCAGGGTCAAGGAGCTCAGTTTCCCTAGAGGTCCCAAGGGCAGGGCCCGTGGTCGGGGTGATGATAACCCACCACAGGCTGCCCAGGCTGCTGAAGCCAATCAGGAAGCCCAGAATTGGGAAACAAGGTTTGCTGAAGTGCAAGCCAGGATAGAGGAGCAAGATCAAGAGATTCACAGATTGAGGCAGTAGGGTGCTCCTGCAGTGCCGGTGCCAGAAGTTCCAGTGGCACCGGCCCCTGTTGCTCAGGCCGAGAAAGTGGTAGCGGCGAACAAAATGGACCCCTTGTATGAATGGTTCCGGAAGCAGGCACCTCCAGTTTTTCTGGGAGGTCCGGACGTCATGAAAGCCGAGCAGTGGCTAACGGTGATTACTAAAATATTGAATTTTATGGGTGTCACTGGGAATGACAGGGTGGTGTGTGCTACCTTTCAGTTTCAAGAGGACGCGTTAGTCTGGTGGGAGGTGGTGTCCCAGATTCACGACGTCACAACTATGACCTGGGAAAGGTTCCAGGAACTCTTCAACGCGAAATATTACAATGAGGCCGTTAGAAGTGCCAAGAGAAAAGAGTTCGCACACCTGACCCAGAGAGAGAATATGAGTGTGACGGAATGCACTACGCAGTTTGATCGGTTGCCGAGGTTGGCCTCAGGAATTGTGCCAACCGATTTCAGTAAGAAAGAAAAATATCTTGATGGACTTAATGTGAAGATCAAGCATGACCTTATGATCACTACCGACCACAAGACCATCTGTACTGAGATGGTGGACAAAGCACTGCGAGCTGAGGGCGCAGTTGGATGTATGTCAGAGTCAGTTAGGACTCCTGTGAGTGGCCAGGCTCCTACCCCTCCTGCATCATGTTTCAGCAGGGGAGGTAGTGGTACGACCATGGACTAGAAGAGGAAATCATCCACTGCATCCGGTGGCTCGGGGCAGAACAAGAGGTTCTGAGGGAACCAGAATCGAGGCGGTCGTCAGGGTAGTGCTGAGACCCGTTATTCCTACCCGGAGTGTCCCATTTGTAAGAGGCATCATCCGGGGTAGTGCAAAGGTCAGGGATGCTTTCAGTGTGGCATGCTCGGACACTACAAGAGGGATTATCCCCAGCTCAGAGCAGAGGCACCAAGGGCTCCGGCGAGACCCGCTCCAGCTAGGGTGTTCGCCGTCACGCAGGCTGATGCAGAGGCCAGCCCTTCAGTTGTGACAGGTCAGCTCTCAGTTAACAACTCTTTTTACTCAGTTTTGTTTGATTCCGGGGCTACACATTCTTATGTAGCAGCCAGAATCTTTAGTAAATTGGATAGACCGTGTGATAGTTATGAATCAGGGTTTGGAACCCTATTACCTGGCAGAGAGTTAGTTATCTCCAAAAGGTGGATTAGGTCTATGCCATCAGAATAGATGGTAGAGAGTTAAGTGCTGACTTGATAAAGATGAGCCTAGTAGATTTCGATATTATTTTAGGAATGGATTTCTTATTTAAATACTCAGCGAGTATTGACTGCAAGAGAAAGATGGTGATCTTCCAACCAGAAAGTGAAGAACCATTTGTGTTTGTTGGTTCGGTTCGGGGATCTCGGATCCTGATGATTTCGGCCATGTCAGCTAGGGAATTATTTCATGGCGGTTGTTTAGGGTTTTTGGCCCTGGTGATGGACACCACTCGGCCAGATACCATTCCGCTAGAGGACATCAAGGTGGTTTGGGAATTTCTAGATGTTTTTCCCGAAGAACTTCCAGGTTTACCACCTCAGCCGGAGATTAATTTCGTTATAGATTTGGCACCAGGAGTGGAACCAGTTTCCAAGGCTCCGTATAGAATGGCTCCAGCTGAGCTTAAGGAACTAAAGATTCAGCTTCAAGGGTTACTTGACATAGGGTTTATTCGGCCTATTGTGTCACCCTGGGGAGCCCCGGTTTTGTTCGTCAAGAAGAAAGACGGAACTATGAGGATGTGCATCGATTATGTAACACCCTAACTAGCATAGGCGTATTACATGATTTTTTAAACATACTGTGCAGCTCATTGCTAATCAACGAGGTTTATGGAAATCGTGATTAATTAAAATTTTTGCTTTTTAATTAAACTCATAAAATATTTATACAAAATACTCGGGATCCCGATTACAAAACATTTTACAAAAGTTCACTGACTATACAAAATACTTGTCGCGTAGCGACTAATTACAAAAGCCTTGTTGTCCCGAGGATCGTACGCTCCAGGCCTAACCGCCACGACATGTACAATCTTCACCGGCTCGCTCTCACGGTCCTTCAGCCTTAGCCTTGCCCTTACCTACACATAAACATAGCACTGTGAGTCGATAGTCTCAGTAAGAAAAGCATAAATCATAAACATACATAAATCCCGGGTTATGATCAGACGCCTATACCCCTGACCACATTCCTAACTGCCGTGTCCCACACGATACTGAGTCCCGAACGTTCATAAGACGTACTATTGACAAGTAACAGCCTATACTCGGTACACTGGTCATACTCTAGCCTGTGCCGATGTGTTACAGTATCAGCCTATACTCAGTACACTGGTCATACTCCAGCTGCTAGTCATACTCTAGCCTGTACTGATGTGATACGTCAAATAGTACAAAACCACCAACCCTAGTATCAGCCTATACTCTGTACACTGGTGATACTCCAGCTGCTAGTCATACTCTAGCCTGTACCGATGTGATAAAGTGTTAGCCTATACTCGGTACACAGGTCATACTCTAGCTGCTAGTCATACTCTACCCTGTACCGATGTGACACAGTCGGATGGTTCGAAGCCAATATACATATCTAATGTAATCTAATAGGCTTCCTACATGCACGCTAAACATGTAATACATATGCATATTGTTATACTAATCTTACCTCAATTCCGAATTTAGGTGTGCCGGTCAACCTGACTGGAACGAACTGCGCGGCGGTTTACAGGCTCCTAAACCATAACAATCACAACACTATAAGTGATACGCTAAATCATTTCCCGGGGACTTAAACTAGGAACTACAAGTTTCCCTATCGATAAAATGCATGGCAATACCCCAAATAACATATAAACGAGAAATTCTAGGGTTCCTGAAAATTACCCAACCGGCAGACCGGTTGCCCAACCGAAATTCCGGTTCTGGGAATTTCAGAACCCCATCCGGTATTCTGGATGCACAACCGGAATTCCGGTTCCTCGCAGACTAAACTCAAAAATTCATAACTTCATCAATTCGAACCCAAATCATATCAAACCTTTCAGACTTGTTCTAATTACCCCTAAGAACAAATCCAAAGCAAGCGAACAAAGCTTCAATCACAGAAACTCAATTCACCATTGGAGGTTCAAGATTGAGTTCAAAACTCAAAACTTGACTAATCCCTCCAAACAGCCACTAAGTCAAGCATAATTCAACATACTTCAACATCATTTAACACCAGAAAACACTATTCAACCATAGCAGCAACCACAACAACGAAAATCAAGAATTTGCTTTGTAAACCATAGCTTTTGAACCAAAAATTCTCAAACTACAACAAGCATAACTAGCATCCATTTCAACCTATCTAATCACATTTAATTCAGCATTTTAAACACAAAAACAACAACAACAACAACTAACAGCAGCAACAACATCAAAAACTAGCATGCAACCTATCCACTTTTCTTCAAAAACTTCAAGAACAAAAGCAAGAGACTTACCAAGAGTTTAGACCACAAGAACTTGATAA
This sequence comes from Cannabis sativa, assembly GCF_029168945.1. Classification (NCBI taxonomy): domain Eukaryota; kingdom Viridiplantae; phylum Streptophyta; class Magnoliopsida; order Rosales; family Cannabaceae; genus Cannabis; species Cannabis sativa. The sequence continues at coordinate 41,271,225 of NC_083605.1, read as the reverse complement.
ATCCAGCAAGAAAACACACAAAGAAATCCCCCAATCCCAGCTGCTCAAAACCGAAAAGAGAAGAAGGAGAGAAAATGGTTGATTTTTCTTTTTTTCTAAGTTTTTCTAACTTTTGAAAATAAAAGAAAATAAGCATAAATCCCTTATATTCAGCCAACATAAAATCAATTAATATTTAAATTTCCCATTTCTATGTCCAGTAAAGGAGAAAACATAAATGGGGCAAAATGACCATTTTGCCCCTTCACAATAAAATAGCATAAAGTGCACTAAAGGGGTATTTTGGGAAATTCTAAATTCCCGGCCAATCCCGACATTCCTAATGTCTAATAAACCGTCCCAATAAACTAACATACTAAGTTGTGATTTTACTGAGCGAAACACCGAGTTCCATGTTACCGGGCACCGGAATGCAAAATTATGAAATTTCACTAAATGACATAAAAATGCATTCAGAATTTAAAAATAAGAGTATAAATAATTATTTAAATATCTATAAATAATTTTCATAATTAAACATAATTAACTGCTAATTTTTAAATTAAACTAAGCGGTCTTTATAGATTATTGGGAGTTAAACAGGCTGATAGTGAAGAATAAATATCCACTACCTAGGATCGATGATCTTTTTGATCAACTTCAGGGGAAGACGGTCTTTTCCAAGATTGATCTCCGATCGGGTTATCATCAGTTGAAAATCTGAGAGGAGGACATTCCGAAGACGGCTTTCCGTACAAGGTACGGGCATTACGAATTTTTGGTTATGTCATTTGGACTAACCAATGCTCCTGCAGCATTTATGGATTTGATGAATAGAGTATTCAAGGATTTCCTCGATATCTGTGTGATTGTGTTTATCGACGACATCCTTGTGTACTCTCAATCAGAAGAGGAGCATGAGTTACATCTTCAGATGGTTTTGCAACGGCTTCGGGAACACAAGCTTTATGCCAAATTCAAGAAATGTGAATTTTGGCTATCTCATGTGTCCTTCTTAGGGCACATTGTTAGCAAAGATGGGATCAAGGTGGATCCAGGGAAAATAGAATCCGTCAGGGATTGGCCAAGACCAAAGACAGTGACAGAAGTTAGAAGCTTCTTGGGTTTAGCCGGCTATTATCGTAGGTTCGTGGAAGGGTTTTCTAAGATTTCAACACCCTTAACCTAACTTACGAAGAAGAATCAGCAGTTTATTTGGTCAGATAAGTGCCAAGCTAGTTTTCAAGAGCTGAAACAGAGGTTGATTACAGCTCCAGTGCTAGCTTTGCCTTCAGACAAAGAGAAATTTGTAGTTTATTGCGATGCATCCAGACAGGGTCTGGGGTGTGTGTTGATGCAAGCCGATCGGGTTATTACTTATGCCTCCCGTCAGTTAAAGGATTATGAGCAGCGATACCCGACTCATGATCTAGAGTTGGCCGCGGTAATTTTTGCCTTGAAGATCTGGCGGCATTACCTTTATGGAGAAAGGTGTGAAATTTATACCGACCATAAAAGTCTCAAATATTTCTTTACTCGGAAAGATTTGAATATGAGACAGAGGCGGTGGTTGGAACTAGTGAAAGATTATGACTGTGAGATTCTCTATCACCCTGGGAAGGCCAATGTAGTGGCCGATGCCCTGAGCAGGAAGGGTCCCGGGCAGGTAGGTAGCATGATTCAGATCTCACCTCAGATAGCAGAGGACATGGTTAGATCCAGCACTGAGTTTGTGGTAGGTCAGCTTCACAACTTAACGCTGCAATCTGATCTGTTGGAAAGAATTAAAGCCGCTCAGATGACTGATCCAGAGTTAGTAAAAATCAGAGATGAGGTTTCGGCTGGTCAAGCCAGGGATTTCTCAGTGTCAGACAACGGGATGCTTTTGTATAAAGCTAGGGTTTGTGTTCCGAATAGAGAGGAACTCAGGAATGAAATCTTTGAGGAGGCTCATTCTACCCCTTATTCTCTGCATCCCGGCACCACTAAGATGTACCAGGACCTTAAACCGTACTTCTGGTGGAGCGGTATGAAGAAGAATTTGGTAGAATTCGTATCGAGATGCCTCACCTGTCAGCAGATTAAGGCTGAACATCAGACACCAGCGGGATTGTTGTAGCCTTTAACCCTACTTGAATGGAAGTGGGAAGATATCACGATGGATTTCGTGGTTAGGTTACCTAGAACCACGGGTTTGTTCGATTACGTTTAGGTAGTGGTGGATCGATCCACAAAATCTGCTCATTTTCTTCTTGTTAGAACAACCTATTCAGTGGATCACTTGGCAGAATTGTATGTTAGAGAGATTGTAAGACTTCACTGGGTACCGAAGTCTATAGTTTCGGATAGAGATCCGAAGTTCACCTCCAAGTTTTGGCAGAGTTTGCAACGAGCAATGGGTACAAAACTGAAATTCAGTACAGCATTCCATCCTTAGACAGATGGGCAGTCCGAAAGGACAATTCAGATATTGGAGGACATGTTACGAGCCTGTGTTATGGATTTTGAAGGCTCTTGGAATAAATATCTACCGTTGATAGAATTTTCTTACAACAACAGTTATCAGAGTACGATAGGGATGGCTCCTTATGAACTATTATATGGTAGGAAGTGTAGATCTCCCATCCACTGGGATGAGACAGGGGAGAGGAAATACCTAGGTCCGGAGTCAATGCAGCGGAACAATGAGGCAATTGAGAAAATAAAAGCTAGAATGCTTGCGTCACAGAGTAGACAGAAAAGTTACGCAGATCCGAAACGCAGAGATGTTGAGTTCCGAGTAGGGGACCATGTGTTTTTACGGGTGTCTCCGATGAAGGGGATCAAACGTTTCGGGAAAAGAGGCAAGTTATGCCCTAGATTTACAGGACCTTCCGAGATTCTCGAGAAGATAGGTCAAGTCGCATACCGGTTAGCGTTGCCTCCAGCTTTATCAGCAGTTAACAACGTATTCCATGTCTCTATGTTGAGAAAATACGTTTCAGATCCTTCTCATATACTCAGCTATGAGAGCCTTGAACTGCAGCCAGATATGACTTACGAAGAACAGCCAGTGCAGATCCTGGATAGAAAGGATAAAGTCCTTCGGAATAAGACCATAGCATTGGTCAAAGTACTCTGGAGAAATAGCTAGGTGGAGGAAGCCATCTGGGAGCTAGAGTCAGATATGAGAGCTCAATATCTAGAGTTATTCAGGTTAGATTTCGGGGACGAAATCCTTTTAAGGGGGGAATAGTTGTAAAGACCGCTTAGTTTAATTTTGAAATTAGTAGTTAATTATGTTTAATTATGGAAAATTATTTATAGCTATTTAAATCATTATTTATGCTTTTATTATAGAATTCCGAAATGCATTTTATGTCATTTAGTGATTTTCATAATTTTCCATTTCCGGTGCCCGGTAACATGGAACTCGATGTTTGGCCTAGTAAAATCACAACTTAGCATGATAGTATTCGGGGACGGTTGTTGTTAATTTCTGTGGCTAGAACTTGATTTAAAATGTTGATTCAAGCATGATAGGGTTGGTGATTAGTTGGATTTATCAAGAGATGAAAATTTTACTCAAAGCTATGGCTTTTCAAAGTGAAATTGTTCGTTTTGTTGCTGTGTTTGTTGGGCTCGATTTCCTGGGTTTACAGAGGTTATATTATGCAGGTTTAAGTAGGTTTGAACTGATTTGAATGCATGATAGTGCTGTCTAATCAAGTTTGAGTTTGGAACTCAAAGCTTTATGCTTTAATGGTGATTTCGGATTGTTTGCATGAAGCTCGGTTTTGATGCTTTAGAAATGTTCCTTAGGGTCTAAATAGCAGGTCTGGAAGGTTTTGTTTGAATTGGATTTGATTTGAGCAAGTTATGAATTTTTGGGAGTTTCCTGCATGGAACTGGAATTCCGGTTGTGCATCCGGAATTCCAGATGAGGGTTCAGGATTTCCCAGAACCGGAATTCCGGTTGTGCAACCGGTCTGCCGGTTGGGAAATTTTCAGGAACCCTAGATTTTCTCATTTTTATGTTAATTGGGGTATTGCCATGCTTTTTATCGATAGGGAAACTTTTAGTTTCTAGTTTAAGTTCCCGGGAAGTGATTTAGCGTATCACTTATTAGTGTTGTGATTGTTATGGTTTAGGAGCCTATAAACCGCCGTGTAGTTTGTTCAAGTCAGGTTGACCGGCACACCTGAATTCGGAATTGAGGTAAGATTAGTATCACAGTATGCATATGTATTACATGTTTAGCGTGCATGTAGGAAGCCTGGTAGATTACATTAGATATGTATGTTGGCTTCGAACCATCCAACTGTGTCACATCGGTATAGGCTAGAGTATGACTAGCAGCTGGAGTATGACCAGTGTACCGAGTATAGGCTGACACTATATCACATCGGTACATGCTAGAGTATGACTAGCAGCTGGAGTATGACAAGTGTACCGAGTATAGGCTGATACTAGGGTTGGTGGTTCTGTACTATTTGACGTATCACATCAGTACAGGCTAGAGTATGACTAGCAGCTTGAGTATGACCAGTGTACTGAGTATAGGCTGATACTGTAACACATCGGTACAGGCTAGAGTATGACTAGCAGCTGAAGTATGACCAGTATACCGAGTATAGGCTGTTACTTGTCAATAGTACCGTCTTATGAACGTTCACGACTCAGTATCGTGTGCGACCCGAAGTTAGGGTTATGGGCGTCTGATCATAACTCTAGATTCATGTATGTCGACTCACAGTGCTATGTTCATGTGTAGGTAAGGGCAAGGCCAAAGCTGTGGAACCCTGAGGACGAGCCTATGAAGATTGTACATGTCGGGGCGGTTATGCCTGGAGCGTACGATCCTCGGGACAACAGTGCTTCTTTGTAGTTAGTCGCTAGGCGACAAGTATTTTTTATTAATCAGTAAACTTTTATAAAGTGTTTTGTAATCGGGATCCCGAGTATTTTTGTATAAAATATTTTATTAGTTTAATTAAAAAGCAAAAATTTTAATTAATCACGATTTCCATAAACCTTGTTGATTAGCAACGAGCTGCACATTATGTTTAAAAATTACGTCATACGCCTATACTAGTTAGGGTGTTACAAAATCAAGTTTCGAGACTTGCCTTAGTGTAACAACCTATCTAAAGTCTCTAAGTCTACCAGAGACACTGAATGTTAAAGTTGCAGGAAAGATACTTATTTAGTCTAAGGAAAGTTCTATACATTTTGGGCATTATACCATCATTTATTAACTACTAGTGTTACTTCCTGACTAACGCAGAAGTACTTGCCAAAAAGTAAAGAATCCAGTCTCCCTAGAGGAGTAGAAATATAGAGAAGAATTTCACAATATCAAGAATTTTGTCATTAAGGAAATGTAATGGTGCAAAAGAGGTTGTATTGAATACAACCTGTTAGATCCTATTTGGAGAGAATACTACATACTACACTTGATTTGGATATCAAGGTGTAGAAATTATTTGAAATGCACTTTTTATTTTATATTATTGCAAGTGGGAGTTTGTTGGGTTTTGTGCCCTAAATAAAACCCATTTCAATGTAATCAGATTTACTAATTAATAAAGATCAAAAATCCCATTTTATGTTGGATGGTTCACATGATTTATTTCATGATTATGTTTAATGTATAAATTTTATTAAGTCTAGAACATATGTATTTGTTCATGATTATAGTGTCGTCAACACAGTGGAATAATCATGATTATATGTTTGAAAGTTTAATTCTGTGATTCGTTAGTTCACTAGATTTAGACTGACATGATAATTAGCAACAGGTATACTTACACCTTGGATAAGTGTTATGTCCTTTCCAGGGCATTGGCAGAGTTTACCAGTATCGAATGTATGGAGTATACATTGGAAGAGACCGATATTGATCTTATATAAGATATCATAAACTTACCGTTATATCTTTCTAAGTCAATATCAATAGTTGATCTTAGGTCTGTGAATCTTAATCCTTACATGGTTAGGTTCGATCTCAAGAGTGTTATTTGTGATCTTTGATTTGTTAGTTAAGCCTACCCTTTGGTGTGGAGATACGTACATTTTGGGAACATGATAGTACAATTGAGTGGGAGCGCTAAACATAGATATTGAATCTATAGCTTCTATCTGGATATAGAAGTGAAACGATGACTTTCTTTGAGCTTGGCTGAATAGAGATATATGATTGAGATCTCATTTCAGTAACTATATTAGTTTACAGAAATATCATTTATAGGTAGCTAAGTGTTTTAAGGATAAAATACATTGAAGGGTAGAACGATAAATTTGTCCCTATTCAGTGTAGATCATTGTTGGGATTTGTGCCCTAAATAAAACTCTATTTCAATGTAATATTTATCATTTATTTATCAATAAAGAGACAGAAGTATTTTCATCACTTATGTAATGTGTCATTTGGTTCATGTTATCATTTATATGTTTATTTGATTTATAAATTCATCCAAACCCTTATGACATTTATATTCTTGTTTATTGTGTCGTTAGCACAGTGAAAAATAATCAAGATTGTGTGATTAAATATCATAATTTACAACATAGTTTACTTGCACCTTGGATAAGTGCTATGTCCTTTCCAAGGCATTAGTTAAAGTAAAGTTTGCGTTGGCTGTATGTAGTATGCATCGGAAGGGAGCGATATTGAACTTGGATTAGATATGATAAATTTATCGTGATATCTATTCAATTCAATATCACCTAGTTGATCCTAGATCAAATGATCTTAATCCTGACATGAGTATTATTCATGTTCTTTGATTTGTTAGTTAAGCCTACTTTTTGGTCAGGGTGATACGTACATTTTGGGAACATGGTAGTGCAATTGAGTGGGAACACTAATCATAGATATGGAATCTATAGCTTCAATCTAGACATAAAAGTGAAATGATGATTTCCTTTGAGCTTGGCTAAACAGAGATAAATGGTAGAGTACTCATTTCAGTGATTATGTTAGTTCACTGAAATATCATTTATAGGTGGCTAAGTGTTTCAAGAATAAAATACATTGAAGGGTGTAACGGTAAATTAATCCCTATACAATGTAGATCATGTATAGAGGATCATTGATTATTGGGATTATAACAATGGATAACTAATAGCGTATCTATATCTAAGCTGAGAGTGCAATTCCACTTTCTATGGTAGATGTAATGAGGATTTAATAAGTTGGTGAATTTACTTGGTAAATTCTAGATCTGCTTATTGGAAGCTCAGATATATTGGCCCATGGTCCCCATACTAGTTGAGACAATACTACTTGTAAGACTCAGTTAATTGATTTTAATTAATCAATTATAATTCTAAAACTAGACTATGTCTAGTTTATGAATTTGCACTAGGGCTTAATTGTGAAGATAAGAGATTCTAGGGTTTATTTGTTAATTAAGAGATTTTGTTAAGTCTAATTCATAAATAAATTAAATGGCAATATTATTTAATAATTAATTTTAGTCATTAAATAATTAGAATTGACATTTAAGTGGTTAAATTGGAAAAATGTCATTTTTGAGAAAATACGATGGAAAATTTGAAAAATGGCAAAATTGCAAAGTGGGGTTCAATATCAATCCATGGTCAGCCACTCCATAGAAATTTACATTTAATTTTTTTATTATTTTAATGCCAAATAAATCTAACCTAACCCTAGCTGGTTTTCTATAAATAGGTAGTGATGGCTTCAAAGAAAAAGATGATGCAACACTTTCCTTCAGTAAAATTTTGAGCATTCGTTCCTATACCAAAAACGAACCCCTCTCTCTCCCTTCCTCTCTTCAAATAAAACCCTAGAGTGATTAGAGTAAGTGCCCACACAAATCAAGTGGTACTCAATCATAGTGTGTAAGGCATTGAAGAATCGAGTTTCAAGAGAAGGAGATTCGAGCTCAGATCTTGGTGATACTCTGCTACAGAAAGGATACAAGGGTTAGAGATCTGAGCGGAAGGAGACATTATATTCCGCGACAACCACTGTAAGGTTCTTGAAAATTTATATGTGTTTATTTCATATCGTTTCAGAAGTTCATGTTTAGGATGTTAATAACATACTTGTTAGTAAATCTAGATCCTGGTAAAATAATTCCAACAACTGGCCGCTGAGCCATGGTAATTGATTTACTTTCAAGAAATTTGGCCTTAAAACGATATATGTGTGATTTAGATGGTTTCATGTTGATCTATGTGTTTTTGATGATTGTTTGATGTTTGCGAATTTTTTACTTTTTTGTAGATCTTAATTTCGATTTTATTTGAATTAGTTATTATTTTTTGAATTTTTGAAAAAAGACAGGGGTGGTGTCACCCCATACGCGCGCGGATCCGAGTGATCACTCGATCATGCGCATTTCAAACACGAGGTTGTCTGAGTTTTCTCGGTCTGAAGCCTCGGTTTTGTCTGAAATCAGGGGCTCCGCGCACAGATGAGGCTGTTGGCAGCCTCTCTGGCCGAGGTTTCTCGACTATGCTCCCATTCCTACGCGCGCGGATTGCATTCATTGCATACCATCCGCATCAAATCCAATTTTTTCAATTTTCTTCATTTTTTCATGCTTTTTCATGGAATTAATTTCGATTTTTTTCTGTAATTTTATATTTATTTTTTTATTTTTCATATTTCAAATCTAATTATCATAATTAAATTATTTTTTTTTAAAAAAAAATTAATTTAAGATATTAGTAAAATTTGAAGCTTGAAAATTGGTAAAAAAACTAATTTTTGCTTAATTAATTATCTTATTTTTTAAAATTTGATTATTTTATCCTATTTTTAAAATATAAGGTAAGATATTTATATATTTTTTTTAATAAAATGACTTTATTTGAAATTTAAAATAAGATTATTTTAATCATGAAATTTTAAATGGAAATAAGATATTTTGCTAAATTTTAACTTTTGTTATTTTTTTATTTAAATTAAATTGTAAAATCAGAAAAAGGATATTGTATTATCATTTTATTTTACTGAATATTTAATTTTTTAAATAACATGAAATTTAAAAAGTTGTTAGCATTTTTTTTCTTTTGAAAAAGCTGTTCGGGTTAGTTGAAACCTAATTTTTGAAATTTATAGGTTTAATTTTAATTTTTTTTTAATTTATTTATTTAATTTATATTACGAGCTCATGAACGAAAATTGATTGCAATGCCGTCCCCCGGATTCGCAAACTTTTGTAAGAGGAAAAGAATTAAGGATGAAGCTTCTAACAATGCTGCTTCTTTAAGTACAATTGAAGGTAATACTTTTGTTTTTGAATGATGTGTTTTAGAGAATGACAAATCCTTCTGGATTGTTGATTCTGGAATCACTAACCATGTTTGTTCTTCATTGCAGCAGCTTGAAACTTGGGATTATCTGAATCCAGAGGAGTTGAAGCTCAAAGTTGGAAATGGCGAGTTAGTATCGGTCCAAGCTAAAGGAAGAGCCCGCCTCAAGTTTCAGAAGAAATTTTTAGTTTTAGACACTGTTTTGTTTACTACTAATTTTAGTAGAAACCTGATTAGTATTTCATGTTTACAAACACAATTTTATAAATTGAATTTTTCGAGTTCTGTTTGCACAATTTCTCGTAATGAATTTCAATTATGTGTTGCTCACATGGAGCAAGGACTTTATGTTTTAAGACCAGATACACAAATCACACTTAACAATGAACTTTTCAATATAGCTAAAAGTAGAAACGTTAAAAGAAAAGAGATTGATAATGATGATCAAACTTATCTATGGCATTTACGATTAGGTCATATAGGCTATTATAGACTTCATAGGTTAACCAAAGACGGTCCACTGAAAAATGTCGCCTTGGGTGAATTACCAGTATGTGAATCTTGCCTAGAAGGAAAAATGACAAAACGTTCTTCTCTACAAAGGTAGAGCGTGCCAAACAACCCCTTGGGTTAGTACATTCAGATGTATGTGGACCCCTTAATGTCAAAGCCCGAGGTGGTTATGAGTATTTTGTCACTTTTATTGACGATTTCTCTAGATACAGTTTCATTTACCTAATGCAAAAGAAATCTGAAACGTTTAAAAAGTTTCAGGAATTTCATCGTTTGGCTCAAAACCAATGAGGTAAGATATTAAAGATCTTGCTAATTGATATGGGTGGAGAGTATATGGATATGCAGTTCAAAGATCATTTAATTGAACTTGGAATTGAATCTCAATATACTGCCCCTAGCACAAAATAATCTGACTCCCTCAGTTGAAACAACACAAGATGTTACAACTGAGAGAACTACAACTAAAGTTCATGTCACAAGGTCACCGCTCCTCGTCGTAGTGGCAGGGTTTCTACTAAACCATCTCGTTCTAGCTTGGTTGGTGAAATCTATAGGGTCGTTTGTGATGGTATTGATGACGACCCATTAACCTATAAACAGGCAATGGCAAGTCTAGAACAGAAACAATGGTCAGTCGGAATGGATTCAGAAATGGATTCCATGAAAAAGAACAAAGTCTGGGAATATGTAGACGCACCCGATGACTATCGTCCAATTGGATGTAAGTGGGTCTACAAGAAGAAAAGAGGCACTGGAGGCGAAGTCGAAACTTTTAAAGCTAGACTGGTCGCCAAGGGTTATACCCAAAGAAAAGGCGTGGACTATGAGGAAAATTTTAGTCCGGTCGCCATGTTCAAATCCATTTGAATTCTTCTCTCCATAGCAGCCGCTTTCAATTATGAAATCTGGAAAATGGATGTCAAGATAGCCTTCCTTAATGGAATTCTTGAAGAGACCATCTATATGGAGCAACCAGAAGGCTATGTTCTTCTAAGGCATGAAAAGAAAGTTTGCAAACTCAATAGGTCCATTTATGGACTTCAGCAAGCTTCTTGCTCTGGACCAAAAGGTTTGATAATATCATCAAAACCTACAGCATTCTTCAGAATGAAGATGAACCTTATTTTTACCCACTCAAGGAAAACAAAGTGGTAGTCTTCCTTGTCCTTTATGTTGATGACATTTTGATTATTGGCAATAATATCAAGAAAATGACTGACATCAAGGAGTGGCTTGACACTATAATTCGAAATAAAGGATTTGGGTGAAGCTGCACATGTTCTCGAGATTAAGATTATCAGAAACCGAAAGAACAGATCCCTTGCTCTCTCTCAAACAACTTACATAGATAAGGTTTTAGAGAGATTCTCAATGACAAACAACAAAGGGGCAACAATGCCTTCTAGATTTGGTGTCCCTCTATCTAAGGAGCACTGTCCCACTGATCCTCAAGAGATAGAGGACATGAGAAGGGTTCCTTATGCTTCAGCAGTTGGAAGTCTAATGAATGCAATGTCATGCACTAGACCTGACATCTGTTATGTTGTAGGAATTGTGAGCAGGTATCAGACAAATCCAGGACAGGAACATTGGAATGTTGTTAAGCATATCCTGAAGTAGTTGAAGAGTACAGGGAAATTCGTGTTAGTCTACAAGGGTGGTGCTTTGAATCCCGTAGGCTATACCGATTAAGATTTTTAGGCATATCTTGATGACAGGAAATCTACATCTGGGATCGTGTTTACTCTTGGTGGTGGAGTAGGGGTTTGGAGAAGTGCTAAACAAACTGCAATTTCAAACTATACCATGGAGGCAGAATACATAGCTGTCGCTGAGGCTGCTAAAGAACTTGTCTGGCTTAGAAAGTTCTTCAAAGGAATCGGTGTTGTTCTTGTAATTGAAAAACCACTGGTTTCGCTTTGTGATAACACTGGAGCCAAAGCCAACAGTAAAGAACCTCATAGCCACAAGAGAAGCAAACACATAGAAAGGAAATATTGTTGGGTTTTATGCCCTAAATAAAACTCATTTCAATATAATCAGATTTACTTATTAATATAGATCAGAAATAACATTTAATGTTGCATGGTTCACATGATTTATTTCATGATTATATGTACATAATGTATGAATTCATCTGAAACCCTTTTCACATACTTCATACTGTTTATTGTGCCGTCAACACATTGGAAAGTAAACATGACTATGTGAATAAAGTTTCCTAGATTTATCAGACATAGGGTTTTACTGATATGATAATCTACAACAGAGTTTACTTGCATTTGGAGAAGTGCTATGTTCTTTCCAGAGCATTGGTTAAAGTAAAGCTCAGGTTGGATGCATGGAGTATGCATCGGAAAGGACCGATATTGAACTTTGACTTAGATTTATTAAACTTACCGTAATATCTATTCAAGTCAATATCGCCTAGTTGATCCTAGATCAAATGATCTTAATCCTGATATGATTAGGCTCAATCTTGAAAGGCTATTCGTGTTCTTTGATTTGTTAGTTAAGCCTACTTTTAGGTCAGGGTGAAACGTACATTTTGGGAACACGGTAGTGCAATTGAGTGGAAGTGCTATCATAAACATGGAATCTATAGCTTCTATCTGGCGAATAGTAAGCAAAGGATGATCTCCTTCGAGCTTGACCAAACGAACATAAATGGTGGAGTACTCATTTCACATAAGCTGAAATATCATTTATACGGGGTCAAGTGTTTTAAGGAATAAATACATTGTAGGGTGTAACGGTAATTTAATCCCTTTACAGTGTAGATCATTCATATAGAGGATCAGTGATCACATTAGGATTATAACAATGGATAACTAATGATGTGTCTATATGGTGGAACATATAGAGCATTCTATATACTGAGAGTGCAATTCTAAGTTCTATGCGTGGATTCAAGGAATAATTAATAAGTTAGTGAATTTTAGTGCTAAATTCTTGATCTACTTATTGGAAGCTCGGTTATATAGACCCATGGTCCCCGCACTAGTTGAGATAATATTGCTTGTAAGACTCATGTAATTTGTTTTGATTAATCAATTATAATTCTCAAATTAGACTATGTCTATTTGTGAATTTTTCACTAAGTAAGGGCGAAATTGTAAAGAAAGAGTTTTAGGGGCATATTTGTTAATTATGATACTTTGTATGGTTCAATTAATAAATATGATAAATGACAATATTATTTAATAATTATATATAGTTATTAAATAGTTGGAACTGGCATTTAAATGGTTGAATTAGAAAATTGGCGTTTTTGAGAAAATCAGATGCAGAAAAGATAAAACTGCAAAATTGCAAAAAGTGAGGCCCAAATCCACATGTATAGGGCCGGCTACTTTTGTAGGGTTTTCCCTCTGATATTTTCATTATTTTAATGCCAAATAATTCAAACCTAACCCTAGTGGAATGCTATAAATAGATAGCGAAGGTTTCAGGAAAATTACACTTAAATTTTTCTATTTTTCCTTCAGAGAAAAACCTGAGCCTTTCTCTCTCCCTATCTCTAGCTGCCACTTCTTCTTTCTCTTCCCTCTTGAATTTCGAAATCCTTAGTGTACGAGTAGTGCCCACACACAGCAAGTGATACCTCAATCATAGTGAGGAAGATCGTGAAGAAAGACTTTCAGCAAGAAGGAGGTTTCAGCATCAAAGATTCAGAGAAAGAGATCCAGGTTCAGATATTGATAATGCTCTGCTACAGAAAGGAATCAAGGGCTAGATATCTGAACGGAAGGAGTCATTATGTTCCGCTGCACCCAATGTAAGGTTTCTTAAACTTTATATGTGTTTAATTTATCATTTTAGAAATTTCATATTTAGGATGTTAATAAACATACTTGTGAGTAGATCTAAGATCCTGGTAAAATAATTTCCAACAGCGACATCTAGTTGTTCATCAATTGATGACACCTTAGACTAGTATTTTTACGATATGAAACAAGAAGATTGTATAAATAAGATTACTTTGACTTTCGCTAATCGAAGCATCGTTGGATTCTTATTTTAAACGAAATTATCCTAATTCCTCTTAGCTTATTCATTTCGAATTAGCTTTAAAAACAGATCATTGGATGAATGGTCTATAAATCATTTCATGTCATTTTATATGACGCATATGATTATAATCCCGAAATTCTATTCCCAATTGATATAAATCCTCAATCTTAGAAATCTCCTACTTGTATGGGCAAATCTGACTTAGAGTTTGTATTAGTAGTGGTGGTCCAAGAAACAATTACTCATTATATTTGGTTGAATTTAAGTCTTTGACTTTAATTTTAGAATACAAACAGAAATTTTCTTATATTTCTAATTCCAGATACAATACAGTTACACTTTCTCAAGTGTTTAATATCCATCTTTTATTAATGGATTCAAACTGTATGGAAAATTAGTTAGGTATTCTGTGACCAGGATCCACTTGCACTATTCTAAGAATTCTTTTATAAACCTATGTCATCAAAAGACACTACCACATTTTTTTTAATCTATGGCATTTGTATCTTGTTCATAGTGGATTTGACAAGATCAATCTCTGCAAAGAGTTAATATGCCTATATCCACTAAAAGTAGTTCATCTCATTCGCAGATGGATGTACATTCAGGGGTGGATATAAGTTTTTCGTTGTATTCTTAAAACGATCACTCTAGATTATACCTTATGCAAAGAAATTTGAAATGTTTGAAAAATTTCATTAATTTCTAGCAATGGTTAAAACCATTAAGGTAAGTGGTTAAAGATCTTGCGAACTGATAGGGGTGGAGAAATAGTTAGTAGATATGCAGTTCAAAGATCATTAAATTGATTTTTGAATTATATCCAAACTTACCTCCCCAGAAATTTTGAGTTGCATGTTGATGATTAGTTACTAGTCGTTGCCTAATTCCTTCTATGGTAATACAATTTCAGAATGATGTAATGGTTGTATACTTAATGTAAATCATTACTAGATTCATGGATGACCTAATCAAAATCTTAAGAAAAGATAGAACTGTTAACCATGGTTTCTTAGCTATTCTAAGTGATTAGGGGTGGACCATCCCATTGTCAATAGATAAGAAAGTGTTTGTTCAAACAAATACTACTTTTCTAAGATAATGACTAAGTCTGAAAACAAGTAGCAAATAAAGGAGATATTTTTCTTGATTCCAAAAGTGTTCTATCATCTTATATAACATATGATGATCCCACTGCCTCTGTTGTCTTGTCACAACCAAAGAGGTTAATACCATTTAGTTTTCTTCGACATAATTCACGGTACCTTGTCGTAGTGGGAGAGTTTCTAGGAACTCACCTTCTTATGACTTGGGAGACACTAGTGATTAAAATCCATTGTGAGTTTAAACAAGAAATGGATTGTCAAGATAAGAAACTAAGAAGAAAGCCAATAGAACTATGGTTTAATCCATTCACATGGAATAACCTAAAGTTTTCTATTACAAGGACATAAAAGGAAATTTTAGTTAATAAGTCTATTCTATCGACTTCACAAAACTTCCTGTTCCTAGTATTATAGGTTTGAGTTTATCTAAACCTATGGCTTGTGGTATACCTGGTAATTACTTACTCCAATGCAAGCAACTTACTTTAGTAAGATGCTGAAGCATTTTCTTTCTAATGGCAATCTATAGAAGCTTCACAACTTCTTAGACATAGATTTTATTTATCTAAGGAAAAGTCTCAACTATTCCAGAAAAGATAAAGCCATGAAAGAATTTCTTATATCAACAGTGAGAGGTCTTAGATATGCTTTTGTATGCCTTAGACCAGACACCTGCTGTTGAGTGGGAGTAATGAGTAGGTATCAGATTAATTCAGGAGAAGAACATTGGAAGACAATCAAGTAAATCTTAAGATTAAGAAGAGGAACTATATGTTAGTCTATAAGGGTGTGTTTAAAACTCTTAGACTACACCATATCAGATTTCGAAATTTTCCTTAGTGCTAGAAAATCTTTCTGATAAGATGGTGGTTACTCTGGGGGTGGAATAGTAATTTTGGAGAAGTGTAAAAACCTATCTGAAGTCTCTAGATCTACCAGAGAGGGACTGAATGTTAAAGCTTCAGGAAAGGTACTTATTCAGTCTAAGGAAAGTTCTATACATCTTTGGCACCATTCCAAATTGCCTTAAACTACTAATGTTAATTTCCTGATTAACCAAAAGTAGTTGCCAAAGGTATAGAATACAGTAACCCAAGAGAGTAGACATATAGAGAGGAATTTCACATTATCAATGATTTTGTGATTAAAGGAAGAGTAATAGTGGAGAAAAGGTTGTGGTTAATTCAACCTTTCAGATCCTATTACGAGGAGTTTACTACTACTACACTTGATTTGTATATCAAGGTGTTGAGATTATTTGAAACGCACTTTTTTGTTTTATATTAGTGCAAGTGGGAGTTTGTTGGGTTTTATGCCCTAAATAAAACTCATTTCAATATAATCAGATTTACTTATTAATATAGATCAGAAATAACATTTAATGTTGCATGGTTCACATGGTTTATTTCATGATTATATGTACATAATGTATGAATTCATCTGAAACCCTTTTCACATACTTGATCCTGTTTATTGTGTCGTCAACACATTGGAAAGTAAACATGACTATGTGAATAAAGTTTCCTAGATTTATCAGACATAGGGTTTTACTGATATGATAATCTACAACAGAGTTTACTTGCATTTGGAGAAGTGCTATGTTCTTTCCAGAGCATTGGTTAAAGTAAAGCTCAGGTTGGATGCATGGAGTATGCATCGGAAGGGACCGATATTGAACTTTGACTTAGATTTATTAAACTTACCGTAATATCTATTCAAGTCAATATCGCCTAGTTGATCCTAGATCAAATGATCTTAATCCTGATATGATTAGGCTCAATCTTGAAAGGCTATTCGTGTTCTTTGATTTGTTAGTTAAGCCTACTTTTAGGTCAGGGCGAAACGTACATTTTGGGAACACGGTAGTGCAATTGAGTGGGAGTGCTATCATAAACATGGAATATATAGCTTCTATCTGGCGAATAGTAAGCAAAGGATGATCTCCTTCGAGCTTGACCAAACGAACATAAATGGTGGAGTACTCATTTCACATAAGCTGAAATATCATTTATACGGGGTCAAGTGTTTTAAGGAATAAATACATTGTAGGGTGTAATGGTAATTTAATCCCTTTACAGTGTAGATCATTCATATAGAGTATCAGTGATCACATTAGGATTATAACAATGGATAACTAATGATGTGTCTATATGGTGGAACATATAGAGCATTCTATATACTGAGAGTGCAATTCTAAGTTCTATGCGTGGATTCAACGAAGAATTAATAAGTTAGTGAATTTTAGTGCTAAATTCTTGATCTACTTATTGGAAGCTCGGTTATATAGACCCATGGTCCCCGCACTAGTTGAGATAATATTGCTTGTAAGACTCATGTAATTGGTTTTGATTAATCAATTATAATTCTCAAATTAGACTATGTCTATTTGTGAATTTTTTACTAAGTAAGGGCGAAATTGTAAAGAAAGAGTTTTTGGGGCATATTTGTTAATTATGATACTTTGTATGGTTCAATTAATAAATATGATAAATGGCAATATTATTTAATAATTATTTATAGTTATTAAATAGTTAGAATTGGCATTTAAATGGTTGAATTAGAAAATTGGCGTTTTTGAGAAAATCAGATGCAGAAAAGATAAAACTGCAAAATTGCAAAAAGTGAGGCCCAAATCCACATGTATAGGGCCGGCCACTTTTTTAGGGTTTTCCCTCTGATATTTTCATTATTTTAATGCCAAATAATTTAAACCTAACCCTAGTGGAATGCTATAAATAGATAGTGAAGGCTTCAGGAAAATTACACTTTTCTTCTGACACTTCTGAATCAGAAAAAACTGAGTCTTCTCTCTCCCTATCTGGCTGACCACTCCCTCTCTTCTTTTCTTCTTCAATATTTCGCAATCCTTAGTGTATGAGTAGTGCCCACACACAGCAAGTGATACCTCAATCATAGTGAGGAAGATCCTGAAGAAAGACTTTCAGCAAGAAGGAGGTTTCAGCATCAAAGATTCAGAGAAAGAGATCCAGGTTCAGATATTGATAATGCTCTGCTACAGAAAGGAATCAAGGGCTAGATATCTGAACGGAAGGAGTCATATTATTCCGCTGCACCCAATGTAAGGTTTCCTAAACTTTATATGTGTTTATTTCATCGTTTTAGAAAGTTCATATTTAGGGTGTTAATAAACATACTTGTGAGTAGATCTAAGATCCTAGAAAAATAATTCCAATAAATATCACATCATCAGAGAGTATGTGGCGAAAGGGGATGAACTGGTGGAGAAAGTGGACACTGAGGACAACCTAGCTGATCCTTTCACCAAAGTTTTGGCAGGAACTGCATTTGAAAAGCACCGCATGAATTTTTGACTAATTGAAATGTACTTATTGTTTTATATAAGTGCAAGTGGGAGTTTATTGGGCTTTGTGCCCTAAATAAAACTCTCTTTCAATGTAATATCTATCATTTAATTATCAATAAAGAGACAGAAGTATTTTCATCACTTATTTGATGTGTTATTTGGTTCATCTTATCATTTATATTTTTATTTGATTTATAAATTCATCCAAACGCTTATCACAGTTATATTCAATTTTATTGTGTTGTCAGAACAGTGGAAAGTAATCAAGATTGTGTGATTAAATATATATTCCTAGATTTATCAGTACATAGGGTTTAACTAATATGATAATCTACAACATAGATTACTTGCACCTTGCATAAGTGTTATGTCCTTTCCAGGGCATTGGTTAAAGTAAAGTTTGGGCTGGATGTATGGAGTTTGCATCGGAAGGGACCGATATTGAACTTTGATTAGATATAAAAAATTTACTGTAATATCTATTCAATTCAATATCACCTAGTTGGTCCTAGATCAAATGATCTTAAAATTTACATGGTTAGGTTTGATCTCAAGAGTATTATTCATGTTCTTTGATTTGTTAGTTAAGCCTACTTTTTGGTCAGTGTGACACGTACATTTTGGGAACATGGTACTGCAATTGAGTGGAATTGCTAATCATAGATATGGAATCTATAGCTTCTATCTGGACATAGAAGTGAAATGATGATTTCCTTCGAGCTTCGCTAAACATAGATAAATGGTTGAGTACTCATTTCAGTGATTATTTTAGTTCGCTGAAATATCATTTATAGGTGGCTAAGTGTTTTAAGGATAAAATACATTGAAGGGTGCAACGGTAAATTAATCCCTATAAATGTTTATAGCGTATCTATATCGTGGAACATATAGAGCGTTCTATATAACTGAGAGTGCAGTTCCAAGTTCTATGGTGGATGCAATGAGGAATAATTAAGTTAGTGAGTTTACTTGGTAAATTCTACATCTGCTTATAGGAAGCTCAGATACATAGGCACATGGTCCCCATACTAGTTGAGACAATACTACTTGTAAAACTCAGTTGATTGATTTTATTTAATCAATTGTAATTCTAACACTAGACTATGTCTAGTTTATGAATCTTCACTAAGCTAGGGCTTAATTGTGAAGATAAGAGATTCTAGGGTTTATTTGTTAATTAAGAGACTTTGTTAAGTCTAATTAATAAATATATTAAATGGCAACATTATTTAATAATTAATTTTAGTTATTAAATAATTAGAATATGCATTTAAATGGTTAAATTAGAAAAATTTCATTTTTGAGAAAATAAGATGGAAAATTTAAAACAATGAAAAAATTGCAAAGTGGGGCCCAATATCAATCCATGGCCGGCAACTCCATACCAATTTACGATTTAATTTTTTCATTATTTTAATGCCAAATTGCAAAGTGTGTAAGGCATTGAAGAATTCAGTTTCAAGAGAAGGAGATTCGGGCTCAGATCTTGGTGATACTCTGCTACAAAATGGAAACAAGGGTTAGAGTCCTGAGCGGAAGGAGACATTATATTGCGCTGCAACCACTGTAAGGTTCCTAAAACTTTATATGTGTTTATTTCATATCGTTTTAGAAGTTCATGTTTAGGATGTTAATAACCTACTTGTAGTAAATATAGATCTTGGTAAAATAATTCTAACAACTGGCCTCAGAGCCATGGTAATTGATTTATTTTCAAGAAATTTGGACTTAAAACGATATATGTGTGATTTGGATGGTTTCATGTTGATCTATGTGTTTTTTACGATTTTTTGATATTTGTGAATTTTTTACGAAAAATAATTGGATTTTCGTTCTGGACTTATTTTTGTTGGATAGTTTTAAAAGAATTAAGCAATTTACTTTTTTACAAATCTTAATTTCGATTTTATTTGAATTAGTTATGATTTTTTGAAGTTTTGAAAAAAGATAGGGGTGGTGTCGCCCCATACGCCCGTGGATCCAAGTAATCACTCGGTCACGTGCGCTTCAAACACGAGGTTGTCCAACTTTTTTCGGTCTGAAGCCTCGGTTTTGTCTGAAATTAGGGGCTCCGCGCGCAGATGAGGCTGCATACCATCCTCATCAAATCTAATTTTTTCAATTTTCTTCAATTTTTCATGCTTTTTCATGGAATTAATTTTGAATTTTTTGTATAATTTTATATTTACATTTTTATTGTTCATATTTCAAATCTAATTATCAGAATTATATTAATTTGTTTAAAAAATTAATTTAAAATGTTAGTGATATTTGAAGCTTGAAAATAGGTAAAAATCTAATTTGTTGCTTAATTAATTATCTTATTTTTTAAAATTTGATTATTATATCTTATTTTTAAAATTTAAGGTTGTATATTTATATTTTTTTTTTAATAAAATGACCTTATTTGAAATTTAAAATAAGGTTATTTTAATCATGAAATTTTAAATTGACGTAAGGTATTTTGCTAACTTTTATATTTATTATTTTTTTATTTAAATTAAATTGTAAAATCAGAAAAATGATATTAAATTATCATTTTATTTTATTGAATATTTAGTTTTCTAAATAACATGAAATTTGAAAAGTTGTTAGCATTTTTTTTGGAAAAGATATTTAGGTTAGTTGAAACCTAATTTTTCAAATTTATAGGCTTAATTTTAATTTTTTTTAATTTATTTATTTTATATTCCGAAAAAAAATTATTCATTTAATTCCTTTTTTTTTTCAAAATTATTAAATTAATTAATATAAAATTAAATAAACCCTACATCCAACTATCCAACTTGTAACATGTTTGTGTGTTTTATATTGTTTAATTATTAAAACAAGTTTTATAAAACCTATTATTGTTTGATCTAAATTGTCATGGTTAACTTGTTGACATATCCAATGATCTGATTTTAACCCATGGTTCAATTGTAAATAGGTCAAACAAATAATTTGTAACAGGTAAATTTTGCATTCTTCTTTCATCTGTGTATAAACCTAGTAACATGATAGGATCCATCCAAATCTGTGTGCCTGTGTGAGCCTATATGTTTGCTTTGGGTTAGATGCATACAGGTAGCCCATTTAATTTTGTAATTAAAATGGACTAGGTTGCTAAATAAAATTTCACATATTGATAGATTTTATTTAGGCCCAATTAGTAGTTGAGCCTATTCAATTAATAACAGCTTTTCATTTTAAGGTTAAATTCCTCTCTTTTGGGCCTTGTGTGAGAGTTAGGGGGCCATAGAAGAAGTGGGTACGACATACTGAACCCAGCCCTCCCTCATATGAACAACCCAACCTGTGAAGGTCCATTTGCCTTATTTGAATAATTGTTAGGTTAATTAAATTAGTTTAACCCAGTAAAATTGATTAGCAACATAACTAATTTCGAAATATATGAAATTAATTTTTCATTTGAATATTTTGAAATTAATTTAAGAAAAACACACTTAGTTTAATGAAACTTATTCAAGATAAATTATATGTATTTTTCTTGTATTTAATTAAATATAGAATTATAACTAATTAGATTCTTCTAAAGCTTTTTTTAATATTTCATGAAATATTCCTATTTAAGTTGTAAATTAGTTACTTATAACTAATTTTTGAATCAACTTGAATTTGAATATTTTTGAAATTCAAAATTAAGCTGAGGAATTCAGTGAATTAGTTATTGAGAGACTCTTGGAATATTATTTTAAGTTGAAAGTTTGTTAATTTTGGATCAACGTAAAATGGAATATTTTTCAAATTAGGTGGTTAGTAAATTTTTTATTTCATTAAATTATGTTTGAAAATAATTTAAGTTGAAAATTTAGATATTTTAGAACAACTTGAATTAGATTATTTACAAATTTTATTTTATTATATTTTAATTTATTTATTTATTTATTTTTCAAATTTTATATATTTAAATATAATTTTCAAAAATTAAATTAAAGTTGGAAAATAATTTTCAATTAATTTCGGACCAACTTTAATTTATAATTTTCATCATTAAAATATAATTAAAAGAAATGATTAAATAAAAATAAATTTTCTTAAAAAAATAATGAGCTTTAATCAAGAGACATTCGATCTCCCTAATGGAGGAACGTCCATTAGTGTAACACCTTGGAATTAAGGAAATGGATTAGCAAAACCCTAACTAGTTAATTGAGTATTATTGTGGAATTATATTATTATATAATTTATTATATGTGAAATAATATGAGATAAGACATATTAAGACCCTGTAGGTGAGCTAGGGGTATTTTAGTAATTTCGACACGAGAAGGGTAAAAGAGTGAAATTAATTTATTAATGTGCTTATGGACTATATTATTATATAGTATGCTTGTGTTGTCATTTTTCAGGTGTGTTCTGACAAGTTGGCGCAGTATAGTCACAACCGGATATTTCGGGCCAAATTGAGTTTCGGGCCGAAATATAATTTTGGGTTTAATTATTGGTATTATATTTATGTGGAAATAATCTGAAAAATTAATTGAGTTTTTTTGTGTGTGCAAGTGGCTATTTTACCTTTCAAGTGCTTATGTGGGTGTTTTATGTTCATAAGGGCGATTGTGTAATTTTGTCATTTTGGAGTAAGGTTCATAAAAGGGATTTTAAGCAAAATTAAGATTTAATTTTCTGCATTTTTTCCCAGCCCTTTGGCTGAACCCCCTTTCTTCTAAAAACCTGTATTTAACTCTTGATTTTGGGTTGTGCTTGCTTGAATTCAAGCTTGGAGTTTGTGTGTTTTGTGGTTGAGATTGAAAAGAGTCATTTTGGCATTTTAAAAAGGAAAAATTCTGGGCTTTTTCCTCTGCCCTAGCTGAACCCCCTCTCCCTCTTTTCTTCATATTTTTATTTTGTTAAGTGTTGGAAAATTCATCTTGAAAGCTTGGATTCTTGGTAGGTTTTGTGCTCAGCTTTGTTTGGAGATTGAGGTAGTTCTTAACCCCTTTTCTTTGTTGATTTTTCTTGCTGAAATTTATTATTCAAAATCATGAAAATAGTGTATGATGTTTTTGGTTTGCTTGTTTGGAGATTTGTTCTGTAATGGATTATGTTGGTTGGGTTCTACATGAGCTTTTAGGGTAATTTTCATGTTTGAATTCAGGTCTTGTTTCATGTGTTGTTGCTGGAACAAAATTAAGTTTGAAGCTTGCTTGAAGTTCAAGTTCTTGATTAGGACCTTATGATGAATTTTGCTCTACGTTAGGAGCTTTGATTTCATGTTGTTGAATCTAAATTTCTATGCATGTGGATTGAAATTTTAAGCTTAATAATTTGTGGTTTAACTTCCTTTTGTGGTTGTTTAATTATATAAGAGGTTATGTTAGATTTAAGCATGTTTTGGTTGAAATGGATGAGTTTAGGGGGCTGAAATTCTCTGTTAAATACTGATTTTTATGTTGCTGGTTTTTTGTGTTGTTGGAGAGTGAATTAGGTGTAATTCCTCTTTAATTACTTGATTTATGTTAGGTGAAAGTTTGGTATGATTGTGGATTGATATAGCATGAAAATTGGCATTTTTGGATGCATTTTCATGGCTGGAAAACTTGGTTTCTTGGGTCTTTAAACCCAGTAGCCGCTGCCATTTTATAGCAGCAAGTTGTGTTTTTTTTGGGTTTTGGTTTTGGTTATAACTTTCTACTCGGGACTCCGTTTGGGATGTTCTTTATATAATTGGAAAGCTCTTTCCGAGCTCTATGTGAATATATGGAATTTAAATGCCAAATTTTTAATTGAATTTAGGGGTTAACCCTATACTTGTGTATTCTGGGTTTGTGACTAAGATTACCGGCACTTAGTCAGGAGCACTAGGGGATTTGGAATCTCAATATTTGCAGGACATCAGGTAAGACATTGTTTAGCACGTAGAGATATGCACAATGGCACTTATATGGAATGTGATTTACATGAGAAACTAGAAACCGGGATTAGAGTTATTACTCTAAAGTGAGCGGTTTATTGGCTTAAGGTTATTACCCAAGTGTATTGTTTATATGTAATTGTTATGCCATGCATTATATAGATGTATATTGAAATAAAGGGTTATGTGTTCAATGCATAATGGAGTTAGACTCGGTAACTAGAACCGAGATGAACCGTTGTAAGGCCTTATTGTAAATAGACGTGTGAGCGTAACACGTAGGTCTATGTTATATAGACATAAATAAGCGTGTGAGTGTAACACGCGGGTTTGTGTCATACAGACAAATATGAAATGCCGTTAATATTTATGTGATGTGTTAATTATGATTATTGATAATTATACTGTCTTGATGGGCTTAGCTCACGGGTGCTCTACAGTGCAAGAAAGGGTAAATCAGTTTCTAATCAGCCATGAGTGTAGGAGCTAGACGACGAATGTACATGTTCAAGCCACACTATACCAAGCGGGTTGGGGTCTACAAGTGTTAAAACTTCTTTAACTCTATTTTTCCGCTTAGGTCAGCTAACGGAAAAGGCATGTAATATTTTGTGAAACAATTTTTGGGATCTCGAAACATATAACTTTTGTTTGTAAGGTTAGAATTATTACAAGTTTATGCTCATTCCGTTTTCATTTAAAGTTTAATTTTCACGCTTATTTTATTAGTAATCCCCTTTAGGGGATTAGGATTTCTTAATCATCTTGGGTAGCGTGCCTAAATGTTAGGGCGTTACAGTTTTTTATCAGAGCGCCACAGTTTTTAAACTTCCTATAGACCGGCCGAACATGTACAATCATCGTCAGAGACAACCTCGACTCATGGTGCAGTAAGTGTTGAGAGTAAATACTTTACTGCTTATGTGATCAATTACTTACCGCTTTCCATTTTAGACAGTATGTAAGCATCTACAATATTTATGTGATATATGATGCGATGCTTATAATGTTATATGTTAAGTGTTTAATTATATGAAGTAAATAGTTGAGTTAGGGTTTAAGGTAATAAGTGCATAAGGGCTGTATTGGTGCTTAACTCGCTGGGGTTGTTGATTACAGGGGTACTTGTAAAAATGGACCATCCGCAATCATCTAGACCACAGGGCCAGCAAGTAGAGCATGGTGGAGACCAAACCAATCAACCGGCACTGCCTGCACCTCCGTAGAATCCGAGGGATAATGCAGGGGTTGGGAATGTTGATTGGCAGCAAATGTTCCATGAAATGCGAGGTATCATACTTCGTCAAGAGGAAGAGTTGCGTCGATTAAGGCAACTGGCACCGGCTGCCCCTGTTGAGCAAGTGTTTGTTGGAAATTATTTTACCAGGATCTTAGATATACTCACAAGTATGTTGATTAACACCCGAAATATGAACTTTCTAAAACGATGAAATAAACACATATAAAGTTCAGTAAACCTTACATTGGGTGCAGCGGAATAATATGACTCCTTCCATTCAGATCTCTAACCCTTGTATCCTTTCTGTCGCAGAGTATTATCAAGATCTGAACCTGGATCTCTTTCTCTGATTCTTTAGTGATGAAACTCCTTCTTGCTGAAAGTCTTTCTTCACGATCTTCCTCACTATGATTGAGGTATCACTTGCTGTGTGTGGGCACTACTCTAATCAGTAAGTGTTTTGAAATCTTAAGGAAGAAGAGAGAGAGGGAGTGGTCGACCAAGGTAGAGAGAGTGAGGCTCAAGTTTTTTCTGAATGAAAAGTGTAATTTTCCTAAAGCCTTCACTATCTATTTATAGCATTCCACTAGGGTTAGGTTTGAATTATTTTGGCATTAAAATAATGAAAATATCAGAGGATAATTCCTATAAAAGTGGCCGGCCATGGCAGTATGGATTTGGGCCTCACTTTTGCAATATTGCAGTTTTATCACTTTTGCATCTGATTTTCTCAAAAATGCCAATTTTCTAATTCAACCATTTAAATGCCAATTCTAACTATTCAATAAATATAAATAATTATTAAATAATATTGTCATTTATCATAATAATTAATTGAACCATAAAAAGTATCATAATTAACAAATATGCCCCTAAAACTCTTTCTTTACAATTTCGCCCTTACTTAGTGAAAAATTCACAAATAGACATAGTCTAATTTGAGAAATATAATTGATTAATCAAAACCAATTATATGAGTCTTACAAGCAATATTATCTCAACTAGTGGGGGGACCATGGGTCTATATAACCGAGCTTCCAATAAGCAGATTAAGAATTTATTACCTAAATTCACTGACTTATTAATTCTTCGTTGAATCCAGGCATAGAACTTAGAATTGCACTCTCAGTATATAGAATGCTCTATATGTTCCACCATATAGACAAATCATTAGTTATCCATTGTTATAATCCTAATTTGATCAATGATCCTCTATATGAATGATCTACACTGTAAAGAGATTAGATTACCGTTACACCCTACTATGTATTTTATCCTTAAAACACTTGACCCCGTATAAATGATATTTCAGCTTATGTGAAATGAGTACTCCACATTTATTTTCGTTTGGTCAAGCTCGAAGGAGATCATCCTTTGCTTACTATTCGCCAGATAGAAGCTATAGATTCCATGCTTATATTAGCGCTCCCACTCAATTTCACTACCGTGTTCCCAAAATGTACTTATCACCCTGACCTAAAAGTAGGCTTAACTAACAAATCAAAGAACACGAATAGCCTTTCAAGATTGAGCCTAATCATAACAGGATTAAGATCATTTGATCTATGATCAACTAGGCGATATTGACTTGAATAGATTTTACGGTAAGTTTAATAAATCTAAGTCAAAGTTCAATATCGGTCCCTTCCGATGCATACTCCATGCATCCAACCTGAGCTTTACTTTAACCAATGTTCTAGAAAGAACATAGCATTTCTCCAAATGCAAGTAAACTCTTGTTGTAGATTATCATATCAGTAAAACCCTGTGACTGATAAATCTAGGAAACTTTATTCACATAGTCATGTTTACTTTCGAAAGTGTTGACAACACAATAAACAGGATCAAGTATGTGAAAAGGGTTTCAGATGAATTTATAAATCAAATAGACAAGCAATTGATAAGGTGAACCAAAACATACACAAATGAATGAAAAATACTTCTGTTTCTTTATTGATGTTGAATAAAATAGATTACATTGAAATGGAGTTTTATTTAGGGCATAAAACCCAACAAACGCAGTCACGGCCAAGACTTTGGTGAATGGATCAGCTAGGTTGTCCTGTGTGTCCACTTCCTGAACTAGTACATCCCCTCTTGCCATGTATTCTCTGATAATGTGATACTTCCTTTCAATGTGTTTGCTTCTCTTGTGGCTACGAGGTTCCTTACTATTAGCTATCGCTCCATTATTATCACAAAGAAGGACCAGAGGCTTTTCCATTCCAGGGACGACACCGAGGCTGGTGAAGAACTTTCTTAGCCAGGCAAGTTCTTTAGCAGCTTCGGCTAGAGCTATGTATTCAGCTTCCATAGTCGAGTCCGATATCGCGGTTTGTTTTGCACTTCTCCAAACCACTGCTCCACCCCAAGAGTAAGCACCATCCCAGATGTAGATTTCCTGTCTTCAAGACTTGCCTGGAAATCTGAATCAGTGTAGCCTATGGGATTTAAAGCACCACCCTTGTAGACTAACACAAGATTCCTTGTACTCTTTAAGTATTTCAGAATATACTTAACTGCATTCCAATGTTCCTGTCCTGGATTAGACTGATACCTGCTCACGATTCCCACTGCATAGCAGATGTCACGTCTAGTGCATAACATTGCATACATTAGACTTCCAACTGCAGAAGCATAGGGAATTTTCGCCATGTCCTCTATCTCTTGAGGATCAGTCGGAGACTGTTCCTTAGATAGACGAATACCATATCTAGAAGGCATGTTTGCCACATTGGTGTTGTTCATGGAGAATCTCTCTAAAACTTTGTCAATGTAGGTTGTTTGAGAGAGAGCAAGAGATCTGTTCTTCCGGTTTCTGATAATCTGAATACCAAGAACATAGGCTGCTTCACCCAAATCTTTCATATTTAATTGTGTGTTGAGCCATTCCTTGATATGAGTCATTTTCTTGATATTGTTTCCAATAATCAAAATGTCATCAACATAAAGGACCAGGAATTCTACTACTTGGTCTTCCTTGAGTTGGTAAACACAAGGTTCATCTTCATTTTGAAGAAAGCCGTAGGTCTTGATGATTTCATCAAACCTTTTGTTCCATGAGCGAGAAGCTTGCTTAAGTCCATAAATAGACCTATTTAATTTGCAAACTTTCTTTTCCTGCCCTTGAAGAACATAGCCTTCTGGTTGCTCCATATAGATGGTTTCTTCAAGTACCCCATTAAGGAAGGCAGTCTTGACATCCATTTGCCAGATTTCATAATCGAAAGCAACAGCTATGGAGAGAAGAATTTGGATGGATTTGAGCATGGCAACAGGACTAAAAGTTTCCTCATAGTCCACGCATTCTCTTTGGGTATAACCCTTGGCTACAAGTCTAGCTTTAAAAGTTTCGACTTCGCCTCCAGCTCCTCTTTTCTTCTTGTAAACCCACTTGCATCCTATCGGATGATAGTCGTAAGGTGCGTCTACATATTCCCAGACTTTGTTCTTTTTCATGAAATCCATTTCTGAATCCATGCCGGCCGACCATCATTTCCGTTGCGGACTAGCCATTGCCTGTTTATAGGTTAATGGATCGTCTTCAATACCGTCACCAACGACCATATTGATTTCACCATCCAAGACATAACGAGCTGGTTTTGTGGAAACCCTCCCACTACGACGAGGAGCAGTGATCTTCTGAACAGAAACTTTGGTAGTAGATTTCTCAGTTGGTTCGACTGAGGGAGTGGGATTGTCCTCTTCTTGAGTGGAAGAGGACGGAACATTGGAAGGAGTTATATCTGAAAGCAATTCCTCTAGAACAACTTTACTTTTTGGTTTGTTGTCTTTAATATAGTTCTCTTCAAGAAAAGTAGCATTTGTAGAAACAAACACTTTATTATCCTTGTGGCTATAAAATAGTCCACCCCTAGTCTCTTTAGAATTTCCAACAAACATGCATACTTCGGTACGTGATTCAAGTTTGCCTTCTTTCTTTCTTAAGACATGAGCAGGGCACCCCCAAATTTTGTAGTGGCGTAAACTAGGTGTACGACCATTCCAAAGTTCGACGGGTGTGACAGTCAGTAGTCTCGTGATCCGTAAGGGGAAATACCGGGTAAGCTGTGCAATCCCACACCGCCTGGGGAAGGTCAAGTGGGATGATTCTGAGACTGTGTAGGTATGGGACTACACAGTTGAAGAGGGCTTACATGGATTGATTGGTACTACCTATATCAACAAGGTGCATCTTGTTTTTCGGTAGCCCATCTCGAAAGAACTCCACAGTTAAGCGTGCTTGGCCTGGAGCAATTTAAGGATGGGTGACCTCCTGGGAAGTTTTCCCAGGAAGCGTGCGAGTGAGGACAAAGCATGCTAGAAACACTCGTGTTGGTCTGGAGGGTCAGTCATCAATCCAGGAAGCAGCCAGAGTGGCGTACTCGTGTATAAGAGCCATTCATTCGGTGGGTGGAAGGGCCCAATGGAGGCTTGAAGCGGGGACGTTACAACGGGTGTCTTAGGGACTGCTTTAGATGGAATAACATTTAAAATGTCATTAGCCATCTGTATAACATATCCCCAGAAGGACGTAGACAGAGTTGAATAACTCAGCATAGACCTAACCATTTCCAAAAGAGTGCGATTTCTTCTTTCTGCAACTCAATTTTGTTGTGGAGTGCCTGGGGCAGTGTATTGGGATTCAATTCCAAGTTCAATTAAATGATCTTTGAACTGCATATCCATATATTCTCCACCCCTATCAGTTCGCAAGATCTTTAATGATTTACCTAATTGGTTTTGAGCCAAAGCATGAAACTCCTGAAACTTTTCAAACGTTTCAGATTTCTTTTGCATTAGGTAAAGAAAACTATATCTAGAGTAATCGTCAATGAAAGTGAAAAAAATACTCATAACCTCCTCGGGCTCTTACATTCAGAGGTCAGCAAACATCAGAATGCACTAACCCTAGGGGGTATTTGGCACGCTCTCCCTTTGCAGAGAAAGAACGTTTAGTCATTTTTCCTTCTAGACAGGACTCGCATACTCGTAATTCACCTAAGACGACATTTTTTAATGGACCGCCTTTGGTTAGCCTATTGAGTCTATCAAAGCCTATATGACCTAAACATAAATGCCATAGATAAGTTTGATCATCATTATCAATCTCTTTTCTTTTGAGTTTTCTAGGTTTAGCTACATTGGAAAGTTCACTGTTTAGTGAGATTTGTGTATTCGGTCTTAAAACATAAAGCCCTTGTTCCATGGTAGCAACACATATTTTAAATCCATTACAAGAAATTGAACAATTTGTACTCAAAAAATTCAATAAATAAGATTGTGTTTGCAAACATGAGACACTAATCAGGTTTCTACTAAACTTTTGAATAAATAAAACATTTTCTAAAATTAAAAATCTTTGTTGAAACTTGATGCGGGCTTTTCCTCTAGCTTTGACCGACACTAATTCGCAATTACCAACTTTAAGCTTTAACTCTCCTGGAAGCAGATTTTCCCAAGTTTCAAGCAGCTGCAGTGAAGAACATACATGGTTAGTAGACCCAGAATCAACAATCCAAATGGATTTGTCGTTCTCTAAAACACATGATTCAAAGACAAAAGCATTACCTTCGTTTGAATTGTTTAGAAGCCGGGGACATCGTTCTTCTTGATGTCCGTTTTCATTACAATTTGAACAATAATTGTACTTGAAGAAGCAGCTTTGCTAGAGCCTTCATGCTTAATCCTTTTCCTCTGATTATGAATTGCAAACCTAGGGGGACCCATTGCAATCAGATTCCGTTCATGGGCTCGTAATTCTGCTTCGAGCTTGTCCATGTCGGAGGAGTTGAAATTATTGATCATGTAAGAAATAACAAATTCATTATACTCCGGAGGAAGACTATTAAGAATGAGTTGGACCCATTGTTCTCTTGATAAATCAAGTCCTAGTAGATTTGCCTTTTGGAACTTCATATTCATCATCAACAGGTGCGAGTTTATGCAACTACCAGGATGCATTTTCACACTATAGAGTTCTTTTGCTAAGATATTAACTAGGAGAGGATCGGGGTGAGGGTTATTCATAATGGCACTACAACACATCAATAAAACAGAAGTAAGGTTTTGGTTCATAAATTCATACACATGGTCAGAAAATAACAAATAATCACATATGTTATAAAAAATACTAAATCTGACATAGTTTATTTTCCAAGGTCTTTCAATAAACTGATACAGTGTCCCGTTTAGGCAAGAGTCAAAGCATCATCCATTGAATAGAGTTGACAACTCATCTAAAATGATAATCATTCTAGCAACCTTTTATTCGATCAAGATTGGAATTCAGCGTTGTCCCGTTTAGGCGAGAGTCAAGGCAATTCTATCTTATGAGCTTCCACCATTGTTTCATAATTTGCAAGTCAAATATGGTCGCCACCATTTGGGTGATCCATACAATATAAAACACTTACAAACCACTCATCTTTCGAGATTAAACGGTGCAAAATTGCTAATGAACGTTCCTCCATTAGGGAGGATTACTCACTAAAACAAACGCGATGTAAAACCAACAATGGAGATCGAATGTCTCTTGATTAAAAGCTCATTATTTTAAAATATGTATATTGTATAATCATTTATTCCATATTATAATAATGAAAAATTACAAATTAAAGTTGGTTTAAATAAAAAAATCAAGTTTAATGAATTTTCAATTATTATTTAAATTCAAAAAAATGAATTCGAATAAATATCAAACAAATTTGAAAATATCTTGTTTAAGTTGTTTTAGAAGAATCTAAAAAAAATAAACTTAAATATTTTTCAAATTAGACTTAATGAAATTAAAATTAAGTTGTAACCACTTAATTTGAAAATATTCTATTTTAAGTTAATATTTGAAAAAATATCAACTTAAAAAATATCAGAAGAATCTTAATAACCAATGCCTAAAATTCCTCAACTTAATTTGAAATTTTAAATCTAAAAGATATTCAGATTTAAGCTTGTTAGTTATAGATAACTAAATATCAACTTAAATAGGAATATTTAATGAAAAATTTAAATTAAGCTTCAGAAAGAATCTAGATAGTTACAATTCTATATTTAATTAAATACAAGAAAATACATATAGTTTGCTAATTAATTTTATTAGGTTAAACTAATTTAATTAACCTAGTACAGTTATTCAAATAAGGCAAATGGGCCTTCACAATTAGGGTGGTTCATGTGAGGGGGTGCTGGGTTCAGTATGTCGTACCCACTTATATGGCTCCCAACTCTCACACAAGGCCCAAAAGAGAGGAATTTAACCTTAAAGTGAACAACTGTTATTAATTGAATAGGCCCAAAACTAAATGGGCCTAAATAAAATCTATCAAGAATTATGATATTTTATTTAGCAACAACAACCTATATGCATCTATAATAAAATTAAACACATAGGCTCACACAGGCACACAATTTTGATGGATCCTATCATGTTGCTAGGTCATACACAGATGAAAGAAGATTGTAAATATACCTGTTACAAAGTATTTACTTGACCAAGGGAGCCATGAGTTAAAATCAGATTATTGGATCTGTCAACAAGTTAACCATGGCTATTTGCAATCAAGCAATAATAGGTTTTAAAAACTTACAAACAAGCTAAAATATATACTCCTGCAACAAGGTTAGCTGGATAGTTGGATGTAGGACTTATTTAATTTTAAATAAATAATTTCGAAAAAAAAAATTATTTTCAAAAATTAAAAAAATATTATTTTCGAAATTAATAAAATAATATTTAAAATTAAACCTACAACTTTGAAAAATTAGGTTTCAACCAACCTAAATATCATTTCAAAATTTGATAACTACTTTTAAAAATTTAATGTTATTTTATAAATAAAAATTAAATAAAAAATTAAAAAAAGATAAATAAATATCTTTTTTCAGATTTTATAATTTAATTTAAATAAAATAACAAAATTTAAAAAAAATAGTAAAATATCTTACATCTATTTAAAATTACATGATTATAGTTATCTTATTTTATATTTGAATAAGGTCAAACTATTTTAAAAAAAAAATTAATATCTGACCTTAAATTTAAAAATAAGATAAGATATAATCAAATTTAAAAATAAGATAGATAATTAAGCAAAAAGATAGATATTTACTATTTTCAAATTCAAATTACACTAATATCATGAATTAAATTAAAAAAAATATTAATTAATTTAATTATGATAATTAGAATTGAATTAGGAATAGTAAATGTATAAATACAGAACTACACAAAAAATCGAAAGTTAAATCCATGAAATAGCATGAAAAATCGAAGAAAATGCGAGCTGTACGGACGGTATGCTGTGCATACACGTCCGCGCGCGCATTGGGGTGCTGGGCCGAGAAACCTCGGCGCAAGGGGGATTTGCATGAAATCCCTGCGCGTAAGCCCTGTTGCACGACCCTGATTTTTTCCGAAACTTCAAAAAAACATAACTAATTCAAATTAAATAGAAATTGAGTTCTGTAAAAAAATAAATTGCTTAATTTTTTCCATCCTATATAATAAAAATAATTGCAGAAACGGATATTCAATTATTTTGCACGAAAATTCACAAACATCAATCAATCATCATATAACACTCAATACAACATGATACTATCCTAAACATCAAACAATCGTTTTAAAGTCAAAATTTCTTGCAAGCAAATCAATTACCATGGCTCTGAGGCCAGTTGTTAGAAATTATTTTACCAGGATCTTAGATCTACTAACAAGTATGTTGATTAACACCCTAAATATGAACTTTCTAAAACGATGAAATAAACACATATAAAGTTCAGTAAACCTTACATTGGGTGCAGCGGAATAATATGACTCCTTCCGTTAATATCTCTAACCCTTGTATCCTTTCTGTCGCAGAGTATTATCAAGATCTGAACATGGATCTCTTTCTCTTATTCTTTAGTGCTGAAACTCCTTCTTGCTGAAAGTCTTTCTTCACGATCTTCCTCACTATGACTGAGGTATCACTTGATGTGTGTGGGCACTACTCTAATCACTAAGTGTTTCTAAATCTTAAGGAAGAAGAGAGAGAGGGAGTGGTCGGCCAAGGTAGAGAGAGAGAGGCTCAGGTTTTTCTAAATGAAGAGTTTAATTTTCCTAAAGCCTTCACTATCTATTTATAGCATCCACTAGGGTTAAGTTTGAATTATTTGGCATTAAAATAATAAAAATATCAAAGGATAATTCCTATAAAAGCGACCGGCCATGGCAGTATCGACTTGGGCCTCACTTTTGCAATTTTGTAGTTTTATCACTTTTGCATCTGATTTTCTCAAAAACGCAAATTTTCAAATTCAACCATTTAAATGCCAATTCTAACTATTTAATAACTATAAATAATATTTTCATTTATCATATTTATTAATTCAACCATACAAAGTATCATAATTAGAAAATCTGCCCCTAAAACTCTTTCTTTACAATTTCGCCCTTACTTAGTGAAAAATTCACAAATAGACATAGTCTAATTTGAGAATTATAGTTGATTAATCAAAACCAATTATATGAGTCTTACAAGCAATATTATCTCAACTAGTGGGGGGACCATGGGTCTATATAACCGAGCTTCCAATAAGCAGATCAAGAATTTATTACCTAAATTCACTGACTTATTAATTCTTCGTTGAATCCAGGCATCGAACTTAGAATTGTACTCTCAGTATATAGAATGCTCTATATGTTCCACCATGTACACAAATCATTAGTTATCCACTTTTATATTCCTAATTTGATCAATGATCCTCTATATGAATGATCTAGTCTGTAAAGGGATTAGATTACTGTTACACCCTACTATGTATTTTATCCTTAAAACACTTGACCCCGTATAAATGATATTTCAGCTTATGTGAAATGAGTACTCCACCATTTATTTTCGTTTGGTCAAGCTCGAAGGAGATCATCCTTTGCTTACTTTTCCCCAGATAGAAGCTATAGATTCCATGTTTATGTTAGCGCTCCCACTCAATTGCACTACCGTGTTCCCAAAATGTACGTATCACCCTGACCTAAAAGTAGGCTTAAGTAACAAATCAAAGAACACGAATATCCTCCTGGGATTGAGCCTAATCATAACAGGATTAAGATCATTTGATCTAGGATCAACTAGGCGATATTGACTTAAATAGATTTTACAGTAAGTTTAATAAATCTAAGTCAAAGTTCAATATCGGTCCCTTCGGATGCATACTCCATGCATCCAACCTGAGCTTTACTTTAACCAATGTTTTGGAAAGAACATAGCATTTCTCCAAATGCAAGTAAACTCTTGTTGGAGATTATCATATTAGTAAAACCTTGTGTCTGATAAATCTAGGAAACTTTATTCACATAGTCATGTTTACTTTCTGAAGTGTTGACAACACAATAAACAGGATCAAGTATGTGAAAAGGGTTTCAGATGAATTTATAAATCAAATAGACAAGCAATTGATAAGGTGAACCAAGACATACATAAATGAATGAAAAATACTTTTGTTTCTTTATTGATGTTGAATAAAATAGATTACATTGAAATGGAGTTTTATTTAGGGCATAAAACCCAACAGTGTTACCACCAGCGCCTGTGCCAGTGGTGGGTAACCAGGGGTTTATGATGCCGCATAGAGATTTCGGGTTTGAATGGTTTGTGAAGCTGCAACCTCCGACTTTTCTGGGAGGCACTGACATAATTAAAGTTGAGCAATAGATGAGTACAATCATCCGTATCCTGGATAATATGGAAGTGACGGGAACAGAGAGAGTGAATTGTGCAGCTTTCATGTTGCAAGATCATGCCCGCATCTGGTGGGATATTATGGGACAGACTCGTGATGTCAATGTAATGACTTGGGATGAGTTTAAGAATCTGTTTGAAGAAAAATTTTATAATATTGTTGTGAGGACTTCACATATGGAAGATTTTGTGAAGATAACTGAGGGGAAGATATTTGTGGCCGAGTACACTCTGGAGTTCGATCGGATATCTAAGTTTGCTGGTGATCTGGTGCCCACTGATTTCACCAGGAAACAGAAATATGTGAGAGAACTGAATGCCACAATCAGTTGGGACTTAAAAATTACAACTACACATGACACTTTGTACAAGAATGTGGTAGAGCTAGCCTTAATTGTCGAAGAGGCTGAGCAGCATGTAACAAAAGAACAGATTGCAAAGGATGCCGCCATGGCAATCACTACTAGAAAAACAGGTTTTAGTGACACACATTGAGTAACTCTAAAACTATTTAGTGACACTTCAACGCGCGTCACTAATGAGGGTGACTGGAAAGACAGTTTTTAGTGACACTTCACACGTGTCACTGAACCTTTTTACATTCACTTTTTGCGCGTCACTATAGGCGTATAGAGTCAAATTTTGTCAGACTAAAAATGTAATAGCCACACACATGAAGTGTCACTATATCCTTTTTTTTATTTATTTTTTATTTTTTATTAATGTTAATATGCTTTTATAAATAAAAAAAATTAATATTATTGGTTTAAAATTCAGATTATATATTATAAATTTATAAAAAATAATTATATTAATAATAAAATTTAATTAACTATATATTTATCAATTATAAACTAATATATTTTAATTTAAGTTATAAAATTATTAATAAACCAATATACATATATATTATTTAATTTTATTATATTTTAATTTAATTTTATATTATTAATAAATTAATAATATATTATTTTTTATATGTAATTCTAATTTTATATGATTAATAATATATAAATTTTACATAAGAAATTAATAATATATTATTTGTTAAAGAGCAATTAACAGAATATTTCAACTACTAAACAAAATTATAAAATACACACATTATACTTCACATCAACATTATACTTCATATCAAAATGTACATGACATTAATTTTAACCAAAAAAACAAATAAATCAGAGTCAATGCAAATCTAAACAAATCAGAACATGTTTAGAACCAAAAAAAACCTAAAAAACTAAAACAAATCAACCATAAATTTGGAACCACCACCTTCGGCCATTAATCCAAACCACCATCCTGGCGAAAACCCCAAATTCCCACAGTCCACCTACACAGCAAAAACGAGAGAGAAACAGAGAGACAAAAAAACTCAAATAATCATACATATCTAATATGTACGAGTCTTTCTTCAATGAATTAAGATGGTAGAGTAGATGGATCA
The DNA here is from genome assembly GCF_029168945.1 of Cannabis sativa. Classification (NCBI taxonomy): domain Eukaryota; kingdom Viridiplantae; phylum Streptophyta; class Magnoliopsida; order Rosales; family Cannabaceae; genus Cannabis; species Cannabis sativa. The sequence goes on along the minus strand of NC_083605.1, from coordinate 41,233,752 downwards.
AACCCATGTTCGACGCTGACAAGCCTGCCCCAAATCACCGGAGCATCGCCATCTACCTGAGCAGGAGCTTGGTGTGGTGCTGCGCTGAGAAGAGGCCGAGATTGGGGCTTTGTTCTGGGCACGAAGACGTCGAACTGAGAGGAGATATTGGGGCTTCGAGGACTGAGGAGGGAGAGGCGGGCTTCGATTGAGAGAAAGAAGAGGAAGGCTTTGTTGTTGGTTGTCGGAGAAGAGGAGCAGTAGCTCCGATTGAGATGAGAGAAAGAAAGGGAGAGGCAGGCTTTCGAATCTGAGAGAAAGAGAGAGGCATAGTCGACTGAGAGAAGGAGAGAGAGAGGCTTCAATCGAAGAGAGAGATAGAGAGTGAGGCGTCGACTGAGAGAAAGAGAGAGAGAGGCTTCAATCGAAGAGAGAGAGAGAGAGAGAGAAAGTGAGGCGAGAATGAGCGGCATAATATTAGGGTTTTTCTTTTACTGAAGAGAGAGAGGCAGCAATACTGCCATATTTTAGTTTTTTTTTTTTTAAAAAATAAACTCTCTTTTTATTATTTTTAAATTATTTTTTATTTACTATAATAGTTGTACTTTTTTTAAAAAAAATAGCTGTACTTTTTATTAAATAAAATTAAGATTATGATATAGTGACGTGCTAAATGAGTCAGGACATATATACCCAGTCACGCCTAGCGTGTCACTATAGACCAATATTTTTCAAATTAACAAAAATTAAATAATTTTGGATTTTACTTTATAGTGACACTCCATACTTTTAGTGACGCACAATACATGAGACTTACCCAAATATTTAGAGTCTCATTGTGCCTGTCACTAAAAATTACTCCTAACTTTTTAGTGACACGCATTTTTGTGCATGTCACTAAATAGTGTCACTAAAAGTCCAAATTGTAGTAGTGAATGAATCCTCCTACTAGTGGTAATGTCAGTATGCGGACCGACGGTGGTAACCCTGATAGCAAATGGAAGGCTGATGCTTCCGGAACATTAGGGGGTAACTGAAAGTTTCGAGGAAATACAGGTGGTTGTCAGGGCTGTGGATCTTCATTCTAATCTTATCCTGAGTGTCTAAAATGCAAGAAACATCATCAGGGTGAATGTCGGGCCAAGACTTGTTTCCAATGTTGCATGGTGGGCCACTTCATCAGAGATTGTTCTCAGGCCAAGAAGGAGGAGCCTAAGAAGAATACTACTCAGAACCCGGGACAACTTTTTACCATGACTCAGGCGGACGCAGATGCTAGTCCGTCAGTGGTGACAGGTCAGTTATCTGTAAATGGTTGTTCTTATTCTGCATTGTTTGACTCAAGAGCTACTCATTCCTACGTGTCGAGTAGAGTAATTGAAAATTTCCATAAACCATGTGATATATATGATTCGGGGTTTGGTACCCTGCTACCTTCGGGAGACCTTATAGTATCAACTAGGTGGATTCGATCCTTGTCTTTGTGGATTGACGGTTGTGAATTATTCGCGAATCTAATAGAATTGCAACTGTCTGATTTCGATATAATCCTGGGAATGGATTTTCTGTCCAAGTATGGGGCAACGATCGACTGCAAGATGGTGGTGTTTGAGCCCGATAGTGCTAACCCAGCAGTGTTTGTGGGTAAAGTTCAGGGGACACGTATACCAGGAATAACAATTTTAAAAGCTAAGGATCTAATGAGCAGAGGTTGTCTGGGATTCATAGTCACTGTAGTGGATACCAGCCAACTTGTGACATCTTGACCTGAGAATACAAGACGGGTACGCGAGTCCTTTGACGTCTTTCCAGAAGATTTACAGGGATCGCCACCTACCCGAGAGATTGAATTTGTAATTGAGTTGGTTCCAGGAGCGGAACCAGTATCAAAAGCACTGTATCGAATGGCTCCAGCGGAATTGAAAGAACTAAAGATACAATTCCAAGAGTTATTGAATTTGGGATTCATTAGGCCAAGCTACTCTCCTTGGGGTGCTCCGGTGTTGTTTGTAAAGAAGAAAGATGGGTCTCTACGAATGTGTATTAATTACAAAGAGTTGAATAAGCTTACCATTAAGAACAATTATCCTTTACCTCGAATTGATGATCTTTTTTATCAACTGAAATGGAAGATAGTCTTCTCCAAGATCGATCTTCGCTCAGGCTATCATCAGCTGAGAATTCGAGAGGAAGATGTCCTGAAAACTGCTTTTCGTACTCGGTATGGATATTACGAATTTCTAGTGATGTCTTTTGGACTCACCAATGCCCCGGCAGCATTCATGGATCTTATGAATCGGGTATTCAAGGATTACCTTGATAGATGCGTCATCGTGTTTATTGATTACATCTTTGTTTATTCGGAATCGGAAGAGGAATATGAGTTACATCTTAGATCTGTATTGCAACGGTTGCGAGACCACAAGCTGTATGCTAAATTCAAAAAGTGTGAATTCTGGTTATCTCGTGTCTCTTTCATGGGACACATAGTAGATAAAGATGGGATAATGGTGCATCCGGCCAAGATTGAAGCTGTTAAGGATGGGCCAACACCAAAATTGGCTACTGAAGTCAGAAGATTTTTGGGCTTAGCTTGGTATTATCGTCGATTTGTTGAGCGTTTCTCAAAGATTACTGTACCCTTAATAGAGTTGACCCAAAAGAACTTGAAGTTTTTCTAGACTGATCGGTGTGAGAAAAGTTTTTTGGAGTTAAAGCAACGCCTTATTACCGCTCCAGTACTAACTCTTCCTTCAGATCAGGAAAAGTTTGTTGTTTATTGTGATGCCTCAAGAGAAGGTCTCGACTGTGTTCTTATGCAAGCTGAAAAGGTAATAGCCTATGCTTCTCGACAGTTAAAGCAGTACGAGCAGAGGTACCCTACTCACGACTTAGAACTCGCGCTAGTAGTAGTTGCGCTAAAGACTTGGCGACATTACTTATATGGCGAGAAATGTGAGATATACATTGATCATAAAAGTTTGAAATACTTCTTTACCCAGAGAGACTTGAACATGAGACAGAGATGCTGGCTGGAGTTGGTGAAGGATTATGATTGTGAGATCCTTGATCACCCTGGTAAGGCCAACGTTGTTGCCGATGCCTTGAGTAGAAAAGGGCAGAGTCAGATAAGTACTATGAAACAAATCTCCCTGCAGCTAGTAAATGAAATGACTCGAGCTAAAATTGAGCTAGTTGTGGGGCAGTTGGCTAATAATACCCTACAATCTACTCTTTTAGAGCGAATCATAGAAGCACAATTGCAAGATCCAGAGCTAGTGAAATCCCGAGATAGAGTTTTAGCTTGGAAAACTAGTGACTTTACAATGGATGAAACGGGAATTTACGATTTATGAATCGTGTTTGTGTGCCTATGGATGATGGTATTAAAAGAGAGCTTATGAATGAGTCTCATACGACTCCTTACTCAATTCATCTAGGGTCAAAAAAGATGTATCAAGACCTCAAGGCCATGTTCTAGTGGCCAGGCATGAAGAATGACATCGCTGAGTATGTTGCTAAGTGTCTTACCTGTCAGCAAGTGAAAGCTGAACATCAGAGGCTTGCAGGGTTGCTGCAGTCATTGAATATTCTAGATTGGAAATGGGAATACATTGCTATGGACTTTGTGGTAGGCTTGCTGATAACCACGAGATAGTTCGAATCTGTATGGGTCATAGTGGACAGGTTCACAAAGTCAATGCACTTTTTGGCTGTTCGAACGAACTTCTCCATTTATCAGTATGCTGAGTTATATGTTAGAGAAAATGCTCGTCTTCATGGTGTCCCAAAGTCCATTGTTTTGGATAGAGATTTGAAATTCACATCAAGATTTTAGGAGAGTCTGCATCGAGCTATGGGACCTCAGTTAAAGTTTAGCACTGCATTTCATCCTCATATAGATGGACAATCTGAGAGGACTATTCAAATCTTAGAAGACATGCTACGGGGCATGTGTGCTTGACTTTGAACGATCATGGGTAAAGTACCTTCCCCTGATTGAGTTTTCGTACAATAACAGCAATCAGGCAACAATCGGGATGGCCTCTTATGAGCTTTTATATGGAAGGAAATTTAGATCACCTATTCACTGGGATGAAGTGAGTGAAAGAAAGTTCTTGTGTCCCGAGGCAGTTCAGAGAACAAGTGAAGTAGTTGATAAAATCAGAGTGCGAATGCTCGCGGCTCAAAGCAGACAAAAGAGTTATGCTGATCCAAAGCAACGAGACATTGATTTTTACATCAGAGACATGGTATTTCTCTGAGTATCGCCTATGAAAGGCATCAAGCGCTTTGGTTAAAAAAGAAAACTTAGCCCGAGGTTCATTGGACCTTTTGAAATCCTTGAGAGGATACGGCAAGTAGCGTACAGGTTTGCTATGCCCCCAGCGCTGGCAGCTGTACATGATGTGTTCCATGTTTCAATGCTTTAGAGGTATGTCTCTGATTCTTCCCATATCCTGGGTTATGAAACATTGGAACTGCAACCAAATTTATCATATGAGGAACAACCGCTGCAAATACTTGACAGGAGGGAGAAAGTCTTGAGAAACAAGAGGATTGCACTTGTGAAAGTGTTATGGAGGAACAGTAAAGTAGAAGAGGCAACCTGGGAACTCGAGACAGATATGCAGCAGAAATATCCAGAGTTGTTTAGGTAAATTTTGGGACGAAATTTCTATAAGGAGGGGGTAATTGTAATACCCTGGAATTAAGAAAATGGAGTAGCGAAACCCTAACTAGTTAATTTAGTATTATTGTGGAATTATATTATTATATAATTTATGATATGTGAATTAATATGAGATATGACATGTTAAGACACCGTAGGTGAGCCAGGGGCATTATAGTAATTTTGACTCGAGAAGGGTAAAATAGTGAAATTAATTTATTTACGTGCTTATGGACTATATTATTATATAGTATGCTTGTGTTGTCCTTTTTCAGGTGTGTTCTGACAAGTTGGCGCGGTATAGTCACAACCGGGTATTTCGGGCCGAATTGAGTTCGTGGCCAAAATACAATTTTGGGTTTAATTAATGGTATTTTATTTATGTGGGAATAATCAAAAAATTAATTGAGTTTATTTGTGTGTGCAAGTGACTGTTTTACCCTTGAAGTGCTTATGTGGGTGTTTTATGGTCTTAAGGGAAATTGTGTAATTTTGTCATTTTGGAGTAAGGTTCGTAAAAGGGATTTTAAGCAAAAGTAAGATTTAATTTTCTGAATTTTTTCTCAGCCCTTTGGCTGAACCCCCTTTCTTCTCAAAAACTCCATCTAACTCTTGATTTTGGGTTATGCTTGCTTGAATTCAAGCTTGGGGTTTGTGGCTTTTGTGATTGAGATTGAAAGAGTCATTTTTGCATTTTAAAAAGAAAAAATTCTTGGCTTTTTCCTCTGCCCTAGCTGAACCCCCTCTCCCTCTTATCTTCATATTTTTATTTTGCTAAGTGTTGGAAAATTCATCTTGAAAGCTTCGATTCTTTGTGGGTTTTGTGCTTAGCTTTGTTTGGAGCTTGAGGTAGTTCTTAACCCCTTTTATTTTTTGATTTTTCTTGCTGAAATTTATTGTTCAAAATCATGAAAATAGTGTATGATGTTTTTGGTTTGCTTGTGGGGAGAATCAATATTAATCTTGAGAAATTTGGGTGTTAATTGCTTGGTTTTGTAATGGATTATGTTGGTTGGGTTCTAGATGAGCTTTTAGGGTAATTTTCATGTTTGAATTCAGGTCTTGTTTGATGTGTTGTTTCAGGAAAAAAATTAAGTTTGAAGCTTGCTTGAAGTTCAAGTTCTTGATTAGGAACTTATGATGAATTATGATGAATTTTGCTCTAGGTTTGGAGCTTTGATTTCATGTTGTTGAATCTAAATTTCTATGCATGTGGACTGAAATTTTAAGCTTAATAATTTGTGGTTTAAGTTTCTTTTGTGGTTGTTTAATTGTATAAGAGGTTATGTTTGATTGAAGAATGTTTGGGTTGAAATGGATGAGTTTAGGGGGCTGAAATTCTCTGTTAAATGCTGATTTTTATGTTGCTGGCTTTTGGTGTTGTTGGAGAGTGAATTAGGTGTAATTCCTCTCTAATTACTTGGTTTATGCTAGGTGAAAGTTTGGTATGATTGTGGATTGAGATAGCATGAAAATTGGTATTTTTGGAATCATTTTTGTGGCTGGAAACTGGGTTTCCTAGGTCTTTAACCCAGTAGCCGCGGCCATTTTATGGTAGCATGTTGTGTTTTTTTTTGGGTTTTGGTTTTGGTCATAAATTTCTACTCGCGACTCTGTTTGGGATGTTCATTATATCATTGGAAAGCTCTTTCCAAGCTCTATGTGAATATCTAGAATTTAAATGCCAATTTTATAATTTGTGGAAATGAATTTAGGGGTTAACCTTATACTTGTGTATTCTGGGTTTGTGACTAGGATTACCGGCACTTGGTCAGGAGCACCGGGGCATTTGGAATCTCCATATTTGCAGGACATTAGGTAAGACAGTAGTTAGCACGTAGAGATATGCGCAATGGCACTTATATGGAATGTGATTTATATGAGAAACTAGAAATCGGGATTAGAGTTATTACTCCAAAGAGAGCGGTTTATTGGCTTAGGCTTATTACCGAAGTGAATTGTTAATATGTAATTGTTATGCCATGATGTATATAGATGTATATTGAAATAAAGGGTTATGTGTTCAATGCATAATCGGGTTGGACTCGGTAACTAGAACCGAGATGAACCGTTCTAAGGCCTTATTGTAAATAGACGTGTGAGCGTAACACGTAGGTCTATGCTATATAAACATAAATAAGCGTGTGAGTGTAACGCGCGGGTCTGTGTCATACAGACAAATATGAAATGGCATTAATATTTATGTGATGTGTTAATTATGATTATTGATAATTATACTGTCTTGGCAGGCTTGGCTCACGGGTGCTCTACTGTGCAAGAAAGGGTAAATCAGTTTCTAATCACCCATGAGTGTAGGAGCTAGACGACGAATGTACATGTTCAGGGCACACTAGACCAAGCCAGTTGGGGTCTACCAGTGTTAAAACATTTGTTACTCTATTTTGTCGCTTAGGTCGGCTAAGGGAAAAGACTTGTAATATTTTGTAAAATAGTTTTTGGGATCCCGAAACATGTAACTTTTGTTTGTAAGGTTAAAATTATTACAAGTTTATTTTCATTCTATTTTCATTTAAAGTTTAATTTCCACGCTTATTTTATTAGTAATCCCGTTTAGGGGATTAGGATTTCTTAATCATCTTGGGTAGCGTGCCTAAATGTTAGGGTGTTACAGTTCATTAGCAATTTAACGCCGTAGAATCTCGAAAGATAAGTATTATTTGTAAGTGTTTTATTTTTAGTATGGTTCACCCTCATGGTGTCGACTATTTGTAAGACTTACAAAAGTATGAAACAATGGTGGAGGCTCATAAAATAAGAATTACCTTGACTCTCGCCTAAATAGGACAACGTCGAATTCTCTTTTCGATCGAATAAAAGGTTTCTAGAATATTTGTCATTTTAGATGAGTTGACTACTCTGTTCAATGGATCATGCTTTGACTCTCGCCTAAACGGGACACTGTATCAGAATGTTAAAAACCTTGGAAAAATAAAAAAAAAATATATGTTTCATTTTTTTGTATTTTTATAAACATATTTGTTATACTTGTTATTTTCTGAATTTGTGTATGAATTTATTGAACCAAATGATTTACTTCTGCTTAATGATATTTGCAGTGTCAAAATGAACAACCCACACCCCGACCCACTCCTAGTACATGCCTTTTCAAATGAACTCTATAGTGTGAAAATGCTCCCTGGAAAGAGCATTACCTCACACCTGTTAATGATGAATCTGAAATTTTAAAAAGCAAACTTGCTTGGAATTGACTTGTCAAAAGAACAGTGGGTTCAGTTCATACTTAATAGTCTTCCTCCTGAGTATAATGGATTTGTTGTATCTTATATGATCAACAATTTTAACTCTTCCGACATGGATAAGCTAGAAGCAGAATTGCAATCTCATGAACGGAATTTGATTGCAATGCCGCCCTCCGAATTTGCAAACTTTTGTAAGAGGGAAAGAATTAAGGATGAAGCTTCTAACAATGTTGCTTCTTCAAGTACAATTGATGGTAATACTCTTCAATGTTCAAATTGTAATGAGAAGGGACATTAGGAAGAACGATAGCCCAGACTTCTAAACAATTCGAATGAAGATAATGCTTTTGTTTTTGAATCATGTGTTTTAGAGAATGACAAATCCTTCTGGATTGTTGATTCTGGATCTACTAACCATGTTTTTTCTTCATTGCAGCTGCTTGAAACTTGGGATTATCTGAATCCAGAGGAGTTGAAGCTCAAAGTTGGAAATATCGAGTTAGTATCGGTCCAAGCTAAAGGAAGAGCCCACCTCAAGTTTCAGAAGAAAATTTTAGTTTTAGACAATGTTTCGTTTATTCCTAATTTTAGTAGAAACTTGATTAGTGTTTCATGTTTACAAACACAATTTTATAAATTGAATTTTTCAAGTTCTGTTTGCACAATTTTTCGTAATGGATTTCAATTATGTGTTGCTCACATGGAACAAAGGGCTTTATGTTTTAAGATCAGATATACAAATCGCACTTAACAATGAACTTTTCAATATAGCTAAACCTAGGAACCTTAAAAGAAAAGAGATTGATAATGATGATCAAACTTATCTATGGCATTTACGATTAGGTCATATAGGCTATGATAGACTTCATAGGTTATCCAAAGACGGCCCATTGAAAAATGTCGTCTTGGGTGAATTAGCTGTATGTGAATCTTGCCTAGAAGGAAAAATGACCAAACGTTCTTTCTCTGTAAAGGGAGAGCGTGCCAAACAACCCCTTGGGTTAGTACATTCAGTTCTCTACAAACCCCTAAATGTAAAAAACTGAGGTGGTTATGAGTATTTTGTCACTTTTATTGACGATTTCTCTAGATACAGTTTCATTTACCTAATGCAAAAGAAATCTTAAATGTTTAAAAAGTTTTAGAAATTTCACGCTTTGGCTTAAAACAAATTAGGTAAGACATTAAAGATCTTGCGAACTGATAGGGGTAGAGAGTATAATATGCAGTTCAAAGATCATTGAATTGAACTAGAATTGAATCTCAATATATTGCCCCTAGCACTCCACAGAAAAATGGAGTAGCAGAAAGGAGAAATCCAACTCTTTTAGAAATGGTTAGGTCTATGCTGAGTTATTCAACTCTGTTTACTTCTCTCTGGGGATATGCTATACAGATGGCAAACAACATTCTAAATGTTGTTCCATTCAAAGTAGTTCCTAAGACACCCGTCGAACTATGGAATGGTCGTACACCTAGTTTACACCATTATAGGATTTGGGGGTGCCCTGCTCATGCCTTGAGAAAGAAAGAAGGCAAACTAGAAACGCGAACTGAAATTTGCATGTTTGTTGGAAATTCTAAAGAGACTAGGGGTGGACTATTTTATAGTCACAAGGATAACAAAGTGTTTGTCTGTACAAATGCTACCTTTGTTGAAGATGGCTATATTAAAGACTTCAAGCCAAAAAGTAAAGTTGTGTTAGAAGAAATGCTTTCAAGTATACCACCTTCTGATGTTCCATCCTCTTCTACTCAAGTAGAGGATAATCCCCCTCCCTCAGTTGAAACAACACAAGATGTTACAACTGAGAGAACTACCACGAAAGTTCCTGTTCAGAAGGTCACCGCTCCTTGTTGTAGTGGGAGGGTTTCTACTAAACCATCTCATTATGGCTTGGATGGTGAAATCAATATGGTCGTTGGTGACGGTATTGATGACGACCCATTAACCTATAAACAGGCAATGGCAAGTCAAGAACAGATACAATGATCAGCCGGCATGGATTCAAAAATGGATTCCATGAAATAGAACAAAGTCTGGGAATATGTAGATGCCCCTGATGACTATCGTCCAATTAGATGTAAGTGGGTCTACAAGAAGAAAAGTGGCACTGGAGGTGAAGTTGAAACTTTTAAAGCTAGACTGGTCGCCAAGGGTTATACCCAAAGAGAAGGCGTGGACTATGAGGAAACTTTTAGTTCAGTCGCCATGCTCAAATCCATCAAAATTCTTCTCTCCATAGCAGTCGCTTTCGATTATTAAATCAGGCAAATGGATGTCAAGAAACCCTTCCTTAACAGAATCCTTAAAGATGACCATCTATATGGAGCCACCAGAAGGCTATGTTCTTCCAGGGCATGAAAAGAAAGTTTGAAAACTCAATACGTCCATTTATGGACTTAAGCAAGCTTCTTGCTCCTAGAACAAAAGGTTTGATGAAATCATCAAAACATACGGCTTTCTTTAGAATGAGGATGAACCTTGTGTTTACAAACTCAAGGAAACCAAGTGTTAGTCTTCCTGGTCCTTTATGTTGATGACATTTTGATTATTGGCAACAATATCAAGAAAATGACTGACATCAAGGAGTGGCTTGACACTCAATTCGAAATGAAGGATTTGGGTGAAGTTGCATATGTTCTCTGGATTCAGATTTTCGATAAATCGAAAGAACTGATCCCTTGCTCTCTCTCAAATAACTTACATAGATAAGGGTTTAGAGAGATTCTCAATGACAAAGACCAAAGGGGTAACAATGCCTTCTAGATTTGGTGTCTGTCTATCTAAGGAACAGTGTCCGACTGATCCTCAAGAGATAGAGGACATGAGAAGGGTTCCTTATGCTTCAGCAGTTGGAAGTCTAATGTATGCAATGTTATGCACTAGACCTGACATCTGCTATGCAGTAGGAATTGTGAGCAGGTATCAGACATATCCATGACAGAAACATTGGAATGTTGTTAAGCATATCCTGAAGTACTTGAAGAGTACATGGCAATTCGTGTTAGTTTACAAGGGTGGTGCTTTGAATCCTGTAGGCTATACCTATTCATATTTTTCAGGCATGTCTTGATGACAGGAAATCTACATCTGGAATGGTGTTTACTCTGGGGGGTGGAGCAGTGATTTGGGGAAGTGCTAAACAAACCGCAATTTCAGACTCTACCATGGAGGCAGAATACATAGCTGTCGCTGAGGCTCCTAAAGAACTTGCCTAGCTTAGAAAGTTCTTCAGGGGACTCAGTGTTGTTCCTAGAATGGAAAAACCACTTGTTTTTCTTTGTGATAACACTAGAGCCATAGCCAATAGTAAAGAGCCTCGTAGCCACAAGAGAAGCAAACACATAGAAAGGAAATATCACATCATCAGAGAGTATGTGGCAAGAGGGGATGTACTGGTGGAGAAAGTGGACACTGAGGACAACCTAGCTGGTCCATTCACCAAAGTTTTGGCAGGAACTGCATTTGAAAAGCACCGACTGAATTTAGGATGAATTGAAATGTAATGATTGTTTTATATTAGTGCAAGTGGGAGTTTGTTGGGCTTTGTGCCCTAAATAAAACTCTATTTCAATGTAATATCAACCATTTAATTATCAATAAAGAGACAGAATTATTTTCATCACTTATTTAATGTGTCATTTTGTTCAGGCTATCATTTATATGTTTATTAGAATTATAAATTCATCCAAACCCTTATCAAATTTATATTCTTTCTTATTGTGTCGTCAGCATAGTGGAAAGTAATCAAGATTGTGTGATTAAATATATATTCCTAGATTTATTAGTACACAGGGTTTACCTGATATGGTAATCTACAACATAGTTTACTTGCACCTTGTATAAGTGTTATGTCCTTTCCAGGGCATTGGTTAAAGTAAAGCTTGGGTTGGATGTATGGAGTACGCTTCGGAAGGGACCTATATTGAACTTGGATTAGATAGGATAAATCTACCGTAATATCTATTCAATTCAATATCACCTAGTTGATCCTAGATCAAATGATCTTAATCTTGACATGGTTAGGTTCGATCTCAAGAGTATTATTCATGTTCTTTGATTTGTTAGTTAAGCCTACTTTTTGGTCAGGGTGACACGTACATTTTGGGAACATGGTAGTGCAATTGAGTGGGATCGCTAATCATAGATAAGGAATCTATAGCTACTATCTGGACATAGAAGTGAAATGACGATTTCCATCGAGCTTGGCTAAACAGAGATAAATGATTGAGTGCTCATTTTAGTGATTATGTTAGTTCACTGAAATATCATATATGTAACACCCTAACGAGCATAGGCGTATTACGTGATTTTTAAACAAACTGTGCATCTCGTTGCTAATCAACGAGGTTTATGGAAATCGTGATTAATTAAAATTTTTGCTTTTTAATTAAACTTATAAAATATTTATACAAAAATACTTAGGATCCCGATTACAAAACACTTTACAAAAGTTTACTGACTAAACAAAATACTTGTCGCCTAGCGACTAATTACAAAAAGCATCGTTGTCCCAAGGATCGTACGCTCCAGGCCTAACCGCCCCAACATGTACAATCTTCACCGGCTCGCTCTCACGGTCCTTCATCTTTAGCCTTGCCTTTACCTACACATAAACATAGCACTGTGAGTCGACAAACTCAGTAAGAAAAGCATAAATCATAAACATACATAAATCCCGGGTTATGATTAGACGCCCATACCCCTGACCATAACCCTAATTGTCGTGTACCACACGATACTGAGTGCCGAACGTTCAAAAGATGGTACTATTGACAAGTAACAAGCTATACTCAGTACACTTGTCCTGCTAGTCATACTCTAGCCCGTACCAATGTGTTACAATATCAGCCAATACTCGGTTCAATGGTCATACTCCAGCTGCTAGTCATACTCTAGCCTAACCGATGTGATACGGTCACATAGCACTGTACCACCAACCCTAGTATCAACCTATACTCGGTATAATGGTCATACTCCAGTTGCTAGTCATACTCTAGCCTACCCGATGTGATATGGTCGGATGGTACGAAGCCAACATACATATCTAATGTAATCTAACAGGCTTCCTAACATGCACGCTAAACATGTAATACATATGCATACTGTTATACTAATCTTACCTCAATTCTGAATTTAGGTGTGCCGGTCAACCTGACTGGAACGAACTACACGGTAGTTTACAGGCTCCTAAACCATAACAATCACAACACTAATAAGTGATACACTAAATCTCTTCCCGGGGACTTAAACTAGAAACTTAAAGTTTCCCTATCGATAAAAAACATGGCAATACCCCAAATAACATAAAAACTAGAAAATCTAGGGTTCCTGAAAATTTCCCAACCGGCAGACCGGTTGCCCAACCGGAATTCCGGTTCTGGAAAATCCTGAACCCCATCCGGAATTCCGGATGCACAACCGGAATTCCTGTTTCTCGCAGGAAACTTTCAAAAATTCATACTTTGCTCAAATCAATTCCAAACCATACCAAAACTTCTAGACCTGTTCTAAATACCCCTAAGAACAAATCTAAAGCAACAAAACCAAGCTTCAATCACAGAAACTCAATTCACCATTGGCGGTTCAAGATTGAGTTCAAAAACTCAAAACATAACTAATCCTCCAAACAGCCACTAAATCATGCATAACTCAACATATTCCAACATCATTTAACACCAGAAAACACTACTCAACCATAGCAGCAACCACAGCAACGAAAATCAAGAATTTGCTTTGAAAACCATAGATTTTGTACTAAAAATTCAGAAACTTAAACAAGGGTAACAAGCATGCATTACAACCTATCTAATCCATTCAATTCAAGCATTTTAAACATAGAAACAACAACAACAACAACATCAAAAACCATACATGCATTACTCATTTATTCATAATTTTCAACAAACTTAAAGAGGAAATGATTAGAAGCTAACCTAGCTTGATTAGAACACCAAAAAGAGTTGAAATCACAAGGAAAAATCCAAGAACCCTTGCTCCACAATGAGGCCGAAAGAGAGAGAGAGGCTAGAGAGAAAATGGTTGATTTTTTTCTTTTTCTAAATTTTTCTAACTTTTGAAAATAAAATAAAATAAGCATAAATCCCTTATACTCAGCCAACATAAAATCAATGAACATTTAAATTTCCAATTTCTAAGTCCAATCAAGGACAAAACATAAATGGGGCAAAATGACCATTTTGCCCCTTCACACTAAAATAACATAAAGAGCACTAAAGGGGTATTTTGGGAAAATTCTAAATTCCCGGCCAAACCCGACATCCCCAAAGTCTAATAAACCGTCCCACAATACTAACATACTAAGTTGTGATTTTACTGAGCCAAACACCGAGTTCCATGTTACCGGGCACCAAAAATGCAAACTTATGAAAATCACTTTTATGACATAAAATGCATTTCAGAATTCAATAATAACAGTATAAATAATTATTTAAATATCTATAAATAATTTTCCTTAATTAAACATAAATTAATAACTGCTATCTGAAACGTATTTTCTCAACATAGAGACATGGAATACGTTGTGAACTGCTGATAAAGCTGGAGGCAATGCTAACCGGTATGCCACTTGACCTATCTTCTCGAGAATCTAGAAAGGTCCCGTAAATCTAAGGCGTAACTGTTGGAAATTATTTTACCAGGATCTTAGATCTACTCACAAGTATGTTGATTAACACCCTAAATATGAACTTTCTAAAACGATGAAATAAACACATATAAAGTTTAGGAAACCTTACATTGGGTGCAGCGGAATAATATGACTCCTTCCGTTCAGATATCTAGCCCTTGATTCCCTTCTGTAGCAGAGCAATATCAATATCTGAACCTGCTTCTCTTTCTCTGAATCTTTGATGCTGAAACTCCTTCTTGCTGAAAGTCTTTCTTCACGATCTTCCTCACTATGATTGAGGTATCACTTGCTGTGTGTGGGCACTACTCATACACTAAGTATTTCGAAATCTCAATGAGGAAGAGAGAGAGAGTGGGTTCGACCAAAGATAGGGAGAGAGAAGGCTCAGGTTTTTCTCTTAAGGAAAAATAAAAAATTTAAGTGTAATTTTCCTGAAGCCTTCACTATCTATTTATAGCATTCCACTAGGGTTAGGTTTGAATTATTTGGCATTAAAATAATAAAAATATCAGTTTAAATTGCCTACAAAAGTTGTTGGCCATGCTTAGTGGATTTGGGCCTCACTTTTTGCAATTTTGCAGTTTTACCTTTTCTGCATCTGATTTTCTCAAAAACGCCAATTTTCTAATTCAACCATTTAAATGCCAATTTTAACTATTTAATAACTATAAATAATTATTAAATAATATTGTCATTTATCATATTTATTAATTGAACCATACAAAGTATCATAATTAACAAATATGCCCCTAAAACTCTTTCTTTACAATTTCGCCCTTACTTAGTGAAAAATTCACAAATAGACATAGTCTAATTTGAGAATTATAATTGATTAATCAAAACCAATTATATGAGTCTTACAAGCAATATTATCTCAACTAGTGCGGGGACCATGGGTCTATAAAACCGGGCTTCCAATAAGTAGATCAAGAATTTATTACTAAAATTCACTAACTTATTAATTCTTCGTTGAATCCACGCATAGAACTTAGAATTGCACTCTCAGTTATATAGAATGCTCTATATGTTCCACCATATAGATACATCATTAGTTATCCATTGTTATAATCCTAATTTGATTAATGATCCTCTATATGAATGATCTACACTGTAAAGGGATTAAATTACCGTTACACCCTACAATGTATTTATTCCTTAAAACACTTGACCCCGTATAAATGATATTTCAGCTTATGTGAAATGAGTACTCCACCATTTATGTTCGTTTGGTCAAGCTCGAAGGAGATCATCCTTTGCTTACTATTCGCCAGATAGAAGCTATAGATTCCATGTTTATGATAGCGCTCCCACTCAATTGCACTACCGTGTTCCCAAAATGTACGTATCACCTTGACCTAAAAGTAGGCTTAACTAACAAATCAAAGAGCACGAATAGCCTTTCAAGATTGAGCCTAATCATATCAGGATTAAGATCATTTGATCTAGGATCAACTAGGCGATATTGACTTGAATAGATATTACGGTAAGTTTAATAAATCTAAGTCAAAGTTCAATATCGGTCCCTTCTGATGCATACTCCATGCATCCAACCTGAGCTTTACTTTAACCAATGCTCTGGAAAGAACATAGCGCTTCTCCAAATCCAAGTAAACTCTTTTGTAGATTATCATATCAGTAAAACCCTATGTTTGATAAATCTAGGAAACTTTATTCACATAGTCATGTTTACTTTCCAATGTGTTGACGGCACAATAAACAGGATCAAGTATGTGAAAAGGGTTTCAGATAAATTTATACATTATGTACATATAATCATGAAATTAATCATGTGAACCATGCAACATTAAATGTTATTTCTGATCTATATTAATAAGTAAATCTGATTATATTGAAATGAGTTTTATTTAGGGCATAAAACCCAACAAACTCCCACTTGCACTAATATAAAACAAAAAGTGTGTTTCAAATAATCTCAACACCTCGATATACAAATCAAGTGTAGTAGTAGTAAACTCCTCGTAATAGGATCTGAAAGGTTGAATTAACCACAACCTTTTCTCCACCATTACTCTTCCTTAATCACAAAATTATCGATAATGTGAAATTCCTATCTATATGTCTACTCTCTTGGGATACTGGATTCTATACTTTTGGCAACTACTTTTGGTTAATCAGGAAATTAACACTAGTAGTTTAGGCAATTTGGAATGGTGCCAAAAATGTATAGAACTTTCCTTAGACTGAATAAGTACCTTTCCTGTAACTTTAACATTCAGTCCCTTCCTGGTAGACCTAGAGAGTTTAGATAGGTTTTTACACTTCTCCAAAATCACTATTCCACCCCCAGAGTAACCACCATCTTATCAGAAAGATTTTCTAGCATAAAGGCAAATTTCGAAATCTGATGTGGTGTAGTCTAAGAGTTTTAAACACACCCTTATTGACTAACATACAGTTCCTCTTCTTAATATTAAGATTTACTTGATTGTCTTCCAATGTTCTTCTCCTGGATTAATCTGATACTTACTCATTACTCCCACTCAACAGTAGGTGTCTGGTCTAAGGCATACTAAAGCATATCTGAGATCTCTCACTGTTGATATAAGAAATTCTTTCATGGCTTTATCTTTTCTGGAATAGTTGAGACTTTTCCTTAGATAAATAAAATCTATGCCTAAGAAGTTGTGAAGCTTCTATAGATTGCCATTAGAAAGAAAATGCTTCAGCATCTTACTAAAGTAAGTTGCTTGCATTAGAGTAAGTAATTACCAGGTATACCACAAGCCATAGGTTTAGATTAACTCAAACCTATAATACTAGGAACAGGAAGTTTTGTTAAGTCCATAGAATAGACATGTTAACTAAAATTTCCTTTTATGTCCTTGTAATAGAAAACTTTAGGTTATTCCATGTGAATTGATTAAACCATAGTTCTATTGGCTTTTCTTCTTACTTTCTTATCTTGACAATCCATTACTTGTTTAAACTCACAATGGATTTTAATCACTAGTGTCTCCCAAGTCATGAGAAGGTGAGTTCCTAGAAACTCTCCCACTACGACAAGGTACCGTGAATTATGTCTAAGAAAACTAAATGTTATTAACCTCTTTGGTTGTGACAAGACAACATAGGCAGTGGGATCATCATATGTCAAATAAGATGATAGAATACTTTTGGAATCAAGAATTAATATCTCCTTTATTTGCTACTTGATTTTCAGACTTAGTCATTTTCTTAGAAAGTAGTATTTGTTTGAACAAACACTTTCTTATCTATTGACAATGGGATGGTCCACCCCTAATCACTTAGAATTGCTAACAAACCATGGTTAACAGTTCTAGCTTTTCTTAAGATTTTGATTAGGTCATCCATGAATCTAGTAATGATTTACATTATGTATACAACCATTACATCATTCTGAAATTGTATTACCATAGAAGGATTTAGGCAACGACTAGTAACTAATCATCAACATGCAACTCGAAAAATTATATTCAATCTATGCTTCAAACTCATAATCAAGCTTATAACAACTTCAGAAACTAGAATCTAACTCATGCAAACACTACAGCCACCAAAATCAATTTAATGATCTTTGAACTGCATATCTACTAACTATTTCTCCACCCCTATCAGTTCGCAAGATCTTTAACCACTTACCTTGATGGTTTTAACCATTGCTAGAAAATTATGAAATTTTTCAAACATTTCAAATTTCTTTGCATAAGGTATAATCTACAGTTACATTTTAGGAATACAACGAAAAACTCATATCCACCCTTGAATGTACATCCATCTGCGAATGAGATGAACTACTTTCTGTGGATATAGGCATATTAACTCTTTGCAGAGATTGATCTTGTTAAATCCACTATGAACAAGATACAAACGCCATAGATTAAAAAAAATGTGGTAGTTTCTTTTGATGACTTAGGTTTAGTTACATGAAAGAATTCTTAGAATAGTGCAAGTGGATCCTGGTCACAGAATACCTAACTCATATTCCATACACTTTGAATCCATTAATAGAAGATGGATATTAAACACGTGAAAATGTAACTGTATTGTATCCTGGAATTAGAAATATAAGAAAATTTCTGTTTGGAATCTAAAATTAAAGTCAAAGACTTGAATTTATACCAAATATTATGAGTAATTCTATCTTGGACCACCACTACTAATTTAATTCTAAGTCTGATTTGCCCATACTAGTAGGAGATTTCTAAGATTGAGGATTTATATCAATTGGGAATAGAATTTCAGGATTATAATCATATGCGTCATTTAATTTCTTAAGAGAAAATATAATGACATGAAATGATTTATAGACAATTCATCCAATGATATATTATTGAGTTAATTCGAAATGAATAAGCTAAGAGGAATTAGGATAATTTCGTTTATAAATAAGAATCCAACGATGCTTCGATTAGCGAAAGACAAAGTAATCTCATTTATGTAATCTTCTTGTTTCATATTGTAAAAATACTAGTCTAAGGTGTCATCAATTGATGAACAACTAGATGTCGCATATACAATATTTATCTTTCGAGATCTAACACTATTACGTATGTCTAATGGTGAAAATCCACTAGGGATTTATTTCATTAGATAAACAAACATGTTAGACCAACAATGAAGATTGAAAATTAAACTACAAGTTAATAACAGAAAATAACATGGTTCAATATAAATTCATACACAATTCAGAAATTATTAAACATATAGCAAGTAGGAATGACAAGTGAAAATACTAAAACATACAATCCTAAATAATTTCCAAGGTTTTCAACAAACTGATACAGTGTCCCGGTAGGCGAGAGTCAAACTATCATTTATTGAATAGAGTTGTCAGCTCATCTAAAATAGAAACCATTCTAGCAACCTTTTATTCGATCAAATTAAGAATCCAACGTTGTCCCGGTAGGCGAGAGTCAAGGTTATTCTCATTTTATGAGCTTCCACCATTGTTTCATGTTTTATGAGTTTATCTCTAAGTAGTCACCGTAGGGGAGAGTCTAAATAGAGACGAAAACTCACAAAACACTTATCAAATGAAATCTTACGGTGTTAAATGCGTTCAACGAATAACCATCCATAGGGGGGCGTCTCGAGGTTATATTGAAAACATTTAACTATTGTAAGACCAACAATGGAGATCGAATATCTTAATAATAATAAAGCTCATTATTTAAAGTGAGTTGTATTTTCTTTGATTCTCTTTATTTAATTTATTTATTTTAAATATATATTTATTTAAAATTTCCAATTTAGAATGAAAAATTCTAAATATAAATTTTAATTTAATATTTATAAATTTTACTTAGATGGATATGAAAATAACATGAATTATTTCCATCTTAGTAATAATTTCCAATAAATATTTAGAAAAATATTCAATTTAAGTTGTTACAAAATTAATTTAAATTAATTTACAACTCAAATTTAATTTTCTATAAATATATATTGCATTTCGAAAAATTAAAGTATTCTAGGACACAATTTTTAAAAATGCATGTTAAAATAAAAAATTAATCCTGAAAAAATTATTCTAATTTAATGTTGGCCCAAAATTAATTAATAAAATTAATTTACACCAAAAAATATAATTTTCCTATTTAATTAAATATATAAGAAAAATTTCAAATATTTAAGTATGATGATGAAAATCAACTTAAATATTAATTTTCTATTTAATTAGATACACTAGAAAAATACTTCAAGCAAAAATATCATCTATCTAGATTTTTCTTTGACTAATTAATTCAATTTCTAATAATATACTTTAATTCAATTTATTTTAATTAATCATTAAATGAAAAAATTATTGATTTAAGTTGGTCCAAAATTAAAATAAATAATTTACAACTTTAATCTGTTTTTCAAATAAAATTCGAAATTCCAGCATTTAAGAAATGTAATTTCAAAATTTGATTAATAAAATAAAGAAAAAATTATATTTTGAAAATTATTTAAATTTAGTTGAAAAAATAAATTTCAACTAAAAATAATTTTCTATTTAATTAAGTGTCATGAAAAAGATATATTTAAGTATGATGATGAGAATCAACTTAGATATTTAATTTTCAAGTTAATTAAATTCAAGAAATAAATAATTAAGTGTAGAGAAGGCTTAATTATTAATCTCTAGTTTAATACTAGCAAAAATATACTTAAAATAAATTGTACCAAAATTAATTATATAAATAATTAATTTCACAATGTATAATATTTTCCTTTTAAATATTAGAAATAATAAGTAGTCTAGAAATAACTATCTAGAAAATATCTTATTTGACTAAGTATCTTTTCCACAAAATTTGAAAAAATATCTAATTTAGGTTGTATTAGAAAAAATCTAGAACCTAAATATTTTTCAAATTTAAATTTAATTAAATATCAAAAATTAAGTTGTAACCACTTAATTTGAAAATATTCTACTTTAAGTTAATATTCGAAAAGATATTAACTTAAAAAATATCTAAAATATTCCATTTTAAGTTAATATTTGAAAAGATATTAACTTAAAAAATATCTAAAGAATCTTAATAACCAATGCCTAAAATTCCTCAACTTAATTTTGAAATTTTAAATCCAAAAGATATTCAGATTTAAGTTGGTTAGTTGAAGATAACTAAATATCAACTTAAATAGGAATATTTAATGAAAAATTTAAATTAAGCTTCAGGAAGAATCTAGATGGTTATAATTCTATATTTAATTAAATACAAGAAAATACATATAGTTTAGCTTAGAATAAAAAATTCTTTAAACTATAATTTTCTTAAATTAATTTCAAAATAAATGAAATTAATTATGTTGCTAATCAATTTTATTAGGTTAAACTAGTTTAATTAACCTAGTACATTTATTCAAATCAGGCAAATGGGCCTTCACAATTGGGGTGGTTCATGTGAGGGGGTGCTGGGTTCAGTATGTCGTACCCACTACTATGGCTCCCAACTCTCACACAAGTCCCAAAAGAGAGGAATTTAACCTTAAAATGAACAACTGTTATTAATTGAATAGGCCCAAAAACTAAATGGGCCTAAATAAAATCTATCAAGAACTATGATAATTTATTTAGCAACAATAACCTATATGCATCTATAATAAAATTAAACATATAGGCTCACCCAAGCACACTTTGGATGGGTCCTATCATGTTGCTAGGTCATACACAGATGAAAGAAGATTGTAAATATACCTGTTACAAATTATTTACTTGACCAAGGGAGCCATCAGATCATTAGATCTGGCAAAAAGTAACTATGGCTATTTGCAATAAAGTAATAATAGGTTTTGAAAACTTACACACAAGTTAAAACACATACTCCTACAACAAGGTTAGCTGGATAGTTGGATGTAGGATTTATTTAATTTTAAATTAAATAATTAATTTCGAAATAATTAATTAATTAAAAAAAAATTCGAAAATTAAAAAAAAAAATTGAAATAAAAAATTTGGAAATTAAATTAAAAATTTAAATTTAAAATTAAACCTACAATTTTGAAAAATTAGGTTTCAACCAACCTAAATATCATTTCAAAATTTGCTAACTACTTTTAAAATGTAAATGTTATTTTATAAATAAAAATTAAATAAAAAATTAGAAAAGATAAATGAATATCTTTTTCAGATTTTAAATGTAATTTAAATAAATAAAATAACAAAATTTAAAAGTTAGCAAAATATCTTACATCTTTTTAAAATTACATGATTATAGTTATCTTATTTTAAATTTAAATAAGGTCAAATTATTTAAAAAAAAAATTAATTTAAAATGTTTTAAATCTGACCTTAAATTTAAAAATAAGATAAGATATAATCAAATTTAAAAATAAGATAGATTATTAAGCAAAAAGGATAGATACTAACTATTTTGAAATTCAAATTACACTAATATCTTGAATTAAATTTAAAAAATATTAAATTAATTCAAAATGATAATTAGAATTGAATTAGGAATAGTAATAGTATAAATACAGAACTACACAAAAAATCGGAAGTTAATTCTATGAAAAAGCATGAAAAAACGAAGAAAAAGGAAAAAATTGTGAGCTGTACAGACAGTTTTCGCGATCGCATGAAAATTTCAGCACAACTCTGATTTTTTCGAATCTTCAAAAAATCATAACTAATTCAAATTAAATCGAAATTGAGTTCTGTAAAAAAGTAACTTGCTTAATTTTTTCCATACTATCCAATAAAAATAATTCCAGAAATAGATATTCAATTATTTTTAACGAAAATTCACAAACACCAATCAATCATCAAATAACACTCAATACAACATGATACCATCCAAAAATAAACAAACAATCATTTTAAAGTCCAAATTTCTTGCAAGTAAATCAATTACCATGGCTTTGATACCACTTGTTGGAAATTATTTTACCAGGATCTTGGATCTACTCACAAGTATGTTGATTAACACCTTAAATATGAACTTTCTAAAACGATGAAATAAACACATATAAAGTTTAGGAAACCTTACATTGGGTGTAGCGGAATAATATGACTCCTTCCGCTCAGATATCTAGTCCTTGATTCCTTTCTGTCGCAGAACATTATCAATATCTGAACATGGATCTCTTTCTCTGAATCTTTGATGCTGAAACTCCTTCTTGCTGAAAGTCTTTCTTCACGATCTTCCTCACTATGATTGAGGTATCACTTGCTGTGTGTGGGCACTACTCATACACTAAGTATTTCGAAATCTCAATGAGGAAGAGAGAGAGAGTGGGTTCGACCAAAGATAGGGAGAGAGAAGGCTCAGGTTTTTCTCTTAAGGAAAAATAGAAAATTTAAGTGTAATTTTCATGAAGCCTTCACTATCTATTTATAGCATTCCACTAGGGTTAGGTTTGAATTATTTGGCATTAAAATAATGAAAATATCAGTTTAAATTGCCTACAAAAGTGGCTGGCCATGCTTAGTGGATTTGGGCCTCACTTTTTGCAATTTTGCAGTTTTACCTTTTCTGCATCTGATTTTCACAAAAACGCCAATTTTCTAATTCAACCATTTAAATGCCAATTCTAACTATTTAATAACTATAAATAATTATTAAATAATATTGTAATTTATCATATTTATTAATTGAACCATACTAAGTATCATAATTAACAAATATGCCCCTAAAACTCTTTCTTTACAATTTCGCCCTTACTTAGTGAAAAATTCACAAATAGACATAGTCTAATTTGAGAATTATAATTGATTAATCAAAACCAATTATATGAGTCTTACAAGCAATATTATCTCAACTAGTGCGGGGACCATGGGTCTATATAACCGAGCTTCCAATAAGTAGATCAAGAATTTATTACTAAAATTCACTAACTTATTAATTCTTTGTTGAATCCACACATAGAACTTAGAATTGCACTCTCAGTTATATAGAATGCTCTATATGTTCCACCATATAGATACATCATTAGTTATCCATTGTTATAATCCTAATTTGATCAATGATCCTCTATATGAATGATCTACACTGTAAAGGGATTAAATTACCGTTACACCCTACAATGTATTTATTCCTTAAAACACTTGACCCCGTATAAATGATATTTTAGCTTATGTGAAATGAGTACTCCACCATTTATGTTCGTTTGGTCAAGCTCGAAGGAGATCATCCTTTGCTTACTATTCGCCAGATAGAAGCTATAGATTTCATGTTTATGATAGCGCTCCCACTCAATTGCACTACCGTGTTCCCAAAATGTACGTATCACCCTGACCTAAAAGTAGGCTTAACTAACAAATCAAAGAACACGAATAGCCTTTCAAGATTGAGCCTAATCATATCAGGATTAAGAACATTTTATCTAGGATCAACTAGGCGATATTGACTTGAATATATATTACGGTACGTTTAATTAAATCTAAGTCAAAGTTCAATATAGGTCCCTTCCGATGCATACTCCATGCATCCAACCTGAGCTTTACTTTAACCAATGCTCTGGAAAGAACATAGCACTTCTCCAAATCCAAGTAAACTCTGTTGTAGATTATCATATCAGTAAAACCCTATGTCTGATAAATCTAGGAAACTTTATTCACATAGTCATGTTTACTTTCCAATGTGTTGACGGCACAATAAACAGGATCAAGTATGTAAAAAGGGTTTCAGATGAATTTATACATTATGTACATATAATCATGAAATAAATCATGTGAACCATGCAACATTAAATGTTATTTCTGATCTATATTAATAAGTAAATCTGATTATATTTAAATGAGTTTTATTTAGGGCATAAAACCCAACAATAACTTGCCTCTTTTCCCGAAACGTTTGATCCCCTTCATTGGAGGCAAGCATTCTAGCTTTTATTTTCTCAATTGCCTTGTTGGTCCGCTGCACTGACTCCGGACCTAGGTATTTCCTCTCCCCTGTCTCATCCCAGTGGATGGGAGATTCATACTTCCTACCGTATAACAGTTCATAGGGAGCCATCCCTATCGTATTCTGATAACTGTTGTTGTAAGAAAATTCTATCAACGGTAGATACTTATTCCAAGAGCCTTCGAAATCCATAACACAGGCTCGTAACAAGTCCTCCAATATCTGAATTGTACTTTTGGACTGCCCATCTGTCTGAGGATGGAATGTCAGACCGAATTTCGCTTTGTACCCATTGCTCGTTGCAAACTCTGCCAAAACTTGGAGGTGAACTTCGGATCTCTATCCGAAACTATAAACTTCGGTACCCCGTGAAGTCTTACAATCTCTCTAACATACAATTCTGCCAACTGATCCACTGTAAAGGTTGTTCTAACGGCCAGAAAATTAGCAGATTTAGTGAATCGATCCTCCACTACCCAGATGGAATCAAATAAGCCCGTGGTTCTAGGTAACCCAACCACGAAATCCATCGTGATATCTTCCCACTTCAATTCAGGTAGGGTTAAAGGCTGCAACAACCCTGCTGGTCTCTGATGTTCAGCCTTAATCTGCTGACAGGTGAGGCATCTCGATACGAATTCTACCAAATTCTTCTTCATACCGCTCCACCAGAAGTACGGTTTAAGATCTTGGTACATCTTAGTGGTGCCGGGATGCAGAGAATAAGGGGTAGAATGAGCCTCTTCAAAGATCTCATTCCTGAGTTCCACACTACTCGGAACACAAACCTTAGCTTTATACAAAAGTATGCCGTTGTCTGACACTGAGAAATCCCTGGCTTTACCAGCCAAAACCTCATCTCTGATTTTCACTAACTCTGGATCAGTCATCTGAGCGGTTTTAATTCTTTCCAACAGATCAGATTGCAGCGTTAAGCTGTGAAGCTGACCTACCACAAACTCAATGCTGGATCTAACCATGTCCTCGGCTAACTGAGGTGAGATTTGAATCATGCTAGCTACCTGCCCGGGACCCTTCCTGCTCAGGGCATCGGCCACTACATTGGCCTTCCCAAGGTGATAGAGAATCTCACAGTCGTAATCTTTCACTAATTCCAACCAGCGCCTCTGTCTCATATTTAAATCTTTCTGAGTAAAGAAATACTTGAGACTTTTATGGTCGGTATAGATTTCACACCTTTCCCCGTAAAGGTAATGCCGCCAGATCTTCAATGCAAAAACCACTGCGGCCAACTCTAGATCATGAGTCGGGTATTGCTGTTCATAATCCTTTAACTGACGGGAGGCATAAGCGATAACCCGATCGGCTTGCATCAACACACACCCCAGACCCTGTCTAGATGCATCGCAATAAACTACAAATTTCTCGTTGTCTGAAGGCAAAGCTAGCACTGGAGCGGTAATCAATCTCTGTTTCAGCTCCTGAAAACTAGCTTCGCACTTGTCTGACAAGACAAACCGCTTATTCTTCTTTGTAAGTTTGGTTAAGGGTGTTGAAATCTTAGAAAACCCTTCCACGAACCGACGATAATACCCGGCTAAACCCAAGAAGCTTCTAATTTCTGTCACTGTCTTCGGTCTCGGCCAATCCCTAACGGATTCTATTTTCCCGAGATCCACCTTGATCCCATCTTTGCTAACAATGTGCCCTAAGAAGGACACCTGAGATAGCCAGAATTCACATTTCTTGAATTTGGCATAAAGCTTGTGTTCCCGAAGCCGTTGCAATACCATCTGAAGATGTAACTTATGCTCCTCTTTTGATTGAGAGTACACAAGGATGTCGTCGATAAACACGATAACACAGATATCGAGGAAATCCTTGAACACCCTATTCATCAAATCCATAAATGCTGCAGGGGCATTGGTTAGTCCAGACGACATAACCAAGAATTCGTAATGTCCATACCTAGTACGGAAAGCCATCTTCGGAATGTCCTCTTCTCGGATTCTCAACTGATGATAACCCGATCGGAGATCAATCTTGGAAAAGACCGTCTTCCCCTGAAGTTTATCAAACAGATCATCGATTCTAGGTAGTGGATATTTATTCTTCACCGTTAGCTTGTTTAACTCCCGATAATCGATGCACATTCTCATAGTTCCATCTTTCTTCTTAACGAATAAAACCGGAGCTCCTCAAGGTGACACACTAGGCCGAACAAACCTGATGTCAAGCAACCCCTGAAGCTGAATCTTTAATTCCTTAAGTTCTGCTGGAGCCATTCTATACGGAGCCTTGGAAACCGGTTCCACTCCTAGTGCCAAATCTATCACGAAATCAATCTCCCGCTGAGGTGGTAACCCTGGAAGTTCTTCGGGAAAAACATCTAGAAATTCCCGAACCACCTTGATGTCCTCTGGCTGAATGGTATCTGGCCGAGTAGTGTCCATCACCACGGCCAGAAACCCTAC
Organism: Cannabis sativa; assembly: GCF_029168945.1. NCBI lineage: Eukaryota > Viridiplantae > Streptophyta > Magnoliopsida > Rosales > Cannabaceae > Cannabis > Cannabis sativa. The sequence goes on along the minus strand of NC_083605.1, from coordinate 41,206,473 downwards.
ACAACCGCCATGCAATAACTCCCTAGCTGACATGGCCGAAATCACTGGGATCCGAGAGCCCTGAACCGAACCAACAAACACAAATGATTCTTCACTTTCTGGTTGGAAGTTCACCATCTTCTGTTTGCAATCAATACTGGCTGAGTATTTTGATAGGAAATCCATTCCTAGAATAATATCGAAATCTACTAGGCTCATCTCTATCAAGTCAGCACTTAACTCTCTACCATCTATTCTGATCGGCATAGACCTAATCCACCTTTTGGAGATAACTAACTCTCCGCCAGGTAATAGGGTTCCAAACCCTGATTCATGACTATCAAACGGTCTACCCAACTTACTAAAGATTCTGGCTGCCACATAAGAATGTGTGGCCCCAGAATCAAACAGCACTGAGTAATACGAGTTATTAATCGAAAGGTGACCTGTTACAACTGAGGGGCTGGCATCTGCATCAGCCTGCGTGATGGCGAACACCCTAGCTGGAGTGGGTCTCGTTGGAGCCCTCGGTGCCTCTGATCGGAGCTGGGGACAATCCCTCTTGTAGTGTCCAGGCATGCCACACTGAAAGCATCCCAGACCTCTGCACTCACCCAGATGGTGCCTTTTACAACTGGGGCACTCTGGGTACGAAAACCGGGTCTCAGCACCACCCTGACGGCTACCTCTACTCTGGTTCCCCCGGAACCTCTTGTTCTACCCTGAGCCACCGGATGCAGTGGATGTTCTCTTCTTTTGGTCCATCGCCGAACCACTACCTCCCCTGCTAAATCGTGATGCAGGAGGGGTAGGAGCCCTGCAACTACCTGGAGTACTAGCCGACTCCGACATACATCCAACTGCGCCCTCAGCTCGCAGTGCCTTCTCCACCATCTCAGCATAGGTGGTCTTGTCTTCGGTGGTGATCATAAGGTCATGTCGAACCTTTGGATTTAATCCGTCCAGATACTTTTCCTTCTTGCTGAAATCAGTTGGCACTATTCCCGGGGCCAACCTCGCCAACCGATTGAACTTGGTGGTATACTCAGTCACGCTCATATTTTCCCGCTGGGTTAGGTGGGTGAACTCTTTCCTCTTGGCACTTCTAACTGCCTCGTTATAATACTTCGCGTTGAAGAGTTCCCGGAACCTTTCCCAGGTCATGGTGGTGACATCATGAATCTGAGACACCATGTCCCACAAGACTAGAACGTCCTCTTGAAACTGAAAGGAGTCACACACCACCCTGTCATTTCCGGTGACACCCATAAAGTTCAGTATCTTGATGATCACCGTTAGCCACTGTTCGGCTTTCATGACATCCGGACCTCCCAGAAAAACTTGAGGTGCTTGCTTCCGGAACCTTTCATACAGGGGTTCCATTCTGTTCGTCGCCACCATTATCTCGGCCTAAGCAGCAGGGGCAGGTGCCACAGGAACTTCTGGCACCGGCACCGCAGGAGCACCCTGCTGCCTCAATCTCTGAATCTCTAGATCTTGCTCCTCTATCCTGGCTTGCATTTCAGCAAACCTAGTTTCGCAATTTCGGGCTTCCTGATCGGCTTGGGCAGCCTGTGGCGGGTTATCATCGCCCCGACCACGGGCCCTGCCCCTGGAACCTCTACCACGACCCCTAGCATGCGGGGGAAACTAGGCTCCCTGACCCTGATTTGACCCTACTGATTTGCCCTGGCTCCTGGTATTCCGCCTGGCGTCCATCTAGTCTGAACAGCCTGCGAAACCAAGAGTTGGCACATCAGGTCATGATCAAAGAGAGCTTACTAATGCCGCTTAATTTGAAAATTAAAAACAAAGCATGCGCCTATTCTACTATCAGGCTTTTCTTATTTCAAAATAAATAATAAGCTACTAAAGCAATAAAAGCTTACTGAACCGTAGAACAAGCTAACTGCTGATGATGATTGTACATGTCGTGACGATCTTCGGAAGACAACCTGGCGGCTCTGATACCAAATTGTAACACCCTAACTAGCATAGGCGTATTACGTGATTTTTAAACAAACTGTGCAGCTCGTTGCTAATCAACGAGGTTTATGGAAATCGTGATTAATTAAAATTTTTACCTTTTAATTAAACTTATAAAATATTTATACAAAAATACTCGGGATCCCGATTACAAAACACTTTAGAAAAGTTTATTGACTAAACAAAAAACTTGTCGCCTAGCGACTAATTACGAAAAGCACCGTTGTCCCGAGGATCGTACGCTCCAGGCCTAACCGCCCCGACATGTACAATCTTCACCGGCTCGCTCTCACGGTCCTTCAGCTTTAGCCTTGCCTTTACCTACACATAAACATAGCAATGTGAGTCGATAGACTTAGTAAGAAAAGCATAAATCATAAAAATACATAAATCCCGGGTTATGATCAGACGCCCATACCCCTGACCATAACCCTAACTGTCGTGTCCCACACGATACTGAGTCCCGAACGTTCATAAGACGGTACTATTTACAAGTAACAGCCTATACTTGGTACAATTTTCATACTCCAGCTGCTAGTCATACTCTAGCCCGTACCGATGTGTTACAGTATTAGCCTATACTCGGTTCACTGATCACACTCCAGCTGCTAGTCATACTCTAGCCTAACCGATGTGATACGGTCACATAGCACTGTACCACCAACCCTAGTATCAACCTATACTCGGTATACTGGTCATACTCCAGTTGCTAGTCATACTCTAGCCTACCCGATGTGATATGGTCAGATGGTACGAAGCCAACATACATATATAATGTAATCTAACAGGCTTCCTAACATGCACGCTAAACATGTAATACATATGCATACTGTTATACTAATCTTACCTCAATTCCAAATTCAGGTGTGCCGATCAACCTGACTGGAACGAACTGCACGGCGGTTAACAGGCTCCTAAACCATAACAATCACAACACTGATAAGTGATACGCTAAATCACTTCCCAGGGACTTAAACTAGAAACTAAAAGTTTCCCTATGGATAAAAAAAATGGCAATACCCCAAATAACATAAAAACGAGAAAATCTAGGGTTCCTGAAAATTTCCCATCCGGCAGACCGGTTGCACAACCGGAATTCCGGTTCTGGAAAATCCTGAACCCCATCTGGAATTCCAGATGCACAACAGGAATTCTGGTTCCTCGCAGGAAACTTTCAAAAATTCATACTTTGCTCAAATCAATTCCAAACCATAGCAAAACTTCCAGACCTGTTCTAAATACCCCTAAGAACAAATCTAAAGCAACAAAACCAAGCTTCAATCACAGAAACTCCATTCACCATTGGAGGTTCAAGATTGAGTTCAAAAACTCAAAACTTGACTAATCCTCCAAACAGCAACTAAATCATGCATAACTCAACATATTCCAACATCATTTAACACCAGAAAACACTACTCAACCATAGCAGCAACCACAGCAACGAAAATCAAGAATTTGCTTTGAAAACCATAGCTTTTGTACTAAAATTTCACAAACTTAAACAAGGGTAACAGGCATGCATTACAACCTATCTAATCCATTCAATTCAAGCATTTTAAACATAGAAACAACAACAACAACTAACAACAGCAACAACATCAAAAACCATACATGCGTTACTCATTTTTTCATCATTTTCAACAAACTTAAAGAGGAAATGATTAGAAGCTAACCTAGCTTGATTAGAACACCAAAAAGAGTTGAAATCACAAGAAAAAATCCAAGAACGCTTGCTGCACAATGAGGCGAAAAGAGAGAGAGAGGCTAGAGAGAAAATGGTTGATTTTTTTCTTTTTCTAAATTTTTCTAAGTTTTGAAAATATAATAAAATAAGCATGAATCCCTTATATTCAGCCAACATAAAATAAATTAACATTTAAATTTCCAATTTCTAAGTCCACTAAAGGACAAAACATAAACGGGGCAAAATGACCATTTTGCCCCTTCACACTAAAATAACATAAAGAGCACTATAGGGGTATTTTGGGAAAACTCTGAATTCCCGGCCAAACCCGACATCCCCAAAGTCTAATAAACCATCCCACAATACTAACATATTAAGTTGTGATTTTACTGAGCCAAACACCGAGTTCCATGTTACCGGGCACCGGAAATGCAAACTTATGAAAATCACTATATGACATAAAATGGATTTCAGAATTCAATAATAACAGTATAAATAATTATTTAAATATCTATAAATAATTTTCCTTAATTAAACATAAATAACTGCTAATTTCCAAATTAAACTAAGCGGTCTTTACAATTTATAGGTGGCTAAGTGTTTTAAGAATAAAATACATTGAAGGGTGTAATGGTAGATTAATCCCTATACAATGTAGATCATCCATAGAGCATTATTAATTATTTGGATTATGATAACTAATAGCGTATCTATATTTTGGAACATATAGAGCGTTCTATATAACTGAGAGTGCAATTCCAAGTTCTATGGTGGATGCAAAGAGGAATTAATAAGTTAGTAAGTTTACTTGGTAAATTCTAGATCTGCTTATTCGAAACTCAGATATATAGGCCCATGGTCCCCATACTAGTTGATACAATACTACTTGTAAGACTCAGTTAATTGATTTTAATTAATCAATTATAATTCTATAACTAGACTATGTCTAGTTTATGAATTTTCACTAAGCTAGAGCTTAATTGTGAAGATAAGAGATTCTAGGATTTTATTTGTTAATTAAGAGACTTTGTTAAGTCTAATTAATAAATATATTAAATGGCAATATTATTTAATAATTAATTGTAGTTATTAAATAATTAGAATTGGCATTTAAGTGGTTAAATTAGAAAAATGGCATTTTTGAGAAAATATGATGGAAAATTTGAAAAATGACAAAATTGTAAAGTGGGGCCTAATATCAATCCATGGCCGCCCACTCCATAGTAATTTACCATTTAATATTTTCATTATTTTAATGCCAAATAAATCTAACCTAACCCTAGGTTGTTTCCTATAAATAGGTAGTGATGGCTTCAAAGAAAAAGATAATGCAACACTTTCCTTCAGTAAAATTTTAAGCATTCTTTCCTATACAAAAATCGAACCTCTCTCTCTCTCTCTCTCTCTCTCTCTCTCTCTCTCTCTCTCTCTCTCTCTCTCTCTCTCTCTCTCTCTCTCTCTCTCTCTCTCTCTCTTCCTCTCTTCAAATCAAACCCTAGAGTGATTAGAGTAACTGCCCACACACATCAAGCGGTACTCAATCATAGTGTGTAAGGTTGTGAAGAATCCAGTTTCACGAGAAGGAGATTCGGGCTCAGATTTTGGTGATACTCTGCTACAGAAACGATACAAGGGTTAGAGATCTGAGTGAAAAGAGACATTATATTCTGCTGCCAGTACTACAAATAACATCTTTTATGTCCATTTTTCTAGTCCAACAAAAATAGTGTTGGACATGAAAACTTTTTAGGAAGATTTCAAGTCTAGTAATAATGGACTAGAAAAAAATTGTATGATGTCTTTTAATGTTGGACTAAAAAGAATAGATGGACGTTATAAGTTTAAAGATATAATTAAATAATTATTATTTTTAATTTTGGATCCACTTTTTCGTCCAAGGTGCTATGCTGGACGTGAGTTTTAATTTAATTTTTTTTTTCTAGAAAAAAATCTACTTTCTGGCTTGGAAATGAACAAAAAAGGTAAGTTTTTTTTAATTACTATATTAATATTATAATTATAATTACATATCTTTTCAAAAGAAAAATTATTTTAGTCAACCTAAAAAACCGTGTATCAATAAATTCTCATAGTTATATATTAACTTTTATTATTATTATTAAAACTTTCTCTCTCTTCCATTTAAAAAGGGAAATTTGACAATACATGCTTAAAAATAGCATGTGTTGTTTTAATATGCTAGCCAAAAAATAGTTCAAAAAATAACCTCCAATTAAGATTAATCCCAATAATACCCTCCCCATTTCAAATTACCACTCTCTCTCTAACTCTCTCTTTTCTCTCTCTCTCTCTCGTTCTCACACAACCCAAACGACACCCACCCTCCCCTAACCGGACCACCACCTTAAGTCACCGGACCACCAATGACAACCCACCAAGCTGGCTACGAAACCCCACCCGACCCCAACAAAACCACCACCTCCAGACGAAATCGCGAAATCGCGAAACCCACCACCTCCAGACGACATCGCGACATCGCGAAAACTTTGAAGACCAAATCGTGGAAGCCCGTTACATATCGTGAAACCCAAAGAGACGAGCACCAGACCACCGGAGACGATATCGTGAAACCCCAAACTCGCGACACCCCCTACACAAAACCCAGATCCGAAACAGTAAAAAAGGTATTTGTCTAAACTTTTTTATTGTTTTGATTAGTTTTTAATTGTTTGTGCTTCATTTTAAAGAAATGTATTTACTTTATTTTAAAAAAAAATTGATTTCGTTTGAATTTCATTGATGTCGATCTGTGTTCTGGTTTTTGCACAATTTGCGACGTGTCGCGACTATGTTCACGACATAGCGCGACATCGTCTTGGAGAAGTTCAAAATTTATTAGAAACCGTCTGTTTATCAACATTTTAGCGATACATTAGCGACCCACTTCGCGATATATAGTGTTGAGTGCGTAGGTTTCATGATTTTATCGACTTGTATGTGTTTGGCGACATGTTTGCGATGATAGGCGATTCGGTTAGCGATATATGACAGTCGTACCTAGGATTCATGTTTTTTATCGTCCTGTTTGTTGTTAGCGATATGGTAGCGACATATTAGCGACATAATTGGCGATATGATTAGCAGCAACCAGGATTATGTTTCACGATAATTAGCGACATACTGCGACATCTTTCGCGACATACTTCTAACAAATTTGTTGACAATTTTGCAGATGGCACCTGAACTTAAACTTCCAATTTCCTCTCATTTCACGGGATGTCTTACCTATCGGGGTACAGATAGGTTCAGATATATCAAGGCCAAGTTTACTGAGATGGATTTGGTTGAGACAGTGAAGGCTAGTCCTTTCGGACACTTTTGGGAAGCTAGAGAGTTGACTTTCTCCGGCGCGTTGGTCCACAGCCTCCTCTTAAGAAAAATGAAAGTGGACACAGAAAAGGAGGATGAGGTTTGGTTTCATGTAGGGAGAAATGACATGAGATTCGGACGGATAGAGTTTGGACTCATTACTGGCTTACCTATGGGTAGTGCCCCTACAGACGAGGAAATACACGCCAAGTCCAACGACCATCTAGTTCGGACTTATTTTGAAGGGAAGAGTTCTGTTCAGTTGGACTCCCTTATGCTCGAACTTGAGAGGTGCGAAGATAAAGATGATGCCTACAAGCTTGGACTGATCGCTTTCATTGAAGGTGTATTAGTATCAAAGGAGGGCAATGTCCAACTTTGGCCTGAGATGTTGAATTTTGTTAACGATCTCGAATTCTTCTTTAAGTATCCGTGGGGCGAGCGCGCTTTTCGTAAGCTGATGGAGACATTAGGAAAGAATATGCAACATTACAAGGATAATGTTGACAAGAAGAAGGGGAAGAAGATTGCTCAGGAGGCAAAGTACACTGTTAGTGGCTATGTGCCTGCCTTTCAGTACTAGGCATACGAAGCAATTGAGAAGTTGGGGAAGAAGTATGCCCACTGCAACGGGACTAAGTTCCCCAGAATGTTGAGCTGGAAAACACCGGAGGGCCAGCGGAAACAAGATGTCAAGGCAACCGACATTGCACTGTTATTCAACAGTCGGGTATCTTTCTTTACTGTTCAGTATTTTATTTAAATTTATTGAAAATGAACATTCGCGACATTGTTCGCGATGTGTTAGCGACATTATGCGATGTCGCAAAAGAAATTGCTGCATCGCTTATCGCGACATATGTCGCGACATGTTATCAACATTTAGCGACATTGTGCTGCTTGTTTACAATTATCATAATTTTTGACTTCTTCTCACAGTTTTTAATTATTCTGTGTTTTCTTTTTTGTTTCAGTTGGTGGTGAAGAAGTGCTTGTTACCCCGACCCAGTGAAGAGGCATACTTCAAGAGTATTAATGAGGGTAAAGCCCCTCTTTGCTTTGAGATGGACGTAGAACAAACGGTGGACGTTGATGGTACACAGGAGTCTGTGTTTGAAACTCAAGCGAAGACCATCAACGAGGCCGTGACAAAGGCAAATTTAGTTCCACCACCACCGGCACCTGAAGTACACGAGCCATCTACTTCAGCAGGTCCTTCTGCTCCAACCAGAACAACTGTGGAAACTGACCTTGTAAAGAGGTTGGATAGCATTGAGGCCCGGCTGGAGAAGCTTGAGTCCCAGCAGGAAGCCGTCATGTTGGCACAGACGGGGCTAGTAAATAGCCATCTCAGCATGAGGCGGTCCTTCACAGATAGTTTGAAAGATCTGAAGGAGACTCTACTGGCTAAGATGGACGAGTTGATGGCTATGGTAAAAGAGGTGGTTGATTGGAGACATTCCCAATGCCCGACCTAGGAATGTGCACACCGGTGTTGGCGATGTCAAGTTCTTCACAACTTTGTTTCTTAGGTCGGAGTGGCTTCACGATGATGTAAGTATTTAATCATTAATTAGTTTTTTTTTTTGCAACATATATGTTATTGTCGATGTGTTGGCGACAATGTCGCGACATTTTCGCGACATTGCTGCTGATACAGATGTTTTTTCTTTCTGTTTTATTTGTGACATGTCGCGACATTGTCACGACATTCTCGCGACATGGGCACTTTTTTTTGTGCGTTCTGTTTAACGACATGTCGCGACATTGTCACGACATTGTCGCGACATTCGGCAAATTTTTCTGGCGACATTGTTCGCGACGTTTCGCGACTTTATTTACGACATTGATTAATCTTCTCTTTTTTTTATGCAGCACATAGATGCCATATTACACTTCATGAGGAGGAGACGCCATCATTTTCCAGAGTTGTACCCTCAGCCAGGTGTGATTTTGGACACAACACTTCCACAATTCCTCATAGGCATTTGGAGCTGCCAGACTGGTGACAGAAGTACGTTCGAATGGCCAGATGCAGTGAACCAGTACTATCTGGGTATGGAGAGCCGTTACATGCCATGTTGGAAGGATTTGAACTTCATATACTTCGTCCTGTACTTCGATCATCAAAAACATTGGGTTGCTGTTGAGGTAGATATTGATATGTGGCAGATTCGGGTGTACGATAATGATTTATCATGCACCACCGACGCACAGTTTGATGCCATCATGCTACCTTGGACTGAGTTGTTTCCACATCTGCTGAGGTCTACTGGCTATTATGATCAAGTCAACAACAACATTCTGAATGTGGACTTAGGGGACAGTAGCCAACTCAGATCAATGAATGCTAGACGCATGCCAAGTGAGGTGGTTCCCCAAAGTAAAACAAGGTATTTGTTAATATAGTATATTATTATTTCATTTGCCATTACTCTTTAAATGCAGTTCAGTCTCTAAATGTGTTTGTTGTTAATTTTTCAGTGGTGATTGCGGGGTGTATGCACTTGAGTACATCGAACACCTAATGCTGAATCGGTCCTTGGACAACATTACAGACGATAGCATGAGAATGTTCAGAGATCAGTGGTGTGTAGACTTGTTTTATCAGAACTTAACTTGGTGAAATATAATTTAAAAGGGTTGTAATTTTTTTGTATTATAGACGATAGTTGTTTTTAGTACTGTACAGTTTTTATATATGGAAAAGTGTTCAAATTTAAAACTTTTACTTACATGTTGCTACAAAATCGTTAACATGTCGTTTAATGTCAAAAATTTTTAGTTTCTGAGTGTTTGGTTTCATATCGCTAAAGCACCGCGAACATGTCGTTAAAATTTCGATAGTAAAATCATGTTTTGACTCTTCAGTTGATGTCGTTAACATGTCGCAATTATGTCGCGAAAAGTCGATACAAAAGACGTTTCCACATTAAATGGTAATTAATGTGACATTTATTATCCCGCCTAACCAACTACTTGACTATGTCGATAACATGTCGCGACATGTCGCGAAAATTGCCCAGATTGCTTTGTGCATGACAAACATGTGTACAATTGTGTAATTCAATTTTTACATTTACTATCCCACCTTCCCAACTACTAGTTTTCTCTATAAAAGCCAATTGTCTATCTCATAAGTTACATATTTTCTTAATTTTTTCCCTCTTAAGATAATTTTCTTAGCAATGTCTACTAGAAGGAACAAGGGTAAATATCCGATTCGTACTCCTGAAGAGATCAAGCAGGAGCCTGATTGTGGGGAAATTACGCCTCAAATGCAAAAAGTGCTTGACGACATGAATCGTTTTGAAGATGAACGGCTTATGAAAGAGTGGAGGTTTCTAAAACTTGAAAAAAAAATTAACAAAACATGTGTATGGCCGGCTCCACCACCAGGGTTCCCCGAAGGCTGCCGTCACTGCAAGTTAGATTATTTAAATGGTAAACAGGTGAAGCCTGGATCTCTATGCAAATATTGCAAGGCTACATGTCGCTTCATGTCGCAAATGTAATCGTTAAACGTCGCTAAATATCGACTTTTCACTGAATAAATAAAAGTTCCATTAATGTCGCAAAATGTCGCTAACATAATCGTGAAACGTCGCTATTTTTAAATTTTTCCAGAATTGATAAAAGTTCTTCCTACATCGCACCATGTCGCTAGTGTAATCGTGGAAAGTCGCAGTTTTTAAATTTTTCCATAATTGATAAAAGTTCTTCCTATATCGCGACATGTCGCTAGTGTAGTCGTGGAAAGTCGCATTTTCAGGACCTTATCCAGAATAAAATAAATTTCCAATAATGTCGTGAAAGTGTCGCTACATATCGCAAAATGTCGTGAAATACACAATTATATACAAAAATCTGAGATAGTGAGAGTAAACAACCACATACACAGAAAATAATGTCGATAAAACATAGTCATACATAAAAAAATACAAGTAACATGTCATAAACCATAATAATAATAATGCATGCAATTTCAAAACGAAAATGCTGCTCAAACCCTGGCCTTGCAAGTAGCTTTGTTGTGTCCCAATGCGCCACAGTTTGAACATTTGCGTGGTTCCTTGACTTTTTGACCGTTCGATGGAAATCGGTTAGTCCGTAGTCTTCCTGCATTGCTCTTTCTTGGACGACCTACAGGTTTCTTCTCCACTGGTACACCGATTCTCATGTTCTGCATGTGTTCTGGAAGCACCCATTCATCCTCCTCGCCCACAACATTAATTGTTGCATCGTAAGTATTCTTCCAAGTCTCCTTTGTGTAATAGGGGGATGACAGAGCGTAGACACTGACATTCTGAGTAAGCGCTGCGGCACATGCATGGGGACAAGGAATTTTCAACAATTGGAACATGCCGCAAGTGCAAGTTCTCTCAACTAAGTTCACATCTCCGCCTTTTTCAAAGTCAGAACCGTCAGCACCTCTTCCAACATTAAGCAATTGTGCACCGTTACGTAGGACACTTCTACGTCTACCATCCTCGTGTTGCTTTATCAAATCTTCCTCAAAATGAGTTGCCAAAGGGGTAACACACTTACTTGCCTTCTCCAGACGGTTAGCAAACCAATTTTGTAGTGTGAACCTTATGAACTCAACTAGAGTAGTTATTGGATATGCCCGGAATTCTTCAGTCACGTTGTTAAGGCTTTCTGCAGCGTTGTTTGTCATTATGTTGTACCTGTCTCCTAGACAATAAGGACGAGCCCATTTTTCTAATCCTATATTGTCAACATAAGCAGCGATGGGAGGATCCATCTGTCGGAGCACCTGCAAATGTCTATCACATTCCCTCTTCGACCATGCGTAAGCGGCCAACCATATTTGCGTGTTACATACATCAGTCTTGAACTTGTGGGTGACATTCATAGAAATATGTTTGTAGCATGCACAGTGGCATGCTTTGGGGAAAATAACCTCGACAGCATGTTCAATGCTTTGATGCCTATCCGATACAAACACTAAGTTTTCAACCTCCCCAATCGCTTCCTTTAACTTCTGCAAGAAATACTTCCAAGAGTCATGATTCTCGCTGTCAACAATTGCAAAGGCAATCGGAAACAGTTGGTTATTTGCATCGTACGCTACAGCAACTAGCACTGTGCCCCCAAACCTTGTCTTCAAGAACGTGCCGTCGATACTAATCACAGGACGACAAAACTTAAATCCCCTCCTACAAGCAACAAAGGACTGTAAACAAAAGATTTCTGAACCTGTTATCCTCTGTGATAATGTTTGTAATAGTACCTGGATTCTTTTGTTCCAGCACGTAAAAGTAACCAGGTAACTCACTATAAGCTGCTGCTGGCGTACCCATCGAATACATAAGTCCCTTCTCTCGGCACCTCCAAGCCTTCTCATAGCTCATCTTGATCCCATACGCCTGAAACATATCCCTTTGTATGTCTTTAGCTTTGTACTTAGTTCCATCCGATTTGAACTTGTTCTTAATGAGGTGGCCAACAACCCACGGTGCTGCTTGACGGTTATCAGCATGTCTAGAATCCAGGCTACATGTGTGTTCGTTGTGGAATACAGTAACCTCAAACATGTCACAACGTGCCCTCTTCCTCCCCCTCACTCTCCATTTGCAATCTGAACCCCTGCAAGTTCCATAAAAAACATCGGTCCCAGACTTCTTCACCATGAACTCAAAATTCATTTTCAATGCAAACCTTCCAACCACATTTTTCAATTCAGTCTTATTTGTATACAGCTTGCCAACATATATTTCCCCTGAATGTGTACCAGTAAAAGAAGTTGTATAAACATTATTTTCCTCTATGTCTTCCCTTGTCCAGACAATAGGTTTGAATTTTGTACAAACTTCAAAATCAGATGGTACAGTACTACGAGGAGGACCTGGGCGGCTGCTACTGGTGCCTGGTGTTTCGTGATTTTCACTCCGAGGGGTTCTTCTTTCTTGGTCTTTCCTTTGCTCCCTTGGACGTGGTGGAGATGGTGGAGGTAGTTCTAACCTTAAAGAAGGTACTTCTATAGGTTCATGAACTTCCAACTCCGCATCACCATCCTCGTTCAAATCTACTATAGGATCATTGTTGTAAAATGCACCATCAAACTCATTGAACTGGTCAAATCCATAGTCAACCCTATTATCCTCCTATATATTAGTAGGGGCCTGCTCATTCATCCCTACGGTTGGATCTGTTTCTGGGAAAAAACTCCCAACAACACTTCTTGGGAGGACAGTTGGCGGAGTAGGCCCCAAAAGCGCATGCCTTTTAACCTTAGTCACAAACAGTGGCAGCAAGTTCTCCACACTCATTTTTGCCTTCATTATTAAGAACAATCTTACTTGACTATCTTTCACTAAAACTTCTGGCGGTATCATATTGCCTTTCATGTACATATAACACACCTCTATTTTCAGTTCATACACAATAGGGTCTATATCCAACTCTTCATACAAAATATCATTCATCTTTTCTAAAGTAGTGTCAACCTCAAACATTAACATCTTACTTTTTGGATTATTGAATATCCAGTTGAAACCTTCAACTGCCCAAGCCCCATTATATAGTACAACTACAAACACATTTGAATCTGCAAACCAAAATGACCACAAATTATAACAAACCAATATGTCGCAAGATATCGCGAACCTATCGCTACTTATCGCGAAATAATTACAAAAAACAGTAAGTCGACAAACGTCGCGAACTTGTCGAGAAAAATAAAAATTTCCACAATATAACACAATAATTCTATGTGTCGCGACTTGTGTCGCGACATGTCGATACATGTCGCTAAATGTCATCCCTAACCTCTTGTCAGCTCGTAATCGCTAAATGTCGCTAACCATGTGGAAAAATATCGCTAAAATTGCAAAAAAAAAAACAAGTAAACTCGCAGACTTGCTGCATTTCGTGTTTCATTGACAAAGGGTGTCAAAAGGGTACATAAAAACCACGGATATGTGTAGATCTATTACTTTCAACATAAATACATCTAAATCAAACAATAATTACTAAAGAAATTACATACCCATTATTGTTTAAAGGAATGACTTTCTTAGGGCTTTGGTTGGGTTTCAAGTTCCCTTTGAGTAAGGCGGCCGAACACTAGCTCCGGTGGTGGCAATGTGTGTATTGTAGAGAGAGAGAGAGAGAGAGAGAGAGAGAGAGAGAGAGAGAGAGAGAGAGAGAGAGAGAGAGAGAGAGAGAGAGAGAAATCCGAGAGATAGAGAGAGAGAAAGTGTTATGAATATTTTTTATTTGTTTTAGGGGTAAAATTGTAAGGGAAAAATGTTTTAAGTATAGTTTCCATAATGTAAAAAATGCTAGCATAGTTTTAGTGTATTATTTATTTTTAAGCATATATTGTCAAATTTCCCTTTAAAAATAACAAACCTAATAGATAATATTTTATTCTACATCATCAGCCAGCCGCACCCCATTTTATTTAGCAAAAAACAAATCACAGATCTCTCTCTTTCACTCTCGATTCTTAGGTGGTGGTTTGCAGTGAACCACGAAACAGACAGCCACGGGTTCGGGTGGTTCACGGCAAGGGGTGGGGTTAAAGGTTCGCGGTGAACCTCATATCTTGTTCGCTCCATCTCCTTCGGGGCTCAAATCTCCAGCAATCTCTCTAGCTCTTCAGTTCTTTCTATCCCCGACTTTATTTCTCATGCGGATTTGGTGTGCACGACATTGACAATGCCAGTAGCACCGAAGTTTTTGTCGAGAAGTGGCGTGTCGATTTCCAGGTGGCAGAGATGGCGGAGGTGGTCATGATAGTTTTGGGTATTGGATTTCTCGGTGCGTAATCAGATTAGAAATCATGGGGCTAGACTTAGATTATAATAATGAAACCCACCCATTTTGTATTTAGCTTTTTCAAGTTTTGGATAATAATTAGTTTTTGCTTTTTTCTTAGGCTAGAGCTCAAGAGGGATATTCTTCAAGGAAAGAAGCTGAGTCGCTTGTTGATGAGGAAAATTATCAAGAGGAAGTTTATGATAATAATAATAATAAGCATATTATTTTTAATGATCAAGTTGTGCAGAGATTTCCTGTTTGTAAAACTTTTATTATATTAAAATATTTTAATCTGTTATTATTTTTTTAACTTGGAATGTAATAATAATGGATTATTAATTTTTTTTTATTTCTATATAATTGTTGATATGTATTGAATCTCAAATTGGTATTTATTAATTATGTGGTTGAATCTAAATTGGTATTATTAATTATATTAATTATCATAGTAAATTTTAAATTTGAAAATAATTTTATATTTATTAATTTATATAAAAACTATTTAATATTAAAAAAAAAGGTGTGTTTTATGTCTAGTATTGTTGGACTAAGAAAAGACCCTTTTTATGTCCCAGGCTATTATGTCCAACACAAAAGGGACTCGAAAGATTTATCTAGTCCAATGTTGATGGACTTAAAATGGGGTTTTTCTAGTAGTGTGCAACCACTGTAAGATTCCTGAAACTTTATATGTGTTTATTTCATATCGTTTTAGAAGTTCATGTTTAGGATGTTAATAACATACTTGTTAGTAAATCTACATCCTAGTAAAATAATTCCAACAGTCATCTATAGAGGATCCTTGACTATTAGGATTGTAACAATGGATAATCATAACGTATCTATATCATGGTATATATAGAGCGTTCTATATAACTGAGAGTGTATTCAATTCCAAGTTCTATAGTGGTTCAATGAGGAATTAATAAGTTGAGAATTTGCTTGGTAAATTCTAGATCTGCTTATTGGAAGCTCAATTATATAGTTTCATGGTCCCCTCACAAGTTGAGATAATACTGCTTCTTGACTCAGTCAATTGATTTTAATTAATCAATTATAATTCTAAAATTAAACTATGTCTTATTTAAGAATTTTCACTAAGCAAGGGCTTAATTGTGAAGAAAAGAGGTTTTGGGGTCAATTTGTTAATTAAGAGACTTTGTATGGTCTAATTAATAAATTACATAAATGACAATTTTATTTAGTAATTAATTATAATTATTGAATAAATAGTTTTGGCATTTAAAGGTTTTAATTAGAAAATATGGTATTATTGAAAAGAAGAATAAGTGGTTGAAAAAAGTTGAAAAATTGTAACTAGAGATTGGCCTCTAAAGTGTACGGCCAACAAGTGATTTTTTACCCAATTTTTTATTCTTTTTTAAGGCTCTGCTATAGAAAGGAATGATGGGCTAGAGATCTTGAACGGAAGGAGTCATTATATTTTGCTGCAACCAATGTAAGGTTTTCTTAAACCCTTATGTGTTTATTTCATTATTTTAGAGAATTCATACTTAGGATGTTGATTCAACATACTTGTTACTAAATCTAGATCCTGGTAAAATATTCACAATAACTTCATCTTCTTCTTCTTCTTCTAATTTCGAAATCATATAGCCATCTTCACAAACTAAATTCTAGCCTTAATGATTGAGTGCATGCCCACACATAACAAGTGAGTCCTCAATCATATTGTGTGAGACTGTGAAGAATCCAATTCAAGTGAAGGAGAATCAGGCTCAAATCTGAGCGATTTGAGCGAAAGGAGTCATTTAATTCTGCTCCACACAATGTAAGGTTTCTCAAACTTTATATGTGTTTAAATTACATTGTTCTAGAAATTTATATTTAGGATGTTAAATAACATACGTGGTAGTAAATCTAGATCCTGGTCTCAGAGCCATGGTAATGATTTACTTTCATGAAATATGGATGTAAAACAATGTTTGTGTTGATTTGGATTGTTTCATGGTCGTTTATGTGCATGTTTGATGATTGTATGGAAATCACAATGTATACTGTAAAATATTTTTTGTTTTGTTTTGGAAATATTTTTACTGGAAAGTAAACAAAAAATTTATGAATTTAGGCTTTTAGAGAACCTAATTTTGATATTTTATGAATTAGTTATGATTTTTTAAATTTGGATGAAAATATTTGGTTTTGGGTTACACACTTGCACCACTATAGATTTGGAATTCCACTCTCAGTTGTATAGAACGCTCTATATGTTCCATGATATAGATACGCTATAAATTATCCATTTGTTATAATCCTAAAAATCAATGATCCTCTATAGATGATTTACATTGAGTAAGGACAAATTTACCGTTACACCCTTCAATGTATTGTATCCTTAAAACACTTAGCTACATATAAATGATATTTCAATTAACTAAAATAATCACTGTAATATGAGTACTCAATCATTTATCTCTATTAAACAAAGCTCGAAGGAAATCATCGTTTCACTTCTATGTCCAGATAGAAGCTATAGATTCTAAATCTATGATTAGCGCTCCCACTCAATTGAACTGCCATGTCTTTTATCTATATGTTACGAGAAGAACCATTGGTCGACTTTAACGAACAGAATGAAGAACACAAATAATACAATTGAACTAGAACCTAACCATCTCAGGATTAAGATCATTTGCTCTAAGATCAACTAGGTGATATTGAATTGAATGGATATTACAGTAAGTTTATTATATATCTGATCCAAGTTCAATATCGGTCCCTTTCAATGCATACTCCATACATCTAACTCAAGCTTACTTTAACCAATGCCCTGGAAAGGACATGGCACTTATTCAAGGTGCAAGTAAATTACATTGTAGATTATCCCATCAGTTAAACCATGTGTATTGATAAATCATAGGAATACATTTTATCACACAATCTTGATTACTTACAACTATGCTGACAACACAATAACCAAGAATACTAATGCGATAAGGGTTTGGATAAATTTATAATTAAAATAAACAAATAAATGATGACATGAACCAAATAACACATTAAATAAGTAATGAAAACAAATTTATTTCTTTATTGATAATTGAATAGAAAAGATTACATTGAAATAGAGTTTAATTTAGGGCACAAAGTCCAACTGTTCTGCAGGTTGAGGTCTGGTCGGCCATGCTCATGCTAAGACCTGGCAGGTCATGTGCCTACCAAGATCATGCAGGTCATTGTAGCTCTACCAAGATAAGGCCATCTTTAGAATGTGGAAGCTAGCCTTTGGCAAGTGGAAGATAACTTTGTACACTGTTTCCTTGTAGAGGTCAGTTTCCCTTAGTCGAACGAAAGCTCCCTTAGTCTGAAAGTCACCTTTTCGCTGGCCAGCTTGTGCCCAGATCCTAGCCTGCCATACAACCTCACTCTTGACGGCCTATAGGCTTCTCTTGGCTAGCCAGACATGTTGGTACAGCCCTTTGATGGCTCGCTTCACTCTTTTCAATTACTGCTTTATAGTTTTGCCATGTCTTGTATGGATGCCATGTCTTGCCTTTGGCAAGGTTGTACTCCACCTGTACTTTGTCATGGCTTATGTGGACATGAGGAGAATAGGTATGCCTTACCCACATGTCTGCTATAAATACCTCCATTTTTTATGTAGAGGGGGTGAACAATTTTTACTTACAAAAGCTCTGCTGAAATGTTGAAAATATTTTACCAGGATCTAGGTTTACTACCAAGTATGTTTCATTAACATCCTAATATGAATTCTAAAACAATGAAATAAACACATATAAAGTTTAGTAAACCTTACATTGGGTGCAGCGGAATATAATGACTCCTTCCATTAAGATCTCGAGCCCATGATTCCTTTCTGTAGCAGAGCATTATCAAGATCTGAATCTGGATCTCTTTCTCTCCTTCCTTTGATGTTGATTCTCCTTCTTGTTGTTTGGATTCTTCACAGTCTTACACACTATGTGTAAAGACCGCTTAGTTTAATTTGGAAATTAGCAGTTAATCACGTTTAATTATGAAATTATTTATAGCTATTTAAATAATTATTTATACTGTTATTATTGAATTCAGAGATGCATTTTTATGTCATTCAGTAGTTTTCATAATTTTGCATTTTCGGTGCCCGGTATTTTGGAACTCGGTGTTTGGCTCAGTAAAATCACAACTTAGTATGTTAGTAGTTTGGGACGGGTTATTAGACATTGGGAATGTCGGGAAGGGCCGAGAATTTAGAATTTCCCAAAAATACCCCTTTAGTGTTAATTATGTTATTTTAGTGTGGAGGGGCAAAATGGTCTTTTTACCCCAATGATATTTTGTCCTTTAGTAGGCTTTATTTAATTGAATTAAGTGTTTTATTTTGTATGTGTTGGCTGAAATAATAAGGGATTTAATGGTTATTTCATTTTAATTCAAAAGTTTCAAAAATTAGAAAGAAAAGCAAAACTTTTTCTCTCAAAGCTCTCTCTCTTTTCGGCCCTCCTTGAGCAGCAAGGAAGTGGAGTTTTTCTTGGTGATTCAAGCTCATTCTGACCAGATTTAGTGATCTCTAATTGTTGGTAAAGTTTCTTCATCTTTCTCTTATGTTTCTTGAAAGTTTTTAAAGAGAAATGGTAGGTTGCATGCTAGTTTTGGGGTGGCTGTTGTTGCTGTGTTTATATGTTGTTTTCAGGGATTTAAGCATGTTAAATTAAGGATATTTGAGCTGTTTGTGAAGCATGATAGTTAGGTTGAGTAAAGCTAAAGTTTTTCTATGCAAAAGTTTGGTTTTCAACATGAAATTGTGTGTTTTGTTGCTGTGTTTGTTGAGGTCGAATTCTTGTGTTTTCAGAAGCTTTTATATGCATGATTAAGTAGGTTTAATCTGATCTGGATGCATGTTAGTTGATTTTAACCAAGTTTGAGTTTTGGAACTCAAAGCTTGGGCTTTAATGGCACTTTTCATTTCTGTACATTCTGGGTGGATTTAATGCTTTAGAAATGTTATTTGGGTTATATGGAATAGGTCTGGAAGGTTTGAGGTGATTTGGGTTGGATTTGTTTGAGTGGTGAATTTTTGAAAAATTCCTGCGAGGAACCGGAATTCCGGTTGTGCAACCGGAATTCCGGATGAGGGTCCAGGAATTCTCAGAACCGGAATTCCGGTTGCAGAACCGGTCTACCGGTTGGGGAATTTTCTGAAACCCTAGTTTCCTTGTTTTTATGTTATTTGGGGTATTTCCATGCTTTTTTATCGATAGGGAAACTTTTAGTTCCTAGTTTAAGTCCCCGGGAAGTGATTTAGCGTATCACTTATAGTGTTGTGATTTTTATGGTTTAGGAGCCTGTAATCCGCCGCGCAGATAGTTCCAGTCAGGTTGACCGGCACACCTGAATTCGGAATCCAGGTAAGATTAGTATAACAGTATGCATATGTAGATTACATGTTTAGCGTGCATGTAGGAAGCCTGTTAGATTACATTAGATATGTATGTTGGCTTCGAACCATCCAACTGTGTCACGTCGGTACAGGCTGGAGTATGACCAGCAGCCGGAGTATGACCGGTTCGACCGATTAGGCTGACACTGTATCACGTCGGTACAGGCTGGAGTATGACCAGCAGCCGGAGTATGACCGGTTCGACCGATTAGGCTGATACTTAGGTTGGTGGTTCCGTACTATTTGACGTATCACGTCGGTACAGGCTGGAGTATGACCAGCAGCCGGAGTATGACCAGTTCGACCGATCAGGCTGATACTGTAACACGTCGGTACAGGCTGGAGTATGACCAGCAGCCGGAGTATGACCGGTTCGACCGATCAGGCTGTTACTTGTCAATAGTACCGTCCCTATGAACGTTCAGAACTCAGTACCGTGTTGGACACGGCAGTTAGGGGGACTCAGTATCGTGTTGGACACGGCAGTTAGGGTTATGATCAGGGGTATGGGCGTCTGATCATGACCGGGATTTATGTATGAGTATTATTATGCTTTTCTTACTGAGTCTGTCGACTCACAGTGCTATGTTTATGTGTAGGTAAAGGCAAGGCTAGAGCTGATGGACCGTGAACGAGCCTATGAAGATTGTACATGTCGGGGCGGTTAGGCCTGGAGCGTACGATCCTCGGGACAGCAAGGCTATTTTTGTAATTAGTCGCTAGGCGACAAGTATTTTATATAGACAGTAAACTTTTGTAAATGATTTTGTAATCGGGATCCCGAGTCTTTTGTATAAATATTTTATAAGTTTAATTAAAAAGCAAAAATTTTAATTAATCACGTTTTCCATAAACCTCGTTGATTAGCAACGAGCTGCACAGCATGTTTAAAAATCACGTAATACGCCTATGTTAGTTAGGGTGTTACACTATGATTGAGATACCACTTGATGTGTGTGGGCACTACTCTATCACTCAAAGGAATTTCGAAATTTGAAGAGAAGAAAAGAGAGAGAGGGGCGGCTATGGCTTTTTCTGAAAGAAACAAAATGCAAGTCATAGTTTCCTGAAGCCAACACTTTTTATTTATAGAATGCCAACTAGGTTTAGGTAAGAATTGTATGTCATTAAAATAATAGAAAAATAAATGGTAAAAGGCTTGCATAGTGGCCGGCCATATAAGGAAATTGGGCCTCACTTTGCAACTTTCCCATTTTGTTATTTTTCAATCCCATTTTCTCAAAAAAGTCAATTTTCCAATTTAACCATTTAAATGCCAATTCTAATTATTTAATAACTAAAAATTAATTATTAAATAATATTATCATTTAATATATTTATTAATTTA
Organism: Cannabis sativa; assembly: GCF_029168945.1. NCBI lineage: Eukaryota > Viridiplantae > Streptophyta > Magnoliopsida > Rosales > Cannabaceae > Cannabis > Cannabis sativa. The sequence goes on along the minus strand of NC_083605.1, from coordinate 41,184,957 downwards.
GACATATAAAGTCTCTTAATTAATAAATAAACCTAGAATCTCTTTTCTTTACAATTTCACCCTTGCTTAGTGAAAATTCATAAACTAGACATAGTCTAACTTTAGAATTATAATTGATTAATTAAAATCAATTAAATGAGTCTTACAAGCAGTATGGTCTGAACTAGTATGGTAACCATGGGCCTATATTAACCGAGCTTCTAATAAGTCGAACCAAATTTACCAAGTAAATTCCCTAACTTATTAATTCCTTATTGAATCCACACTTAGAACTTGGAATTGCACTCTCAGTCATATAGAACGATCTATATGTTCCACGATATAGATACGCTATTAGTTATCCATTGTTATAATCCTAATTTGATGAATGACCCTCTAATAGATGATCTACATTGAATAGGAACTAAATTACCGTTACACCTTCAATGTATTTTATCCTTAAAACACTTAGCTCTGTATAAATGATATTTCAGCGAAGTGAAATGAGATCTTTACCATTTATCTCTGTTTAGCCAAGCTCGAAGGATATCATCGTTTCACTTCTAACTTCCTATAGAAGTTATAGACTCCATATTTATGTTAGCGCTCCAACTCAATTATACTATCATGTTCCCAAAATGTACGTATCACCCTGACCAAAAAGTAGGCTTAACTAACAAATCAAAGAACATGTATAGTACTCTTGAGATCGAACCTAATCATATCAGGATTAAGATCATTTGATCTAGGATCAACGAGTGATATTGAATTGAATAGATATTACGGTAAATTTTAATATATCTAATCAAAGTTCAATATCGGTCTCTTCCGATGTATACTCCATACATCCGATACTGGTAAACTTTGCCAATGCCCTGGAAAGGACATAATACTTATCCAAGGTGTAAGAATACCTATTGCTGATTATCATGTCAGTCTAAATCTAGTGAACTGACAAATTAGGGAATAAACTTTCGAACATATAATTAAGATTATATTCCACTGTCCTAACAACAATATAATCATTAACAAATTCATATGTTCTGGACTTAAATAGAATTCATACATAATATATATATAATCATGAAATAAATCATGTGAACCATGCAACATAAAATGTTATTTTTGATCTTTATTAATAAGTAAATCTGATTATATTGAAATGGGTTTTATTTGGGGCACAAAACCCAACATGAAATTCCTGAGAACTTTCTTCTTAGAGAGAAACAAAAGGAATATAGAGATTATCATTGTAAACACTTTTAGTACGCAAACATTTTCCAAAGAAGGATAATACTACAGACTCGTGGACTAAGGATCATTAACGCCTCAACCACGTAAAAAATCTATTTATCTATTATTTAATATTTTTCATTTCCTTAAGCTCCTATTAATCAATTTCCGAAAATCTCGGTAAACAAATAGTGATTCCTGTACAGCTCACCGTACAGGAATTAGTATAAAAAAGCTAAGTTTCCACCACTCTTTAGTGGTGGCCCTTGTTCGGTATGTCGTGCAGGGGTAGCCAAAATGACGAATGAAAGCAGACTTTCTAACTATAAGCTTTTATTATCAAAAAATGTACATTGTACAACAACAACACATATTTAAGACCAATAAATGGATAAAAGAGTTTATCTTTCCAAATTGTGTCAAACAACTTGCTAACAAGATAACTTCTTAAAATCGATATTTACTTTTAGTTCAACATGCATACAAATAGGTCCCTCCAAGAAAATACATAGGCAAAGGTCTATGGTATTTTTTGAGTTTCAAGTGACCAAGAGACCATAAGTCTACTCAATCACTTGAGGGGCACCCTCACTATACAGCATCAAACAAGCACCGCTAAACTTAAGCAAAATGTAAAGCTTTGTTAAGCGAAAAATTGAAAGCTCAGTAAGTGCAAATGGCATACTTCAGATTAGACATAAAAAACATAAGTCTGGATTAAAAGCTATCCATTAAGCTACATGTTTAGCAAGAGAAGTTAAAGCGAAGATTAAAGATTGTCTTGTTAGTCGTCTGTTCAAAAGTAAAAGGCACTAAGGCCATACACAAACATTATTCAAAAGTAAAGGTTCATAAGGCCATACAAGAACAAACATATCATCTGTCCAAAAGTAAAAGGCCTAAAGGCCATACAAGAAAAAAAAAATAAAGTATGTGAAATAAAAGCATAAGAACAAACCACAAAGTCATCAAAGGTCTTTAAAATAACAACTGGAATCAGCGGGTTCAAAGTTGTATCAGAAGGATAAGTTTTCTAGACTAAGTAATTCTTCATCAATCTGGTTATCACCACCCCAAAAGTCGTTCCAGTTCATTTATGTAAAAGGTAGTGGGAGGTGAACAATCGGAGAACTGTTGGGAATATTTTACAAGGATCTAAATTTCTTAACAAGTGTGTTGATTTAACATCCTAAATATAAATTCTCTAAAATAATGAAATAAAAACATAAGGGTTTAAGAAAACCTTACATTGATTGTAGCAAAATATAATAACTTCTTCTGTTCAAGATCTCTAGCACTTGAATCCTTTGTGTAGCAGAGCATTATCAAGATCTGAACTTGGATCTCTTTCTCTCCTTTAGGTTTGATTACAACTGTCTTACTCACTATGATTAAGTACTTGACTTGCTATGTGGGGGCATAGAACTCATTCACCATGGGTTTTGAACAATGAAGGAGATGAAATCACTATGCAAGGAACTCTCTCATCTAGGTTAGTTGAATAGTCAAGTTGACATTAGTTGAAAAGTTGTCAAGAGGATGAGTGAGAGTATCATGTTCCTTTTATAGTGTTTCAACTAGGGCTTAGGGCTGAATTATATGGATTAAAAAAGAATAAAATATTGAGAAAAAATCTACATCATGGCGGTACACTATATGACCAATTTCTAGTTAGATTTTTGCCACTTTATTTCAACCACTTATTCTTCTTTTCAATAATACCATATTTTCTAATTCAATCCTACAAATGCCAAAATAATTTATTTAATAATGATAATTAATTACTAAATAAAATTGTCATTTATATAATTTATTAATTAGACCATGCAAAGTCTCTTAATTAACAAATGGACCCTAAAACCTCTTTTCTTAACAATTAAGCCCTTGCTTAGTGAAAATTCTTAAATAAGACATAGTCTAATTTTAGAATTATAATTGATTAAGCAATATTATCTCAACTAGTGAAGGGACCTTAAGCCTATATAACTAAGCTTTCAATAAGCAGATTTAGAATTCACTAAGTAAATTCTCAACTTATTAATTCTACCTTGCACCAATATAGATTTGGAATTGAATAGCACTCTCAATTATATAGAACGCTCTACATGTACCACGATTTGTATACGTGATGATTATCCATTGTTAAAATCCTAATAGTCAAAGATCCTCTATAGATGATCTACAATGAATAGGGACAAATTTACCGTTCTACCCTTCAATGTATTTTATCCTTAAAACACTTAGCTACCTATAAATGATATTTCAGTAAATTAATATAATTAGTGAAATGAGATCTCAATCATTTATCTCTATTCTGTCAAGCTCGAAGAAAATCATTGTTTCACTTCTAAAAACTTATAAAAGCTATAGATTCCATATCTATGATCAGCGCTCCCACTCAATTGAACTACCATGTCCTTAATCTGTATGTCACGAGAAGATCTAATTTGTCGACTTTAACAAACAAATTGAAGAACATAAATAATACAACTATGTTGAACCTAATCGTATCAGAATTAAGATCCATAGAACTAAGATCAACCATTGATATTGACTTAGAAAGATATTATGGTAAGTTAATGATATTTTATCTAAGATCAATATCCTTCTCTTCCAATGTATACTCCATACATCCAATACTGGTAACTTTGTCAATGTCCTGGAAAGGACATAACACTTATCGAAGGTGTAAGTTTACCTTATCGCTGATTATTATGCCAGTCTAAATACAGTGAACTAACAAATCATGGGAATTAAACTTTTGAACATATAATCATGATTGTATTCCACTGTGCTGACGATACTATAATCATGAACAAATATATATACATATTTATATATGTTCTGGACTTAATAGAATTTATACATTAAATATAATCATGAAATAAATCATGTGAACCATGCAACGTAAAAGTGATTTCTGATCTTTTATTAATTAGTAAATCTGATTATATGGAAATGAGTTTTATTTAGGGCGCAAAATCCAACAAGAACATCAAAAGACTTAGACAAAAATGGGTTAAGCGGCCAAAATCAAAGAGTATTAACCAGAAATCCTTGAAATACAAAGTCAATAATCTACAAAGTACAAAATCAAGACTCATGAACCGGACAGAGCACCTAAAAGGGGCTAAGTATCGGAAAGGGGTCTACAATGGGCTCAAGTGTTGGACAGAGTTCTTAGACAAGATCTAAGTGCTGGACAAAGTTCCCAAGCATGATCTAAGTAATGGATAGAGCTCCTAGACAGGAGCTAAGTACCAGACACAGTTTCTAGACAAAATCTAAGACTCGGACGGGGTCTCTAACAGACCTAAGGTACATGTCCAAGACTTGATTTTGTTCATGTTAAAGTCATACCTTATGCATCATACAGCTATCGAGCAGATTCTATTGTAGAAAGACTAATCTAAAATGTGGGAACCAAAAAGTTATTAAAAGCTTTAAAAAGCTTGAAACTCATCAATGATAGACTCAAAGAAAAAGAGAAATGTCAAAGAAGAGAAGATGAGGAAAGTAAAGGCATACATGGGAGAGAGAAAATTAGAAGTTCACATATGGGAAAACCCTTATATAATGATTGGAAATAAAGTCATTATTTCTCATAAAAATAAGTCATCTGAAGAGTCCAATAGCTAGCGAGACAAGGCTGCCCGGTAAAGGCTCCTATAGTCAAAATAAGAGCTAAAAAGCCTTTATCCGTATAGACGTCGCAACAGGGACTTGGGTGGCAAATGTTATCCTATTTTTTGCCCATCCAACGTGGCATGTATACATAGTCAAAACAGAAGACATGTAGAATACAACCTATCAACAACATCCCATACATTCCGTGACGCTTCCAAGTTAAGAACATTGCAAGTCATTAGACACTAGCCTGCCAAGGAAAGTTGTCCGACCAAGGAAGGCTTGCCAACAAAGGTAGGATGGCCGACCAAGGAAGGCTATCCAACCAGGAAAGCTATTCGACCAAGGAAGGCTATATGGCCAAGGAAGGTTGTCCGACCAAGGAAGGTTGTCCGACCAAGGAAGGTTATCTGACCAAGGAAGGTTGTTCGACCAACGAGGTCTGTCCGACAAAGGAGGCCCTACACTATTTAAAAGGCATTAGATCACATGAAAAAAGACTCCAATTCTAAGTATGACACACTTATATTTCTCTCTCTTTCAAACCTCACATGCCTCTTAATGCCTCCTAGACATTAGGTCAAGTTTCTTCATAAGTTCTTCATAAGATCTCACCAGTTCTTTATCTGTAACACATTGTTCTCACAATTGTAATATTGAAGAAAGTCATAGATAGAAATCATTAAGTTTTAACATGTGATTTGTATGGTATCATCTCAAGAGTGAATACAACTAAAAGAGGAGTAGGTAGTCATTATTCGTTCCACAAGGGGGTCGAACCTCTATAAATTCCTGTGTTATTTTTACTATTTTTTATTCTTATTTACACTTGGTGATTATCAACAATTAATAAGGCTCCGTTGTCAGTTGGCTAAATCTCAAGTCAACACCAACTTTCTAAAAGTTATTACGCTACTAAAATACTTGTAGCTTTCTGGAGAATATCAAGAACCTCACCTCTCGGGACTTTTGCTCTCTCATTAGTAATACAACAGAAAAGAGAGTAATACTTGTGTTGTTATTGTTTTATTATTTTAATAATTTTATAAGTAGATCATTTAATTTTATCGCTTTAAAAAGTCAATATCGTTCGTAAAAAGCAAGGTCAACAAAGACAAAGTGCAGCAAGCTATGTTGCTATAATAACATGAATTAATTTAATTAAATTAATGTCTACACATTCGTGAGTAAATTAAATTCATTTATCTTAACAATGCAAAAAAAGATCACGCATGTGCTTTAAATGAACTAATTAATAAGGTTTTTGAAGATGCTAATTAATAAACTATACAAACGATTAGTGATCCAAAAATCAAAGATATATCGAAGGGACATGCAAAGAGACACGTGATAATGCTATTATATTGCATGTGATTGTGTTGGATGTTACACTCACTACAAAAAGACGTTGCTTGTAAGTTGGATGACAATTAAAAAATGTTCAGGGATATGAAGCTCAAGTAACCATGTGAGTCACCTTCATGATACCTTGATAATAAAGGAAACTCTATATATACAAATATTTATTATGTAAGTGGACCTTATGAAGAGGAGACCCACTTATGGGTCATGATGTCTCATTTATAGTACTCAGTTTTCTTAAGCCTCAGCAAACTCGGTTTCACATGAGACGGTTCGACAGGAAATAAAGAGTCACAGAAACTGTACAAGTAGAGCTACATAGATTGAAATATCTCAACAGAGAGTGCTAACTGGCTAGCTAGCTAGCTAGAGATAGAGAGAGTAATGAAAAATATCTATTACTTCTAATAATAATAAAATATTTAGTTATTTGTTTGTATTATATATAATACGGGTACGTCTTTGGGGCCGTTCCAAACTAGTACTGTTGCAAAAGAAATAGATAAACTGAGCAGATAAAAAACAAAATGACGACTTTAGGTGAATATATATATATATATATATATATATATATAGCGAGAGAGGCTTAATTGGACTGAATTATTGTGTGGAGCAAGAGTCTAAGGCGTTCCTTTGATTGTTTCTCATTAATGGTCAAAACAAATACAGTAGTACTGAAGTGTATACTAATATCATCCTATCAGATCAGCTATGTACTTTGGTGATATTTCATAGAATGGGTCGACATGAACGCTGTACAACCAAGCATTACATGATGTAAAATAAAATATCAACAATATTTTTAATCAATTAAATGAATGGCCAAGAATTAACATCAGCCATTATGAACAATGAAAGCAGCTACCACTCTTACTTTATATTTTATAATCTGTCCTTGAATGTTAGGTCTGTCTCTTTGATAATTTGGTTTTTCTTTTTCTTTTTGTTAATTTGAATGAAAAAGGAAAAATTGTAAAGAATCATATCAAGAAATTATAGCCAGTATTACATGGTTAAGCCATATTTTAGCTGCACATAGATTCTGTCATTTAAAGTGAATTTTCTAATTTTGCTCTTACTTTTTTTTTTTAAAAAAATAAAGAATATATACCCACGTGGCCACGTCCCTATAAATAACACAAATATACAATTGAGGTTTCGTTAGTTTTATTTAAAAAATTAATTTTACTTTTTGTAACAGTTTAAATTTCGACTGTTAACATTAATGAAAAAAAAGTATTAAAAATCCATTAAACTAACCATTTCCCTTAAAATATAGGTAGTCACACTTTATATATATTAAAAACATTATAATTCAAGATTTCAAATAAAAAATTCAATTTATTATAACAAAATATACTTAAAAAAAATAAAAGAATATTCTGTTAAATTTAACGATTACATTTGATATCCCGTTAATAAATAAACTCAATAATTAAACCAAAAAATTAAACAATCTTTTAAATATTAATAATCTCTTTTTAAATTAAAAAAATCATCTTACCCCATCTCTCTCTAACAAACCTATCTTGGGAGAATATTAATAATTTTTTTTATTTATCTTTTAAAAAAGAAAAATATAGATAAAAAATCTAGAGAAGATAATATAAATGTGAGATTGTATATGAGTATTTATCTTATATGTTTGTGCTTATTTTTAGTTTTATTTTTAATTTTACCACCAAGAGGAGAAGGTTGAAAAATATTAGAATATGAAAATATTATTGGTGCTTATTAGTAATTTGCAAAGAATGTGAAAGTCTATAAATATATAGTTGTGTAGCTATTATTAGATATGAAATGAGATAATAGAACTTTTTTCAATTAGAAGATTAATGTACATTTTACTATTAATAACATACATTATTATAACACAACTATGTTTTACTTACTAAATATACTGACACATATTTTATTTTTATAAAACAAATTGTTCAAATAATTATACTATTTTAATTATTAATTAAAATAAAAAACTAAAATATTAAATAAAACTAACACTACGTGGCTTGGCACGTAACAATCACCTAGTATATATATATATAAATATATATAATGATCAACAAAGCTGAATTAACATGCCATTAAGAATTATATATAAATATTTATAGATTAAGGTTTTTTTTTACAAATATACATATAATTAAGTTAATAAATGTAAATATAAAAATATTATATGTAAATAAAAAATTATAATTTAAATTAAATTTTAAAAAAATTTATTTACACCTCAAAAATTTCTAAACACACCTCATTTTAATAATTCTTATTTTATATAAAATTTATATGTTTAATTGTAGTAAATTTTTTTAACTTTTTTCTTCTAATTAATATTCTAAAAAAATATACCTATAAAAAAAATAAACTATATTTTAAATATTATGACAAAAAACTTAAAATAAAAAATTATATGAATTTTCTTAGAAAAAAATAAAAATATATATACAAGAGTTAGAAAAAATTATAGAAATGAAATCAAAATAAGTATTAAAATTATTAACATAAAATAATGTGATAAAGAAATTTTAAAAAATATATTAAGAGTAATTTTTAAAAATTATTTAAGTTTATATTTTTTTAATAATGGGGTGTATTTATGATTTTATGGGGTACAAATAAAACCTTAATTTTAATTTGTAAATATTATATCTTCAAGTTAAAAAATTTACTATTTTTTTTAATAAATATATAGGCTATGATATGTGTTTGACATCTTGATATAACGAATATGAAAAAAAAAATATTTTACTAAAAGTTTTATGAATTTTTTTTTATTAAATTTCCAAATGTACCTAATTAATATACATAAAAATTACTACACCCAATAATAAAATAAATTTTTCTTGAATAAATCACTTTATTAAAAAAACAATTAATTAGATTATAATAATAAATTAAATTATATGATTATTTATTGAATCACTTTATTATTTTTAATCACATCATATTGTGTTTCTTATTTATGAAAATAAGACTATCAAAAGTTATAAATAAGATACTTAGATGTGTTGTTTATTTATTTAAAAAGTAATTTACATAAATTCAAACTGATAATACTATGTTCAATAAAGAAATTTCTGTTAAAACTGATAATTTATTAAACCAAGAGTTGTTAGATAGAAACTTTTAATATATAGAAATATGCATATTTAGTGTCCATATATTGGTCCGTTTTTATGTCATTTACGGGTGTAGTTCCACTCTTTCTTTTTTGAAGTTGTAGTTCCACTCTTATTGTGGTCATTCCTTTTTATTCTCAAGTAATTTACTAATTTCCTCTAATGTTAAAACAATTTAGAAATAGCATTATATTAATGTTACAATACACCAGTCCAGTACTACATCAGCATCTTTTTCATATACATGTATTCTAAGTTTATTCGGATTTATGTTATCGTTGCTTAATGTGAACTATTAGTTTTTTCCCATGGGGAACGACGAATAGGGGACCTAGCTATTAAAGGCCTTTCAATGAATCTGCAAAAGTTAGCAGGCTTTAGTCCTTTGAATTGTTTGGCCGAAGACCAAATGCATTCAATTCGATCTTCTTAATTAAGACACTCAACTAAGTTATATACTGTGACTCCAGAATCCAACAGATAACTTCTCTAAAGCACTCGATCACAACCACGTTTACCTACCAACAAGCCCTCAGGGCCCAAATACATCACCGGACAAAAAAAAAACTAATGTTTAAACCACTAAATTATGAGTTATTTATATATGCATCTTTAGTACCATAAAACAGTTTAAAGTATATGTTGGTAATTTTAAGCTTTTATTTCTTGAATTGATGAAAAATCCAGACTATTCGTGTTTCATTCTAAATAATAATGATTGATGACACCATACATAAATAATAATACTTTTCTCTTATATTTAATTGTTGCGAAAAAAGGGGGATCAATATATATAGAGCCTGATCATTATCCTGCTATTTATAATCTGGGTAAACAAAACACGCGTAAATTACATTATTTGTAAACAATTTACTGAGAAAAGTGAAATTCCATTAGGTAGATGGATAGACATTAGAGACCCATAAAAAGAAACGAGAACAAAAGAAGGAAAAATATTAAGCACTCAAATATAGAATTAAGGAAACTCCTACTATATAATTAGATTAATAATATTTCTACCTACAACTAAATATAATCTTTTAACACATAACATCCTTGAGAAGCTTGTACCTGCGAGTGGCTGGTCTTGGTGACGGAGCGCCACTGGTGCTCCTTCCGGCGCTATCATCGCGGTCGTGTTGCTTGATTTTATCCCCGTTGTACTCGGACCTGCTTGAAACTCTCGATTCGTTTGCCGCTGTGGCCGTAGCCACCGTCGACTTTTTAGAAGAACCACCATATCTTGTGCTTTTCGCTTCACTTTGGCACCAATCGCACACTTCCGTCGCCTCAGCGTATTCGCTGTAGTAGTTACTGCAGTACCTATATATAAATAAATAATTCATTATTAGTTAATGAAAAAAAGTATTATTATCCTAAAAAATTGTTTAGATAATATATATGATTTAATTACCATGTGGGTCGAAGTAAAAAATTAGATAAAATATCAATTAGCTTGATAATATGTGTTGATGACTCACGTATACGCTTGATATAATGATGCCGTGTGTGTTGGGTATGTGCCAATATTATATAGGTTGGTTGGTTGTTTGCTTCAGAGCGATTTAGTTTTCATTATATGATAGATCAGTTAAATGTAACTATCGATGGAGATGATGATACGTTTTGTATATGCATACATAAATTATACATGTATACATATATATGTACATACTTGTAGTACTCATACATATTAAAAGTGCTTTATGAATTTGTGTGCGCATGTCTACATATGATGATGATGATGAGGATGAAGAAATCCATACGAGTGTTGGAAGCGGTGGCGGCATTTGTTGCAGCGGAAAAGCTTGTCAGGGAAACCCACATCACCGCACATGCAGCATACCGTCTGTATATCCACCATTGCTGACCGATAAAAGAATCCCCTAAATCTCCTTCAAAAAGTTTTATTTAACAACTTATACTGGTATAAATATCTATTCTACTCATGAAATAACACAAAGAAACTAAGAGAAAGAGGAGAGAGGTGACTAGAGTTAGCTAGGGAGGAGGAAAGGGAAAATAGGGAGAGGCAGACTTAAATATAAAGAGTAATGGTTTGAGTCGGTGTACAAATTCCAAATTTATCTTATTTTATTGAAATAATTTATTATTATAATTTTTATTATATTATTGTATATTCATTTCGGATATATACACAGGTAGACCCACAGGTTGCTTGCAGTCGTTTTCAGTTAGGGCAGAGTGAGAGATATGAACCTTAAAAAATGAGGGAGTGTAAATTACATTTATATCCTTGCATTCATTTTTTTTTTTTTGATGGAACTCCTAACTCTCTTTTAATTAATTTATTTATTGCATTTTTCTTTATGCCTTTCCATGTCCTTTTCTTGGCTTGGTCTGGCCTCTACAATCTTGTATAATTGGCAAAGTTAATACGTTACACCACACCACTACGCGATGCGAACCACGCTCCGAATTCTCTAGAAAGAATAATTTGTCACTCTCATTAATTATTCTTTTTTTTTTATATATATATATATAACTCTTATTAATGAACTCACTATATACTATAATAAGGATTTTGATGATTTAAAAAAATAATAATAAGAATTTTGAAATAGGGCGAATAATTATAATAATTAGTTAATTATCTTTTTTATATATAAAACTTAGTAAGTATCTCACGCGACGGATATATAAAATATAAATTGTGTATTGTAATTAATAATAATTACTTAATAAAATTATATTAAAATTTTAACTTTACTATTAAAAAATTTGTAAGATAAATACTTAAAATATTAAATTTGTTACTTATAAATACCGAAATTCGAAAAATAGTAACATAAATCCTCATTTATGGTTTTACTAGATAACTAATTAGCCGCCTTTCGTGCGGCGAATTAAATAAAAAATAAAACTTTAATATAATAAAAAAGAGAAGAAAGTTTTATTAATACAAATTATCTTAAAAATAATAATTTTAATTTATAAAATTTTGAAATAAGATTTTTTTTTTAGTACAAAATCAATTTATCTAATTATATATTATTATTGATTATTGATTTAGCTTTTTTCAATAAAATAAAATAAAATTGTATACCAAAGAAATAGAAGAACTAATAAAATCAATTAATTAGTATCGTACTATTATTCTATTCACATAAATATATATTCAATAGATTAATTTATTGTATATATGACATTTAACATTTATATTTGAATTTTATAATATATTAATTATTAATATAGATATTTTTGTTTAAACTTAATTTGAAAACTTAATCATAAAACCTTTATTCATTGTTGCTACCACATTACATTATCATATATACAATGTTATTATTTTTTTACACAAAATCACACCAAACATAATATTTATCAAATTTCTAAAATCTTGTCATCATAGGTTAAAAATAATAAAAATTAGATATTTCTATGAGATTATCATGGGGTAACCTACAAAATAAGAATGAAAAATACTAAAATTTAAAAAAATTGTAAAGAAACTCATGGAAAGAGAAATCTATAGAAAACTTACCATGGAATGTTGGATCTGATGAAATTCATAAAAGAAAAAGAAACTAATCACTATACAATGTTATATCTACAAAAGAAAAAGAGATATAGTATAATGATTAATAAAAATTGAGAACTTTGTAATGAATTCATAAAAAGAGAGTTCTATAAAAATGTATAATAAAATATGCAAAGAAAATATATACCCAATAGAAAATTGAGATCTTGATGTTGTCTATTGATGTCATTGTTATGCTCATTATGATATTTTAAACAACAAAAGAAAAAACATTAAAAAAAAACATATAAGATTAGAGAATGAGAAAGATGAAGAATGTATGCTCTAAAAGACTAAAGAAACGAAAAAATAAAAAAATTAAAAAGAAAAGAAAGAAAGAGCAGCCAAATTAATAAAACATATATAGCTTTAGGGTTATTAATTAGTAGTGTTGCTTAATTAATAGAAAAAGAATATTTTAAGAATTTTGATATGAAAAACACAAATTTCGTGATGTACTATTGATTTATTATATGTATATAGACTAATTAGAAATTACGTGCCGAGGCACGTAAATATTAGTTTCATTTAAAGTTTAGTTCTTTATTTTTATTTAGATTTTTATAACTAAAGGTATGATTATGCGAATGATTTGTTGTATTAAAGTAATATTTGTGTTATTATATTTAGTTAGTAAAATATAATTGTGTATATATAAGTCATAACAAAATAATATTTATTATTTACTTATAGAAAATTTAGAGGAACAAAAAAGGGTCAGTTGGCTAAATATGCCACGCTCACCCTAGTTTTGGTGAGTGTTGTATGGCTATCAAGACATATGGCTGACATAATTTGTGTAAACTTATACGGTAGGCTCGCTGCCGACCCTCCATTAAAAAAATTTTTTAGAAGAACAAGATATAGGTTTTGCAAAATTTAAAGCAAACATTATGTAACAAAAATTAAAGAAAATGTGCATGACACATATACTTAGTTTTATTTTAAGTTATTTATAAAAGAAATGATAAGTTAAAAATAAATAATATATCCCCATCCAAGGACATAATAGCCATCTTTCTAAACTAACATTTTTAAGCAATAAAAGTGCACACTACCATTCCAAACGAGCATGTTTAGTTTAGTATAATGGAGATTGTATTGGAATCATTATTACCATTACATTGTTTGCTTTCATTTTTAAAGTTATCACCACATAATTTCTTTGAAATAACACTGAATTTGATTCTATTGAAACACGGCACCTCTTTGCAAATTCAGTTGGAAGTATGTCAACAGATGAACATATGAAACCACTAGAGTATGAGTTGTTACGAGGATCATATCTTAGGAGAAACATGATTGCAAAAACATAGTTTATCGTACTATTCTCTCTTAAATATACCATAATTGATAAAATAGTGTAACTTGAATTATGTCACAGAATAATAACTAAACCTGAAAAAAGGTGAGTCAATGGAAGTTGTTTGATTGACACATTCTAGTGAACCGCCTATGTCACAAGTTATATCACACAGTCTAACCAGAGAGCATCCTTTCCTCATTAACTCCTGAAGCTGTTCATTACTTAACCATCGAGGAAATCTTTACTCCCAGTACATGCAATTCACTGCCCAAGAAAACATACAATTTGACTTTAAGAACAAAATGAACATCCCAAACCAAACATATATCAATATAGATGATATATGGATACTAAAACCAACCTTCCAAGATTAACAGCAAAAGCAATCAACATGAACATGAAATGTGCTAGAACCTAATCAGGATTGAAGGTGGAAATCAAGGGCGTACCAATTACAGACGCATACAGGGCGATTCTTTCATGAAAAATAGGGTTGTAGTGTTCCAAATGTGCATAGTAGTCAGCTTGACATACAATAATATACAACAACTTTGAGGCTAGTGAATGTTGAGTTATTAGACTGTTTCAACTTGCAATGCTTACATATTCAAATCATTTCAAAGTGTGCAATAGATAGAATATATGTAGAATTTGTCTTTATCTTAATACTTTTAAGTTTTCATTTGGAAACAGAGAAAATGTACTAACACAATACTTCTCAAGTAAATTAATGCACTACATATTTATACTGTCAACATGAGGATTGTTGGGAATTATTTTACCAGGATCTTAGATCTACTCACAAGTATGTTTATTAACATCCTAAATATGAACTTTCTAAAACGATAAAATAAACACATATAAAGTTAAGAAAACCTTACATTGATGCAGCGGAATAAATGTCTCCTTCCACTCAGATCTCTAACCCTTGATTCCTTTCTGTAGCAGAGTATAATCAAGATCTGAGCCCGAATCTCCTTCTTCTTCAAGCTTTGATCCTTCACAGTCTTCCAATCTATGATTGAGTTACTGCTTACTGTGTGTGGGCACTTACTCTTTCACTAGGGTCACGAAAAAGATGAAGGAAAAGAGGGAGAGAGGTTTCGGCCAAGGTAGAGAGTGAGGGAAGGCTCAGTTTTTCTGAAGAGAGAAGTTTCTGTCAGAAAGCTTATGAAAGCATGTGTTGTGAATGAGCCATCACTTTCTATTTATAGGCAACTTACTAGGTTTAGGTTTAGAATTATTTGGCATTAAAATAATGAAAATATTAATTTGAAAAAGCCTTATAAGTGGCCGGCCATAGGTGTTGTAATGGGCCCCACTTAATTTTGCAATTTTATCAAATTTTATCTCTATTTTCTTAAAAATGCCAATTTTCCAATTCTAACCTTTTAAATGCCAAAACTAATTATTTAATAATTAAAATACATTATTAAATAATATTGTCATTTAATTTAATTATTAATTAGACATATAAAGTCTATTAATAAATAAATAAACCTAGAAAACTCTTTTCCTTACAATTTCACCCCTGAATAGTGAAAATTCATAAAATCAGACATAGTCTAACTTTAGAATTATAATTGATCAATCACGAATCAATTAATGAGTCTTATAAGCAGAATGTTCTCAACTAGAATGGGGACCATGGATCTATATGCTGAGCTTCCAATAAGTGAACCAAATTTACCAAGTAAATTCCTACTTATTAATTCTTCGTTGAATCCACTCTTAGAACTTAGAATTGCACTCTCAGACTTATATAGAGCATATTGTATGTTTCACGATACCAATATACTATCTCATTTAACCATTGTTATAATCTTATTGTGATTTAAAGATCCTCTATATAGATGATTTACATCGAGATGGGATTTCTTTACCGTTCTCACCCCTCAATGTATTTTGCCCCTTAAAACACTTAGCTACCTGTAAATGGTGTTTAGTGATCTAATAATTAGTCAGTTAAACAAGAGCTCATCCATTTACTTCTATTTGCTAAGCTCGAAGGGAATCATCACTTAACTTCTATACACCAGTAGAAGCTATAGATTCCATATTTATGTTCAAGCACTCCCACTCAATCATACTATCATGTTCCCAAAATATACGTATCACCCTGACCCAAAAGTAGGCTTAACTAATAAATCAAAGAACATGAATAGCACTCCTGAGTTGAGCCCAAGCATATCAGGATTTAGATTCTTTTCAATCTTAAGATCAACTACTGATATTGACTTGGAAAGATATGTATAACGGTAAGTTTGTAATATCTTAACTTAGTTGCAATATCGGTCCAGTCCCATGTATACTCCATACATTCGAAACTAGTATACTTTGCTAATGTCTGGAAAGAACATAACACTTACTCCAAGTGTAAGTACACATCATCGCTGATTATCACATTAGTGTAAATCCAATAACACTGATGAAACAGGGACCAAAACTTTTGATTCATATGATCACAATCACATTCCACTATGTTGACGATACTGCAATTGTGAATAAACATATGATCTGGATTTAACTGATTTTGTGTGTATGAATGTAATAAACATATTAAACATATTAAACCATTAGCATGTAAAATTCATGCAAACATCAATCACTTCAAATTTCTTATATTGATAACTAATCAGATTGTAAAGAATTTTATTTAGGGCATAAAACCTAACAAACTCCCACTTGCACTAATATAAAACAACCGCGCAAATTGGTCAATCTGATGTCTTGATCTTCAGATCAAGTGTAGTGTATTTTAATCCACCCAAACTTCTGGAAACTAGTTCATAAATACTCTTATGAAACATCCTTTACTATATGCTTTACTCATCAAGGGATACTCGAAATCTTTCTTGTTTTAAAAGTACATCTGAATTAACAGAGGACATATCTCTCATATTGAAAAATATGTAATTGAGATAATACAGTGTAGACTTTTCTTCAGTGATATAACTTTCTGGTATTTTCGAATAGACCAAGTTATAGTTCTTCTCTGGTAGAGCTTGAATTATTATACAATAATTCCTCCACCCCCAAAGTAAACACCATCTTAAGAATTTCGAAATTAGATGGTGTGATACAAAGACAATCGATACACGGTTCCTTAATATACCGACATATAGATCACTTTCATAAATCTTTCTTGAATATCTTCTAATGTTCCCTATTTGATTACATCTCAGATAGCTCCCACTCAATAGCAGATGTCTGGTTAAATAATACTTTTAACCTCTGATTGTTTAGAGAGTTACATAGTTGTGACTTTTGTATTAGTCTGAAACTTTAAGTTAAGACTAAGTCATCAACATAGCAGACTAGTATTTGAAGTGAAAAATACATGCCAGAGATAAAGTAATCAAAATTAAGATACCATCAAATTTTATGAGGATTAAGAATTCTATGTTCAAGTCATTTGAATGGACTGAACTAGAGTTCTTTATCTTATTCTCATAATTCTGATAAGCTATACCTATCCATGTGAATGGTTAGATTTGCTTTTCAGTAGTGTTCTTAAGTACCTATCACAATTATCAACCTAATGAAGATGGGTATAGAACTTTAAAATTCTCCCACTCAATTAAGGTAGTGTGAAACTTTAACAAAGAACTTTCAAAGGTATCAAACTCTTACTTACAACAGTAAAATTGAAATGGAACATACAATCAAGATCAAGAATTTATATTGACAATAGCTGACTCATTATATTACTTCTATGTTTAAACAAGATATGTGTTTCATAGGGAATTTTGGGATAACCTCCACCCCTAAGTATATAGAGATTATGATCCACCCCTAAAGGTTGTAAAGATCATGATTCTCTAAGTGTGATAGAGTTTATGTGGAGTTGAATACTATCCAGAGTTCATTAGATATAAAAGATCGTTGAACTGCATAGTTTTCTTAACTTTTCTCCACCCCTATCAGATCATAAGATCCTTTTATTAAACAAATTCTTAATAATTGTATGAGAATGAACAATTATTGATAAACATAGAAATAATTTCTAGTGTTTATATAATATAACTCTATGAAGAGTTGTAAATATTATAGAATTTGTATCAATAATAAAAACACTTACACATACAAACATATAAATATAATGTGGTAATAATTGATGAAGATAGAATTAAATGAAGCTCAATCTCATAAATTGCAATAGGGAATTTCGAAAAAAAATAAAACTTTATTAATAAAAAAAATTGCAACAATATGAGAGAAACAGGGATAAATATCCCTAACTAAAATTTGAAATCCAAATTGTCTTTAAACTAAAACAATTAATTCAAAAATTGAAGAGCTTCATCTTCATCTGGACGATTTCACCCTTGGTCCAGCTTGCTGATCCAACTCAATTGAGTTCAAGTAGCTTGGCCTATAAGAAGAAGAAAACATATAAACAAAGTTAGTCCAGAATTATAAATCCAATTGGATAATAATTCACTAAAACTCTTAAAGTTTATGAAAGGAAATACCTTGTTTCTTTGCAAGAAGTTTAGGACATTGGGGTTTCCAATGGCCTTTTTCATTGCAGTGGAAACACTTTCCTTTAAGTGTAGCATCACCAGAAGGAGCAGTCTTTTTCATGACTTTTGTTCGCTTCTTGGTGTTCTTCCACTTCTTCTTCGATTTGGGCTTTGAAGCAGAGGCGACATTTGCTTCAGGTTTCATCGTCCCATTACCATTACCAGGATGAGGTTTACTCCCTTTCTTCTTGGGTCCTCCAATCAAATTTTCATAAGTTTGAAGGTCATTGACTAATTCATGAAAGTCAATTTCCTTCTTATTCATGACATAATTTGATGTGTATGGTAGAAATGCTTTGAGTCGAGCCGTTCAAGATAAGACTTACTTGAGTAGCACTGTCCATGTCAGCACCATGATCCTGGGCTTCTTGGAAATAACTGGACATGAGGAGAACATGATCACGCACGTTTTGATGAGGTTCCATCCGTGCGTTAATGTACTTCTTAGTCGCGTCAAAGCGTGGCCCGAAGTGATGCCTTACCGAATAGCTCATTTAACTTCGTCATAACTTCGGCGGCCTTCTCGGTTTTAGAAAACCGAGTTTTGAGGGTGTCAACCATGCTAGAAAGCATAAAGTATAGAGCTTTGTCATTTGCCTTCGCCAACGCTCATACTTTTCTTTCACGGCTTTGGATGCATTATCCCTGTGCACTTCGGTGACGGCTCGGTTAAAACAAACAAGGCACTTTCTCCTATGAGAGCAATATTAATGTTCTCATTCCATTTATTAAAGTTAGATCCATTCAGCTTATTTTCAGTTAACAGTGATAACATGGGATTCATTTTGACAAACAGGATACTACAAAATAATAGAAATCAACAAATAGAAATTAATAATGGTTTAACACACAAAATCAATTCAGAAATTATAAGCACATAGCAAGTAGGAATGATATGAGAAAATACTTAAAAATTCAATCCTAAATAATTTCCAAGGTTTTCAACAAACTGATATCAGTGTCCCGTTTAGGCGAGAGTCAAAGCTACCATCCATTGAATAGAGTTGTCAGCTCATCTAAAATGTTAAACATTCTAGCAACCTTTTATTCGATCAAGATCAGAATCCAGCGTTGTCCCGTTTAGGCGAGAGTCAAGGCTATTCTATCTCATGAGCTTCTACCATTGTTTCGCAATTTGCAAGTCAAATATGGTCGCCACCATTAGGGTGATCTATACCATATAAAACACTTGCAAACCACTTATCATGCGAGATTAAACGGTGCGAAATTGCTAATGAACGTTCCTCCATTAGGGAGGATTACTCACTAAAACAAACGCGGTGTAAAACCCACAATGGAGATCGAATATCTTAATAATAATAAAGCTCATTATTTAAAATGTATTTTCTTTATTATTCTAATAAATAAATCTCATTAAATTCAAAATTTAAGAATTAAAATTCAAAATTAAGAATTTAATATAATATTTATAAAATTATACTAGATGGTGATTGAAATAAAATTAATTATTTCCATCTTAGTAATAATTTTAAATATAAATATTAAGGAAATTAATTTAAGTTGAATTAAATAAATAATTAGCAACTTAAAAATTTCCTTTGAGAATATATTTATTGGGTTTCGAAAAATTAAAGTATATAAAAATACAATTTTCGAAAATAATAAAAATAGAAAAGAAATACTTCAAGCAAAAATATCACCTATCTAGATTTTCTTTTGACTAGTTAATTCAATTTCTAATAATATATATATATATATATTTTAAATTCATTTATTTTTAAATTAATCAATTAAATGAAAAAATCATTGACTTGAGTTGGTCCAAGAATTAATTAAAATAAATAATTAATTTACAACTCAATCTATTTTTCAAAAAAAAATTCGAAAATATTGCATAATTAAAATGCAATTTTCGAAATTGATTAATAAAATAAAGAAAAATATATATTTTGAAAATTATTTAAATTTAAGTTGAAAAATTAGATTTCAACCTAAAATTAATTTTCTATTTAATTAAGTGTCATGAAAAATCAATAAATATTTAAGTATCATGATGAAAATCAACTTAGATATTTAGATTTTCAAGTTAATTAAATATATTAAATTCAAGAAATAATAATTAAGTTTAGAGAAGCCTTAATTATTAATTTCTATTTAATACTAGGAAAAATATACTTAATAAAATTGTACCAAAATTAATTATTTAAATAATTAATTTCACAAAAGTATAATATTTTCCTATATAAGTATTAGAAATAATAAGTAGTCTAGAAATTACTATCTAGAAAATATCTTATTTGACTAAGTATCTTTTCAAAAATTTGAAAAAATATCTAATTTAAGTTATATAGAAAAAATCTAAAACTTAAATAATTTCAAATCTAGATTTAATTAAATATCACAAATTAAGTTGTAACCACTTAATTTGAAGATATCTTTTGAAGTTAATATTTGAAAAAATATCAACCAAAAAATATCTAAAATATTCCATTTTAAGTTAATATTTGAAAAGATATTAACTTAAAAAATATCTTAAGAATCTTTAATAACTAATGCCTAAGATTCCTCAACTTGATTTAAAATTTAAATCAAATATTCAAATTTAAGTTTGTTAAGAAAAATCAGTTGATACAACTAATTTATAACTTAAATAGGAATATTTAATTAAATAAGTTCCAGAAAGAATCTTAGTTAGTTAAAATTCTATATTTAATTAAATACAAGAAAAATACAAATAGTTTATCTAGAAATAATATCTAAACTAAAAGTGTTTTTCTTAAAATTAACTTTAAAATATTAAAATGAAAATAAATTTTCATATATTTTAAAAGTTAATTATGTTGCTAATTCAATTTTATTAGGTCAAACTATTATAATTAACCTAGTACGAGTTATTCAAATCGAGCAAATGGGCCTTCACAATTGGGGTAGTTCATGTGAGGGGTCTTTGGGTTCAGTATGTCGTACCCACTTCTATGGCACCCAACTCTCACACAAGGCCCAAAAGAGAGGAATTTAACCTTAAAATGAATAACTGTTATTAATTGAATAGGTCCAATAACTAAATGGACCTAAATAAAATCTATCATGGTGTGACATTTTATTTAGCAACAACCTATATGCATCTATATAATAAAATAAACATATAGGCTCACACAGGCACACTTTGGATGGATCCTATCATGTTGCTAGGTCATACACAGATGAAGAAGATTGTAAAATTTACCTGTTACAAATTATTTACTTGACCAAGGGAGCCCATCAGATCATTAGATCTGGCAAAAAGTAACCATGGCTATTTGCAATCAAGTAATAATAGGTTTTTAAAACTTACATACAAGCTAAAAACACATACTCCTGCAACAAGGTTAGCTGGATAGTTGGAAGTAGGATTTATTTAATTTTAAATAAATAATTTCGAAAAATAAATAATTAAATAAAATATTTTAATTAATTTCGAAAAAATAAAAAAATAATTAATTTCGAAAAAAAATAAAAAAAATATTTAAAATTTCGAAATTATTTTTCAAAAAAAATTTAAAAATAAACCTACTATTTGAAAAATTAGGTTTCAACCAACCTAAATATCATTTCAAAATTTGCTAACTACTTTTTAAAAATTAAATGTTATTTTAAAAATAAAAATTAAATAAAAAATTAGAAAAGATAAATAAAATATCTTTTCAAATTTTTAAATTTAATTTAAATAAATAAAATAACAAAATTTAAAAGTTAGCAAAATATCTTATATCTATTTAAAATTACATGATTATAAATATCTTATTTTAAATTTAAATAAGGTCAAAATATCTAAAAAGATTTAAAAAAATCTTAATAGATAAGATATTTTTAAAATATCTTAAAAGATAAGATATTTTTAAATATTTTAAAAGATATTATAAATATCTTTAAAAGATATTATAAATATCTTAAAAGATAAGATATTTTTAAATATCTTAAAAAATATTATAAATATCTTAAAAGATATTTTAAATATCAAAAAAATATCTGACCTTAAATTTAAAAAAAATATAATCAAATTTAAAAATAAGATAGATTTTTAAGCAAAAAGATAAATACTAGTTCTATTCAAATTCAAATTACACTAATATCTTGAATTAAATTAAAAAAAATTAAATTAATTCAAAATGATAATTAGAATTGAATTAGGAATAGTAATAGTATATATATAAAACCATACAAAAAATTGGAAGTTAATTCCATGAAAAGGTATGAAAAATTGAAGAAAATTGAAAAAATTCGAAACTGTACGGACAGCTCTGCGATCGCAGGAAACTATCAGCACAGCCCCGATTTTGTCAAATCTTCCAAAAATCATAACTAATTCAAATAAAATCCAAATTGAGTTCTGTAAAAGGCTAACTTGCTTAATTTTTTTCATACTATCCAATAAAAATAATTCCAGAACCGAAATAACAATTATTTTTCACGAAAATTTCATAATCATCAATCAATCATCAAATAACACTCAATACAACATAATACCATCCAAAGAACATACAAACAATCGTTTTAAAGTCCAAATTACATGTAAGTAAATCAATTACCATGGCTCTGAGGCCAGTTGTTGGGAATTATTTTACCAGGATCTTAGATCTACTCACAAGTATGTTTATTAACATCCTAAATATGAACTTTCTAAAACGATAAAATAAACACATATAAAGTTAAGAAAACCTTACATTGATGCAGCGGAATAAATGTCTCCTTCCACTCAGATCTCTAACCCTTGATTCCTTTACGTAGCGAGTATAATCAAGATCCGAGCCCGAATCTCCTTCTTCTTCAAGCTTTGATCCTTCACGGTCTTCCAATCTATGATTGAGTTACGCTTCTTGTGTGTGGGCACTTACTCTTTCACTAGGGTCACGAAAAAGATGAAGGAAAAGAGGGAGAGAGGTTTCGGCCAAGGTAGAGAGTGAGGGAAGGCTCAGTTTTTCTGAAGAGAGAAGTTTCTGTCAGAAAGCTTATGAAAGCATGTGTTGTGAATGAGCCATCACTTTCTATTTATAGGCAACTTACTAGGTTTAGGTTTAGAATTATTTGGCATTAAAATAATGAAAATATTAATTTGAAAAAGCCTTATAAGTGGCCGGCCATAGGTGTTGTAATGGGCCCCACTTAATTTTGCAATTTTATCAAATTTTATCTCTATTTTCTTAAAAATGCCAATTTTCCAATTCTAACCTTTTAAATGCCAAAACTAATTATTTAATAATTAAAATACATTATTAAATAATATTGTCATTTAATTTAATTATTAATTAGACATATAAAGTCTATTAATAAATAAATAAACCTAGAAAACTCTTTTCCTTACAATTTCACCCCTGAATAGTGAAAATTCATAAAATCAGACATAGTCTAACTTTAGAATTATAATTGATCAATCACGAATCAATTAATGAGTCTTATAAGCAGAATGTTCTCAACTAGAATGGGGACCATGGATCTATATGCTGAGCTTCCAATAAGTGAACCAAATTTACCAAGTAAATTCCTACTTATTAATTCTTCGTTGAATCCACTCTTAGAACTTAGAATTGCACTCTCAGACTTATATAGAGCATATTGTATGTTTCACGATACCAATATACTATCTCATTTAACCATTGTTATAATCTTATTGTGATTTAAAGATCCTCTATATAGATGATTTACATCGAGATGGGATTTCTTTACCGTTCTCACCCCTCAATGTATTTTGCCCCTTAAAACACTTAGCTACCTGTAAATGGTGTTTAGTGATCTAATAATTAGTCAGTTAAACAAGAGCTCATCCATTTACTTCTATTTGCTAAGCTCGAAGGGAATCATCACTTAACTTCTATACACCAGTAGAAGCTATAGATTCCATATTTATGTTCAGCACTCCCACTCAATCATACTATCATGTTCCCAAAATATACGTATCACCCTGACCCAAAAGTAGGCTTAACTAATAAATCAAAGAACATGAATAGCACTCCTGAGTTGAGCCCAAGCATATCAGGATTTAGATTCTTTTCAATCTTAAGATCAACTACTGATATTGACTTGGAAAGATATGTATAACGGTAAGTTTGTAATATCTTAACTTAGTTGCAATATCGGTCCAGTCCAATGTATACTCCATACATTCGAAACTAGTATACTTTGCTAATGTCCTGGAAAGAACATAACACTTACTCCAAGTGTAAGTACACATCATCGCTGATTATCACATTAGTGTAAATCCAATAACACTGATGAAACAGGGACCAAAACTTTTGATTCATATGATCACAATCACATTCCACTATGTTGACGATACTGCAATTGTGAATAAACATATGATCTGGATTTAACTGATTTTGTGTGTATGAATGTAATAAACATATTAAACATATTAAACCATTAGCATGTAAAATTCATGCAAACATCAATCACTTCAAATTTCTTATATTGATAACTAATCAGATTGTAAAGAATTTTATTTAGGGCATAAAACCTAACAAGGATAGCCCAGAAACAAGATTCGATAATGTAGAATGTACTTTATCAAATGACTTTGTTGAATCCTTGTTTTGAACCATGTCTTGGCAAGTGACAACACATCTATAAACTTGAAACACCCTATTTGATGCCCTTGCTGGTTGAGATACATCCTTACCCCTTACCAAAAGAAACACACATAAATTGCAAACTAAGAAAACTTAATTTCTGACATTGTTTTATAGATAGGGAATGTTGGACCATATGTAACCTGAAATTAACCATTTTAAATAGCTTTGGAAGCTTGTTCGGATCCACAAAACTGTGAGGAAGAAGTTTAAATATCTCTCGTGCTCCAAGAGAAACTACATAGCACAAAATTTATTTAAAATTTGCATTATCACAATAGTATAGAATAGAATATGGTTACAATAGGTGGTGAAATTGGAGTAAGTTTCAATGTTAAAAATACCATTTCCTGAGCTAGTAAATACAAAACCAAAGGACAAATTCCTGCTGGCAAGCCCAGCTGAGATGCTATCTCTTCACCCACTGAAATTACTGCAGCTTTGGCCGCAGCCAAAGATGAATACATATAAGATTCACCCAAAGAAAGAAAAGGTGTTGAATATCCAAGACTCAAATACCTTGAAAACAAAAACAAACAATAAAGACTAAACAAATAGTTTTAAATAATAATTATTCAGTGCCAGAATTTCCAAAATGGTTTCAGTAAAAATGGTACATACGCAGTCCAAGCCCGATTAATTATCTAATAGAATAAATGACCAGAGATTCAGAAGAACCATTAATATGAAAAATTCTAAAAATCATTAAAACCTACAATTTGCTCAGTTGGAACCAGATTAGTTAATGAAATAAGAAGGAAAAAAGGAAAAACAAACTCACTGGAAAATTCGCATACCAGATTCGTTAGCGAGTTCCCAAACTGGATTTGATTCTTTACCACCAACTCCAACGATCCAACTTGCTCCAAGCGCTACTTACACTCCACCAAAATCCTCTTTCTGTATTCTCCAGTTTCGAATCATGATCTTCTTGCTGCTAAAAAAAGCATGAAAACCATAAATTGTTTGATTGAAAAATTCAGATTCAAGTGGAAACTTTCACCATCGATTGAAAGAAAAACTCACCACTAAGAGTTGTTACCTATTAAAAATTTAGAAAAGAATGTCTGTGATTTTTAGGAAGAAAAACTCACCATCGATTGAAAGAAAAACTCACCACTGAGAAATACTATAGAGAGAGAGAGAGATAGCGAGAAGGAAGCCAAAAAAAAAAGTCGATAGTCCCTGAACAAAATTATGCAGATTTTCTTCGACGGAAAAAGGTCGATTTCAATCGATTAAAAATACTATAGGGATTTCTAGAGATGTTATTGCATATGGCATCCTAGGGGATGAGCAATTCATATTTAGAAATTAGATTTGGCTTTCCCTGTTAGAGTTATACGATTAAAATTAATTTTAATTTTTAAAACATTAATATTAATATATTTAGATAATAATAATGCTAACCTTCTCTAGTCTCTGTTAAAAGTAATATTAATTTATTTTAAAATTAATATTAAAATACATCTTAATAAAAAAAATATTATTTTTGAATAGAAAATTATTTTAAGAAAAAGTTACCCATGAATTTCTTATAAACCAAGAATTCAGTTATATAGGCACACTTTATATAGAATAGATACTTAAAATCAAATATATAAATATATATAGATTAATAATTTTTAAAAAATTAGGAAAAAACAGATAAATATTAAAAAAAAAATTAAAAAATGATATATGTATACGATTAGTATTAATTTTACTTAGTTTGAAATTTTTTTGAATTGTATAAATATATTTCTTATTAATTATTCAATTATTATATATAAAAATAATTAAAAATTAAAAATTAGATAAAAAGTGATTTTAGAGTATTATTTTATTACTTTAAATGAGAGAATAAATAGAGTTAATTGGAGTGTTTTTAGAGTGCCATGTCACCGGCTCATACTTCTCCTTTATATATATATAGATTTTTATTCTAATGTGTGTTTTAAGTTCTTGGTTCGAATTTTATTGTGTTTGTTAAGTTCTCGTTTCGAATTTTATTATGTGTGTTTTTAATGTTTGAGTTTTAGTATTGTACTGGAGTTCTAATGTTTGAATTTGTGTTTATGAGATCTGTTTTTATTTGATTATTTATTTTTTTAGTTATATTTATAGATTTTGAGAACTTAAAATTTGATGTTGTTTATATTGATCATTGGTATTGAAAGTTCGATTTTTCATACAGGAGTTAAAGTTTGTCTTTTCGTTTCACTGATTGAAAAATATTAGTAGAAAGTTTATGGAATGAGAATTTTGAATATATGAAAATAGAATTGAAAAAGAACATTTGAATCGAGAATCAAAGTTTATTGTCAATCTCCTTACAAAAAAAAAATTATTGTTAATCTGTAAAGATAATATGGCTGGACGAAGATGGAAAATTAATTTTTATTTCATTTAATATGGGTTAATTTTTTTTTTTTGAATAATATTAATTTATTTTAATTATTTTTTGTTTTTTAAAATTATTTTTTCTAAAAGAATTATTAGTTTGACCAATACTATATTTTTTCTAAAAGAAATATTAGTTTGACCAATACAAACCTTTTCAACAAAGCCTAAGTTACACTTTTGGGCTATTGGTAATATTTTCTGAGGTGATCGGCGTTCCAGGCCCATGGCACAATGTGTAACACCCTAACTAACATAGGCGTATTACGTCATTTTTAAACATGTTGTGCAGCTCGTTGCTAATCAGCGAGGTTTATGGAAAACGTGATTAATTAAAATTTTTCCTTTTTAATTAAACTTATAAAATAATATTACAAAAGGCTCGGGATCCCGATTACAAAATCATTTACAAAAAGATTTAACTGCTTATACAAAATAAATGTCGCCTAGCGACCAGTTACAAAATCAGCCTCGCTGTCCCGATGATCGTACGCTCCAGGCCTAACCGCCCCGACATGTACAACCTTCATAAGCTGGTTCACGGTCCATCAGCTTTAGCCTTGCCTTTACCTACACATAAACGTAGAACTGTGAGTCGACAGACTCAGTAAGAAAAGCATAATAATATTCATACATAATCCCGGTCATGATCAGACGCTCATACCCCTGATCATAGCCCTAACTGCCGTGTCCAACACGATACTGAGTCCCGCTACTGCCGTGTCCAACACGGTACTGAGCCACTACTGCCATGTCCAACATGGTACTGAGTTCTGAACGTTCACAGGGACGGTACTATTGACAAGTATCCTCCTGATTGGTCGAACCGGTCATACTTCGGCTGCTGGTCATACTCCAGCCTGTACCGACGGGATACGTCAATAGTACGGAACCACCAACCAAGTGTCAGCCTGATCGGCCGAACCGGTCATACTCTGGCTGCTGGTCATACTCCAGCCTGTACCGACGTGACAGGGTTGGATGGTTCGAAGGCAACATACATAACTAAAGTAATCTAACAGGTTTCCTACATGCACGCTAAACATGTAATCTACATATGCATACTGTTATACTAATCTTACCTGGATTCCGAATTCAGGTGTGCCGGTCAACCTGACTGGAACTTTAGCTGAGCGGCGGATTACAGGCTCCTAAACCATAAAAATCACAACACTATAAGTGACACGCTAAATCACTTCCCGGGGACTTAAACTAGGAACTAAAAGTTTTCCTATCGATAAAAAGCATGGCAATACCCCCTAAAACATAAAAACGAGGAAAACTAGGGTCCCTGAATTTTCCCCAACCGGTAGACCGGTTGCCCAACCGGAATTCCGGTTCTGGAAAATTCAGAACCCTCATCCGGAATTCCGGATGCACAACCGGAATTCCGGTTCCTCGCAGGCAGCAAACCCAAATTTTCATAACTTGCACAAATCAACCCCAAATCACATGAAACCTTCCAGACCTGTTCTATACCTCCCCTAGAACATTTCCAAAGCATTAAAACGACCCAAAAATCACAGATACGAAAAATGCCATTGGAGCTCAAGCTTTGAGTTCTAAACTCAAACTTGAGCAAATCTAAACAACATGCAACCAAACTAGCTAATCAAGCTTAGAATAACCTCAGAAAACAATAACAAACATCAATAACATTCCAGCAACAAAACATAACCATTTCCTTCAAAAATCACATATTTTACATAGAAAACCCATAGCTTTAAACAAGATAGCAAGCATGCATTAAAACCTAGATAATCCATTCATTTTAAACCTAATTAAGCTTCTGAAAACAACATATAAACACAGCAACAATCATCCAACCAAAACTAACATGCAACCTACCATTTTCATCTTAAAAACTTCAAGAACATTAAGAAAGGATGAAGAAGACTTACTAGGAACTAGAGATCACAAAATCTGCTCAAAATGAGCTTGAATCACCAAGGAAAATTCCACTTCCTTGCTGCTCAAGGAGGGCCGAAAAAGGAGAGAGTGTTTGAGAGAAAAGAGCTTTGAAATTTCTATTTTTTTTTCTAAGTATAATTTTGTAAGGAGAATAGAATGAAATAAAATCCACCTATATCATTTTATTTCAGCCAACATTTAGTAAAATAAACATTTATTTTTCAATAATAAACTCACTAGAAGACAAAATACTAATGGGGCAAAAAGACCAATTTGCCCCTCCACACTAAAACCACATAAAAATCACTAAAGGGGTATTTTTCGGAAATTCTAAATTCCCGGCCATTCCTGACATTCCCAATGTCTAATAAACCGCCCCAAACTACTAACATACTAAGTTGTGATTTCTACTCAGCCAAACACCGAGTTCCAAAAATACCGGGCACCGGAAATGCAAAATATGAAAACTACTGAATGACATAAAAATGCATTTCTGAATTCCATAAATAACAGTATAATAAATTATTTAAATAGCTATCAATAATTTCATAATTAATCATAATTAACTGCTAATTTCCAAATTAAACTAAGCGGGCTTTACAACTATCCCCCCTTAAAAGGATTTCGTCCCCGAAATCTAACCTGAACAACTCTGGATATTGAGCTCTCATATCTGACTATAGCTCCCAGGTGGCTTCCTCCACCTTGCTGTTTCTCCAGAGAACCTTGACCAATGCTATGGTCTTATTTCGAAGGACTTTATCCTTTCTATCTAGGATCTGCACTGGCTGTTCCTCATAAGTCATGTCTGGCTGTAGCTCAAGGCTCTCATAACTGAGTATATGAGAGGGATCTGAAACGTATTTTCTCAACATCGAGACATGGAATACGTTGTGAACTGCTGATAAGGCTGGAGGCAATGCTAACCGATATGCCACTTGACCTATCTTCTCGAGAATCTCGAAAGGTCCTGTAAATCTAGGGCATAACTTGCCTCTTTTCCCGAAACGTTTAATCCCCTTCATCGGAGATACCCGTAAAAACACATGGTCCCCTACTTGGAACTCAACATCTCTGCGTTTCGGATCTGCGTAACTCTTCTGTCTGCTCTGTGAGGCAAGCATTCTAGCTTTTATCTTCTCTATCGCCTCATTGGTCCGCTGCACTGACTCTGGACCTACGTATTTCCTCTCCCCTGTCTCATCCCAGTGGATGGGAGATCTACACTTCCTACCTTATAACAGTTCATAGGGAGTCATCCCTATTGTACTCTGATAACTGTTGTTGTAAGAAAATTCTATCAACGGTAGATACTTATTCCATGAGCCTTCAAAGTCCATAACACAGGCTCTCAACATGTCCTCCAATATCTGAATTGTCCTTTCGGACTGACCATCTGTCTGAGGATGGAATGCTGTACTGAATTTCAGCTTTGTACCCATTGCTCGTTGCAAACTTTGCCAAAATTTGGAGGTGAACTTCGGATCCCTGTCCGAAACTATAGACTTCGGTACCCCGTGAAGTCTTACTATTTCTCTGACATACAACTCTGCCAACTGATCCACTGTAAAAGTTGTTCTAACCGGCAGAAAATGAGCAGATTTCGTAAATCGATCCACCACTACCCAGATGGAATCAAATAAACCCCTGGTCCTAGGCAACCCGACCACAAAATCCATCGTGATATCTTCCCATTTCCATTCTGGTAGGGTTAGAGGCTGCAACAACCCTGCTGGTCTCTGATGTTCAGCCTTAATCTACTGACAAGTGAGGCATCTCGATATGAATTCTACCAAATTCTACTTCATACCGCTCCACCAGAAGTACGGTTTCAAATCTTAGTACATCTTAGTGGTGCCGGGATGCAGAGAATACGGGGTAGAATGAGCCTCCTCAAAGATCTCATTCCTAAGTTCCACACTATTCGGAACACAAACCCTGGCTTTATACAAAAGCATCCCACTGTCTGACACTGAAAAGTCCTTGGCTTGACTAGCCAACACCTCATCTCGGATCTTCACTAACTCTGGATCTGTCATCTGAGCAATTTTTATTCTTTTCAACAGATCAGATTGCAGCGTTAAGTTGTGAAGCTGACCTACCACAAACTCAATGCTGGATCTAACCATATCCTCTGCTAGCTGAGGTGAGATCTGAACCATACTAGCTACTTGCCCGGGACCCTTTCTGCTCAGGGCATCGGCCACTACATTGGCTTTTCCGGGGTGATAGAGGATCTCACAATCGTAATCTTTCACTAATTCCAACCAACGCCTTTGTCTCATATTCAAATCCTTCTGAGTAAAGAAATACTTGAGACTTTTATGGTCGGTACAGATTTCACACTTTTCCCCGTAAAGATAATGCCGCCAAATCTTTAATGCGAAAACCACCGTGGCCAACTCTAGGTCATGAGTCGGGGATCGCTGCTCATAATCCTTTAACTGACGGGAGGCATAAGCGATAACCCGATCGGCTTGCATCAACACACACCCCAAACCCTGTTTGGATGCGTCACAATAAACTACGAACTTCTCCTTGTCTGAAGGCAAAGCTAGCACTGGAGCAGTAATGAACCTCCGCTTTAACTCCTGAAAACTATCTTCACACTTGTCTGACCAAATAAATCGCTGATTTTTCTTTGTAAGTTCGGTTAGGGGCATTGAAATTTTAGAGAACCCTTCGACGAACCTACGGTAGTACCCAGCTAAACCTAAGAAGCTTCTAATCTCTGTCACTGTCTTTGGTCTCGGCCAATCCCTGACGGATTCGATCTTCCCGGGATCCACCTTGATCCCATCTTTGCTCACAATGTGCCCTAGGAAAGACACCTGAGATAGCCAGAACTCACATTTCTTGAACTTGGCATAAAGCTTATGTTCTCGAAGTCGTTGCAGTACCATCTGAAGATGTAACTCATGCTCCTCTTCTGATTGAGAGTACACGAGGATGTCGTCGATAAACAAAATCACACAGATATCGAGGAAATCCTTGAATACTCTATTCATCAAGTCCATGAATGCTGCAGGAGCATTGGTTAGTCCGAATGACATAACCAGAAATTCGTAATGTCCATACCTAGTGTTGAAAGCCGTCTTCGGAATGTCCTCCTCTCGGATTCTCAACTGATGATAACCCGAACGGAGATCAATTTTAGAAAAGACCGTCTTCCCCTGAAGCTGATCGAACAAATCATCGATCCTAGGTAATGGATATTTATTCTTCACCGTCAGCTTGTTCAATTCCCTGTAGTCGATGCACATCCTCATAGATCAATCTTTCTTCTTGACGAATAAAACCGGGGCTCCCCAGGGTGACACACTGGGCCGAATAAACCCTATGTCAAGCAACCCTTGGAGCTGAATCTTTAATTCCTTAAGTTCAGCTGGAGCCATTCTATACGGGGCTTTGGAAACCGGTTCCACCCCTGGTGCCAAGTCTATCACGAAGTCAATCTCCCGCTGAGGTGGTAACCCTGGAAGTTCTTCGGGAAAAACATCCAAAAATTCCCGAACCACCTTGATGTCCTCTGGCCGAATGGTATCTGGCCGAGTGGTGTCCACCACCACGGCCAGAAACCCTAAACAACCGCCGTGCAACAATTCTCTAGCTGACATAGCCGAGATCACCGGGATCCGAGATCCCTGAACTGAACCAACAAACAAAAATGGTTCCTCACTTTCCGGTTCGAAGATCACCATCTTCCTTTTACAATCAATGCTCGCCGAATATTTAGATAGGAAATCCATTCCTAAAATAATGTCGAACTCTACTAAACTCATCTCTATCAAGTCAGCACTTAACTCTCTACCATCTATCCTGATCGGCATAGACCTAATCCACCTATTGGAGATAACCAATTCTCCGCCAGGTAATAGGGTTCCAAACCCTGATTCATATCTATCGTACGGTCTATCCAATTTACTAAAGACTCTGGCCGCCACATAAGAATGTGTAGCCCTAGAATCAAACAGCACTGAATATAGCGAGTTATTAATAGAAAGCTGACCTGTGACAACTGATGGGTTGGCATCTGCATCAGCCTGAGTGATGGCGAACACCCTGGCTGGAGTGGGTATCTTCGGAGCTCTCGGTGCCTCTGATCGGAGCTGGGGACAGTCCCTCTTGAAGTGTCCGGGCATGCCACAGTGAAAGCATCCCTGACCTTTGCACTCACCCCAATGGTGCCTTTTGCAGCTAGGGCACTCGGGATAGGAGAATCGGGTCTCAGTACCACCCGGACGACTCCCTCTGTTCTGGTTCCCCTGGAACCTCTTGTTATGACTCGAGCCACCGGAAGCAGTGGGTGCTCTCTTCCTCTGATCAATGGCCGAACCACTACTCCCCCTGCTAAAACCTGATGCAGGAGGGGTAGGAGCCCCGCCACTCACCGGAGTACTAGCTGACTCCGACATACACCCAACTGCGCCCTCAGCTCGCAGTGCCTTCTCCACCATCTGAGCATAGGTGGTGCTGTCGTCCGTGGTAATCATCAAATCGTGTTTGATCTTCGCATTCAACCCATCCAGGTACTTCTCTTTCTTGCTGAAGTCGGTCGGCACAATTCCCGAGGCTAACCTCGCCAACCGATCAAACTGAGTAGTATACTCGGTGACGCTCATATTCTCACGCTGGGTCAGGTGAGCGAACTCTTTCCTCTTGGCGCTTCTGACCGCCTCGTTGTAGTACTTTGCGTTGAAGAGTTCTTGGAACCTTTCCCAGGTCATGGTGGTGACGTCATTGATCTGAGACACCATGTCCCACCACACCAGAGCGTCCTCCTGGAACTGGAAAGTGGCACACACCACTCTGTCATTACCGGTGACACCCATGAAGTTCAGGATCTTGGTAATCACCGTCAGCCACTGCTCGGCTTTCATTACGTCTGGACCTCCCAAGAAAACCGGAGGTGCTTGCTTCCGGAACCGTTCATACAAAGGTTCCAATCTATTGGCCGCCACCACTATCTCGACCTGGGCAGCAGCGGCAGGTGCCACTGGAACTGCAGGAGCACCCTGATGTCTCAACCTCTGAATCTCGAGGTCTTGTTCTTCTATCCGGGCTTGCATTTCCGCAAACCGTACCTCCCAATTCTAGGCTCCCTGATCGGCAGGGGGAGCCTGGGCAGCCTGTGGCGAGTTCTCATCACCCCGACCACGAGCCCTGCCTCGGGGACCTCTACCTCGGCCCCTAACAGGTGGGGGAAACTGAGCTCCCTGACCTTGATTCGACCCCACTGAGTTGCTCTGACTCCTGGTAGTCCGCCTGGCGTCCATCTGATTAGAACCGCCTGCGAAACCAAGAGTTGGCATATCAGGTCGTATTCAAGGAGAGCTTACTAATGCCGCTTAATTTGGAAATTAAAAACAAAATATGCGCCTATTCTACTATCAGGCTACTAACATGCTTCCTAACAAGCTTTTCTTTTGCATAACTGAATAAAATAAACTACTAAAGCAATAAAGGCTTACTGAACCGTGAAACGAGCTGACTGCTGATGATGATTGTACATGTCGTGACGATCTTCGGAAGACAACCTGGAGGCTCTGATACCAAATTGTAACACCCTAACTAACATAGGCTTATTACGTGATTTTTAAATATGCTGTGCAGCTCGTTCCTAATCAACGAGGTTTATGGAAAACGTGATTAATTGAAATTTTTCCTTTTTAATTAAACTTATAAAATAATATTACAAAAGGCTCGGGATCCCGATTACAAAATCATTCACAAAAAGATTTAACTGCTTATACAAAATAAATGTCGCCTAGCGACCAGTTACAAAATCAGCCTCGCTGTCCTGATGATCGTACGCTCCAGGCCTAACTGCCCCGACATGTACAACCTTCATAAGCTGGTTCACGGTCCATCAGCTTTAGCCTTGCCTTTACCTACACATAAACGTAGAACTGTGAGTCGACAGACTCAGTAAGAAAAGCATAATAATATTCATACATAATCCTGGTCATGATCAGACGCCCATACCCCTGATCATAACCCTAACTGCTGTGTCCAACACGATACTGAGTCCCGCTACTGCCGTGTCCAACACGGTACTGAGCCACTACTGCCATGTCCAACATGGTACTGAGTTCTGAACGTTCACAGGGACAGTACTATTGACAAGTATCCTCCTGATCGGTCAAACCAGTCATACTCCGGCTGCTGGTCATACTCCAGCCTGTACCGACGGGATACGTCTATAGTACGGAACCACCAACCAAGTGTCAGCCTGATCGGTCGAACCGGTCATACTCCGGCTGCTGGTCATACTCCAGCCTGTACCGACGTGACAGGGTTGGATGGTTCGAAGCCAACATACATAACTAATGTAATCTAACAGGCTTCTGTTGGGTTTTATGTCCTAAATAAAACTCATTTCATATAATCAGATTTACTTATTAATAAAGATCAGAAATAACATTTTATGTTGCATGGTTCACATGATTTATTTCATGATTATATGTATATAATGTATGAATTCTTTTTAAGTCCAGAACATATGGGTTGGTTAAAGATTATAGTGTTGTCAGCACAGTCTAATATAATCTTTATTATATGTTCAAAAGTAGATTCCCTGATTTGTCAGAACACTGGATTTAGACTGACATGGTATAATCAGCGATAGGTATTCTTACACCTTGGAAAAGTGTTATGTCCTTTCCAGGACATTGGCAAAGTTTACCAGTATCGGATGCATGGAGTATGCATTGGAATGGACCGATATTGAACTTTGAATTAGATTTTGAAACTTACCGTAAACATCTATTCAATTCAATATCATAAGTTGATCCTAGATCACATGATCGAAATCCTGATATGGTTAGGCTCAATTTCAAGAGTATTATTCGTGTTCTTTGATTTGTTAGTTAAGCCTAATCTTTAGTCTGGGCAATACGTACATTTTGGGAACACGGTAGTGCAATTGAGTGGGGGAGCGCGAACATAAATATGGAATCTATAGCTTCTATTTGGCAAATAGAAGTAAAGGATGATTTCCTTCGAGCTTAACCAAACGAAGATAAATGGTGGAGATCTCATTTCACTTAGGTGAAATATCATTTATACAGGGTTAAGTGTTTTAAGGATAAAATACATTGTAGGGTGTTACGGTAATTTAATCCCTGTACAGTGTAAATCATCTATATAGAGGATCATTGATCACATTAGGGTTATAACAATGGATAACTAATGACGTGTCTATATCGTGGACCATGTTATTTTCTGTTATTAAATTGTAGTTTAATTTCGAATCTTCATTGTTGGTCTAACTTGATTTGTTTTTCTAATGAGATAAATCCCTAATGGATTTTCACCATTAGACTAACATAATAGTGTTAGATCTCGAAAGATAAATATTGTATATGCAACATCTAGCTGTTCATCAATTGATGACACCCTAGACTAGTATTTTACAATATGAAACAAGAAGATTGTATAAATAATATTACTTTGACTCTCGCTAATCGGAGCATAGTTGGATTCTTATTTAAAACGAAATTATCCTAATTCCTCTTAGCTTATTCATTTCAAATTAGCTTAATGACATATCATTGGATGAATGGTCTATAAATCATATAAAGTCTTATTTTCTCTTAAGAAATTAGATGACACATATGATTATATTCCCAGAATTCTATCCCTAAATGATATAAATCCTCAATCTTAGATATCTCCTACTTGTATAGGCAAATCATAGAGTTAGATTAGTAGTGGTGGTCCAAGAAAGAGTTACTAATTATACAGTTACACTTTCACAAGTGTTTCATGACCATTTTCTTTCAATGGATTCAAACTGTATGAGTTTAGTATTCTGTGACCAGAATCCACTTGCACTATTCTAAGAACTCTTTGTTGTAACTAAAAGATACAACCACATATTTTATAAATCTATGGCATTTGTATCTTGTTCAGGCCCGGCCCTGGGCATAGGCGGGCTAGGCCTGTGCCTAGGGCCCACCCAGCCCAGGGGCCCAAATTTTTTTTTTCCTCTTTTAAAATAATACATTTTTTTTTACTGATTTTGAAAAATACCACATTTTTTCTAACATAAGGGCCCAAATTTTTTTTTCTCCCTATGGCCCACTTTGTTTCAGGGCCGGCCCTGATCTTGTTCATAGTGGTTTTGACAAGATCATTCTCTGCAAAGAGTTAATATGCTTATATCCACTGAAAGTAATTTCATCTCATTCGCAGATGGATGTACATTCAAGGGTGGATATGAGTTTTCGTTGTGTTCTTAAAACGATCACTCTAGATTTTACCTTATGCAAAAGAAATTTGAAATGTTTGAAAAATTTCATGAATTTCTAGCAGTGGTGAAGGTAAGTGGTTAAAGATCTTGTGAACTGATAGGGGTGGAGAAAAAGTTAGTAGATATGCAGTTCAAAGATCATTAATTTGATTTTGAATTATATCCAAACTTACCTCCCCAGAAATTCGAGTTGCATATTGATGATTAGTTACTAGTTGTTGCCTAAATCTTTATATGGTAATGAAATTTCAGAATGATGTAATGGTTGTATACTTAATGTAAATCATTACTAGATTCATGGATGACCTAATCGAAATCTTAAGAAAAGTTAGAACTGCTAACCCTGGTTTGCATGTTTGTTAGCCATTCTAAGTGATTAGGGGTGGAGCATTCCATAGTCATTAGATAAGAAAGTGTTTGTTTAAACAAATACTACTTTTCTAAGAAAATGAC
The DNA here is from genome assembly GCF_029168945.1 of Cannabis sativa. Lineage (NCBI taxonomy): Eukaryota > Viridiplantae > Streptophyta > Magnoliopsida > Rosales > Cannabaceae > Cannabis > Cannabis sativa. The sequence continues at coordinate 41,146,701 of NC_083605.1, read as the reverse complement.
TAAGTTTGAAAATAAAGTAGCAAATAAAGGAGATATTTTTTCTTGATTCCAAAAGTGTTCTATCATCTTATTTTACAAGATGATCCCACTGCCTCTGTTGTCTTAACACAACTGAAAGAGGTCTATACCATTTAGTTTTCTTAGACATAGTTCACGGTACCTTGTCGTAGTGGGAGAGTTTTAAGGAACTTTACCTTCTTATGACTTGGAAGACACTAGTGATTAAAATCCATTGTGAGTTTAAACAAGTAATGGATTGTCAAGATAAGAAACTAAGAAGAAAGCCAAGAGAACTATGGTTTGATCCATTCACATGGAGTAACCTTAAGTTTTCTGTTACAAGGACATGAAAGGAAATTTTCGTTAATAAGTCTATTCAATGGACTTAACAAAACTTCTTGTTCCTAGTATTATAGGTTTGAGTTTATCTAAACCTATGGCTTGTGGTATACCTGGAAATTACTTACTCTAATGCAAGCATGAGATGTTGATGCATATTCTTTCCAATGGAAATCTATAGAAGCTTCACAACTTCTTAGATATAGATTTTATTTATCTAAGGAAAAGTCTCAACTATTCCAGAAAAGATAAAGCCATGAAAGAATTTCTTAAATCAATAGTGAAAGGTCTCAGATATGCTTTAGTATGCCTTAGACCAGACACCTGCTGTTGAGTGGGAGTAATGAGTAGGTATGAGATTAATCCAGGAGAGGAACATTGGAAGACAATCAAGTAAATCTTAAGATTAAGAAGAGGAACTATATGTTAGTCAACAAGGGTGGTTTTGAAACTCTTAGACTACACCACATCAGATTTCAAGACTTGCCTTTGTGCTAGAAAGTCTACTGATGAGATGGTGATTACTTTGGGGGTGGAGTAGTGATTTTGGAGGAGTGTAAAAACCTATCTGAAATCTCTTGGTCTAGCAGAAAGAGACTGAATGTTAAAAGTTGCAGGAAAGATACTTTTTCAGTCTAAGGAAAGTTCTATACATTTGTGGCAGTGTTCCAACTTGCCTTAACTACTAGGGTTACTTCCTGAATAATGAAAGAGTAGTTGCCCAAAAGTATAGAATCCAGTATCCCAAAAGAGTAGACATATAAAGAGGAATTTCACATTATCAAGGATTTTGTGATTAAGGAAGAGTAATGGTGGAGAAGAGATTGTGTTTAATTCAATCTGTCAGATCCTATTACGAGGAGTTTACTACTATTACACTTGATTGGTATATCAAGGTGTTAATGATTATTTGAAATGCACTTTTTGTTTTATATTAGTGCAAGTGGGAGTTTGTTGGGTTTTATGCCCTAAATAAAACTCATTTCATATAATCAGATTTACTTATTAATAAAGATCAGAAATAACATTTTATGTTGCATGGTTCACATGATTTATTTCATGATTATATGTATATAATGTATGAATTCTTTTTAAGTCCAGAACATATGGGTTGGTTAAAGATTATAGTGTTGTCAGCACAGTGGAATATAATCTTTATTATATGTTCAAAAGTAGATTCCCTGATTTGTCAGAACACTGGATTTAGACTGACATGGTATAATCAGCGATAGGTATTCTTACACCTTGGAAAAGTGTTATGTCCTTTCCAGGACATTGGCAAAGTTTACCAGTATCGGATGCATGGAGTATGCATTGGAATGGACCGATATTGAACTTTGAATTAGATTTTGAAACTTACCGTAAACATCTATTCAATTCAATATCATAAGTTGATCCTAGATCACATGATCGAAATCCTGATATGGTTAGGCTCAATTTCAAGAGTATTATTCGTGTTCTTTGATTTGTTAGTTAAGCCTAATCTTTAGTCTGGGCAATACGTACATTTTGGGAACACGGTAGTGCAATTGAGTGGGGGAGCGCTAACATAAATATGGAATCTATAGCTTCTATTTGGCAAATAGAAGTAAAGGATGATTTCCTTCGAGCTTAACCAAACGAAGATAAATGGTGGAGATCTCATTTCACTTAGGTGAAATATCATTTATACAGGGTTAAGTGTTTTAAGGATAAAATACATTGTAGGGTGTTACGGTAATTTAATCCCTGTACAGTGTAAATCATCTATATAGAGGATCATTGATCACATTAGGGTTATAACAATGGATAACTAATGACGTGTCTATATTGTGGAACATATAGAGCGTTTCTATATGACTGAGAGTGCAATTCCAAGTTCTAAGTGTGGATTCAATGAGGAATTAATAAGTTAGGGAATTTACTTGGTAAATTCGGTTCGACTTATTGGAAGCTGGGTTATATAGACCCATGGTCCCCATACTAGTTGAGGCCATACTGCTTGTAAGACTCAGTTAATTGATTTTAATTAATCAATTATAATTCTAAAAGTTAGACTATGTCTACTTTATGAATTCTCACAGTTTAAGGATGAAATCGTAAAGAAAAGGGTTTCTAGGTTTAATTATTAATTAAGAGACTTTGTATGTCTAATTAATAATTATTTTAAATGAAAATATTATTTAATAATCTATTTTAGTTATTAAATAATTAGTTTTGGCATTTAAATGATTAGAATTGGAAAAATGGCATTTTTGGAGAAATAGAAATAAAATTGAGGAAACTGCAAAATCCAAGTGAGGCCCATTTCCCTCTATGGCCGAGCACTCCCTTTGTGTTTCCCAATTATTATTTTTATTTTTTAATTGCCATGTAATTGCTAATCAAAGCCTAGCAAAAATAGGAAAGTGGTGGAGCACACTAAATAAGGCAGTTGATTGATTACACAGTAATTAAGGAAACTGTTTTATTTGGAAAGTTGTGCTCTCCCTTCTCCCTATATATAGCAGCCCTTGTTCTCTTCTCTTGCATGTCTTTGCATGTATGATCAGCCACGAAATTGAGAGAGAAAAAGAGAGAAAATTTCGAAATCCTTGTGAGATGAGTAGTGCCCACACACATCAAGTGGTATCTCAATCATAGTATGGAAGACTATGGAATTTCTGCATCAAAGAAGGAGAAAAGAAGATCCAGGTTCAGATCTTGGTGATGCTCTGCTACAGAAAGGAATCAAGGGCTAGAGATCTGAACGGAAGGAGTCATATTATTCCGCTGCACCCACTGTAAGGTTTTCTAACTTTATATGTGTTTATTTTCATTGTTTTAGAATTCATATTAGGTTGTTAATCCAACATACTTGTTAGTAAATCTAGATCCTGGTAAAATAATTTCCAATAGCTTCCTACATGCACGCTAAACAACATGCAACCAAACTAGCTTAATTCTACTTAATCAAGCTTAGAATAACCTCAGAAAACAATAAGAAACATCAATAACATTCCAGCAACAAAAAATAACCATTTCCTTCAAAAATCACATATTTTACATAGAAAACCCATAGCTTTAAACAAGATAGCAAGGATTCATTAAAACCTAGATAATCCATTCATTTTAAACCTAATTAAGCTTCTGAAAACAACATATAAACACAGCAACAATCAGCCAACCAAAACTAACATGCAACCTACCATTTTCATCTTAAAAACTTCAAGAACATTAAGAAAGGATGAAGAAGACTTACTAGGAACTAGAGATCACAAAATCTGCTCAAAATGAGCTTGAATCACCAAGGAAAATTCCACTTCCTTGCTGCTCAAGGAGGGCCGAAAAAGGAGAGAGTGTTTGAGAGAAAAGAGCTTTGAAATTTCTATTTTTTTTTTCTAAGTGTAATTTTGTAAGGAGAAAAGAATGAAATAAAAGCCACCTATATCATTTTATTTCAGCCAACATTTAATAAAATAAACATTTATTTTTCAATAATAAACTCACTAGAAGACAAAATACTAATGGGGCAAAAAGACCAATTTGCCCCTCCACACTAAAACCACATAAAAATCACTAAAGGGGTATTTTTGGGAAATTCTAAATTCCCGGCCATTCCCGACATTCCCAATGTCTAATAAACCGCCCCAAACTACTAACATACTAAGTTGTGATTTCTACTGAGCCAAACACCGAGTTCCAAAAATACCGGGCACCGGAAATGCAAAATATGAAAACTACTGAATGACATAAAAATGCATTTCTGAATTCCATAAATAACAGTATAATAAATTATTTAAATAGCTATAAATAATTTCATAATTAATCATAATTAACTGCTAATTTCCAAATTAAACTAAGCAGGCTTTACAAAATGGTTCCGTCCATCCTTTTTAGCTTATAAGTGCCTGAACCGATTTCGTCGTCGATTTCATATGGTCCTTCCCAATTTGGCCCAAGTACCCCCACTTCGGGTTCTTGGGTGGCTAGGAAGACTCTTCTTAAGACCATATCCCCAATAGAAAATTTTCTATTTTTAACTTTCGAGTTTAAATATTTGGTCACCTTCTTTTGATAAGCTGCCATCCGTATTTGTGACTCGTTCCGGAGCTCTTCAACTTGATCCAGAGCTTCTTGAAGTAAAGCTTGATTTGTAACTGGATCGTAATTCGTTCTCCTGTGGGACGGGAATAACGTTTCTACTGGGACCATCGCTTTACAACTGTACGCCATTGAGAAAGGCGAGTGACCGGTCGTGGCTCTGGGGGTCGTCCGGTAGGCCCATAACAGTCTTGGCAACTCTTCGGGCCAGTTATTTTTGCAGGCCATCAGCTTTTTCTTCAGGGAAACCTTTAGGATTTTATTAACTGCTTCTGCTTGTCCGTTTGTTTGCGGCCTTGCCACCGCGTAGAAGCTTTTTACTACTCAGTGTTGGTTGCAGAAGTTAGTAAATTCTTCGCAATCAAATTGCTTTCCATTGTTAGAGACTATTTTGTGAGGCAAGCCATATCGACACACTATGTTTTTGATAACAAAGTCTAGTGCTTTTTTAGCAGTTATAGTCTTCATAGGCTCAGCCTCCGTCCATTTGGTGAAGTAGTCTACTGCTACTATTGCATACTTTACTCCTCCCTTTCCTCTTGGCAGGGACCCAATAAGATCTATTCCCCAAACTGTGAAGGGCCAGGGACTAGTCATTAGGGTAATTTCATTGGGGGGAGCTCTCGGTATGTTCGTGAACCTTTGGCACGAATCACATTTTTGGACGTAGTCTATGCAATCTTTTTTCATTGTTGGCCAGAAGTATCCCTGTCTCAATATTTTCTTTGAGAGACTGGGTCCTCCTGTATGATCTCCACAGAACCCTTCGTGGACCTCTAGCATAATTTTTCTAGCTTAAGGGTCCGATACACACCTTAAATAAGGCATGCTGAGTCCTCTTCGGTAGAGAATTTGATCCATCATTACATAACGATGAGCCTGATACTGAATCTTTCGAGACAGTGCCCTTTCTTGGGGCAACTCACCTTTCGTTATGTATTCTATGATGGGGACCATCCAGCTGGGTTCTTGCCCAACCGTTATTATGGCCTCTTTTACTTTGATGCTTGGCTCTGCCAAGCGTTCCACTGGTACTACCCCCAACCCTTCGATTTCACTATCTGAAGCTAACTTAGCCAGACAGTCCGTGTGAGCGTTCTTTTCCCAGGGGATTCTTTCTACTTTGTAGTCCGTGAACTCGTGGAACAGCTCCCGGACTATTGTTACATATGCGGCCATTCGGTCGCCGCGTGTTTGGTACTCTCCCGATATCTGATTTACGTCCAGCTGGGAGTCGCTGTAGACTTATACTCTTTTGGCCCCTACGGCCTTTGCTAGTCTCAGCTCTGCTATCAAGGCCTCACATTCGACCTCGTTGTTTGAAGCTGAGAAGTCGAACTGTAGGGCTGCCTGGAGTCAAAGTCTTGTCGGGGATATCATTGCCACCCCCGCTCCGGATCCATTCTCATTGGAGGCTCCGTCCACAAATACTCTCCATGTGGGGATTGATGGTGTTGGCGCATTCGCGGTTGCCTCGGCTTCATTGCATTTGGTGATGAAGTCTGCCAAGGCTTGGCCTTTTATGGAGATGCGGGGGATGTATTGTAAGACGAATTGACTTAACTCCATTGCCCATTTGAGGAGCCTTCCGGATGCTTTTGGCTTTTGGAGGACTTGCCAGAGTGGGTGGTTGGTCAATACCTTGATCGGGTGTGCTTGGAAATATGGCCTTAATTTTCTTGAGGCCATTGGGAGGCAGAAAACTAGTTTTTCGATGATGGGGTACCGTGTCTCCGCTCCTATCATGCGCTTGCTGACATAGTACACGGGATGCTGAGTTTTCTCTTCTTCCTGGACTAAGGCAGCGCTGACCGCGTTCTCAGAGACGTCCAGATATAGGAATAGGTCCTCCCCGAGAACGGGTTTTGATAGGATCAGTGGCTTGGCCATGTGTTCTTTCAACTTTCGGAATGCCTCCTCGCACTCGTCTGACAATTCGAACTTTTGGCATTTCTTCAATATGTTGAAGAAGGGGATGCACTTATCTGTATGCCGGGAGATAAAATGGCTCAGGGCTGCAACCTTTCCGGTTAGGCTCTGCACGTCTTTATGCTTCTTGGGGGACGACATGCTCAGGAGAGCTTGGATTTTTTCTGGGTTTGCCTCAATCCCCCTCTGGCTGACGATGAAGCCCAGGAACTTTCCTGATTTGACCCCAAAGGTGCATTTCTTTGGGTTGAGCTTCATGCCGTATCTCCGGACTACCTCAAAACACTCTTCTAAGTCGTCCGCATGGCTATTACATGCTTTTGACTTGACGAGCATATCGTCCACGTACACTTCCATGTTTTCGCCCTAAGAGGCCTTTGAACATCCGGTTGACCATTCTTTGGTAGGTCGCTCCGGCGTTCTTCAGTCCGAAAGGCATGACCAGGTAGCAGTATACCCCCTTATCAGTCCTGAAGCTAGTGCACTCTTGGTCTGCCGTGTGCATCTTTATTTGGTTGTATTCGGCGTAGGCGTCCATGAAGGACAGTAGTTTGAATCTGAAAGTGGCATCTACCATCTGGTCGATCCTGGGCAGCGGGAAGCAGTCCTTCGAACAAGCTTTGTTTAGATCGGTGAAATCTAAACAAACTCGCCAATTCCCGTTCGGCTTGGGCACCAGGACCGGATTGGCTAGCCACTCTTGGTAGTAACGTCGCGGATCATGCTGTTTGTCAAAAGCTTGTCCACCTCTTTCTCTAGGGCCTCGACCTTTACTGAATCGAGGGGGAGTCGCTTTTTTTGGACTGGCGGTATGTCCGGGTTGACGTTGAGGACGTGGGTGATGACATAGGGACTTATGCCGGTCATGTCCTCTTGGTGCCATGCAAAAATGTCGATGGCGCCCTTCAGTGTTTTTATTATTTTTTCTTTTTCCTCCAGATCTAGGCTCTTTCCCAGTCGGAGTACTTTGGTGGAGTCGAGGTCGCACACTGATATTTCCTCGACATCCTCAATTGGTTCTACAATTTTTTCAGACTCCACTCGGGGATCCAACTCATCTTCTTCAGCCATTTCTGGCTCAATGGTTTCCCGGACCATCAGTACGGGTAGGTGGGTTGCAACATTGTTACATTGCCTTGCCTCCCCCTGATTTCCTCTCACCGTCCCTATTCCAGCTTCCTGGGTAGGTAACTTTAAGCACAGGTGCCGAATGGATGTGACTGCGCCAAAATCTACCTGGGCCGGTCAGCCGAGGATCGCGTTGTAAGCGGTCGGGCAGTCCACCACCACGAAAGTGCAGTATTTGAACGTGCTTTGGGGGGTGTCCGGGCACAAGGCGACGGGAAGTCTCACTTTTCCCATTGGGATAAGCGTCGTTCCGTTAAACCCTGTGAGTTGGGAACCACTGGGTGAGAGGTCTCGGTCCGTCAGGCCTATTGCAGTGAAGACCTCCTTAAAGAGTAGATTCACGGAACTTCCGTTGTCAATCAAGACTCGGGTCACCACTTTATTGGCGATGGGGGTCTCGATGACCAGCGGATCATGGTGGGGAAAACGCACCGTCTTGGCGTATTCTTCTGTGAACGTGATGGGTTGATCCATCAGTCGGGGCCTTTGAGCCGGCAGTTGAGTAACCTCCCAAACCTCATTGTGTTTTACGGCCCCCGCATACCGCTTCAATTCTTTGCGGGTGGTTCCTCCAATATGGGGTCCTCCTAAGATCATGGCCACTCTCCCATTGGGTCTGGGTGGCAGACCGGGGATGTGCTGGGCATCTCCGGCGGGAGCAACTGGAGCCAATACTCCTGCTGCACCCGCTAGTGCTCCCTGCGGTACAACCTCTGTCGCCTGACCCGGATTAAGGTGAGGCAGCCGATTCTTGATCCACTCATAGAGGTGCCCCGGATCAGGTTTTCAATCTCATCCTTGAGATTTTTGCATTCATTGGTGTTGTGCCCAATGTCGTTGTGGTACTCGCATCTTTTGTTAAGATCCCTCCGGGAGCTATCCTTGTACAAGGGAGGTGGTCTCCGGTAGTGCGTATTTTGCCTAGTAGCAAAGTACACACGCTCTTGGGAGTCCGTCAGCTCCGTGTACTGGGTGTACTGTGGAGTGTACCCCCTCTTTTGGCGTTTCTCCTCCGTCCGGGTGCTGCCTTTGGAGGATCGTTTACTCCTCGAGCCCTGGGAAGGACCTGCCAGGCTAGCGGTTGGAGCGGAGTGCGAGGGAGCTTGTCCATTTATCCCTGAGGGATTTCTAAAATGGGACGATGCGGGGGCCAAGGCCTGGCCCTGACTATATCCGGGAGTAGCAGAGAACTGTATCCCGCTCATTCGTGGAGCCGCAGTCGGGACAGTACCCGAGGGCGGTGCTCCGGGCATATACCCTCCTATCCTGGTGCGATAGTATCCTCCATAGGCCACAATTTGGGCCTCTTCAAGGTTGATATACTTTTGGACTCTTTTCTGGAAGTCCTGAAGGCTTGCAGCTCCTTCCTGTTGTAGTTCGTTCCAGAATGGAGTCCCTGTACAGATGCCTGCCTGGAGAAGGGCAAGTTGTTGTCCGTCATCAACTTTCTTGGTCTTCGAGGCTTCCTCTCGAAACCTCTTTATATAGTTTTTCAAGGTCTCTGTGGGCAGCTGCTTGATGTTAGTCAAGGCACTGACCTCCAGGTTGACCTTTCTTGCGGCGACAAACTGTCTCCGGTAGTTGGTCTGTAACTTATTCCAACATCCCACGGATACTGGTTCCAGCTTCTTGAACCATTCCTCCGCGGACCCGCTTAGAGTAAGCGGGAAGCACAGACACTTTGCGTCATTGCTGACTCTCATGACCGTCATGACACGGTTAAACTGCGACAAGTGGTCGCTTGGATCGGAGTTCTCGGTATAAGCTGCCATTTTGGGCATCTTAAAGTTCTTGGGGAGCTCTGCTTCCAAGATATGCTTAGCACATGGCTCCCGGTCCTCATAGTCTGAGTCGGAGTCGTCCCCTTTCTGTCTTCGGGAGACTCGGGCGATATCTTTCCGGAGTATGGCGAGTTCCGCCATGATTCCTTCATTTAACGTTCCCGTGGAGACCGCGGGCCCGTATTTCTTTTGGTCAAGGTGATCCCAGAGGTCACCTTGATTCCCATTGATTCAATTTCTCAAATCAACGGGAGGACATCTCTGTCCTCTTCTTTCTCTACCTCTGGGCTCCTGGTCCACGGAAACGCTTTTTTGGTCCTCTCGATCTTGAGGGCCAAGACTCCCTTTTTGGAGTTTGCCCCTCTGCAGACCTTTCCCTTTCGGGAAATCTGAGCAGACCTTTCGCGGATCCTGCGCCTTTTTCTTTCTCCCAGGGGTAGAGGTAGGGGTTTTCTTTTGGTTCCCTTCAGCGGGATACCTTATGGGGCTAGGTTCCCTAGACTTTTGCTGTTGGGTGCTAGGCGAGGATTCCTCTGGTTCCTTGCCAAGTCCAGCAGTCATTGCCTTGGGATGCATGTGGATGCCAGCCGCCTCCATGGCTTTTTGCATGGCTAGCATTACCTCTTGCATTTTTTGGTTTTGTGCTTTTTGGGCTTCGATGTCAGCTTCGTGATCGATAGCCTTTTGCCTTAGAAGCACCAACTCTGAGTAGCTACCTTCATCGTAGGCATACTCATCGAGGTTTTTCTCATAGTCATCATCCAGGACTCCTTCTTCTTCCTCGGAGCCCTAAGCTGCTCTTGAGGCAACGTCTTCCTCATTCGTGTCTTGAGCATCTTCTAGAGGGCGAGGTTGACGAGTGCTTCTAGTTTCCACCATTGTTGTGATGTAAGGTATATTTGCAGAAGCTTTCTTCAGCTCTCAATGAAAGCACCAAAATGTTGACCGAGGTTTTCGGCAACCAATAAAATAATATAAGATTAGAGAACTGTAAGAAATTAAGAGAAGGATTTTTACGTGGTTGGGGCGTTAATGAGCCTTAGTCCACGAGTCTGTGTATTTATGAGTGTATTAAATACAGAGAATGTTCTTGGTGAGTATTTACTCTTCTTGCACTTATGCAATCCAAAATTCTCGACCCCATTTAATGAGCTTTGGGGGGGTATTTATAGTGTTTTTGGTGGCGTGATTCGCAGGATTATTGTACATGTGTCCCTGTAAATATCCATAAAGTTGGGTATTCCCAATAAATATACCATGGGTAATGCATGGTCAAATCCGTAGGTGTTGTAGGGCTTTTATGTGGAATGTCCTTATTGTCTTTTGACTGATGTGACTCTTCACAGTGTAGCCGTCAATAGAATTAAATGATCATTACTTCGCAGGTGCGAATTGGGGGTTGTGCCGTCAGACTTTATTGCGTGTAGCAGTCCCAACACGTTTCCTCCCATGCGGTATTAAATGCGAAATGACTGCTCAGGGGAAGCCTGACACCTCGCGGAGATGCTTTGATGTTACTTAGGCTTCCGGGAGCATAGGGGGCTCCGTATGCCTTCTCCGGGAGGCACGTCCCAGATGCTGTCTTCTTTCACAAAGTCTTATCAAATAATTCAAGTATTAAGATGTTTTGATCCACGTGTCCCTGTCCGGTTGGTCCACATGTATTGGGCAAAATCAGGGGCAACATTATGTGTTTTTTAAAAAAATAATTAATTTAAGATAGATATTTTTATAGAAAATCTATTAAAATAATAGTAAAATATTAATTTGTAAATTTATGTTTTAATAAAATATTAAAAAATTAAGAGAATTAAGGAGAAAAAAAATAGCTTTCGAGAGATTTTAGACCGCCACGTCACCGCCTCATACTTCTTCTTTATATATATAGATTTAATTTTGAAATTTATTTTTCATTTTATTTATTTAATCAAAATTTGTAGAATGTGACATTAAAATATACCAATGATTATATATCACTTTTTATTTTACTCACTTTAAAATTTTGTTGGAAAAAATAAAGCTAAGCAAAATGTTTGAAAAAAAAATTTATATTTGCTATGAAAATTTGTATTGAATCATCACTTTGTTGACTTCGCTTTTAGCCAACGACAATGAGTCTTTTTTATAAGCGATAAACGATATGTCGTAATGAGAATATATAATAAAGCAATAACAAGACACAGAAATTTTATAGAGGTTCATCCCCGAGCAGTTCGGTAATAGCCTAATCCTCGTTATTTGTATTGACTTAAGAACAAGGAAGAAGTTTCCTTTTCTTATAACTCTTACAATAGTATCTCTGAATATATAATTCTTAGATAGCCTTAGCTTACTGTGTTTCGGCTTATAATTTTTCGGTCCCTTTGCCCAGTGAACATTCCTCACTATTTATAGGGCTGGAAACTTGAGGAGGAAGAGTTTCCTCTCTCGTTACAATGCGCATAAATAGAAAGATCGTGTGATCAATGCTAAATGCAAGGATCGTGGGATTGAGGCTGAATACACCGATAATGGGATCATGTGTGTGCCACATCCACGTAAGTTGATCCCTGAGTTGTAGGGATTGAGGTGGTGATTCATGATGCGTTAAGCTGAATTCGCTAAGTGTTGATCATTCGGCACTGCTCGTTCAGTATTCCATTCTGGATGTGCCAGCGACGCATCCTGCTCGGCATATCCTTCCGAACAGATGCTCCAAGTGGAGTCCACGTGTCATCATTCTCGTGATGCCACGTCAGAGTGTCAATTTTGGGATAACATTTTCCCCCCAAGTCTGTACGGGACCTCCGAGGTTGCCTGTAGACTTATTCCGAGCTGGCTCTGCCATTGGATGGGGACACGTGTCGAGCATGACCGTTCGAGACTCGATGTGAATCTGATTGGGTGTCCCTTCAGTTTTCGGCTAATTAATGCTCTGACAATTAATATTTTGAAAATTCGAATTTCTCTCTCCATGGTTGACGGTTGCACTCGATTACTTTTGATTTCCCATATTCACTTTTGAGGCGGGAAGTCAATGCGTCTAAGATTCCTTTGTATGGAGTTACCCTTTTTGCCTATAAATACTCGAAGTACTGACACATTACTTATTTTATCACCCTTCGTTGTTAAGTAAACTCCAGAGCGAAAAGAGAGAGTTTTCTGGCTTCAAAGTTGTCGAAGTGCCTACAAACGATTGTTGGCTTGCTTGAACTTGAACATTTGAATCTTTGAGTAAGTTTCTGATTTCCTTTACGCTTTCCTTTGCATGTTTACGCTTCGAATGTAGCTATGTTGTAGAAAGAATGCTTAGGAAACCCTAGGGTTAGAAACTTCTGCGACTCTTCTTTTCCAAGTCCTTATGTTGACTTTCAGCCGTAGAGCTTATTTTTGAACTGCATTGTGTCTGTCTTCCATCTTGCTTATTCTAAGTTTCATGAACTTTTTTGCCCTAATTCAAGAAAACTTTCTGACTTCTTGAGTTTTGATTTTTCTTGGAACGTGGTCGTTCTTTAATCTGTTGAGTACTCCTAGTCGGCATATTTGCTTGTTTTTCGTTTGATACTCCGTCCAACACTCATCTTGTGCGTTGTCTTTTGTAGATGAACCCAGGTGAGTCTTGGGAGCTCGAGCGTCAGATCGACCAGGATTTGCTTCAACTTCTACACGAGGTTCACCCTCGTCTTCGTGCTAGTCCTTCTTCTAGTGAAGGAAATTCTTCTGACCCCGTACCTAGCCGTAGGATGATGGCTCGTACAAAGAAAACCACGCATCTGGTCGATGCTTCTGATTCTCAAGTGGCTCGGCTCGCCACTCTGCCCGACGCCGAACAGGATTTGGCGGTCTCGATGGAGGAGGACCGTGAGGGGGACGCTGAAGTCCAGGAGGTTGAGGAGCTGGACGAGGCGCGTCCGCGCAGTCCTCCCGCTGTGGAGGGAGAGGAAGAGGTTGGACCCCCTGACTTCGGGGAGTACAATGAGGCTAGGCAGCCAGTCGATGCTGACGAAGACGTCCTGGTTGAGGGCGTGGACTATGTCAGTGAGGAGCTAACTGAGGCGGTTCCTCATAGGATGCAGAGTGCCTTGGGCGCCAGGTGGGTAAGTCCTCCGTCCAAGATTTCGGAGGCACGCCTCCAAACTCTCGACCAGGACGGGTACCTGGGCGAGCTGGACTGCTATATTCCTGCCCACGACAACCGCGCCACAAATCCTGATAAGCGAATGTGCGCTTGGTCGGGAGCTCATGCTCAGCAAGGGGCACTGATGCCCTTGCATAAGTACTTCAGCGATGTGGCGGACTTCTTTGGCCTCTGCCCGGCCTAGATTACTCCAAAGGACTTTAAGTACCTGTCCGCCCTCTTCGTCCTCTACGCTTCCCATGGATGGGATGCTCCTTCCCCCCACAAGGTTGCCTGGTTTTTCGACCTGAAGTCTACCCCCAAGCAAGGTAGGTCGGGGTATTTCTACTTCTCCCAGCTAGGCTTCAAGTGGTTGAGCGGCACGGACCACAAGGCCATCAACAAAATAGGGCATTTTGTTGATGAGTACTTCATGGTGAAAGATCCGAACATCATCCGGACTCAGTTTCAGCAGATTCTGACATATCACCGTCCTCCCCTCACCCTTGCTCTTAGGGATAGAGCTCAGAAACTTGCCCGGCTGCTGGAGGAAGACAAGAATATCATCCAGTTGACCTCCGATGATAATCTGGTGAAGTATGGGCTTTACCCAGAGGACTTTTCTCCTAAGTCCGTTGCGAGGAAGAAGGGGAAGTCTGATGCTGGCCGGCCTGAACGAGCTCATAAGGAGGATGAGCTCCTTCAACTTAAGCGGGAGGATAAGTTGAAAGGAGGCGCCAGAGCCAAAGAGTATGCTCAGGAGCCCTTGAATCCTGAAGATGAAGCCGAGGCTGAGGTTGAGGCTGAGCAGGTGACCCCATTGAAGAGGAAAAAGAAACTCCCGGCCACGCCCAGGCCTGTTGAACATGCAATTCGCATAAGGGAGCCCATTTCACCTGTTCGACCATCTTATCCCTTTGCTGGAAAAGGGAAGGCTGTCATGTCTGAGATAAACGCGATGTCAGGTGATGATGAACTTTTGATCTTCTGGGCGGGCAGTCACTCTGCATTTTCCTTCTTTTTCAGCTTCTTGACTTTCATGCTTTGTATTTCCTGCTGGCTTTTTCTAACCACGCTGTTTTTGTTTTGTGCAGACATGTCTCGGTAGATGCTTGATGCTCTAAGAAAGAGGATGGGCGGAAGCTCTAGCGCCTCCCCTCCGGCCAAGAAGCTTAAGGGCGGAGAGGGGTCCTCGTAGAAGAGACCTTCTAGAGAGGTTATTGACCTTTCCGAGGAGCTGAATGCTGCAAATCCTTCTACTCCCAAATCTGCCAAGTCTAAGGAGTCTGGACCACCAACGACTGGGTCAGAAGTGGTCAGGAGGGTCCCTGAGCGGGTGCAGGCACCAACTTCACTTTTGTCCGTGCTGCCAGAGGCCAAAAAGGTCAAGGAGATGCTGGCCCACTACATGAAACGGATGGTTCCTGAGGTCAGTGAGCAATTGACTGGTGCTGATAGCGACTCATCTTTGGATGTGTTGGTGGGCGGAGTCTTGAAGGAGCTCACCAGGGTTAGTCTTTTTTGATAATTCCCTTTTAACTTTTCACACTTAGCTCCATATGCTGACTTTTTCCTTTGTGCAGGCCGGTTTGAAGTTGGCTTACACTTACTCCCGCGCTAAATTTGCTACTTCCAAGAGTGTGGCTCTGTCCGACACCTTGAGGGCGGAGGCGGACTTGGCCAAGAAGGAAGCTGAGGAGGTCAGGGCGGAGACTGGAGCTCTTCGGCATGATCTGGGCGAAGCCAACAAGAAGCTATTTGCTACCGAGAAGAAGATCTCTGTGCTAACAAAGGACCTCGAGGCTGCTGATTGCTTTGAGGAGACCATCGAGATCCTATCTGCTGAAGTTAACAGTCTTCAGGATGAGAGGAGTTCTCTGCGGCAAGTTCTTCTTCGGCTAAAGGAGAAGAGGGACGCCAAGGTGATTGAGGCAGACCAATTGAAGGAGAAGGTCAATGCTTTGGAGACCGCCGACCTTGAGCTCTTCTTCGATTTCTAGAAGGCTAATCCCAAGGCAAATTTCGACAACTTGGGCGATACTAAGGACATGTACCTTGAGTACTTGCGCGGCCCAAGTTGCTTATGGTGGGAAAGAGGCGGCTGCTTCAACTTCCAGCCAAGCTTCTAACCAGGCTTCTGATGCTTCTCCTGCTCGAACAACAGATCCTCCTGCTCAAATTGGCTCAGAAGAACCGAACCAAGAGCCTGGCACTCTAGCTCTTTAAACACTTCTCTTTTTATCTCCTGTTTATATATATATTATATGTGGCCTCAAGGGATTTAAAACATCGTGACCGACCAAGCGGTCTTTAAACATGGAATTATTTTTCATTTTTTGGACAACGGGCTGACCGGGCAGCTTTTAATCCCGGTACTACGTGCTTTTGTCGCCCTTAATGAATTTCATTCTTTGTTTATACTTGTCGTGTAATAGTGATTGTTTTATGTTTACGAAATGCTTTGTACAGGTATAGGTACCCCCAAGTGACCGAGCAGACGGATGACTCTTCGTCACTTATCTTTCGCAAATATATTGCTTTTCTGTTCGGTGTTTTGGGTTCGACTAAACCTTTTGTACGCACTTTAGGTAAATTATAATCATGCTAATTTTTTCGACACAATAGAATTGGAAATACTATCTTGTTGGAAATTATTTTACCAGGAACTTAGATCTACTCACAAGTATGTTGAATTAACAACCTAAATATGAACTTCTAAAACGATGGAAAATTAAACCCATAAAAGTATCAGAAATCTTACATTGGGTGCAGCGGAATATATGTCTCCTCCCACTCAGATCTCTAACCCTTGATTCCTTTCTGTAGCAGAGTATAATCAAGATCTGAGCCCGATAGTCCTTCTTTGTTGTTTCTGAATTTTACACAGCCTTCCTCACTATGATTGAGGTATTACTTGATGTGTGTGGGCACTGCTCTAACACTTATAGATTTCGAAACAGTGAAGGAATAGAGCGAGAGAGGGTGGCGGCTCAGAGAGAATTTTCAGAGAGAAAATTCTGTCAGAATAATGTTATGAATGTGTTGTTGAAAACTGAAGCCTTTGCCTTCTATTTATAGAAGACCACCCAGGGCTATGATTGAATTAATTGACATTTAAAATTGAAAAAATGGAAGAGAAAAGGAAGCTTAAGTGGATGGCCTAGGCATTGTGGAAACAAGGCTTGCCACTTTTCCCACATTCCTTTTCCTACATTGATAGTTTCCTGTTTTGTCAAAAACTGCCAATTCCTTTGTTCAACCACATAAATGTCAAATCTAATTATTTAATAATTAAAATTAATTATCAAATAATATATTGTCATTTATTTTATTAATATAAAACTAATTAAAGTTTCCTAATTAATAAATATGCCCTTCAAAATCTCTATTTACTATTTTGCCCTTAATAAGTGATAAATTCTCAAATAGACACAGTCTATCTTGAGAATTATAATTGATTAATTAAAATCAATTAAATGAGTCTTACAAGTAATATTATCTCAACTAGTGGGGGGACCATGGGTCTATATATCCGAGCTTCCAATAAGCAGATCTAGAATTTACCACTTAAATTCACTGACTTATTCATTCTTCGTTGAATCCACACGTAGAACTCAGAAATGCCCTCTCAGTATATAGAATGCTCCATATGTTCCACCATATAGACACATCATTAGTTATCCATTTTTATAATCCTAATGTGATCAATGATCCTCTGTATGGATGATTTACACTGTAAAGGGACTAAATTACCGTAACACCCTACAATGTATTTTATCCTTAAAACACTTAACCCTGTATAAATGATATTTCAACTAAGTGAAATGAGTACTCAATAATTTATCTCGTTTGGTTAAGCTCGAAGGAAATCACCCTTTGCTTACTATTCGTCAGATAGAAGCTATAGATTCCATATTTATGTTAGCGCTCCCACTCAATCGTACTACCGTGTTCCCAAAATGTATGTATTGCCCTGACCAAAAATTAGGCTTAACTAACAAATAAAAGAACACGAAAAACACTCTTGAGATTGAGCCTAACCATATCAGGATTTCGATCATGTGATCTAGGATCAACTTATGATATTGAATTGAATAGATATTTACGGTAAGTTTCATAAATCTATTTCAAAGTTCAATATCGGTCCATTCCAATGCATACTCCATGCATCCAACCTGAGCTTTACTTTAACCTATGTTCTGGAAAGAAGATAACATTTCTCCAAATGCAAGTAAACTCTGTTGTAGATTGTCATATCAGTAAAACCCAGTGTTCTGATAAATCTAGGAATACTTTATTCACATAGTCATGTTTACTTTCCACTGTGTTGACAACACAATAAACATGATCAAGTATGTGAAAGGGGTTTGGATGAATTTATAAATCAAATAGACAAACAATTGATTAAGTGAACCAAAATATACACAAATGAATGAAAAATACTTCTGTTACTTTGATATTGAATAATCTGGATTACATTGAAATAGAGTTTTATTTAGGGCATAAAACCCAACAAACTCCCACTTGCACTAATATAAAACAAATCAATACATTTCAATTAATCCTAAATTCTGACGGTGCTTTTCGAATGAAGTTACTGCCAAGACTTTTGTGAATGGATCAGCTAAGTTGTCCTGCGTGTCTACTTTCTCCACCAGTACATCCCCTCTTGCCACATATTCTCTGATAATATGATACTTTCTTTCTATATGCTTACTTCTCTTGTGGCTCCGAGGTTTCTTACTGTTGGCTATAGCTCCATTGTTATCACAAAGCAGGACTAGAGGTTTTTCCATTCCAGGAACTACACCAAGACTGGTGAAGAACTTCCTAAGCCAGACAACCTCTTTAGCTGCTTCAGCCGCAGCTATGTATTCTGCCTCCATGGTAGAATCCGAAATCGCAGTTTGTTTCTCCAAACCACTGCTCCACTCCCAAGAGTAAACACCATCCCAGATGTAGATTTCCTGTCTTCAAGACATCCCTGGAAATCTGAGTCTGTATAGCCTAAGGGATTTAAAGCACCACCCTTGTAGACTAATACATAATCTCTTGTACTCTTTAAGTATTTCAAAATATACTTAGCAGCATTCCAATGTACCCGTCCTGGATTTGACTGATACCTGCTCACAATTCCAACTGCATAGCAGATGTCAGGTCTAGTGCATAGCATAGCATACATTAGACTTCCAACTGCAGAAGCATAAGGAATTTTTGCCATGTCTTCTATCTCTTGAGGATCAGTAGGACACTGTTCCTTAGATAGACGGATACCATGTCTAGAGGGCATATTTGCCCCATTGGTATTAGTCATGGAAAATCTCTCTAGAACTTTGTCAATGTAAGTTGTTTGAGAGAGAGCAAGGGATATGTTCTTCCGGTTTCTGATAATCTGAATACCGAGAACATAGGCTGCCTCACCCAAGTCTTTCATGACGAATTGAGTGTCAAGCCATTCCTTGATGTGAGTCATTTTCTTGACATTGTTGCCAATGATCAAAATGTCATCAACATAAAGGACCAGGAATACTACTACTTGGTTTTCCTTGAGTTGGTAAACACAAGGTTCATCTTCATTCTGATGAAAGCTGTAGGTTTTAATGATCTCATCAAGCCTTTTATTCCATGAGCGAGAAGCTTGCTGAAGTCCATATATGGACCTGTTTAATTTGAAAACTTTATTCTCCTGCCCAGGAAGAACATAACCTTCTGGTTGCTCCATATAGATGGTTTCTTTTCAAGAAGCCCATTAAGAATGGCTGTCTTGACATCCATTTGCCAAATTTCATAATCTAAAGCGGCAGCAATGGAGAAAAGAATTTGGATGGATTTGAGCATGGCAACCAGACTAAAAGTTTCCTCATAGTCCACACCTTCTCTTTGGGTATAACCCTTGGCGACTAGTCTAGCTTTGAAAGTTTCGACTTCGCCTCCAGCACCTCTTTTCTTCTTGTAGACCCATTTACATCCAATTGGACGATAATCATCAGGTGGTTCTACACATTCCCAGACTTTGTTCTTTTTCATGGAATCCATTTCTGAATCCATGCCGGCTGACCATTACTTCCGTTGCGGACTTGCCATTGCCTGTTTATAGGTTAATGGGTCGTCATCAATACCGTCACCAACGACCATACTGATTTCACCATCCAAGACATAACGAGATGGTTTTGTAGAAACCCTCCCACTACGACGAGGAGCGGTGACCTTCTGAACATGAGCTTTGGTAGTAGTTTTCTCAGTTGCTACAACTGAGGGAGTGGGATGTTCCTCTTCTTGAGTAGAAGAGGATGGTACATTTGAAGGAACAGTATCTGTGAGCATTTCCTCTAATACAATTTCACTTTTCGGTTTGTTGTCTTTCATATAGTTATCTTCAAGGAAAGTAGCATTTGTAGAAACAAACACTTTGTTATCCTTGTGACTATAAAATAGTCCACCCCTAGTCTCTTTAGAATTTCCGATAAACATGCAAACTTCAGTTTGCGATTCTAGTTTGCCTTCTTTCTTTCTCAAGACGTGAGCAGGACACCCCCAAATCCTATAATGGCGTAAACTAGGTGTACGACCATTCCATAGTTCGACGGGTGTCTTAGGGACTGCTTTAGATGGTACAACATTTAAAATGTCATTTGCCATTTGAATAGCATATCCCCAGAAGGACGTAGACAGAGTTGAATAACTCAGCATAGACCTGACCATTTCAAAGAGAGTGCGATTTCTTCTTTTTGCAACTCCATTCTGTTGTGGAGTGCTTGGGGCAGTATATTGGGATTCAATTCCAACTTCAGTTAAATGATCTTTGAACTGCATATCCATATATTCTCCACCCCTATCAGTTCGCAAGATCTTTAATGTTTTACCTAATTGGTTTTGAGCCAAAGCATGAAATTCCTGAAACTTTTCAAACGTTTCAGATTTCTTTTGCATTAGGTAAAGAAAACTGTATCTAGAGAAATCGTCAATGAAAGTGACGAAATACTCATAACCTCCTCTGGCTTTTACATTCAGTTGTCCGCAAACATCTGAATGCACTAACTGTAACACCCTAACTAACATAGGCGTGTTACGTGATTTTTAAACATGCTGTGCAGCTCGTTGCTAATCAACGAGGTTTATGGAAAAACGTGATTAATTAAAATTTTTGCTTTTTAATTAAACTTATAAAATAATATTACAAAAGACTCGGAATCCCGATTATAAAATCATTTACAAAAAAGATTTAACTGTTTAACTGATACACAAAAATAAAAGTCACCTAGCGACCAGTTACAAAATCAGCGTCGCTGTCCCGATGATCATACGCTCCAGGCCTAACCGCCCCGATATGTACAATCTTCACAAGCTCGCTCACGGTCCATCAGTTTTAGCCTTGCCTTTACCTACACATAAATGTAGAACTGTGAGTCGACAGACTCAGTAAGAAAAGCATAATAATACTCATACATAATCCCGGTTATGATCAGACGCCCATACCCCTGATCACAACCCTAACTGCAGTGTCCAACACGATACTCAGTCCCGCTACTGTCGTGTCCAACACGGTGCGAGCCCTTCTTGCCATGTCCAACATGGTGCGAGTTACGAACGTTCATAGGGACGGTACTATTGACACGTAACAACACGATCGGTCAAACCGGTCATACCCATTGCTGGTCATACTCGAGCTGTCACCGACGTGTTACTATATCCTCTGATCGGTCGAACCGGTCATACTCCATTCTTGGTCATACTCCGGCTGTCTGTACCGACGGGATAAGTTAATAGTACGGAACCACCAACCAAGTGTCTGCCTGATCGGTCGAACCGATCATACTCCGGCTGCTGGTCATACTCCAGCCTGTACCGACGTGACAGGGTTGGATGGTTCGAAGCCAACATACAACTAATGTAATCTAACAGGCTTCCTACATGCTCGCTAAACATGTAATCTACATATGCATACTATTATACTAATCTTACCTGGATTCCGAATTCATGTGTGCCGGTCAACCTGACTGGAACTTTAGCTGAGCGGGGGATTACAGGCTCCTAAACCATAAAAATCACAACATTATAAGTGACACGCTAAATCAATTCCCGGGGACTTAAACTAGGAACTAAAAGTTTCCCTATCGATAAAAAGTATGGCAATACCCCCTAAAACATAAAAACGAGGCAAACTAGGGTCCCTGAATTTTCCCCAACCGGTAGACCGGTTGCCCAACCGGAATTCCGGTTCTGGAAAATTCAGAACCCTCATCCGGAATTCCGGATGTACAACCGGATTCCGATTCCTCGCAGGCAGCAAACCCAAAATTTCATAACTTGCACAATTCAACCCTAAATTGAATCAAACCTTCCAGACCTGTTCTATACCTCCCCTAGAACAATTCTAAGGCACCAAAACCACCCAGAAATCATAGAAACGAAAAGTGCCATTAAAGCTCAAGCTTTGAGTTCTAAACTCAAACTTGAGCAAAACCACCTAGCATGCATTCAAACCAACTTAAATCCTCTTAAACTAGCATAATATAACCTCTGAAAAGAAATAAAAACATTAACAACATTACAGCAACAGTTTCACAACATTTTCTTCAAAAATTACATTTTTGAGCTAGAAAATCCAAACTTGAAACAAGGTTGTTTACATGCATTTCTAACAACTTAATTACCCTCAATTAGACATGCTTTCATCACAGAAATTAACAATAAAACACAGCAGTAACAACAGCCACAAATTCATGCATGCAACCTAACATTTTACTTCAAAAATTTCATGAAACATTATAGAAAGATGGAGAAAGCTTACTAGCAAATAGGGAACACTAAATCTGCTCAAAATGAGCTTGAATTACCAAGGAAAACTCCACCTCCTTGCTGCTCAAAGAGGGCCGAAAAGAGAGAGGCTTGAGAGAGTAAAGAGCTTTGAAAATTCTATCTTTTTTCTAAGTGTAATTTGTTGTAAAATGAGAAAAATGAGTAAAGGACACCTAGCATATAACCATTTCAGCAAAATAACTAATAATTAAACATTTATTTTCAAATAATAAATTCACTAAAAGACAAAATACTAATGGGGCAAAAAGACCATTTTGCCCCTCCACACTAAAATCACATAAAACACACTAAAGGGGTATTTTTGGGAAATTCTAAATTCCCGGCCATTCCCGACATTCCCAATGTCTAATACACTGTCCCATACTACTAACATGCTAAGTTGTGATTTCTACTGAGCCAAACACCGAGTTCCAAAATACCGGGCACCGGAAATGCAAAATATGAAAACTACTGAATGACATAGCAATGCATTTCTGAATTCCATAAATAACAGTATAATAAATTATTTAAATAGCTATAAATAATTTCATAATTAATCATGATTAACTGCTAATTTCCAAATTAAACTAAGCGGGCTTTACAATTATCCCCCCCTTAAAAGGATTTCGTCCCCGAAATCTAACCTGAATAACTCTAGATATTGAGCTCTCATATCTGACTCTAGCTCCCAGGTGGCTTCCTCCACCTTGCTGTTTCTCCAGAGAACCTTGACCAATGCTATGGTCTTATTCCGAAGGACTTTATCCTTTCTATCCAGGATGCCGCAGCATTTGTTCCTCATAAGTCATGTCTGTTGTAGCTCGAGGCTCTCATAACTGAGTATATGAGAGGGATCTGAAACGTATTTTCTCAACATCGAGACATGGAATACGTTGTGAACTGCTGATAAGGCTGGAGGCAATGCTAACCGATATGCCACTTGACCTATCTTCTCGAGAATCTCGAAAGGTCCTGTAAATCTAGGGCATAACTTGCCTCTTTTCCCGAAACGTTTAATCCCCTTCATCGGAGATACCCGTAAAAACACATGGTCCCCTACTTGGAACTCAACATCTCTGCGTTTCGGATCTACGTAACTCTTCTGTCTGCTCTGTGAGGCAAGCATTCTAGCTTTTATCTTCTCTATTGCCTCATTGGTCCGCTGCACTTACTCCGGACCTAGGTATTTCCTCTCCCCTGTCTCATCCCAGTGGATGGGAGATCTACACTTCCTACCGTATAACAGTTCGTAGGGAGCCATCCCTATCGTACTCTGATAACTGTTGTTGTAAGAGAATTCTATCAACGGTAGATACTTATTCCATGAGCCTTCGAAATCCATAACACAGGCTCGCAACATGTCCTCCAATATCTGAATTGTCCTTTCGGACTGACCATCTGTCTGAGGATGGAATGTTGTACTAAATTTCAGCCTTGTACCCATTGCTCGCTGCAAACTTTGCCAAAATTTGGAGGTGAACTTCGGATCCCTGTCCGAAACTATAGACTTCGGTACCCCGTGAAGTCTTACTATCTCTCTGACATACAACTCTGCCAACTGATCCACTGTAAATGCTGTTCTAACCTGCAGAAAATGAGCAGATTTCGTAAATCGATCCACCACTACCCAGATGGAATCAAATAAACCCGTGGTCCTAGGTAACGCGACCACAAAATCCATCGTGATATCTTCCCATTTCCATTCTGGTAGGGTTAGAGGCTGCAACAACCTGTTGGTCTCGATGTTCGGCCTTAATGCGCACAAGTGAGGCATCTCGATACGAATTCTACCAAATTCTTCTTCATACCGCTCCACCAGAAGTACGGTTTCAAATCTTGGTACATCTTAGTGGTGCCGGGATGCAGAGAATACGGGGTAGAATGAGCCTCCTCAAAGATCTCATTCCTAAGTTCCACACTATTCGGAACACAAACCCTGGCTTTATACAAAAGCATCCCACTGTCTAACACTGAAAATTCTTTAGCTTGACCAGCCAACACCTCATCTCGGATCTTCGCTAACTCTGGATCCGTCATCTGAGCGACTTTTATTCTTTCCAATAGATCAGATTGTAGCGTTAAGTTGTGAAGCTGACCTACAACAAACTCAATGCGGGATCAAACCATATCCTCTGCTAGCTGAGGTGAGATCTGAACCATACTAGCTACTTGCCCGGGACCCTTTCTGCTCAGGGCATCGGCCACTACATTGGCCTTTCCGGGGTGATAGAGGATCTCACAATCGTAATCTTTCACTAATTCCAACCAACGCCTTTGTCTCATATTCAAATCCTTCTGAGTAAAGAAATACTTGAGACTTTTATGGTCGGTATAGATCTCGCACTTTTCCCCGTAAAGATAATGCCGCCAAATCTTTAATGCGAAAACTACCGCGGCCAACTCTAGGTCATGAGTCGGGTATCGCTGTTCATAATCCTTTAACTGACGGGAGGCATAAGCGATGAACCGATCGGCTTGCATCAATACACACCCCAAACCCTGTTTGGATGCGTCACAATAAACTACGAACTTCTCCTTGTCTGAAGGCAATGCTAGCACTAGAGCGGTAATCAACCTCTGTTTTAGCTCCTGAAAACTAGCTTCGCATTTATCTGACCAGATAAATCGCTGATTCTTCTTTGTAAGCTCGGTTAGGGGCATTGAAATTTTAGAGAACCCTTCGACGAACCTACGGTAGTACCCAGCTAAACCCAAGAAGCTTCTAATCTCTGTCACTGTCTTCGGTCTCGGCCAGTCCGTGACGGATTCGATCTTCCCGGGATCCACCTTGATCCCATCTTTGCTCATAATGTGTCCTAGGAAGGACACGTGAGATAGCCAGAACTCACATTTCTTGAACTTGGCATAAAGCTTATGTTCTCGAAGCCGTTGCAGTACCATCTGAAGATGTAACTCATGCTCCTCTTCTGATTGAGAGTACACGAGGATGTCGTCGATAAACACAATCACACAAATATCGAGGAAATCCTTGAATACTCTATTCATCAGGTCCATGAATGCTGCAGGAGCATTGGTTAGTCCGAATGACATAACCAGAAATTCGTAATGTCCATACCTAGTGTGGAAAGCCGTCTTCGGAATGTCCTCCTCTCGGATTCTCAACTGATGATAACCTGAACGGAGATCAATCTTAGAAAAGACCGTCTTCCCCTGAAGCTGATCGAACAAATCATCGATCCTAGGTAATGGATATTTATTCTTCACCGTCAGCTTGTTCAATTCTCTGTAGTTGATGCACATCCTCATAGATCCATCCTTCTTCTTGACGAATAAAACCAGGGCTCCCCATGGTGACACACTGGGCCGAATGAACCCTATGTCAAGCAACCCTTGGAGCTGAATCTTTAATTCCTTAAGTTCAGCTGGAGCCATTCTATATGGGGCTTTGGAAACCGGTTCCACCCCTGGTGCCAAATCTATCACGAAGTCAATCTCCCGCTGAGGTGGTAACCCTGGAAGTTCTTCGGGAAAAACATCCAAAAATTCCGAACCACTTTAATGTCCTCTGGCCAAATGGTATTTGGCTGAGTGGTGTCCACCACCACGGCCAGAAACCCTAAGCAACCGCCGTGCAACAATTCTCTAGCTGACATAGCCGAGATCACCGGGATCCGAGATCCCTGAACTGAACCAACAAACACAAATGGTTCTTCACTTTCCGGTTGGAAGACCACCATCTTCCTTTTACAATCAATGCTCGCCGAATATTTAGATAGGAAATCCATTCCTAAAATAATATCGAATTCGACTAAACTCATCTCTATCAGATCAGCACTTAACTCTCTACTATCTATCCTGATCGGCATAGACCTAATCCACCTATTGGAGATAACCAATTCTCCACCAGGTAATAGGGTTCCAAACCCTGATTCATATCTATCATACGGTCTACCCAATTTACTAAAGACTCTGGCCGCCACATAGGAATGTGTAGCCCCAGAATCAAACAGCACTAAATATAGCGAGTTATTAATAGAAAGCCGACCTGTGACAACTAATGGGCTGGCATCTGCATCAGCCTGAGTGATAGCGAACACCCTTGCTGGAGTGGGTATCGCTGGAGCTCTCGGTGCCTCTGATCGGAGCTGGGGACAGTCCCTCTTGAAGTGTCCGGGCATGCCACAGTGAAAGCATCCTTGACCTTTGCACTCACCCCGATGGTGCCTCTTGCAGCTAGGGCACTCGGGATAGGAGAATCGGGTCTCAGTACCACCAGGACGACTCCCTCTGTTCTGGTTCCCCCGGAACTGCTTGTTCTGACTCGAGCCACCGGAAGCAGTGGGTGCTCTCTTCCTCTGATCAATGGCCGAACCACTACTCCCCCTGCTAAAACCTAATGCAGGAGGGGTAGGAGCCCCGCCACTCACCGGAGTACTAGCTGACTCCAACATACACCCAACTGCGCCCTCAGCTCGCAGTGCCTTCTCCACCATCTGAGCATAGGTGGTGGTGTCGTCCGTGGTAATCATCAAATTGTGTTTGATCTTGGCGTTCAAACCGTCCAGATACTTCTCCTTCTTGCTGAAGTCGGTTGGCACAATTCCCGAGGCTAACCTCGCCAACCGGTCAAACTGAGTAGTATACTCAGTGACGCTCATATTCTCACGCTGGGTCAGGTGAGCGAACTCTTTCCCCTTGGCGCTTCTGACCGCCTCATTATAGTACTTCGCGTTGAAGAGTTCCTGGAACCTTTCCCAGGTCATGGTGGTGACGTCGTGAATCTGAGACACCATGTCCCACCAGACCAGAGCGTCCTCACAGGCCCGGAAAGTGGCACACACCACTCTGTCGTTACCGGTGACACCCATAAAGTTCAGGATCTTGGTAATCACCGTCAGCCATTGCTCGGCTTTCATCACGTCCGGACCTCCCAGGAAAACCGGAGGTGCTTGCTTCCGAAACCGTTCGTACAAAGGTTCCAATCTATTGGCCGCCACCACTATCTCGGCACAGGCGGCGGGGGCAAGTGCCCGCGGAACTACGGAGCAGGCTGCGGGGAGCACCTGGCTTGTCTCAACCTCTTAATCTCGAGGTCTTGTTCTTCTATCCGGGCTTGCATCTCCGCAAACCGTACCTCCCAATTCTGGGCTCCCTGATCGGTTGGGGGAGCCTGGGCAGCCTGTGGCGGGTTCTCATCACCCCGACCACGAGCCCTGCCTCGGGGACCTCTATCTCGGCCCCTAACAGGTGGGGGAAACTGAGCTCCCTGTCCTTGGTTCGACCCTACGGAGTTGCCCTGACTCCTGGTAGTCCGCGTGGCGTCCATCTGATTAGAACCGCCTGCGAAACCAAGAGTTGGCATATCAGGTCGTATTCAAGGAGAGCTTACTAATGCCGCTTAATTTGGAAATTAAAAACGAAACATGCGCCTATTCTACTATCAGGCTACTAACATGCTTCCTAACAGGCTTTTCTTTTTCATAACTGAATAAAATGAACTACTAAAGCAATAAAGACTTACTGAACCGTGAAACGAGCTAACTGCTGATGATGATTGTACATGTCGTGACGATCTTCGGAAGACAACACAGCGGCTACGATACCAAATTGTAACACCCTAACTAACATAGGCGTATTACGTGATTTTTAAACATGCTGTGCAGCTCGTTGCTAATCAACGAGGTTTATGGAAAAACGTGATTAATTAAAATTTTTGCTTTTTAATTAAACTTATAAAATAATGTTACAACAGACTCGGGATCCCGATTATAAAATCATTTACAAAAAAGATTTAACTGTTTAACTGATACACAAAAATAAAAGTCGCCTAGCGACCCGTTACAAAATCAGCCTCGCTGTCCCGATGATCGTACGCTCCAGGCCTAACCGCCCCGATATGTACAATCTTCACAAGCTCGCTCACGGTCCATCAGCTTTACCCTTGCCTTTACCTACACATAAATGTAGAACTGTGAGTCGACAGACTCAGTAAGAAAAGCATAATAATACTCATACATAATCCCGGTTATGATCGGACGCCCATACCACGATCACAACCCTAGCTGCAGTGTCCAACACGATGCGGAGTCCCGCGCTGCCGTGTCCAACACGGTACTAAGCCCTTCTTGCCATGTCTTACATGGTGCGAGTTACGAACGTTCATAGGGACGGTACTATTGACACGTAACAACACGATCGGTCGAGCCGGTCATACTCCGGCTTGGTCATGCTCTAGCTCGTACCGACGATGTTACTATATCCTCTGATCGGTCGAGCCGGTCATACTCCGTGCTGGTCATACACCGGCCTATGCGACGGGATACGTCAATAGTACGGAACCACCAACCAAGTGTCGGCCTTATCGGTCGAGCCGGTCATACTCCGTGCTGGTCATACTCCGGCTGTCACAGAGCGTGACGGGGGTTGGATGGTTCGAAGCCAACATACAACTAATGTAATCTAACAGGCTTCCTACATGCTCGCTAAACATGTAATCTACATATGCATCTTGTTATACTAATCTTACTCGGATTCGAATTCGGGTGTGCGGTCAACTTTGGAACTTTAGTGACGGCGGATTACAGGCTCCTAAACCATAAAAATCACAACACTATAAGTGACACGCTAAATCACTTCCCGGGGACTTAAACTAGGAACTAAAAGTTTCCCTATCGATAAAAAGCATGGCAATACCCGCTAAAACATAAAAACGAGGCAAACTAGGGTCCCTGAATTTTCCGCAACCGGTAGACCGGTTGCCCAACCGGAATTCCGGTTCTGGAAAATTCAGAACCCTCATCCGGAATTCCGGATGTACAACCGGAATTCCAGTTCCTCGCAGGCAGAAAACCCAAAATTTCATAACTTGCACAATTCAACCCCAAATTGAATCAAACCTTCCAGACCTGTTCTATACCTCCTCTAGAACAATTCTAAGGCACCAAAACCACCCAGAAATCACAGAAACGAAAAGTGCCATTAAAGCTCAAGCTTTGAGTTCTAAACTCAAACTTGAGCAAAACCACCTAGCATGCATTCAAACCAACTTAAATCCTCTTAAACTAGCATAATATAACCTCTGAAAAGAAATAAAAACATTAACAACAATACAGCAACAGTTTCACAACATTTTCTTCAAAAATTACATTTTTGAGCTAGAAAATCCAAACTTGAAACAAGGTAGTTTACATGCATTTCTAACAGCTTAATTACCCTCAATTAGACATGCTTTCATCACAGAAATTAACAATAAAACACAGCAGTAATAACAGCCACAAATTCATGCATGCAACCTAACATTTTACTTCAAAAATTTCAAGAAACATTATAGAAAGATGGAGAAAGCTTACTAGCAAATAGGGAACACTAAATCTGCTCAAAATGAGCTTGAATTACCAAGGAAAACTCCACCTCCTTGCTGCTCAAAGAGGGCCGAAAAGAGAGAGGCTTGAGAGAGTAAAGAGCTTTGAAAATTCTATTTTTTTTCTAAGTGTAATTTGTTGTAAAATGAGAAAAATGAGTAAAGGACACCTGTCATATAACCATTTCAGCCAAATAACTAATAATTAAACATTTATTTTCAAATAATAAATTCACTAAAAGACAAAATACTAATGGGGCAAAAAGACCATTTTGCCCCTCCACACTAAAATCACATAAAACACACTAAAGGGGTATTTTTGGGAAATTCTAAATTCCCGGCCATTCCCGACATTCCCAATGTCTAATACACCTTCCCATACTACTAACATGCTAAGTTGTGATTTCTACTGAGCCAAACACCGAGTTCCAAAATACCGGGCACCGGAAATGCAAAATATGAAAACTACTGAATGACATAGCAATGCATTTCTGAATTCCATAAATAACAGTATAATAAATTATTTAAATAGCTATAAATAATTTCATAATTAATCATGATTAACTGCTAATTTCCAAATTAAACTAAGCGGGCTTTACACTAACCTTAGGGGTTGTTTGGGACGCTCTCCCTTCGTAGAGAAAGAAAGTTTGGTCATTTTTCCTTCTAGGCAAGACTCGCAAACTGGCAGTTCTCCTAAGACGACATTTTTCAATGGACCGTCTTTGGTTAGCCTATGGAGTCTATCAAAGCCTATATGACCTAAACGTAAATGCCATAGATAAGTTTGATCATCATTATCAATCTCTTTTCTCTTAAGGCTTCTAGGTTTAGCTACATTGAAAAGTTCAGTATTTAGTGAGATTTGAGTAACAGGTCTTAAAATATAAAGCCCTTGTTCCATGTTTGCAACACATATATGAAATCCATTACGAGAAATTGAACAATTTGAACTCGAAAAATTCAATATATAAAATTGTCTGTAAACATGAAACACTAATCAAGTTTCTACTAAAATTGGGAATATATAAAACATTCTCTAAAAGTAAAAACTTCTTAGAATTAAACTTGATTCGGGCTGTTCCTCTTGCTTTAACTGATACCAACTCGCCATTTCCAACTTTAAGCTTTAACTCATCTGGGTGAAGATTCTCCCAAGTTTCAAGCAGCTGCAATGAAGAACATACATGGTTAGTAGATCCAGAATCAACAATCCAGGTGGATTTGTCGTTCTCTAAAACACATGATTCAAAGACAAAAGCATCACCTTCGTTTGAATTGTCTAGAGGCCTGGGACATTGTTCTTCTTTATGTCCCTTTCCATTACAATTCGTACATAGAACATGATGTCTGATAATTGTACTTGAAGAAGCAGCTTTGTTAGAGCCCTCATGCTTAATCATCTTCCTCTGATTAAAGTTTGCAATACCAGGAGGTCCCATTGCAATCAGATTCCGCTCATGGGCCCTCAACTCAGTCTTGAGTTTGTCCATGTCGGAGGAGTGAGGATTGTTCAATAAATAATATAGAACAAAACTATCATACTCCTGAGGAAGACTATTAAGTATGAGTCTTACCCATTGTTCCTTTGATAAATCAATTCCTAGTAGATTTGCCTTTTGGAATTTCAGATTCATCAACAATAGGTGCGAGTTAATGCAACTACCAGGATGCATTTTCACACTATTGAGTTCTTTTGCAAAGATACTAACTAGGAGTGGATCGGGATGAGGGTTATTCATATTGGCACTACAACATATCAATAAACAGAAGTAAGGTTTTGGTTCTATAAATTCATACACAGGTTCAGAAAACAAATAATCACATATGTTATAAAAATACTAAATCTAACATAGTTTATTTTCCAAGGTTTCCAACGAACTGATACAGTGTCCCGTTTAGGCGAGAGTCAAAGCATCATCCATTGAATAGAGTTGTCAATTCATCTAAAATGTCAAACATTCTAGCAACATTTTATTCGATCAAAATTGGAATTCAACGTTGTCCCGTTTAGGCGAGAGTCAAGGCAATTCTATCTTATGAGCTTCTACCATTGTTTCATACTCTTGTAAGTGTTATACAGTTGCCACCATTAGGGTGGTCATAAACCATATAAAAAACTTATAAGAATACTTATCGTTCGAGATTAAACGGCGCTAACTTGCTAATGAACGTTCCTCCATTAGGGAGGATTACTCACCAAAACAACAGCTATGTAAAACCAACAATGGAGATCGAATTTCTCTTGATTAAAGCTCATTATTTTAAAAAAAAATATGGATTTTGTTTAATCATTTATATTCCATATCTCAATAATGAAATATTACAAATTAAAGTAAAAACTTTAATTAAATTTCAAAAATGGAATAATTTTGAAAAATATCTTATTTAAGTTGTTTAAAAAAAATCTAAATACCCAACTTAAATATTCTTCAATCAATGACTTAATTAAATATTACCAATTAAGTAGTAACCACTTAATTTAGAAGATATTCCATTTTAAGTTCCCATATTTATAAAATATCAACTTAAAAAATATCTAAAGAATCTTAATAACCAATTCCTAAAATTCCTCAACTTAATTTATAATAGGAAATTCAAAAATATTCAAATCTAAGTTGATTTGATAGATTTAACTAAATCTCAACTTAAATAGGAATATTTAATGAAATTATAAAATTAAGATTCAGAAAGAATTTATATGGTTATAATTCCATATTTAATTAAACACAAGAAAAATACATATAGTTTTCCAGAATATAATTATTCAAACTATGTTTTTCTTAAATTAATTTCAAGGAAGAATGAAATTAATTATGTTGCTAATCAATTTTATTAGGTCAAACTAATATAATTAACCTAGCACAGTTATCCAAATCAGGCAAATGGGCCTTTACAATTGGGGTTGTTCATGTGAGGGGGGGCTGGGTCCAGTATGTCGTACCCACTTCTAAGGCTCCCAACTCTCACACAAGGCCCAAAAGAGAGGAATTTAACCTTAAAATGAACAACTGTTATTAATTGAATAGGCTCACTACTAAATGAGCCTAAATAAAATCTATCACGTATGATATTTTATTTAGCAACAACAACCTATATGTATCTATAACAGAAATTAAACGTATAGGCTCACACAGGCATACACATTTGGATGGATCCTATCATGTTACTAGGTCATACACAGATGAAAGAAGATTGTAAAAAATTACCTGTTACAAATTATTTACTTGATCTATCATCAATTGAACCATTGGTTAAAATTAGATCATTGGATCTATCAACAAGTTAACCAAGGCAATTTAAATCAAGCAATAATAGGTTTTAGAAAACTTACAAACAATCTAAAACACATACTCCTGCAACAAGGTTAGATTTGGATAGTTGGATGTAGGATTTATTTATTTTTGAACATATATTTCGAAAAATAAAATTTAAAAATTAAACCTACCATTTTGAAAAATTAGGTTTTGGGTAACCTAAATGTCATTTCAAAATAAATTGCTAACTTTCCTTTTAAATTTCATGTTATTTAATAAATTAAATAATAAAATAGAAAATGGTAAATACATACCCTTTTCTTGTTTTACAATTTAATTTAAGTAAAAATAACAAAATTTAAAAATAACAAAACTTGATTTTTCCTATTTTCAAAATCAAATTACACTAATATCTAAAATTAATTTATTTATGATAATTAGATTTGAAATTTGAAAAACAAAAATCAATATATAAAACTACACAAAAAATCGGAATTTAATTCCATGAAATAGCATGAAAAATCGAAAAAATTGAAAAATTGGATGAACTGTACGGATGGCATGCCAGGCATGCCCATCCGCGCGCGCCTCAGGGGTTACACGCCGAGGAATCACGGCGCCAGAAGGCTGCTTGCAGCCATTCTGCGCGCGTGATGAGGGTGCACATCATCCCGATTTTTTCAATTTTCGAAAATTCATAACTAATTCAAATTAAATCGAAATCGATTCTGTAAAAAAGTAAATTGCTTAGAATTTTCCAAACTATCCAATAAAAATAATTACGGAGACAGAAAAGTAACTATTTTTCCCAGAATTCACAAACAACAATCAAACATCAACATGACACACAAAGCAACATGATACCATCCAAAACACAAACAAATCGTTTTAAGTCCAAATTTCTTGCAAGCAAATCAATTACCATGGCTCTCATATCAGTTGTTGAAAATTAATTTACCAGGAACTTAGATCTACTCACAAGTATGTTGAATTAACAACCTAAATATGAACTTCTAAAACGATGGAAAATTAAACACATAAAAGTATCAGAAATCTTACATTGGGTGCAGCGGAATATATGTCTCCTCCCACTGAGATCTCTAACCCTCGATTCCTTTCTGTAGCAGAGTATAATCAAGATCTGAGCCCGATAGTCCTTCTTTGTTGTTTCTGAATTCTACACAGTCTTCCTCACTATGATTGAGGTATTACTTGATGTGTGTGGGCACTACTCTAAAACTTATAGATTTCGAAACAGTGAAGGAATAGAGAGAGAGAGGGTGGCGGCTCAGAGAGAATTTTCAGAGAGAAAATTCTGTCAAAATAATGTTATGAATGTGTTGTTGAAAACTGAAGCCTTTGCCTTCTATTTATAGAAGACCACCAAGGGCTATGATTGAATTAATTGACATTTAAAATTGAAAAAATCAAAGAGAAAAGGAAGCTTAAGTGGTCGGCCTAGGCATTGTGGAAATAAGGCTTGCCACTTTTCCGACTTTCCTTTTCCTACATTGATAGTTTCCTGTTTTGTCAAAAACTGCCAATTCCTTTGTTCAACCACATAAATGTCAAATCTAATTATTTAATAATTAAAATTAATTATCAAATAATATATTGTCATTTATTTTATTAATAATAAAACTAATTAAAGTTTCCTAATTAATAAATATGCCCTTCAAAATCTCTATTTACTGTTTTGCCCTTAATAAGTGATAAATTCTCAAATAGACACAGTCTATCTTGAGAATTATAATTGATTAATTAAAATCAATTAAATGAGTCTTACAAGTAATATTATCTCAACTAGTGGGGGGACCATAAGTCTATATATCCGAGCTTCCAATAAGCAAATCTAGAATTTACCACTTAAATTCACTGACTTATTAATTCTTCGTTGAATCCACACGTAGAACTCAGAATTGCACTCTCAGTATATAGAATGCTCCATATGTTCCACCATATAGACACATCATTAGTTATCCATTTTTATAATCCTAATGTGATCAATGATCCTCTATATGGATGATTTACACTGTAAAGGGACTAAATTACCGTAACACCCTACAATGTATTTTATCCTTAAAACACTTAACCCTGTATAAATGATATTTCAACTAAGTGAAATGAGTACTCAATCATTTATCTCGTTTGGTTAAGCTCGAAGGAAATCACCCTTTGCTTACTATTCGTCAGATAGAAGCTATATATTCCATATTTATGTTAGCGCTCCCACTCAATCGTACTACCGTGTTCCCAAAATGTATGTATTGCCCTGACCAAAAATTAGGCTTAACTAACAAATAAAAGAACACGAATAACACTCTTGAGATTGAGCCTAACCATATCAGGATTTCGATCATGTGATCTAGGATCAACTTATGATATTGAATTGAATAGATATTTACGGTAAGTTTCATAAATCTATTTCAAAGTTCAATATCGGTCCATTCCAATGCATACTCCATGCATCCAACCTGAGCTTTACTTTAACCTATGTTCTGGAAAGAAGATAACATTTCTCCAAATGCAAGTAAACTCTGTTGTAGATTGTCATATCAGTAAAACCCAGTGTTCTGATAAATCTAGGAATACTTTATTCACATAGTCATGTTTACTTTCCACTGTGTTGACAACACAATAAACATGATCAATTATGTGAAAGGGGTTTGGATGAATTTATAAATCAAATAGACAAACAATTGATTAAGTGAACCAAAACATACACAAATGAATGAAAAATACCTCTGTTACTTTATTGATATTCAATAATCTGGATTACATTGAAATAGAGTTTTATTTAGGGCATAAAACCCAACATATCTTTATTCATTTATTGATCGAAAATGTACTTGTTACCGTAGTAACTTACATCAGAGCTAGTGATCTAATATGATCTTTTAGCTTAACATGACATAAAAAAAATAAGAAACTGTACTTTAAATTGGTCTACCCGACCTGAGTACTTTGTTTCTGAAGCCTTTGCGCGTAGTCCGCCCAATAGTACTTTAATGTGGTCTACCCGACCTGAGTACTTTGAAGTGGTCTATCCGACCTGAGTACTTTGAAGTGGTCTACCCGACCTGAGTACTTTATTGGTAGTATTTCCTTTTATGTTCTCCATTCCAGTACCGTGGTACTAGAATGAGTTTCATTTTTTCGTCATACTTTCCCAATTTGTATGCTCCGGAGTCGAGAACTTCGACCACCTGGTATGGTCCTTCCTAGTTAGGTCCTAGTACACCTGACGTGCTATCTTTGGTGTTTAGGAATACCCTTCTTAGGACCATATCTCCCACGAATAATTTCTGAGCTTTCACTTGTTTGTTGAAATATCGAGCTACTTTTTGTTGATGAGCTAACGACTTTAAGTTTGCAGTTGCTCGTTTATCTTCGATTTCATCAAGTGATTCTGCAAGGAGTATGTGATTGGTACCTTGATCGTACGTCAATCTTCTGTGGGACGGTGGCTCAAGTTTGACGGGCAGCATAGCTTCATAACCATACGCCATTGCAAATGGTGTCTGACCGGTTGCTGTTTTATCTGTTGTAAGGTATGACCATAGAACTTCGGGGAGTTCTTCTGGCCAATTTCCTTTGGCATCTTCAAGTTTCTTCTTTAGTGTATCCTTCAAGGTTTTTTTGACTGCTTCAACTTGACCGCTTGCTTGAGGATGTGCCACTGCGGAGAAACTTTTGATGATACCATGGTGCGCACAGAAATTAGTGAAAGATTGACTGTCGAACTGTTTGTCGTTGTCCGAAACTATTTTGTACGGTAGTCCGAACTGGCATGTGATGTTCTTAACTATAAAGTCTTGAACCTTCTTTGATGTGATAGTTGCGAGTGGTTCGGCTTCAGTCCACTTAGTAAAGTAGTCGACCGCTACCACTGCGTACTGCACTCCGCCTTTACCTTTAGGTAACTGTCCGACTAGGTCAATTCTTCAAATGGCAAAGGGCCACGGACTTTGCATTTGTGTCAGCTCGTTGGGCGGAGCTCCTCATATCTTTGAAAATCTCTAGCATTTGTCGCACTTCTTGACATAAGCTTTCGATTCTTCAATCATCGTCGCCCAGAAGTAGCCTTGCCTTAGGATTTTCTTTGATAAGCTCTGTCAAGCTGCATGATTTCCACAAAATCCGTCGTGAACTTCATATAGAAGTCGTCCAGCTTCATTTGGTGTGACGCATCTGAGTATTGGCATTGAGAATCCTCTTCTGTACATGATCCCTTCTACTATGATGTACCGTGCTGGCTTTCTTCTCATTTTTTGAGCTTCATTTCGGTTATCTGGGAGTTCCCCAGAGTTGAGATAGGCTGCTATTGGCGTCATCCAGTTTGGAGATGTGTCGATCATTTTGATTTCTTCCGTGCTAGTGATGCTAGGCTCTTCAAGAAACTGGATCAGGACTAGGTTTGCCTTGTCACTTATATTGCTGCTCGCCAATCGGGCTAACGCATCTGCCGTCGTATTTTTTTCTGTTGGAATTTGTCTGAGGCTGTAGCTTTTGAATTGTGCGAGCAGATCATGTATTTTGCTCAGATATGCTACATTTTTTCTTCTCGAGCCACGTATTTGCCAAATACATGATTTACCACTAATTGTGAATCACTGCAGATCTCAATGCGCTCGGCCTTCATCTCCTTCGCTATTTTAAGTCAAGTGATTAGGGCTTCGTATTCGGCCTCGTTGTTAGAGGCTTTGAATCCGAATTTGACCGCTGCATGCAGGTGTTGGCCCCCAGGTGTGACAAGGGCAATTCCTGCGTCGAATAATTGATCTGTTGCCGACCCATCCACATGTAGCTTCCAGCTCGGTTTGCTTTCAGTATTACTCGGTTGTGGTATTGACTCGAGATCGCTTTCTGGTATGCTTTCAATTTTGCCTGTGCATTCCACCACAAAGTCGGCCAAGGCTTGGCCTTTGATAGCTGTTCGGGGTTGGAAGTTGATTTCATACTGACCCAATTCTACCGCCCACTTGAGTAACCGTCCAGAGGCATCTGGCTTTTGTAGTATTTGTAGTAGTGGTTGGTCGGTGTACACCCGAACAGGATGAGCTTGAAAGTAAGGTCTCAGCTTTCTTGTTGCTAGAATGAGCCAGTAGGCGAGATTTTCTATCAACGGATATCGGCCTTCGGCCTCGACGAGTCTTTTACTGATGTAATAGACTGGATGTTGCACGCCGTCTTCTTTTCTGATCAGTACGGCACTCACGGCATGCTCCGTTACTGCTAGGTATATTGCCAGTTCCTCACCGTCAAGAGGTTTAGAAAGGATGGGAGGTTTTGCGAGCTGTGCTTTTAGACCTTGAAAAGCTCTTTCACATTCTTCCGTCCATTCGAAATTTTTGTTTCCTCGCAAGATGTTGAAGAATGGAACACATTTATCCGATGATTTTGACACGAATGTGCTAAGTGCGGCGATTAGACCAGTTAGGCTTTGCACCTCTTTGGTTTTTGTTGGCGAGTTCATATCCAGGAGGGCTTGGATTTTTTCAGGATTGGCTTCAAATCCTCGAGCATTGACGATGAAGCCTAGAAAATTTCCTGAGCTGAATCCAAAGGAGCATTTTAAGGGATTTAGTTTCATGTTGTATTTCCAGAGGACTTTGAAACATTCATCAAGGTTGTCTATGTGCCCCCAGCCTTTTTGGATTTGACGAGCATATCATCCACGTACACTTCCATATTTCTGTCGATCTGGTCTTTAAACATCTTGTTGACCAATCTTTGGTATGTAGCTCCGACGTTTTTAAGACAAAACGGCATGACTTTGTAGCAGTAGAGACCCATATCTGTCCAGAAACTTGTATGTTCTTGTTCTGGTGGATGCATTTTGATTTGATTGTAGCCCGAATAAGCATCCATGAAGCTTAATATTTCGTGCCCGGCTGTTGCATCGACGAGCTGATCGATTCTTGGAAGTGGGAAAAAGTCTTTAGGGCATGCTTTGTTGAGGTCTGTGAAGTCAATACAGACTCACCATTTCTTGTTCGGCTTAGGCACGAGTACGAGGTTCGCGACCCAAGCCGGGTGAAAGGCTTCAATGATGAAGTTTTTGTTGTGCAAATTTTCAACTTTATCTTTCAGGGCTACTGCTCATTCTTTATCCAGCAATCTTCGTTTCTGCTGAACTGGCTGGATGTTAGGATCGATATTCAGGACGTGCGAAATAATAGAAGGATCAATTCCGACCATATCCGCATGTGACCAGGCAAATACATCTAGGTTTGCTCTCAGAAATTTTATCAATTTTGATTTTACTTCGAGCAACAAACCCTTTTCAATTTTTAGCTTTCTTGTCGGGATAGCTGGATCGATCTCGATCTCTTCTAATTCTTCTACAGGTCCAACATTGCTGCTTGGGTCCCCAAGTCGAGGATCCACATCTTCATCCTCGCCTTGGGAAGTTTCCTACTTGGGAATGTTTATGCCCTTGTCTGGGCTCTGGCTGGAGGATATTTCCTTCTTCGCCTTGGCCACTGCAAGGTTGTAACATTCCCGAGCAGATTGCTAATTGCCTTTAAGACACCCTACCCCATTTTTGGTTGGGAACTTCAGGCACGAGTTTAATATTGATGTGACAGCTTTTAAGTCATACGAGGCTTATCGGCCTAGCATTACGTTAAATGTTGAAGGAACATCCAATATCAGGAATTGTGCCATAATAGTTATGCTTGTCAAAGCTTGTCCCAGAGGTGCAACTCCTTGACCGGAGAAACCATAGACAGGCTGAAGGCATGGAGTTAAATCCTTGAGCTGGAGCCCCATCTTCTCTTAAGCAGTCTTGAACAAAATGTTTGAAGAAGCCCCATTATCGATCGTGGTTCTGGCCACCGTTTTGTTTGCTATCTGGACTTCCACGACCAGCGGGTCGTTGTGCAGAAATCTTATTTGGACAGCGTCTTCGTCGTTGAAAGTAATGGTTGGCTCTCATGCGCGTGGAACTTTGGGCTTCCTCTCTTCCACGGCAAGGATGAATTCTTCTTGCTCGTACTGAGCTATTTGGGCATATCTCTCTCGAGCTTTGCCCGTGTCTCCAGCGATGTGCGAGCCTCCAATAATGACTTGCAAGTGTCCATCTATTGGCGGAGGCATCAGATCCTGGTTGTTCTGACCTTGGTTGGCCTTGACATACTTCTGTAAGTGTGGGTTTTTTTTCTTGATCAGAAGTTCTATTTCCCGCTTCAAGTTGTAACATTCGTTGGTGTCGTGGTCGTAGTCTCCGTGGACCCGACAAAATTTTGTCATGTCCCTTTTGCTGGCATCTTTCTTCATGGGCCCGGGCTTCTTGTACGGAATTAACGACTGAGTTGCTATGTACACACTCTCTATATCTTCAGTTATGATAGTGAATGCACTGTGTTTGGCCTGATGACGGGGAGTCTGTCCGGGCTTTTCGGTGAGCTTTCCCTTCTTCCCGTTTCCTTGCTTGTGGTTGTTGTCTGAACGCTTGCCACTTGAACTGCTAGAATAATGGGAAGTTGGGCGGACGTTCCAGTGGAAGGAACCTTTGTTTTGCTCGGCTTTTGCTCACCTTCTGCTCGCTGATTGGCTTCCTCGAGGTTTATGAAACCTTCGACCCGGTCAAGGAAATCACTCATTGAGTCGACCGGTCCATTTTTCCTTGTATCCTTCCACAGTTCGCCAAGGACTTCAATGCCCCCAGTATCGCGGATAACTTTCCATCCTCGGTTACTTGCGACACCTTGGTCGCTTCCGTCATGAATCTGCTGATGTATGCACAGAGTGGCTCGCCTGGTCAATGTTTTACTTCGACCAAATCTCCCAGATGCAATGGGAGCTAGCGTGAGGTAGAGAATGGTGCATGGAATTCTGAAGAGAAGGTTTTCCATGAACTAAACTTTCCAGGAGCCAACTTCAAATACGATTGTTGTGCTGCTTTCGACAGAGTGGCGGGGAAGATTCTACTACATACAACCCCTCGCACTCCTTGTAAATCCATTTGCATCTCAAAATACTTGAGATGGGAGAGAGGATCTTCTCTCCCAGTGTACATCTTCCACGTTGGCATCTTGAACTTGTGGGGTAGTGGCAGGAGATTGATCTCTGGTGAGAAGGGAGTTCCGCGTGCACGGTCTAACTCAAGATCATTGTTACGCTGTTCAGCCATGCCATGAAACATATTCTTCAGTTCGTCGAGCTGGGCCTGTACGGCTGGGCTGACTTGATTGGCGTTTTAGTCAGGTTGGATTACGTCGGCGTCTTTCTGAGCAGGGATTTGAGTATGGGCTCCGGGCTGCACGATCGTTGTAGTATTCTGCTCGTCTCTTCCCCTTCTTCTGTTTAGATTGTCCCTTAGGTCATGGGTTGTTCCCAGCCTATCGAACACAGAAGAACCTGGCTGCCTTAGCGATTGGTTCGCTTTGTTGACAGGCAGAATGGCTCCATTATTCTGTGGGGATCCCTCGGGCATGGCTCCTCCTAATAAATTCCCGGACAAGGTCTGCCCGCCTACCTCTTGGCCCACGAGTGGAACTCGTGACCGGGGATTGGACGGATGACCGTTGGTTGTCTAGGAGGCATTCATCGTCGAGTCATCCTCCGTTTCTCCCAGGGGAATGACGCTCGGCGTTTGTTAGCCTAGAGTGTGATAGGCTCTTCGTATCAGCACAGTAGCTTGCTGACTACGATCTTCGATTTCTGCATGGTGAGCCCTTAATGCCTCCATCTCTTTGTCCCTCCATTCGACAAACATACGCCTCTGTTCGTCAAAGGCGAGGTTTACTGCAGCATGTAGTTCCTCCTGATCATGATGTAGAGTATTGCTGTAACCCTGCATGAGTCAGAGCGCAGCGCGGAGATTTTGTAATTCGGTTGCGTCTCCGATGGTCGTTTGGGCGTTGATGCCTGGTGGAATAGTCGTGTTATGAACGCCTTGGCTGTGTGCGGAACCGTTATTCCCAGTCTCTTGCACACCAGGCGCAGTTTCAGTAACAGGAGTTGTCCCACCATTCACCACGCTTCCCGTATGTCCAAGATTGACAGCGGGTGGAATCCTTGAACTCCCTGGGTCTTGCAATGTCGGATCCAGCGTTTGTGAGCTTGCTGGGTCAGACAGGCCTCTACGAGTTTGTACCATCGTGTCGAATATTGAAGAGAGCGATCTGTGATTCTGCTCTCAATGAAAGCACCAAAATGTTTACTTCGCTTTTAGCCAACGACAATGAGTCTTCTTTATAAGCGATAAACGATATGTCGTAATGAGAATATATAATAAAGAAAGAACAAGACATAGAAATTTTATAGAGGTTCAGCCCCGAGAAGTTCGGTAATAGCCTAATCCTCGTTATTTGTATTGACTTAAGAACAAGGAAGAAGTTTCTTTTTCTTATAGCTCTTACAATAGTATCTCTGAATATATAATTCTTAGATAGCCTTAGGTTACTGCGTTTCGGCTTATAATTTTTCAGTCCCTTTGCCCAGTGAACATTCCTCACTATTTATAGGGCTGGAAACTTGAGGAGGAAGAGTTTCCTCTCTCGTTACAATGCGCATAAACAGAAAGATCGTGTGATCAATGCTGAATGCAAGGATCGTGGGATTGATGCTGAGTACACCGATAATGGGATCGTGTGTGTGCCACATCCACGTAAGTTGATATCTGAGTTGTAGGGATTGCGCTGGTGATTCATGATGTGTTAAGCTGAATTCGCTAAGTGTTGATCATTCGACAAGGCTCGTTGAGTATTCCATTCTAGATGTGCCAGCAAGGAATCCTGCTCGGCATATCGTTCCGAACAGATGCTCGAAGTGGAGT
Source organism: Cannabis sativa (assembly GCF_029168945.1). Classification (NCBI taxonomy): domain Eukaryota; kingdom Viridiplantae; phylum Streptophyta; class Magnoliopsida; order Rosales; family Cannabaceae; genus Cannabis; species Cannabis sativa. The sequence continues at coordinate 41,104,205 of NC_083605.1, read as the reverse complement.
CCACGTGTCACCATTCTCGTGATGCCACGTCAAAGTGTCAATTTTGGGATAACACACTTTTTTTATATATATATATATATACAATTTTCTTTCTATACTAAATACAATAAATTTATATATTGTCTTAGAGTTCATGAGGGGGCGTGAGAGAGAGAGAGGAGCCTTGGCCATGTGAGACTTAGAGTTCTGGCCTTTTTCATCTTACCTAATTTCATTTATATAATGTAAGGTTACAAAATATCATAATTCAAATAGATAAATATCCCTCTAAAATAGAAAAAATAAATCTTTATATCTTTTATTTAAATTACAAAAAAAAAAAAGTAATATCTCTAGAGAATAGGCAGATACTAGTTTGAGGAAGAACTATCTTCATGGGCAGTTATGGTTGTTTTGTAACTAAAATTTAGCTTGCGACCTCACCATTAATCCAGTCTCTCTTCGAGGCTATCTGCACGTGCTAGCCAGCCAACCCTATTTTTAAGGCCTAGCCAGCACATAAGACTTCATTGGTCGGCCAGGGTTCCCTAGCTCATGACCATTTTTTCCTTGCTAGATCTTGCTTGATTTCCTAAGAAATCGTGACAATTGACATGCCGTGCAAGGGGACATTGTCTGGTTATTGACAAATTGTATTCAACGTGGTTTTAGTTTTTTCTATGTGGACATGCCACATCAGGTGAGCAAAAATTAGGATAATAATGCCTTACTAAATTAAATTTAATATTATCTTAATTCAATAAATATCATAAATCATATTTTTGACTTTGCTATCCGCATTTTCAACATTGGACACGTGGACTCAAGATCAACATTCAAGACCCATTAGTGGAACCCTCATTAACGAAAAATGGGCCAGGCCCATCTAGGTGTTACCTTCTAGGAACATATTCTGGTTTTGCCCTCGCAAAGTCTTCCGCCTTTACTTAACTGAGCCCAAAAGACATGTTCGGTACCACGAGACCAGAGAGGCAAGGCATCACATTCCCAAAAGACCCTTCCGGTTTCCCTTTATATGCCTGAACATAAATAAGAAAACTCCACTTGTCAAATCGCAACATGCATCGAATCAAGATTAAAGGGAAAACTTCCTATAACAAAGATTATGCAATTAAATCAGATTAATTGCCCACAATTTATGCATGCGATGTTGACAAATTCAATTCCAATCTGATCTGCCTAGTCAACAGATCGTCTTCTCCATGGGCTGAATCTCATGAGAAAGCCCACGAATATTCTTTACTGTAAACTCCCCAGTAGTGGGAACAGGGAAATCTAATGTAATACTCAAACTATTATAAATACCCCATTAATCTCATGGATTAAGGGTTGAACTTTCTAACCTATTTTGCTAAGGCAAATTTAAGAACATACATTCTGTGTATTTTCTTTAGGCATTTACAACCATAAGCTTATTGAATAAGATTCACTTGTGGACTAAGGCTAGTTAACGCCCCAACCATGTTAAAAATTGTTTGTCTCACTTCATACTTTCTTTATTTATTATTTATTCTTTAGTTTATATTATTTTTAATCTGTTATTGAAAATCTCGGTAAACATTTATTGGATTATATTTTACCAGGACCTAGATTTACTAACAAGTATATTTTTAGCATCCTAAATATGAATATCTAGAACAATGAAACTTAAACACATAAGTGTATGAGAAATCTTACATTGATTGAATCGGAATTAAATGACTCCTTCCACTTAGATCTCTAACCCTTGTTTCTTTCTGTCTCTTTTTCATTATGAGCCTTATTACATCTGTCCCTCTCGTTTCTCTATCTATATATTTCTCTCTCTCTCTTGTTGGCTGGTTGAATGGTTATAGTAAGGCTGGTTATGAAAATTCTCATGTTATATTGTTTATGACTAGATTTGCTATGAGATTTGAGGGCTTCCATTTGGCTGTTTATATACACTCATTGTAGTATTCAAGTTTGTTTTCCAATTCATTATATAATTCTCTTTTAATTGTCTCACTTTATAACTTGATTAATTTGCCTCGTATATTAGAAAATAGAAGATGATACTATAAGGATATATATATATCAATGATGGCAGTGAATAATATTTTTATTTTAAATATGTGCATTACTTTTTCATAAGCATTTACTCTATTCATACTCATGTGTCATATGGTGCTTTAGGTTGGTCTTTGATGCTCAAGTCACCATTTATCAAAACTTTTGGTATGTAATTATGTAAAAAAAGTCTTTCCCTCACAATTGTTCTTATTTAGTATTCATCTAATTTCAAAATTGTATTTTGTTTGGGACTTGATTGTGTTAAGACAAAAAAAAAATATTTCTTGGACTTTGATGTTTGTCTAGAAATTTATGTCTTGGTAAAAATAAGTTACTTAAGATTACTATTATTATTTGGCCAAAATGGTGTATAGCTCAAATACTAGTTTTGCTAAACTTTGACTATTATATTAATTTGTATGTATGTATATCAGTAATATACTAGTTTTGTTGCAAGTTCCATGTCGATAAAATGTCTTCTGCCCATGTTTATTTTCGACTGCATAAAGGGCAAACCATTGATGATATAAGTGAAGGATTACTAGAATACTTTGGTCAGCTTGTCAAAACAAATTCCATACAAGGTAAAATCTTGGCTTGTTTTTCTTTCTTGTAATTTGATTAATGAATGCTTGTTTAAAGTTTTTTTCCCTTTTGAAATTATAATAGAATTAATTGTCTTGTTCAATAAAAAATCCATCTATTCTGATTTGAGTTTCCTTTGCACGTAACAAAGTGAACAATCTTGAGGTTGTTTCACCCCATGGTCCAATTTGAAGAAAACACCATCCATGGATGTTGGCCAAGTTGGTTTCTACAATTCGAAGATGGTGAGCTATATGTTAGAGGGTGTTCCTTTTATGTTTGTTGGTTTTCTTGCAAATGTGAAGTGATATATTTAAACCATTGTGAGTTCTCTTGTAGCTAATAATAAAAATTCTTAAGTATATTAAAGGATGGATGTGATATTGTATTTATTTGGTTTCAGATTTTTTTTATTTTTTAAATGTTTTTGCTTCAGTTTATAACCAAAGCAAAAAAAAAAACGATTAGCGTCGGTGCACTGATTTTTTGCTTCGGTTATGAACTGAAGGAAAAATATTTTTTTTTCAATTAGCGTCGGTTCATAACTGATGCAAAAAAACAGTATGTGCGTCTACGGTTATAATGTCGGTTGGACCAACTGAAGCAAATACTTTATATGTCACTTAAAAACTGAAGCAAAAAACTCTTTTTGTAGTAGTGATAGCTTGAGATTTAGGCAAAGTTCGGGAGAGGTATGCCCGAATAGCACATCACGAGCAAGAAGAAGTTATCCTGGCCGTAGAAGAAAGGAAGCCCAAAATCCCATGGGCAGGAGGGCCTACCATAACTTTCAACGACGAAGATGTTGTCAAAATTAGGTTTCTGCACAATGACCCGTTGGCCGTGGAGGTACAGATAGCAAACAAGATGGTGGCCAGAAAAATGATTGATAATGGAGCCTCTTCCAATATCTTGTTCAAAACTGCTTATGAAAAGATAGAACTCCAGGTCAAGGATTTAGCCCCATGTCTCTTTCCTGTCTATGTGTAACGCCCTAATGCTAAGGCACGCTACAGTGCTTTTTTTTTTCAATAACAGTGCAATCTTTGGTAATCAAAGAATTTTTCTCGAAAATCGTGTCAAATTAAAACTTTTATATTGATTAATAAACTTTATAATATAATAAAATATTTACAAGTGCCGGGATCCCGTTTTCAAACTTTTAAAAGTTAACATTCCTAAAATACACGCATTACACGTCGCACAGCGACTACCAAAATACATTTCCCAGATGTCCCGAGACCGAACACTGCAGGTCGCGCTGCTTTGACATCTACAATCTCATCCGAGCTCAGGTTCACTACTGTTCAGCTTTCGCCTTTCCTTTAACTACACATGGAAGCAGAACTGTGAGTCGACAGACTTAGTAAGAAATGCATATAACATATCATATAATTTTCGACCTGTAATTAGCTGCCCATACACCTATTACAAAGCTTAACAGATGAACATAAACGTTCAATACTAGGGTACAACAACTATACCACATACACAACGTACCTCACTGTACGAGTGTTGGTAGGGTTTATTTCGTACCCTGAGTACCACTGAGTGATATACCACACACCTTAGCACTTTCTCGTACTCGTGTTGGTATCACTGTATTGTACTCACAAACAACACTCACTATACCAATGCACTCTGTATCATAACCATACAAGTGTTGGTAGTGCAAATAACAATCTAAGCATGCATATACACACACATATACATACATTCAGATAATCATATCACACATTATATTCAGTTCTTACCTTCTTTCCGAATTCAAGTGTGCTGGCCGACCTGAACTGAAATCTCGTGCTAGATGGATGCCCTAATCACATTTTGAAACCGGGTAAGTTACATGATTAAAACCCTAATCCCGGGAAACCCAAAACCAAAACCCTAGGTTCTGTTATACTCTCAATGGGTTATTCTAACTCTGGAAATGGGAAGACACCCAACCGAGGCACCGCAAAGACGAAAATTGAGAAAATGAAAGGCCTGGGGAACCCTGCCAAAACCGGCTAGCCGGTTTTTGTGGCACTGCAAACCGGCTAGCCGATTTGCACCAGGTTTCCCAAAGTCTTTCATTTGTTGCTCAATTCTCCACCAAATGCAATGAAACCTTCCAGAGTACCTAATAAGGGCATACACAATAAATTCCAGCCAGTATTTCACAGAACAAACCAATAAAACTGAAGTTGCCATTAAAGCTCAAAGCTTGAGTTTCAAAACTCAAGCTTGCTTAAAACTAACTCCATGCACCAAAATCAACTACCAGAACCTCTAATCAACAATATATTGAGCATAAAAATTGAGCCCTAAACATTTCTAAACCTAACAGCCCCCAAAATCAAGAATCCCATAATCAAACTAAGGAAAAAGCTTAAAAACATGAAACTAATGGTCTAGGGTTTACCTCCACTTGAACCTTGCTTGAATCCTTAGCTGAAAACTCCAAAGTTGAGCAGCAAACCCCCTTGTTCTTGCTGGTTTCGAAGAGAGAAAGAAGGAAGGAGAGAGTTTTTCTTCTTTTTTGGTATTTTCTCTTAAGTTTTACAAAATGAGATATAGCAAATTAGGGAAAATCAATTTCCCTTGGCTGAAGTAATTGGCCACGTGCCACACACCTAGGCAACCACCCAACCCCTATTTAAAATTACTAATTTGCCCTTTAGGTTATAACTTAGGTGTTTCTAAAGCTAGGGGTAAAATGGTCAAATTCCATAACCCCGCTCAAACCCGATATTTTAATTTCTCTAAAATATTTCCCACTAAGAAATAAGGTTCCAAACTTACCCATGTGATCAAACTAGCCATCCATCGCATTTTCCGTTGTCCCCAAGCAAAAATTACAAAAATAACATATTTCACATATAAGCTAAATAATACCCCTAGAGTTTAATAAAATCTCCGGAATTGAGAAATTATAACTCTAATATTTATTTCTAAATATTGGGGTCCACAATTAAATAAATTTATAAATAATAATAAAATAATAAAAATTAAGTGCTAATTGCCTCTACTAATCCAAATTACTAAAGCGGTCATTACAATTATCCCCCCGTTAAAAGGATTTCATCCTCGAAATCTAACCTGAATAGCTCTGGATGTTGAGTCCCCTGTTGGGTTTTATGCCCTAAATAAAACTCATCTCATATAATCAGATTTACTTATTAAAAAAGATTAGAAATAACATTTTATGTTGCATGGTTCACATGATTTATTTCATGATTATATGTGTATATAGTGTATGAATTCTTTTTAAGTCCAGAACATATGAGTTGGTTAAAGATTATAGTGTTGTCAGCACAGTGGAATATAATCTTTATTATATGTTCAAAAGTTTATTCCCTGATTTGTCAGAACACTGGATTTAGACTGACATGGTATAATCAGCGATAGGTATTCTTATACCTTGGAAAAGTGTTATGTCCTTTCCAGGACATTGGCAAAGTTTACCAGTATCGGATGTATGGAGTATACATCGGAAGGGACCGATATTGAACTTTGATTAGATATGTTAAAATTTACTGTAAATATATATTCAATTCAATATCACTAAGTTGATCCTAGATCACATGATCGAAATCCTGATATGGTTAGGCTCAATCTCAAGAAGTGTTATTCTTGTTCTTTGATTTGTTAGTTAAGCCTAATTTTTGGTCAGGGCAATACATACATTTTGGGAACACAGTAGTGCAATTGAGTGGGAGCGCTAACATAAATATGGAATCTTTAGCTTCTATCTGGCAAATAGAAGTAAAGGATGATTTCCTTCAAGCTTAACCAAACGAAGATAAATGGTGGAGATCTCATTTCACTTAGGTGAAATATCATTTATACAGGGTTAAGTGTTTTAAGGATAAAATGCATTGAAGGTGTAGCGGTAACAGTGGTGCCTTTTCAATGTAGATCATCTATATAGAGGATCATTGATCACATTAGAGTTATAACAATGGATAACTAATGACGTGTCTATATCATTGAAGATATAGAGCGTTCTATATGACTGAGAGTGCAATTCCAAGTTCTAAGTGTGGATTCAATGAGGAATTAATAAGTTAGGGAATTTACTTGGTAAATTCGGTTCGACTTATTGGAAGCTCGGTCATATAGACCCATGGTCCCCGTACTAGTTGAGACCATACTGCTTGTAAGACTCAGTTAATTGATATTAATTAATCAATTATAATTCTAAAAGTTAGACTATGTCTACTTTATGAATTCTCACAGTTTAAGGATGAAATTGTAAATAAAAGGGTTTCTAGGTTTAATTATTTATTGAGAGACTTTGTATGTCTAATTAATAATTATTTTAAATGAAAATATTATTTAATAATCTATTTTAGTTATTAAATGTAACACCCTAACTACCTTAGGCGTATTACGTGATTTTTAAACGTACTGTGCAGCTCGTTGCTAATCAACGAGGTTTATGGAAAAACGTGATTAATTAAAATTTTGCTTTTTCATTAAACTTATAAACCATTTTGCAAAAAGTCTCGGGATCCCGATTTATAAAAATATTTACAAACGTTTTAACTATTCAACTTTTACATCAAAATAAAGTCGTCTAACGACAGTTACAAAATCTCAGCCCTGCTGTCCCGAGGATCGTACGCTCCAGGCCTAACCGCCCCGACATGTACAATCTCATAAGCTCGCTCACGGTCCATCAGCTATAGCCTTGCTTTTACCTACACATGAACATAAACTGTGAGTCGACAGACTCAGTAAGAAAAGCATAATAATACTCATACATAAAACTAACTGCCGTGTCCAACACGATACTGAGTCCGCTCTTGCCATGTCCAACATGGTGCGGAGCCCTTCTTGCCATGTCCAACATGGTGCGAGTTACGAACGTTCATAGGGACGGTACTATTGACACGTAACAACCTGATCGGTCGAACCGGTCATACTCGGCTGCTGGTCATACTCCGGCTGTCACCAGAGCGTGTTACTATATCCTCTGATCGGTCGAGCCGGTCATACTCGGCTGCTGGTCATACTCCGGGCTGTCACAGACGGGATACGTCAATAGCACGGAACCACCAACCAAGTGTCGGCTGATCGGTCAAGCCGGTCATACTCATTCTTGGTCATACTCCAGCCTGTACCGACGTGACAGGGTTGGATGGTTCGAAGCCAACATACAACTAATGTAATCTAACAGGCTTCCTACATGCTCACTAAACATGTAATCTACATATGCATACTGTTATACTAATCTTACGGATTAGATTTCGGGTGTCTTGGTCAACTTGGCCCAGGCGAAGCGAACGGCGGATTGCGGCTCCTAAACCATAAAAATCACAACGCTATAAGTGACACGCTAAATCACTTCCCGGGGACTAAAACTTGAAACTAAAAGTTTCCCTATCGATAAAAAGCATGGCAATACCCCTAAAAACCCAAAAACGAGGAAAACTAGGGTTCTGAAAAATCCCCCAACCGGCAGACCGGTTGCCCAACCGGAATTCCTGTTCTGGGAAATTCTGAACCCCCATCCGGAATTCCGGATGCTCAACCGGAATTCCGGTTCCTCGCAGGCAGCAACCAAAAATCACATATCTTGACCAATTTAAACCCAATTGGACCCAAACTTTCCAGACCTGTTCTATATGCCCCAAATAACAATTCCAAGGCATCAAACCTACCCAGAAACTACATACACAAATTTTGCCATTGGAGCTCAAGCTTTGAGTTCCAAACTCAAGCTTGAGCAAACCACCTAAACAAGCAATCAAACTAGCTTAATTCAACATAACTAAGCATAAAATAACCTCTGTAAACTAACAAGAACAACGACGGCAACAGAACATAATCACAACATTTTCCTTCCAAAATTCATACTTTTTCACATAAAAACTACAAGCTTAACAATCTAACCTACATGCTTTCAACATAGCTTAATTCCTATCAATTTAACATGCTTTGAACCACATAAAATAATCACAAAACACAGCAGCCAACAACATCCAAAATCACATGCATTTACTCATCTTTTATCAAAAATTCCAAGAAAACATAGAAGGATAAGTTCAAGGATCTTACCTACAATTGAATTACACTTAGATGAGAAGAAAATCACAAGAATTGAAGAGAAAAATCTCTGCCCTAGCAGCCAACACCAAGCCGAAATGGAGAGAAGGAAAAGAGAGCTTGAGTTTTTTCTATTTTTCTTAAATTTGACTAAGTGTAAAAATGTTTGAGAAAAAGGAATTTAAATCACATTATTCATTTATTTCAGCCAACATTTAACTCCAAATAAACATTTAATTTCCAAATAAAAACTCACATAAGACAAAACACTAATGGGGCAAAAAGACCATTTTGCCCCTCCACCATAAAATCACTAAAATCATACTAAAGGGGGGTATTTTTGGGACATTCTAAATTCCCGGCCATTCCCGACATTCCCAATGTCTAAAACCCGTCCCCAAAATAATAGCATACTAAGTTGTGATTTCTACTGAGCCAAACGCCGCGTTCCAAAATACCGGACACCGGAAATGCGAAATATAAAAGCTACTGATAACATACTCATGCATATCTGAATTCCATAAATATCAATACTAAATTATTTAAATAGCTATAAATAATTTCTTTGATTAACATAAATAATCGCTAATTTCCAAATTAACTAAGCGGGCTTTACAACTATCCCCCCCTTAAAAGGATTTCGTCCCCGAAATCTAACACGAATAACTACTGGATATTGAGCTCGCATATCGATTCTAGCTCCCAAGTGGCTTCTTCCACCTTACTGTTTCTCCAGAGAACCTTGACCAACGCTATGGTCTTATTCCGAAGGACTTTATCCTTTCTATCCAGGATCTGCACTGGCTGTTCCTCATAAGACAAATCTGACTGAAGCTGTAAACTCTCATAACTGAGTATATGAGAGGGGTCTGAAACGTATTTTCTCAACATTGAGACATGGAATACGTTGTGCACTGCTGATAAGGCTGGAGGCAATGCTAACCGATATGCCACTTGACCTATCTTCTCGAGAATCTCGAAAGGTCCTGTAAATCTAGGGCATAACTTGCCTCTTTTCCCGAAACGTTTAATCCCCTTCATCGGAGATACTCGCAAAAACACATGGTCCCCTACTCGGAACTCAACATCTCTACGTTTCGGATGCGTAACTCTTGTCCGCTCTGTGAGGCAAGCATTCTAGCTTTTATCTTTTCTATTGCCTCATTGGTCCGCTGAACCAGACTACGGACCTAGGTATTTCCTCTCCCTGTCTCATCCCGGTGGATAGGGGATCTACATTTCCTACCGTACAACAGTTCGTAGGGTGCCATCCCTATCGTACTGCGAGTAGCTGTTGTTGTATGAAAATTCTATCAACGGTAGATATTTACTCCATGAACCCTCAAAGTCCATAACACGAGGCTCTCGGCATATCCTCCAATATACGAATTGTCCTTTCGGACGACCATCCGTACGAGGATGGAATGTTGTACCGAATTTTAGCTTTGTACCCATTGCCGTTGCAAACTCGCCAAAATTTGGAGGTGAATTTCGGATCCCTGTCCGAAACTATAGATTTCGGTACCCCGTGAAGTCTCACTATCTCCCTGACATATAACTCTGCCAACTGATCCACTGAAAATGTCGTTCTAACCGGCAGAAAATGAGCAGATTTCGTAAATCGGTCCACCACTACCCAGATGGAATCATGCAAACCCGTGGTCCTAGGTAACCCGACCACAAAATCCACCATAATATCCTCCCATTTCCATTCTGGTAGGGTTAGAGGCTGCAACAACCCTGCTGGTCTCTGATGTTCAGCCTAGATCTGCTGACACGTGAGGCATCTCGATACGAATTCTACCAAATTCTTCTTCATACCGTTCCACCAGAAGTACGGTTTCAAGTCTTGGTACATCTTGGTGGTGCCGGGATGCAGAGAATATGGAGTAGAATGAGCCTCCTCAAAGATCTCGTTTCTCAAGTCCACCTTTGCTCGGGACACAAACCCCGGCTTTATACAAAAGCATCCCACTATACGACACTTTGAAAAGTCTTTGGCTTGACCAGCCAATACCTCATCTCGGATCTTCACTAACTCCGGATCTGTCGTCTGAGCAACCTTTATTCTTTCTAACAGATCAGATTGCAGCGTTAAGTTGTGAAGCTGACCTACCACAAACTCAATGCTGGATCTAACCATATCCTCTGCTAGCTGAGGTGAGATCTGAACCAAGCTAGCCACTTGCCCGGGACCCTTTCTGCTCAGGGCATCGGCCACTACATTGGCTCTTCCGGGATGGTAAAGGATCTCACAATCATAGTCCTTCACTAATTCCAACCAACGCCTTTGTCTCATGTTCAAATCTTTCTGAGTAAAGAAATACTTGAGACTTTTATGGTCAGTATAGATCTCGCACTTCTCCCCATACAAGTAATGCCGCCAAATCTTCAGGGCAAAAACCACTGCGGCCAATTCTAAATCATGAGTCGGGTATCGCTGTTCATAATCCTTTAGCTGACGGGAGGCGTAAGCGATAACCCGATCGGCTTGCATCAATACGCACCCCAAACCCTGTTTGGATGCGTCACAATAGACTACGAACTTCTCCTCGTCCGAAGGCAAAGCTAGTACCGGAGCAGTAATCAATCTCTGTTTCAGCTCCTGAAAACTAGCTTCGCATTTATCTAACCAGACAAATCGCTGATTCTTCTTCGTAAGCTCGGTTAGGGGCATTGAAATTTTGGAGAACCCCTCCACGAACCTACGGTAGTACCCAGCTAATCCCAAGAAGCTTCTAATCTCAGTCACTGTCTTCGGTCTCGGCCAATCCCTGACGGATTCGATCTTCCCGGGATCCACCTTGATCCCGTCCTTACCCACAATGTGTCCTAGGAAGGACACCTGAGACAACCAGAACTCACATTTCTTGAACTTGGCGTAGAGTCTATGTTCTCGAAGTCGTTGCAGTACCATCTGAAGATGTAACTCATGCTCCTCTTCTGACTGAGAGTACACGAGGATGTCGTCGATAAACACAATCACACAGATATCGAGGAAATCATTGAATACTCTATTCATCAGGTCCATGAATGCGGCAGGAGCGTTGGTTAGTCCGAATGACATAACCAGGAACTCGTAGTGTCCATACCTAGTGCGGAAAGCCGTCTTTGGAATGTCCTCCTCTCGGATCCTCAACTGATGATAACCCGAACGGAGATCAATCTTAGAAAAGACCGTCTTCCCCTGAAGCTGATCGAACAAGTCATCGATCCTAGGTAATGGATATTTATTCTTCACCGTCAGCTTGTTCAACTCTCTGTAGTCGATGCACATCCTCATAGATCCATCCTTCTTCTTCACGAACAAAACCGGGGCTTCCCAGGGTGACACACTGGGCCGAATGAACCCTATGTCAAGCAACCCTTGGAGCTGAATCTTTCATTCCTTAAGTTCAGCTGGAGCCATCCTATACGGGGCTTTAGAAACCGGATCCACCCCTGGTGCCAAGTCAATCACGAAGTCAATCTCCCGATGAGGTGGTAACCCTGGAAGTTCTTCGGGAAAAACGTCCAAAAATTCCCGAACCACTCTGATGTCCTACGGCGAATGGTGTACGGCCGAGTGGTGTCCACCACCACGGCTAGAAACCCTAAGCACCCACCGTGCAATAATTCTCTCGCTGACATAGCCGAGATCACCGGGATCCGAGATCCCTGAACCGAACCCACAAACACGAACGGTTCTTCACTTTCCGGTTGGAAGACCACCATCTTCCTCTTACAGTCAATGCTCGCCGAATATTTAGATAGGAAATCCATTCCTAAAATAATATCGAATTCGACTAAGCTCATCTCTATCAGATCAGCGCTTAACTCTCTACCATCTATCCTGATCGGCATAGACCTAATCCACCTATTGGAGATAACCAATTCTCCGCCAGGTAACAGGGTTCCAAACCCTGATTCACATCTATCAAAGGGTCTACCCAATTTACTAGAGATTCTAGCAGCCACACAAAAACAACCTTGACCCAAGCACTCACCCGGAGGATGCCTCATACTAATGAGACACTCCATTAGGAATAACGGGTCTCAACACTAGCTTGACGACTGTCTTGATTCTGGTTCCCTCGGAACCCCTTGTTCTGCCTCGAGCCACCGGATGCAGTGGGTAATTTCCTCCTCCAGTCCATGGCCGAACCACTACCTCCCCTGCTGAAACCTGACGCAGAAGGGGTAGGAGCCCCGCACATTCCGAAGTCCTAACTGATTCCACATACATCTAGTTGCGCCCTCAGCTCACCATGCTTTCTTCGCCATCTCAACTTAGATGGTATTATCGTCGGTAGTGATCATAAGGTCATACTTGATCTTCACCTTAAGTCCATCGAGATATTTTCTTTCTTACTGAAATCGGTTGGCGCAAATCCCAAGGCTAACCTCACCAACCGGCTGAACTGAGTAATATATTCCGTCATGCTCCTATTCTCTCGCTGGGTCAGGTGGGCGAACTCTTTCCTCTTGGCGTTTCTGACCGCCTCGTTATAACATTTAACGCCGAAGAGTTCCTAAAACCTTTCCCAGGTCATAGTGATAACGTCCTGGATCTAAGACACCATGTCCCACCAGACCAGAGCGTCTTCTTAAAACTGAAAAGTGGCACTCACCACTCTGTCGTTCCCGGTGACATCCATAAAGTTCAAGATCTTGGTGATCACCGTCAGCCACTGCTCGGCTTTCATCACGTCCGGACCTCCCAGGAAAACCGGAGGTGCACCTTCCGAACCGCTCGTACCAAGGTTCCAATCTAATGGCCGCCACCACTATCTCGGCCTGGGCAGCAGGGGCAGGTGCCACTGGAACTACGGGCACTGGGACTGCAAGAGCACCCTGCTGTCTCAACCTCTGAATCTCGAGATCTTGCTCTTCTATCCGGGCTTGTATTTCCGCAAACCGTAACTTCCCAATTCTGGGCTTCCTGATTGACTTGGGCAGCCTGCGGCGAGTTAACATCACTCCAACCGCGAACCCTGCCCCTGGGACCTCTACCTCGGCCCATAACACTTGAGGGGAACTGAGCTCCTCGACCTTGATCTGACCCGACTAAGATGCCCTGACTCCTAACATTTCATCTGGCGTCCATCTAGTCTGAACCGCCTCGAAATCCCGAGTTGGCACTCAGGTCACGATCATCGAGAGCTTACTAATGCCGCTTAATTTGGAAATTAAAAACGAAACATGCGCCTATTCTACTTTCAGGCTACTAACATGCTTCCTAACAGGCTTTTCTTTTTCATAACTGAATAAAATAAACTACTAAAGCAATAAAGGCTTACTGAACCGTGAACCGAGCTAACTGCTGATGATGATTGTACATGTCGTGACGATCTTCGGAAGACAACACAGCGGCTACGATACCAAATTGTAACACCCTAACTACCTTAGGCGTATTACGTGATTTTTAAACGTACTGTGCAGCTCGTTGCTAATCAACGAGGTTTATGGAAAAACGTGATTAATTAAAATTTTGCTTTTTCATTAAACTTATAAACCATTTTGCAAAAAGTCTCGGGATCCCGATTTATAAAAATATTTACAAACGTTTTAACTATTCAACTTTTACATCAAAATAAAGTCGTCTAACGACAGTTACAAAATCTCAGCCCTGCTGTCCCGAGGATCGTACGCTCCAGGCCTAACCGCCCCGACATGTACAATCTCATAAGCTCGCTCACGGTCCATCAGCTATAGCCTTGCTTTTACCTACACATGAACATAAACTGTGAGTCGACAGACTCAGTAAGAAAAGCATAATAATACTCATACATAAAACTAACTGCCGTGTCCAACACGATGCGGAGTCCGCTCTTGCCATGTCCAACATGGTGCGAGCCACTTCCGCCATGTCCAACATGGTGCGAGTTACGAACGTTCATAGGGACGGTACTATTGACACGTAACAACACGATCGGTCGAGCCGGTCATACTCCGGCTTGGTCATACTCCGGGCTGTACCGACGTGTTACTATATCCTCCGATCGGTCGAGCCGGTCATACTCCGGCTTCTTGGTCATACTCCAGCTGTCTGCAGAACGGGATACGTCAATAGCACGGAACCACCAACCAAGTGTCGGCTGATCGGTCAAGCCGGTCATACTCATTCTGCTGGTCATACTCCGGCTGTACCGAGCGTGACAGGGTTGGATGGTTCGAAGCCAACATACAACTAATGTAATCTAACAGGCTTCCTACATGCTCGCTAAACATGTAATCTACATATGCATCTTGTTATACTAATCTTACACGGATTAGATTTCGGTGTGTCTTGGGTGACTTATTTGGCCCGAAGGCTGAACGGCGGATTGCGGCTCCTAAACCATAAAAATCACAACGCTATAAGTGACACGCTAAATCACTTCCGGGGACTAAAACTTGAAACTAAAAGTTTCCCTATCGATAAAAAGCATGGCAATACCCTAAAAACCCAAAAACGAGGAAAACTAGGGTTCGAAAAATCCCCCAACCGGCGAGACAGGTTGCCCAACCGAATGGTCGGTTACGGGAAGTACGAACCCCCATCCGAATTCCGGATGCTCAGCCGAATTCCGGTTCCTCGCAGGCAGCAACCAAAAATCACATATCTTGACCAATTTAAACCCAATTGGACCCAAACTTTCCAGACCTGTTCTATATGCCCCAAATAACAATTCCAAGGCATCAAACCTACCCAGAAACTACATACACAAATTTTGCCATTGGAGCTCAAGCTTTGAGTTCCAAACTCAAGCTTGAGCAAACCACCTAAACAAGCAATCAAACTAGCTTAATTCAACATAACTAAGCATAAAATAACCTCTGTAAACTAACAAGAACAACAGCAGCAACACAGAACATAATCACAACATTTTCCTTCCAAAATTCATACTTTTTCACATAAAAACTACAAGCTTAACAATCTAACCTACATGCTTTCAACATAGCTTAATTCCTATCAATTTAACATGCTTTGAACCACATAAAATAATCACAAAACACAGCAGCCAACAACATCCAAAATCACATGCATTTACTCATCTTTTATCAAAAATTCCAAGAAAACATAGAAGGATAAGTTCAAGGATCTTACCTACAATTGAATTACACTTAGATGAGAAGAAAATCACAAGAATTGAAGAGAAAAATCTCTGCCCTAGCAGCCAACACCAAGCCGAAATGGAGAGAAGGAAAAGAGAGCTTGAGTTTTTCCTATTTTTCTTAAATTTGACTAAGTGTAAAAATGTTTGAGAAAAAGGAATTTAAATCACATTATTCATTTATTTCAGCCAACATTTAACTCCAAATAAACATTTAATTTCCAAATAAAAACTCACATAAGACAAAACACTAA
Organism: Cannabis sativa; assembly: GCF_029168945.1. NCBI lineage: Eukaryota > Viridiplantae > Streptophyta > Magnoliopsida > Rosales > Cannabaceae > Cannabis > Cannabis sativa. Next base: position 41,088,226 of record NC_083605.1, on the reverse strand, counting down.
TGGGGCAAAAAGACAATTTTGCCCCTCCACCATAAAATCACTAAAATCATACTAAAGGGGGGTATTTTTGGGACATTCTAAATTCCCGGCCATTCCCGACATTCCCAATGTCTAAAACCCATCCCCAAAATACTAGCATACTAAGTTGTGATTTCTACTGAGCCAAACGCCGCGTTCCAAAATACCGGACACCGGAAATGCGAAATATAAAAGCTACTGATAACATACTCATGCATATCTGAATTCCATAAATATCAATACTAAATTATTTAAATAGCTATAAATAATTTCCTGATTAACATAAATAACTGCTAATTTCCAAATTAACTAAGCGGGCTTTACATTAAATAATTATTTTTGGCATTTAAATGATTAGAATTGGAAAAATGGCATTTTTGGAGAAATAGAAATAAAATTGAGGAAACTGCAAAATCCAAGTGAGGCCCATGAAACCCTATGGCCGGCCACCTCTTTGTGATTTTTCCAATTATTATTTTCATTTTTAATTGCCATGTAATTGCTAATCAAAGCCTAGGAATAATAGGAAAGTGGTGGATCACACTAAAAAAGGCAGTTAATCAATTACACAGTAAAAGAGGAAACTGTTTTATTTGGAAAGTTGTGCTCTCCCTTTTCCCTATATAAAGCAACCTTTGTTCTCTTCTCTTGCATGTCTTGATATGGATGATAAGCCACGAAATTCAAGAGAGAAATAGAGAGAAAATTTCGAAATCCTTGTGAGATGAGTAGTGCCCACACACATCAAGTGGTATCTCAATCATAGTATGTAAGACTATGGAATTATTGCATCAAAGAAGGAGAAAAGAAGATCCACGTTCAGATCTTGGTGATGCTCTGCTACAGAAAGGAATCAAGGGCTAGAGATCTGAACGGAAGGAGTCATATTATTCCGCTGCACCCACTGTAAGGTTTTATAACTTTATATGTGTTTAATTTCATTGTTTTAGAATTCATATTAGGTTGTTAATCCAACATACTTGTTAGTAAATCTAGATCCTGGTAAAATAATTTCCAACAACTGGCACCAGAGCCATGGTAATGATTTACTTTAATGTAATATGAATTAAAACGATGATTGATATGTTCTGTGTTGATTTGGATGGTGTCATGTTGGTTTATGTGTTGTTTGATGAATGTTGATGTTGTATAGTTTCGTTTTCCATGAAAAATATTTTTTCAATGTTTGAAAATATTTTATTTGGATTCCTTGTGAAAAATTAAGCAATTTTTTTATACGGAACTCGATTCCGATAAAAACTGGAAAAGTTATGAATTTTTGAAATTTGGGTGCCATGGCTGTCGAGTGGGTGCATCGAGTGCACCAAGCACTCGGATGAGCCAGGCACGCACGCGCCCATCACCCTGCAGCTGACCAAGGTTTCTCGGTCAGGCACCCTGCAGGCGCCAAGAATTCTCGGCAGTTCCCCCCCCCCCCCCCATCCGCGCGCGCATGAAGGCTGCGTGCAGCCTGTTGCACGCCCAATCGTGGGCAGTTTCCCAAAAGTTGCGATTTTTGGGATTTTTCCCCAAAAATCCAATTTTTTCATGGGATTGTTTCCCAAAATTCATTTTTCCATTTTTAAATATTTCTAAATTGAAATGTTTCCAATTTTAAATATTTTCAATTTGGAATTTTTCCATTTTTTAAATATTTCTATTTTGGAATGTTTCCAATTTTAAATATTTCCTATTATGGTGAGATTTAAAAATTTGTTAACTTCTTTAATATTTATTTATTATTTAATTATAAGATTAGATATTTTGATATTTAAGATATTTTAAAGTAAAAGATAACTTTGTCTTTTTATTTAAAATATTATATTAAAATTATCTTATATGACAAATTAAATAATTAATAAATTTGAAATTAACATAGATATTTTTATAGATATACTTACCATAATGTTTTTCAAATTCAAAAATTTTTTATTTTGTTAAATATTTAATTATTTATAAATTATAAGTATAAAAATGATATTTTTTCTATATATATATCATTTTTTTCCTTATTAGAAATTTATAAATCATATCTTAAATATTTAAATAACATAGATATTTTTGTAGAGATTTGAATATTGCTTAATTTGAGATATTTTGACATATAATTATGGTAATTATTATTCATTTATTATTTTATTCCTAAAATAATAATTATCTAACCAAATCTATTTTAAAATTGGTTTATTTTATTAAATTATAAGATCTGAAAGTGATATTGAAGATTCTTTCCTTTCAAATCATTGATCTTATTAGATATTTAATTTAACTTGATTCAAATAAACCTAGATATTTTAAAATTAGTTTTCTTTATTTGGTTAGTTTAAGAATAATAATTTAATTATATTAATATCTTATTTCACATCTGTTACATGGACAATGTTTGTTTATTTATATTGTTTATTCAAAAACTTTTTTTTTAACAAACCTATTATTTATTTGATCTAAATTGGTATGTTTAACTTGTTGACAGATCCAATGATCTGATTTTAATCATAGTCCAATTGACGATAGATCTTATAAATAATTTGTAACAGGTAAATTTTGTACTTCTTTCATATGTGTAAACCTAGTAACATGATAGGGCCCATCCAAATCATTTGACGTGTGTGAGCCTATATGTTTGCTTTTGGGCTTAGATGCATATAGGAAGCCCATTTAAGTTTTTACTAAGTTAATGGACTAGGTTGCTAAAATAAATTTTGACATAAGGAAATTTATTTAGGCCCAATTAGATTTGGGCTTATTCAATGAATAACAATTGTTTATTTTAAGGTTAAATTCCTCTCTTTTGGGCCTTGTGTGAGAGTTGGGGGCCATAGAAGTGGGTACGACATACTGAACCCAGCTCCCCCTCACATGAACTACCCCAATTGTGAAGGCTCATTTGCCTTATTTAAATAATTATATTAGTCTAACCTAATTAAAATTGAATTAGCAACATAATTAATTTTTACAATATATGAAATTTATTTTTCATTGTAATATTTTAAAGTTAATTTTAGAAAAACACTTAGTCAATGATATATTCTAGATAGTTATTTCTAGTACTAATTATTATTTCTAATATTAAATAGGAAAATATCATTGATTGTGAAATTAATTGTCTCATAATTAATTTTGGTACAATCTAAGTTTAGAATATTTTCCTAGTATTAAACTAGAATTAATAATTAAGTTTCCTCTTTACTTAATTATTTGTTTCTTGAATTTAATACATTTAATTAAATTGAAAATTTCAATATCTAAGTTGATTTTCATCATGATACTTTAATATTGTTATTTTCATGTTATTTAATTAAAATGAAAATTATTTTAAGTTTGGAATCTTATTTTAGAATAACTTAAGTTTGAATAATTTTCAAAATATATTTTATTTTATTTTATTAATCATTTCCCAAAATTTCGAAATTGCATTTCTTTAATACAGAAATTTCGAATTTTATTTGAAAAATGGATTAAAGTTGAAAATTATTTATTTAATTTTGGACCAACTTAAATCATTGATTTTTTCATTTAATGATTAATTAAAATAAATGAACTAAAATGTATTATAATTAGAAATTGCATTAATTAGTCTATGAAAGTCTTGATAGATATTATCTGTTTTGCTTGAAGTATTTTTCTAGTGTATTTAATTAAATAGAAAATTAATATTTAAGTTGATTTTTTAATCATGATACTTAAATATTTGAAATTTTTCTTAGATATTTAATTAAATAGGGAAATTATTTTTTTTTTGTTGAAAATTAATTTTTATTAATTTTGGGCCAACATAAAATTAGAGTAATTTTTCATGATTTATTTTATTTTATTTTAAAGCATTTTCGAAATGCAATATATATTTATAGAAAATTAAATTTGAGTTGTAAATTAATTTAAATTAATTTTGAAACGACTTGAATTGAATAATTTTCTAAATATTTATGGAAATTATTACTAAGAAGGAAATAATTCACGTTATTTATCTATCTAAGTATAATTTATAAATATTAAATTAAAATTTATATTTGGAATTTTTTATTCTAAATTGGAAATTTTAATTAAATAAATATATTTAAAATAAATGGATTAAAATAAATATTAGAAGAAAATACAACCCTTCATAAAATAATGAGCTTTATTATAAGGATATTCGATCTCCATTGTTGGTTTTAAATAGCTATTGTTTTAGTGAGTAATCCTCCCTAATGGAGGAACGTTCATTAGCAAGTTAGCACCGTTTAATCTCGAAAGATAAGTAATCTTGTAAGTTTTTTATATAGTATATGCTCACCCTAATGGTGGCGACTGTATAAGACTTGCAAGAATATGAAACAATGGTGGAAGCTCATAAGATAGAATAGCCTTGACTCTCGCCTAAACGGGACAACGCGGATTCACATCTTGATCGAATAAAAGGTTGCTAGAATGTTTGACATTTTAGATGAGCTGACAACTCTATTCAATGAATGGTAGCTTTGACTCTCGCCTAAACGAGACACTGATATCAGTTTGTTGAAAACCTTGGAAATTATTTAGGATTGTATGTTTTAGTATTTTCACTTGTCATTCCTACTTGCTATATGCTTCATAATTTCTGAATTGTGTATGAATTTGTATTGAACCATGTTATTTTCTGTTATTAAATTGTAGTTTAATTTTGAATCTTCATTGTTCGTCTAACTTGATTTGTTTTTCTAATGAGATAAATCCCTAATGGATTTTCACCATTAGACTAACATAATAGTGTTAGATCTCAAAAGATAAATATTGTATATGCAACATCTAGCTGTTCATCAATTGATGACACTTTAGACTAGTGTTTTCCAATATGAAACAAGAAGATTGTATAAATAAGATTACTTTGACTCTCGCTAATCGGAGCATCGTTGGATTCTTATTTAAAACGAAATTATCCTAATTCCTCTTAGTTTATTCATTTTGAATTAGCTTAATGACATATCATTGGATGAATGGTCTATAAATCATATAAAATCTTATTTTCTCTTAAGAAATTAGATGACGCATGTGATTATATTCTCGGAATTCTATCCCAAAATGATATAAATCCTGTCTTAGATCTCTCCTACTTGTATAGGCAAATCATAGAGTCAGATTAGTAGTGGTGGTCCAAGAAAGAGTTACAAATTATACAGTTACACTTTCACAAGTGTTTCATAACCATTTTCTTTCAATGGATTTAAATTGTATGAGTTTAGTATTCTGTGACAAGAATCCACTTGCACTATTCTAAGAACTCTTTGATGTAACTTAAGTCATCAAAAGATACAACCACATATTTTATAAATCTAAGGCATTTGTATCTTGATCATAGTGGTTTTGACAAGATCATTCTCTACAAAGAGATAATATGCCTATATCCACTGAAAGTAAGTTCATCTCATTCGCAGATGGATGTACATTCAGGGGTGGATATGAGTTTTCGTTGTATTCTTAAAACGATCGCTCTAGATTTTACCTTACGCAAAAGAAATTTGAAATGTTTGAAAAATTTCATGAATTTCTATCAATGGTAAGTGGTTAAAGATCTTGCGAACTGATAGGGGTGGAGAAAAAGTTAGTAGATATGCAGTTCAAAGATCATTAATTTGATTTTGAATAATATCCAAACTTACCTCCACAGAAATTCGAGTTGCATATTGATGTTTGTTAGCTATTCTAAGTGATTAGGGGTGGATCATCCCATAGTCATTAGACAAGAAAGTGTTTGTTTAAACAAATACTACTTTTCTAAGAAAATGACTAAGTGTGAAAATAAAGTAGCAAATAAAGGAGATAATTTTTTTCTTGATTCCAAAAGTGTTCTATCATCTTATTTTACAAGATGATCCCAGTGCCTCTGTTGTCTTATTTTACAAGATGGTACACGGTACCTTGTTGTAGTGGGAGAGTTTCTAGGAACTCACCTTGTTATAACTTGGAAGACACTAGTGATTAAAATCCATTGTGAGTTTAAACAAGTAATGGATTGTCAAGATAAGAAACTAAGAAGAAAGCCAAGAGAACTATGGTTTGATCCATTCACATGGAGTAACCTTAAGTTTTCTATTACAAGGACATGAAAGGAAATTTTCGTTAATAAGTCTATTCAATGGACTTAACAAAACTTCTCGTTCCTAGTATTGTAGGTTTGAGTTTATCTAAACCTATGGCTTGTGGTATACCTGGAAATTACTTACTCTAATGCAAGCAACTTACTTTAATAAGATGCTGATGCATTTTCTTTCCAATGGCAATCTATAGAAGCTTCACAACTTCTTAGATATAGATTTGATTTATCTATGGAAAAGTTTCAACTATTCCAGAGAAGATAAAGCCATGAAATAATTTCTTAAATCAACAGTGAGAGGTCTCAGATATGCTTTTGTATGCCTTAGACCAGACACCTGCTGTTGAGTGGGAGTAATGAGTAAGTATCAAATTAATCCAGGAGAGGAACATTGGAAGACAATCAAGTAAATTAAGATTAAGAAGAGGAACTATATGTTAGTCAATAAGGGTGGTTTTGAAACTCTTAGACTACACCACATCAGATTCGTGACTTGCCTGTGTGCTAGAAAGTCTGCTGATGAGATGGTGATTACTTTGGGGGTGGAGTAGTGATTTTGGAGAAGTGTAAAAACCTATATGAAATCTCTTGGTCTACCAGAGAGAGACTGAATGTTAAAAGTTGCAGGAAAGGTACTTATTCAGTCTAAGAAAAGTACTATACTTTTGTGGCACTGTTCCAACTTGCCTTAACTACTAGGGTTACTTCCTGAATAACCAAAGAGTAGTTGCCCAAAAGTATAGAATCCAGTATCCCAAGAAAGTAGACATATAGAGAGGAATTTCACATTAACAAGGATTTTGTGATTAAGGAAGAGTAATGGTGGAGAAGAGGTTGGGTTTAATTCAACCTGTCAGATCCTATTACGAGGAGTTTACCACTACTACACTTGATTGGTATATCAAGGTGTTAATGATTATTTAAATTGCAGTTTTGTTTTATATTAGTGCAAGTGGGAGTTTGTTGGGTTTTATGCCCTAAATAAAACTCATTTCATATAATCAGATTTACTTATTAATAAAGATCAGAAATAACATTTTATGTTGCATGGTTCACATGATTTATTTCATGATTATATGTGTATATAATGTATGAATTCTTTTTAAGTCCAGAACATATGAGTTGGTTAAAGATTATAGTGTTGTCAGCACAGTGGAATATAATCTTTATTATATGTTCAAAAGTTTGTTCCCTGATTTGTCAGAACACTGGATTTAGACTGACATGGTATAATCAGCGATAGGTATTCTTACACCTTGGAAAAGTGTTATGTCCTTTCCAGGACATTGGCAAAGTTTACCAGTATCGGATGTATGGAGTATACATCGGAAGGGACCGATAATGAACTTTGATTAGATATGTTAAAATTTACCGTAAATATCTATTCAATTCAATATCACTAAGTTGATCCTAGATCACATGATCGAAATCCTTATATGGTTAGGCTCAATCTCAAGAGTGTTATTCGTGTTCTTTGATTTGTTAGTTAAGCCTAATTTTTGGTCAGGGCAATACATACATTTTGGGAACACGGTAGTGCAATTGAGTGGGAGCGCTAACATAAATATGGAATCTATAGCTTCTATCTGGCAAATAGAAGTAAAGGATGATTTCCTTCGAGCTTAACCAAACGAAGATAAATGGTGGATATCTCATTTCACTTATGTGAAATATCATTTATACAGGGTTAAGTGTTTTGAGGATAAAATACATTGAAGGTGTAGCGGTAACAGTAGTGCCTTTTCAATGTAGATCATCTATATAGAGGATCATTGATCACATTAGGGTTATAACAATGGATAACTAATGACGTGTCTATTGGAAATTATTTTACCAGGATCTAGATTTACTAACAAGTATGTTGGATTAACAACCTAATATGAATTCTAAAACAATGAAAATAAACACATATAAAGTTAGAAAACCTTACAGTGGGTGCAGCGGAATAATATGACTCCTTCCGTTCAGATCTCTAGCCCTTGATTCCTTTCTGTAGCAGAGCATCACCAAGATCTGAACCTGGATCTTCTTTTCTCCTTCTTTGATGCAGATATTCCATAGTCTTCCATACTATGATTGAGATACCACTTGATGTGTGTGGGCACTACTCATCTCACAAGGATTTCGAAATTTCTCTCTATTTTTCTCTCTCAATTTCGTGGCTTTTCATCCATATATTGATGTGCAAGAGAAGAGAGCAAGGTTCCCTTATATAGGAAAAAGGGAGAGCACAACTTTCCAAATAAAACAGTTTCCTCTTTTACTGTGTAATTGATTAACTGCCTTTTTAGTGTGATCCACCACTTTCCTATTATTCCTAGGCTTTGATTAACAATTACATGGCAATTAAAAATGAAAATAATAATTGGGAAAATCACAAAGAGGTGGCCGGCCATAGGGTTTCATGGGCCTCACTTGGATTTTGCAGTTTCCTCAATTTTATTTCTATTTCTCCAAAAATGGCATTTTTCCAATTCTAATCATTTAAATGCCAAAACTAATTATTTAATAACTAAAATAGATTATTAAATAATATTGTCATTTAAAATAATTATTAATTAGACATACAAAGTCTCTTAATTAATAATTAAACCTAGAAACCCTTTTATTTACGATTTCATCCTTAAACTGTGAGAATTCATAAAGTAGACATAGTCTAACTTTTAGAATTATAATTGATTAATTAAAATCAATTAACTGAGTCTTACAAGCAGTATGGCCTCAACTAGTATGGGGACCATGGGTCTATATAACCGAGCTTCCAATAAGTCAAACCGAATTTACCAAGTAAATTCCCTAACTTATTAATTCCTCATTGAATCCACACTTAGAACTTGGAATTGCACTCTCAGTCATATAGAAACGCTCTATATGTTTCACGATATAGACACGTCATTAGTTATCCATTGTTATAACCCTAATGTGATCAATGATCCTCTATATAGATGATTTACACTGTACAGGATTAAATTACCGTAACACCCTGCAATGTATTTTATCCTTAAAACACTTAACCCTGTATAAATGATATTTCACCTAAGTGAAATGAGATCTCCACCATTTATCTTCGTTTGGTTAAGCTCGAAGGAAATCATCCTTTACTTCTATTTGCCAAATAGAAGCTATAGATTCTGTTAGTGTTATTATTTTGTGACAGTATATGTTCTGTTCAATGTCTAGTCGTGTCTGGATTTTTAGACTGTTATATCTGCACTAACGTTTGTTTACGAGAGTCTTTTTAAGTGTTAGTTAGTGCCAGCTGGACTTATCGTTGTGGTCATATATATAATCAGTTTCTGTTAGTAAAGTGGTTATCAATTAATCATTCAGACAGTTATTTCGGTTGTTTTTAGAGAGATAGTCGTATCTTGTTTCTTGTGATTGTGATTACAGGTTAGATCTTGAAGCTTGAGAGTGTTCGTCAATGGCGGAATGATCTGAATCTGGAATTGTTGAGTTCAAACTGAAGGGATTTCAGTGTCATCTTCATCATCAGATCTGAAGGGATTTCAGATTGAAGACATGTTGAAGAGGAGCTCAGTTGCTGCACAAGGGATTGTTCATTGACAATCAGTGTTCTTGATTGTCGTTGGTAATTCATTACTATTTGCTGAAAAGGTTGTATTTGATTCCTTTAGAGAGAATTGGAAATTGTAATATGAACCTTTGATTGATAGTGGAGGAATTTACCCTGGTTCGGGGAACCCAAGCACTAGTCGGCTGAGATGTGTTCTCAGTGCAGATGAAGCTTGTAAATTGATGTGTGATTTACTGCTTAAAGCTTAATTCTTGTTCATAACTCATATCTTGAAATCGATCAATTTAAAGATGTACAACTTGGTAACTTGAATCATTAAAATCTACTAGTTGCACTTTCACTTGGTATCAAAGCTTGAAATTTTATAAAAATTTGTGTTAGATCCTACTGCTGTATGATTCTTGATTGTTGATTCTTGAATCAACCTTGACGATCGATTCTGTTGCAACTAACTTCCTCTGAGTTCTCTCTCAAAGAACTACAGAACATTTGTGTGTCTGTTTATCACTTCTGTGTGCAGGATGGAAATGTTCAGAGAAGGAGGCTCCACCTCGAGACCTCCTATGCTGGAAGGAGCCAATTATCCATACTGGAAAACCAAGATGCGTGCTTTCTTGAGAGCTGTTGATGAAAGAGTCTGGATGTCCATAGAAGAAGGGTGGTGGAAACCAACGATGATGGAGAATGAAATCGTCATACCCAAACCAATGAGTCAATGGACCACTGTTGAAATGGAAAGAGCAAATTTCAACTCAAAGGCTCTTCATGCCTTGTTCAACGCTGTCTCCACTAATCAGTTGAAGGTTATAGCCAATTGTGAAATTGCTAAGGAAGCTTGGGAGAAGCTAAAGATTAAGAACGAGGGAACTGATGCTGTCAAGAAATCAAGGCTGCGTGCCTTGGCAAAGGCTTTCGAAAATCTCACCATGGAGGAGGATGAGTCTGTGGCTGAATTCCATGCAAAACTTTGTGACATTTCTAATGAATCATATGCTCTGGGGAAAACTTACTCTAACTCGAAACTGGTTCGAAAGGTGCTTGGTGTCCTCCCCAGAAGATTCATGTCCAAAGTTACCTCTATTGAAGAAATGAGAAACATTGAGGAACTCGATCTTGACGAACTCATCGAATCATTACAAAACTATGAGCTATCACTGTCTAGGTGGAAGAAAACCAAGAAACAAAAGGAGATGGTGAAAGAAAAATCAGAGGTTGGCGTTGCACTTATTCACTAAGAAAACAAAAAAAACTGTTCTAGAGGACGTAAATGGCATTACAGATGAAACTGTTGCCATGTTAACAAGAAACTATGCAAAGTTCTTGAAAAAGAACTACAGGAAAAATTCACCAGCTGACAAAGAAAATCTGCTCAAGAGAAACAAAGGAGTAAATTTCAAACCAGGACAAGCCTCAACTGATCAAAAGGGTCGAGGGATTAAGTGCAGAGAATGTGATGGATATGGTCACATTCAGGCTGAGTGTGCCAACACACTAAAAAAGAAAAAGGCCTTTGCAGCAACTTGGAGTGATAGTGATGAGGAAAAGAACTCCACAGCCAGTGAAGGATCAGATGAGGAGAAGCAGGTACTTGCATTCATGGCCCAAAGCTGTAATCCAGTTGAATCTGAAGATGATGCAGTCTCCACCTCATCAGAAGCAGACAGCACAGGTCGTCAACATGCTTATGAAGAAATGTTTGCACAATGGGAGTACATGACTAAACAGATTCGTGCCCTAAAGAACTCCCTTGAGCAAGTGGAGACTGAAAAAGGAAAGTTAGAAGACTCTGTAAAAAATCTCAACCGACTTCTTGATGAAAAGGAGAATGAGATTTACAAACTCACAGCTGATCTAATCCGAACTAAGCAAGCGTTACAGTTCATTCCCCCAGGCACTGCTGCCATCAATCAAACCCTACAGCTTCAGAAGCCCTATGGTGATCGAACTTCATTAGGATATAAGATGCTTTACAAGCAAGGGAATGAATTGTCTGTTGAGCATTCCTTACCCTCCAATGTCAATTCATCAAAGAAAGAAGATGGGTCTCCTAACACCTCAGTCACCATTAATGAATCTGACTCATCTGAGAGGAGACAGGTTCCAACTGGACCCACCAAACTCAAATTTGAAGGAAGGAGGACTGATGCTGACAACTTTCCACAGAATGACAATTTCATTCCTACATGTCATTTCTGTAATAGGAGAGGTCACATTCGTCCTAAGTGTTACAAATTGCAGAACTACTTGAAAGCCATGATCAATCGACCAAATAGTTTCCTTCCTCCAAATAAGTCACATGGACGCAAACCTCGTCGAGAATGGAAAATAAAGTCCAAACCAAATTCTGATGTTGGTTTGGTTGCAAAGCTATCTCTGTCTGCCTTTGTTGAAGGTCAGTGGTACTTCGACAGTGGATGTTCGCGTCACATGACTGGAAATAAGAAATTGCTTGTTAACTTCAAAGATGAAAAAGGAGGATCTGTCACTTTTGGGGATGGCAACAAAGGACAGATTGCTGGGAGAGGTGATGTAAATGTGAATGGAGCAGCTCACCTGACAAATGTCTTATATGTGAGAGGACTCAAAGCAAATCTCATCAGCATCGGTCAATTGTGTGACGACAATCTCTCTGTAAGTTTCACTAAAACTCAATGTTTAGTTTCATCTGATGGGTGTGTTGTCTTAACAGGAAACAGACGTAGACCAGTGCTATGCTGTGTGCAATACCATAGTGTGCAACAGGACCTTCTTGGACAAACCTGACTTATGGCACTACAGGCTGGGACACTTGAACTACAGAGATCTCCGAAGATTGGTGAAGCTTCAAGCTGTAAAGGGAATTCCTGACATGAAAGTTTCCATGGAAAGAGTATGTGGTCCATGTCAGCTTGGAAAACAGCATAAGGCATCTCATCCCACAATTAATAAACTTCTCACCTCTCGTGTGCTGGAACTAATGCATGTTGACTTAATGGGGCCAATGCAGAATGAAAGTATCAGTGGGAAAAGATATGTAATGGTCTTGGTGGATGACTACTCTCGGTTTACCTGGGTTGAATTTCTTAGAGACAAGTCTGACACATTTGGATCATTCTCTGCCTTGATACTGAGATTGCAAACTGAGAAAGACTCCAAAGTTGGAAAAGTTTTTCGACTAAGAAGTGACCATGGAAAAGAGTTCGAAAATTCCATATTCTCAGAGTTCTGTAATGGCGTGGGAATTCACCACGAGTTCTCAGCCCCAAAAACTCCTCAGCAGAATGGAGTTGTTGAACGAAAAAACAGAACACTACAGGAAATGGCTCGAGTCATGATACAGGCCAAGGATATTTCAAAACGATTTTGGGCTGAAGCTGTCAATACTGCCTGTTACGTGTGCAATAGAGTTCATCTTCGCACTGGTACCTCTCAAACTGCCTATGAGCTATGGAAAGGAAGACCTCCTAACATGAGCCACATGCATATCTTTGGATGTACGTGTTATGTCCTGAACGATCGGGATCACTTGACCAAGTTTGATCCCAGGAGTGATGAAGGAACATTTTTGGGGTACTCCACCAACAGTCGGGCTTACAGAGTATTCAACAAATGGACTCTCACTGTAGTTGAATCAATGAATGTGAAATTTGATGATTTAGAAGGACATGAAGAGGCGGGGATCGAAGATGACTCTCCTGTTCTCTCAGGCTCTAGACCAGTCCTCACTAGACAGCCTCAAGTGTACCCTGATACTTCTACAGAGTCTCTAAATACAGCATCAGGCATATCAGGTGACAATCAAGCCAGTGCCAGTGGTACAGGAAGAGAAAATGAAGTTGATAGTGCCCTGACCAATGAACCCCAACAGGTCAAAGTTCATAAAAACGGGCCCCCATCCTGGGTTAAGAAAGCTCATCCTTAGGCCACTGTCATAGGAAATCCGAATGATACAGTGGTCACTAGACGTAAACTGCAGAATTTGTTAGCCTTTGCCTGCTATCTGTCACAGATTGAGCCCAAAAGTGTTCGAGATGCATTATTAGATGAGTTCTTGTTGGCTGCCATGCAGGATGAAATGGGAAATTTCAAGAGACTGGGTGTCTGGATAATGGTCCCTCGACCAGATGGTGCAAATGTTATAGGGACAAAATGGTTGTTTAAAAACAAGTCTGATGAATTTGGGACAGTGACTCGAAATAAAGCACGACTTGTGGCTCAAGGATATAGTCAGGTCGAAGGCATCGACTTTGATGAAACATTTGCACCCGTGGCTCGATTAGAATCCATTCGGCTACTTCTTATCATTGCATGTTTTTTGAAGATCAAACTCTTTCAAATGGACGTCAAGAGTGCCTTTCTCAATGGGGTAATTCAAGAGGAAGTCTATGTTAAAAAACCACAGGGGTTTGAAGATCCACATCATCCACACCATGTGTACAAGCTCAATAAAGCCTTATATGGACTGAAGCAGGCCCCACGTGTGTGGTATGATAGACTCACTTCATTTCTCATCTCTCATGGCTTCACTCGAGGTACTGCAGATAGCACTCTATTCATTAAACATATTGACAAAGGAATCTTTGTTGCCCAAATATATGTGGATGATATCATTTTTGGCTCAACTTGTGATACTGAAGTCCAAACATTTGTCACTTTAATGACTAATGAGTTTGAAATGAGTTTAATAGGTGACCTTACTTTCTTTCTAGGACTCCAAATCAAACAACTAGATCATGGCACATTCATTTCACAGTCTAAATATGTCAAGTCTATGTTAGATAAGTTTGGCTACTCTCAGGTCAAGCATGCACACACACCAATAGGCACCACGTCCAAATTGTCACGAGATGAGTCTGGTGACCCTGTTGACCCCACTCTATACAGAAGTATGATAGGTGGCTTACTGTATCTCACAGCAAGTCACCCTGATATATCCTTTAGTGTAGGTTTATGTGCCAGGTATCAAGCCAATCCTAAACAGTCTCATCTCTCTGCTGTCAAAAGAATTTTCAAATATCTAGCTGGGACGGTTAACTATGGTCTTTGGTATAGTTGTGACACGAATACCTCTTTGGTCGGATATAGTGACTCTGATTGGGCAGGATGTATAGATGATAGGAAAAGCACTTCAGGGGGTTGCTTTTACATTGGGAATAACCTTGTCTCGTGGTATAGCAAAAAACAGCAGTCCATCTCCCTTTCCACTGCGAAGCGAGAATATATTGCGACGGGCATTGTTGCACTCAATTGATATGGCTGAATAAAATGCTTACTGATTATGGGTATCCTCAACACACACTGACCATATTTTGTGACAGTACAAGCGCCATCAACATCTCTAAAAACCCTGTGCAGCACTCTCGAACCAAACACATCGACATCAGGTATCACTTTATCCGAGAACTAGTTGAGTCAAATATGCTGTCAATATCTCATGTGCCCACAACAAATCAATTAGCAGATTTGTTCACTAAAGCTTTAGATACTCAAACTTTTACTCATTTAAGAACATGTATTGGTCTCTGTACCATCTAAACTGTTCTTAGTGTCATCTGATCAATCTATTTTGTCTATGAGTATGCATGTATGTCACAGTTCTTCAGCAATGGTTCTTCTGTCCTTCCCCATCTACTATATACTACTTTGATTGTTACTACACTTGAATCTTCCCCAGTCAAAAAGGCTACCTCTTCCAGATGCAATGGGAAGAGCTCTCATACACCTGGTTCTAATAAGTAGTATGCTCCTTCTATATTAGTTCTTGGTACTCAAAGAGGACGGCTACATCTCTGGAAGAGAGTGAAAGCCATGTCTGGGTACTAAAGCAAAAGCCAGAGTGATATATAAAAAAAAAAAGGCTTCAAATAAAAAAAAAACAACAATACAAAAATCGTTATTTTCCAACTATCAGTTGGTTCTTAATTGAGAGAGTGGTCCAGCTGAATTTCACTCTTCTTGGACCACATGAGATCACTGTTCACACACGAATGGAGATTCAATGTGTAGTGCTCTTGTAAGTATCATTGTCGATGGGGCAGGGGAATGATTTGTTGCTCTAGTTGTGCAGTTCGTGTGCTCTCAGAAGCACTGTTCATTGATCAGCTGATATATTTTTTTGCCTTAAAAGTTGAGTATCTTGAAGTTTTTTTGTTATTTTTCTGTTTTGTCTAAGTGTGGGCTAAATGCATATATTGTGGTATATTTGTCACAATTCTGGTTTCTTTGATACACTTATTGCCTGATGACGTTGGTTTGTTTCATTTAGTGTGCCGTATGATGTGGTAGTAAATATTTAATTTGGGCGCGTACGGTTTATTTGGCAAAAATCAAATTTTAAAAAAATCATCATCATTTTTTTTGCCTGGTCAGTTGTGTCAGGGTGCCTATACTTAAGGCCTACGGAAAGTGATCAGTCTCACTTCTTCACTTTCCTCTCCGAAACCCTAAGCTCTGCTTCATCCAAATTCTTTTCTCTCTATCATGGAGAATATCACACCCATTGCAGTAACCCCTGTAGCTATGGTTGTTCCATCCATGGAATCGACTGATGATCCTCCTACTGTTGCGTCTGCATTGCCTAATCCCTGTCGTGACATTGTCCTTTACCAGTCGGAGGCTGGTGGTTCTGCACCTTTCCCGAGTTCAGAGTCAACTCTGTCTCCTCCCTCACCTCCGGTCAGTCAGAAACCTCGTACATTTCAAGGTAAGGCTCCTCCTATCTCTAAAAAGGTTCGTCCTTCTCTGTCATCTCCTTCCCCACCTGTGTCCAAACGTGTCACTCGTTCTTCGTCGAGTCACCAGTCTCCCTCGAAACCTATAGGCCCTCCTCGTCCTCCATCTAGGGTCTCTATTCCTACCCCAACCAGTGAACGTGTTCAACCCAAAAGAAAATCCTCTGCTGACACCACGTATCATCCTCCTGAAAAGAAATCCAAGAAAAAACCCACTCCAGTTGTCTCTACAGAGTCATCTCCCAAACGGTCGTCTAGAGGTTCTAAAAAGTCCAAACTTCCCAAAGTTCCTATATCAACCGTCGACCCTGCAACAATACAATGCTTTGTTGATGCCTCTAAAGCCTCTGTCTATCAACGGTGGTTTGGTAGTCGTGAGCTTTGGTTCGAACAAGTGGTCATTTTAGATGATTTTCCTGAACTGCATGAGTTTTTAAAACTTAGGAAATGGGTCAACACAGTCACTAACTTGTCTGCTCCCCACCCCATATTAGTTCGAGAATTCTATGCCAATCTGGATAGAACTGTTATTGCTGAGGGTCATCCAGGGTGTGTGAGTGCCTTTGTTAGGGGTCATCGAGTTCCTTTTGGTCCTTCCACTATTTCTTCCTTATTGCAAGTTGAGTCTATCAGGAATCCAACATATGGGAAACACTTCAATCCAGATCAATCTTTGATGGGTCGAGTGCTAACTGGCAGGGATGACTATATTTGGGACAAATAGGAAATACTGGTTACTCACTTGACTCCATTCTATAGGGTTCTTCATCGAGTAGCCTTGTACAATTGGTTTCCTAATTCTCATTTGCTGCTGTTACCCTTGAGATTGGCAAGTTCTTGTATGCTGTAGGCACTAATGTATCCATTGATCTGTCCTCGCTCATCTTTGACCGGGTACTGGAAGCATCTGAATCCACTGGCACTCATAACAAGCTACCATTTCCAAGTTTAGTTCAACGGGTTCTCATGGATGCTCACCCTCCACTCACCACGCATGATTATCAAGTTCAGAATCCGATTCTCAGTAAGAGCTTTCTCTCGGTGGTCAACAGGAAGCCTTCTTCAACCACTCCCTCAGCAACCACAGTGAGTAAAGGCAAGTCTCCGTTGTTCAAAGGGCTCTCGGATTCCAGCTGGAAGGTACAAATGTTTACTGAGTTTCAATCTTTTGCCAAACGCTATAAGAAGGATCAAAAGCGTCAGCTTGCCTTTGAGGCCTCAATGTATCAAATGGTTTGCTCTATCAAGTCCACTCTTTTGCACCATTTTCCTGGGGATTCTCTGCCTGACATCTCTCTGCCTGAGTTTCATCATGATTCGTTTGGCGCCTCATCAGACACATCTGGGAATAATGCACATATGCAGGGGGAGCCTTCAGCCTTGGATCCAGTCACTAGTTCAGCACCACCTGATCTAGCTCCTCCAGCTGACACTGCAACACCCTTTGTGTCGACAGGACCACCTTCCCAGGGGGAGTCTGGCACAGCACAGGAACCTACAGATCATATTCAATGAAGGGGGAGATATATGTCATTTGTTTTGCTTGTGTAGTGGATTTGTTTATATTCCTAAAAACTTTTATATCTGGTTTATTACTATTTTCTGGTCTTTAGTTTTGTGTGTTAGTCATTGAACATAACTTGTCAAGGGGGAGAATGTTAGTGTTATTATTTTGTGACAGTATATGTTCTGTTCAATGTCTAGTCGTGTCTGGATTTTTAGACTGTTATATCTGCACTAACGTTTGTTTACGAGAGTCTTTTTAAGTGTTAGTTAGTGTCAGCTGGACTTATCGTTGTGGTCATATATATAATCAGTTTCTGTTAGTAAAGTGGTTATCAATTAATCATTCAGACAGTTATTTCGGTTGTTTTTAGAGAGATAGTCGTATCTTGTTTCTTGTGATTGTGATTACAGGTTAGATCTTGAAGCTTGAGAGTGTTCGTCAATGGCGGAATGATCTGAATCTGGAATTGTTGAGTTCAAACTGAAGGGATTTCAGTGTCATCTTCATCATCAGATCTGAAGGGATTTCAGATTGAAGACATGTTGAAGAGGAGCTCAGTTGCTGCACAAGGGATTGTGCATTGACAATCAGTGTTCTTGATTGTCGTTGGTAATTCATTACTATTTGCTGAAAAAGGTTGTATTTGATTCCTTTAGAGAGAATTGGATATTGTAATATGAACCTTTGATTGATAGGGGATGAATTTACCCTGGTTCGGGGAACCCAAGCACTAGTCGGCTGAGATGTGTTCTCAGTGCAGATGAAGCTTGTAAATTGATGTGTGATTTACTGCTTAAAGCTTAATTCTTGTTCATAACTCATATCTTGAAATCGATCAATTTAAAGATGTACAACTTGGTAACTTGAATCATTAAAATCTACTAGTTGCACTTTCAGATTCCATATTTATGTTAGCGCTCCCCCACTCAATTGCACTACCATGTTCCCAAAATGTACGTATTGCCCAGACTAAAGATTAGGCTTAACTAACAAATCAAAGAACACGAATCATACTCTTGAAATTGAGCCTAACCATATCAGGATTTCGATCATGTGATCTAGGATCAACTTATGATATTGAATTGAATAGATATTTACGGTAAGTTTCAAAATCTAATTCAAACTTCAATATCGGTCCATTCCAATGCATACTCCATGCATCCAATACTGGTAAACTTTGCCAATGTCCTGGAAAGGACATAACACTTTTCCAAGGTGTAAGAATACCTATCGCTGATTATACCATGTCAGTCTAAATCCAGTGTTCTGACAAATCAGGGAATCAACTTTTGAACATATAATAAAGATTATATTCCACTGTGCTGACAACACTATAATCTTTAACCAACTCATATGTTCTGGACTTAAAAAGAATTCATACATTATATACACATATAATCATGAAATAAATCATGTGAACCATGCAACATAAAATGTTATTTCTGATCTTTATTAATAAGTAAATCTGATTATATGAAATGAGTTTTATTTAGGGCATAAAACCCAACAGTGTCTATATCATGGAACATATAGAGTGTTCTATATGACTGAGAGTGCAATTCCAAGTTCTAAGTGTGGATTCAATGAGGAATTAATAAGTTAGGGAATTTACTTGGTAAATTCGGTTCGACTAATTGGAAGCTCGGTCATATAGACCCATGGTCCCCATACTAGTTGAGACCATACTGCTTGTAAGACTCAGTTAATTGATTTTAATTAATCAATTATAATTCTAAAAGTTAGACTATGTCTACTTTATGAATTCTCACAGTTTAAGGATGAAATTGTAAAGAAAAGGGTTTCTAGGTTTAATTATTAATTGAGAGACTGTATATGTCTAATTAATAATTATTTTAAATGACAATATTATTTAATAATCTATTTTAGTTATTAAATAATTGGTTTTGACATTTAAATAATTAGAATTGGAAAAATGGCATTTTTGGAGAAATAGAAATAAAATTGAGGAAACTGCAAAATCCAAGTGATGCCCATGAAACCCTATGGCCGGCCACCTCTTTGTGATTTTCCCAATTATTATTTTCATTTTTAATTGCCATGTAATTGCTAATCAAAGCCTAGGAATAATAGGAAAGTGGTGGATCACACTAAATAAGGCAGTTAATCAATTACACAGTAAAAGAGGAAACAGTTTTATTTGGAAAGTTGTGCTCTCCCTTTTCCCTATATAAAGCAACATTTGTTCTCTTCTCTTGCATGTCTTGATATGGATGATAAGCCACGAAATTCAAGAGAGAATAGAGATAAAATTTCGAAATCCTTGTGAGATGAGTAGTGCCCACACACATCAAGTGGTATCTCAATCATAGTATGTAAGACTATGGAATTACTGCATCAAAGAAGGAGAAAAGAAGATCCAGGTTGAGATCTTGGTGATGCTCTGCTACAGAAAGGAATCAAGGGCTAGAGATCTCAACGGAAGGAGTCATATTATTCCGCTGCACCCACTGTAAGGTTTTCTAACTTTATATGTGTTTAATTTCATTGTTTTAGAATTCATATTAGGTTGTTAATCCAACATACTTGTTAGTAAATCTAGATCCTGGTAAAATAATTTCCAACATCCCCATATCAGACTCCAACGCCCAGGTGGCTTCTTCCACCTTATTGTTTCTCCAGAGCAACTTAACCAAAGCAATAGTCTTATTCCGAAGAACTTTTTCTTTTCTATCCAGAATTTGTACAGGTTGCTCTACATAGGATAAGTCTGATTGCAGTTCAAGGGCTTCATAACTCAAGATATGAGTCGGGTCTGACACGTATTTCCTCAACATGGAAATACTAAATACGTCATGAATAACCGACAATGCTGGTGGTAAGGCTAGCCGATACACTACCTGCCCGACCTTCTCAAGAATCTGAAATGGCCCAATGAACCTAGGGCTCAACTTACCCTTCTTCCCGAAGCGCCTAATACCCTTCATTGGTGAAACCCGCAGGAAAACATGTTCCCTTGCCTGAAATGTGACATCTCTGTGCTTCGGATCAGCATAACTTTTCTGCCTACTTTGAGAGGCAAGCATTCGAGTCTTGATCTTATCAATAGCTTCATTGGTCCTCTGCACTAACTCTGCACCCAAGTACTTCCTTTCTCCTGTTTCGTCCCAATGAATAGGAGAACGACATTTCCTACCATATAACATCTCATAGGGGGCCATCCCTATTGTACTCGGGTAGCTATTGTTGTAGGAGAATTCAATTAAAGGCAAGTACTTATTCCATGAACCTTCAAAGTCCATGACACAGGCTCGTAGTAAATCTTCCAATTTCTGAATTGTTCTTTCTGACTGACAATTAGTCTGAGGGTGAAAGGCTGTACTAAACTTTAACCTAGTACCCATAGCCTTCTGAAGACTTACCCAAAATTTCGATGTAAACTTTGAATCCCTATCTGACACAATAGATTTAGGGGCACCATGGAGACAAACTATCTCCTTCACATACAATTCAGTGTACTGATCCACTGAATATGTAACTTTCACTGGTAGAAAGCTAGCTGATTTTATAAATCTGTCCACTATGACCCATACTGAATCATACAATCCTGTAGTTCTAGGCAATCCAATTACAAAATCCATTGCAAAGTCCTCCCACTTCCACTCAGGAAGGAGCAAAGGTTGCAGTAACCCTGTCGGCCTCTGATGTTCAGCCTTGATTTGCTAGTAGGTTAAACAATCGTTTTAAAGTCCAAATTTCTTGCAATTAAATCAATTACCATGGCTCTGAGGCCAGTTGTTGGAAAATATTTTACCAGGATCTTAGATCTACTCACATGTATGCTGATTAACACCCTAAATATGAATTTTCTAAAACGATGAAATAAACACATATAAAGTTTAGGAAACCTTACATTGGGTGCAGCGAAATAATATGACTCCTTCCGTTCAGATATCTAGCCCTTGATTCCTTTCGGTAGTAGAGCATTATCAATATCTGAACCTGGATCTCTTTCTCTGAATCTTTGATGCTGAAACTCCTTCTTGCTGAAAGTCTTTCTTCACGATCTTCCTCACTATGATTGAGGTATCACTTGCTGTGTGTGGGCACTACTCATACACTAAGATTTTTCGAAATTGAAGGAAGAAGAAAGAGAAAGTGGGTTTGGCCAAAGATAGGGAGAGAGAAGGCTCAGTTTTTTCTGAATCAGAAGTGTCAGAAGAAAAGTGTAATTTTCCTGAAGCCTTCACTATCTATTTATAGCATTCCACTAGGGTTAGGTTTGAATTATTTGGCATTAAAATAATGAAAATATCAGAGGTAAATTCCTATAAAAGTGGTCGGCCATGCTTAGTGGATTTAGGCCTCACTTTTTGCAATTTTGCAGTTTTATTTTTTCTACATCTGATTTTCTCAAAAACGCCAATTTTCTAATTCAACCATTTAAATGCCAATTCTAACTATTTAATAACTATAAATAATTATTAAATAATATTGTCATTTATCATATATATTAATTGAACCATACAAAGTATCATAATTAACAAATATGCCCCTATTAACTCTTTCTTTACAATTTCGCCCTTACTTAGTGAAAAAGTCACAAATAGACATAGTCTAATTTGAGAATCCTAATTGATTAATCAAAACCAATTATATGAGTCTTACAAGAAATATTATCTCAACTAGTGCGGGGACCATGGGTCTATATAACCGAGCTTCCAATAAGTAGATCAAGAATTTAGCACTAAAATTCACTAACTTATTAATTCTTCGTTGAATCCACGCATAGAACTTAGAATTGCACTCTCAGTATATAGAATGCTCTGTATGTTCCACCATATAGATGCATCATTAGTTATCCATTGTTATAATCCCAATGTGATCAATGATCCTCTATATGAATGATCTACACTGTAAAGGGATTAGATTACTGTTACACCCTACAATGTATTTTATCCTTAAAACACTTGACTCCGTATAAATGATATTTCAGCTTATTGAAATGAGTACTCCACCATTTATGTTCGTTTGGTCAAGCTTGAAGGAGATCATCCTTTGCTTACTATTCGCCAGATAGAAGCTATAGATTCCATGTTTATGCTAGCGCTCCCACTCAATTGCACTACCATGTTCCCAAAATGTACGTATCACCCTGACCTAAAAGTAGGCTTAACTAACAAATCAAAGAACACGAATAGCCTTTCAAGATTGAGCCTAATCATAACAGGATTAAGAACATTTGATCTAGGATCAACTAGGCGAGATTGACTTGAATAGATATTACGGTAAGTTTAATAAATCTAAGTCAAAGTTCAATATCGGTCCCTTCCGATGCATACTCCATGCATCCAACCTGAGCTTTACTTTAACCAATGCTCTGGAAAGAACATAGCACTTCTCCAAATGCAAGTAAACTCTGTTGTAGATTATCATATCAGTAAAACCCTATGTTTGATAAATCTAGGAAACTTTATTCACATAGTCATGTTTACTTTCCAATGTGTTGACGATACAATAAACAGGATCAAGTATGTGAAAAGGGTTTCAGATGAATTTATACATTATGTACATATAATCATGAAATAAATCATGTGAACCATGCAACATTAAACGTTATTTCTGATCTATATTAATAAGTAAATCTGATTATATTGAAATGAGTTTTATTTAGGGCATAAAACCCAACAAACTCCCACTTGCACTAATATAAAACAAAAAGTGCGTTTCAAATAATCTCAACACCTCGATATACGAATCAAGTGTAGTAGTAGTAAACTCCTCGTAATAGGATCTGAAAGGTTGAATTTACCACAACCTTTCCTCCACTATTACTCTTCCTTAATCACAAAATCATTGATAATGTGAAATTCCTCTATATATGTCTACTCTCTTGGATACTGGATTCTATAGCTTTGGCAACTACTTTTGGTTAATTAGGAAATTAACACTAGTTTTAAGGCAATTTGGAATGGTTCCAAAAATGTATAGAACTTTCCTTAGACTGAATAAGTACCTTTCCTGTAACTTTCACATTCAGTCCCTTCCTAGTAGACCTAGAGACTTCAGATAGGTTATTACACTTCTCCAAAATCACTATTCCACCCCCAGAGTAACCACCATCTTATCAGAAAGATTTACTAGCACAAAGGCAAATTCCGAAATCTGATATGGTGTAGTCTAAGAGTTTTAAACACACCCTTATAGAATAACATATAGTTCCTCTTCTTAATCTTAGGATTTACTTGATTGTCTTCCAATGTTCTTCTCCTGGATTAATCTCATACTTACTCATTACTCCCACTCAACAGCAGGTGTCTAGTCTAAGGCATACAAAAGCATATCTAAGACCTCTCACTATTGATATAAGAAATTCTTTCATGGCTTTATCTTTTATGGAATAGTTGAGACTTTTCCTTAGATAAATAAATCTATACCTAAGAAGTTGTGAAGCTTCTATAGATTGCCATTAGAAAGAAAATGCTTCAGCATCTTACTAAAGTAAGTTGCTTGCATTAGAGTAAGTAATTTCCAGGTATACCACAAGCCATAGGTTTAGATAAACTCAAACCTATAATACTAGGAACAGGAAGTTTGTTAAGTCCATTGAATAGACTTATAAACGAAAATTTCCTTTTATGTCCTTGTAATAGAAAACTTTAGGTTACTCCATGTGAATGGATTAAACCATAGTTCTATTGGCTTTCTTCTTAGTTTCTTATCTTGACAATCCATTACTTGTTTAAACTCACAATGGATTTTAATCACTAGTGTCTCCTAAGTCATAAGAAAGTGAGTTCCTAGAAACTCTCCCACTACGACAAGGTACCGTGAATTATGTCGAAGAAAACTAAATGGTATTGATCTCTTCGGTTGTGATAAGACAACAAAGGCAGTGGGATCATCATATGTTATATAAGATGATAGAACACTTTTGGAATCAAGAAAAATATCTCCTTTATTTGCTACTTGTTTTTCAGACTTAGTCATTTTCTTAGAAAAGTAGTATTTGTTTGAACAAACACTTTCTTATCTATTGACAATGGGATGGTCCACCCCTAATCACTAAGAATAACTAACAAACCATGGTGAACAGTTCTAGCTTTTCTTAAGATTTTTATTAGGTCATCCATGAATCTAGTAATGATTTACATTAAGTATACAACCATTACATCATTCTAAAATTGTATTACCATAGAAGGATTTAGGCAACGGCTAGTAACTAATCATCAATACGCAACTTGAAATTTATGGGGAGGTAAGTTTGGATATAATTCAAAATCAATTTAATGATCTTTGAACTGCATATCTACTAACTATTTCTCCACCCCTATCAGTTCGCAAGATCTTTAACCACTTACCTTAATGGTTTTAACCATTGCTAGAAATTAATGAAATTTTTCAAACATTTCAAATTTCTTTGCTAAAAGGTATAATCTAGAGTTATCGTTTTAAGAATACAACGAAAAACTCATATCCACCCCTGAATGTACATCCATCTACGAATGAGATGAACTACTTTCAGTGGATATAGGCATATTAACTCTTTGCATAGATTGATCTTGTCAAATCCACTATGACCAAGATACAAATGCCATAGATTAAAAAAAAATGTGGTAGTGTCTATTGATGACATAGGTTTAGTTACATCAAAGAGTTCTTAGAATACTACAAGTGGATCCTGGTCACAGAATACCTAACTCATATTCCATACAGTTTTAATCCATTAATAGAAGATGGATATTAAACACTTGAGAAAGTGTAACTGTATTGTATTCTGGAATTAGAAATATAAGAAAATTTCTATTTGGAATCTAAAATTAAAGTCAAAGACTTAAATTTATACCAAATATAATGAGTAATTCTATCTTGGACCACCACTACTAATACAAACTCTAAGTCAGATTTGCCCATACAAGTAGGAGATTTCTAT
Source organism: Cannabis sativa (assembly GCF_029168945.1). Taxonomy (NCBI): domain Eukaryota; kingdom Viridiplantae; phylum Streptophyta; class Magnoliopsida; order Rosales; family Cannabaceae; genus Cannabis; species Cannabis sativa. The sequence continues at coordinate 41,062,510 of NC_083605.1, read as the reverse complement.
GATTGAGGATTTATATCAATTGAGAATAGAATTTCGGGATTATAATCATATGCGTCATTTAAATTTCTTAAGAGAAAATATAGAATGACATGAAATGATTTATAGACCATTCATCCAATGATATGTTATTGAGCTAATTCAAAATGAATAAGCTAAGAGGAATTAGGATAATTTCGTTATTTAAATAAGAATCCAACAATGCTCTGATTAACGCGAGTCAAAGTAATCTTATTTATAAATCTTCTTGTTTCATATCATAAAAATACTAGTCTAAGGTGTCATCAATTGATGAACAGCTAGATGTTGTATATACAATATTTATCTTTCGAGATCTAACACTATTAGGAATGTCTAATGGTGAAAATCCACTAGGGATTTATCTCATTAGATAAACAAGCCAAGTTAGACCAACAATGAGGATTCGAAATTAAACTACAACTTAATAACAGAAAATAACATGGTTCAATATAAATTCATACACAATTCAAAAATTATAAACATATAGGAAGTAGGAATGCCAAGTGAAAATAATAAAACTTACAGTCCTAAATAATTTCCAAGGTTTTTCAACAAACTGATACAGTGTCCCGTTTAGGCGAGAGTCAAAGCATCATCCATTGAATAGAGTTGTCAGCTCATCTAAAATGATAACCATTCTAGCAACCTTTTATTCGATCAAGATTGGAATTCAGCCTTGTCCCGTTTAGGCGAGAGTCAAGGCAATTCTATCTTATGAGCTTCCACCATTGTTTCATAATTTGCAAGTCAAGTATGATCGCCACCATTAGGGTGATCCATACCATACAAAACACTTACAAACTACTTATCATGCGAGGTTAAACGGTGCGAAATTGCTAATGAACGTTCCTCCATTAGGGAGGATTACTCACTAAAACAAACGCGGTGTAAAACCCACAATGGAGATCGAATATCTTAATAATAATAAAGCTCATTATTTAAAGTGAGTTGTATTTTCTTTGATTCTCTTTATTTAATCTATTTATTTTAAATATATATTTATTTAATTAAAATTTCCAATTTAGAATGAAAAATTCTAAATATAAATTTTAATTTAATATTTATAAATTTTACTTAGATGGATATTAAAATAATATGAATTATTTCCATCTTAGTAATAATTTCCAATAAATATTTAGAAAAATATTCAATTTAAGTTGTTACAAAATTAATTTAAATTAATTTATGTTAGGTTATAATTAGCCTATGTTTCGGGTCTTTAAAGTTAGCATTATCTCGTCTATTGGTGTCTTTTGGAGCAGTTTTACGCTTGATTTTCATTATATCAGGTTCCCGGAGTGTTAAAGTTCAAATTCAGTCAAATGGGGAAAAACTGGGATAAACTGGAAAAAAATTGGAAAATTCGGCCCCAGAAGCTACAGTAGTCGCGACTTCATGAGAGCCACCTCGCGACCCTTTTTCCAGGTCGCGACTCTGGTTGCGACTTCGAGATTTGGCAGAACCTCTGATTTTCGAGGTTTGCCTGTAGTCGCGACTTGGTACGGACGTCGTGGTTTTGACCTAATTTTGATTTTTCTCTCAATTGGAGGCACACTACTCATCCCTATATAAGGAATACGGCACTGAAGGTCAGAATTAAGCAGAACTAGACCTAATAGTGGATGCAAGTGGAGAGGAAGCTATCTTGAAGACCCAGAGCGATATCACCTTCTAGTTTCTTTCTTTTACCCTTAAATTCTTCTTTATGTTTGTTTTTGTTCCTGAATTACTCATGGATGTTTTTAGAGTTATTATGAACTAAATTTCCCAATAAAGGAGGATGATGATTGTTGTTTAAGTTTATGCCTAGTTAATAAATAATTGCCATCCCTTCATCTTATGTGTGAATACTATCTTTATTTGTGTTTAATTCCATGTGCAAGCTTGATCACCTTTTACATGTTTAATGATCTCAATTCGAAATCTAAAAAGTGAGAATTGAGAATGCTAAAATTTGGATAGTCTAGGTTCTGATGTAAAACGGAAGTATTTACATAGCCTCAGTGACGAATAGATTATTGCTTAATGCTGATTTTGTGTTGATTTAATTAAGAAGTTAATTAGAGAACATATTATTTAGAACCTAAAAGATCTGAAAAGAGTTAGGTTAATTTATAATCTGTCTTTCACATTGAGATAAGGATAGCAATTAGGTATTAACATTGGTAGCTTAACAACAGGATTCACCTCCCTAATCTCTCATCTTGATTAATCTTCGTTTATTTTCTCTTTAATTTCTGAGCTGTTTACTTTCAAATTGCAAACTTATTATTTTACCAAATAGAATCATAAGTATAATTTAGTAGTACTTAATCCAATTCCCTGTGGTTCGACCTCACTTGCGTGAGATACTACTTGATTGCGTACACTTGCGTAATAAACATAAAATTCGTAACAAGTTTTTGGCGTCGTTGCCGGGGAAATTGTTTAAAGATTAATATTATACAAATTATACTAACTTCTACTTTGGTATATTTTCTCTTGCTTATTTTTCTAACCTTTTTCTTGTAATATTTTCTTGATCCATTTCAGGAATCCTAAGTGTATGCGCCGTCAAGGACAAGCTGTCACATTACCAGTTGATCCTCAAATCGAGAAAACTTGTAGGAGAAACCGAAAGAACAAGAGGCAAGAAGGAGTTTCAGCAACTGCTGAAACTTCAGAAATCATGGCTGCTAATGTGAATGCTAATGCTGCGAACAATGGAGGTAATAACGGTAATAATGGTGGCGCCGTGGAAGATCAAGCTAATGGCCGCAGCTTGAGAGATTACATTCTCCCTACTCTGACGGGAGTGCAGTCATGTATCAGGCCACCGGCAGTGGATGCAAATAACTTTGAGATCAAACCTGCCATACTTCAAATGGTGCAGTCTTCAGTTCAGTTTGGTGGCCTCCCTTCTGAAGATCCTAACCTGCATCTCTCTAACTTCATGGAACTTTGTGAAACTTTTAAAGTTAATGGAGTTAGTGATGATGCCATTTGACTGAGATTGTTCCCATTCTCTCTCAGAGAACGAGCCAAGAGTTGGCTAAACTCCTTGCCACCCAACTCTATTGCCACCTGGAATGATCTGGCAACGAACTTCTTGTCAAAGTTCTTTCCTCCAGCCAAGTCTGCAAAGCTGAGGGGAGAAATCAATAACTTCTGCCAACAAGATAATAAATCTCTCCATGAGGCTTGGGAGAGGTTTAAAGATCTGATCAGAAAGTGCCCTCATCATGGTATAGAGAAGTGGATGCTGGTCCACAACTTCTACAATGGGTTGGTAGGAAACACTAGAACTCTAATAGATGCAGCAGCTGATGGAGCCTTTATGAGAAAAAGTGCTAATGAGGCTTATGATCTATTGGAGGAGATGGCTCTAAACAATCAGCAGTGGCCAACTGAAAGGAGTCAATCAAAGAGGGTAGCTGGTGTGTTAGAGGTTGATGCCATCACAAAGTTGACAGCTCAGGTTGAGGCATTGACAAAGCTAATTGCAGGGCAAGCTAAACAAGCCCAAGTTGTGTGTGAGTTATGTGGAGGAAGTCATCACTTTTCAGAGTGTCAAGCAGATGTGGATGATTTGCCAATGGATGAAGCTAAAGCCATTGGAAACTATTCACAGAACAACAACAACAATTATGGGTTCAACCAGGGTAATAACCGAAGAAACAGTGGGTTCTATCAGCAACGAAATCAGAACCAGAATCAGAATCAACAGTTTAATCAGCAACAAACCTCTGGTGGAAATTCTAGTTTGCAAACAGATTTATTGCTTCAATTCATGACTGAAACTAGATCTTCAATCAAAGACCTGCAGACACAGATGGGCCAACTAGCAGCTCAAGTAGCACCTCGTCCTCAAGGGAATCTGCCTGGCACAACTGAAGTAAACCCCAAAGAAAACTGCAAAGCAATTACCCTGAGAAGCGGTAAAAATTATGATGGTCCTGAAATGCCACAACTAGCGAATGGAGAAAAGGAGAATGAAGCTCAACCAATGTCAACCCCAACACCCACTTCAACGAAGGCTACTGACAGCCCAACACAACCACAGCAGTCTCCACCAATTAATAGTGATCACCATGTGAAAATACCCTACCCTCAAAGGCTTAGAAAGTCAAGCCTAGACAAGCAGTTCACCAAATTCCTAGAAGTCTTCAAAAGACTTCACATTAACATTCCCTTTGCTGAAGCTTTAGAGCAGATGCCAAGTTATGTGAAGTTTATGAAGGAAATTTTGTCAAAGAAGAGAAAGATGGAGGATTATGAGACAGTGGCTCTAACTGAAGAGTGCAGCGCCATTCTACAGAAGAAACTCCCTCCCAAACTCAGGAAACAAAGGAATTTCACTATTCCTTGTACTATTGGGAGAATCGAAGGAATAAATGCACTTTGTGACTTGGGAGCCAGCATTAACTTGATGCCTCTATCAGTGTTTAAAAGATTGCAGCTGGGTGAAGCAAAGCCAACAACAGTAACTCTCCAATTGGCGGACCGATCACTAGCCCATCCTAGAGGAGTCATTGAGGATGTGTTAGTTAAAGTTGACAAGTTCATCTTTCCAGCTGACTTCATCGTTTTGGATATGGAAGAAGATAGCAATGTCCCAATCATTCTTGGGAGACCATTCTTGGCAACTGGCCAAGCCTTGATCGATGTTCAGAAGGGTGAATTAAAGCTGAGAGTCCAAGGAGAAGAAGTGGTCTTTAATGTGCTGAAGGCTATGACGTACCCAAAGGCAAGTGATAACTGTTTCTTCATTGACTTGATTGATGAAATTGTGGGTGAGAAAAAGCTGCTAGATGATCCTCTTGAACTAAGTTTAACTGAAGATGAATTGACGGAGCAAGAGGGACAAGAGGTCATGGGTTATGTGAATTGGCTTGATTCCTATGGGCCCTTGAACAGAAGATATTTTGAGGAATTGGGAGCAGTTCCAAAAGAGCTAAAATCATCTACTGAAAAGCCTCCAGAACTTGAATTGAAGGTGCTTCCTAGTCACTTGAGGTATGAATTTTTGGGTCATGATAAAAATCTGCCAGTTATTATTTCAGCTTCTCTCTCTGATGTGGAAACTGATAGACTTCTGAGGGTACTCCGAGCTCATAATAAGGCCATCGCTTGGACACTAGGTGATGTCAAAGGAATCAGTCCTTCAACAGTGATGCATCGAATTCTCATGGAAGACAATGCCAAACCGACAATTGACGCTCAACGAAGACTCAATCCACCCATGAAAGAAGTTGTCAGAAAAGTAGTTAAATGGTTGGATGCTGGAGTTGCTTATCCTATTTCAAATAGTAAGTGGGTTAGCCCGGTGCAAGTGGTTCCAAAGAAAGGTGGAATGACTGTGATCAAGAATGAAAAGAATGAGTTGATTCCTACAAGAACAGTAACTGGTTGGAGGATCTGCATCGATTATAGGAAACTCAACAAAGCAACACGAAAAGTTATCACAGAACTCTGCGGGGCATATGAAGTTCCCCAATTAGAGTTTGACAACACGGTGTTGCCACTTCGCAAGATGGATATTGCCTTTGTCAACAGGCTGAAAGAGCGACATCCCTATGGCCAACCACCACCTAATGCACCGAAAGGGCGTAGGCGGCAACGCGAGCTTAGTGTTGAAGAAGAAGAGGAGCAGCCCCTACAATTGCCTGGGCCTATCGATCCTACAACACAATACACTCATGCACAGCTGAGTTATATAATTCAGCAGAACAACCACATGCAACAATACATGGTGCAGAGGAGTATCTATGATGAGGGACAAGTTCAGCAACTCAACTCTCTTATCAACAGAATGAACATTGGGATTGATGACCCGAACTATTTGGCACAACCTCCTCGGTTCTATCCCTATGACCAGCCGCCACCACCCAACCCTTTCTGAGAGGGTCTCAGGTAAGTCTCTTTTCTCTGCATATTCCTGTATACATTGGGGACAATGTCATATTTAGTTTCGGGGGAGAGACTTAAAAATTTTAAATTCTGCACTTTAATTTCTGCATTTTAATTTTCTATTTTAGTTTTTTGTTTTAGTCAAGGAATGGCAATAAGCTAGAGGATAGTTGTATACTGCTGATTAGTGTAATGTGATCTGAAATTGTAAAATAACTGTGTGCTTGATTCTGTTAACTCTTTGGTTTAGTTTGGATGCTTAGAAACCTGTGGATAAGTGCAATTACTCAATCTGTGAAAATTGTTATAACTGTTTTACTATGGTTTGTGGTAAGATTGACAGGATAGCTTAGAACTTACATGTTTATTCTTTTGAGGCGAAATCCTTGATAGTGTTCAATTGGAATATGAGTTAGGCATTTGTTGGATAGTTTGAGCCTTTCAAGCCTACCATAATAATGTGTATCCCTAGTGAACCTTTTGAGCCTAAACCTGTTTTGTTTTTCACCTGTTGATTTGAAAAAATTTTGCAACCACACTATTAATTTTTTTTCTTCACCATGTTATCCATGATATCATAAGCTACATAATTAGTTTGGGGGAGAGGAAACATTTAGTGAGAAAAATTAGTGAGAGGGAGAAAAACTTGTAAGATTGAGAAGAGGAAAAAGTGTAATTCAATGTCACTGATGAAAAAAAAAAAAAGAGAAGAACAATAAAAAGTTAAAAAAAAAATATATGTTTGAAAAAAAAAAAGACTCAGTGATGTTGGAAAAATAATAGAGATATCTTCTATCAATCTTGGTAAATTTGGGGAACATTATGGGATTCTAAAAAAAAAAAAGTAAAAAGCTTGTGGGTTCTATTTGTGTGCTTATGATATGTTGAAAAAAAATTTGTCTTTTGCATATCCCTGAATATCTGAGCCATTATACTTAAGCCTTTAAAAGACCTAATGATTCCAAGGAATACTGTCAACATTAGTTGAGAAAGGTAAGCATGCAAGCTTATGAGTTATCATATTGTGGAACTGTTGGAAAGAGTAAAACTTTTATAACAATGTTTCACATTTGAGTAAATTGTTGCAGTTGTACATAGTGTTATTAATGGAGCATCCGAGTTAATTGTTAGAGTTAGTAGGATCAAAATTCTAGTTTATACAAGGAAGAAAACAGAGCATGAGTCAGCAGCATAGTAATTATCACATAGCGTAGATAGTATTTTTTTTTATCTTACTCGGGGGCGAGTAAGAATCTAGTTTGGGGGATTTTGTTAGGTTATAATTAGCCTATGTTTCGGGTCTTTAAATTTAGCATTATCTCGTCTATTGGTGTCTTTTGGAGCAGTTTTACGCTTGGCGAAAAATTCAGTCAAATGGCGAAAAATTGGGATAAACTCGAAAAAAATTGGAAAATTCGGCTCCAGAAGCTACAGTAGTCGCGACTTCATGAGAGCCAGGTCGCGACCCTTTCTCCAGGTCGTGACTCTGGTCGCGACTTCGAGATTTGGTAGAACCTCTGATTTTCGACGTTTGCCTGTAGTCGCGACCAGCTTAAGGGCTTGTCGCGACTTGGTACGGACATCGTGGTTTTGACCTAATTTTGATTTTTCTCTCAATTGGAGGCACACTACTCATCCCTATATAAGGAATACGACACTGAAGGTCAGAATTAAGCAGAAATAGACCTAATAGTGGATGCAAGTGGAGAGGAAGCTATCTTGAAGACCCGGAGCGATATCACCTTCTAGTTTCTTTCTTTTACCCTTAAATTCTTCTTTATGTTTGTTTTTGTTCCTGAATTAATCATGGATGTTTTTAGAGTTATTATGAACTAAATTTCCCAATAAGGGAGGATGATGACTGTTGTTTAAGTTTATGCCTAGTTAATAAATAATTGCCATTCCTTCATCTTACGTGTGAATACTATCTTTATTTGTGTTTAATTCCATGTGCAAGCTTGATCACCTTTTACATGTTTAATGATCTCAATTCGAAATCTGAAAAGTGAGAATTGATAATGTTAAAATTTGGATAGTCTAGGTTCTGATGTAAAACGGAAGTATTTACATAGCCTCAGTGACGAATAGATTATTGCTTAATGCTGATTTTGTGTTGATTTAATTAAGAAGTTAATTAGAGAACATATTATTTAGAACCTAAAAGATCTGAAAAGAGTTAGGTTAATTTATAATCTGTCTTTCACATTGAGATAAGAATAGCAATTAGGTATTAACATTGGTAGCTTAACAACAGGATTCACCTCCCTAATCTCTCATCTTGATTAATCTTCATTTATTTTCTCTTTAATTTCTGAGTTGTTTACTTTCAAATTGCAAACTTATTATTTTACCAAATAGAATCATAAGTATAATTCAGTAGTACTTAATCCAATTCCCTGTGGTTCGACCTCACTTGCGTGAGATACTACTTTATTGCGTACACTTGCGTAATAAACATAAAATTCGTAACAATTTACAACTCAAATTTAATTTTCTATAAATATATATTGCATTTCGAAAAATTAAAGTATTTAAGAATACAATTTTCGAAAAATGCATGTTAAAATAAAAATAAATTCGGAAAAATTATTCTAATTTAATGTTGGCCCAAAATTAATTAATAAAATTAATTTACAACAAAAAATATAATTTTCCTATTTAATTAAATATGTATAAGAATTTCAAATATTTAAGTATGATGATGAAAATCAACTTAAATATTAACTTTCTATTTAATTAAATACACTAGAAAATACTTCAAGCAAAAATATCACCTATCTAGATTTTCCTTTTACTAATTAATTCAATTTCTAATAATATATTATGATTCATTTATTTTTAAATTAATCAATTAATGAAAAAATCATTGATTTAAGTTGGTCCAAAATTAAAATAAATAATTTACAACTTTAATCTATTTTTCAAATAAAATTCGAAATTCCAGCATTTAAGAAATGCAATTTTGAAATTTGATTAATAAAATAAAGAAAAAAATATATTTTGAAAATTATTTAAATTTACTTGAAAAATTAAATTTCAACTAAAAATAATTTTCTATTTAATTAAGTGTCATGAAAAAGAAATATTTAAGTATCATGATGAAAATCAACTTAAATATTTAATTTTCAAATTAATTAAATATATTAAATTCAAGAAATAAATAATTAAGTGTAGAGAAGGCTTAATTATTAATCTCTAGTTTAATACTAGGAAAAATATACTTAAAATAAATTGTACCAAAATTAATTATTTAAATAATTAATTTCACAATGTATAATATTTTCCTATTTAATATTAGAAATAATATGTAGTGTAGAAATAACTATCTAGAAAATATCTTATTTGACTAAGTATCTTTTCCACAAAATTTGAAAAAATATCTAATTTAAGTTGTATTAGAAAAAATCTAGAACTTAAATATTTTCAAATTTCAATTTAATTAAATATCAAAAATTAAGTTGTAACCACTTAATTTAAAAAAGTATTCCATTTTAAGTTAATATTTGAAAAGATATTAACTTAAAAAAATATTTAAAATATTCCATTTTTTAAGTTAATATTCGAAAAGATATTAACTTAAAAAATATCTAAAGAATCTTAATAACCAATGCCTAAAATACCTCAACTTAATTTTGAAATTTTAAATCCAAAAGATATTCAGATTTAAGTTGATTAGTTGTAAATAACTAAATATCAACTTAAATAGGAATATTTAATGAAAAATTTAAATTAAGCTTCAGAAAGAATCTAGATGGTTATAATTCTATATTTAATTAAATACAAGAAAATACATATAGTTTAGCTTAGAATAAAGAATTCTTTAAACTATAATTTTCTTAAATTAATTTCAAAATAAATGAAATTAATTATGTTGCTAATCAATTTTATTAGGTTAAACTAGTTTAATTAACCTAGTACAGTCATTCAAATCAAGCAAATGGGCCTTCACAATTGGGGTGGTTCATGTGAGGGGGTGCTGGGTTCAGTATCTCCTACCCACTACTATGGCTCCCAACTCTCACACAAGGCCCAAAAGAGAGGAATTTAACCTTAAAATGAACAACTGTTATTAATTGAATAAGCCCAAAACTAAATGGGCCTAAATAAAATCTAATCGAGAACTATGATAATTTATTTAGCAACATTAACCTATATGCATATATAATGAAATTAAACACATAGGCTCACACAGGCACACTTTGGATGGGTCCTATCATGTTGCTAGGTCATACACAGATGAAAGAAGATTGTAAATATACCTGTTACAAATTATTAACTTGACCGAGGGAGTCATCAGATCATTAGATCTGGCAAAAACTAACCATGGCTATTTGCAATCAAGTAATAATAGGTTTTAAAAACTTACACACAAGCTAAAACACATACTCCTGCAACAAGGTTAGCTGGATAGTTGGATGTAGGATTTATTTAATTTTAAATTAAATAATTAATTTCGAAAATAATTAATTAAAAAAAATAATTTTCGAAAATTTAAAAAAAAAGTTTAATTTAAAATATTAAAATCTGACCTTAAATTTAAAAATAAGATAAGATCTAATCAAATTTAAAAATAAGATAGATTATTAAGCAAAAAAGATAGATACTAACTATTTTAAAATTCAAATTACACTAATATCTTGAATTAAATTTAAAAAATATTAAATTAATTCAAAATGATAATTAGAATTGAATTAGAAATAGTAATAGTATAAATACAGAACCTACACAAAAAATCGGAAGTTAATTCCATGAAAAAGCATGAAAAAACGAAGAAAAACGAAAAAATTGTGAGTTGTACGGGCAGTTTTCGCGATCGCAGGAAAATTTCAGCACAGCTCCGATTTTTTCGAATCTTCAAAAAATCATAACTAATTCAAATTGAATCGAAATTAAGTTCTGCAAAAATGTAACTTGCTTAATTTTTTCGATACTATCCAAAAAAAATAATTCCAGAAACAGGATCGCAATTATTTTTAACGAAAATTCACAAACACCAATCAATCATCAAATAACACTCAATACAACATGATACCATCCAAAAACAAACAAACAATCGTTTTAAAGTCCAAATTTCTTGCAATTAAATCAATTACCATGGCTCTGAGGCCAGTTGTTGGAAAATATTTTACCAGGATCTTAGATCTACTCACATGTATGCTGATTAACACCCTAAATATGAATTTTCTAAAACGATGAAATAAACACATATAAAGTTTAGGAAACCTTACATTGGGTGCAGCGAAATAATATGACTCCTTCCATTCAGATATCTAGCCCTTGATTCCTTTCTGTAGCAGAGCATTATCAATATCTGAACCTGGATCTCTTTCTCTGAATCTTTGATGCTGAAACTCCTTCTTGCTGAAAGTCTTTCTTCACGATCTTCCTCACTATGATTGAGGTATCACTTGCTGTGTGTGGGAACTACTCATACACTAAGATTTTTCGAAATTGAAGGAAGAAGAAAGAGAAAGTGGGTTCGGCCAAAGATAGGGAGAGCGAAGGCTCAGTTTTTTCTGAATCAGAAGTGTCAGAAGAAAAGTGTAATTTTCCTGAAGCCTTCACTATCTATTTATAGCATTCCACTAGGGTTAGGTTTGAATTATTTGGCATTAAAATAATGAAAATATCAGAGGTAAATTCCTATAAAAGTGGCCGGCCATGCTTAGTGGATTTGGGCCTCACTTTTTGCAATTTTGCAGTTTTATTTTTTCTGCATATGATTTTCTCAAAAACGCAAATTTTCTAATTCAACCATTTAAATGCCAATTCTAACTATTTAATAACTATAAATAATTTATATTGTCATTTATCATATTTATTAATTGAACGATACAAATTATCATAATTAACAAATATGCCCCTATTAACTCTTTCTTTACAATTTCGCCCTTACTTAGTGAAAAATTCCCAAATAGACATAGTCTAATTTGAGAATCATAATTGATTAATCAAAACCAATTATATGAGTCTTACAAGCAATATTATCTCAACTAGTGCGGGGACCATGGGTCTATATAACCGAGCTTCCAATAAGTAGATCAAGAATTTAGTACTAAAATTCACTAACTTATTAATTCTTCGTTGAATCCACGCATAGAACTTAGAATTGCACTCTCAGTATATAAAATGCTCTGTATGTTCCACCATATAGATGCATAATTAGTTATCCATTGTTATAATCCTAATGTGATCAATGATCCTCTATATGAATGATCTACACTGTAAAGGGATTAGATTACCGTTACACCCTACAATGTATTTTATCCTTAAAACACTTGACCCTGTATAAATGATATTTCAGCTGATGTGAAATTTGTACTCCACCATTTATGTTCGTTTGGTCAAGCTCGAAGGAGATCATCCTTTTCTTACTATTCGCCAGATAGAAGCTATAGATTCCATGTTTACGCTAGCGCTCCCACTCAATTGCACTACCGTGTTCCCAAAATGTACGTATCACCCTGACCTAAAAGTAGGCTTAACTAACAAATCAAAGAACACGAATAGCCTTTCAAGATTGAGTCTAATCATAACAGGATTAAGAACATTTGATCTAGGATCAACTAGGCGATATTGACTTGAATAGATATTACGGTAAGTTTAATAAATCTAAGTCAAAGTTCAATATCAGTCCCTTCCGATGCATACTCCATGCATCCAACCTGAGCTTTACTTTAACCAATGCTCTGGAAAGAACATAGAACTTCTCCAAATGCAAGTAAACTCTGTTGTAGATTATCATATCAGTAAAACCCTATGTGTGATAAATCTAGGAAACTTTATTCACATAGTCATGTTTACTTTCCAATGTGTTGACGGTACAATAAACAGGATCAAGTATGTGAAAAGGGTTTCAGATGAATTTATACATTATGTACATATAATCATGAAATAAATCATGTGAACCATGCAACATTAAATGTTACTTCTGATCTATATTAATAAGTAAATCTGATTTTATTGAAATGAGTTTTATTTAGGGCATAAAACCCAACATGGCCCTCATAGCCTTTTCAACCATTTCTGCATATGTGGTTGCCTCGGTAGTAGTAATCACCAAATCGTGCCTAATCTTCGCACTCAAACCAGCCAAATATTTCTCTTTCTTGCTAAAGTTAGTTAGCACGATTCCCACAGCAAGCTTGGCCAGACGGTCAAACTTTGTTGTATACTCGGTAACAGACATTCCCTCAGTTTGAACCAGTTCGGTGAACTCTTTCCGCTTTGCACTGCGGACGGCCTCATTGTAATATTTGGAGTTAAACAACTCCTTGAATTCTTCCCAGGTAATCACTGTGACGTCCCGAGTGAGGATTACCAATTCCCACCACACGAGAGCGTCTTCCTGAAATTGGAAAGTGGCACATGTCACCCGATCATTACCAACCTCTCCCATAAAGTTGAGGATACGCTCGATCACTGTGAGCCACTGCTCAGCCTTCATTACATTAGGACCTCCCAGAAACACTAGAGGTGCTTGCTTTCGAAACCTTTCATACAACGGCTGCATACGGTTGCCAACAACAGGTTGTTCTGCTGGAACCGCTGGAACTGCAACGGCCTGAGCAACTTGAGGAGGCACAGCAGGAGGACCCCGCTGCCTCAATCTTTGAATCTCTTCATCTTGTTGGTGGATCTGGCCTTGCATTTCCGCAAATCTTTGCTCCCAATCAGGAGGAGCTTGTGGTAGATTTACAGGGCGACCACCCTGAGCTCTGCCACGGCCACGGCCGCGACCACGAGGATTTTGGGGATTTCTCTGACCGCCTCCAGTCTCAACCATGTCACCCTGACTTCTTGTATTTCACGGGGCGTCCATTTTATAGGACTTAGCCTACCAATCCATAAGCCAGGTAGGTTAGACAATGATCAAAACTTAACACCGCTCTTAAGGACTTAAAGGCAACACACGTTAAAATAATTAATTAAAATCGTATATGCTTCCTAACATGCTCTCACATTCACAATTATTTAAAATACTAAACAAGTACGGGCTTACTGAACCGTGAAACGAGCTTTCTCTGATGAAGATTGTACATGTCTCAGCAAGCTTCGGTAGACAAACCTGGCGGCTCTGATACCAAAATTGTAATGCCCTTATGCTAAGGCACGCTACAGTGCTTTTTTTTCAATTATAGTGCAATCTTTGCTAATCAAAGAATTTTTTTCGAAAATCGTGTCAAATTAAAACTTTTATATTGATTAATAAACTTTATAATATAATAAAATATTTACAAGTGTCGGGATCCCGTTTGCAAACTTTTAAAAGTTAACATTCCCAAAATACACTCATTACACGTCGCACAGCAACTACCAAAATACAATTCCCAGATGTCCCGAGACCGAACACTCCAGGTCGTGCTGCTTTGACATCTACAATCTCATCCGAGCTCAGGTTCACTCCTGTTCAGCTCTCGCCTTTCCTTTACCTACACATGGAAGCAGAGCTTTTAGTCGACAGACTCAGTAAGAAATGCATATAACATATCATATAATTTCTGACATGTAATTAGGTGCCCATACACCTATAACAAGGCTTAACGGATGAGCATGAACGTTCAATACTAGGGTACAGCCACTATATACCACATACACAACGTACCTCACTGTACGAGTGTTGGTAGGGTTTATTTTGTACCCTGAGTACCACTGAGTGATATACCACACACCTTAGCACTTTCTCGTACTCGTGTTGGTATCACTGTATTGTACTCACAAACAACACTCACTATACCAATGCACAAGTGTTGGTAGTGGAACTAACAATCTAAGCATGCATATACACACACATATACATACATTCAGATACTCATATCACACATTATATTCAGTTCTTACCTTCTTTCTGAATTCAAGTGTGCTGGCCGACCTGAACAGAAATCTCGTGGTAGATGGATGCCCTAATCACATTTTGAAATCGGGTAAGTTACATGATTAAAACCCTAATCCCGCGAAACCCAAAACCAAAACCCTAGGTTCTGTTATACTCTCAATGGGTTATTCTAACTCTGGAAATGGGGAAACACCCAACCGAGGCACCGCAAAGACGAAAATTGAGAAAATGAAAGGCAAGGGGAACCCTACCAAAACCGGCTGGCCAGTTTTTGTGGCACTGCAAACCGGCTAGCCGATTTGCACCAGGTTTTCCAAAGTCTTTCATTTGTTGCTAAATTCTCCACCAAATGCAATGAAACCTTCCAGAGTACCTAATAAGGGCATACACAATAAATTTCAGTCAGTATTTCACAGAACAAACCAATAAAACTCAAGTTGCCATTAAAGCTCAAAGCTTGAGTTTCAAAAATCAAGCTTGCTTAAAACTAACTCCATGAACCAAAATCAACTACCAGAACCTCTAAGCAAAAAATATTGACCATAAAAATCGAACCCTAAACATTTCTAAACCTAACAGCCCCAAAACTAAGAATCATCACATAATCAAACTAAAGAAAAAGCTTAAAAACATGAAACTAATGGTCTAGGGTTTACCTCCACTTGAACCTTGCTTGAATCCTTAGCTGAAAACTCCAATGTTCAGCAGCAAACGCCCTTAATCTTGCTGGTTTCGAAGAGAGAAAGAAGGAAGGAGAGAGTCGTTCTTCTTTTTTGGTATTTTCTCTTAAGTTTTACAAAATGAGATAAATTAAATTAGGGAATATCAATTTCTCTTGGCTGAAGTAATTGGCCCCGTGCCACACACCTAGGCAGCCACCCAACCCCTATCTAAAATTACTAATTTTCCCTTTAGGTTATAACTTAGGTGTTTCTAAAGCTAGAGGTAAAATGGTCAAATTCCATAACCCCGCTCAAACCCAATATTTTAATTTCTCTAAAATATTTCCCACTAAGAAATAAGGTTCCAAACTTACCCATGTGATCAAACTAGCCATCCAGCGCATTTTTCGTTGTCGCCGAGCAAAAATTACAAAAATAACATATTTCACCTATAAGCTAAATAATACCCCTAGAGTTTAATAAAATCTCCAGAATTGAGAAATTATCTCTAATATTTATTTCCAAATATTGGGGTCCACAATTAAATAAATTTATAAATAATAATAAAATAATAAAAAATTAGTGCTAATTGCCTCTACTAATCCAAATTACTAAAGCGGTCATTACAATTATCCTATGGTTTCTCCGGCCAAGGAGTAGCACCTTTAGGACAAATTCGTCTACCCCTCACTGTTGGACAAGCTCCGACAAGCATGACTATTATGGCACAATTTCTAGTATTAGATGTTCCTTCAGCCTTTAACGTAATGCTAGGTCATCCAGCTTTATATGACTTAAAGGCTGTCACATCGATATTTTACTCATGCCTGAAGTTTCCAACAAAGAATGGGGTAGGGTGTCTAAGAGGAAACCAACAAACTGCTCGAGAATGTTATAACCTTGCAGTGGCCAAGGCTAAGAACGAAGTATCCTCCAGCCAGAGCATAGACAAGGGAAAAAACATTTCCAAGTAGGGAGTTTCCCAAGGTGGGGATGAAGATGTGAATCCTCGACTTGGGGACCCAAGCAGCAATGTTGGACCTGTAGAAGAGTTAGAAGAGATTGAGATCGATCCAGATATCCCGGTCAGAAAGCTTAATTCCCTGATTTGTCAGTTCACTGGATTTAGGCTGGCATGATAATCGGCGATAGATATGCTTACACCTTGAATAAGTGTTATGTCCTTTCCAGGGCATTGACAAAGTTTACCAGTACCGGATGTATGGATTATACATTGGAAGAAACCAATATTGAACTTTGATTAGATATGTTAAATTTACCGTAATATCTATTCAATTCAATATCACCTAGTTGATCCTAGATCAAATGATCTTAATCCTGATATGGTTAGGTTCGATCTCAAGAGTATTATACATGTTATTTTATTTGTTAGTTAAGCCTACTTTTTGGTCAGGGTGATACGTAAACTTTGGAAACATGGTAGTACAATTGAGTGGGAGCGCTAATCATAGATATGGAATCTATAGCTTCTATAGGTATTTAGAAGTGAAATGATGATTTCCTTCAAGCTTGCTAAATAGAGATCAATGATAGAATGTTTATTTTAGTGACTATATTACTTCACTAAAATATCATTTATAAGTGAAAAGTGTTTTAAGGATAAAATACATTGAAAGGATGTAACGGTAATTTTATCCCTATGCAATGTAGATCATCTATAGAGGATCATTGATCATCTGAGAGTGCAATTCCAAGTTCTATGCGTGGATGCAACAAGGAATTAATAAGTCAGTGGATTTACTTGGTATATTCTGGGTCTACTTATTGGAAGCTCGGTTATATAGGCCCATGGTCCCCATACTAGTTGAGACCATACTGCTTGTAAGACTCGGTTAATTGATTTTAGTTAATGAATTACAATTCTTAAATTAGACTATGTCTAGTTTATGAATTTTCACTAAGCAAGGGCAAAATTGTGAAGAAAAGAGCTTCTAGGTTTTATTTATTAATTAAGAGACTTTATATGTATAATTAATAAATATATTAAATGAAAATATTATTTAATAATTATTTTTTAGTTATTAAATAATTGGAATTGACATTTAAGTGGTTAAATTTGAAAATTGGCGTTTTTGAGAAAATGAGATGGAAAAAATGACAAAATGGCAAAATTGCAAAGCGCGGCCCAATCAACATCCATTGCCGGCCACACTTAGTGTATTTTACCATTTATTTTTCTATTATTTTAATGTCAAATAATTCTAACCTAAACCTAGGTGGTTACCTATAAATAGATAGTGATGGCTCACACTTAACAGTTTTGATGAAATTTCAATTTCAGAAATTTTCCTGAGCCTTCTTTCTCTATAGGCCGAAACCACCTTCCGTCTCTTTTCTTCTTCATATTTTTCAGCCTTGAGTGATAGAGTGAGTGCCCACACACATCAAGTGGTATCTCAATCATAGTGTGTAAGACTGTGAAGAATCCAATGAACAACAAAGAGAATCAGACTCAAGAAGGAGAGAAAGAGATCCAGGTTCTGATCTTGATAATGCTCTGCTATAGAAATGAATCAAGGGCTAGAGATCTGAACGGAAGGAATCATTATATTTAGCTGCACCCAATGTAAGGTTTTCTTAAACCCTTATGTGTTAATTTCATTGTTTTAGAATTCATATTAGGATGTTAATATGACATACTTGTTAGTAAATCTAGATCCTGGTAAAATATCTCCAACAACAGGCCTCAGAGCCATGGTAATAATTTACTTTCATGAAATATGAATTAAAACGATGTGCGTTGATTTGGATGGTTTCATGTTTGTTTATGTGCTTATTTGATGAATGTATGTGTTGTACAAAATTTTTCGATGAAAAATATTTTTTCTGTTTCTTAAAATATTTTATTTGGATTTCTCGTGAAAAATTAGGCAATTTTATTTTTTACGGAACTCGATTGCGATAAAAATTGAAAGAGTAATAAATTTTGGAAAAATCGGGGTTCAATAATGTCGAGTGGGTGCTCGTGAGCACCAGGCGCTCGGACAAGACACGCCCACGCGCGCGTGCCTCTCAGACAAAACCTTGTCTAAAGACGAGTCCACCCGAGGAGATGCTACACATCCGCCCAGACGCTCCCTGCAGACGCCGAGATTCCTCGGCTGGCTCCTCCCATGCGAGTGCGTCTTGGGCCATTTGCAGCCTAGCTGCCAGCCGCACCACAAATTGCGATTTCTGTGGGATTTTTCTCGAATTTGGATTTTTCCAATTTTCAAACCCCAAATTTAAAATAAAATATTATTTTTAAATATATTTGAACTTAAATATCATCTTTTAAATTAATAATATTTATTTTTTTTAATAGATTATTATTAATTTTTTATATTTTGAGGTTTAAATTTAAAAATTGATTATTTTATTTTTTTAATTATGGTCAGATTTAAAAATTTGTTAATTTCTTTAATATTTATATATTATTTAATTATAAGATCAGATATTTTGATATTTAATATATTTTAAATTAAAAGATAACTTTATCTTTTTTATTTGAAATATTATATTAAAATTATCTTATATGACAAATTAAATAATTAATAAATTTGAAATTAACCTAGATATTTTTATAGGTATTCTAACCATAATATTTTCAAATACAAAAAAATTGTTATTTTGTTAAATATTTAATTATTTATAAATTATAAGTTAAAAAAAAATGATATTTTACTATTTTATATCATTTTACTTATTAGAATTTATAAATTATATTTTAAATATTTATATAACTTAGATATTTTTGTAGAAATTTAAATATTGCTTATTTTGAGATATTTTGGCATATAACTAGGATAATTATTATTTATTTATTATTTTATTCTTAAAATAATAATTATCTAACCACATCTATTTTAAAATTGGTTTATTTTATTATTTTAATTTTATTAAATTATAAGATTATAAGATGATATTGAAGATATTTTTTTTTTCAAATCATTTATCTTATTTGATATTTAGTTTAATTTTATAAAAATAATTCAAATAAACCTAGATATGTTAAATTAGTTTTCATTTTTGAATGTTAAATTTTGATGACATATTTTTAAGGTTATTTTTAACAACCCTAAATTTTTTAGTTGGTTAGTATAAGAATAATAATTTAATTATATTAATATCTTATTTCAAATCTGTTACATGGACAGTGTTTGTTTAATTTTATTGTTTATTCAATTTTTTTTAACAAACCTATTATTTATTTGATCTAAATTGCTATGATTAACTTGTTGACAGATCCAATGATCTAATTTTAATCATAGTCCAATGGTCAATAGATCTTATAAATAATTTGTAACAGGTAAATTTTGAACTTCTTTCATCTATGTAAACCTAGTAACATGATAGGGCCGATCCAAATAAATTGACCTGTGTGAGTGTTGGAAATTATTTTACCAGGATCTTAGATCTACTCACAAGTATGTTGATTAACACCCTAAATATGAACTTCTAAAACGATTATAAAATTAAACACATATAAAGTATGAGAAACCTTACATTGGGTGCAGCGGAATAAAATGTCTCCTTCCGTTCAGATCTCTAACCCTTGTATCCTTTCTGTCGCAGAGTATTATCAAGATCTGAACTTGGATCTCTTTCTCTCCTTTCTTTAGTGTTGAATCTCCTTCTTGTTGAATGTCTTTCTTCACGATCTTCCTCACTATGATTGAGGTATCACTTGCTGTGTGTGGGCACTACTCTATCACTAAGAGGTTCGAAATTTAGAATGAAGAAGAGAGAGAAGAAGGTGGCGGCTAGGTATAGAGAGAGAAGGCTCAGGTTTTTCTCTGAAGGAAACCAGATGTGAAAGTGTATATTTCCTGAAGCCTTCACTATCTATTTATAGCATGCCATATAGCGTTAGGTTTGAATTATTTGGCATTAAAATAATGAAAATATCAGATGATAAACCCTATTAAAGTGGCCGGCCAAGGCTATATGGATTTGGGCCTCACTTTTTGCAATTTTGCTGTTTTATCATTTCTGAATCTCATTTTCTCAAAAATGCCAATTTTCAAATTCAACCATTTAAATGCCATTTCTAACTATTTAATAACTATAAATAATTATTAAATAATATTATCATTTATCATATTTATTAATTGAACCATACAAAGTATCTTAATTAACAAATATGCCGTAAAAACTCTTTCTTTACAATTTCGCCCTTACTTAGTGAAAAATTCACAAATAGACATAGTCTAATTTGAGAATTATAATTGATTAATCAAAACCAATTAAATGAGTCTTACAAGTAATATTATCTCAACTAGTGGGGGGACCATGGGTCTATATAGCTGAGCTTCCAATAAGCAGATCAAGAATTTATAACCTAAATTCACTGACTTATTAATTCTTCGTTGAATCCACGCATAGAACTTAGAATTACACTCTCAATATACAGAACGCTCTATATGTTCCGCCATATAGACACGTCATTACTTATCCATTGTTATAATCCTAATTTGATCAATGATCCTCTATATGAATGACCTACACTGTAAAGGGATTAGATTACCGTAACACCCTACAATGTATTTTATCCTTAAAACACTTAACTCGTATAAATGATATTTCAACTATGTGAAATGAGTACTCCACCATTTATTTTCGTTTGGTGAAGCTCGAAGGAAATCATCCTTTGCTTTCTATTCGTCAGATAGAGGTTATAGATTCCATATTTATGTTAGCGCTCCCACTCAATTGCACTACCGTGTTCCCAAAATGTACGTATCACCCTGACCCAAAAGTAGGCTTAACTAACAAATCAAAGAACACGAATAACACTCTTGAGATTGAGCCTAATCATATCAGGATTGAGATCATTTGATCTAGGATCAACTAGGTGATATTGACTTGAATAGATATTACGGTAAGTTTGATTAAATCTAGTTCAAAGTTCAATATCGGTTCCTTCTGATGCATACTCCATGCACCCAACCTAAGCTTTACTTTAACCAATGCTCTGGAAAGAACATAGCATTAAACCAAATGCAAGTAAACTCCGTTGTAGATTATCATATCAGTAAAACCCTGTGTTTGATAAATCTAGGAATCTTTATTCACATAGTCATGTTTACTTTCCAATATGTTGACAACACAATAAACAGGATCAAGTATGTTAAAAGGGTTTCAGATGAATTTATAAATCAAATAGACAAGCAAATGATAAGGTGAACCAAAACATACACAAATGAATGAAAAATACTTCTGTTTCTTTATTGATAATGAATAAAATGGATTACATTGAATTGGAGTTTTATTTAGGGCATAAAACCCAAAAAACTCCCACTTGCACTAATATAAAACTAATCAGTACATATCAATTAATCCTAAATTTTGACGGTGCTTTTCAAATGCAGTTACTACCAAGACTTTGGTGAATGGATCTGTTAAGTTGTCTTCTGTGTCCACTTTCTCAACCAGTACATCCCCTCTTGCCACATATTCTCTGATGATGTGATATTTCCTTTCTATGTGTTTGCTTCTCTTGTGGCTTCGAGGTTCCTTACTATTGGCTATTGCTCCTTTATTATCACAAAGTAGGACCAGAGGCTTTTCCATTCCAGGCACGACACTGATACTGGTGAAGAACTTTCTTAGCCAGACAAGCTCTTTAGCAGCTTTTGCGGCAGCTATGTATTCTGCTTCCATCGTAGAGTCCGATATCACGGTTTGTTTAGCACTTCTCCAAACCACTGCTCCACCCCCAAGAGTAAACACCATCCCAGATGTAGATTTCCTGTCTTCAAGACATGCCTGGAAATCAGAATCAGTATAGCCTATGGGATTTAAAGCACCACCCTTGTAGACTAACACAAAATTCCTTGTACTCTTTAAGTATTTTAGAATATACTTAACTGTATTCTAATGTTCCTGTCCTGGATTTGACTGATACCTGCTCACGATTCCAACTGCATAGCAGATGTCAGGTCTAGTGCATAACATTGCATACATTAGACTTCCAACTGCAGAAGCATAAGGAATTTTTGCCATGTCCTCTATCTCTTGAGGATCACTAGGAGACTGTTCCTTAGATAGACGGATACCGTATCTAGAAGGCATGTTCGCCCCATTAGTGTTGTTCATGGAGAATCTCTTTAAAACTTTGTCAATATAGGTTGTTTGAGAGAGAGCAAGAGATATGTTCTTCCGATTTTTGATAATCTGAATACCAAGAACATAGGCTGCCTCACCCAAATCTTTCATATCGAATTGAGTGTTAAGCCATTCCTTGATGTTAGTCATTTTCTTGATATTGTTTCCAATAATCAAAGTGTCGTCAACATAAAGGACTAGGAATACTACTACTTGGTCTTCCTTGAGTTGGTAAACACAAGGTTCATCTTCATTCTGAAGAAAGCCGTAGGTCTTGATGATTTCATCAAACCTTTTGTTCCATGAGCGAGAAGCTTGCTTTAGTCCATAGATAGACATATTAAATGTAAAGCCCGCTTAGTTAATTTGGAAATTATCGGTTAATTATGATTATTTATGAAATTATTTATAGCTATCTAAATAATTTATTATACTGTTATTTATGGAATTCAGAAATGCATGGTTATGTTATTCAGTAGTTTTCATATTTTGCATTTCCGGTGCCCGGTATTTTGGAACTCGGCGTTTGGCTCAGTAGAAATCACAACTTAGCATGTTATTAGTTTTGGACGGGTTTTTAGACATTAGGAATGTCGGGAATGGCCGGGAATTTAGAATTTCCCAAAAATACCCCTTTCGTATGATTTATGTGGTTTTTTGGTGGAGGGGCAAAATGGTCTTTTTGCCCCATTAGTGTTTTGTCTTATGTGAGTTATTAAAGGGAATAAATGTTTATTTTAATTGATTATTTTGGCTGAAATAGATTAATGAAAAAAGCTTTCATTTTATTCTTTTTGTTATTCAAAGTTAGAAAATAGAAAAAAATTGCAAACTCTCTCTTTCTTTCCTCTCATTTTCGGCCAACCTTGGGAGCAGCTAGGGCTGGATTTTCTTGATGAATTCAAGTTATTTTTAGCAAGATCTAAGTAATCCTAGACAAGGTAAACCTTGCTCTAGCTTCTTTTCATGTTCTTTGAAATTTTGGATGAGTTTTAATGTGATGCATGCTTGATTATTTGTTATTGTTGCTGCTGTGATTTTGTTGTTGTTACTGGAATTTAAGCATGTTAATTTTTGGTTATTTAGGTTGTTAGTAATGAATGTTAATTGCTTTGCTCAAGTTTGAATTTTTTAGCTCAAAATATGGTTTTCAAAGAGGAATGATTGAATCTGTTGCTGGGTTGTTGTTAATGTTTTTAGTTGATTTCAGAAGCTATTTTAAGCATGTTTAAGTAGAATTAAGCTGCTTGGTATGCATGTTGTTTAGATTTGCTCAAGTTTGAGTTTAGAACTCAAAGCTTGAGCTCCAATGGTGATTTTTGTTTCTGTGTATTCTGGGTTGTTTTGAGGCCTTAGAAATGTTCTAGGGAAGGTTTAGAACAGGTCTGGAAGGTTTGAATCAATTTGGGGTTGATTTGTGCAAGTTATGATTTTTTATGTTTGCTGCCTGCGAGGAACCGGAATTCCGGTTGTGCATCCGGAATTCCGGATGGGGGTCCTGAAATTCCCAGAACCGGAATTCCGGTTGGGCAACCGGTCTGCCGGTTGGGGAATTTTCAGAACCCGAGTTTTTCCTCGTTTTTATGTTTTAGGGGGTATTGCCATGCTTTTTATCGATAGGGAAACTTTTAGTTCCTAGTTTTAGTCCCCGGGAAGTGATTTAGCGTGTCACTTATAGCGTTGTGATTTTTATGGTTTAGGAGCCGATGTCCGCCGCTCGGCTAAAGTTCCGGTCGGGTTGGCCAAGCACACCTGAATTCGGAATCCAGGTAAGATTAGTATAACAGTATGCATATGTAGATTACATGTTTAGCGTGCATGTAGGAAGCCTGTTAGATTACATTAGTTATGTATATTGGCTTCGAACCGTCCAACCCTGTCACGTCGGTACAGGCTGGAGTATGACCAGCAGCCGGAGTATGACCGGTTCGACCGATCAGGCTGACATTTGGTTGGTGGTTCAGTGCTATTGACCTATCCCGTCGGTACAGGCTGGAGTATGACCAGCAGCCGGAGTATGACCGGTTCGACCGATCAGGAGGATACTTGTCAATAGTACCGTCCCTGTGAACGTTCAAAACTCAGTACCATGTTGGACATGGCAGTAGTGGCTCAGTATCGTGTTGGACACGGCAGTAGCGGGACTCAGTATCGTGTTGGACACGGCAGTTAGAATTATGTATGAGTATTATTATGCTTTTCTTACTGAGTCTGTCGACTCACAGTTTACGTTTATGTGTAGGTAAAGGCAAGGCTAAAGCTGATGGGCCGTGAGCGAGCTTGTGAAGATTGTACATGTCGGGGCGGTTAGGCCTGGAGCGTACGATCATCGGGACAGCAAGGCTGAATTTTGGTAACTGGTTGTTAGACGACCTTTATTTTGTATTTCAGTTAAACAGTTAAATCTTTTGTAAATAATTTTATAATCGGGATCCCGAGTCTTTTGTAATATTGTTTTATAAGTTTAATTTAAAAGCAAAATTTTAATTAATCACGTTTTTCCATAAACCTCGTTGATTAGCAACGAGCTGCACAACATGTTTAAAAATCACGTAATACGCCTATGCTAGTTAGGGTGTTACATTTAATTTGCAAACTTTCGTTTCCTGCCCTGGAAGAACATAGCCTTCTGGTTGCTCCATATAGATGGTTTCTTCAAGTACCCCATTAAGGAAGGCAGTCTTGACATCCATTCGCCAGATTTTATAATCGAAAGTAGCATCTATTGAGAGAATAATTCGGATGGATTTGAGCATGGCAACAGGACTAAAAGTTTCCTCATAGTCCACACCTTCTCTTCGGGTATAACCATTGGCTACAAGTCTAGCTTTAAAAGTTTCGACTTCGCCTCCAGTGCCTCTTTTCTTCTTGTAAACCCACTTACATCTGATTGGACGATAGTCATCGGGTGCGTCTACATATTCCTAGACTTTGTTCTTTTTCATGGAATCCATTTCTGAATCCATGCCAGCTGACCATCGTTTCCGTTGCGGACTAGCCATTGCCTGTTTATAGGTTAATGGGTCGTCATCAATACCATCACCAACGACCATATTGATTTCACCATCCAAGCCATAACGAGCTGGTTTTGTGAAAACCCTCCCACTACGACGAGGAGCGGTGATCTTCTGAACAGGAACTTTGGTAGTAGTTTTCTCAGTAGGTTCGACTGAGGGAGTGGGATTATCCCCTTCTTGAGTGGAAGAGGACGAAACATTGGAAGGAATTATATCTGCAAGCATTTCCTCCAACACTACTTTACTTTGTGGTTTGAAATTCTTAATATAGTCATCTTAAAGGAAAGTGGCGTTTATGGAAACAAACACTTTATCATCCTTGCGACTATAAAATAGTCCACCCCTAGTCTATTTAGAATTTTCGACAAACATGCAAACTTCAGTTCGTGATTCAAGTTTGCCTTCTTTCTTTCTCAAGACATGAGCAGGGCACCCCCAAATTCTGTAATGGCGTAAGCTAGGTGTACGACCATTCCATAGTTCTAAAGGTGTCTTAGGGATTGATATAGATGGAACAACATTTAAAATGTCGGTTGCCATCTGAATTGCATATCCCCAGAAGGACGTAGGTAGAGTTGAGTAACTAAGCATGGACCTAACCATTTCCAAAAGCATGTGATTCTGTCTTTTTGCAACTCCATTTTGCTGTGGAGTGCTAGGGGCGGTTAATTGGGATTCAATGCCTAGTTCGATCAAATGATCTTTGAACAGCATATCCTTATATTCTCCACCCCTATCAGTTCGCAAGATCTTTAACGTTTTACCCAATTGGTTTTGAGCCAATGCTTGAAATTCTTGAAACTTTTCAAATGTTTCAGATTTCTTATGCATAAGGTAAATATGTCCATATCTAGAGTAATCGTCAATGAAAGTGACAAAGTACTCATAACCACCTCGGGCTTTTACATTCAAAGGTCCGCAAACATCTGAATGCACTAACCGTAGGAGTTGTTTGGCACGCTCTCCCTTTGCAGAGAAAGAATGTTTGGTCATCTTTCCTTCTAGGCAAGACTCGCAAACAGGCAATTCACCTAAGACGACATTTTTCAATGGACCTTCTTTGGTTAGCCTATTTAGTCTGTCATATCCTATGTGACCCAAACGTAAATGCCATAGATATGTTTCATTATCATCATCGATCTTTTGCTTTTTGTGGTTTCTAAATTTAGCTACTTAAAAAAGTTCGTTATGTAGGGCAAATAGTGTTGGGTTTTATGCCCTAAATAAAACTCTTTACAATCTGATTAGTAATCAATATAAGAAATTTGAAGTGATTTATGTTTGCATGAATTTTACTTGCTAATGGTTTAAAATGTTTATTACATTTATACACAAAATCCGTTAAATTCAGACCATATGTTTATTCACAATTACAGTATCGTCAACACAGTGGAATGTGATTGTGATCATATGAATAAAAAGACTAAGTCCCTGTTTCATCAGTGTTTTGGATTTACACTAATGTGATAATCAGCGATGATGTGTACTTACACTTGTAGTAAGTGTTATGTTCTTTCCAGGACATTAGTAAAGTATACTAGTTTCGAATGTATGGAGTATACATTGGACTAGACCGATATTGCAACTTAGTTAAGATATTAGAAACTTACCGTTATATCTTTCCAAGTCAATATCAGTAGTTGATCTTAAGATTAAAAGAATCTAAATCCTGATATGCTTAGGCTCAACTCAAGAGTGCTATTCATGTTCTTTGATTTATTAGTTAAGCCTACTTTTGGGTCAGGGTGATACGTATATTTTGGGAACATGATAGTATGATTGAGTGGGAGTGCTGAACATAAATATGGAATCTATAGCTACTACTGGTGTATAGAAGTCAAGTGATGATTCCCTTCGAGCTTAGCAAATAGAAGCAAATGGATGAGCTCTTGTTTAAGTGACTAATTCTTAGATCACTAAACACCATTTACAGGTAGCTAAGTGTTTTAAGGGGCAAAATACATTGAGGGGTGAGAACGGTAAAATTATCCCATCTCGATGTAAATCATCTATATAGAGGATCTTTGATCACAATAAGATTATAACTTTGAATAACCTTTTCTGTCAGAAAACTTTCTCTTCAGAAAAACTGAGCCTTCCCTCTTCTATTCCTTGGCCGAAATCTCTCTCTCTCTCTCTCTCTCTCTCTCTCTCTCTCTCTCTCTCTCTCTCTCTCTCTCTCTCTCTCTCTCTCTTTTCTTCTTCTAAATTTCGAACCTTAGTGATAGAGTAAGTGCCCACACACAGCAAGTGGTAACTCAATCATAGATTGGAAGACTGTGAAGGATCACACACAAAGAGAAGGACATTCGGGCTCAGATCTTGATAATACTCTGCGACAGAAAGGATACAAGGGTTAGAGATCTAAGTGGAAGGATACATTAATTTCGCTGCATCAATGTAATGTTTTCTTAACTTTATATGTGTTTACTTTATCGTTTTAGAAAGTTCATATTTAGGGTGTTAAACAACATACTTGTGAGTAGATCTAAGATCCTGGTAAAATAAATTCCAACAACTGGCCTCAGAGCCATGGTAATTGATTTTCTTGCAAGAAATTTGGACTTTAAAACGATTGTTTGTTATTTGGATGGTTTCATGTTGTATTGAGTGTTATTTGATGATTGATTGATGTTTGTAAATTTTCGTAAAAAATAATTGAAATTTTGTTTTTGGAATTATTTTTATTGGATATTATGGAAAACATTAAGCAAGTTACTTTTTTACAGAACTCAATTTCGATTTAATTTGAATGAGTTATGATTTTTTGAAGATTCGAAAAAAGATAGGGAGGCTACACTCACCCACGCGCGCGGACAGCAAGCATTCAGACAAGCAGCTTGACGAGCGCCTGTCTGAAGCCCCTTACGCGCGCAGAAATCTTGCACATCCCTCCCTGCGCCAAGGTTTCTCGGCAGGCACCTCAGTATCCGCGCGCGGACGTGTATGCACAGCATACCGTCCGTACAACACTCATTTTTTTTCGTTTTTCTTCGATTTTTCATGCTTTTTCATGGATTTAACTTTCGATTTTTTGTGTAGTTTTGTATTTAGACATTTACTATTCCTATTTCAATTCTAATTATCATAATTAAATTATTTAATATTTTTTTTAATTTAATTCATGATATTAGTGTAATTTTAATTTGAAAATACTAAATATCTATCTTTTTGCTTAATTATCTATCTTATTTTTAAATTTGATTATATGTTATCTTATTTTTTAAATTTAAATTTAAAGGTCAGATATTAATTTTTTAAATTAATTTTTTTAAAAAATTATTTGACCTTATTTAAATTTAAAATAAGATAACTATAATCATGATATTTTAAATAGATGTAAGATATTTTGCTAATTTTTAAATTTTGTTATTTTATTTATTTAAATTAAATTTAAAATCTAAAAAAGATATTTATTTATCTTAATTAATTTTTATTTAATTTTTATTTATAAAATAACATTTAATTTTTAAAAGTAGTGAGCAAATTTTGAAATGATATTTAGGTTAGTTGAAACCTAATTTTTCAAAATTGTACGTTTAAATTTAAATATTTAATTTATTATTTTCGAAATATATATTTATTTTTTTAATTTCAACATAAATATTTTTTTATTATTTATTTAATTTTCGAAATTTAATTATTTAAAATTAAATAAATCCTACTTCTAACTATCCAGCTAACCTTATTGCAAGAGTATGTGGTTTTAGCTTGTTTGTAAGTTTTTTAAAACCTATTATTGCTTGATTGGAAATAGCCATGGTTAACTTGTTGACAGATCCAATGATCTAATTTTAACTCATGGCTCCCTTGGTCAAGTAAATAATTTGTAACATGTAAAATTTACAATCTTCTTTCATCTGTGTATGACCTAGCAACATGATAGGATCCATCCAAATGTGTGCCTGTGTGAGCCTATATGTTTATTTTATTATATAGATGCAGATAGGTTGTTGCTAAATAAAATGTCACACCATGATAGATTTTATTAAGGTCCATTTAGTTCTTGGTGTTGGAAATTATTTTACCAGGATCTTAGATCTACTCACAAGTATGTTTATTAACACCCTAAATTTGAACTTTCTAAAACGATGAAATAAACACATATAAAGTTTAAGAAACCTTACATTGGGTGCAGCGGAATTAAATGACTCCTTCCGTTCAGATATCTAGCCCTTGATTCCTTTCTGTAGCAGAGCATTATCAATATCTGAACCAGGATCTCTTTCTCTGAATCTTTGATGCTGAAACTCCTTCTTGCTGAAAGTGTTTCTTCACGATCTTCCTCACTATGGTTGAGGTATCACTTGCTGTGTGTGGGCACTACTCTTACACTAAGAATTTCGAAATTCAAGAGGGAAGAAAGAGAGAGGGAGTGGTCGGGCAGATAGGGAGAGAGAAGGCTCAGGTGTTTCTCTGAATCAGAAGTGTCAGAAGAAAGTGTAATTTTCCTGAAGCCTTCACTATCTATTTATAGCATGCCACTAAGCTTAGGTTTGAATTATTTGGCATTAAAATAATTAAAATATCAGTTTAAATTACCTACAAAAGTGGCCGGCCATACAAAGTGGATTTGGGCCTCACTTTTTGCAATTTTGCAGTTTTCTCTTTTCTACATCTGATTTTCTCAAAAACGCCAATTTTCAAATTCAACCATTTAAATGCCAATTCTAACTATTTAATAACTATAAATAATTATTAAATAATATTGTCATTTATCATATTTATTAATTGAACCATACAAAGTATCATAATTAATAAATATGCCCCTAAAACTCTTTCTTTACAATTTCGCCCTTACTTAGTGAAAATTTCACAAATAGACATAGTCTAAATTGAGAATTATAATTGATTAATCAAAATCAATTATATGAGTCTTACAACCAATATTATCTCAACTAGTGCGGGGACCATGGGTCTATATAACCGAGCTTCCAATAAGTAGATCAAGAATTTAGCACTAACATTCACTAACTTATTAATTCTTCGTTGAATCCACTCATAGAACTTAGAATTGCACTCTCAATATATAGAATGCTCTATATGTTCCACCATATAGACGCTGTTGGGTTTTATGCCCTAAATAAAACTCATTTCAATATAATCAGATTTACTTATTAATATAGATCAGAAATAACATTTAATGTTGCATGGTTCACATGATTTATTTCATGATTATATGTACATAATGTATAGATTCATCTGAAACCCTTTTCACATACTTGATCCTGTTTATTGTGCCGTCAACACATTGGAAAGTAAACATGACTATGTGAATAAAGTTTCCTAGATTTATCAGACACTGGGTTTTACTGATATGATAATCTACAACAAGAGTTTACTTGTATTTGGAGAAATACTATGTTCTTTCCAGAACATTGGTTAAAGTAAAGCTCAGGTTGGATGCATGGAGTATGCATCGGAAGGGACCGATATTGAACTTTGACTTAGATTTAATTAAACTTACCGTAGAATCTATTCAAGTCAATATCGCCAAGTTGATCCTAGATCAAATGATCTTAATCCTGTTATGTTTAGGCTCAATCTTGAAAGGCTATTCGTGTTCTTTGATTTGTTAGTTAAGCCTACTTTTAGGTCAGGGTGATACGTACATTTTGGGAACATGGTAGTGCA
This sequence comes from Cannabis sativa, assembly GCF_029168945.1. Lineage (NCBI taxonomy): Eukaryota > Viridiplantae > Streptophyta > Magnoliopsida > Rosales > Cannabaceae > Cannabis > Cannabis sativa. Next base: position 41,031,347 of record NC_083605.1, on the reverse strand, counting down.
ATTGAGTGGGAGCGCTAGCATAAACATGGAATCTATAGCTTCTATCTGGCGAATAGTAAGCAAAGGATGATCTCCTTCGAGCTTGACCAAACGAACATAAATGGTGGAGTACTCATTTCACATAAGCTGAAATATCATTTATACGGGGTCAAGTGCTTTAAGGAATAAATACATTGTAGGGTGTAACGGTAATTTAATCCCTTTACAGTGTAGATCATTCATATAGAGGATCATTGATCAAATTAGGATTATAACAATGGATAACTAATGATGTGTCTATATGGTGGAACATATAGAGCATTCTATATACTGAGAGTGCAATTCTAAGTTCTATGCGTGGATTCAACGAAGAATTAATAAGTTAGTGAATTTTAGTGCTAAATTCTTGATCTACTTATTGGAAGCTCGGTTATATAGACCCATGGTCCCCCCACTAGTTGAGATAATATTGCTTGTAAGACTCATGTAATTGGTTTTGATTAATCAATTATAATTCACAAGTTAGACTATGTCTATTTGTGAAATTTTCACTAAGTAAGGGCGAAATTGTAAAGAAAGAGTTTATAGGGGCATATTTGTTAATTATGATACTTTGTATGGTTCAATTGATAAATATGATAAATGACAATATTATTTAATAATTATTTATAGTTATTAAATAGTTAGAATTGGCATTTAAATGATTGAATTAGGAAATTGGCATTTTTGAGAAAATCAGATACAAAAGGTGTTAAAATTGCAAAATTGCAAAGCCCAAGGCCCAATCCATTAAGTGTATGGCCAGCCACCTTTGTAGCTTTTTTAAATTGATTTTTTCATTATTTTAATGCCATATAATTCAAATCTAACCCTAGTGGAATGCTATAAATAGATAGTGAAGGCTTCAGGAAATTTACACTTAAATTTTCTATTTTTCCTTCAGAGAAAAACCTGAGCCTTCTCTCTCCCTATCTTTAGCTGTCACTTCTTCTCTTCCCTCTTGAGAATTTCGAAATCCTTAGTGTATGAGTAGTGCCCACACACATCAAGTGATACCTCAATCATAGTGAGGAAGATCGTGAAGAAAGATCATCAGCAAAGGAGATTCAGCATCAAAGATTCAGAGAAAGAGATCCAGGTTCAGATATTGATAATGCTCTGCTACAGAAAGGAATCAAGGGCTAGATATCTGAACGGAAGGAGTCATATTATTCCGCTGCACCCAATGTAAGGTTTCTTAAACTTTATATGTGTTTATTTTATCGTTTTAGAAAGTTCATATTTAGGATGTTAATAAACATACTTGTGAGTAGATCTAAGATCCTGGTAAAATAATTTCCAACAACTGGCCTCAGAGCCATGGTAATTGATTTACTTGCAAGAAATTTGGACTTTAAAACGATTGTTTGTATGTTCTTTGGATGGTATCATGTTGTATTGAGTGTTATTTGATGATTGATTGATGTTTGTGAAATTTTTGTGAAAAATAATTGCGATTTTATCTCTGGAATTATTTTTATTGGATAGTATGAAAAACATTAAGCAAGTTAGCCTTTTACAGAACTTAATTTGGATTTTATTTGAATTAGTTATGATTTTTTGAAGATTTGAAAAAATCGGGGCTGCTGATATTTTCCTGCGATCGCAAATCTGTCCGTACAGTTTCGAATTTTTTTGTTTTTCTTCGATTTTTCATGCTTTTTCATGGAATTAACTTCCAATTTTTTGTATAGTTTTGTATTTATACTATTACTATTCCTAAATTAATTCTAATTATCATTTTGAATTAATTTAATATTTTTTTTAATTTAATTCAAGATATTAGTGTAATTTGAATTTGAATAGAATTAGTATCTATCTTCTTGCTTAAAAATCTATCTTATTTTTAAATTTGATTATATCTTATTTTTTTTTAAATTTAAGGTCAGATTTTATAAGATATTTATAAAATTTTTTAAGATATTTTTAAGATATCTTATCTTTTAAGATATTTTTAATTATATCTTATCTTTTAAGATTTTTTTTTAAAAATTAAATCTTTTTAGATATTTTGACCTTATTTAAATTTAAAATAAGATATTTATAATTTAAATAGATGTAAGATATTTTGCTAACTTTTAAATTTTGTTATTTTATTTATTTAAATTAAATTTAAAATCTGAAAAGATATTTCATTTATCTTTTCTAATTTTTATTTAATTTTTATTTTTAAAATAACATTTAATTTTTAAAAGTAGTTAGCAAATTTTGAAATGATATTTAGGTTGGTTGAAACCTAATTTTTCAAAAAGTAGGTTTAATTTTAAATATTTTTTTTAATTTTTGAAATTTAAATTTTATTTCCGAAATTAATTTTTTTTTTAAAATTTTATTTTATTTTTCGAATATTAAAATATTTTTTAATTATTTATTTTTCGAAATTATTTATTTAAAATTAAATAAATCCTACTTCCAACTATCCAGCTAACCTTGTTGCAGGAGTATGTGGTTTTAGCTTGTATGTAAGTTTTTAAAACCTATTATTACTTGATTGCAAATAGCCATGGTTACCTTTTGCCAGATCTAATGATCTGATGGCTCCCTTGGTCAAGATAATAATTTGTAACAGGTATATTTACAATCTTCTTTCATCTGTGTATGACCTAGCAACATGATAGGACCCATCCAAAGTGTGCCTTTGTGAGCCTATGTGTTTAATTTTATTATAGATGCATATAGGTTAATGTTGCTAAAATAAATTATCATAGTTATTGATAGAATTTATTTAGGCCCATTTAGTTTTTGGGCTTATTCAATTAATAACAGTTGTTCTTATTAAGGTTAAATTCCTCTCTTTTGGGCCTTGTGTGAGAGTTGGGAGCCATAGAAGTGGGTACGACATACTGAACCCAGCTCCCCCTCACACAAACTACCCCAATTGTGAAGGCCCATTTGCCTGATTTGAACAACTGTACTAGGTTAATTACACTAGTTTAACATAATAAAATTGATTAGCAACATAATTAATTTCATTTATTTTGAAATTAATTTAAGAAAATTATAGTTTAAAGAATTTTTTATTCTAAGCTAAACTATATGTATTTTCTTGTATTTAATTAAATATAGAATTATAACCATCTAGATTCTTTCTGGAACTTAATTTAAATTTTTCATTAAATATTCTTATTTAAGTTGATATTTATTTATTTACAACTAACCAACTTAAATCTGAATATCTTTTGAATTTCAAATTTCAAAATTAAGTTGAGGAATTTTAGGCATTGGTTATTAAGATTCTTTAGATATTTTTTAAGTTAATATCTTTTCGAATATTAACTTAAAATGGAATATTTTCAAATTAAGTGGTTACAACTTAATTTTTGATATTTAATTAAATTTAAATTTGAAAAATATTTAAGTTCTAGATTTTTTCTAATACAACTTAAATTAGATATTTTTTCAAATTTTGTGGAAAAGATACTTAGTCAAATAAGATATTTTCTAGATAGTTATTTCTAGACTACTTATTATTTCTAATATTAAATAGGAAAATATTATAAATTGTGAAATTAATTATTTAATTACTTTTGGTACAATTTCTAATTTTAAGTATATTTTTTCTAGTATTAAACTAGAAATTAATAATTAAGCCTTCTCTACACTTAATTATTTATTTCTTGAATTTAATACATTTAATTAATTTGAAAATTAAATATCTAAGTTGATTTTTATCATCATACTTAAATATTTCTTTTTCATGACATTTAATTAAATAGAAAATTATTTTTAGTTGAAATTTATTTTTTCAACTAAATTTAAATAATTTTCAAAATATATTTTTTCTTTATTTTATTAATCAATTTTTGAAATTGCATTTCTTAAATGCTAGAATTTCGAATTTTATCTTGAAAAATAGATTAAGTTGTAAATTAATTATTTATTTTAATTAATTCTTGGATCAACTTAAATCAATGATTTTTTCATTTATTGATTAATTTAAAATAAATTGAATTAAAGTATATTATTAGAAATTGAATTAATTAGTCAAAGGAAAATCTAGATAGATGATATTTTTGCTTGAAGTATTTTTCTAGTGTATTTAATTAAATAGAAAATTAATATTTAAGTTGATTTTCATCATCATACTTAAATATTTGAAATTTTTCTTATATATTTAATTAAATAGGAAAATTATATTTTTTGTTGTAAATTAATTTTATTAATTAATTTTGGGCCAACATTAAATTAGAATAATTTTTCCAGGATTAATTTTTTATTTTAACATGCATTTTTCGAAAATTGTATTCTTAAATACTTTAATTTTTCGAAATGCAATATATATTTATAGAAAATTAAATTTGAGTTGTAAATTAATTTATATTAATTTTGTAACAACTTAAATTGAATATTTTTCTAAATATTTATTGGAAATTATTACTAAGATGGAAATAATTCATGTTATTTTTATATCCATCTAAGTAAAATTTATAAATATTAAATTAAAATTTATATTTAGAATTTTTCATTCTAAATTGGAAATTTTAAATAAATATATATTTAAAATAAATAAATTAAATAAAGAGAATCAAAGAAAATACAACTCACTTTAAATAATGAGCTTGATTATTATTAAGATATTCGATCTCCATTGTTGGTCTTACAAAAGTTAAATGTTTTCAATATAACCTCGAGACGCTAGACTTCGTCCCCCTATGGATGGTTATTCGTTGAACGCATTTAACACCGTAAGATTTCATTTGATAAATGTTTTGTAAGTTTTCGTCTCTATTAGACTCTCCCCTACGGTGACTACTTAGAGATAAACTTATGAAACATGAAACAATGGTGGAAGCTCATAAAATGAGAATAACCTTGACTCTCGCCTACCGGGACAACGTTGGATTCTTATTTTGATCGAATAAAAGGTTGCTAGAATGGTTTCTTTTTAGATGAGCTGACAACTCTATTCAATAAATGATACTTTGACTCTCGCCTACCGGGACACTGTATCAGTTTGTTGAAAACCTTGGAAATTATTTAGGATTGTATGTTTTAGTATTTTCACTAGTCATTCCTACTTGCTATATGTTTATAATTTCTAAATTGTGTATGAATTTATATTGAACCATGTTATTTTCTGTTATTAAGTTGTAGTTTAATTTCGAATCTTCATTGTTGGTCTAACATGTTTGTTTTTCTAATGAGATAAATCCCTAATGGATTTTTACCATTAGACATACATAATAGTGTAAGATCTCGAAAGATAAATATTGTATATGCGACATCTAGCTGTTCATCAATTGATGACACCTTAGACTAGTATTTTACGATATGAAACAAGAAGATTGTATAAATAAGATTACTTTGAATTTCGCTAATCGAAGCATCGTTGGATTCTTATTTATAAACGAAATTATCCTAATTCCTCTTAGCTTATTCATTTCGAATTAGCTTCAAAACATATCATTGGATGAATGGTTTATAAATCATTTCATGTCATTGTATTTTCTCTTAAGAAATTAAATGATGTATATGATTATAATCCCGAAATTCTATTCCCAATTGATATAAATCCTCAATCCTAGAAATCTCCTACTTGTATGGGCAAATCTGACTTAGAGTTTGTATTAGTAGTGGTGGTCCAAGAAAGAATTACTCATTATATTTGGTTGAATTTAAGTCTTTCACTTTAATTTTAGAATCCAAACAGAAATTTTCTTATATTTCTAATTCCAGATACAATACAGTTACACTTTCTCAAGTGTTTAATATCCATCTTTTATTAATGGATTCAAACTGTATGGAATATGAGTTAGGTATTCTGTGACCAGGATCCACTTGCAGTATTCTAAGAACTCTTTGATGTAACTAAACCTAAGTCATCAAAAGACACTACCACATTTTGTTTAATCTATGGCATTTGTATCTTGTTCATAGTGGATTTGACAAGATCAATCTCTGCAAAGAGTTAATATGCCTATATCCACTGAAAGTAGTTCATCTCATTCGCAGATGGATGTACATTCAGGGGTGGATATGAGCTTTTCGTTGTATTCTTAAAACGATAACTCTAGATTATACCTTTTAGCAAAGAAATTTGAAATGTTTGAAAATTTTCATTAATTTCTAGCAATGGTTAAAACCATTAAGGTAAGTGGTTAAAGATCTTGCGAACTGATAGGGGTGGAGAAATAGTTAGTAGATATGCAGTTCAAAGATCATTAAATTGATTTTTGAATTATATCCAAACTTACCTCCCCAGAAATTTCGAGTTGCATATTGATGATTAGTTACTAGTTGTTGCCTAAATCCTTCTATGGTAATACAATTTCAGAATGATGTAATGGTTGGGTACTTAATGTAAATCATTACTAGATTCATGGATGACCTAATCAAAATCTTAAGAAAAGCTAGAACCATTAACCATGGTTTGTTAGCTATTCTAAGTGATTAGGGGTGGACCATCCCATTGTCAATAGATAAGAAAGTGTTTGTTCAAACAAATACTACTTTTCTAAGAAAATGACTAAGTCTGAAAAACAAGTAGCAAATAAAGGAGATATTTAATTCTTGATTCCAAAAGTGTTCTATCATCTTATATGACATATGATGATCCCACTGCCTCTGTTGTCTTGTCACAACCAAAGAGGTTAATACCATTTAGTTTTCTTCGACATAATTCACGGTACCTTGTCGTAGTGGGAGAGTTTCTAGGAACTCACCTTCTTATGACTTGGGAGACACTAGTGATTAAAATCCATTGTGAGTTTAAACAAGTAATGGATTGTCAAGATAAGAAACTAAGAAGAAAGCCAATAGAACTATGGTTTAATCCATTCACATGGAGTAACCTAAAGTTTTCTATTACAAGGACATAAAAGGAAATTTTCGTTTATAAGTCCATTCAATGGACTTAACAAAACTTCCTGTTCCTAGTATTATAGGTTTGAGTTTATCTAAACCTATGGCTTGTGGTATACCTGGTAATTACTTACTCTAATGCAAGCAACTTACTTTAGTAAGATGCTGAAGCATTTTCTTTCTAATGGCAATCTATAGAAGCTTCACAACTTCTTAGGTATAGATTTTATTTATCTAAGGAAAAGTCTCAACTATTCCAGAAAAGATAAAGCCATGAAAGAATTCCTTAAATCAACAGTGAGAGGTCTTAGATATGCTTTTGTATGCCTTAGACCAGACACCTGCTGTTGAGTGGGAGTAATGAGTAGGTATCAGATTAATCCAGGAGAAGAACATTGGAAGACAATCAAGTAAATCTTAAGATAAAGAAGAGGGACTATATGTTAGTCAATAAGGGTGTGTTTAAAACTCTTAGACTACACCATATCAGATTTCGAAATTTGCCTTTGTGCTAGTAAATCTTTCTGATAAGATGGTGATTACTCTTGGGGGTGGAATAGTGATTTTGGAGAAGTGTAAAAACCTATCTGAAGTCTCTAGGTCTACCAGAGAGGGACTGAATGTTAAGGTTGCAGGAAAGGTACTTATTCAGTCTAAGGAAAGTTCTATACATTTTTGGCATCATTCCAAATTGCCTTAAACTACTAGTGTTAATTTCCTGATTAACCAAAAGTAGTTGCCAAAGATATAGAATCCAGTATCCCAAGAGAGTAAACATATAGAGAGGAATTTCACATTATCAATGATTTTGTGATTAAGGAAGAGTAATAGTGGAGAAAAGGTTGTGGTTAATTCAACCTTTCAGATCCTATTACGAGGAGTTTACTACTACTACACTTGATTTGTATATCGAGGTGTTGAGATTATTTGAAACGCACTTTTTGTTTTATATTAGTGCAAGTGGGAGTTTGTTGGGTTTTATGCCCTAAATAAAACTCATTTCAATATAATCAGATTTACTTATTAATATAGATCAGAAATAACATTTAATGTTGCATGGTTCACATGATTTATTTCATGATTATATGTACATAATGTATAGATTCATCTGAAACCCTTTTCACATACTTGATCCTGTTTATTGTGCCGTCAACACATTGGAAAGTAAACATGACTATGTGAATAAAGTTTCCTAGATTTATCAGACACTGGGTTTTACTGATATGATAATCTACAACAAGAGTTTACTTGTATTTGGAGAAATACTATGTTCTTTCCAGAACATTGGTTAAAGTAAAGCTCAGGTTGGATGCATGGAGTATGCATCGGAAGGGACCGATATTGAACTTTGACTTAGATTTAATTAAACTTACCGTAGAATCTATTCAAGTCAATATCGCCAAGTTGATCCTAGATCAAATGATCTTAATCCTGTTATGTTTAGGCTCAATCTTGAAAGGCTATTCGTGTTCTTTGATTTGTTAGTTAAGCCTACTTTTAGGTCAGGGTGATACGTACATTTTGGGAACATGGTAGTGCAATTGAGTGGGAGCGCTAGCATAAACATGGAATCTATAGCTTCTATCTGGCGAATAGTAAGCAAAGGATGATCTCCTTCGAGCTTGACCAAACGAACATAAATGGTGGAGTACTCATTTCACATAAGCTGAAATATCATTTATACGGGGTCAAGTGCTTTAAGGAATAAATACATTGTAGGGTGTAACGGTAATTTAATCCCTTTACAGTGTAGATCATTCATATAGAGGATCATTGATCAAATTAGGATTATAACAATGGATAACTAATGATGTGTCTATATGGTGGAACATATAGAGCATTCTATATACTGAGAGTGCAATTCTAAGTTCTATTCGTGGATTCAACGAAGAATTAATAAGTTAGTGAATTTTAGTGCTAAATTCTTGATCTACTTATTGGAAGCTCGGTTATATAGACCCATGGTCCCCCCACTAGTTGAGATAATATTGCTTGTAAGACTCATGTAATTGGTTTTGATTAATCAATTATAATTCACAAGTTAGACTATGTCTATTTGTGAAATTTTCACTAAGTAAGGGCGAAATTGTAAAGAAAGAGTTTATAGGGGCATATTTGTTAATTATGATACTTTGTATGGTTCAATTGATAAATATGATAAATGACAATATTATTTAATAATTATTTATAGTTATTAAATAGTTAGAATTGGCATTTAAATGATTGAATTAGGAAATTGGCATTTTTGAGAAAATCAGATACAAAAGGTGTTAAAATTGCAAAATTGCAAAGCCCAAGGCCCAATCCATTAAGTGTATGGCCAGCCACCTTTGTAGCTTTTTTAAATTGATTTTTTCATTATTTTAATGCCATATAATTCAAATCTAACCCTAGTGGAATGCTATAAATAGATAGTGAAGGCTTCAGGAAATTTACACTTAAATTTTCTATTTTTCCTTCAGAGAAAAACCTGAGCCTTCTCTCTCCCTATCTTTAGCTGTCACTTCTTCTCTTCCCTCTTGAGAATTTCGAAATCCTTAGTGTATGAGTAGTGCCCACACACATCAAGTGATACCTCAATCATAGTGAGGAAGATCGTGAAGAAAGATCATCAGCAAAGGAGATTCAGCATCAAAGATTCAGAGAAAGAGATCCAGGTTCAGATATTGATAATGCTCTGCTACAGAAAGGAATCAAGGGCTAGATATCTGAACGGAAGGAGTCATATTATTCCGCTGCACCCAATGTAAGGTTTCTTAAACTTTATATGTGTTTATTTTATCGTTTTAGAAAGTTCATATTTAGGATGTTAATAAACATACTTGTGAGTAGATCTAAGATCCTGGTAAAATAATTTCCAACAGACGCATCATTAGTTATCCATTGTTATAATCCTAATTTGATCAATGATCCTCTATATGAATGATCTACACTGTAAAGGGATTAGATTACCGTTACACCCTACAATGTATTTTATCCTTAAAACACTTGACCCCGTATAAATGATATTTCAGCTTGTGTGAAATGAGTACTCCACCATTTATGTTCGTTTGGTCAAGCTCGAAGGAGATCATCCTTTGCTTACTATTCGCAAGATAGAAGCTATAGATTCCATGTTTATGCTAGCGCTCCCACTCAATTGCACTACATGTTGGGTTTTATGCCCTAAATAAAACTCATTTCAATATAATCAGATTTGCTTATTAATATAGATCAGAAATAACATTTAATGTTGCATGGTTCACATGATTTATTTCATGATTATATGTACATAATGTATGAATTCATCTGAAACCCTTTTCACATACTTGATCCTGTTTATTGTGCCGTCAACACATTGGAAAGTAAACATGACTATGTGCATAAAGTTTCCTAGATTTATCAGACATAGGGTTTTACTGATATGATAATCTACAACAGAGTTTACTTGCATTTGGAGAAATGCTATGTTCTTTCCAGAGCATTGGTTAAAGTAAAGCTCAGGTTGGATGCATGGAGTATGCATCAGAAGGGACCGATATTGAACTTTGACTTAGATTTATTAAACTTACCGTAATATCTATTCAAGTCAATATCGCCTAGTTGATCCTAGATCAAATGTTCTTAATCCTGTTATGATTAGGCTCAATCTTGAAAGGCTATTCGTGTTCTTTGATTTGTTAGTTAAGCCTACTTTTAGGTCAGGGTGATACGTACATTTTGGGAACACGGTAGTGCAATTGAGTGGGAGCGCTAGCATAAACATGGAATCTATAGCTTCTATCTGGCGAATAGTAAGCAAAGGATGATCTCCTTCGAGCTTGACCAAACTAACATAAATGGTGGAGTACTCATTTCACATAAGCTGAAATATCATTTATAAGGGGTCAAGTGTTTTCTTCGACATAATTCACGGTACCTTATCGTAGTGGGAGAGTTTCTAGGAACTCACCTTCTTATGACTTGGGAGACACTAGTGATTAAAATCCATTATAAGTTTAAACAAGTAATGGATTGTCAAGAGAAGAAACTAAGAAGAAAAGCCAATAGAACTATAGTTTAATCCATTCACATGGAATAACCTAAAGTTTTCAATTACAAGGACATAAAAGGAAATTTTTGTTTATAAGTCCATTCAATAGACTTAACAAAACTTCCTGTTACTAGTATTATAGGTTTGAGTTTATCTAAACCCATGGCTTGTGGTATACCTGGTAATTACTTACTCTAACGCAAGCAACTTACTTTAGTAAGATGCTGAAGCATTTTCTTTCTAATGGCAATCTATAGAAGCTTCACAACTTCTTAGACATAGATTTTATTTATCTAAGGAAAAGTCTCAACTATTCCAGAAAAGATAAAGCCATGAAAGAATTTCTTAAATCAACAGTGAGAGGTCTTAGGTATGCTTTTGTATGCCTTAGACCAGACACCTGCTGTTGAGTGGGAGTAATGAGTAGGTATCAGATTAATCCAAGAGAAGAACATTGGAAGACAATCAAGTAAATCTTAAGATTAAGAAGAGGAACTATATGTTAGTCTATAAGGGTGTGTTTAAAACTCTTAGACTACACCATATCAGATTTCAAAATTTGCCTTTGTGCTAGAAAATCTTTCTGATAAGATGGTGATTACTCTGGGGGTGGAATAGTGATTTTGGAGAAGTGTAAAAACCTATCTGATGTCTCTAGGTCTACCAGAGAGGGACTGAATGTTAAAGTTACAGGAAAGGTACTTATTCAGTCTAAGGAAAGTTCTATACATTTTTGGCACCATTCCAAATTGCCTAAACTACTAGTGTTAATTTCCTGATTAACCAAAAGTAGTTGCCAAAGCTATAGAATCCAGTATCCCAAGAGAGTAGACATATAGAGAGGAATTTCACATTATCAATGATTTTGTGATTAAGGAAGAGTAATGGTGGAGAAAAGGTTGTGGTTAATTCAACCTTTCAGATCCTATTACGAGGAGTTTACTACTACTACACTTGATTTGTATATCAAGGTGTTGAGATTATTTGAAACGCACTTTTTGTTTTATATTAGTGCAAGTGGGAGTTTGTTGGGTTTTATGCCCTAAATAAAACTCATTTCAATATAATCAGATTTGCTTATTAATATAGATCAGAAATAACATTTAATGTTGCATGGTTCACATGATTTATTTCATGATTATATGTACATAATGTATGAATTCATCTGAAACCCTTTTCACATACTTGATCCTGTTTATTGTGCCGTCAACACATTGGAAAGTAAACATGACTATGTGAATAAAGTTTCCTAGATTTATCAGACATAGGGTTTTACTGATATGATAATCTACAACAGAGTTTACTTGCATTTGGAGAAATGCTATGTTCTTTCCAGAGCATTGGTTAAAGTAAAGCTCAGGTTGGATGCATGGAGTATGCATCGGAAGGGACCAATATTGAACTTTGACTTAGATTTATTAAACTTACCGTAATATCTATTCAAGTCAATATCGCCTAGTTGATCCTAGATCAAATGTTCTTAATCCTGTTATGATTAGGCTCAATCTTGAAAGCCTATTCGTGTTCTTTGATTTGTTAGTTAAGCCTACTTTTAGGTCAGGGTGATACGTACATTTTGGGAACACGGTAGTGCAATTGAGTGGGAGCGCTAGCATAAACATGGAATCTATAGCTTCTATCTGGCGAATAGTAAGCAAAGGATGATCTCCTTCGAGCTTGACCAAACAAACATAAATGGTGGAGTACTCATTTCACATAAGCTGAAATATCATTTATACGGGGTCAAGTGTTTTAAGGATAAAATACATAGTAGGGTGTTACGGTAATCTAATCCCTTTACAGTGTAGATCATTCATATAAAGGATCATTGATCAAATTAGGATTATAACAATGGATAACTAATGATGTGTCTATATGGTGGAACATATAGAGCATTCTATATACTGAGAGTGCAATTCTAAGTTCTATGTGTGGATTCAACGAAGAATCAATAAGTTAGTGAATTTAGTGCTAAATTCTTGATCTACTTATTGGAAGCTCGGTTATATAGACCCATGGACCCCCCACTAGTTGAGATAATATCACTTGTAAGACTCATGTAATTGGTTTTGATTAATCAATTATAATTCTCAAATTAGACTATGTCTATTTGTGAATTTTTCACTAAGTAAGGGCGAAATTGTAAAGAAAGATTTTATAGGGGCATATTTATTAATTATGATACTTTGTAGGGTTCAATTAGTAAATATGATAAATGACAATATTATTTAATAATTATTTATAGTTATTAAATAGTTAGAATTGGCATTTAAATGGTTGAATTAGAAAATTGGCATTTTTGAGAAAATCAGATGCAGAAAAGGTAAAACTGCAAAATTGCAAAAAGTGAGGCCCAAATCCACTAGTATAGGGCCTGCCACTTTTGTAGGAAATTTAAACTGATATTTTCATTATTTTAATGCCAAATAATTCAAACCTAACCCTAGTGGAATGCTATAAATAGATAGTGAAGGCTTCAGGAAAATTACACTAAATTTCTACACTTTTTTCCGACACTTTCTGAATTAGAAAAACCTGAGCCTTCTCTCTCCCTATCTTTGGCCGAACCCACTCTCTCTCTCTTCCTCTTGAATTTCAAAATCCTTAGTGTATGAGTAGTGCCCACACACAGCAAGTAACACCTCAATCATAGTGAGGAAGATCGTGAAGAAAGACATTCAGCAAAAGGAGTTTCAGCATCAAAGATTCAGAGAAAGAGATCCAGGTTCAGATATTGATAATGCTCTGCTACAGAAAGGAATCAAGGGCTAGATATCTGAACGGAAGGAGTCATTATATTCCGCTGCACCCAATGTAAGGTTTCCTAAACTTTATATGTGTTTATTTCATCGTTTTAGAAAGTTCATATTTAGGGTGTTAATCAACATACTTGTGAGTAGATCTAAGATCCTGGTAAAATAAATTCCAACACTACCGTGTTCCCAAAATGTACGTATCACCTTGACCTAAAAGTAGGCTTAACTAACGAATCAAAGAACACGAATAGCCTTTCAAGATTGAGCCTAATCATAACATGATTAAGAACATTTGATCTAGGATCAACTATGCGATATTGACTTGAATAGATATTACGGTAAGTTTAATAAATCTAAGTCAAAGTTCAATATCGGTCCCTTCTGATGCATACTCCATGCATCCAACCTGAGCTTTACTTTAACCAATGCTCTGGAAAGAACATAGCACTTCTTCAAATGCAAGTAAACTCTGTTGTAGATTATCATATCAGTAAAACCCTATGTCTGATAAATCTAGGAAACTTTACTCACATAGTCATGTTTACTTTCCAATGTGTTGACGGCACAATAAACAGGATCAAGTATGTGAAAAGGGTTTCAGATGAATTTATACATTATGTACATATAATCATGAAATAAATCATGTGAACCATGCAACATTAAATGTTATTTCTGATCTATATTAATAAGTAAATCAGATTATATTGAAATGAATTTTATTTAGGGCATAAAACCCAACAAACTCCCACTTGCACTAATATAAAACAAAAAGTGCGTTTCAAATAATCTCAACACCTCGATATACAAATCAAGTGTAGTAGTAGTAAACTCCTCGTAATAGGATCTGAAAGGTTGAATTAACCACAACCTTTTCTCCACCATTACTCTTCCTTTAATCACAAAATTATTGATAATGTGAAATTCCTCTCTATATGTCTACTCTCTTGGGATACTGGATTTTATAGCTTTGGCAACTACTTTTGGTTAATCACGAAATTAACACTAGTAGTTTAGGCAATTTGGAATGGTGCCAAAAATGTATAGAACTTTCCTTAGACTGAATAAGTACCTTTCCTGTAACTTTAACATTCAGTACCTTCCTGGTAGACTTAGAGACTTCAGATAGGTTTTTACACTTCTCCAAAATTACTATTCCACCCCCAGAGTAATCACCATCTTATCAGAAAGATTTTCTAGCACAAAGGCAAATTTCGAAATTTGATGTGGTGTAGTCTAAGAGTTTTAAACACACTCTTATAGACTAACATATAGTTCCTCTTCTTTATCTTAAGATTTACTTGATTGTCTTCCAATGTTCTTCTCCTGGATTAATCTGATACCTACTCATTACTCCCACTCAACAGCAGGTGTCTGGTCTAAGGCAAACAAAAGCATATCTAAGACCTCTCACTGTTGATTTAAGAAATTCTTTCTTGGCTTTATCTTTTCTGAAATAGTTGAGACTTTTCCTTAGATAAATAAAATTTATGCTTAAGAAGTTGTGAAGCTTCTATAGATTGCCATTAGAAAGAAAATTCTTCAGCATCTTACTAAAAGAAGTTGCTTGCATTAGAGTAAGTAATTCCCAGGTATACCACAAGCCATAGGTTTAGATAAACTCAAACCTATAATAGTAGGAACAGGAAGTTTGTTAAGTCCATAAAATAGACTTATTAACTAAAATTTCCTTTGATGTCCTTGTAATAGAAAACTTTACGTTATTCCATGTGAATGGATCAAACCATAGTTCTATTTGATTTTCTTCTTAGTTTCTTATCTTGACAATCCATTACTTGTTTAAACTCACAATGGATTTTAATCACTAGTGTCTCCCAAGTCATAAGAAGGTGAGTTCCTAGAAACTCTCCCACTACGACAAGGTACCGTGAATTATGTCTAAGAAAACTAAATGGTATTAACCTCTTTGGTTGTGACAAGACAACAGAGGCAGTGGGATTATCATATGTCAAATAAGATTATAGAACACTTTTGGAATCAAGAAATAAATATCTCCTTTATTTGCTACTTTATTTTCAGACTTAGTCATTATCTTAGAAAAGTAGTATTTGTTTAAACAAACACTTTCTTATCTATTGACTATGGGATGGTCCACCCCTAATCACTTAGAATAGCTAACAAACCATGGTTAACAGTTCTAGCTTTTCTTAAGATTTTGATTAGGTCATCCATGAATCTAGTAATGATTTACATTAAGTATACAACCATTACATCATTCTGAAATTTTATTACCGTAGAAGGATTTAGGCGACGACTAGTAACTAATCATCAATATGCAACTCAAAATTTCTGGGGAGGTAAGTTTGGATATAATTCAAAAATCAATTTTATGATCTTTGAACTGCATATCTACTAACTATTTCTCCACCCCTATCAGTTCACAAGATCTTTAACCACTTACCTTAATGGTTTTAACTATTTCTAGAAATTAATGAAATTGTTCAAACATTTCAAATTTCTTTCTAAAAGGTATAATCTAGAGTTATCGTTTTAAGAATACAACGAAAAACTCATATCCACCCCTGAATGTACATCTATCTGTGAATGAGATGAACTACTTTCAGTGGATAGAGGCATATTAACTCTTTGCAGAGATGGATCTTGTCAAAACCACTATGAACAAGATACAAATGCCATAGATTAAAAAAATGTGGTAGTGTCTTTTGATGACTTAGGTTTAGTTACATCAAAGAGTTCTTTGAATAGTGTAAGGGGATCCTGGTCACAGAAAACCTAACTCATATTCCATATAGTTTGAATCCATTAATAGAAGATGGATATTAAACACTTGGAAAGTGTAACTGTATTGCTTCCTGGAAATAGAAATATAAGAAAATTTCTGTTTGGATTCTAAAATTAAAGTCAAAGACTTAAATTCAACCAAATATAATGAGTAATTCTTTCTTGGACCACCACTACTAATACAAACTCTAAGTCAGATTTGCCCATACAAGTAGGAGATTTCTAAGATTGAGGATTTATATCTATTAGGAATAGAATTTCGGGATTATAATCATATGCGTCATTTAATTTTTTAAGAGAAAATATAGAATGGCATGAAATGATTTATAGACCATTCATCCAATGATATGTTATTGAGCTAATTCGAAATGAATAAGCTAAGAGGAATTAGGATAATTTCGTTTAAAATAAGAATCCAACGATGCTTCGATTAGCGAAAGTGAAAGTAATCTTATTTATACAATCTTCTTGTTTCATATCGTAAAAATACTAGTCTAAGGTGTCATCAATTGATGAACAGCTAGATGTCGCATATACGATATTTATCTTTTGAGATCTAACACAATTATGTATGTCTAATGGTGAAAATCCACTAGGGATTTATCTCATTAGATAAACAAGCCAAGTTAGACCAACAATGAAGATTTGAAATTAAACTATAACTTAATAACAGAAAATAACATGGTTCAATATAAATTCATACACAATTCAGAAATTATAAACATATAGCAAGTAGGAATGACAAGTGAAAATACTAAAACTTACAATCCTAAATAATTTCCAAGGTTTTCAACAAACTGATATCAGTGTCCCGTTTAGGCAAGAGTCAAAGCTACCATCCATTGAATAGAGTTGTCAGCTCATCTAAAATGTTAAACATTCTAGCAACCTTTTATTCGATCAAGATTGGAATCCAGCGTTGTCCCGTTTAGGCGAGAGTCAAGGCAATTCTATCTTATGACCTTCCACCATTGTTTCGCAATTTGCAAGTCAAATATGGTCGCCACCATTAGGGTGATCCATACCATATAAAACACTTACAAACTACTTATCTTTCGAGATTAAGCGGTGCGAAATTTTTAATGAACGTTCCTCCATTAGGGAGGATTACTCACTAAAACAAACGCGATGTAAAACCAACAATGGAGATCGAATATCTTAATAATAAAGCCTTTGATTCTCTTTATTTAATCTATTTATTTTAAATATATATTAATTTAGTTAAAATTTCTAATTTAGAATGAAAAATTCTAAATATAGATTTTAATTTAATATTTATAAATTTTACTTAGATGGATATGAAAATAATATGAATTATTTCCATCTTAGTAATAATTTCCAATAAATATTTAGAAAATTATTCAATTTAAGTTGTTACAAAATTAATTTAAATTAATTTACAACTGAAATTTAATTTTCTATAAATATAAATTGCATTTCGAAAAATTAAAGTATTCAAGGATACAATTTTCGAAAATGCATGTTAAATTAAAAAATTAATCCTGGAAAACATTATTCTAATTTAATGTTGGCCCAAAATTAATTAATAAAATTAATTTACAACAAAAAAAATATAATTTTTCTATTTAATTAAATATATAAGAAAATTTCAAATATTTAAGTATGAACTTAAATATTAATTTTCTATTTAATTAAATACACTAGAAAAATACTTGAAGCAAAAATATCACCTATCTAGATTTTCTTTTGACTAATTAATTCAATTTCTAATAATATATTTTAATTCATTTATTTTAAATTAATCAATTAATGAAAAAATCATTGATTTAAGTTGGTCCAAAATTAAAATAAATAATTTACAACTTTAATCTATTTTTCAAATAAAATTCGAAATTCCAGCATTTAAGAAATGCAATTTCGAAATTTGATTAATAAAATAAAGAAAAAACATATTTTTGAAAATTATTTAAATTTAGTTGAAAAAATAAATTTCAACTTAAAATAATTTTCTATTTAATTAAGTGTCATGAAAAAGAAATATTTAAGTATCATGATGAAAATCAACTTAGATATTTAATTTTCAAATTAATTAAATGTATTAAATTCAAGAAATAAATAATTAAGTGTAGAGAAGGCTTAATTATTAATCTCTAGTTCAATACTAGGAAAAATATACTTAAAATAAATTGTACCAAAATTAATTATTTAAATAATTAATTTCACAATGTATAATATTTTCCTTTTTAATATTAGAAATAATAAGTAGTCTAGAAATAACTATCTAGAAAATATCTTATTTCACTAAGTATCCTTTCCACAAAATTTGAAAAAATATCTAATTTAGGTTGTATTAGAGAAAATCTAGAACCTAAATATTTTTCAAATATAAATTTAATTAAATATCAAAAATTAAGTTGTAACCACTTAATTTAAAATATTCCATTATAAGTTAATATTCGAAAAGATATTAACTTAAAAAATATCTAAAATATTCCATTTTAAGTTAATATTCGAAAAGATATTAACTTAAAAAAATATCTAAAATATTCCATTTTAAGTTAATATTCGAAAAGATATTAACTTAAACAAAATATCTAAAATATTCCATTTTAAGTTAATATTCGAAAAGATATTAACTTAAAAAATATCTAAAGAATCTTAATAATCAATGCCTAAAATTCCTCAACTTAATTTTGAAATTTTAAATCCAAAAGATATTCAGATTTAAGTTGATTAGTTAGACATAACTAAATATCAACTTAAATAGGAATATTTAATGAAAAATTTAAATTAAGCTTCAGAAAGAATCTAGATGGTTATAATTCTATATTTAATTAAATACAAGAAAATACACATAGTTTAGCTTAGAATAAAAGTCTTTAAACTATGATTTTCTTAAATTAATTTCAAAATATATGAAATTAATTATGTTGCTAATCAATTTTATTAGGTTAAACTAGTTTAATTAACCTAATACAGTTATTCAAATCAGGCCAATGGGCCTTCACAATTGGGATGGTTCATGTGAGGGGGTGCTGGCTTCAGTATGTCGTACCCACTACTATGGCTCCCAACTCTCACACAAGGCCCAAAAGAGAGGAATTTAACCTTAAAATTAACAACTGTTATTGATTGAATAAGCCCAAAAAACTAAATGGGCCTAAATAAAATCTATCAAGAACTATGATATTTTATTTAGCAACATTAACCTATATGCATCTATAATGAAATTAAACACATAGGCTCACACAGGCACACTTCGGATGGGTCCTATCATGTTGCTAGATCATACACAGATGAAAGAAGATTGTAAATATACTTGTTACAAATTATTAACTTGACCAAGGGATCCATGAGTTAAAATCAGATCATTGGATCTGTCAACAAGTTAACCATGGCTATTTGCAATCAAGCAATAATAGGTTTTGAAAACTTACACACAAGCTAAAAACACATACTCCTACAACAAGGTTAGCTGGATAGTTGGATGTAGGATTTATTTAATTTTAAATAAATAATTTCGAAAAATTAAATAATTAAATAAAAAAAATTTCGAAAATTTAAATAAAAAATTAAAAAATTTCAAAATTTCAAAAAAAAAATTAAATTTAAAATTAAACCTACAATTTTGAAAAATTAGGTTTCAACGAACCTAAATATCATTTCAAAATTTGCTAACTACTTTTAAAAATTAAATGTTATTTTATCAATAAAAATTAAATAAAAAATTAAAAAAGATAAATGAATATCTTTTTCAGATTTTAAATGTAATTTAAATGAATAAAATAACAAAATTTAAAAGTTAGCAAAATATCTTACATCTATTTAAAATTACATGATTATAGTTATCTTATTTTAAATTTAAATAAGGTCAAATTATTTAAAAAAAAAGATTTAATTTAAAAATTTAAAATCTGACCTTAAATTTAAAAATAAGATAAGATATAATCAAATTTAAAAATAAGATAGATAATTAAGCAAAAAAGATAGATATTTACTATTTTCAAATTCATATTACATTAATATCATGAATTAAATTTAAAAAATATAAAATAAATTAATTATGATAATTAGAATTGAATTAGGAATAGTAAATGTATAAATACAGAACTACACAAAAAATCGGAAGTTAATTCCATGAAAAAGCATGAAAAAACGAAGAAAAACGAAAAAATTGTGAATGGGCGCGCAAGGGCTGGCTTGGGCGTGAAACCTAGGCGCAGGGGGCTGCTAGCAGCCTCTCCGCGCGCAGGTGGGATTCAGCTCAACCCCGATTTTTTCGAAACTTCAAAAAATCATAACTAATTCAAATTAAATAGAAATTGAGTTCAGCAAAAAAGTAACTTGCATAATTTTTTCCATACTATCCAATAAAAATAATTCCTAAAACAGATATTCAATTATTTTTCACAAAAATTCACAAACATCAATCAACCATCAAATAACACTCAATACAACATGATACCATCCAAAAAACATCAAACAATCGTTTTAAAGTCCAAATTTCTTGCAAGCAAATCAATTACCATGGCTCTGAGGCCAGTTGTTGGAAATTATTTTACCAGGATCTTAGATCTACTCACAAGTATGTTTATTAACACACTAAATATGAACTTTCTAAAACGATGAAATAAACACATATAAAGTTTAAGAAACCTTACATTGGGTGCAGCGGAATTAAATGACTCCTTCAGTTCAGATATCTAGCCCTTGATTCCTTTCTGTAGCAGAGCATTATTAATATCTGAACCTGGATCTCTTTCTCTGAATCTTTGATGCTGAAACTCCTTCTTGCGGAAAGTCTTTCTTCACGATCTTCCTCACTATGGTTGAGGTATCACTTGCTGTGTGTGGGCACTACTCTTACACTAAGAATTTCAAAATTCAAGAGGGAAGAAAGAGAGAGGGAGTGGTCGGCCAGATAGGGAGAGAGAAGGCTCAGGTTTTTCTCTGAATCAGAAGTGTCAAAAGAAAGTGTAATTTTCGTGAAGCCTTCACTATCTATTTATAGCATTCCACTAGGATTGGGTTTGAATTATTTGGCATTAAAATAATGAAAATATCAGTTTAAATTACCTGCAAAAGTGGCCGGCCATACAAAGTGGATTTGGGCCTCACTTTTTGCAATTTTGCAGTTTTATCTTTTCTGCATCTGATTTTCTCAAAAACGCCAATTTTCAAATTCAACCATTTAAATGCCAATTCTAACTATTTAATAACTATAAATAATTATTAAATAATTTGTCATTTATCATATTTATTAATTGAACCATACAAAGTATCATAATTAACAAATATGCCCCTAAAACTCTTTCTTTACAATTTTACCCTTACTTAGTGAAAATTTCACAAATAGACATAGTCTAAATTGAGAATTATAATTGATTAATCAAAATCAATTATATGAGTCTTACAAGCAATATTATCTCAACTAGTGCGGGGACCATGGGTCTATATAACCGAGCTTCCAATAAGTAGATCAAGAATTTAGCACTAAAATTCACTAACTTATTAATTCTTCATTGAATCCACGCATAGAACTTAGAATTGCACTCTCAGTATATAGAATGCTCTATATGTTCCACCATATAGACGCATCATTAGTTATCCATTGTTATAATCCTAATTTGATCAATGATCCTCTATATGAATGATCTACACTGTAAAGGGATTAGATTACCGTTACACCCTACAATGTATTTTATCCTTAAAACACTTGACCCCGTATAAATGATATTTCAGCTTATGTGAAATGAGTACTCCACCATTTACGTTCGTTTGGTCAAGCTCAAAGGAGATCATCCTTTGCTTACTATTCGCCAGATAGAAGCTATAGATTCCATGTTTATGCTAGCGCTCCCACTCAATTGCACTACCGTGTTCCCAAAATGTACGTATCACCCTGACCTAAAAGTAGGCTTAACTAACAAATCAAAGAACACGAATAGCCTTTCAAGATTGAGCCTAATTATAACAGGATTAAGAACATTTGATCTAGGATCAACTAGGCGATATTGACTTGAATAGATATTACGGTAAGTTTAATAAATCTAAGTCAAAGTTCAATATCGGACCCTTCCGATGCATACTCCATGCATCCAACCTGAACTTTACTTTAACCAATGCTCTGGAAAGAACATAGCACTTCTCTAAATGCAAGTAAACTCTGTTGTAGATTATCATATCAGTAAAACCCTATGTCTGATAAATCTAGGAAACTTTATGCACATAGTCATGTTTACTTTCCAATGTGTTGACGGCACAATAAACAGGATCAAGTATCTGAAAAGGGTTTCAGATGAATTTATACATTATGTACATATAATCATGAAATAAATCATGTGAACCATGCAACATTAAATGTTATTTCTGATCTATACTAATAAGTAAATCTGATTATATTGAAATGAGTTTTATTTAGGGCATAAAACCCAACACTTGGACCTATTCAGTTAATAACAGTTATTTATTTTAAGGTTAAATTCCTCTCTTTTGGGCCTTGTGTGAGAGTTGGGAGCCACAGAAGTGGGTACGACATACTGAACCCAGCACCTCCTCACATGAACTACCCCAATTGTGAAGGCCCATTTGCCTGATTTGAATAACTGTGCTAGGTTAATTATATTAGTTTGACCTAATAAAATTGAATTAGCAACATAATTAACTTTTAAAATATATGAAAATTTATTTTCATTTTAATATTTTAAAGTTAATTTTTAAGAAAAACACTTTTAGTTTTAGATATTATTTCTAGACAAACTATTTGTATTTTTCTTGTATTTAATTAAATAAAGAATTTTAACTAACTAGATTCTTTCAGGAGCTTATTTAATCAAATATTCCTATTTAAGTTATAAATTAGTTATATTAACTAATTTTTTGATATCTAACTGAAATTTGAATATTTTATTTAAAAATTAAGTTGAGGAATCCTAGGCATTAGTTATTAAAGATTCTTAAGATATTTTCTAAGTTATTTTTAAACTTAAAATGGAATATTTTTCAAATTAAGTGGTTACAACTTAATTTCTGATATTTAATTAAATCTAAATTTGAAAATATTTAAGTTTTAGATTTTTTTCTTTACAACTTAAATTAGATATTTTTCAAATTTTTGTTGAAAAGATACTTTGTCAAATCAAATATTTTCTAGATAGTTATTTCTAGACTACTAAATATTACTAATATTTAAATAGGAAAATATTATACATTGTGAAATTAATTATTTAAATAATTAATTTTGGTACAATTTTATTTTAAGTATATTTTTTCGTAGTATTAAACTAGAGATGAATAATTAAGCTTTCTCTACTCTTAATTATTTATTTCTTGAATTTAATACATTTAATTAAATTGAAAAATTAAATATCTAAGTTGATTTTCATCATGATACTTAAATATTTATTTTTCATGATACTTAATTAAATAAAAAACTATTTTTAGGTTGAAATTTAATTTTTCAACTTAAATATAAATAATTTTCAAAATATATATTTTTTCTTTATTTATTAATCAATTTCGAAAATGGCATTTTAATTATGCTAGATGTTTTTGAATTTATCTTGAAAAATAGATTCAGTTGTAAATTAATTATTTATTTTAATTAATTCTTGGACCAACTTAAATCAATGATTTTTTTCATTTATTGATTAATTTAAAATAAATGAATTAAAGTATATTATTAGAAATTGTATTAATTAGTCAAAGGAAAATCTAGATAGGTGATATTTTTGCTTGAAGTATTTTTTCTGAGTATTTATTATTTAAAATTTTCAAAAATTTGTATAGTTTTATACTTTATTTTTCGAATACAATAAATATATTCTTATGAAAATTTATTTTAAGTTGCTAATTAATTTAAATTAATACAGCTTAAATTAATTTTTCTTAATATTTATATTTAAAATTACTACTAAGATGGTAATAATTCATTTTATTTCAATCACCATCTAAGTATAATTTTATAAATATTATATTAAATTCTTATTTTGAATTCTAATTCTAAATTCGAATTTATTGAATATATTTATTAGAATAATAAAGAAAATACATTCTTTAAGCTTTATTATTATTAAGATATTCGATCTCCATTGTTGGTTTTACATCGCGTTTGTTTTAGTGAGTAATCCTCCCGAATGGAGGAACGATCATTAGCAATTTCGCACCATTTAATCTCGAAAGATAAGTAGTTTGTAAGTGTTTTATATGGTATGGATCACCCTAATGGTGGCGACCATATTTGACTTGCAAATTATGAAACAATGGTAGTAGCTCATAAGATAGAATAGCCTTGACTCTCACCTAAACGGGACAACGCTGGATTCCAATCTTGATCGAATAAAAGGTTGCTAGAATGTTTAACATTTTAGATGAGCTGACAACTCTATTTAATGGATCGTAGCTTTGACTCTCGCCTAAACGGGACACTGATATCAGTTTGTTGAAAAACCTTGGAAATTATTTAGGATTTAATTTTTTTTAGTATTTTCTCATATCATTCCTACATGCTATGTGCTTATAATTTCTGAATTGATTTTGTGTTACACCATTATTGATTTCTATTTATTGATTTCTATTATTTTGTAGTATCCCGTGTAATCATGATGAATTCCATGTTATCACTGTTGACTGAAAATAAGCTAAATGGATCTAACTTTCCTAAATGGAATGAGAACATAAACATTGCTCTCATAGGAGAAAGTGCCTTGTTTGTGTTAACTGAGCCGTCACCTGAAGTGCCTTGGGATAATGCATCCAAAGCTGTGAAAGAAAAGTTTGAGCGTTGGTAGAAAGCAAATGACAAAGCTCTATACTTTATGCTTTCCAGCATGGTTGACACCCTCAAAACTCGGTTTTCTAAAACTGAAAAAAGGCTGCTGAAGTAATGACGAAGTTAACTGAACTATTCGGTAGGGCATCTCTTCAGTCTCGCTTTGACGCGACTAAGAAGTATATCAATGCACGAATGGAACCCCATCAAAACGTGCGTGATCATGTTCTCCTCATGGCAAGTTATTTCCAAGAAGCCCAGGATCATGGTGCTGAAATGGATCATACTACTGAAGTAAGCCTTATCTTTAATAGTCTGACTCCAGCATTTCTGCCCTACACATCAAATTATGTCATGAATAAGAAGGACATAGACTTTCATGAGTTAGTCAATGACCTTCAGACTTATGAAAATTTGATTGGAGGACCCAAGAAGAAAGGGAGTAAACCTCAAAATTCTGGGAATGGTAATGGGACGGTCAAACCTGAAGCAAATGTTGCCTCTGCTTCTAAACCCAAATCGAAGAAGAAGTGGAAGAACACCAAGAAGCGTGCAAAAGTCATGAAAAACAAAAAGGCTGCTGCTTCTGGTGATGCTACACTCAAAGGAAAGTGTTTCTACTGCAATGAGAAAGGTCATTAGAAACCCCAATGTCCTAAACTTCTTGCAAAGAAACAAGGTATTTCTTTTTATAAACTTTAAGAGTTTTAGTGAATTATTATCCAATTGGATTTATGATTCTGGACTAACTTTGTTTATTTGTTTCTTCTTCTTATAGGCCAAGCTACTTCAACTCAGATGAGTTGGATCGGAAAGCTGGACCAAGGGTGAAGTCGTCCAGATGAAGATGAAGCTCTTCTATCTATTTTTGAATTAATTGTTTTAGTTTAAAGACAATTTGGATTTCAAATTTTAGTTAGGGATTTTTATCCCTGTTTTTCTCATATTGTTGCAATATTTTTTTATTATTAATAAAGTTTATTTTATTTTCTATTCAAACCAATTGCAATTTATGAGATTGAGCTTCATTTACTTTATCTTTAAAACAATTACCACATTATATTTATATGTTTGTATGTGTAAGTGTTTTTATTATTGATGCAAATTCTATAATATTTACAACTCTTCATAGAGTTATATTAAATAAATAATAGAAATTATTTCTATGTTTATTAATAATTGTTAATTCTAATACAATTATTAAGAATTTGTTTAATAAAAGGATCTTTTGATCTGATAGGGGTGGAGAAAAATTAAGAAAACTATGCAGTTCAACGATCTTTTATATCTAATGAACTCTGGATAGTATTCAACTCCACATTAACTCTATTACACTTAGAGAATCATGATCTTTACAACCTTTAGGAATGGATCATAATCTCTATATACTTAGGGGTGGAGTTTATCCACAATACTCTATATGTATATACTTAGGGGTGGAGTCTATTCCACAATTCCCTATGTAACACATATTTTCTTTAAACATGGAAGTAATATAATGACTTAGCTATTATCAATATAAATCCTTGATCTTGACTGTATGTTCCAATTTCGTTTTACTATTGTAGTAAAAGTTTGATACCTATAAAAGTTCTTTGATAAAGTTTCACACTACCTTAATAGAGTGGGAGAATTTTAAAATTCTATACCCATCTTCATTAGGTTGATACTTGTGATAGGTACTTAAGAACACTACTGAAAAGTAAATCTAACCATTCATGTGGATAGATATAACTTATCAGAATTATCAGAATAAGATAAAGAACTCTAGTTCAGTCTATTCGAATGACTTGAACTAAGAATTCTTAATCCTCATACAATTTTATGGTATCTTAATTTTGATTACTTAATCTCTGGCATGTATTTTCACTTCAAATACTAGTCTGCTATGTTGATGACTTAGTCTTAACTTAAAGTTTCAGACTAATACAAAAGTCACAACTAGATAACTCTCCAAACAATAAAGAGGTTGAAAGTATTATTTAACCAGACATCTGTTATTGAGTGGGAGCTATCTGAGATGTAATCAAATAAGGAACATTAGAAGATATTCAAGAAAGATTTATGAAAGTGATCTATATGTTAGATATTAAGGAACTGTATATCAGTTATCCTTGTATCTTCACCAACTCATTCGAAAATTTATGAGATGGTGGCCACTTTGGGGGTGAAGGAGTTATTCTATAATAATTCAAGCTCTGCCAGAGAACATTTATAACTTTGTAAATTCGAAATTACCAGAAAGTTATATTACTCAAGAAAAGTCTACACTGTATTATCTCAATTTCATATTTTAAAATATGAGAGATATGTCTTGTGTTTATTCAGATGTACTTTAAAACAGTAAGGATTTCAGTATCCCTTGATGAGTAAAGCATATAGTAAATGATGTTTCATAAATGTATTTATGAACTAGTTTCCAGAAGTTTGGGTGGATTCAAATATACTACACTTGATCTGAAGATCAAGACATCAGATTGACTTATTTGCATACTTTGTTTTATATTAGTGCAAGTGGGATTTTGTTGGGTTTTATGCCCTAAATAAAACTCTTTACAATCTGATTAGTAATCAATATAAGAAATTTGAAGTGATTTATGTTTGCATGAATTTTACATGCTAATGGTTTAAAATGTTTATTACATTTATACACAAAATCAGTTAAATCCAGATCATATGTTTATTCACAATTACAGTATCATCAACACAATGGAATGTGATTGTGATCATAGGAATCAAAAGACTAAGTCCCTGTTTCATCAGTATTTTGGATTTACACTAATGTGATAATCAGCGATAATGTGTACTTACACTTGTAGTAGTGTTATCTTCTTTCCAGGACATCAGTAAAGTATACTAGTTTCGAATGTATGGAGTATACATTCGACTGGACCGATATTGCAACTTAGTTAAGATATTATAAACTTACCGTTATATCTTTCCAAGTCAATATCAGTAGTTGATCTTAAGATTAAAAGAATCTAAATCCTGATATGCTTAGGCTCAACTCATGAGTGTTATTCATGTTCTTTGATTTATTAGTTAAGCCTACTTCTTTTGGGTCAGGGTGATACGTATATTTTGGGAACATGATAGAATGATTGAGTGGGAGTGTTGAACATAAATATGGAATCTATAGCTTCTACTGGTGTATAGAAGTCAAGTGATAATTCCCTTCGAGCTTAGCAAATAGAAGTAAATGGATGAGCTCTTGTTTAAATGACTAATTCTTAGATCACTAAACACCATTTACAGGTAGCTAAGTGTTTTAAGGGGCAAAATACATTGAGGGGTGAGAACGGTAAAATTATCCCATCTCGATGTAAATCATCTATATAGAGGATCTTTGATCACAATAAGATTATAACTTTGAATAACCTTTTCTGTCAGAAAATTTTCTCTTCAGAAAAACTGAGCCTTCCCTCTTCTATTCCTTGGCCGAAATCTCTCTCTCTCTCTCTCTTTTCTTCTTCTAAATTTCGAACCTTAGTGATAGAGTAAGTGCCCTCACACAGCAAGTGGTAACTCAATCATAGATTGGAAGACTGTGAAGGATCACACACAAAGAGAAGGACATTCGGGCTCAGATCTTGATAATACTCTGCGACAGAAAGGATACAAGGGTTAGAGATCTGAGTGGAAGGAGACATTAATTCCGCTGCATCAATGTAAGGTTTTCTTAACTTTATATGTGTTTACTTTATCGTTTTAGAAAGTTCATATTTAGGGTGTTAAACAACATACTTGTGAGTAGATCTAAGATCCTGGTAAAATAAATTCCAACAAATGGTTCGTCTGGTCTAAGAACATAAAGCCCCTGTTCCATGGATGCAACACAAATATGAATGTCATTTCGAGAAATGGTAGAACCAGAACTCGAAAAATCTAATTTGTATTGTTGCAATTGTAAGCATGAAACAGAAACCAAGTTTCTACTGAAATTTGGAATGTATAAGACATTGTCTAATTCCAAAATTCTGTTTTGAAACTTGAGTTTGGCTTTTCCTCTAGCTCTAACCAAAATCATTTCGCCATTACCAACCTTAAGTTTCAACTCTCCGAATTTCAAATAATTCCATTTCTCAAGCAATTGTAATGAACAACTTACATGGTTTGTAGACCCAGAATCAAGAATCCAAATGGATTTATCATTCTCTAAAACACATGATTCGAAGACTAAAGCATAACTACTTATTCGTTTGTGAATTGTTGTTCTTGCTGGTTCATTTTGTTGTGAAGTATAACTTGAGGAAGTGGAATCACTTTCTCTTATCTTCTCAACTAAGCTTGAAATAGTAGGATTTATGGAGTTATGAACTATTTGCTCTTCAGAGTGAACAATTCCCAGCTTACCTGCTTTCTGGAATTTCATGTTCATCATGAGCACATTTGAAGTATTACTCTGACCAGGAGTTTTATTCATATCTTCAAGTTCATTTGCTAAGATATTAACTAGGAGTGGATTGGGATGAGGGTTATTGGCACTACAACACATCAATAAAACAGAAGTAAGGTTTTGGTTCAAATTCATACACAAGTTCAGAAAATAACAAATAATCACATATGTTATAAAAATACTAAATCTAACATAGTTTATTTTCCAAGGTTTTCAACATAATGAAATACAGTGTCCCGGTAGGCGAGAGTCAAAGATAACATTATTTGAATAGAGTAGTCAGCTCATCTAAAATAAAACCATTTTAGCAACCTTTTATTCGATCAAAATGAGAATCCAACGTTGTCCCGGTAGGCGAGAGTCAAGGTTATTTTCATTTTATGAGCTTCTACCATTATTTCATGTTTTATGAGTTTATCTCTAAGTAGTCACCATAGGGGAGAGTCTAATAGAGACGAAAAGTCACAAAACACTTATCAAATGAAATCTTACGGTGTTAAAAGTTTTCAACTAATAACCATCCATAAGGGGGACGAAGTCTAGCGTCTCGAGGTTATATTGAAAAAAAATTTAACTATTGTAAGACCAACAATGGAGATCGAATATCTTTTGATTACAGCTCATTATTTAAAAAATATATGTATTTTATTTAATCATCTGTTCCATATTTTAATAATGAAAAATTACAAATTAAAGTTGGTTTTTAAAAAAAAAATATCCAACTTTAATTAAATTTCAATTATTATTTAAATTCGAAAAGAATGGAACAAATTTGAAAATATCTTGTTTAAGTTGTTAAGATGAATCTAATATATCCAACTTAAATATCTTTCAAATTAGATTTAATTAAATATAAAATTAAGCTGTAACCACTTAATTTGAAAATATTCCATTTTAAGTTAATATTTGAAAAAATATCAACTTAAAAAATATCTAAAGAATCTTAATAACCAATTCCTAAAATTCCACGACTTAATTTTGAAATTTGAAATTCAAAAGATATTCAGATTTAAGTTGATTAGTTAGAGATAACTAATTTTCAACTTAAATAGGAATATTTAATGAAAAATTTAAATTAAGCTTCAGAAAGAATCTAGTTGGTTATAATTCTATATTTAATTAAATACAAGAAAATACATATAGTTTAGCTTAGAATATAATTCATTAAACTATGTTTTTCTTAAATTAATTTCAAAATAAATGAAATTAATTATGTTGCTAATCAATTTTATTAGGTTAAACTAATTTAATTAACCTAGTACAGTTCTCCAAATCAGGCAAATGGGCCTTCACAATTGGGGTGTTGGATATTATTTTACCAGGATCTTAGATCTACTCATAAGTATGTTGTTCAACATCCTAAATATGAACTTTTAAAACAATTATGAAATAAACACATATAAAGTATGCGAAACCTTACATTGGGTGCAGCGGAATAATATGACTCCTTCCGTTCAGATATCTAGCCCTTGATTCCTTTCTGTAGCAGAGCATTATCAATATCTGAACCTGGAACTCTTTCTCTCCTTCTTTAGTGCTGAAACTCCTTCTTGTTGAATGTCTTTCTTCACGATCTTCCTCACTATGATTGAGGTATCACTTGCTGTGTGTGGGCACTACTCTAACTCTAAGAGATTTCGAAATTTCAAGGAAGAAGAAAGAGAAGAAGGTGGCGGCTAGGTATAGAGAGAGAAGGCTCAGGTTTTTCTCTGAAGGAAAAAGTAGAAAGTTAAGTGTGTAAATATCCTGAAGCCTTCACTATCTATTTATAGCATTACACTAGGGTTAGGTTTGAATTATTTGGCATTAAAATAATGAAAATATCAGATGAAAAACCCTACAAAAGTGGCCGGCCCTATACAGTATGGATTTGGGCCTCACTTTTTGCAATTTCGCAGTTTTATCATTTCTAAATCTCATTTTCTCAAAAATGCAAATTTTCGAATTCAACCATTTAAATGCAATTTCTAACTATTTGATAACTATAAATAATTATTAAATAATATTGTCATTTATCATATTTATTAATTGAACGATACAAAGTATCATAATTAACAAATATGCCCCTAAAACTCTTTCTTTACAATTTCGCCCTTACTTAGTGAAAAATTCACAAATAGACATAGTCTAAATTGAGAATTATAATTGATTAATCAAAACCAATTATATGAGTCTTACAAGCAATATTATCTCAACTAGTGGGGGGACCATGGGTCTATATAACCGAGCTTCCAATAAGCAGATCAAGAATTTATAACCTAAACTCACTGACTTATTAATTCTTCGTTGAATCCACGCATAGAACTTAGAATTGCACTCTCAGTATATAGAATGCTCTATATGTTCCACTATATAGACACATCATTAGTTATCCATTGTTATAATCCTAATTTGATCAATGATCCTCTATATGAATGATCTACAATGTAAAGGGATTAGATTACCGTTACACCCTACAATGGATTTTATCCTTAAAACACTTAACCCCGTATAAATGATATTTCAGCTTATGTGAAATGAGTACTCCACCATTTATTTTCGTTTGGTCAAGCTCGAAGGAGATCATCCTTTACTTACTATTCGCCAGATAGAAGCTATAGATTCCATGTTTATGTTAGCGCTCCCACTCAATTGCACTACCGTGTTCCCAAAATGTACGTATCACCCTGACCTAAAAGTAGGCTTAACTAACAAATCAAAGAACACGAATAGCCTCTTGAGATTGAGCCTAATCATAACAGGATTAAGATCATTTGATCTAGAATCAACTAGGCGATATTGACTTAAATAGATATTACGGTAAGTTTAACAAATCTAAGTCAAAGTTCAATATCGGTCCCTTCCGATGAATACTCCATGCATCCAACATGAGCTTTACTTTAACCAATGCTTTGGAAAGAACATAGCATTTCTCCAAATGCAAGTAAACTCTGTTGTAGATTATCATATCAGTAAAACCCTGTGTCTGATAAATCTAGGAAACTTTATTCACATAGTCATGTTTACTTTCCAATATGTTGACAACACAATAAACAGGATCAAGTATGTGAAAAGGGTTTCAGATGAATTCATAAATTATGTACATATAATCATGAAATAAATCATGTGAACCATGCAACATTAAATGTAATGTCTGATCTATATTATTAAGTAAATCTGATTATATTGAAATGAGTTTTATTTAGGGCATAAAACCCAACATGGGGTAGTTCATGTGAGGGGGGGCTGGGTTCAGTATGTCGTGCCCACTTCTATTGGCCCCCAACTCTTACACAAGGCCCAAAAGAGAGGAATTTAACCTTAAAATGAACAACTATTATTAATTGAATAGGCCCAAAAACTAAATGGGCCTAAATAAAATCTATCAAAAACTATGATATTTTATTTAGCAATAATAACCTATATGCATCTATTACAAAATTAAACATATAGGCTCACACAGGCACACATTTGGATGGATCCTAACATGTTGCAAGGTCATACACAGATGAAAGAAGATTGTAAAATTTACCTGTTACAAATTATTTACTTGACCTATTGTCAATTGAACTATGGGTTAAAATCAGATCATTGGATCTGTCAACAAGTTAACCATGACAATTTAGATCAAGCAATAATAGGTTTTATAAAACTTACATACAAGCTAAAACACATACTCTTGCAACAAGATGAATTGGATGGTTGGATGTAGGATTTATTTAATTTTAAATTATTATTTTCGAAAATATTTAAATAATTAAAAAATAATTTGGTTTTTATTAAAATAAAATAAAAAAAAATTAAAATTAAACCTACAATTTTTGAAAAAATAGGTTTCAACTAACCTAAATATCATTTCAAAAATAATTGCTAACCACCTTTTAAATTTTTAAAGTTATTTTATAAATTAAATATAAAATCAAAAAATAAATATTTTTCAGATTTTATAATTTAATTTAAATAGAAAATAACAAAATTTAAAAGTTAGCAAAATATCTTACTTCTATTTAAAATTACATGATTATAGTAATCTTATTTTAAATTTAAATAAGGTCAAATAATTTAAAAAAATATTTAATATCTGACCTTTAAATTTGAAAAATAAGATAAAATAATCAAATTTAAAAATAAGATATAAAATCAAGCAAAAAGATAGATTTTTACTTTTTTTCAAATTCAAATTACACTAATATCTAAGATTAATTTTAAAAAATTCAAATTAATTTATTTCTCATATTAGATTTGAAAATTGAAAAGTAAAAATCAAAATACAAAACTACACAAAAAATCGGAAGTTAATTCCATGAAATAGCATGAAAAATCGAAGAAAAACGAAAAAAATTGCAAGTGGTACGGACAGTATGCATACTGTCCACTCGCACATGCAGTCAGGTGTGACCGACGTCCCTCGGCGCAGGAGGCTGCATGCAGCCTCTTCTGCGCGCGCATGGGATGTTTTCAGACAGCACCCGTGTCTGACTAAGGTAGCTTGGTCGAGCTAGTTGTCTGCGCGCGTGTGGTCGAGGGTATCACCCTCATCCGCGCGCGTGAAAGGGTTGCACGACCCTAATAATTTTCTGATCTTCAAAAAATCATAACTAATTCAAATAAAATCAAAATTGAGTTCTGTAAAAAAGTAAATTGCTTAATTTTTCCCGAACTATCCAATAAAAATAATTCTAGATATAGATATTCAATTATTTTTTACGAAAATTCACAAACATCAATTAATCATCATACAACACACAAAACAACATGATACCATCCAAAACACAAACAAATCGTTTTAAGTCCAAATTTCTTGCAAGCAAATCAATTACCATGGCTCTGAAGCCAGTTGTTGGAAATTTTTTTACCAGGATCTTAGATCTACTCACAAGTATGTTGATTAACACCCTAAATATGAACTTCTAAAACGATTATAAAATTAAACACATAAAGTATGAGAAACCTTACATTGGGTGCAGCGGAATAAAATGTCTCCTTCCGTTCAAATCTCTAACCCTTGTATCCTTTCTATCGCAGAGTATTATCAAGATCTGAACCTGGATCTCTTTCTCTCCTTTCTTTAGTGTTGAATCTCCTTCTTGTTGAATGTCTTTCTTCATGATCTTCCTCACTATGATTGAGGTATCACTTGCTGTGTGTGGGCACTACTCTATCACTAAGAGGTTTGAAATTTAGAATGAAGAAGAGAGAGAAGAAGGTGGCGGCTAGGTATAGAGAGAGAAGGCTCAGGTTTTTCTCTGAAGGAAACCAGATGTGAAAGTGTATATTTCCTGAAGCCTTCACTATCTATTTATAGCATGCCACATAGGGTTAGGTTTGAATTATTTGGCATTAAAATAATGAAAATATCAGATGATAAACCCTACTAAAGTGGTCGGCCAAGGCTATATGGATTTAGGTCTCACTTTTTGCAATTTTGCTGTATAATCATTTCTGCATCTCATTTTCTCAAAAACGCCAATTTTCAAATTCAACCATTTAAATGCCAATTTTAACTATTTGATAACTATAAATAATTATTAAATAATATTGTCATTTATCATATTTATTAATTGAACCATACAAAGTATCTTAATTAACAAATATGCCCTTAAAACTCTTTCTATACAATTTCGCCCTTACTTGGTGAAAAATTCACAAATAGACATAGTCTAATTTGAGAATTATAATTGATTAATCAAAACCAATTAAATGAGTCTTACAAGTAATATTATCTCAACTAGTGGGGGGACCATGGGTCTATATAACCGAGCTTCCAATAAGCAGATCAAGAATTTATAACCTAAATTCACTGACTTATTAATTCTTCGTTGAATCCACGCATAGAACTTAGAATTGCACTCTCAATATATAGAACGCTCTATATGTTCCACCATATAGACACGTCATTAGTTATCCATTGTTATACTCCTAATTTGATCAATGATCCTCTATATGAATGATCTACACTGTAAAGGGATTAGATTACCGTAACACCCTATAATGTATTTTATCCTTAAAACACTTAACCCCGTATAAATGATATTTCAACTATGTGAAATGAGTACTCCACCATTTATTTTCGTTTGGTCAAGCTCGAAGGAAATCATCCTTTACTTTTTATTCGCCAGATAAAAGCTATAGATTCCATATTTATGTTAGCGCTCCCACTCAATTGCACTACCGTGTTCCAAAAATGTACGTATCACCCTAACCCAAAAGTAGGCTTAACTAACAAATCAAAGAACACGAATAACACTCTTGAGATTGAGCCTAATCATATCAGGATTGAGATCATTTGATCTAGGATCAACTAGGCGATATTGACTTGAATAGATATTACGGTAAGTTTGATTAAATCTAGTTCAAAGTTCAATATTGGTCCCTTCCGATGAATACTCCATGCACCCAACCTAAGCTTTACTTTAACCAATGCTTTGGAAAGAACATAGCATTAAACCAAATGCAAGTAAACTCTGTTGTAGATTATCATATCAGTAAAACCCTGTGTCTGATAAATCTAGGAATCTTTATTCACATAGTCATGTTTACTTTCCAATGTGTTGACAACACAATAAACAGGATCAAGTATGTGAAAAGGGTTTCAGATGAATTTATAAATCAAATAGACAAGCAAATGATAAGGTGAACCAAAACATACACAAATGAATGAAAAATACTTCTGTTTCTTTATTGATAATGAATAAAATGGATTACATTGAATTGGGGTTTTATTTAGGGCATAAAACCTAACAGTGAGCCTATATGTTTGCTATTGGGCTTAGATGCATATAGGAAGCCCATTTAAGTTTTACTAAGTAAATGGACTAGTTTGCTAAAATAAAATTTGACATAATTAATTTTATTTAGCCCCAATTAGAATTGGGCTTATTCAATGAATAAAAATTGTTTATTTAAAGGTTAAATTCCTCTCCTTTGAGCCTTGTGTGAGAGATAGGGGCCAATAGCAGTGGGTACGACATACTGAACCCAGTCCTCCCTCACATGAACTACCCCAATTGGGAAGGCACATTTGCCTTATTTAAATAATTTTATCAGGTTAATGATATTCGTCTAACCTAATTAAAACTGAATTAGCAACATAATTAGCTTTAAAATATATGAATTTATTTTTCATTTAATATTTTAAAGTTAATTTTAGAAAAACACTTAGTTAATGATATATATTCTGGATATTTATTTCTAGTACTAGTTATTTTTCTAATAGTTAATTAGGAAATTATTTTAAGTTGAAAATTAATTATTTATTTTAATTAATTTTGGACCAACTTAAATTTAGAATATTTTTCCTAGTATTAAATTAGAATTAATAATTAAGTTTCTTTTATACTTGATTATTTATGTAATATCCCGAAAAATATAGTGGTATTAGAGTAGGATTATAATCCTACTTAAACTAATTACGAGTTGATTAGGGAAATATGAATTAATGAATAATAAAGCGTAATTTATTAATTACGGAAATTGTAGTGGAATATGTGGGTATCGTAGATACCATAATTTGAATAAAATATTTTCGGACCTAGCAATTGTGGATCTTGACGGGAAGGTCGTAAATGTCACGATAATAAGTTATGGAACGGAATGGAAATTGTATCGAACTAGTTTAGAATGTTAAATTATTAATTTGACGGGATTGACTAAGATTACCAAACTACCCCTATGTGTGCTTAAGGTATAAGGTTATTTAAGGGGGTTAAAATGGTCTTTTTGGGAAAATAATTTATTTTGTTTTAAGGTTTATTGGCTTAATTAATTAATTTATTTATCTAGTTAGAATAATTTATTTAGGGTATTATTTAATGGTATATGGTAAGTAAGATTAAATAAAAAATAAAACAAGGAAAAAACTAGAATTAGAACTCATTCTTTTTCTCTCTCTTTCCTCTCGGGTGAAAGAAACCAACTGAACTGTAAAGCCCGCTTAGTTAATTTGGAAATTAGCAGTTATTTATGTTAATCAGGAAATTATTTATAGCTATTTAAATAATTTATCATTGTTATTTATGGAATTCAGATATGCATAATTATGTCATCAGTAGCTTTTATGTTTCGCATTTCCGGTGTCCGGTATTTTGGAACGCGGCGTTTGGCTCAGTAGAAATCACAACTTAGTATGTTAGTATTTTGGGGGCGGGATTTAGACATTGGGAATGTCGGGAATGGCCGGGAATTTAGAATGTCCCAAAAATACCCCTTTAGTGGTTATTATGTGGTTTTAGTATGGAGGGGCAAAATGGTCTTTTTGCCCCAATGATATTTTTGTCTTATGTGATTTTTAAATGGAAATTAAATATTATTTGGTTATTTTGAATTGGCTGAAATAAGTTTAGTTATATGGCAATTCTCTTTTATTTCTCTCACTTTTCAAACACTTAGAAAAAAATAGAAAATTTCAAAAAAGAAACTCTCTCAAGCCCCTCTCTTTTCGGCCATCTTTGAGCAGCTAGGAGGAAGGATTTTTCTTGGTGATTCAAGTCCTTCTTGTGTAGATTTTTTGATCCTTAGTTGCTTGTAAGTGGTTCTCAACCTCTCTTTGTGTTTTTGATGTTTTTTATGTGAAAATAGTAGGTTGCATGTTAGATTTTGTGGTACATTCTTGTTGCTGTGTTTGATTATTGTGTTCTGAGGTTCAAAGCATGTTTATTTGATATAAATTGAGATGTTTGAGGCATGATTAGTTAGGTTGTTCAAGCTCTTAGTTTTTATGTGAAAAAGTATGATTTTTGAAGGAAAATGTTGTGATTATGTGCTGTGATGTTGCTGGATGTTGTTGTTAGTTTGCAGAGGTTATTTTATGCTTAGTGGTGTAGAATTAAGCTACTGGATTGCTTGTTTAAGTGGTTTTGCTCAAGCTTGAGTTTGGAACTCAAAGCTTGAGCTCCAATGGTGAATTTTGCATGTGGGATTTCTGGGTAGGTTTGATGCTCTAGAATTGTTATTTGGGACCTATAGAGGAGGTACGGAAAGTTTGGGATCAATTGGGTTCGAATTGGTCAAGATATGTGAATTTTTGGTTCTTGCTGCGAGGAACCGGAATTCCGGTTGAGCATCCGGAATTCGGATGGGGGTTCGATTTTCCAGAACCGGAATTCGGTTGGGCAACCTGGACTTCGGATGGGGGATTTTTCGAACCCTAGTTTTCCTCGTTTTTGGGTTTTTAGGGGTATTGCCATGCTTTTTATCGATAGGGAAACTTTTAGTTTCAAGTTTTAGTCCGGGAAGTGATTTAGCGTGTCACTTATAGCGTTGTGGTTTTTATGGTTTAGGAGCCGATGTCCGCCGTTCGACTTCGATTCCGGTCGGGTTGACGGCACACACGAAATCGGAATCCGGGTAAGATTAGTATAACGGTATGCATATGTAGATTACATGTTTAGCGTGCATGTAGGAAGCTCGTTAGATTACATTAGATATGTATTTAGGCTTCGAACCACCCAACCCCCGTCACGTCGGTACAGCCGGAGT
The DNA here is from genome assembly GCF_029168945.1 of Cannabis sativa. NCBI lineage: Eukaryota > Viridiplantae > Streptophyta > Magnoliopsida > Rosales > Cannabaceae > Cannabis > Cannabis sativa. Next base: position 40,992,417 of record NC_083605.1, on the reverse strand, counting down.
ATGACCAAGACGGAGTATGACCGGCTCGACCGATCAGCCGACACCGGTCGGTGGTTCAAAGGCTTTATTGACCTATCCCGTCGGTACGGTGGAGTATGACCGGCGGCGGAGTATGACCGGTTCGGCCGATCGGGAGGATACTTGTCAATAGTACCGTCCCCCGAACGTTCAAAACTCGGTACCATGTTGGACATGGCGGTAGTGCTCGCACCATGTTGGACATGGCGGTGGCGAGACTCGGTATCGTGTTGGACACGGCGATCGGTTTTATGTATGATATTAGTATGCTTTTCTTGCGAGTCCGTCGACTCACGGTTTACGTTCATGTGTAGGTAAAGGCAAGGCAGCTTTGCCGATGGACCGTGAGCGAGCTTATGGGATTGTACATGTCGGGGCGGTTAGGCCTGGAGCGTACGATCCTCGGGACGACAGTGGGATTTTGTAACGGTCGTTAGATGACCTTATTTTGATGTAAAAAGTTGAATAGTAAATACATTTGTAAATATTTTTATAAATCGGGATCCCGAGACTTTTTGTTAAAATGGTTTATAAGTTTAATGAAAAAGCAAAATTTTAATTAATCACGTTTTTCCATAAACCTCGTTGATTAGCAACGAGCTGCACAGTACATTTAAAAATCACGTAATACGCCTAAATTAGTTAGGGTGTTACAACTTGGTATCGTAAGCGCGGAGTTGTCTTCCGAAGATCGTCACGACATGTACAATCATCATCGGCGAGTTAGCTCGGTTCACGGTTCGGTAAGCCTTTCTTGCTTTAGTAGTTTATTTTATTCGGTTATGGAAAAGAAAAGCCTCGTTAGGAAGCATGTTAGTAGCTGATAGTAGAATAGGCGCATGTTTCATTTCTAATTTCCAAATTAAGCGGCATTAGTAAGCTCGCCTTGAATACGACCTGATATGCCAACTCTTGGTTTCGCAGGCGGTTCTAACTAGATGGACGCCAGGCGGACTACCAGAGTCGAGGCAACTCGGTGGGGTCGAATCGGGGAGAGGGAGCTCGGTTTCCCCCACTGCTAGGGGCGGAGGTAGAGGTCCCCGAGGCGGGGCTCGTGGTCGGGGTGATGAGAACCCGCCACGGTCGCCCGAGCTCCCCCAGCCGATCAGGGAGCCCCGCACTGGGAGTTGCGGTTTGCGGAAATGCAAGCCAGGATCGAAGAGCAAGACCTCGAGATTCAGAGGTTGAGACAGCAGGGTGCCCCTGCAGTTCCAGTGCCAGTAGTTCCAGTGGCACCTGCCCCTGCTGCCCAGGTCGAGATGGTAGTGGCGGCCCATAGATTGGAGCCTTTGTATGAGAGGTTCGGAAACAAGCACCTCCGGTATTCCTGGGAGGTCCAGATGTGTCGAAAGCCGAGCAGTGGCTTACGGTGATCACCAGAATTCTTAACTTTATGGGTGTCACCGGCAACGACAGAGTGGTGTGCGCCACATTTCAGTTCCAGGAGGATGCCTGGTATGGTGGGACATGGTGTCTCAGATTCACGATGTCACCACCATGACTTGGGAGAGGTTCCAGGAACTCTTCAACGCGAAGTACTACAACGAGGCGGTTAGAAGCGCCAAGAGAAAGGACTTCGTTCACACGACCCGGCGGGAGAACATGAGTGTCACCGAGTATACTACTCGGTTGTGACCGGTTGGCGAGGTTAGCCTCGGGAATCGTGCCGACCGACTTCGGCGAAAGGAGAAGTATCCGGACGGGTTGCATCCCAAGATCGAGGCATGACACCGATGATTACCACAGTACGACGGCACCACCTACGCTCGGATGGTGGAGAAGGCACCGCGAGCCGAGGGCGCGGTGGGGTGCATGTCGTAGTCGGCTAGTACTCGGTTGGTGGCGGAGCTCCTACCCCTCTGCATCGGGCTTCGGCGGGGAGTAGTGGTTCGGCCATTGATCGGAGGAAGAGGGCACCCACTTTGCTTCCGGCGGCTCGAGTCGAACAAGAGGTTCGGGGGAACCGAACGAGAGGAGTCGTCTGGTGGTAATGAGACTCGCTTCTCCTACCCCCGAGTGCCCTAGTGCAAGAGGCACCATCGGGGAGAGTGCAAGGGGCGGTGGATGCTTTCATTGTGGCATGCCCGGGCACTTCAAGAGGGAATGTCCCCGGCTCGGCCGGAAGCACCGAGAGCTCCGGCGATGCCCACTCCGGCCCGGGGTATTCGCGATCACGCAGGCGATGCGGATGCCGGCCCATCGGTTGTTACAGTCGGATTCTTATTAACGACTCGCTTTATTCGGTCGTTTGATTACGGGGCTACACGTTCTTATGTGGCGGCCGAGTCTTTAGTAAGTTGGGTAGACCACTTTGTTAGATATGAATCGGGGTTTGGAACCCCGTTACACAGCGGAGAATTGGTTATCTCCAATAGGTGGATTAGGTCTATGCCGATCAGGATAGATGGTAGAGAGTTGAGCGCTGATCTGATAGAGATGAGCTTAGTCGAATTTGATATTATTTTAGGAATGGATTTCCTATCTAAGTATTCGGCGAGCATTGACTGTAAGAGGAAGATGGTGGTCTTCCAACCGGAAAGTGAAGAACCGTTCGTATTTGTGGGTTCGGTTCAGGGATCTCGGATCCCGGTGATCTCGGCTATGTCAGCGAGAGAATTATTGCACGGTGGGTGCTTAGGGTTTCTGGCCGTGGTGGTGGACACCACTCGGCCAGACACCATTCGGCCAGAGGACATCAGCGTGGTTCGGGAATTTTTGGACGTTTTTCCCGAAGAACTTCCAGGGTTACCACCTCAGCGGGAGATTGACTTCGTGATTGACTTGGCACCAGGGGTGGATCCGGTTTCTAAAGCCCCGTATAGGATGACTCCGCTTTGAACTTAAGGAATTGAAGATTCAGCTCCAAGGGTTGCTTGACCTAGGGTTCATTCGGCCCAGTGTGTCACCTTGGGGAGCCCCGGTTTTGTTCGTGAAGAAGAAGGATGGATCTATGAGGATGTGCATCGACTACAGAGAGTTGAACAAGCTGACGGTGAAGAACAAATATCCATTACCTAGGATCGATGACTTGTTCGATCAGCTTCAGGGGAAGACGGTCTTTTCTAAGATTGATCTCCGTTCGGGTTATCATCAGTTGAGGATCCGAGAGGAGGACATTCCAAAGACGGCTTTCCGCACTAGGTATGGACACTACGAGTTCCTGGTTATGTCATTCGGACTAACCAATGCTCCTGCAGCATTCATGGACCTGATGAACAGAGTATTCAAGGATTTCCTCGATATCTGCGTGATTGTGTTTATCGACGACATCCTCGTGTACTCTCAATCAGAAGAGGAGCATGAGTTACATCTTCAGATGGTACTGCAACGACTTCGAGAACATAGACTCTACGCCAAGTTCAAGAAATGTGAGTTTTGGTTGTCTCAGGTGTCCTTCCTAGGACACATTGTGGGTAAGGACGGGATCAAGGTGGATCCCGGGAAGATCGAATCCGTCAGGGATTGGCCGAGACCGAAGACAGTGACAGAGATCAGAAGCTTTTGGGATTAGCTGGGTATTACCGTAGGTTCGTGGAGGGGTTCTCCAAAATTTCGATGCCCCTAACCGAGCTTACAAAGAAGAATCGGCGATTTATCCGGACGAGATAAATGCGAAGCTAGTTTTCAAGAACTGAAACAGAGATTGATTACTGCACCGGTACTAGCTTTGCCTTCGGACGAGGAGAAGTTCGTGGTCTATTGTGACGCATCCAAACAGGGTTTGGGGTGCGTATTGATGCAAGCCGATCGGGTTATCGCTTATGCCTCCCGTCAGTTAAAGGATTATGAACAGCGATACCCGACTCATGATTTAGAATTGGCCGCAGTGGTTTTTGCACTGAAGATTTGGCGGCATTACTTGTATGGTGAGAAGTGCGAGATCTATACCGACCATAAAAGTCTCAAGTATTTCTTTACTCAGAAAGATTTGAACATGAGACAAAGGCGTTGGTTGGAATTAGTGAAGGACTATGATTGTGAGATTCTTTACCATCCCGGGAAAGCCAATGTAAAGTGGCCGATGCCCCGAGCGAGAAAGGGTCCGGGCAAGTAGCTAGCATGGTTCGGATCTCACCTCGGCTAGCGGAGGATATGGTTAGATCCGGCATTGAGTTTGTGGTAGGTCGGCTTCACAACTTAACGCCGCAATCCGATCCGTTAGAAAGAATAAAGGTTGCTCGGACGACGGTCCGGAGTTAGTGAAGATCCGAGATGAGGTATTGGCTGGTCAAGCCAAAGACTTTTCAGTGACAGACAGTGGGATGCTTTTGTATAAAGCCAGGGTTTGTGTCCCGAACAGTGTGGACTTGAGGAACGAGATCTTTGAGGAGGCTCATTCTACTCCATATTCTCTACATCCCGGCACCACCAAGATGTACCAAGATTTGAAACCGTACTTCTGGTGGAGCGGTATGAAGAAGAATTTGGTAGAATTCGTTTCGAGATGCCTCACTTGTCAGCAGATCAAGGCTGAACATCAGAGACCAGACGGGGTTGTTGCAGCCTCTAACCCTACCGTAGTGGAAATGGGAGGATATTGCGATGGATTTTGTGGTCGGGTTACCTAGGACCACGGGTATGTATGACTCCATCCGGGTAGTGGTGGATCGATTTACGAAATCGCTCATTTTCTGCCGGTTAGAACAACGTTTACAGTGGATCAGTTGGCAGAGTTATATGTCAGGGAGATAGTGAGACTTCACGGGGTACCGAAGTCTATAGTTTCGGACAGGGATCCGAAATTCACCTCTAAATTTTGGCAAAGTTTGCAACGGGCAATGGGTACGAAGCTAAAATTCAGCACAGCATTCCATCCTCGGACGGATGGTCGGTCAGAAAGGACAATTCAGATATTAGAGGATATGCTGAGAGCCTGTGTTATGGACTTTGAGGGTTCATGGAGTAAATACCTACCGTTAGTGGAGTTCTCGTACAACAACAGTTACCAGAATACGATAGGGATGGCACCCTACGAACTGTTGTACGGTAGGAAATGTAGATCCCCTATCCACCGGGATGAGACGGGGAGAGGAAATACCTAGGTCCGAGTCAGTTCAGCGGACCAATGAGGCAATAGAAAAGATCAAAGCTAGAATGCTTGCCTCCCAGAGCAGACAGAAGAGTTACGCAGATCCGAAACGTAGGGATGTTGAGTTCCGAGTAGGGGACCACGTGTTTTTGCGAGTATCTCCGATGAAGGGGATTAAACGTTTCGGGAAAAGAGGCAAGTTATGCCCTAGATTTACAGGACCTTTCGAGATTCTCGAGAAGATAGGTCAAGTGGCATATCGGTTAGCATTGCCTCCCGGCTTTATCGGCGGTGCACAACGTATTTCATGTCTCAATGTTGAGAAAATACGTTTCGTACCCCTCTCATATACTCAGTTATGAGAGCCTTCCGCTTCAGTCAGATATGTCTTATGAGGAACAGCCAGTGCGGATCCTGGATAGAAAGGATAAAGTCCTTCGGAATAAGACCATAGCATTGGTCAAGGTTCTCTCGGAGAAACGGTAAGGTGGAAGAAGCCACCGGGAGCTAGAATCGGATATGCGAGCTCAATATCCGAGTTATTCGGGTTAGATTTCGGGGACGAAATCCTTTTAAGGGGGATAGTTGTAAAGCCCGCTTAGTTAATTTGGAAATTAGCGATTATTTATGTTAATCGGGAAATTATTTATAGCTATTTAAATAATTTATCATTGTTATTTATGGAATTCGGATATGCATAATTATGTCATCGGTAGCTTTTATGTTTCGCATTTCGGTGTCCGGTATTTTGGAACTCGGCGTTTGGCTCAGTAGAAATCACAACTTAGTATGTTAGTATTTTGGGGGCGGGATTTAGACATTGGGAATGTCGGGAATGGCCGGGAATTTAGAATGTCCCAAAAATACCCCTTTAGTGGTTATTATGTGGTTTTAGTATGGAGGGGCAAAATGGTCTTTTTGCCCCAATGATATTTTGTCTTATGTGATTTTTTAAATGGAAATTAAATATTATTTGGTTATTTTGAATTGGCTGAAATAGGTTTAGTTATATGGCAATTCTTTTTATTTCTCTCACTTTTCAAACACTTAGAAAAAAATAGAAAATTTCAAAAAGAAACTCTCTCAAGCCCCTCTCTTTTCGGCCACCTTTGAGCAGCTAGGAGGAAGGATTTTTCTTGGTGATTCAAGTCCTTCTTGTGTAGATTTTTTGATCCTTAGTTGCTTGTAAGTGGTTCTCAACCTCTCTTTGTGTTTTTGATGTTTTTTATGTGAAAATAGTAGGTTGCATGTTAGATTTTGTGGGTACATTCTTGTTGCTTTGTGTTTGATTATTGTGTTACGAGGTTCAAAGCATGTTTATTTGATATAAATTGAGATGTTTGAGGCATGATTAGTTAGGTTGTTCAAGCTCTTAGTTTTTTTGTGAAAAAGTATGATTTTTGAAGGAAAATGTTGTGATTATGTGCTGTGATGTTGCTGGATGTTATTGTTAGTTTGCAGAGGTTATTTTATACTTAGTTATGTAGAATTAAGCTACTGGATTGCTTGTTTAAGTGGTTTTGCTCAAGCTTGAGTTTGGAACTCAAAGCTTGAGCTCCAATGGTGAATTTTGCATGTGGGATTTCTGGGTAGGTTTGATGCTCTAGAATTGTTATTTGGGACCTATAGAGGAGGTCTGGAAAGTTTGGGATCAATTAGGTTCGAATTGGTCAAGATATGGGAATTTTTGGTTGCTGCCTGCGAGGAACCTAATTCGGTTGAGCATCCGGAATTCCGGATGGGGGTCGAATTTTCCCGAACCGGAATTCGGTTGGGCAACGGACTTCGGATGGGGGATTTTTCAGAACCCTAGTTTTCCTCGTTTTTGGGTTTTTAGGGGTATTGCCATGCTTTTTATCGATAGGGAAACTTTTAGTTTCAAGTTTTAGTCCCCGGGAAGTGATTTAGCGTGTCACTTATAGCGTTGTGGTTTTTATGGTTTAGGAGCCGATGTCCGCCGTTCAAATTCGGCTTCGGTTCCGGTCGGAGTTGACCCAGGCACACACGAAATCGGAATCCGTGTAAGATTAGTATAACGGTATGCATATGTAGATTACATGTTTAGCGTGCATGTAGGAAGCTTGTTAGATTACATTAGATATGTATTTAGGCTTCGAACCACCCAACCTGTCACGTCGGTAAAGTGCCGGAGTATGACCAAGAAATGAGTATGACCGGTTCGACCGATCGGGGCCGACACCGGTTGGTGGTTCAAAGGTTATTGACCTATCCCGTCGGTACAGGCTGGAGTATGACCAGCAGCCGGAGTATGACCGGTTCGACCGATCAGGAGGATACTTGTCAATAGTACCGTCCCCTGAACGTTCAAAACTCAGTACCATGTTGGACATGGCAGTAGTGCTCAGTACCATGTTGGACATGGCAGTAGCGAGACTCAGTATCGTGTTGGACACGGCAGTCAGTTTTATGTATGATATTAGTATGCTTTTCTTACTGAGTCTGTCGACTCACAGTTTACGTTCATGTGTAGGTAAAGGCAAGGCAGTTGCTGATGGACCGTGAGCGAGCTTATGGGATTGTACATGTCGGGGCGGTTAGGCCTGGAGCGTACGATCCTCGGGACAGCAGGGCTGGGATTTTTGTAACGGTCGTTAGATGACCTTATTTTGATGTAAAAGTTGAATAGTAAATACATTTGTAAATATTTTTATAAATCGGGATCCCGAGACTTTTTGTTAAAATGGTTTATAAGTTTAATGAAAAAGCAAAATTTTAATTAATCACGTTTTTCCATAAACCTCGTTGATTAGCAACGAGCTGCACAGTACATTTAAAAATCACGTAATACGCCTAAATTAGTTAGGGTGTTACATGAACCCTAGGAAGATTTCTGCTCTTTTCAAGCAAATCTTGCAAGGATTTCATAGCACTAGGTGCTAGCTAGTTTGAGGTAAGTTCTTCACTTCTTTTCCTGATTTTGGTAAGGTTTAAGTTGAGTTTTTAGTTAGGGTTTGTGTGATTTCGGGGCTGACGTGTAAATTGAGTTTAGAATGTGTCAATAGGCTTGAATTAAGAATTTGTTTAAGCTTGAATTGGTTAGAAATAATGGCTGATTGATTTGAATTGATTTAAGTGAAAATTATTGAGCTGGATTTCACTTGGGAATACAATTTTGAGTAAATGGATGAGTTGTGGTGTTTTTATGCATTTGTTATGTTGTATTTGTGATATTGAGTTGGTTTGGAGCTGTTGGGCAGGTGTGGTTGAGTTTTGGTTCGAGTTTGGGGAGGAAACTCAAAATTGCAACCCTGCCAGAACCAGTCGACCGGTGGGTTCTGGTGCAACAGAACCGGTCGATCGGTTTAGGCAGCAGGGGGAAATTTTCAGTTTTCTTCAGGGCCAGTTTTATTGCTCGGGGTGATTTCCGTATCTGGGATAGATTGTTTAAAAGTTGTAGAACCTATTTTGGAGCTAATAGAAGATAGGGTTTACCGATTATGGGAATTAGAGTTATTCTCGGAATGATTAATTTAAGTTATTTATTGTTGTTGTCGTGACATAGGACCCGGGATCGTTAAGCTTTGATTCCACCTAGGTCAGCATGTACGCTAAATTTCTGGACTGAGGTAAGAAAATATTACATACCGTATATGTTTAACGTTATAACTGTTATAGTCTCAATTATGATCGAAATTCTGGTATGTGTATATTATGAGTTAATCTTAATCGAGGATAACGATATGCATTGGTTGTGACTCGATTATGATCAAGGGAAATGATAGGAAACGATTATTATCGTTGTGACTCGATTATGATCGAGGGAAATGATAGGAATCGATTATTATCGTTGTGACTCGATTATGATCGGGGGAAAAATGATAGGAAACAATTATCATCGTTATGACTCGATTATAATCGAGGGTAATGATATGAAACGATTATTATCGTTGTAACTCGATTATGATCGAGTAAAAGAAACGGTCATTACCGTTATGAGTAATTACTCCTGAAATCGTGGATAGGTTTCTTACTTATCGTTTGCTGTATCGGGCAACGATAGTGACATATGTAGGTCGTGGTTAACGAGTGGTAAGAGTACTTTATGAAGTACCGAAATTGTGTGGTTATGATGTTGTGAAATGAATCAAGAGTGTTATTATGTGATAAGTTGTAATTGAGTAAATTTTTTTATAGTATGATTAAATGAATGTTATATTGCTTGTGAAGTTGACCACTTTTCTTGTAATCTCAGTGGTTTAGGGATGTAAGAATACATGATTATAATGATCCATGATTAGAGTGCTTTATGAAGCTCTGAAATTGAATGTATACGCTAATGTGTGAACTAGAGTGCTTTATGAAGCATTGAAAGTAAGTGTTTACAATACTATATGATTAGGGTGTTTTATGAAACACTGAGGTTGTTGATTATGTATAACTATAAACATTCTTAATTTTGTATCAAGTTTGCTCGTATAGATGTTGAATTGTATATGTATGTTGAAAGAAAGTGATCTCTTGGTATGTATAATCTGTGATACTATAATTTGCTATCATTTTCCATGATTTGTTTTATCTAGTAGCTTTTCTTGCTGAGTCACTGTGACTCACGGGTGCTTCTTGGTACAGGTAAGAAGATTAACAATTTTGTTCGGCCATGGGTCAGAGGTCTCCCAGCAATGTACATATTAACCCCTTTTCTATGATTGAACGTATAACCTATTCTTGTACTAATGGATTTGTAATTAGTTATAAAAGAATTTTATTAAGCAGGGTATCCCCATATTACGACAGTATTTTAAAATGAAAGTTTTATGTTGAATTTAATTAAAGGTTTTAATTAAACCACACTTTTCCATAATTTATAGATTAGTAATAATAAGTTTATAAAAGCACACATGTGGCGTCACTGATAGTCAGGGCGTTACAATTTAATTCTTGTATTTAATACATTTAATTAAATTTAAAAATAAATATTTAAGTTGATTTCATTCTTGATTCTTAAATATTATTATTTTCATGATATTTAATTAAATAGAAAATTATTTTAAGTTTGAAATCTTATTTTGGACAACTTAAATTTGAATAATTTTCAAAATATATTTTATTAGTCATTCGAAATTGCATTTCTTAAATGCAGAAAATTTTGAATTTTTTCTTGAAAAATAGATTAAAGTTGAAAATTATTTATTTTAATTTTGGACCAACTTAAATCAATGATTTTTTTCATTTAATGATTAATTAAATGAAATGAAATAAAATATATTATAATTAGAAAATGAATTAATTAGTCAATGAAAGTCGAGATAGACATTATCTATTTTGCTTGAAGTATTTTTCTAGTAGTATTTGATTAAATAGAAAATTAATATTTAAGTTGATTTTCATCATGATACTTAAATATTTGAAATTTTCCTAATATTTAATTAAATACGAAAAATTATATTTTTGTTGAAAATTAATTTTTATTAATTAATTTTGGACCAACATAAAATTAGTACAATTTTTAAGGATTTATTTTATTTTATTTGATAGCATTTTCGAAAACTGTATTCTTAGATACTTTAATTTTTCGAAATGAAATATATATTTATAGAAAATTAAATTTGAGTTGTAAATTAATTTAAATTAATTTTGAAACAACTTAAATTGAATAATTTTCTAAATATTTATTGGAAATTATTACTAAGATGGAAATAATTCATTTTATTTTCATATCCATCTAAGTATAATTTTATAAATATTAAATTAAAATTTATATTTAGAATTTTATTCTAAATTGGAATTTTTAATTAAATAAATATATATTTAAAATAAATTGATTAAAATAAATATTAGAAGAAAATACATTTTAAATAATGAGCTTTATTATTATTATTAGGATATTCGATCTCCATTGTTGGTTCTACATAGTTCTTGTTTTAGTGAGTAATCCTCCCTAATGGAGGAACGTTCATTAGCAATTTAAGTCATAGAATCTCGAAAGATAAGTACTATTTTTAAGTGTTTATTTTAGTATGGATCACCCTAATGGTGGCGACTTTAATAGGACTTACAAAAGTATGAAACAATGGTGGAAGCTCATTAGATAGAATCGTCTTGACTCTCGCCTAAACGGGACAACGCTATAGTCTTATCTTGATCGAATAAAATGTTGCCAGAATGTTTATCATTTTAGATGAGCTGACAACTCTATTCAATGGATGGTATCTTTGACTCTCGCCTAAACGGGACACTGATATCAGTTTGTTGAAGACCTTGGAAATTATTTAGGATTGTATGTTTTAGTATTTTCGCTTATCATTCCTACTTGCTATATGTTTAATAATTTCTGAATTGTGTGTAAATTTATATTGAGCCATGTTATTTTCTGTTATTAGTTGTAGTTTAAATTTCGAATCTTCATTGTTCGTTTAACTTGGCTTATTGTTTTAATGGGACAAATCCCTAATGGATTGTCATCCATTAGACAAACATAATAGTGTTAGATCTCGATAGATAAAAATTTTAAATGCAACATCTAGTTGTTCATCAATAGATGACACCTTAGACTAGTATTTACAATATGAAATAAGAAGATTATATAAATAAGAATAACTTTGACTCTCGCTAATCGGAGCATCGTTGGATTCTTATTTAAATTCGAAATTATCCTTAGTCCTCTTAGCTTATTCATTTCGAATTAGCTTAAATAATATATCATTCGATAAATAGTTTATAAATCATACAATGTCATTCTATTTTCTCTTAAGAAATTGAATAGCGCATTTGGTTATATTCCTGACATTCTATCCTGAAATGATATAATCCTCAATCTTAGAATCTCCTACTTGTATATGTTACTTTAGGCAAATCAGACTTAGAGTTAGATTAGTAGTGGTGGTCCGAGAAAGAAGAATTACTCATGTATATTTGGTATAAATTTAAGTCTTTGACTTTGAATTTATAGGCAAGTCACAAAAAAAGGTAGTCATTTCTAGAAACCTCAGACGCCTCGGTTCCCCCCTAAAAGCAAATATGGGAAATCTAAAATAATCAAATGCAGCCGTCAACCGTGGTGAGAAAAAATCGGATTTCAAAATATTAATTGTCAGAGAATTTATTAGCTAAAAATCGAAGGGACACCCAGTCAACCTCACATCGAGTCTCGGATAGTCGCGCCCGACACGTGTCCCCATCCAAAGGTAGAAGCAGCTCGGATGAAGTCTACACGCAACTTCGGAAGTCCCTTACAGACTTGGGGGGCAAATGTTATCCCAATTTTCGCACTCTGACTTGGCATTGCATGATGGTGACATGTGGAATCAACTTTAAGTATTTGCTGGGAGGGTATAGCCCGAACAGGATGCCTCGCTGGCATGCCCAGAGCAAAGCGATCAGCAATCTGCACAGAGCAACCAACACTTAGCGAATTCAGCTTTCGCATTGTGAGTCATCAAAGAAATCCCTATAACCTGGGGATCAGATTGCAGAGATATGGCAAGCTGTCCAAATCACATGATCAGTGTATACTACATTTATCATGTAATCTTTCTGCTTATATCCATTGTAACGAGAAGGGAAACACTTCCTCTCCAAGTTCACAGCCCTAAAAATAGTGATGCATGTTCACAAGGCAAAGGGTCGCAAACAGTTTAGTCGATACTTTACCCTAGAGATATTATCTAAGAATTCATATTCAGAGATACTGTTGTAAGAGCTATAAGAAAAGGAACCTTTCTCCTTGTTCTTAAGTCAATACAAATAACAAGGATTAGGCTATTACCGAACTGCTCGGGGCTGAACCTCTATAAAATTCTTGTGTCTTTATATTGCTTTACTATATATCAATTGCTATAAATCACTTATCGCTTACTAAATAAGACTCATTGTCGTTGGCTAAAAGCGAGGTCAACACTAACTAACTACCAATCCGATAATCCCAAAATTCTAAACTAGTCCAGTATTCTTCCAACATAATTTATCTTACGTTGTCATGACATTTCTAACAACTCCGCCAAGCTTCCACGGTCGCTAGGCCCAAAAACATTTTATTTCAGAAATGGTATCCATGATACCCACATATTCCAAAATAATCTTCGTAATTAATAAATTACGCTTTATTTAATGATTTAAATAAATTCACCCTAATTACACTAAGTAAGATCATAATCTTACTCCATTACCAAAATAATTACATATTTAATAAAATATGTCCAGTTAAATACTGTATTAATTTCTGGGACATTAAAACTATCCCCTCCTTATAGAAATTTCGTCCTCAAAATTTACCTGAAAATCTTAGGATACTGCTCCCGCATCTGCGATTCTAACTCCCAAGTCGCTTCTTCAATTTTGATGTTTCGCCACAGCACTTTAACTAGCAGAATAGTCTTGTTCCGCAATGCCTTTTCCTTTCTGTCCAGAATTTGTAATGGTTGTTCTTCATATGATAAGTCGGTTTGAAGTTTGATATCTTCATAACTCAATACATGAGTTGTAACAGATACATATTTCTGAAGCATCGAGACATGGAATACGTTATGAACCCCAGACAGAGCAGGAGGTAAAGCCAACCGATAAGCTAACTAATCTACTCTTTCAAGAATCTCGAACGGGCCAATAAACCTGGGACTGAGTTCACTCCTCTTCCCGAACCTTTGAATTCCCTTCATTGGGGACACCCAAAGTAAAACATAATCCCCAATCTAGAATTCAATATCTCTATGCTTTGGATCAGCGTAGCTTTTCTATCTACTCTGTGAAGCAAGCATACGAGCTTGAATTTTCTCAATGGCTTCACTCTCTCTTTGGACAACTTCAGGTCCAAGATACGTATGTCCACTCTTTCTTCCATAGAGCATCTCATATGGAGCCCTGCAATTGGAACTCTAATAACTATTGCTATATGAAAATTCGATTAGAGGTAGATACTTGTTCCAAGAACCTTCAAAATTCATACTACATGCCCTCAGCATATCCTCAAGTATCTGGATAGTCCTCTCAGATTGACCATCGGTTTGAGGATGAAAAGTTGTACTGAAATTTAACTTGGTACCCATTGCTCGCTATAGGCTTTCGCAGAACTTGGATGTAAGTTTTGGATCTCGATCAGAAACTATCGACTTCGGGGCACCATGAAGCCGAACTATTTCCTTGATATATAAATTAGCATACTGTTCTACTGTATACGGTTTCTGCAGTGGAAAAAAAAATGTTCAGACTTTGTGTTTCGATCCACAACCACCCAAATAGAGTCATAATACCCTAATTTCCTTGGTAATGCCACCAAAAAATCCATGGTGATGTCTTTCCACTTCCACTCTGGAATCTTCAGAGGCTGAAGCAAACCCGCCGGCCTCTGATGTTCTGCCTTGATTTGCTGAAGGTTAAGTATCTTAACACATACTCAACAATATCTCTCTTCGTACCCAGCCACCAATATAGAGCTTTCACATCATGATACATTTTGGTTGTTCCCGGGTGTAAGGAATACGGTGTGGTATGAGACTCATCAAGAATCTCGTGTCTGATAATTTTATCTGTTGGCACACAAACCCTGTTCTTGTATCGCAATAACCCATCAGACAAAAGTGAAAATTCTTTTACCGATCCGGCCTCTAACTTCTCCTTATGCCCCTGTAACTCAGAATCGTTTTTCTGGGCCATTTTAATTCTTTCTACTAAATTAGACTACAGGGTAATGTTAGCAAGTTTTCCTATCACAAATTCAATCCCTGCTTGATAACTCTATGAAAATAGAGTTATTTATATCTTTTTGGGCATTAAATTAGCTTTGTTCTCAAGTATTTTTAGTTTATTGTAGTGACTTTTTAATTATTTTATTTAGTTTTGCATAAGTATTAGTTTTAATATTTTTAGATTAATTTTTGTAATATTTTATCAATTTTATTTAGTTTCCCATGTTAAAGTATTATTCTTAATATTGTGTATTTTTGTAAGAGCTTAAATATATAATTTGGACTTTATTATGTGCATAATGTCTCAAAAGTCATAGAGTAAAAAGGTCCATGAACTATCAAAGCCCAAAAATCTTGTACACAATATTCATAAAGTGTAATCACTATTCTAATGGGCTTGCAAAAAAAATAAATAAATAAAGAAACAAAAAAAAAGAAGAAAAAAAAGGGGCAGCCCATGATTGGAAGGGCTAGCATTATATATGCAAATATGTGACACGTGTGCAAGCTATAACATATATACATATGCTTTTCTATATTTAGGCAGAGGGTGATGGAATAGGAAGGAAGGCGGCAGCTCCAGGGACGCCACTCAAAGCAAGAAAAAGAAAAGGAAAATGAAGAAAAAAAAGAAAAGAGAGAGAGAAAGAGTTTTATTTAGGGTTTTAATTTAGCATTTTTATTTTGAGATTGGCAAAAATCAAGAGGAAGAAGAAGAGGAAATAGAAGGAGAAACTTAGAGTCTTGTGGCAACTCCAAATGGGTTTTATTTCTATCTTTCTCTCTTTTTCAACTTTGTAATTTTTGCACAATTTAGTATGAACTAATTTTTCTTTTTACTAGAATTATTTTGTTGGCTAAAAATTGTGATTTAATGTTTTGTTGCTATGTTTAGTGAATTGATTTTGTTCATTCAAGTGTGTTTATTGTCCAATTGCTTACTTTTGCTTGATCACCATTAGTAAGTAGTAGCTAATCTTAATTTTGGAAAAAATAGGGTTAGTGAAATTGCTTGAATGATGCATGAATATCACTTTGGAAAAATGTGGTTTGTAAATGGCATAGGAATATGTTATTTACCATGTATGACTTGAAGGAATTGTGCTTAAATTGGTATTCTTAAAATTAATTGGGCATAGGAATATGTTAATTAATTGGAGAATCGAAACCATAAACACTTTGGAAAAAGGATTATGACATTTTAAATTCCTCGTTGACATTATCAATTTGCAACAATACTCATTTGCACCATTATATCAACTTTGCATTTTTTAGGTCAATCTAATAGTTCTAGCTTGTTTTATTCATAGTTTGTGTTTATTAATTTTTTTTACATGTTCTCATCACTTTCTTTTATTTTATTTTTATTTTATTTTATTTGTTGAAACCAATTTGTGAGTAATTAGTTTTATAAATCAATTTCCAATTTTCAATTCCTGTGGAGACGATACTTGATTTATCACTTTATTACTTGTTACGATTGCGTACACTTGCGTATACAATTTTTCACAACAAGTTTTTGGCACCGTTGCCGGGGATTAATTTAGTGAAATTTTATTTTTAGAACTTAATTACTATAAATTTGGTTTTTTTTTAAGTTTTTCATTTGTTCATTCTATTTTTCTTGTTCTATTTTACGCTTTGTTTGTCTTGTTTTGGTTTCTTTTGCAAGGTCTTGAGATGTCTCATCTACAAGTCCTTATGAATTTTGTTCAACATGACTTGGAGCCCTTGTATGAAGCATGGTGGAGATACAAGACATTTCTAGTGAGGTTTCCATATCATGGTTTGTCCAAAGAGTGTCAACTAGAAATCTTCTTAAATGGGTTAAATTTAAGCACACGAGAATGGGTAGAAAGAGGAGATGGTACCACCAATTTCTACCAACTATCAATTGATGAAGCCTATTGGATGTTGGAAGACATGGCGGAGTACAATGAGTGGTGTTGTAATTGTCCAAACAATGATCATTTTTGGGAGGACAACTACAACAATTTGGAGCCAAATTTTGACACTTACACTCAAGTACCAAATGATGAGAAATTGAAGGATTTTCAAGAGTTCAACATAAAAGAAGAGCCTCATCAAATGGTTCAACCAAGCTCATTTGAGGTATTGATGATGGAGTTCATGGCGAAAAATGATGCCTTAATTCAAAGCCAAGCTTCATCCTTGAGGAAATTGGAGAACCAATTTGAGCTTTTGGTGAATGAGTTGCGTGATAAACCTAATGAAACTTTGGGTATTGATATGGAAAATTCAAGGGAGGAAGAAGAAAATAAAAATGTCATTTTGAGGAGTGGTGATGAGTTGGGGATACTTGGGGAAAATTTTGAGCAATTACAAGAGCTCACTTCAATCCAAAGTAGTGAAATAAAAGATAAGGAAGCAAGCATTCCAAGTTGGTCAATATTTATTGCTGCTCATAATGTTGTAGCATTATCACAGCAAAACTGCCCAGTTTTTGAAAAAAATCAGCAAGAGCATTTTTGCATTCCTCAAGTCAAAGAGCTCATGGTAATAGAATATTATGTTTATGAAGATCCATTTTGGCCACCACCATCTCCCCCACCATTGGCATGGTACCTTTGTTGGGTTTTATGCCCTAAATAAAACTCATTTCAATATAATCAGATTTACTTATTAATATAGATCAGAAATAACATTTAATGTTGCATGGTTCACATGATTTATTTCATGATTATATGTACATAATGTATAAATTCATCTGAAACCCTTTTCACATACTTGATCATGTTTATTGTGCCGTCAACACATTGGAAAGTAAACATGACTATGTGAATAAAGTTTCCTAGATTTATTAGACATAGGGTTTTACTGATATGATAATCTACAACAGAGTTTACTTGCATTTGGAGAAGTGCTAAGTTCTTTCCAGAGCATTGGTTAAAGTAAAGCTCAGGTTGGATGCATGGAGTATGCATCGGAAGGGACCGATATTGAACTTTGACTTAGATTTATTAAACTTACAGTAATATCTATTCAAGTCAATATCGCCTAGTTGATCCTAGATCAAATGTTCTTAATCCTGTTATGATTAGGCTCAATCTTGAAAGGCTATTCGTGTTCTTTGATTTGTTAGTTAAGCCTACTTTTAGGTCAGGGTGATACGTACTTTTTGGGAACACGGTAGTGCAATTGAGTGGGAGCGCTAGCATAAACATGGAATCTATAGCTTCTATCTGGCGAATAGTAAGCAAAGGATGATCTCCTTCGAGCTTGACCAAACGAACATAAATGGTGGAGTACTCATTTCACATAAGCTGAAATATCATTTATACGGGGTCAAGTGTTTTCAGGATAAAATACATTGTAGGGTGTAACGGTAATCTAATCCCTTTACAGTGTAAATCATTCATATAGAGGATCACTGATCAAATTAGGATTATAACAATGGATAACTAATGATGCATCTATATGGTGGAACATATAGAGCATTCTATATACTGAGAGTGCAATTCTAAGTTCTATGCGTGGATTCAACGAAGAATTAATAAGTTAGTGAATTTTAGTGCTAAATTCTTGATCTACTTATTGGAAGCTCGGTTATATAGACCCATGGTCCCCGCAGTAGTTGAGATAATATTGCTTGTAAGACTCATGTAATTGGTTTTGATTAATCAATTATAATTCTCAGTTTATACTATGTCTATTTGTGAATTTTTCACTAAGTAAGGGCGAAATTGTAAAGAAAGAGTTTTAGAGGCATATTTGTTAATTATGATACTTTGTATGGTTCAAATAATAAACATGATAAATGACAATATTATTTAATAATTATTTATAGTTATTAAATAGTTAGAATTGGCATTTAAATGGTTGAATTAGAGAATTGGCGTTTTTGAGAAAATCAGATGCAGAAAAGATAAAACTGCAAAATTGCAAAAAGTGAGGCCCAAATCCACTAGTATAGGGCCGGCCACTTTTATAGGAATTTACCTCTGATATTTTCATTATTTTAATGCCAAATAATTCAAACCTAACCCTAGTAGAATGCTATAAATAGATAGTGAAGGCTTCAGGAAAATTACACTTTTCTTCTGACACTTCTGATTCAGACAAACCTGAGCCTTCTCTCTCCCTATCTTTGGCCAAACCCACTCTCTCTCTCTTCCTCATTGAGATTTCGAAATACTTAGTGTATGAGTAGTGCCCACACATAGCAAGTGATACCTCAACCATAGTGAGGAAGATCGTGAAGAAAGACTTTCACCAAGAAGGAGTTTCAGCATCAAAGATTCAGAGAAAGAGATCCAGGTTCAGATATTGATAATGCTCTCCCACAGAAAGGAATCAAGGGCTAGATATCTGAACGGAAGGAGTCATATTATTCCGCTGCACCCAATGTAAGGTTGCCTAAACTTTATATGTGTTTATTTCATCGTTTTAGAAAGTTCATATTTAGGGTGTTAATCAACATACTTGTGAGTAGATCTAAGATCCTGGTAAAATAAATTCCAACAACTGGCCTCAGAGCCATGGTAATTGATTTACTTGCAAGAAATTTGGACTTTAAAACGATTGTTTGTTTGTTTTTGGATGGTATCATCTTGTATTGAGTGTTATTTGATGATTGATTGGTGTTTGTGAATTTTCGTTAAAAATAATTAAATATCTGTTTCTGGAATTATTTTTATTGGATATTATGGAAAAAATTAAGCAAGTTACTTTTTTACAGAACTCAATTTCGATTTAATTTGAATTAGTTATGATTTTTTGAAGATTCGAAAAAATCGGAGTTGTGCTGAAATTTTCCTGCGATCGCGAAAACTGTCCGTACAGCTCACAATTTTTTCGTTTTTCTTCGTTTTTTCATGCTTTTTCATGGAATTAACTTCTGATTTTTTGTGTAGTTCTGTATTTATACTATTACTATTCCTAATTCAATTCTAATTATCATTTTGAATTAATTTAATATTTTTTAAATTTAAATCAAGATATTAGTGTAATTTGAATTTGAAAATAGTTAGTATCTATCTTTTTTGCTTAATAATCTATCTTATTTTTTAAATTTGATTATATCTTATCTTATTTTTAAATTTAAGGTCAGATTTAAAATATTTTAAATTAAATTTTTTTTAAATAATTTGACCTTATTTAAATTTAAAATAAGATAACTATAATCATGTAATTTTAAAAAGGTGTAAGATATTTTGCTAACTTTTAAATTTTGTTATTTTATTTATTTAAATTACATTTAAAATCTGAAAAAAGATATTCATTTATCTTTTTTTAATTTTTTATTTATAAAATAACATTTAATTTTTAAAAGTAGTTAGCAAATTTTGAAATGATATTTAGGTTGGTTGAAACCTAATTTTTCAAAATTGTAGGTTTAATTTTAAATTCTGCTTAAAATTTCAAATTTTCAAATTTTTTTAAATTTTCGAAAATTATTTTTTTTATTTAATTAATTATTTTCGAAATTATTTATTTATTTAAAATTAAATAAATCCTACATCCAACTATCCAGCTAACCTTGTTGCAAGAGTATTTGTTTTAGCTTGTGTGTAAGTTTTCAAAACCTATTATTACTTGATTGCAAATAGCCATGGTTACTTTTTGCCAGATCTAATGATCTGATGGCTCCCTTCGTCAAGTAAATAATTTGTAACTGGTATATTTACAATCTTCTTTCAACTGTGTTAACCTAGCAACATTATAGGACCCATCCAAAGTGTGCCTGTGTTAGCCTATGTGTTTAATTTCATTATAGATGCATATAGGTTGTTGTTGCTAAATAAAATATCATAGTTCTTGATAGATTTTATTTAGGCCCATTTAGTTTTTGGGCCTATTCAATTAATAACAGTTGTTCATTTTAAGGTTAAATTCCTCTCTTTTGGGCCTTGTGTGAGAGTTGGGAGCCATAGAAGTGGGTACGACATACTGAACCAAGCACCCCCTCACATGAACTACCCCAATTGTGAAGGCCCATTTGCCTGATTTGAATGACTGTACTAGGTTAATTAAACTAGTTTAACCTAATAAAATTGATTAGCAACATAATTAATTTCATTTATTTTGAAATTAATTTAAGAAAATTATTGTTTAAAGAATTCTTTATTCTAAGCTAAACTATATGTATTTTCTTGTATTTAATTAAATATAGAATTATAACCATCTAGATTCTTTCTGGAGCTTAATTTAAATTTTTCATTAAATATTCCTATTTAAGTTGATATTTAGTTATCTACAACTAACCAACTTAAATCTGAATATTTTTTGAATTTCAAATTTCAAAATTAAGTTGAGGAATTTTAGGCATTGGTTATTATGATTCTTTAGATATTTTTTAAGTTAATATCTTTTCGAATATTAACTTAAAATGGACTATTTTAGATATTTTTTAAGTTAATATCTTTTCGAATATTAACTTAAAATGGAATATTTTTCAAATTAAGTGGTTACAACTTAATTTTTGATATTTAATTAAATTTAAATTTGAAAAATATTTAGGTTCTAAATTTTTTCTAATACAACCTAAATTAGATATTTTTTCAAATTTTGTGGAAAAGATACTTAGTCAAATAAGATATTTTCTAGATAGTTATTTCTAGACTACTTATTATTTCTAATATTAAATAGGAAAATATTATACATTGTGAAATTAATTATTTAAATAATTAATTTTGGTACAATTTATTTTAAGTATATTTTTCCTAGTATTAAACTAGAGATTAATAATTAAGCCTTCTCTACACTTAATTATTTATTTCTTGAATTTAATACATTTAATTAATTTGAAAATTAAATATCTAAGTTGATTTTCATCATGATACTTAAATATTTCTTTTTCATGACACTTAATTAAATAGAAAATTATTTTTAGTTGAAATTCAATTTTTCAACTAAATTTAAATAATTTTCAAAATATATTTTTTCTTTATTTTATTAATCAAATTTCGAAATTGCATTTCTTAAATGCTGGAATTTCGAATTTTATTTGAAAAATAGATTAAAGTTGTAAATTATTTATTTTAATTTTCGACCAACTTAAATCAATGATTTTTTCATTAATTGATTAATTTCAAAATAAATGAATTAAAATATATTATTAGAAATTAAATTAATTAGTCAAAGGAAAACCTAGATAGGTGATATTTTTGCTTGAAGTATTTTTCTAGTGTATTTAATTAAATAGAAAATTAATATTTAAGTTGATTTTCATCATCATACTTAAATATTTGAAATTTTTCTTATATATATTTAATTAAATAGAAAAATTATATTTTTTGTTGTAAATTAATTTTATTAATTAATTTTGGGCCATCATTAAATTAGAATAATTTTTCCAGGATTTATTTTTTATTTTAACATGCATTTTTTTGAAAATTGTATTCTTAAATACTTTAATTTTTCGAAATGCAATATATATTTATAGAAAATAAAATTTGAGTTGTAAATTAATTTAAATTAATTTTGTAACAACTTAAATTGAATAATTTTCTAAATATTTATTGGAAATTATTACTAAGATGGAAATAATTCATGTTATTTTCATATCCATCTAAGTAAAATTTATAAATATTAAATTAAAATTTATATTTAGAATTTTTCATTCTAAATTGGAAATTTTAATTAAATAAATATATATTTAAAATAAATAGAATAAATAAAGAGAATCAAAGAAAATACAACTCTTTTTAAATAATGAGCTTTTAATCAAAAGACATTCGATCTCCATTGGGGGTTTTACACCGCGTTTGTTTTAGTGAGTAATCCTCCCTAATGAAGGAACGTTCATTAGCAATTTCGCACCGTTTAATCTCGAATGATAAGTAGTTTGTAAGTGTTTTGTATGGTATGGATCACCCTAATGGTGGCGATCATACTTGACTTGCAAATTATGAAACAATGGTGTAAGCTCATAAGATAGGATTGCCTTGACTCTCGCCTAAACGGGACAACGCTGAATTCCAATCTTGAACGAATAAAAGGTTGCTAGAATGTTTAACATTTTAGATGAGCTGACAACTCTATTCAATGGATGGTAGCTTTGACTCTCGCCTAAACAGGACACTGATATCAGTTTGTTGAAAACCTTGGAAATTATTTAGGATTGTAAGTTTTAGTATTTTCACTTGTCATTCCTACTTGCTATATGTTTATAATTTCTGAATTGTGTATGAATTTATATTGAACCATGTTATTTTCTATTATTAAGTTGTAGTTTAATTTCGAATCTTCATTGTTGGTCTAACTTGGCTTGTTTATCTAATGAGATAATTCCCTAGTGGATTTTCACCATTAGACATACATAATAGTGTTAGATCTCGAAAGATAAATATTGTAGATGCGACATCTAGCTGTTCATCAATTGATGACACCTTAGACTAGTATTTTTTACGATATGAAACAAGAAGATTGTATAAATAAGATTACTTTGATTTTCGCTAATCGAAGCATCGTTGGATTCTTATTTTAAACGAAATTATCCTAATTCCTCTTAGCTTATTCATTTCGAAGTAGCTCAATAACATATCGTTGGATGAATGGTCTATAAATCATTTCATGTCATTCTATATTAAATGACGCATATGATTATAATCCCAAAATTGTATTCCCAATTGATATAAATCTTCAATATTAGAAATCTCCTACTTGTATGGGCAAATCTGACTTAGAGTTTGTATTAGTAGTGGTGGTCCAAGATAGAATTACTCATTACATTTGGTATAAATTTAAGTCTTTGACTTTAATTTTAGATTCCAAATAGAAATTTTCTTATATTTCTAATTCCAGAATACAATACAGTTACACTTTCTCAAGTGTTTAATATCCATCTTCTATTAATGGATTAAAACTGTATGGAATATGAGTTAGGTATTTTGTGACCAGGATCCACTTGCAGTATTCTAAGAACTCTTTGATGTAACTAAACCTATGTCATCAAAAGACACTACCACATTTTTTTTAATCTATGGCATTTGTATCTTGTTCATAGTGGATTTGACAAGATCAATTTCTGCAAAGAATTAATATGCCTATATCCACTGAAAGTAGTTCATCTCATTCGCAGATGGATGTACATTCAGGGGTGGATATGAGTTTTTCGTTGTTTTCTTAAAACGATAACTCTAGATTATACCTTATGCAAAGAAATTTGAAATGTTTGAAAAATTTCAATAATTTCTAGCAATGGTTAATAGCATAAAAGTAAGTGGTTAAAGATCTTGCGAACTGATAGGGGTGGAGAAATAGTTAGTTGATATGCAGTTCAAAGATCATTAATTTGATTTTTTGAATTATATCCAAACTTACCTCCCCAGAAATTTCGATTTGCATATTGATGATTAGTTACTAGTTGTTGCCTAATTCCTTCTATGGTAATACAATTTCAGAATGATGTAATGGTTGTATACTTAATGTAAATCATTACTAGATTCATGGATGACCTAATCAAAATCTTAAGAAAAGCTAGAACTGTTAACCATGGTTTGTTAGCTATTCTAAGTGATTAGGGGTGGACCATCCCATAGTCAATAGATAAGAAAGTATTTGTTCAAAAAAAAATACTACTTTTCTAAGATAATGACTAAGTCTGAAAATAAAGTAGCAAATAAAGGAGAAATTTAATTCTTGATTCCAAAAGTGTTCTATCATCTTATTTGACATATGATGATCCCACTGCCTCTGTTGTCTTGTCACAACCAAAGAGGTTAATACCATTTAGTTGTCTTAGACATAATTCACGGTACCTTGTCGTAGTGGGAGAGTTTCTAGGAACTCACCTTCTTATGACTTGGGAGACACAAATGATTAAAATCCATTGTAAGTTTAAACAAGTAATGGATTGTCAAGATAAGAAACTAAGAAGAAAGCCAATAGAACTATGGTTTAATCCATTCACATGGAATAACCTAAAGTTTTCTATTACAAGGACATAAAAGGAAATTTTAGTTAATAAGTCTATTCTATGGACTTAACAAAACTTCCTGTTCCTAGTATTATAGGTTTGAGTTTATCTAAACCTATGGCTTATGGTATACCTGGTAATTACTTACTCTAATGCAAGCAACTTACTTTAGTAAGATGCTGAAGCATTTTCTTTCTAATGGCAATCTATAGAAGCTTCTCAACTTCTTAGGCATAGATTTTATTTATCTAAGGAAAAGTCTCAACTATTCCAGAAAAGATAAAGCCATGAAAGAATTTCTTATGTCAACAGTGAGAGGTCTTAGATATGCTTTTGTATGCCTTAGACCAGACACCTGCTGTTGAGTGGGAGTAATAAGTAGGTATCAGATTAATCCAGGAGAAGAACATTGGAAGACAATCAAGTAAATCTTACGATTAAGAAGAGGAACTATATGTTAGTCTATAAGGGTGTGTTTAAAACTCTTAGACTACACCATATCAGATTTCGAAATTTGCCTTTGTGCTAAAAAATCTTTCTGATAAGATGGTGATTACTCTGGGGGTGGAATAGTAATTTTGGAGAAGTGTAAAAACCTATCTGAAGTCTCTAGGTCTACCAGGAAGGGACTGAATGTTAAAGTTGCAGGAAAGGTACTTATTCAGTCTAAGGAAAGTTCTATACATTTTTGCCACCATTCCAAATTGCCTAAACTACTAGTGTTAATTTCCTAATTAACCAAAAGTAGTTGCCAAAGGTATAGAATCCAGTATCCCAAGAGAGTAGACATTTAGAGAGGAATTTCACATTATCAATGATTTTGTGATTAAGGAAGAGTAATGGTGGAGAAAAGGTTGTGGTTAATTCAACCTTTCAGATCCTATTACGAGGAGTTTACTACTACTACACTTGATTTGTATATCGAGGTGTTGAGATTATTTGAAACGCACTTTTTTGTTTTATATTAGTGCAAGTAGGAGTTTGTTGGGTTTTATGCCCTAAATAAAACTCATTTCAATATAATCAGATTTACTTATTAATATAGATCAGAAATAACATTTAATGTTGCATGGTTCACATGATTTATTTCATGGTTATATGTACATAATGTATAAATTCATCTGAAACCCTTTTCACATACTTGATCCTGTTTATTGTGTCGTCAACACATTGGAAAGTAAACATGACTATGTGAATAAAGTTTCCTAGATTTATCAGACATAGGGTTTTATTGATATGATAATCTACAACAGAGTTTACTTGCATTTGGAGAAGTGCTATGTTCTTTCCAGAGCATTGGTTAAAGTATAGTTCAGGTTGGGTGCATGGAGTATGCATCGGAAGGGACCGATATTGAACTTTGACTTAGATTTATTAAACTTATCGTAATATCTATTTGTAACACCCTAACTAACATAGGCGTATTACGTGATTTTTAAACATGCTGTGCAGCTCGTTGCTAATCAACGAGGTTTATGGAAAACGTGATTAATTAAAATTTTTGCTTTTTAATTAAACTTGTAAACCAATATTACAAAAGACTCGGGATCCCGATTACAAAATCATTTACAAAAAGATTTAACTATTTATACAAAATAAGGTCGCCTAGCGACTAGTTACAAAATCAGCCTCGCTGTCCCAAGGATCGTACTCTCCAGGCCTAACCGCCCCGACATGTACAACCTTCATAAGCTCGCTCACGGTCCATCAGCTTTAGCCTTGCCTTTACCTACACATAAACGTAGAACTGTGAGTCGACAGACTCAGTAAGAAAAGCATAATAATACTCATACATAAATTCCGGTCATGATCAGACGCCCATACCCCTGATCATAACCCTAACTGTCGTGTCCAACACGATACTGGGTCCCGCTACTGCCGTGTCCAACACGCATCGAGCCACTACTGCCATGTCCAACATGGTACTGAGTTCTGAACGTTCATAGGGACGGTACTATTGACACGTAACAGCCTGATCGGTCGAACCGGTCATACTCCGGCTGCTGGTCATACTCCAGCCTGTACCGACGTGTTACTATATCCACCTGATCGGTCGAACCGGTCATACTCCGGCTGCTGGTCATACACCAGCCTGTATTGACGTGTTACTATATCCACCTGATCAGTCGAATCGGTCATACTCCGGCTGCTGGTCATACTCCAGCCTGTACCGACAGGATACGTCAATAGTACGGAACCACCAACCAAGTGTCAGCCTGATCGGTCGAACCGATCATACTCCGGCTGCTGGTCATACTCCAGCCTGTACCGACGTGACAGGGTTGGATGGTTCGAAGCCAACATACATAACTAATGTAATCTAACAGGCTTCCTACATGCTCGCTAAACATGTAATCTACACATGCATACTGTTATACTAATCTTACCTGGATTCCGAATTCAGGTGTGCCGGTCAACCTGAGTGGAACTATCAGCTCGGCGGATTACAGGCTCCTAAACCGTAAAAATCACAACACCGATAAGTGACACGCTAAATCACAACGGGGACAAAGGTTTTAAAACCAAACTTAACCTACTGAAACTTAATATAAAAATACCCCAAACTAGCAGAAAACAAACTGCCAGAAAACCTGAAACTAGCACGAAACGACCAGTTGAGAAAAACCGGTTTCTCACCCTACTACAAAATCCGGGTAACCAGTTTTACAAGCAGTGTAAAACAGGTCAGAAAAACACCAAAAATCAAATCTCCAACCAAAACGTTTCCAAACTCAACCAAACTTTCCAGACCTGCTAATTAGACCCTAATAAACATTTTCCAAGTGATAAAATAAAGCTTCATGCACAAAATCAAAATCCACCATTAAAGCTCCAAGCTTTGAGTTCAAAACTCAAACTTGGTTAAATCTAACAAACAAGCATCCAAACCAACTCAAATCTTCCTAGATATGCATAAAATAATCTCAGAAAACAACAACAAGCAACAACAATAAGAAAGAACAAGCTGATTCATCAATTTCTTTGAAAAAACATAGTTTTGAGTAAAAATTTCATAGCTTGATAAAACCAACAAATCATCAACACAATCATGCTTGAATCAACATTCTAAATCATATTCTAACTTCAGAGATCAACAACAAACAACCACAGCCACAACAGCAACTAAACTCCATTACATGCATGATTTCTTTTCTTACAATTCAAGAAAATAAGAAGGAAAGAGCTAAGGACCTTACCTAGATTAAAGATCACAAAGAATTTGATTGAAATCCATAGATGAAACAGCAAATTCACCAACCCTAGCTGGGTTCTTAAGGGAAAAACGAGAGAGAGAGAGTTTGAAGAGAGAGAGAGATATGCTTCTTTTTTTCAATTTCTTATTTTTTTGAAAAAGTGGATAAAATAATGGTTTTATTAACTCATTTCAGCCACACAATAAATAATAAACCCACATAATCACATATTTTCACAACATAAAGTCCACAAAAGGACAAAATAACAATGGGGCAAAATGACCATTTTGCCCCTTCTCACTAAAATAGCATAACTAACACTAAAGGGGTATTTTGGGAAATTCCAAATTCCCGGCCATTCCCGACATTTCCAATGTCTAATAAACCGTCCCAATCTACTAACATACTAAGTTGTGATTTTACTGAGCCAAACACCGAGTTCCATGTTACCGGGCACCGGAATGCGAAATTATGAAAACTACTGAATGACATAAAATGCATCACTGAATTCAATAAATAACAGTATAAATAAATTATTTAAATAGCTATAAATAATTTTCATAATTAATCATAATTAACTGCTAATTTCCAAATTAAACTAAGCGGGCTTTACAACTATCCCCCCCTTAAAAGGATTTCGTCCCCGAAATCTAACCTGAACAACTCTTGATATTGAGCTCTCATATTTGACTCTAGCTCCCAGGTGGCTTCCTCCACCTTGCTGTTTCTCCAGAGAACCTTGACCAATGCTATGGTCTTATTCCGAAGGACTTTATCCTTTCTATCCAGGATCTGCACTGGCTGTTCCTCATAAGTCATGTCTGGCTGCAGTTCTAGGCTCTCATAACTGAGTATATGAGAGGGATCTGAAACGTATTTTCTCAACATCGAGACATGGAATACGTTATGAACTGCCGATAAGGCTGGAGGCAATGCTAACCGATATGCCACTTGACTTATCTTCTCGAGAATCTCGAAAGGTCCTGTAAATCTAGGGCATAACTTGCCTCTTTTCCCGAAACGTTTGATCCCCTTCATCGGAGATACCCGTAAAAACACATGTTTCCCCTACTTGGAACTCAACCTCTCTGCGTTTCGGATCTGCGTAACTCTTCTGTCTACTCTGTGAGGCAAGCATTCTAGCTTTTATCTTCTCTATTGCCTCATTGGTCCGTTGCACTGACTCTGGACCTAAGTATTTTCTCTCCCCTGTCTCATCCCGGTGGATGGGAGATCTACATTTCCTACCATATAACAGTTCATAGGGAGCCATCCCTATCGTACTCTGGTAACTGTTGTTTGTAAGAAAATTCTATCAACGGTAGATACTTATTCCATGAGCCTTCAAGGTCCATAACATAGGCTCTCAACATGTCCTCCAATATCTGTATCCTTTCGGACTGACCATCTGTCTGAGGATGAAATGCTGTACTGAATTTCAGCTTTGTACTTGCAAACCTTGCCAAAATTTGGAGGTGAATTTCGGATCCCTGTCCGAAACTATAGACTTCGGTACCCCGTGAAGTCTTACTATCTCTCTGACATACAACTCTGCCAACTGATCCACTGTAAATGTTGTTCTAATCGGCAGAAAATGAGCAGATTTCGTAAATCAATCCACCACTACTCAGATGGAATCAAATAAACCCGTGATCCTAGGTAACCCGACCACAAAATCCATCGTGATATCTTCCCATTTCCATTCTGGTAGGGTTAGAGGCTGCAACAACCCTGCTGGTCTCTGATGTTCAGCCTTAATCTGCTGACAGGTGAGGCATCTCGATACGAATTCTACCAAATTCTTCTTCATACCGCTCCACCAGAATTACGGTTTCAAATCTTGGTACATCTTAGTGCTGTCGGGATGCAGAGAATACGGGGTAGAATGAGCCTCCTCAAAGATCTCATTCCTAAGTTCCACACTATTCGAAACACAAACTCTGGCTTTACACAAAAGCATCCCACTGTCTGACACTGAAAAGTCCTTGGCTTGACCAGCCAACACCTCATCTCGGATCTTCACTAACTCTGGATCCGTCATCTGAGCGACTTTTATTCTTTCCAACAGATCAGATTGCAGCGTTAAGTTGTGAAGCTGACCTACCACAAACTCAATGCTGGATCTAACCATATCCTCTGCTAGCTGAGGTGAGATCTGAACCATACTAGCTACTTGCCCGGGACCCTTTCTGCTCAGGGCATCGGTCACTACATTGGCTTTTCCGGGGTGATAGAGGATCTCACAATCGTAATCTTTCACTAATTCCAACCAACGCCTTTGTCTCATATTCAAATCCTTCTGAGTAAAGAAATATTTGAGACTTTTATGGTCGGTATAGATTTCACACTTTTCCCCGTAAAGGTAATGCCGCCAAATCTTCAATGCGAAAACCACCGCGGCCAATTCTAGATCATGAGTCGGGTATCGCTGTTCATAATCCTTTAACTGACGGGAGGCATAAGCGATAACCCGATCGGCTTGCATCAATACACACCCCAAACCCTGTTTGGATGCGTCACAATAAACTACGAACTTCTCCTTGTCCGAAGGCAAAGCTAGCACTGGAGCGGTAATCAACCTCTGCTTTAGCTCCTGAAAACTAGCTTCGCACTTGTCTGACCATATAAATCGCTGATTTTTCTTTGTAAGTCGGTTATGGGCATTGAAATTTTAGAGAACCCTTCGACGAACCTACGGTAGTACCCAGCTAAACCTAAGAAGCTTCTGATCTCTGTCACTGTCTTCGGTCTCGGCCAATCCCTGACGGATTCAACCTTCCCGGGATCCACCTTGATCCCATCTTTGCTCACAATGTGCCCTAGGAAGGACACCTGAGATAGCCAGAACTCACATTTCTTGAACTTGGCATAAAGCTTATGTTCTCGAAGTCGTTGCAGTACCATCTGAAGATGTAACTCATGCTCCTCTTCTGATTGAGAGTACACGAGAATGTCGTCGATAAACACAATCACACAGATATCGAGGAAATCCTTGAATACTCTATTCATCAAGTCCATGAATGCTGCAGGAGCATTGGTTAGTCCGAATGACATAACCAAAAATTCGTAATGTCCATACCTAGTGCGGAAAGCCGTCTTCGGAATGTCCTTCTCTCGGATTCTCAACTGATGATAACCCGAACGGAGATCAATCTTAGAAAAGACCGTCTTCCCCTGAAGCTGATCGAACAAATCATCGATCCTAGGTAATGGATATTTATTCTTCACCGTCAGCTTGTTCAATTCCCTGTAGTCGATGCACATCCTCATAGATCCATCTTTCTTCTTGACGAATAAAACCGGGGCTCCCCAGGGTGACACACTGGGCCGAATAAACCCTATGTCAAGCAACCCTTGGAGCTGAATCTTTAATTCCTTAAGTTCAGCTGGAGCCATTCTATATGGGGCTTTGGAAACCGGTTCCACCCCTGGTGCCAAATCTATCACGAAGTCAATCTCCCGCTGAGGTGCTAACCCTGGAAGTTCTTCGGGAAAAACAACCAAAAATTCCCGAACCACCTTGATGTCCTCTGGCCGAATGGTATCTGGCCGAGTGGTGTCCACCACCACGGCCAGAAACCCTAAACAACCGCCGTGCAACAATTCTCTAGCTGACATAGCCGAGATCACCGGGATCCGAGATCCCTGAACTGAACCAACAAACACAAATGGTTCTTCACTTCCCGGTTGGAAGATCACCATCTTCCTTTTACAATCTATACTCGCCGAATATTTAGATAGGAAATCCATTCCTAAAATAATGTCAAACTCAACTAGACTCAGCTCTATCAAGTTAGCACTTAACTCTCTACCATCTATCCTGATCGGCATAGGCCTAATCCTCCTATTGGAGATAACCAATTCTCCGCCAGGTAAAACGGTTCCAAACCCTGATTCATATCTATCATACAGCCTTTCCAATTTTCTAAAGACTCTGGCTGCCACATAAGACATTCTTGACCTAAACACTCACCCGGAGGATGCCTCTTACTAATGAGACACTCCATTAGGAATAACGGGTCTCAACACTAGCCTGACGACCGTCTTGATTCTGGTTCCCTCAGAACCTCTTGTTCTGCCTCGAGCCACCGGAAGCAGTGGATGCTCTCTTCCTCTGATCAATGGTCGAACCACTACTCCCCCTGCTAAAGCCTGATGCAGGAGGGGTAGGAGCCCCGCCACTCACCGGAGTACTAGCTGACTCCGACATACACCCAACTGCGCCCTCAGCTAGCAGTGCCTTCTCCACCATCTGACCATAGGTGGTGTTGTCGTCCGTGGTAATCATCAAATCATGTTTGAGCTTCGCATTTAAACCATCAAGATACTTCTCTTTCTTGCTGAAGTCGGTCGGCACAATTCCCGAGGCTAACCTCGCCAACCGGTCAAACTGAGTAGTATACTCGGTGACGCTCATATTCTCACGCTGGGTCAGGTGAGCGAACTCTTTCCTCTTGGCGCTTCTGACCGCCTCATTGTAGTACTTCGCATTGAAGAGTTCCTGGAACCTTTCCCAGGTCATAGTGATGACGTCATGGATCTGAGACACCATGTCCCACCAGACCAGAGCGTCTTCTTGAAACTGGAAGGTGGCACACACCACTCTGTCGTTCCCGATGACACCCATAAAATTCAAAATTTTGGTGATCACCGTTAGCCACTGCTCGGCTTTCATCACATCAGGACCTCCCAGGAAAACCGGAGGTGCTTGCTTCTGGAACCGTTCATACAGAGGTTCCAATCTATGGGCCGCCACCACTATCTCGACCTGAGCAGCAGGGGCGGGTGCCACTGGAACTTCTGGCACCGGCACTGCAAGAGCACCCTGCTGCCGCAATCTCTGAATCTCATTATCTTGCTCCTCTATTCTGGCTTGCATTTCAGCAAACCTAACTTCCCAATTCTGGGCTTCCTGATTGACTTGGGCAGCCTGCGGCGAGTTAACATCACCCCGACCGCGAGCCCTGCCCCTGGGACCTCTACCTCGGCCCATAACACTTGAGGGGAACTGAGCTCCTCAACCTTGATCTGACCCGACTGAGATGCCTTGACTTTTAATATTTCGTCTGGCGTCCATCTAGTCTGAACCGCCTCGAAATCCCGAGTTGGCACTTCAGGTCACGATCATTGAGAGCTTACTAATGCCGCTTAATTTGGAAATTAAAAGCGAAAAATGTGCCTATTCTACTATCAGGCTACTAACATGCTTCCTAACAGGCTTTTCTCTTTTTCATAACTGAATAAAATAAACTACTAAAGCAATAAAGGCTTACTGAACGTGAAACGAGCTAACTGCTGATGATGATTGTACATGTCGTGACGATCTTCGGAAGACAACCTGGCGGCTCTGATACCAAATTGTAACACCCTAACTAACATAGGCGTATTACGTGATTTTTAAACATGCTGTGCAGCTCGTTGCTAATCAACGAGGTTTATGGAAAACGTGATTAATTAAAATTTTTGCTTTTTAATTAAACTTGTAAAACAATATTACAAAAGACTCGGGATCCCGATTACAAAATCATTTACAAAAAGATTTAACTATTTATACAAAATAAGGTCGCCTAGCGACTAGTTACAAAATCAGCCTCGCTGTCCCGAGGATCGTACTCTCCAGGCCTAACCGCCCCGACATGTACAACCTTCATAAGCTCACTCACGGTCCATCAGCTTTAGCCTGGCCTTTACCTACACATAAACATAGAACTGTGAGTCGACAGACTCAGTAAGAAAAGCATAATAATACTCATACATAAATTCCGGTCATGATCAGACGCCCATACCCCTGATCATAACCCTAACTGCCGTGTCCAACACGATACTGGGTCCCGCTACTGCCGTGTCCAACACCTGCATCGAGCCACTACCGCCATGTCCAACATGGTGCCGAGTTACGAACGTTCATAGGGACGGTACTATTGACACGTAACAGCCTGATCGGTCGAACCGGTCATACTCCGGCTGCTGGTCATACTCCAGCCTGTACCGACGTGTTACTATATCCACCTGATCGGTCGAACCGGTCATACTCCGGCTGCTGGTCATACACCAGCCTGTACCGACGTGTTACTATATCCACCTGATCGGTCGAACCGGTCATACTCATTCTTGGTCATACTCCGGCACATGCACAAGCCCGGGATACGTCAATAGTACGGAACCACCAACCAAGTGTCAGCCTGATCGGTCGAACCACTCATACTCCGGCTGCTGGTCATACATTGTAGGGTGTAACGGTAATCTAATCCCTTTACAGTGTAGATCATTCATATAGAGGACCATTGATCAAATTAGGATTATAACAATGGATAACTAATGATGCATCTATATGGTGGAACATATAGAGCATTCTATATACTGAGAGTGCAATTCTAAGTTCTATGCGTGGATTCAACGAAGAATTAATAAGTTAGTGAATTTTACTGCTAAATTCTTGATCTACTTATTGGAAGCTCGGTTATATAGACCCATGGTCCCCGCACTAGTTGAGATAATATTGCTTGTAAGACTCATGTAATTGGTTTTGATTAATCAATTATAATTCTCAATTTAGACTATGTCTATTTGTGAATTTTTCACTAAGTAAGGGCGAAATTGTAAAGAAAGAGTTTTAGGGGCATATTTGTTAATTATGATACCTTGTATGGTTCAAATAATAAATATGATAAATGACAATATTATTTAATAATTATTTATAGTTATTAAATAGTTAGAATTGGCATTTAAATGGTTGAATTAGAAAATTGGCGTTTTTGAGAAAATCAGATGGAGAAAAGATAAAACTGCAAAATTGGAAAAAGTGAGGCCCAAATCCACTAGTATAGGGCCGACCACTTTTATAGGAATTTACCTCTGATATTTTCATTATTTTAATGCCAAATAATTCAAACCTAACCCTAGTGGAATGCTATAAATAGATAGTGAAGGCTTCAGGAAAATTACACTTTTCTTCTGACACTTTTGATTCAGAAAAACCTGAGCCTTCTCTCTCCCTATCTTTGGCCGAACCCACTCTCTCTCTCTTCCTCATTGAGATTTCGAAATACTTAGTGTATGAGTAGTGCCCACACACAGCAAGTGATACCTCAACCATAGTGAGGAAGATCGTGAAGAAAGACTTTCAGCAAGAAGGAGTTTCAGCATCAAAGATTTAGAGAAAGAGATCCAGGTTCAGATATTGATAATGCTCTGCTACAGAATGGAATCAAGGGCTAGATATCTGAACGGAAGGATTCATATTATTCTGTTGCACCCAATGTAAGGTTTCCTAAACTTTATATGTGTTTATTTCATCGTTTTAGAAAGTTCATATTTAGGGTGTTAATCAACATACTTGTGAGTAGATCTAAGATCCTGGTAAAATAAATTCCAACAACCTTGGCATCCATCGTGCCAATTTTTCGAAGTCAAGAAAAGTTGAACATTTGCGCTCATCAATTCAATATCTCGCCAAGCTTGAGGGCGTTCATGACAAAGACCCATTTGTGAGGGCATATGCCACTCTCTATGGGCGCAAGCCGCTCTTTGATGAGTGCTTCTCAAAAAGTCAAGCCGACGACTTTAAATCAATCGCTTCTTGGGAGGCAACCCGAGCTTTCTAAACTTTGTCTTTATTTTGTTTTAAATTCAATAAACATGCAATTTTAAATGGCTTTGACAATTGCATTGTAGTTTTTTTTTCTCTCTTTCTTTTCTTTTTCTCTCTTTTAGGTGCGAGCATAAAGTCAAGTGGAATTGGGCGCACTTACGAAGGTTGTCACTAGCGAGTTTGCACATCATTGAAAGGGGAGTTCCTCTTTAACTCTTCTTTATTAATTTTAAACTTGCTCACACATATTTCAGAATTTTAAGCATACAATGGTTTGGGAAACTAATTATTTTTTTTTCTTCTTTTCTTTTATTTTTCTTGTTTGAAAAAAAAAAAATTGAGGCATATGTGCTTTGGTTTGGTGATTTTTCACATTCTAATACATGATAGTGTGCATAGCTTGTTGAAAAATGTAAATATTGCTTGAGCTTGTGACTAATTCTTGTGCTAATTTCATTTTGATTGAGATATGTCCAATTTTGAGCATAAATGCCTTGATCATTTAATTTTGTGTGATTTGGTGAAAGTTTTTGTAAATATATGATTTTGTGATCTCACAAGTCTTAGAATTTGTTTGATTCTCTCCTGAGGCGAAATCTTAGACGACACTTAACCAAAGACATGATTTAGGCCATTTGTGGACCGTTTGAGCCTTTTGAGCCAACCATGATATTATTTTATCCATAGTCACCCTCTTTGAGCATAATTGAATCCCTTTATTTTTGTTACCACATGTAAGCCTAGCTAAATACAAATCTTCTCACCATATATCCTTTGAGCACCTTATTATTCTAAGATATTTGTTTGTTGGGTCATGAAAGGGATGAGAGGAGTGTAATTTTGGTTGAGTGGTAATTGGGTGAGTGTTTTCATTGTGCTACTTTATTATTCTCACCATTGGGGATAATGTTGAATTTTAAGTCGGGGGAGAGTTACCATATTTTGTGTATATTGTAATTATTATATTTGTATTGTTAGTTATTCAAAAAAAAAAAGAAAGAAAGAATGTTTAAAATTAAGTTTGAGGTGTGCCACCCCTTGAAAAAAAAGAAAGAGTGTCCAAACTTAAGTTTGGGGTGTGCCACCCCTTGAGAAAAAAAATTGTGTTTAAAATTAAGTTTGGGGTGTGCCACCCCTTGCAAAAAAAAAAAGAAAAAGAGAGCAGGATTTTTTTTAGAAGCTTGAAGTCTCAGGTGTTATAGCATTGTTTCAGCATTCTGGAGCAGAGACACAGAAAAAAAATGCTATGCTAAGGCATTGCTATAACTCTTGGAAGCACGTTATTTTGAAAAATTTTGGGGCAATAAATAATGGCAATATTATATTCAAATTTTTTGTGGGATATTATTTGAGGAAGTAAGTGTGAGGTATCATATTGGTCTTAGGAAAATTAAGGTGCTTTTAGGGTGATTTGAGCCAAAAATGACTTCTCTTAACTACCTCCACCTAAGCCTTTCAATACAAGCTTGAAAAAGTCATTTTGATCTTTTGTTTTGTGTTTGTCTACATTATTGGAGAGAGAGATGAAAAACAAACCTATAAGACTTTGTCACTTTAGAGATTTTGTGCTTAATTCATATTTACATAAATTGATCTAAATTGCAAGTAATATTTTGATAAAAGGCATTTCACACACACACTTGGAGTAATCAAAATTGGAATGAAACTTGTGCTTGAATTTTTCACAATCATTGGACAATCTTTTTATTTTTCTCTAAGCTATGTTCATTAATCAACCTTTAAGGAAATGTTAGCAAGTTTTCCTATCACAAATTCAATCCCTGGTCTAGTCAAATCTTCAGCTAGCTCTGCTGAAATCATCTTTAATTCACAAACTTACCTTGGGCCCTTTCGACTTAGAGCATCCGCTACCACATTTGCTTTTCCACGATGGTAGAGAATCTCGCAGTCATAATCTTTGACTAGTTCTAACCATCGTCGTTGCCTCATATTTAAATCTTTCTTAATGAAAAAGTACTTGAGGCTCTTGTGATCGGTATAGATCTCACATCTTTTGCCATACAGATAATGATGCCAAACCTTCAGTGCAAAAATAACTACTGCCAATTCAATATCATGGGTAGGATATCGCTGCTCATATTCTTTCATATGTCTGGAAGCATAAGCAATTACTTTTCCAGACTGCATAAGAACACAGCCTAACCCCTGTTTGGATGCATCGCAATAAATCACGAACTTTTCATTACTGACCGGTAAAGTTAGCACAGGACCGGTAATTAATCTTTATTTAAGTTCCTAGAAACTACTTTCACACTTATCAATTTAACTCTAAGATTTCTAAGATTGCGGATTTAAATCATTTTGGGATAGAATTTCGGGAATATAATCATATGCGTCGTTTAATTTCTTAAGATAAAATATATAATGACATGAAATGATTTATAGACCATTCATCCAATGATATGTTATTGAGCTAATTCGAAATGAATAAGCTAAGAGGAATTAGGATAATTTCGTATTTAAATAAGAATCCAACGATGCTCCGATTAGCGAGAGTCAAAGTAATCTTATTTATACAATCTTCTTGTTTCATATTGTAGATACTAGTCTAAGATGTCATCAATTGATGAACAGCTAGATGTTGCATTTACAATATTTATCTTTCGAGATCTAACACTATTATGTTTGTCTAATGGTTGACAATCCATTAGGGATTTGTCCCATTAGAACAACAAACAAGGTTAGACCAACAATGAAGATTCGAAATTAAACTACAATTTAATAACAGAAAATAACATGGTTCAATATAAATTCATACACCATTCAGAAATTATTAAACACATAGCAAGTAGGAATGACAAGTGAAAATACTAAAACATACAATCCTAAATAATTTCCAAGGTCTTCAACAAACTGATATCAGTGTCCCGTTTAGGCGAGAGTCAGTGATACCATCCATTGAATAGAGTTGTCAGCTCATCTAAAATGATAAACATTCTAGCAACCTTTTATTCGATCAAGATTGGAATCCAGGTTGTCCCGTTTAGGCGAGAGTCAAGGCTATTGTTGTTGAGTTTTATGCCCTAAATAAAACTCATTTCATATAATCAGATTTACTTATTAATAAAGATCAGAAATAACATTTTATGTTGCATGGTTGACATGATTTATTTCATGATTATATGTATATAATTTATGAATTCTTTTTAAGTCCAGAACATATGAGTTTGTTAAAGATTATAGTGTTGTCAGCACAGTGGAATATAATCTTTATTATATGTTCAAAATTTTATTCCCTGATTTGTCAGAACACTGGATTTAGACTGACATGGTATAATCAGCGATAGGTATTCTTACACCTTGGAAAAGTGTTATGTCCTTTCCAGGACATTGGCAAAGTTTACCAGTATCGGATGTATGGAGTATACATCGGAAGGGACCGATATTGAACTTTGATTAGATATATTAAAACTTACCGTAATATCTATTCAATTCAATATCACCTGTTGATCCTAGATCAAATGATCTTAATCCTGATATGGTTAGATTCAATCTCAAGAGTGTTATTCGTGTTCTTTGAT
Organism: Cannabis sativa; assembly: GCF_029168945.1. Classification (NCBI taxonomy): domain Eukaryota; kingdom Viridiplantae; phylum Streptophyta; class Magnoliopsida; order Rosales; family Cannabaceae; genus Cannabis; species Cannabis sativa. Next base: position 40,953,522 of record NC_083605.1, on the reverse strand, counting down.
TTGTTAGTTAAGCCTACTTTTGGGTCAGGGTGATACGTACATTTTGGGAACACGGTAGTGCAATTGAGTGGGAGCGCTAACATAAATATGGAATCTATAGCTTCTATCTAGCGAATAGAAAGTAAAGGATGATTTCCTTCGAGCTTAACCAAACGAAAATAAATGGTGGAGATCTCATTTCACTTAGCTGAAATATCATTTATACAGGGTTAAGTGTTTTAAGGATAAAATACATTGTAGGGTGTTACGGTAATTTAATCCCTTTACAGTGTAAATCATCTATATAGAGGATCATTGATTGCATTAGGGTTATAACAATGGATAACTAATGACGTGTCTATATCATGGAACATATAGAGCGTTCTATATGACTGAGAGTGCAATTCCAAGTTCTAAGTGTGGATTCAATGAGGAATTAATAAGTTAGGGAATTTACTTGGTAAATTCGGTTCAACTTATTGGAAGCTCGGTTATATAGACCCATGGTCCCCATACTAGTTGAGACCATACTGCTTGTAAGACTCAGTTAATTGATTTTAATTAATCAATTATAATTCTAAAAGTTAGACTATGTCTACTTTATGAATTCTCACTAAGTAAGGATGAAATCGTAAATAAAAGGGTTTTTAGGTTTAATTATTAATTGAGAGACTTTGCATGTCTAATTAATAATTATTTTAAATGACAATATTATTTAATAATCTATTTTAGTTATTCAATAATTAGTTTTGGCATTTAAATTGTTAGAATTGGAAAAATGGCATTTTTGGAGAAATAGAAATAAAATTGAGGAAATTGCAAAATCCAAGTGAGGCCCATAACACACCATGGTCGGCCACCTCTTTGCTTGTTTCCCAATTATTATTTTCAATTTTAATTGCCATGTAATTGCTAATCAAAACCTAGCAATAATAGGAAAGTGGTGGATCACACTAAATAAGGCAGTTAATCAATTACACAGTAAAAGAGGAAACTGCTTATTTGGAAAGTTGTGATCTCCCTTTTCCCTATATATAGCAGCCCTTGTTCTCTTCTCTTGCATGTCTTTGAATGCTTCATATCACACGAAATTATGAGAGAAAAGAGAGAGAAATTTCGAAATCTTTCTGAGATGAGTAGTGCCCACACACATCAAGTGGTACCTTAATCATAGTATGTAAGACTATGGAAATTCTACCTCAAAGAAGGAGAAAAGAAGATCCAGGTTCAGATCTTGGTGATGCTCTGCTACAGAAAGGAGTCAAGGGCTAGAGATCTGAACGGAAGGAGTCATATTATTCCGCTGCACCCACTGTAAGGTTTTCTAACTTTATATGTGTTTATTTTCATTGTTTTAGAATTCACATTAGGTTTTTAATCCAACATACATGATAGTAAATAGATCCTGGTAAAATAATTTCCAACAACTGGCACCAGAGCCATGGTAATCATTTACTTTCATGTAATATGAATTAAAACAATGTGTTATATGTTTCTGTGTTGATTTGGATGGTTTCATGTAGTTTATGTGTTAGTTGATGAATGTTGATGTTGTACAGTTTCGTTTTCCATGAAAAATATTTTTTCGATTTTTGAAAATATTTTATTTGGATTCCTTGTGAAAAATTAAGCAATTTTGTTTTTTACGGAACTTAATTTCGATAAAAATTGAGAAAGTTTTGAATTTTGGAAAATCGGGATTTCAGGTATGCATGGGTGTTCAATCGCACGCCCAGGTGCTTCGGACAAGCACCTCTTGCGCGCGCGTGAGCCTCGGCGTGCACCCTGCAGACGCCGAAGTCTGCCGCACACGGGACCCTGCTCCCGCCGAGGTTTCCCGCCCAAGTCCCTGTGTCCGCGCGCGTGACAGGCTGCTAGCAGCCTATCCTGGGCTGCTTTCCCAAAATTGCGATTTTTGGGGTTTTTCCCCAAAAATCTAATTTTTTCATGGGATTGTTTCCCAAATTCATTTTTCATTTTCTAAATATTTCTAAATTGAAATGTTTCCAATTTTAAATATTTTCAATTTGGAATTTTTTCCAATTTTAAATATTTCTATTTTGGAATGTTTTCAATTTAAAATATTTCCTATTATGGTCAGATTTAAAAATTTGTTAACTTCTTTAATATTTATTTGTTATTTAATATAAGATTAGATATTTTGATATTTAATATATTTTAAATTTAAAGATAACTTTGTCTTTTTATTTAAAATATTATATTAAAATTATCTTATATGACAAATTAAATAATTAATAAATTTGAAATTAACATAGATATTTTTATAGATATACTTACCATAATATTTTTCAAATTCAAAATTTGTTATTTTGTTAAATATTTAATTATTTATAAATTATAAGTATAAAAATGATATTTTTTTTATATATATCATTTTTTTTTCTTATTAGAAATTTATAAATCATATCTTAAATATTTAAATAACATAGATATTTTTGTAGAGATTTGAATATTACTTAATTTGAGATATTTTGACATATAATTATGGTAATTATTATTCATTTATTATTTTATTCCTAAAATAATAATTATCTAACCAAATCTATTTTAAAATTGGTTTATTTTATTAAATTATAAGTTCTGAAAGTGATATTGGAGATTCTTTCCTTTCAAATCATTGATCTTATTAGATATTTAATTTAATTTGATTCAAATAAACCTAGATATTTTAAAATTAGATTCCTTTATTTGGTTAGTTTAAGAATAATAATTTAATTATATTAATATCTTATTTCACATCTGTTACATGGACAATGTTTGTTTATTTATATTGTTTATTTGAAAACTTTTTTTTTAACAAACATATTATTTATTTGATCTAAATTGCTATGATTAACTTGTTGACAGATCCAATGATCTGATTTTAATCATAGTCCAATTGACGATAGATCTTATAAATAATTTGTAACAGGTAAATTTTGTACTTCTTTCATCTGTGTAAACCTAGTAACATGATAGGGCCCATCCAAATCATTAGACCTGTGTGAGCCTATATGTTTGCTATTGGGCTTAGATGCATATAGGAAGCCCATTTAAGTTTTTACCAAGTAAATAGACTAGGTTGCTAAAATAAATTTTGACATAAGGAAATTTATTTAGGTCCAATTAGATTTGGGCTTATTCAATGAATAACAATTATTTATTTAAAGGTTAAATTCCTCTCTTTTGGGCCTTGTGTGAGAGTTGGGGGCCAATAGAAGTGGGTACGACATACTGAACCCAGCTCCCCCTCACATGAACTACCCCAATTATGAAGGCTCATTTACCTTATTTAAATAATTGTATTAGGTTAATTATATTAGTCTAACCTAATTAAAATTGAATTAGCAACATAATTAACTTTTGAAATATATGAAATTTATTTTTCATGTAATATTTTAAAGTTAATTTTAGAAAAACACTTAGCTAATGATATATATTCTAGATAGCTATTTCTAGTACTAATTATTATTTCTAATATTAAATAGGAAAATATCATTGATTGTGAAATTAATTGTTTCTTAATTAATTTTGGTACAATCTTAGTTTAGTTATATTTTCCTAGTATTAAAGTAGAATTAATAATTAAGTTTCCTCTATACTTAATTATTTATTTCTTGAATTTAATACATTTAATTAAATTGAAAATTCAATATCTAAGTTGATTTTCATCATGATACTTAAGTATTGTTATTTTCATGTTATTTAATTAAAGTTGAAAATTATCTTAAGTTTGGAATCTTATTTCAGAATAACTTAAAGCTGAATAATTTTCAAAATATATTTTATTTTATTTTATTAATCATTTTCCCAAAATTTCGAAATTGCATTTCTTTAATGCAGAAATTTCGAATTTTATTTGAAAAATTGATTAAAGTTGAAAATTATTTATTTAATTTTGGACCAACTTAAATCAATCATTTTTTTCATTTAATGATTAAAATAAATGAACTAAAATATATTATAATTAGAAATTGAATTAATTAGTCAATGAAAGTCTAGATAGTTATTATCTGTTTTGCTTGAAGTATTTTTCTAGTGTATTTAATTAAATTGAAAATTAATATTTAAGTTGATTTTTAATCATGATACTTAAATATTTGAAATTTTTCTTAGATATTTAATTAAATAAAGAAAATTATATTTTTTGTTGAAAATTAATTTTTATTAATTTTGGGCCAACATAAAATTAGAGTAATTTTCCAGGATTTATTTTTATTTTATTTTAAAGCTTTTTCGAAAGTAGTATTCTTATACACTTTTTTTTCGAAATCCAATATATATTTATAGAAAATTAAATTTGAAGTTGTAAATTAATTTAAATTAATTTTGAAACAACTTAAATTGAATAATTTTCTAAATATTTATGGAAATTATTACTAAGATGGAAATAATTCACGTTATTTTCATATCCATCTAAGTATAATTTATAAATATTAAATTAAAATTTATATTTGGAATTTTTCATTCTAAATTGGAAATTTTAATTAAATAAATATATATTTAAAATAAATTGATTAAAATAAATATTAGAAGAAAATACAACCTTCATTAAATAATGAGCTTTTTATTATTATAAGGATATTCGATCTCCATTGTTGGTTTTACATAGCTATTGTTTTAGTGAGTAATCCTCCCTAATGGAGGAACGTTCATTAGCAAGTTAGCACCGTTTAATCTCGAAAGATAAGTAATCTTGTAAGTTTTTTATATAGTTTATGATCACCCTAATGGTGGCGACTGTATAAGACTTACAAGAATATGAAACAATGGTGGAAGCTCATAAGATAGAATAGCCTTGACTCTCGCCTAAACGGGACAACGCAGATTCCAATCTTGATCGAATAAAAGGTTGCTAGAATGTTGATCATTTTTAGATGAGCTGACAACTCTATTCAATGGATGGTAGCTTTGACTCTCGCCTAAACGGGACACTGATATCAGTTTGTTGGAAACCTTGGAAATTATTTATGATTGTATGTTTTAGTATTTTCACTTGTCATTCCTACTTGCTATATGCTTCATAATTTCTGAATTGTGTATGAATTTGTATTGAACCATGTTATTTTCTGTTATTAAATTGTAGTTTAATTTCGAATCTTTATTGTTGGTCTAACTTGGTTTGTTTTTCTAATGAGATAAATCCCTAATGGATTTTCACCATTAGACTAACATAATAGTGTTAGATCTCGAAAGATAAATATTGTATATGCAACATCTAACTGTTCATCAATTGATGACACCTTAGACTAGTATTTTACAATATGAAACAAGAAGATTGTATAAATAAGATTACTTTGACTCTCGCTAATCGGAGCATCGTTGGATTCTTATTTAAAACGAAATTATCCTAATTCCTCTTAGCTTATTCATTTTCGAATCAGCTTAACAACATATCATTGGATGAATGGTCTATAAATCATATAAAGTAATTCCATATTTTCTCTTAAGAAATTAAATGATGCATATGATTATATTCCCGGAATTCTATCCCAAAATGATATAAATCCTCAATCTTAGAAATCTCCTACTTGTATGGGCAAATCCACTTAGAGTTAGATTAGTAGTGGTGGTCCAAGAAAGAATTACTAATTATACAGTTACACTTTCACAAGTGTTTAGTAACCATTTTCTTTCAATGGATTCAAACTGTATGAGTTTAGTATTCTGTGACCGAAATCCACTTGCACTATTCTAAGAACTCTTTGATGTAACTAAACTTAAGTCATCAAAAGATTCAACCACATATTTTATAAATCTATGGCATTTGTATCTTGTTCATAATGGTTTTGACAAGATCATTCTCTGCAAAGAGTTAATATGCCTATATCCACTGAAATTAAGTTCATCTCATTCGCAGATGGATGTACATTCAGGGGTGGATATAAGTTTTCGTTGTATTCTTAAAACGATCACTCTAGATTTTACCTTATGCAAAAGAAATTTGAAATGTTTGAAAAATTTCATGAATTTCTAGCAATGGTAAGTGGTTAAAGATCTTGCGAACTGATAGGGGTGGAGAAAAAGTTAGTAGATATGCAGTTCAAAGATTATTAATTTGATTTTGAATTATATCCAAACTTACCTCCCCAGAAATTCGAGTTGCATATTGATGATTAGTTACTAGTCGTTGCCTAAATCCTTTTATGGTAATAAAATTTCAGAATGATGCAATGGTTGTATACTTAATGTAAATCATTACTAGATTCATGGATGACCTAATTAAAATCTTAAGAAAAGCTAGAACTGCTAACCCTAGTTTGCATGTTTGTTAGCTATTCTAAGTGATTAGGGGTGGACCATCCCATAGTCATTAGATAAGAAAGTGTTTGTTTAAACAAGTACTACTTTTCTAAGAAAATGACTAAGTCTGAAAATAACGTAGCAAATAAAGGAGATAATTTTTTCTTGATTCCATAAGTGTTCTATCATCTTATTCGTTACAAGATGATCCCACTGCCTCTGTTGTCTTAACACAGCCGAAGAGGTCAATACCATTTAGTTTTCTTAGACATAATTCATGGTACCTTGTCGTAGTGGGAGAGTTTCATGGAACTTTACCTTCTTATGATTTGGAAGACACTAGTGATTAAAATTTATTGTGAATTTAAACAAGTAATGGATTGTCAAGATAAGAAACTAAGAAGAAAGCCAATAGAACTATGGTTTGATCCATTCACATGGAGTGACCTAAAGTTTTTTGTTACAAGGACATGAAAGGAAATTTTCGTTCATAAGTCTATTCAATGGACTTAACAAAACTTCCTGTTCCTAGTATTGTAGGTTTGGGTTATATAAACCTATGGCTTGTGGTATACCTGGTAATTACTTACTCTAATGCAAGCAGTAAGATGCTGAAGCATTTTCTTTCCAATGGCAATCTATAGAAGCTTCACAACTTCTTAGATATAGATTTTATTTATCTAAGGAAAAGTCTCAACTATTCTAGAGAAGATAAAACCATGGAAGAATTTCTTAAATCAACAGTGAGAGGTCTCAGATATGCTTTTGTATGCCTTAGACCAGACACCTGCTGTTGAGTGGGAGTAATGAGTAGGTATCAGATTAATCCAGGAGAGGAACATTGGAAGACAATCAAGTAAATTTTTAAGATTAAGAAGAGGAACTATATGTTAGTCGATAAGGGTGTGTTTGAAACTCTTAGACTACACCACATCAGATTTCGAGACTTGCATGTGTGCTAGAAAGTCAGCTGATGAGATGGTGATTACTTTGGGGGTGGAGTAGTGATTTTGGAGAAGTGTAAAAACCTATCTGAAATCTCTTAGTCTACCAGAGAGAGACTGAATGTTAAAAGTTGCAGGAAAGATACTTATTCAGTCTAAGGAAATTTCTATACATTTGTGGCACTGTTCCAACTTGCCTTAACTGCTAGGGTTACTTCCTGAATAACCAAGAAGTAGTTGCCCAAAAGTATAGAATCCAGTATCCCAAGAGAGTAGACATATAGAGAGGAATTTCACAATATCAAGGATTTTGTGATTAAGGGAAAGTAATAGTGGAGAAAAGGTTGTTGTTAATTCAACCTGTCAGATCCTATTACGAGGAGTTTACTACTATTACACTTGATTTGTGTATCAAGGTGTTAATGATTATTTGAAATACACATTTTGTTTTATATTAGTGCAAGTGGGAGTTTGGTGGGTTTTATGCCCTAAATAAAACTCATTTCATATAATCAGATTTACTTATTAATAAAGATCAGAAATAACATTTTATGTTGCATGGTTGACATGATTTATTTCATGATTATATGTATATAATGTATGAATTCTTTTTAAGTCCAGAACATATGAGTTTGTTAAAGATTATAGTGTTGTCAGCACAGTGGAATATAATCTTTATTATATGTTCAAAAGTTTATTCCCTGATTTGTTAGAACACTGGATTTAGACTGACATGGTATAATCAGCGATAGGTATTCTTACACATTGGAAAAGTGTTATGTCCTTTCCAGGACATTGGTAAAGTTTACCAGTATCGGATGTAAGGAGTATACATCGGAAGGGACCGATATTGAACATTGATTAGATATATTAAAACTTACCGTAATATCTATTCAATTCAATATCACCTGTTGATCCTAGATCAAATGATCTTAATCCTGATATGGTTAGGTTCAATCTCAAGAGTGTTATTCGTGTTCTTTGATTTGTTAGTTAAGCCTACTTTTGGGTCAGGGTGATACGTACATTTTGGGAACACGATAGTGCAATTGAGTGGGAGCGCTAACATAAATATGGAATCTATAGCTTCTATCTGGCGAATAGAAAGTAAAGGATGATTTCGTTCGAGCTTAACCAAACGAAAATAAATGGTGGAGATCTCATTTCACTTAGCTGAAATATCATTTATACAGGGCTAAGTGTTTTAAGGATAAAATACATTGTAGGGTGTTACGGTAATTTAATCCCTTTACAGTGTAAATCATCTATATAGAGGATCATTGATCGCATTAGGGTTATAACAATGGATAACTAATGACGTGTCTATATCATGGAACATATAGAGCGTTTTATATGACTGAGAGTGCAATTCCAAGTTCTAAGTGTGGATTCAATGAGGAATTAATAAGTTAGGGAATTTACTTGGTAAATTCGGTTCAACTTATTGGAAGCTCGGTTATATAGACCCATGGTCCCCATACTAGTTGAGACCATACTGCTTGTAAGACTCAGTTAATTGATTTTAATTAATCAATTATAATTCTAAAAGTTAGACTATCTCTACTTTAAGAATTCTCACTAAGTAAGGATGAAATTGTAAATAAAAGGGTTTCTAGGTTTAATTATTAATTAAGAGACTTTGCATGTCTAATTAATAATTATTTAAATGACAATATTATTTAATAATCTATTTTAGTTATTAAATAATTAGTTTTGGCATTTAAATGGTTAGAATTAGAAAAATGGCATTTTTGGAGAAATAGAAATAAAATTGAGGAAACTGCAAAATCCAAGTGAGGCCCATAACACACCATGGCCAGCCACCTCTTTGCTTGTTTCTCAATTATTATTTTCAATTTTAATTGCCATGTAATTGCTAATCAAAGCCTAGCACACTACTAGAAAAAATAGCTTTAGTAACACTTTTTTTTAACTAAGGAAAATTAAAAGGTAACACTTTTAAAAGTGTTGCCTCTTAGAGTGTTGCCAAAAGTATAACTATAAAGCAACACTTATAAAAGTGTTACCATAGATTGTAAGTTAATGAAGACAAATAACAACACTTCTATTAAAAACGTTGCTATATATTTATAATTATAAAGATATTTAAAATAAAAAAAATATATTACCATTAATTAAATTTGAGTTACTACACAATTTCAATATTAAGAGTTGCAACAAAAATAAATTTATTCTTATTCTATAAAAATACACAATATTCATTACATACCTGATAAAAGTTCTATAGAAAATTTTGTAACAATTAAATACAAAGTTATGAGAGAAATAAGAAAAACTAAATACAAAGTTATTAATATTCATCAACTCTTTCAAATGCATAGTAATCCAAGAAATTTGTCATCTCTTTCCAATGAAGCTTAGTTGCTACCTGATGCATCCATATAAGCATCTTATATTGTTTATTTGGAGAAGAAACATATGCACTACAAGTTAAACAAAAATAAAAATTATAATCATTAGAATATATCATTGTAAACACATTATTGTCATTATATATATAAAGTTATACTAATTATTACACATTAATAATATATGTATAAAATTAGCATTACTTCAAAAATCTAACCAGCAAATAAAGGAACAATTTCCAAAAGAATTACTATAAATTTACTATATACAAAATGAATAATTAATAAGAAACAAGTTTTGTGAATCATGATCCATGTTTAATACTGTGAATCAAGTAATTTTATTATAATTATCTTGTATTAATTTTGTGTTCATATATATACAAACACACATTTATGGAGAGATGATCGATCATTGATCAAAGAAAAGAAAAATCAAATGACAATAAAAATAAGCAACTCACTTAGCTATTTTGGCATAAAGAAAATTAAAGTTTACCTATAATAGATCCAAAAATATAATCCCAACATAAAATTGATGAAGACTTCTGATATTGAAGGTGTAAGTAACCTGAAAAACATCAAAGCATCATTTTAATTAATGTAGAACTTCAATAATGGAATTGGAAAATTTTAAAAACGCAAAAATTTGTACAATAATTAATATTCTCTATATTTATATTATATATATACAAGAAATTGTAGTGTTGAGCTTAGAGACTGCATAATTTCTCTGAAAGATTTTTTAATATCAATGGTAGTTTAAAGAAAGAAAATGACAGTTTTGTTTTTTTTTATTATGGGTAGCTCATCTTTGAAAGGAGGTTACACTCCACTAATTAAAAATCGGTTTAGTTAATTATGTGTGGCATCAATTATGTAGAAAGTGTTGTCTTTTATTTTTTTTTTCTTTATTAATGAAAACACTTTTTTAGAAGTGTTGCTATTAGTAATTAGTATTTAATTTAAAATATAAATTATTTAAAAATATAAATTTTTTAGCAACACTTTATATTTAAATGTGTCTAATTACAAAAATAAATAATTTAGTAACACTTTTTTATTAAGTGTTGCTAAATAAGTGTTGTTAAATAGTATTTTTGTAGTAGTGGCAATAATAGGAAAGTGGTGGATCACACTAAATAAGACAGTTAATCAATTACACAGTAAAAGAGGAAACTGCTTATTTGAAAAGTTGTGCTCTCCCTTTTCCGTATATATAGCAGCCCTTGTTCTCTTCTCTTGCATGTCTTTGAATGCTTCATATCACACGAAATTATGAGAGAAAAGAGAGAGAAATTTCGAAATCCTTGTGAGATGAGTAGTGCCCACACACATCAAGTGGTACCTGAATCATAGTATGTAAGACTACGGAAATTCTACCTCAAAGAAGGAGAAAAGAAGATCCAGGTTCAAATCTTGGTGATGCTCTGCTACAGAAAGGAATCAAGGGCTAGAGATCTGAACGGAAGGAGTCATATTATTCTGCTGCACCCACTGTAAGGTTTTCTAACTTTATATGTGTTTATTTTCATTGTTTTAGAATTCATATTAGGTTGTTAATCCAACATACATGATAGTAAATAGATCCTGGTAAAATAATTTCCAACAATTCTATCTTATGAGCTTCCACCATTGTTTCATACTCTTGCATGTCTTATACAGCCGTCACCATTAGGGTGATAAATACTATATAAAAAACTTACAAAAATACTTATCTTTCGAGATTAAACGGTGCTAACTTGCTAATGAACGTTCCTCCATTATGGAGGATTACTAACTAAAACAATAGCTATGTAAAACCAACAATGGAGATCGAATATCTTAATAATAATAAAGCTCATTATTTAAAGTGTATTTTCTTCTAATATTTATTTTAACCTATTTATTTTAAATATATATTTATTAAAAAAAATTAATTTAGAATGAAAAATTCTAAATATAAATTTTAATATTTATAAATTATACTTAGATGGATATGAAAATAACATGAATTATTTCCATCTTAGTAATAATTTCTAATAAATATTTAGAAAATTACTCAGTTTAAGTTGTTTCAAAATTAATTTAAATTAATTTTCAACTCAAATTTAATTTTCTATAAATATATATTGCATTTCGAAAAATTAAGGCATATAAGAATACTCTTTTCGAAAGATGCTTTAAAATAAAATAAAAATAAATCCTGAAAAAAAATATTCCAATTTTATGTTGACCCAAAATTAATTAATAAAAATTAATTTTCAACAAAAATATAATTTTCTTATTTAATTAAATATTAAAGAAAAATTTCAAATATTTAAGTATCATGATGAAAATCAACTTAAATATTAATTTTCTATTTAATTAAATACATTAGAAAAATACTTCAAGCAAAACAGATAATAACTATCTAGACTTTCATAGACTAGTTAATTCATTTTCTAACTATAATATATTTTAGTTCATTTATTTTAATTAATCATTCAATGAAAAAATCATTGATTTAAGTTGGTCCAAAATTAAAATAAATAATTTTCAACTTTAATCTATTTTTCAAATAAAATTTGAAATTTCTGCATTTAAAAACTGCATTTTCAAAATTGTGGGAAAAAGATTAATAAAATAAAATAAAATAAAATATATTTTGAAAATTATTCAAATTTAAGTTATTCAGAATTGAGATTTCAAACTTAAAATAATTTTCTATTTAATTAAATAACATGAAAATAAGAATATATAAGTATCATGATGAAAATCAACTTAGATATTTAAATTTTCAATTTAATTAAATGTATTAAATTCAAGAAATAAATAATTAAGTATAGAGGAGACTTAATTATTAATTCTAATTTAATACTAGGAAAATATACTTAACTTAGATTGTACCAAAATTAATTATTAAATAATTGATTTCACAATCTATGATATTTTCCTAATTAAATATTAGAAAATATAATTAGTACTAGAAATAATTATCTAGAATATATCTCAATTTAATTAAGTATCTTTTCAAAATTTGGAAAATATCTAATTTAAGTTGTTATAGAAAGAATCTAAAATAACAAACTTAAAAAAATTCCAAATTAAAATTTAATTAAATATCAAAATTAAGTTGTAACTACCTAATTTAAGAATATTCCATTTTAAGTTTAACAACTTAAAAAATATCTCTATAATCTTCAATAACCAACTCCTAGAATTCCTAAGCTTAATTTTAAATTCAAAAGATATTCAAATTTAAGTTGATAAGAAAAAAATTAGTTAGTAATAACTAATATATAACTTAAATAGGAATATTTAATGAAATAATTAAAATATGCTTCAGAAAGAATCTAGTTAGTTAAAATTCTTTATTTAATTAAATACAAAAAAAATACAAATAGTTTATCTAGAAATAATATCTTAAACTAAGAGTATTTTTCTTAAAATTAACTTTAAAATATTAAAATGAAAATAAATTTCATATATTTTAAAAGTTAATTATGTTGCTAATCAATTTTATTAGGTTAAACTAATTTAATTAACCTAGCACAGTTATCCAAATCAGGCAAATGGGCCTTCACAATTGGGGTAGTTCATGTGAGATGGAGCTGGGTTCAGTATGTCGTACCCACTTCTGTTGGCCCCCAACTCTCACACAAGACCCAAAAGAGAGGAATTTAACCTTAAAATGAACAATTGTTATTAATTGAATAGGCCCAAAAACTAAATGGACCTAAATAAAATCTATCATGGTGTGACATTTTATTTAGCAACAACCTCTATGCATCTAAACATAAAGTAAACATATAGGCTCACACAAGCATACAGATTTGGATGGATCCTATCATGTTACTAGGTCATACACAGATGAAAGAAGAATGTAAAATTTACCTGTTACAAATTATTTACTTGACCTATTGACAATTGAACCGTGGGTTAAAATCAGATCATTGAATTTGTCAACAAGTTAACCAGGCAATTTAGATCAAGCAATAATAGGTTTTAGAAAACTTACAAACAAACTAAAACACATACTCCTGCAACAAGTTGAATTTGAATAGTTGGATGTAAGATTTATTTAATTTTAAATTAATTAATGAAAAAAATTCCAAAAATAATATTTAAATAAAAAAATATTTTCGGTTTTAAAATAAAATAAATTAAAATTTAAAATTAAACCTACAATTTTGAAAAATTAGGTTTCAACTAACCTAAATATCATTTCAAAAATTTTGCTAACCACCTTTTAAATTTCATGTTATTTTATAAATTAAATATTCAATAAAATAAAATGATAAATACATACCCTTTTCTGATTTTATAATTTAATTTAAGTAAAAAATAACAAAATTTAAAAGTTAGCAAAAATATCATATTTCTATTTAAAATACCATGACTATAGTAATCTTATTTTAAATTTAAATAAGGTCAAATTACTTAAAATAGAATATTTTATAAAAAATTTAATATCTGACCTTAGATTTTAAAATAAGATAAAATAATCAAATTTTAAAAATAAGAAAAAAGGTAAGCAAAAAAGGATTTTTACCTATTTTCAAATTCAAATTACACTAATATCTAAAATTAATTTTAAAAATTCAAATTAATTTATTTCTGATAATTAGATTTGAAATATGAAAAGTAAAAATCAAAATACAAAACTACACAAAAAAATCGGAAGTTAATTCCATGAAATAGCATGAAAAATCGAAGAAAAACGAAAAAATTGTGCACTGTACGGATGGTTGCAAAGCACACCATCCTGGTGCACATTCTTGGGCGCAAGGGGCTGCTTGGGCGCACAAAGGGTGCTGCAAGCAGACAGCCGCGCGCACAAGGGTGTGTCACCACCCCCAATTTTTTCAAAACTTCAAAAAATCATAACTAATTCAAATAAAATCGAAATTGAGTTCTGTAAAAAAGGAAATTGCTTAATTTTTTCCAAAATATCCAATAAAAATAATTCTAGAAACGAATTCAATTATTTTTCATAAAATTTCACAAGCATCAATCAATCATCATATAACACACAGATCAACATGAAACCATCCAAATCAACACATATCATTGTCTTAATTCATATTTCATAAAAGTAAATCATTACCATGGCTCTGAGGCCAGTTGTTGGAAATATTTTACCAGGAACTAGATTTACTACCATGTATGTTTCATTAACATTCTAATATAAATTCTAAAACAATGAAATAAACACATATAAAGTTTAGGAAACCTTACATTGGGTGCAGCGGAATATAATGACTCCTTCCGTTCAGATCTCTAGCCCTTGATTCCTTTCTGTAGCAGAGCATAATCAAGATCTGAACCTGGATCTCTTTCTCTCCTTCCTTTGATGCTGATTCTCCTTCTTGTTGTTTGGATTCTTCACAGTCTTACACACTATGATTGAGATACCAGTTGATGTGTGTGGGCACTACTCTATCACTCAAGGTATTTCGAAATTCAAGAGAAGAAGAAGAAGAAGAGAGGGGCGGCTATGGCTTTTCTCTGAAAGGAACAATATGCAAGTCATAGTTTCCTGAAGCGATTACTTTTTATTTATAGAATGCCATCTAGGTTTAGGTTAGAATTGTATGGCATTAAAATAATGGGAAAATAAATGTTAAAAAAGCTTGCATAGTCGCCGGCCATATAAGGGAAATGGGCCTCACTTTGCAACTTTCCCATTTTGTCATTTTTCAATCCCATTTTCACAAAAAATGCAAAATTTTTAATTTAACCATTTAAATGTCAATTCTAATTATTTAATAACTAAATATTAATTATTAAATAATATTGTCATTTAATATATTTATTAATTTAGACATGTAAAGTCTCTTAATTAATAAATAAACCTAGAATCTCTTTTCTTTACAATTTCGCCCTTGCTTAATGAAAATTCATAAACTAGACATAGTCTAACTTTAGAATTA
This sequence comes from Cannabis sativa, assembly GCF_029168945.1. Classification (NCBI taxonomy): domain Eukaryota; kingdom Viridiplantae; phylum Streptophyta; class Magnoliopsida; order Rosales; family Cannabaceae; genus Cannabis; species Cannabis sativa. Next base: position 40,938,093 of record NC_083605.1, on the reverse strand, counting down.
TAATTGATTAAACAAAATAAATTAACTGAGTCTTACAAGCAGTATGGTCCCAACTAGTATGGGGACCATGGGCCTATATTAACTGAGCTTCCAATAAGTCGAACCGAATTTACCAAGTAAATTCCCTATCTTATTAATTCCTTATTGAATCCACATTTAGAACTTGGAATTGCACTCTCACTCATATAGAACGCTCTATATGTTCCACGATATAGATACGCTATTAGTTATCTATTGTTATAATCCTAATTTGATCAATGACCCTCTAATAGATGATCTACATTGAATAGGCACTAAATTACCTGTAAAGCCCGCTTAGTTAATTTGGAAATTATCGGTTAATTATGATTATTTATGAAATTATTTATAGCTATTTAAATAATTTATTGTATTGTTATTTATGGAATTCAGAAATGCATGGTTATGTTATTCAGTAGTTTTCATATTTTGCATTTCCGGTGCCCGGTATTTTGGAACTCGGCGTTTGGCTCAGTAGAAATCACAACTTAGCATGTTATTAGTTTGGGACGGGTTTTTAGACATTGGGAATGTCGGGAATGGCCGGGAATTTAGAATTTCCCAAAAATACCCCTTTAGTATGATTTATGTGGTTTTTTGGTGGAGGGGCAAAATGGTCTTTTTGCCCCATTAGTGTTTTGTCTTATGTGAGTTATTAAAGGGAATAAATGTTTATTTTAATTGATTATTTTGGCTGAAATAGATTAATGAAAAAAGCTTTCATTTTATTCTTTTTGTTATTCAAAGTTAGAAAATAGAAAAAAATTGCAAACTCTCTCTTTCTTTCCTCTCATTTTCGGCCAAGCTTGGGAGCGGTAGAAATTTGGATTTTCTTGATGAATTCAAGTTATTTTTAGCAAGATCTAAGTAATCCTAGACAAGGTAAACCTTGCTCTAGCTTCTTTTCATGTTCTTTGAAATTTTGGATGAGTTTTAATGTGATGCATGCTTGATTATTTGTTATTGTTGCTGCTGTGATTTTGTTGTTGTTACTGGAATTTAAGCATGTTAATTTGTGGTTATTTAGGTTGTTAGTAATGAATGTTAATTTCTTTGCTCAAGTTTGAATTTTTTAGCTCAAAATATGGTTTTCAAAGAGGAATGATTGAATCTGTTGCTGGGTTGTTGTTAATGTTTTTAGTTGATTTCAGAAGCTATTTTAAGCATGTTTAAGTAGAATTAAGCTGCTTGGTATGCATGTTGTTTAGATTTGCTCAAGTTTGAGTTTAGAACTCAAAGCTTGAGCTCCAATGGTGATTTTTGTTTCTGTGTATTCTGGGTTGTTTTGAGGCCTTAGAAATGTTCTAGGGAAGGTTTAGAACAGGTCTGGAAGGTTTGAATCAATTTGGGGTTGATTTGTGCAAGTTATGATTTTTTATGTTTGCTGCCTGCGAGGAACCCGAATTCCGGTTGTGCATCCGGAATTCCGGATGGGGGTCCTGAAATTCCCAGAACTGGAATTCCGGTTGGGCAACCGGTCTGCCGGTTGGGGAATTTTCAGAACCCGAGTTTTTCCTCGTTTTTATGTTTTAGGGGGTATTGCCATGCTTTTTATCGATAGGGAAACTTTTAGTTCCTAGTTTAAGTCCCCGGGAAGTGATTTAGCGTGTCACTTATAGTGTTGTGATTTTTATGGTTTAGGAGCCTGTAATCCGCCGCTCAGCTAAAAGTTCCAGTCAGGTTGGCCAAGCACACACCTGAATTAGGAATCCAGGTAAGATTAGTATAACAGTATGCATATGTAGATTACATGTTTAGCGTGCATGTAAGAAGCCTGTTAGATTACATTAGTTATGTATGTTGGCTTCGAACCATCCAACCCTGTCACGTCGGTACAGGCTGGAGTATGAAGAGGCAGCCGGAGTATGACCGGTTCGACCGATCAGGCTGACATTTGGTTGGTGGTTCAGTGCTATTGACCTATCCCGTCGGTACAGGCTGGAGTATGACCAGCAGTCGGAGTATGACCGGTTCGACCGATCAGGAGGATACTTGTCAATAGTACCGTCCCTGTGAACGTTCAAAACTCAGTACCATGTTGGACATGGCAGTAGTGGCTCAGTACCGTGTTGGACACGGCAGTAGCGGGACTCAGTATCGTGTTGGACACGGCAGTTAGAATTATGTATGAGTATTATTATGCTTTTCTTACTGAGTTTGTCGACTCACAGTTTACGTTTATGTGTAGGTAAAGGCAAAGCTAAAGCTGATAGGCCGTGAGCGAGCTTGTGAAGATTGTACATGTCGGGGCGGTTAGGCCTGGAGCGTACGATCCTCGGGACAGCAAGGCTGATTTTTGTAACTGGTCGTTAGACGACCTTTATTTTGTGTATCAGTTAAACAGTTAAAACTTTTTGTAATTAATTTTATAATCGGGATCCCGAGTCTTTTGTAATATTATTTTATATTATAAGTTTAATTAAAAAGCAAAATTTTAATTAATCACGTTTTTCCATAAACCTCGTTGATTAGCAACGAGCTGCACAGTATGTTTAAAAATCACGTAATACGCCTATGTTAGTTAGGGTGTTACATTACCGTTACACCTTCAATGTATTTTATCCTTAAAACACTTAGCTCCGTATAAATGATATTTCAGCGAAGTCAAATGAGATCTCAACCATTTATCTCTGTTTAGCCAAGCTCGAAGGATATCATCGTTTCACTTCTAAATTCCTATAGAAGTTATAGACTCCATATTTATGTTAGCGCCCCCACTCAATTATACTATCATGTTCCCAAAATGTACGTATCACCCTGACCAAAAAGTAGGCTTAACTAACAAATCAAAGAACATGTATAGTACTCTTGAGATCGAACCTAATCATATCAGGATTAAGATCATTTGATCTAGGATAAACAGGTGATATTGAATTGAATAGATATTACGGTAAATTTTAATATATCTAATCAAAGTTCAATATCGGTCCCTTCCGATGTATACTCCATACATCCGATGCTGGTAAACTTTGCCAATGTCCTGGAAAGGACATAACACTTATCCAAGATGTAAGAATACCTATCGCTGATTATCATGTCACTCTAAATCCAGTGAACTGACAAATCAGGGAATAAACTTTCGAACATATAACTAAGATTATATTCCACTGTGCTGACAACACTATAATCATTAACAAATTCATATGTTCTGGACTTAAATAGAATTCATACATTATATATATAATCATGAAATAAATAATGTGAACCATGCAACATAAAATATTATTTATGATCTTTATTAATAAGTAAATCTGAATAGATTGAAATGAGTTTTATTTTGGGCACAAAACCCAACATCCTCTTCCCGAATCCTCAACTGGTGATAACCAGATCGAAGATCAATCTTGGAGACGATGGTCTTTCCCTGTAACAGATCAAATAAGTCATCTATCCTTGGCAGAGGATACTTGTTCTTTACTGTCAACTTGTTTAACTCTCGGTAATCAATCCACATTCATAAAGTTTCGTCATTCTTTTTCACGAACAAGACTGGGTACTTGGTCTTGTAAATTTCAAATCCAACATCCCCAGTAATTGGACTTTAAATTCTTTTACTTCTGGAGGCGCCATTCTGTAAGGAGCTCTTGATAGAGGCTCTAGCCCAAGTATTAGATCAATCTCAAAATCAATTTCATGCTTCGGTGGTAACCCCGGTAACTCTTCTAGAAAAACATCCAGAAATTCTCGAACCACTTGTACATGCTCCGGTCCAGCTTGTGGTTCCTTAGTAGTACCCACTACACTTGCTAAGAAACTGATGCACCCCTCACACAACAAGTCTCTCGCCTTAAGGGCTAAGATCAGGGGAATCCAGGATCCTTGTATCTTACCCACAAACACAAAAGGATCCTTGCCCTCAAGATGAAAGGTTTCTTTTATAATCAATAGTGGCGTTATATTTTGCAAGCCAATCCATACCCAAAATAACATCAAAGACTTCCAAATTTAGTGCTATCAGTTTGACTGAGGATTCCCTTCCTTCCACAAAAACTAGAAGGGATCGAACCCACCTGCTGAAGACAACCAGCTCTCCAGTAGGTAACAAGATTTCGAAGCCTCTTGGAAGTACATCACTAGGTCTATTCAACTTCTCAATTACTCTACTTGATATATAAGAATGTGTCGCACCATAATCAATTAGAACAGTCAATAAAGTACCAGCAACAGAAAGCTGACCTGTCACAGTAGAAGGGCTAGCATCAGCCTTGGCCTGAGTTAAAGCAAACACCCAAGCAGGAGCAAGTGTATTATCCTTCTTTTATTTTTGTCGCAGCAATTGTGGGAAATTCCTCTTCATATGACCCCTACCCCAGAGTGAAAACAGGCTCTAGCCTAACACTCGCTCTAGTGGCGCCTCTTTCACCTTGGACATTCACGAAAGGTCTGCCAGTTCTCGTTTCCACCGTGACGGAAACTTTGGTTACCATGAAATCTCTTATTTGGGCCTACAGTTGATGGTTCATTAGGCCTTTTCTTGCGATCACCAAGGTCAGTACCCCTACCAGATCCAACACCAGATGTCTGCTTCCATGAGTCTCTTCTCGCAATATTTTTAATTCATATCTAGTCTTCTACACCCTCAGCAGCTAGGGCCATTTCAACCATCTGAGAAAAAGTTCGAACAACCCCAGGTTGTTTAGCAGCAATTATCACATCCCGTGCAATTTGTTCATCCAATCCTCGTATAAACTTTGCTTTTCTAGTAGCTTCAGTAGCAACTTCATCAGAAGCAATTTTTGTCAATCGATTGAACTTAGTGGCATATTACGTTACTGTCATACTGCCCTGAGTCGATCATATAAACTCTTCTGCCTTTGCTGCCCGAATAGACTCACTATAGTATTTCTCGTAAAATAGTTCTCGAAAAGAATCACAGGTCATGTTATTTAGGTCATGACCCTGAGACACAATTTCCCACCAGATACGGGCATCTTCTCGCAACATATAAATGGCACACCTACCCCATCATTGTCTTCAACTCGCATAAAATCAAAAATGGATGTTATCATACTCATCCACTGCTCCGCTTTTAGTGGGTCAGCACCACCTTCAAACACTGGCGGGTTCTGCTTCCTGAATCGCTCATACAACGGCTCCAAATGATTCCCGACATTCGGTGGCACTACCAGAGGTGCTGAAGGACCAGGATTAAGCTTTGGAACAGGCTGAGCTCACTGCTCCCTCAACTCACGGATTGGATCACCTTACTGCTGGATAGTTTCTTGCATGGCAGCATATAATTCTTCTAAGTTGGGTGGTGGTAGAGGGTTCTCACCCTCACCAGCAACCCCGAGCCCAACTAGCTCGCGGTTACCCCTACTGGTCCGCCTAGGGTGCATAAGCTATACACCTGCAGTCACATTCCAAGTAATGACAATTCTAATAAGTATCTCCATAAATCATAACCCTTTTCACACATTTCCAATAATAACACAATTCAAATGAACAAACAACCAGGTAATTCACAAATTGTCTAGTAATAAAAGCTTATTGAAACATGAATCAAACGAGTCTTTGCAACCAATGCACCTATCAAACCAGTCTTTAGGATCTAAAAACCTTAGCGCTCTGATACCATGTTGTAACGCCCTTTTCAACAGGGACGCCACGTGTGTGTGCTTTTTTAAAATTTATATTTACTAATAGGTATAATTATATCAAAAAGTGAGGTTACTTAAAATTTTTCAATTTAAATAAACACTTTACTTTCATTAGAATATTTACTAATCTTTACGGGGACCACCTATTTTCAAAGTATTTACAAACCGGCTAATCAGTGCTTTTACAACATAGGTTTATACTTCAAAATACAATCTAAATAGAACATCATGTTCACTGAGCCGTAACACCGCAACTGATATGTACATTACTGCTACAACCTTCGAACTCATGGCTGCTCAGCTTTAGCCTTCCCTTTACCTGCACCATAAGGCACATGTGAGTCATAGAGTCTCAGCAAGAAAAAGTAATTAAAATAATAATCATTACAACATTTATCGATCAAACTTTAATTAACATACTTAAGCATTTACACAATGTTATAATAATAATCCTGGTACATCATAAAGTACCCTTACCACTCGTTAATTATGAGCTGTATATGTCACTATCGTTGCCCGATAAAGCAAACGATAAGTAAGAAACCTATCTGTGGTTTCAGGAGTAATTACTCGTAATGGTAATGACCATTTCTCAACCCTTAGTCATAACTGAACCCGATCATAATCGAGATTTATAATATACATGTTAATCATTTAACTCTAAGTGATATATAATACTTTTTCTTACCTCAGTCCAGAACTCAAGTGTGCGGGCCGACGTGAGTGGAAAATAAGCTATGCAATCTCGGTCCTATGTCACGACAACCGAAACTTAATAAAAACCTTTATTAAATTCTCGGGGATAAACCCTAATTCTCATAATCGAACAACCCTATTTCCCTCTAGATCAGACTAACCAAAAATATCTCTAAAATACTCTGAATTACACCTGAAAGATACCCCGAACAAAAACAAACTGGAGAAGATAAACTTGAAATTTTCCCATGCTGGCCAAACCGGTCGACCGGTTTGCTAGTTGCTTGGAAAACCGATCGACTGGTTTTCTGGGCAGCCATGGGGAAACCTGGTTTTCCACTCCAAAAACCGATCAAACATCCACCAAACCTGCTATACTTTTCCAGAACAGTTCAACATGACAAACACAACATATCCAAAGCATCAATTCACAACAATTCATCAATTTAAACAAATTACCAAGTTAAACCAAGATATTAAGTTGTGAAAACCTAATTTTCCAATTCCAAACCATAGACATCTAAAATCACTCAGTCTAAACTTATACAAACCCTAAAACAATCCTAAAAACATTATCAAACTTAAGTCTAACACCACAGCCCCAAATACCCTAAGACCCTAGCAAAAATTCAACTTAAAACTTAAGAGAACCAAAGGAGAAAGTGTCAAGAATTTACCTCAATAGATGAAAAAACAACTACGATAAATTTCTAGCAAAATCTTGGACTAAAAGGAGATGAAAATTTGCTTCCCCTTAGTTCCTTCTTAGGCCGAAAGATAGGGAGAGAGAGAGCTCTTGAATTGATTTTCTTTAGTTTCTAGGTTTTGTTTGTTTTTTTAAACTACTATATACTATTAAATGGAATAAAACAATTAACCTAACAATCCACTACAATATGAACTAAAACCACACAGGACAAATTAGAAATTCCTAAACTTAAAATGACCATTTTGCCCCCCATATAACCCTTAAACTCAAATCAAACATGAGGGTATTTTGGTAATCCTAACTAACTACCAATCCGATAATCCCAAAATTCTAAACTAGTCCAGTATTCTTCAAACTTAATTTATCTTACGTTGTCATGACATTTCTGACCACTTCGCCATGTTAGATATATTTTACCAGGATCTAGATTTACTACCATGTATGTTTTATTAACATCCTAATATGAATTCTAAAACAATGAAATAAACACATATAAAGTTTAGGAAACCTTACATTGGTTGCAACGAAATATAATGACTCTTTCCGTTCAGGTAGCCCTTGATTCCTTTCTGTAGCAGAGCATCACCAAGATTTGAACCTGGATATCTTTCTCTCCTTCCTTGATGCTGATTCTCCATCTTGTTGATTGGATTCTTCACAATCTTCCACACTATGATTGAGATACCACTTGATGTGTGTGGGCACTCACTCATTCACTCAAGGTTCGAAAATTTAAAGAAGAAAAGAGAAGGGAAGTGGTTCAGCCTATAGGGAAAAGAATAGGAGGCTCAACTTTCATCTGACAAAGTAAAGTGTGAATGTGAGCCATCACTATCTATTTATAGGTAACCACCTAGGTTTAAGTTAGAATTATTTGGCATTAAAATAATGAAAAAATAAATGATAAAATCCATTAAGTGTGGCCGGCCATGGGCTTTGGATAATGGGCCTCACTTATGCAATTTTGCTGTTTTATCATTTCTGCATCCCATTTTCTCAAATATGCCAATTTTTAAATTCAACCATTTAAATTCCAATTCTAATTATTTAATAACTAAAAATTAATTATTAAATAATATTGTCATTTAATATATTTATTAATTAGATATATAAAGTCTCTTAATTAACAAATAAAACATAGAATCTCTTTTCTACACAATTTTGCCCTTGCTTAGTGAAAATTCATAAACTAGACATAGTCTAACTTTAGAATTAAAATTGATTAATTAAAATCAATCAACTGAATCTTACAAGCAGTATGGTCTCAACTAGTATGGGGACCATGGGCCTATATAACCGAGCTTCTAATAAGCCGAACCGAATTTACCAAGTAAATTCCCTAACTTATTAATTCCTTATTAAATCAATACTTAGAACTTGGAATTGCACTCTCAGTCATATAGAACGCTCTATATGTTCCACGATATAGATACGCTATTAATTATCCACTGTTATAATCCTAATTTGATAAATGACCCTCTAATAGATGATCTACATTGAATAGGGACTAAATTACCGTTACACCTTCAATGTATTTTATCCTTAAAATACTTAGCTCCCTATAAATGATATTTCAGCGAAGTGAAATGAGATCTCAACCATTTATCTCTGTTTAGCCAAGCTCGAAGGATATCATCGTTTCACTTCTAAATTCCTATAGAAGTTATAGACTCCATATTTATGTTAGTGCTCCCACTCAATTATACTATCATGTTCCCAAAATGTACATATCACCCTGACCAGAAATTAGGCTTAACTAACAAATCAAAGAACATGTATAATACTCTTGAGATCGAACCTAACCATATCAGGATTAAGATCATTTGATCTAGGATCAATAGGTGATATTGAATTGAATAGATATTACAGTAAATTTTTATATATCTAATCAAAGTTCAATATCGGTCCCTTCCGATGTATACTCCATACATCCGATACTGGTAAACTTTGCCAATGCCCTGGAAAGGACATACCACTTATCCAAGGTGTAAGAATACCTATCGCCGATTGTCATGCCAGTCTAAATCCAGTGAACTGACAAATCAGGGAATAAACTTTCGAACATATAATTAAGATTATATTCCACTGTGCTGACAACACTATAATCATTAACAAATACATATGTTCTGGACTTAAATAGAATTCATACATTATATGTATATAATCATGAAATAAATCATGTGAACCATGCAACATAAAATGTTATTTCTGATCTTTACTAGTAAGTAAATCTGATTATATTGAAATAGGTTTTATTTAGGGCACAAAACCCAACAAACTCCCACTTGCACTAATATAAAACAAAAAGTGCATTTCAGATAATCTCAACACCTTGATATACAAATCAAGTGTTGTAGTAGTATACTCCTCGTAATAGGATCTGACAGGTTGTATTAACCACAACCTTTTCTCCGCCATTACTCTTCCTTAATCACAAAAACTTTGATAATGTGAAATTCCTCTCTATATGTCTACTCTCTTTGGAGACTGGATTCTATACTTTCGGCAACTACTTTTTGGTTAATCAAGAAGTAACACTAGTAGTTAAGAAATGTTGGAACGGTGCAAAAATGTATAGAACTTTCCTTAGACTGAATAAGTACCTTTCCTTCAACTTTAACATTCATTCTGTCTCTGGTAGACTTAGAGACTTCAGATAGGTTTTTACACTTCTCCAAAATCACTACTCCACCCCCAGAATAATCACCATCTTATCAACAGACTTTCTAGCAATACGGCAAGTCTCAAAATCTGATGTGGTGTAGTCTAAGAGTTTTAAACACACCCTTACCGAGTAACATATAGTTCCTCTTCTTAATCTTAAGATTTACTTGATTGTCTTCCAATGTTCCTTTCCTGGATTAATCTGATACCTACTCATTACTCCCACTCAACAGCAGGTGTCTGGTCTAAGGCATACTAAAGCATATCTGAGACCTCTCACTGCTGATTGAAGGAATTCTTTCATGGCTTTATCTTTTCTGGAATAGTTGAGACTTTTCCTTAGATAGATAAAATCTATGCCTAGAAGTCGAGAAGCTTCTATAGATTGCCATTAGAAAAGAAAATGCTTCAGCATCTTACTAAAGTAAGTTGCTTGCACTAGAGTAAGTAATTAACTAGGTATACCATAAGCCATAGGTTTAGATAAACTCATACCTATAATACTAGGAACAGGAAGTTTTGTTAAGTCCATTGAATAGACCTACAAACGAAAATTTCCTTTCTTGTCCTTGTAATAAAAAACTTTAGGTTACTCCATGTGAATGGATTAAACCATAGTTCTCTTGGCTTTTCTTCTTAGTTTCTTATTTTGACAATCCATTACTTGTTTAAACTCACAATGGATTTTAATCACTAGTGTCTTCCAAGTCATAACAGGGTGAGTTCTTTGAAACTCTCCCACTACGACAAGGGACCGTGAATTGTGTCTAAGAAAACTAAATGGTATTGACCTCTTTGGTTGTGTCAAGACAACAGAGACAGTGGGATCATCATATGTAGAATAAGATGATAGAACACTTTTGGAATCAAGAAAAATATCTCCTATATTTGCTACTTTATTTTCAGACTTAGTCATTTTCTTAGAAAAGTAGTATTTGTTTAAACAAACACCTTCTTATCTAATGACTATGGGATGGTCCACCCCTAATCACTTAGAATAGCTAACAAACATGCAAACCATGGTTAACAGTTCTAGCTTTTCTTAAGATTTCGATTAGGTCATCCATGAATCTAGTAATGGTTTACACTAAGTACACAACCATTCCATCATTCTGAAATTTTCCTTTCACTAGTAACTAATCATCAATATGCAAATCGAATTTCTGGGGAGGTAAGTTTGGATATAATTCAAAAATCAACTTAATGATCTTTGAACTGCATATCTACTAACTATTTCTCCACCCGTATCAGTTCGCAAGATCTTTAACCACTTACCTTAATGGTTTTTTACCATTGCTAGAAATTTATGAAATTTTTCAAACATTTCAAATTTCTTTTGCATAAGGTAAAATCTAGAGTGATCGTTTTTAAGAATATAACGAAAAACTCATATCCACCCCTAAATGTACATCCATCTGCGAATGAGATGATTATACTTTGAGTGGATATAGGCATATTGACTCTTTGCAGAGAATGATCTTGTCAAAACCTCTATGAACAAGATACAAATGCCATAGATTTATAAAATATGGTTTTGTCTTTTGATTACTTAGGTTTAGTTACATCAAAAAGTTCTTAGAATAGTGCAAGTGGATCCTGGTCACAGAATACTAAACTCATATTCCATACTAACATACAGTTTGAATCCATTGATAGAAAATAGTTATTAAACACTTGTGAAAGTGTAACTGTATAATGAGTAATTCTTTCTTGGACCACCACTAATAATTTAACTCTAAGTCTGATTTGCCCATACAAGTAGGAGATTTTTAAGATTGAGGATTTATATTATTTTGGGATAGAATTTCGAGAATATAATCATATGCGTCATTTAATTTTTAAGAGAAAATATAGAATGACATTATATGATTTATAAACCATTCATCCAATGATATGTTATTGAGCTAATTCGCAACGAATAAGCTAAGAGGAATTAGGATAATTTCGTATTTAAATAAGAATGCAACAATGCACCGATTAGCAACAGTCAAAGTAATCTTATTTATACAATCTTCTTGTTTCATATTGTAAATACTAGTCTAAGGTGTCATCAATTGATGAACAGCTAGATGTTGCATTTACAATATTTATCTTTCGAGATCTAACACTATTATGTTTGTCTAATGTTGACAATCCATTAGGGATTTATCCCATTAGAACAACAAACCAAGTTAGACCAACAATGAAGATTCGAAATTAAACTACAATTTAATAGCAAAAAATAACATGGTTCAATATAAATTCATACACAATTCAGAAATTATTAAACACATAGCAAGTAGGAATGACAAGTGAAAATACTAAAACATACAATCCTAAATAATTTCCAAGGTCTCCAACAAACTGATCTCAGTGTCCCGTTTAGGCGAGAGTCAAAGCTACCTTCCATCGAATAGAGTTGTTAGCTCATCTAAAATGATAAACATTCTAGCAACCTTTTATTCGGTCAAGATCAGAATCCAGCGTTGTCCCGTTTAGGCGAGAGTCAAGGCTATTCTATCTTATGAGCTTCCACCATTGTTTCGTACTTATGTAAGTCTTACAGTCCCCACCATTAGGATGATCAATACTAATATAAAAAACTTACAAAATACTTATCTTTCGAGATTAAACGGCGCTAACTTACTAATGAACGTTCCTCCATTACGGAGGATTACTCACTAAAACAATAGCTATGTAAAACCAACAATGGAGATCCAATATCCTAATAATAATAAAGCTCATTACTTAAAGTTTATTTTCTTCTATTATTTATTTTAATCAATTTATTTTAAATATATATTTATTTAATTAAAATTTCCTATTTAGAATGAAAAATTCTAAATATAAATTTTAATTTAATATTTATAAATTATACTTAGATGGATATGAAAATAACATGAATTATTTCCATCTTAGTAATAATTTCCAATAAATATTTAGAAAAATATTCAATTTAAGTTGTTTCAAAATTAATTTAAATTAATTTACAACTCAAATTTAATTTTCTATAAATATATATTGCATTTCGAAAAATTGAAGTATATATAAGAATACAATTTTCGAAAATGCTTGTTAAAATAAAATAAAAATAAATCTTGGAAAAAAATTATTCTAATTTTATGTTGGCCCAAAATTAATTAATAAAATTAATTTACAACAAAAAAAAATATAATTTTCCTATTTAATTAAATATTCAAGAAAAATTTCAAATATTTAAGTATCATGATGAAAATTAACTTAAATATTAATTTTCTATTTAATTAAATACACTAGAAAAATACTTCAAGGAAAACAAATAATAACTATCTAGACTTTCATTGACTAATTAATTCATTTTCTAATTATAATATATTTTAGTTCATTTATTTTAATTAATCATTAAATGAAAAAAATCATTGATTTAAGTTGGTCCAAAAATAAATAATTTTCAACTTTAATCTATTTTTCAAATAAAATTCGAAATTTCTGCATTAAAGAAATGCAATTTCGAAATTGTGGGAAAAAGATTAATAAAATAATATATAATATATTTTGAAAATTATTCAAATTTAAGCTGTTATGAAATTTTAGAGAAAATCTCCAACTTAAAATAATTTTCTATTTAATTAAATATCATGAAAATAATAATATTTAAGTATCATTATGAAAATCAACTTAGATATTTAAATTTTTAATTTAATTAAATGTATTAAATTCAAGAAATAAATAATTAAGTATAGAGGAGACTTAATTATTAATTCTAGTTTAATACTAGGAAAACATACTTTACTTGGATTGTACCAAAATTAATTATTAAATAATTAATTTCACAATCTATGATATTTTCTTAATTTAATATTAGAAAAAATAACTAGTACTAGAAATAACTATCTAGAATATATTTCAATAACTAAGTGTTTTTTTTAAAATTTGAAAAAGTATCTAATTTAAGTTGTTATAGAAAAAAAATCTAAAATATCCAACTTAAATATTTTTTAAATAAAATTTAATTAAATATCAAAATTAAGTTGTAACCACCTAATTTGAAAAAATATTCCATTTTAAGTTGATGTCACTACAAGAAAAATAGGCAATTTCGACACACCAATCTCGGCGGGCCCGCGTGTGTGTGCCGAGATTGGTCTCTATCTCAGCGGGCCCGCGTGTGTGTGCCGAGATTGGTCTCTATCTCAGCAAGAGATCTCTATCTCGGCGGGCCCAAAGACTGACTAAAAAAAAGAGAAACCCTAATTAACTCTAACTTTTCAGCCGCACTTTTTCATTCACTCTCTTTCTCTCATTTTCTCTCTCGCACCAGCAGACATGGGTTTCATGTGCGGTGGCGGCACCATTAGTCCCCCTCTTTCTCTTTGTGTATCGTTTCCTTATTTTCTTCTTCTTCTTCTTTTGTATTTTTTTTTTTAGATCGACGACGTACGCCGTTATTGGGGAAGAAGATGCTCCTAGGATGACGCTGAGCTTTGGACGTCGGAGGTTAAGAAATATTGCCCTCATATAAATTATAGGTTAGTCCTCTTTTCTTTGTTTGAGAGGTATAAAAGTTCTTTTTCTCTTTAGTTTTCTTATTTTGTCTCTTTTTTTTTTCATTATTTTTTTTTCTCTTCTAGGATGGTCACTTTCCATATCAAATGCTAGAACTTTCAATATCATTGTAAGGTGTTTTTATTGATTTTATTTTTTAAATTGGGTTGTTTAGACTAATTTTTTTATTATTATTTATGATTAATAAGAATTTATTGATGAATATGATATTTATCTTTGTTAGCATTGTATTTTTTTATTCTTCTATTGATCATTTGGATTATTTTTTCCTAATGTACATGATGTTTATTTGAGTTTGTTTATTTTGAAAGATTTTTGTTATTATTATGTATTGATACTTGTATAAAAAATTATTTTTGCTTTATATCAATTGTTATTGTGGTCTAAAATTTTGGTAAAAATATAGATGTATAATATTGGCAATAACAAGTGAATTTTGATTTCTGTAATTTTTTTTAATAAGAAATTGATCTATTACGGGGGGCCTAGCCCGCCGAGATTGCTCACCTATCTCGGCGGGCCTAGCCCGTCGAGAATGCCCTTTCTCAATGTCGGCATTCAAATTCACGGCGGTTTGTGCCGTCGAGATAGAATAATAACGGGGGGCTAGGCCCGCCAAGATAGGCTATTTTCTTGTAGTGTGTATATTTAAAAAAATATCAACTTAAAAAAAATATCTTAAGAATCTTCAATAACCAATTCCTAGAATTCCTCAACTTAATTTTGAAATTCGAAAGATATTCAAATTTAAGTTGATAGATAAAATTAGTTAGAAATAACTAATTTACAACTTAAATAGGAATATTTAATGAAATAATTAAAATAAGTTTCATAAAGAATCTAGTTAGTTATAATTCTATATTTAATTAAATACAAGAAAAATACAATAGTTTATCTAGAAATTAATTCATTAAACTAAGTGTGTTTTTCTTAAATTAATTTTAAAAAAAATTGAAATTAATTATGTTGCTCATCAATTTTAAAATCGTATTCTTCCACTCGTTCTCATTCACCACCATCACCCATACTTCCTGCACTGCCAATGATGGCTCAACAATAGGAAATCCAACCAAGAACGCTACAGGATTATCTACATCCTACGCGTACGGCCACACCTTCATGCATAATGTATCCCATGAATATGCCCAACTTCGATTTCAAACCAGGCATGATTCAACTTTTACCAACCTTTCATGGTATGGAAAATGAGAGTCCATATGTGCATATTCAGGCCTTCGAAGAGGTGGTGGCCACATTCAACAACCAAGCTGACATCATTAACTTGGAAAGATTGAAGTTCTTTCCTTTCTCACTCAAGGACAAAGCCAAAAGCTGGTTGTATTCCTTAAGTCCAAGGTCTATTGGGACATGGGATGAAATGACAAAAGTATTTTTCTCTAAATTTTTTCCACCCCATAAGACTTGTAGCCTTAAGAGGCAAATCTCTACCTTCACCCAAAAGGACCACGAAACTTTTCATCAGGTCTGGGAGAGGTTTAAAGATTTGATGGGCCAGTGCCCACATCATGGATACGAAAGTTGGCGTCTTGTCAGCTATTTCTACGACGGTATCACAGCTGACAAAAGACAATTCGTACAAATGATGTGCAATGGAGCCTTCCTTCAGAAAGATCCCGAAGAAGCTTTCGAATATCTTGAAGAAATTTCTAAAAAATCATACACATGGAGTGCGCCAAGTCCTACAGACAAGCCACGAACAGCCGGAGTCTACCAATTGAAGGAGGAGGACAGTTTGAAAGCTCAACTTGAAGCTCTGAAAAAACAATTTTAGGCTTTCGAAACTCAAGAAGGTAAAGCACTCCAAATGGTTACAAAAGGGGAAAAGCAAGAACCATGCTTTATTTGTGGAGGGACAGATCATCAACCACAAGAGTTCCCTAATCTTAGTATGTTGAGGGGAGGAGATGAGGAACAATGTAATGCCTTAGGGGATTACAAGAAGCCTTATAATGCCTACTCCAACACATACAATCCTGGTTGGCGTAACCATCCAAATTTCAGTTGGAAGGATACAAGTCAAAATCAAGCATCTGGGAGCCAATGGAAACCTGATCAACAAAATAATTCTCTTGAGAATTCCATGAAAATTCTCACAGACTCTCAACTAGAGTTCAGGACTTATTTTGCTCAGGTGATAAAGGAATTGAAGGACATAAAGATTCAATTAAAAAAGTTAAATGATTCTTCAGCCATTCAAGAGCGTGGTAAGCTTCCCGCTCAGCCTCTAATCACTCCCAAAGGGCAACATATGGCACAAACCTCCACTTCTTCAGAGTCTAATCTAAAAGGGGTTAATGCCATTACTACTCGAAGTGGTCAAAGTACAGTATCACCATTACCTAAGACCACTAGTGTACCAATGCCTACTCCAAATGCTAATATGCCACAGAACCCTCCAGTGAAGGTGCCCTTCCCTCTGGCTTTGAAATCTACTAGGAAGGTACTGAAAAATCATGGTGAAATCCTAGAAAATTTAAAACAAGTGAAGATCAACCTGCCTCTCTTGCATGTGATCAAACAAGTACCAGCATATGCTAAGGTCATCAAGGATTTATGCACCATGAAAAGAAAACACCATGTCAAGAAAACTGCATTCTTGACAGAACAAGTAAGTGCGGTGATTGAAAAAAAGATACCGATCAAATACAAAGATCCAGGTTGTCCTACAATCGCTTGCCAAATTGGGACACAAGGATTTGGTCAAGCCCTCCTAGACTTAGGCGCAAGTGTTAATCTTATGCCTTATTCAATTTACTTGCAACTAGGCCTAGGAGAAATCAAGCTCACATCTGTGGTGCTGCAATAGGCTGACTGCTCAATCAAAAAGCCACGAGGAATAGTTGAAGATGTCTTGATTAAAGTTGGAACATTCTATTATCCCGCTGACTTTTTGATAGTCCCTTCCTTGCAACAACCAATGCTCTCATTAACTGTAGGAATGGTCTCATGAAATTATCTTTCAGGAATATGACTATGGAGGTCAACATTTTTCATGTTACGAAACAACCACCAGACGAGGAGGAAGATTGCTATCATACTTACGTGATAGACACAATTATTGAGGAGGAAGTTCTTATTCATGATGATTCTGATTCTTTAAATGATCTCCTCCATGACTTTGATACTGAAAATATGCTTTATCTACCTGAGGAAACCAATGTTTCTTCCATTCTTGAGATATCCCAAGATGAAGCATCACCGTCGTAATATGAGAATTTGCGATTACAGGCTCGATCTATGAAACGCTTCTTCGGGTCCATGTGCGATATTGACAAATTTTGGTAAGAGGGTAGGCTTACCTGAGGAGATCACCTTTGTGACTCTGGCCTGCCCGAAATGATCAGGTTGTTTCTATTTCTGTTTATGTTTATATTTTATTTGCTATTTATTTCCTTTGTTTTTGTTTTGGTTTTTTTAGTGGATCAATATCGTAGCTATCCATGGTTGCTTGCTCTCCAAGTGTTCTCTTTCCCTATTCTTTTAATTTTTATATCTTTAGACATTGAGGATACTGTCTGATTTTAGTTGGGGGTGGTGAGTATATTCAAGCATGCTTAGTAATTTTTTTTGTCATATTAATATTTTCATGGTCAAATTTTTAAAAAAACTACTTGGTTATTCTTGTAAAATATTATTTTCAAGCCAATTTTTGCTATCTTTATTACTTAAAAATTTTCTAGAGTTACAAAATGCACATGCCAAACTTTGTGAATGCACATGCCAAACTTTGTGGTAAGATAGTTGTTAGTACATATTTGCTTAGAAAAGCTACCAAGTTTAAGTGTTCATGTTTTTGTGAGTGGCGTGATTTGAGAAAGCAACTTTAAAATTTTTATTGATTCTTAGAAATGGTTATAATTATTTTGGATATGGTACTAAGGTTTGATTGGATGTTGCTTTAAGTGTTCATGTTTTTGTGAGTGGCGAGATTTGAGAAAGCAACTTTTGAATTTTTATTGATTCTTAGAAATGGTTATAATTATTTTGGATATGGTACTAAGGTTTGATTGGATGTTGCTTTAAGGGATAATTTTTATAGACAATCTTATTAGGGAGCCTTTTTGTAATTATTTTCTTGTTGTAAAAAAAAAAAGAAAAAAAAGAAACAAGAGATACATTTCCATCATTACATGTTGCCTCTTGTTCAAAAACAAAAATAAAATAAAAAAAAAAATAGAACAAAAAAACAAAACAAAACAAAAGAAAAAAAGTTTGTAGTATTTCATTTTTTTTTTGGCTCCTAGAATAAATGTAAAAGATTGTCTAGTTTTGTTCAAAAATCCCGAAAAGCTGGTTTGTGGTATTCTTATGGTGGTTTGTTCAAATAATTCATAACCAATTTCGTTTCAATGTTTATTCAAATGTTTGTCCTAAATTGATATATTCATTTCGAGTGCTCACTTTTCAATTTCCAACTCTATGAGTGAATACCTTAGCCATATATAAATATTTTCAATGACCTGTGAGGCTAATGGAGTTGAGACTTCTACTTGGTACATTTTTCGAAAGCATTTATGTGCTATGGTTTGTGGTAAGAAGGTTTAAGTTTGGCGCACACACTCACAACAACTCTAGATTTATTGAAGGTAACTTTGTATAGTTCTTATTGGCTTGTTATTGTTACTAACATTTTATTTGAATAATTGTGTTATTTTTCAAAATTTTGACCTAGAAAATATCATGTTGACATTCTTTTTGTTCGCTTGAATCGTTAGACGCTAGCAATAAGCTAGTTGGGGGTTGTGATTAAAGCTCAAATTTTGTATATTTTAAGTCTTTAATTGCAGGCATAAAATTAATTTAATTAATTATTTTCATGATTTTAATTATAAATTTATTTTAAATGGAAATATTTAATTTATAAAGATTTTATGTGCTATTTTTTCAGATTTGATGGACAAATTGATGAAATAGAAAGAAGATGACAAGCCCAATTCAAAAGCTCAAATCCAACAAGTAAAACCAAATGACTTCTATGCACATCACTTGGACTCAAATTAATTAGAAAACCAAGGCCCAACTTCACATTAACGTGGTCCAAGTAGTCAAATGACTATTTCATCAATTAGGGAGTGTGCACATGCGCAAATGAAGCCTCTCTTTCAATATGTTGTGTCCCACTCACCAATTATTTCTAGTAACTAATTATATTTTCTGATATTTAATTAGGAAAATATTTTAAGTTAAAAATTAATTATTTATTAATTAATTTTGGACCAACTTAAATTAGAATATTTTTCCTAGTATTAAATTAGAATTAATAATTAAGTTGATTTTATACTTGATTAATTAATTCTTGTATTTGATACATGTAATTAATTTGAAAATTAAATATTTAAGTTGATTTCATTCTTGATACTTAAATATTAGTTATTTTCAAAATATTTAATTAAATAAAAAATTATTTTAAGTTGGAAATTTTAATTTCAGAACAACTTATGGTTGAATAATTTTCAAAATATATTTTATTTTATTTTATTAATCATTGTTTCACAAAAATTTCGAAATTGTATTATTTAAATGCAGATAATTTTGAATTTTTTTTTGAAAAATAGATTAAAGGTTGCTAGAATGGTGTCCATTTTAGATGAGCTGACAACTCAATTCAATGAATGATATTTTGACTCTCGCCTACCGGGACACTGTATCAGTTTGTTGGAAACCTTAAAAATTATTTAAGATATAATAGTTTTGTATTTTCACATGTCTTTGTTATTTGCTAAATGCTTAATAATTTCTGAATTGTGTGTGAATTTATATTGAACCATGTTGTTTTCTGTTATTAATTGTAGTTTAATTTCGAATCTTCATTGTTGGTCTAACTTGGCTTGTGGTTTTTAATGGGACAAATCCTAATGAATTGTCATCCATTAGACAAACATAATAGTGTTAGATCTCGATAAATAAATATTTGTAAATGCAACATCTAGCTGTTCATCAATAGATGACACCTTAGATAAGTATTTACAATATGAAACAATGAAGAAGTTTATACAAATAAGAATAACTTTGACTCTCGCCTACCGGGACATCGTTGGATTCTTATTTTAAATCGAAATTATCCTTTAGTTATTCCTCTTAGCTTATTCATTTCGAATTTGCTTACATAGTATATCATTGGATGAATGGTTTATAAATCATTTGCTTATGATGTCATTCTATATTCTCTTATGAAATTGAATGGCGCAGATGACTATATTCCCGACACTCTATCTCGAAATGATATAAATCCTCAATCTTAGAAATTTCCTACTTGTATATGTTTACTTTAGGCAAATCAGACTTAGAATTAGATTAGTAGTGGTGGTCCAAGCTAGAATAAAACTCATAGTACATTTGGTATAAATTTAAGTCTTTGACTTTAAATTTTAGATTCAAAATAGAAATAGAATTAGAACACATTTTACCTAATTCTTCTTTAATTACATTACAAGAAAATACATATTGGTGTTCAATAAATTCAATTAAGTGTTAATCTTGCAAACTTATTCACAAAGTTATCAACAACATCAATATTTGAGAAGACGACAAACTAGATCGAAATTCGCCGATTAGAAGATCTCCACGAATGCCTAAATGAGAGGGAGCTAGTTTATGTACTCTTTTTCTTTTGACCAAGTTTTTCAGTAAGGTTTTTATTAATGCAATTATTATGGACATCCAAGGGGGAGTATTATGAAATATTATTTATAGATGTCTAAATCACCAAATTAATTATCACCATTAATGCTTGATTGTATTTTCCTTTATTACATATTAATTTAGTTTCCTATTCCTTTAATCAATATTTTTGTATAAATAAGGATTCATCCCTGAAATAAATAACTGAGAAATTCTCATTCACTTTTTATTTCTTCTTTCTTTTCATCTATTTTATATTATTTTATAATAATAATTTTTTTTTTCTTTCAAATCACCCAAATAACCTAATTGATTGCTTTAGTTGTTGTACCCGGTGTCTAAAAATAAAAAGGAAAAGTAAATAGAAGACTGAAACGACGTCGCGGCTTCTAAAACCCTTTCGTTAGTGAACAAAGGAAAACATCAGTAGGGGTACTCACTCTCTAAAGCGGAAGTTGTTGCTGCTGCTGCTGCTGCTGTTGTTTTATGTTGTATTGTATGTTGTTGTGAAGTTTCAAGAGGCAGTTCGCAGGAATCGCCGTCTGCTACTTCTTCTTTTTCCTTCCTTATAGATCTGATTTAGGATTTCTTTTCATTTACTCCGAAACCCTAAAAATGTCTATCTCAGCACAAACCCCCGATATTATGGGCGACCGCCAATCCGGTCAGGACGTTCGTACCCAAAATGGTACTCTCCTTCGCTCTATTTATCCATATATGCTGTCATATGCTTTGTATTTTTCTACATTTTTTAGGTTTACATTGATGTTATTTGTGTGTCTTTCTGGGGAGTATAGTGATGGCTTGTCAATCTGTTGCCAACATTGTCAAAACCTCGCTCGGTCCTGTTGGTCTTGACAAGGTACCCTTCCATTTTCTCGAGCCTTATTTTGACATTTTACTTGTGGAAATTTTAGTCCAATCTGCTTTGTTCGACCTAAGGACCCTTAAATATGTTACTTTTGCCTTTTTGTTACTTCAGATGTTAGTTGATGATATTGGTGATGTGACTATTACTAATGATGGAGCTACCATTCTCAAGATGTTAGAAGTTGAGCACCCTGCTGCCAAGGTGGAACAAGCTTTCCATTTGTTTGTTTGTATTTTTTTTTCCACACATTTTCATGTTTGTGTATATTATATTTTTGTATATTCTCTATGTATGTGATTTGACTTCCATTTGTGGTGTATAGGTGCTTGTGGAATTGGCGGAGCTTCAAGACCGAGAAGTTGGAGATGGCACTACCTCCGTGGTCATAGTAGCTGCAGAGTTGCTTAAGGTGAGGAACCTTTCTGATTCAGCTGATTTCATGAAGGTTGTTGGCATAGTAATCTGTGATGTTTATTTAATAATTGCAGAGAGCAAATGATCTCGTGAGGAACAAGATTCACCCGACTTCCATTATCAGTGGTTATAGAGTGAGTATCTTCATATGCCTAAGTTTTTTAACATGGAAATTCGTGTGTTGAATTCCTTAGGTATTATTACCTAACATCTATGTATTTGCCTTGATGTGAACAGCTTGCTATGAGGGAAGCCTGTAAATACGTTGAGGAGAAATTGGCTGTGAAGGTAAGGCGTCTGTGATGAATTTGTTTAGGGGAAGGTGTTTAAAGTTTGACATGTATCTTTTATACTTGAAAGTGAGGTTAAACAACACTATGACACTCACGGAGCAGTACATGTGTCTGTGGTGTTTTTATTGCCACTTAGTCTTACTTTATTTGTTCTTATGTATTTGTAGAAATGTATATCTACAGTGAAAAATATTATTCTTGCATTAGATTATGCACGTTTATGATGTTTATTTAGCATAAGATGTTCATAATTCCTTTGTTTCTTGTTCTTTCAAGGTTGAGAAGCTTGGAAAAGATTCTTTGGTAAACTGTGCCAAGACAAGCATGTCATCAAAGTTAATAGCTGGTGATAGTGACTTCTTTGCAAATTTGGTATGCTATTTCTCACAACCAACTAATTGGAGCAATACCTTTCAAAGTAACATTCATTTCAAATTTCCTATATCATTAATAAGTTTGTGTTCTTAGATCCGTGGTTTAATTTGTTTTCCGTAGTCCAACTCTTACTTTTTTTACCTATGTGGGTAGTTTATGGTTGGGTTTTGACTTTTTAATATTTTTGTTGCTGTATGATTTATCTTGCACTTATGATATCTGCTGTATATACTTCTTGGAATTTCTTATGTATTTGTACAAGTTCTTCTTTGCAGGTTGTAGATTCTGTACAAGCTGTAAAGATGACCAATGCACGAGGGGAAATTAGATATCCCATCAAGGTTTGTTGCTATCCATTCTGTGGTGATCTGTTGATGGAGGTTATATAGTTTATACATATGGTTTAAAGGATGCAGATAAACAGTTAAAATGTTTTTTTTTACATTTTCAGATACTGAACTATGTTGCATTTTACTGTTCCAGGGAATCAATATTTTGAAAGCTCATGGGAAAAGTGCAAGAGAAAGTTATCTTTTGAATGGTTATGCTTTAAATACAGGACGTGCTGCTCAAGGAATGCCTACTAGAGTTTCCCCTGCAAGAATTGCATGTATTGACTTTAATCTTCAGAAAACAAAAATGCAAATGGGTGTTCAAGTCTTAGTAACTGATCCTAGGGAACTTGAAAAAATTCGTCAAAGGTGACTAGCAAAATGACCTAAAGCTCTTTTCAGATTAATGTGTTAGAGAATTTACTGATGACACCCAAATCTTAACAGGGAAGCTGATATGACGAAAGAGCGTATTGAGAAACTTCTCAAAGCAGGAGCAAATGTTGTTCTGACTACTAAGGGGATTGATGACATGGCACTCAAGGCAAGCTTTTGTTCTTCTTTCTAATTGTCTTCGTCATGTCCATTTTCTGTTTAGAGGATGTTTGTTTCTTGTACACAGTTACATATTCATGTTCTGCTAACTTCTGTTTGAATTCAGGTAACAATTAAGTTTAATTTTTTTCAAGGTATTTTATACATCAACGGGTACATAAATGTTTTATAGCTCCAGGGTTACATAAATGTTTTATAGCTCAAAGATTTCACCATGTT
This sequence comes from Cannabis sativa, assembly GCF_029168945.1. Lineage (NCBI taxonomy): Eukaryota > Viridiplantae > Streptophyta > Magnoliopsida > Rosales > Cannabaceae > Cannabis > Cannabis sativa. The sequence continues at coordinate 40,914,181 of NC_083605.1, read as the reverse complement.
TATTGAAGAAGTTAAAGAAGTATCTATATAATTTTTATTTAACATTGTGGAAGAACGTATAAATAATGGTTTTGACCAATGGATATATGGTTTACTAAGCATTTTGTTTTAATTAATTTCTGTTACTACAGTATTTTGTTGAAGCTGGGGCTATTGCTGTTAGACGTGTTAGGAAAGAGGATATGCGTCATGTCGCCAAGGCTACTGGTGCAACTTTGGTAATTTTCTCATTTATATACTCTCAACAGATCCTTAGTCGATGTGATGATGACTAAAGTAGCCTACACACTAAATCATTGTTTGATAATTATTTTACAGCAATCATGTTAGTGTGGGGTATTAAACCCTGTTATGTTATTAAGATTTGCAATTGGTGCTTTTGTAGATTTTCATTATGATAATGTGTCTTCAGGTCTCAACATTTGCTGATATGGAAGGGGAGGAAACATTTGAGCCATCATTTCTTGGATCTGCGGATGAGGTTGTAGAGGAGCGCATTTCAGATGATGATGTGATAATGATAAAAGGGACCAAAAATACTAGTGCAGTGAGTACTTGAGTTAATTACCTCAATTTATATTTGGTCTGGAGGTTTAATTGCATTACATACTCTTATGAAGTAGCTACAGTATTAACTTGGCCTCACTATCTAATCAAAACTATATCATATACATGTAATGTAACAAGTGAAACATTTTAGGGTTATAAAGAATTTACATGAAACAAATTTTTTATTAATAAGAGATAAGCCGTATAGGAGTTGCTTCATTCTAAAGCATTGAATAAGACAAAAATTGAAAAGCTATTAGAGTTTTATTAATGTTATGTGTCAACTAAAATGAAAAGATTTCTAGTATAACTATTTGATGTAGAACAAGGTAGAAAAGAAGTGAGGAGGTGAGAAATAGAAAAACTTAGAATGAGAAGATTCTTGAGAAAGAAATGTTTAGTAATTCTTATCATGTCTAAGAATTTAATGAACACAGCTAATCCTATTTATAGATAAATCATAAAACCACATCTAAGAAACCAAATGGAAAATTAAATTCATAAGGAGTCTAATTTCAAGAATCCAAATCAAATTTAATACCAATAACATAAAAATCTTATTACTTGCTTCTATATTTATATCAATGGTAGTTCTGTTACTTTAAACTACTCTTGTGATCTTAATCACTATTTTATCCTAAAAGTTATTTGTACATGGTGAATTATTTACAAGATGAGTGTCATGCATGAGGCATTTAACTTTAACACCTTGTTAAACCTTGCTATGTAAAATGAATTATCTAATTATTGTGTAATTGTCTAGGTTTCATTGATCCTGCGAGGTGCTAATGATTATATGCTTGATGAGATGGAGAGAGCTTTGCATGATGCTTTGTCAATTGTGAAGAGAACCCTTGAGTCAAACACGGTAAACATTATGAACTTTTCTCCAGATATGTGATACATGTATCTGAATCCAAATTTTACTGTAAATGAAAATGAAAATAAAGTAGTTTTCAACCTGTTGACTCCTTCATCTTTGTCTTCGTTTATATTTCAAGCCTATTCTGTTCATTTCAATGATTAGAGTCATTCTTAGTTAAGTACTGTCATGGATGCCCAACTAAATGGGCTCCTTGATAGAGGGGGCCAATTTTTTATTTTTTTCCTTTATTAAAACTAACAATTCTCCCTTAGCCCATAGTATTTGGGGACCAAGAAACTATACCAATTGCTACATGGGGGTACCCAAAAGAGGAAAGGACTTAAACCCCATACCTCGTGGGAGCAAACCGCATGCCTCACTGTTTGAGCTACTCCTCGAGTTGTTTCTACGTTTCTTATTGATTTGTGCACACTGTGACCCCCTCATGTCTCTGTATTTTTTTGTACAATTCTGACATCACCTTGTGTCCTTTAAAGATTTTCTACCCTTTGTGGCAGAAATGCGAACAAAGTAAACTCATTGTGTTTTTACTTCAAAAAATGTTTGTTACTCTTACTATTGATCTGGAGAGATGGCTAGTGAACGAACTCTGATTGTTTGTGCTCATTTTTATGTTGGCCGAGTATGCAGGTGGTAGCAGGTGGAGGTGCAGTCGAGTCTGCATTATCTGTGTATTTGGAATACCTTGCTACAACTTTAGGATCTCGTGAGCAGTTGGCTATTGCAGAGTTTGCTGAATCTTTGCTGATCATACCAAAGGTTTAGTTTTGTACATGTTATGGGTCCATTATGTATCCCCATGGGTCTGATCTGAAATTGAAATGTTTGACGACCTCTCTTTCTGTAGGTTCTCTCTGTCAACGCTGCCAAGGATGCAACTGAGTTAGTGGCAAAATTGCGGGCATACCATCATACTGCTCAGACTAAGGCTGATAAGAAGCATCTATCTAGGTACTTTGCTGGTCCTTACGTCCGTCTAAATTTTAATTTTGTTATCATTGTCAGAGAGGACCGAACTTGGATTTTGTTCCAAACTAAGCTGGACTATTAGATGCCATCTTATTGCTCTCAGCATCCTTTGTACTATTTCATTTCTTTTTATGTCATATGCTACTTTAGCGCAAGTGTACTTGACAGTTTGCAATTGTGTCAAGTGCACAACTATTTGACTTTACATATGTTTATTTAATACTTTAACTGTTATCCGGTGTTTGTAATGAGCAATGATATTAGGCAAAAACTCATTTTTTGGACAATTATAAAATCATGGGTATACCCTAGACCGAAAACTCTGAAAATATATATTTTTCTTGGAATGGAAATTGTCCTTTGTTCTAGAGCTAAATTTTTGGCTTTCTTTTCAACTTTTGCAGCATGGGATTGGATCTGTTAAAGGGTACTGTTCGCAACAACTTGGAAGCAGGAGTCATTGAGCCTGCAATGAGCAAAGTGAAGATAATTCAGGTAAAATTCAGGCCCTAAGGATAATGAATGTAATCCATTTTGTTTTTCTATTTCATTGTCTGACTGCAGTCTAAAGCAATAGAAAATTAAATAGCCTTTCCATTATTTAGGCGGGAAGACAATTTCTTTCAAAAATAAATTAGGGAAGGCTATTCCAATAGACAATTAATTTATACATATAGATATCTCTTTTACTTAAATTTAATTTTACTATATTTAATTCTTATCCCCCTTTTCATTACACTCAACCAAACATTTCCCTAAATGTCCTTGTACAGTTTGCAACGGAGGCTGCTATAACGATTCTTAGAATTGATGACATGATCAGGCTTGTCAAAGACGAAAGTCAGAATGAGGATTAGATTGTGTTGAATGCTATGATTCGTAGATGAGCATTGAAGGAGAGCTCAAGGGTTTTGATGTGGGTTTATGTACTAATTGAAAATGAGAATGTTTTGATTTATTTGCTAAAGCGATTCTGGTTTTGATTTTAGCTTTGAGTTTTTGGCACTAGCAATTAGGATACAGTGAAATGGGTACGAGATTGAAGAAAACTGTATGGTTTTGTGGTAGTTTTCTTATTAAAACTCGAAATTCATATTTTATTTTTGCTTAGGAACGCTGTACTGTTTAGCATTTTTGATGCGTACAAGATTTTAATTTTCTTTCGTTCTCATTGACTCCACCAAGTTTGTTGAAGAACTAAAAAAAAGTAAAAACTCAGAATGTAGTAGTTGACATTGAAGGTTGTGATTCATGTTTCTTTGGGAACACTTAACTCAGTTAACTGTGATGGGTTATCAATGGTTCCCTAAGGTTGATCTGGCTGAGAATGAATTCTCGTATAAGATAATGCAGACAAGATTAAGAAAGTCATATAATATATAGGATATTGGGTTTTTTTTTGATAATTATATATAGGATATTGGTTGATGTTATCTTTATCGGCACTCATCCATGTGACCTTTACGTCTTAGTACACGTGCAACGACCATCATTAGTGTACGGACTCACGTTGCATTTTATCTACTCCACTCGACATTATTATAATTGTACATATTGACACTGCTACCATTGCAGGCGGAAAGCAAAAAGCAAATATATATATATATATATATATAATATACATATACAATATTCCCGAAAGATAAAACCATGGACGCTTGAAGAGGTCTTAGGCTAGCTCACTGGTGAGTAGAGATAGAAAAAAAGGGAGACTCAAAGAAAAAAAGGGTTTTTATACTATATACATTGAAATTTGTAATTTTTTTATTACGACAGATTTTTTTTTTTTTTTTTTTTAAATATTGTGTAAGTTTTATACCGTGTAATATGTTAAGTTTTCACAGTTGTTTTACAGTTGTTTTTTAAATGTTTTACTGTTGTTTTAATTATTCTGTAGTGTTGTTTTACAGTTATTTTTATAAGAAGACAGTATTTTCTTAAAAGATTCAGTATTGTAATAGTAAAATTGTAAATTTTATCTAAAATTTAATATTTTTGTAAAAACCTCAAGAAAAAACCATGGACACTAGGACAGCTCCACAACTACAAGACAAGATTAAAAATAGTTAAGAAAATTAAATCCTAATGAAGATTTAAGAAATCATAACAGGTGGTCGTCATTCCTTTTTTCTCTTCCCACTCTCTTTAATTCCTTCTAATATTTTATTTTATTTTTGTGAAAAACTCTATAGTTAATTATTTATGCACATACGTGTTATAATAGAAATTGACATGATTGTTCTCACAGACAGTAAGTAACACTTGCATCTTCTCATAGCAAAACAAAACACTTACATAAAATTCAATTGGGGAATATACTCTTTTAGTCATATGTATTTTTGAAAAGTATAATTAGTACTCTGATTTTTTATAATGTTCATTTGGTATTTTTCAGTTTGAGAATGTACATATAGTATTCTAATGGTTAATTATATTTTTGTTCTTGAATTTTAACATGTAATAAATTATGCCATCTCAGCTTTTAAGACCATTAAAAATTCTTCTTAAACTATTGAGATTGTTAATTTTTTTTTTTTTTTTAATTTTAGTAAGGAAAATCTAACATGGATGAAAGTTCAGGAGCTTAATTTAGTATATGTCCAAGTTCGAGGAGCATTATTTGGTAGATATCAAAATCTAGGGAGCATGATTTAATGCATGGACAACCAAAAAATCAGTAAAATTAAATGAAACTGGACAAATGTCTTTAAATCCAACAATCTCAATAGTTTATGAGAAATTTTTAATAGCTAAAAAAGTTTAGGGAGAATTTTTAACAGCTAAAAAAATTCAAGGAATATGATTTAGTACATGGTAAAGTTAATGGGGGTAAAAATCCTAATTAGCCTATCCTTAAATCAAATTTAATTAACACAATTTTATCAATTTAACTAAACAGTTTTCATTATATGTTATTAATAATTAAATTTGAATTTATAACTCATAAAATTAAAGATAATTTGATAGTATTGATAGATTTTTTTCAATTAAATTTGAGTTTAAGGGACTAAATATGTATAATTTTAAAATATAAAGTACTAAATAAGAATTATTAAAAACACAACTATTCTAAAAATACAATGTACAAGTAGACACTTTTTTGACAAAAGTAAATGTTAACCATTTGTTCTTTTTAACTAGATGGTAGTTTTTTTTTTAGAGAAATGCAAGTAAATGGCTTTATTTTTAACTTTATAGATAGTTAATGTCCTTTTTTTTTTAAAATAATAAATCAAATGTCATTTTTTACTTTTTCATACCTAAAATACCCTTCATTTATAAAAGGTATTATATGTTTTATTCCTTTAATAGAAATTATGAAAAACAATAGATCAAAACTTCTCTACTGAATTTTTGTCAACTATTTTTTCATTATATAAACGGTGTTATATGTTTTATTCTTTTAGATTTTGTTGTTGTTGTAGCTGTTTAATATGTTATTTAAGCATATACAGTAGAACCTCTATCCAAGAATACACTTGGGACTAAGTAAATTATATTCTAATTGGGAGGTTATAACTAAATAGAGTTACACTAGAAAAAAAAATTAAAAAACCAAAAAATATCAATGTAACAATAATAACAATAAATAATCATTAATAATATATCATAATAGAAATATTTTAGAGTAAATATAATTTCATACATGTATTATAATTTAAAATAAAATTATTAATTTTACATAAATAAATTTACAAAATACATGTATATATTTTATTAAGATGTAATTATTCTTATATAGAGGTATACTTTGTTAATACGTGACTTAGAAAATGTATAACAAATTACAATTTAGAGGTTATTCTTATTTATAACTGGCCCAAATTGGGACTTGATTCTTTTATAACAAATTAGAGGTTATTCTTGAATAGAGTATTCTTAAATAGAGGTTCTACTGTAATTAGTTTTTTTTATTAATATATCATATGATATACAAACAATATACTTTAAACCAATATACATATATCACAAACTTAAACTAATATACTATTAAATGAATTATTTTCCACAATGTACAGTAGCATACAAAAACTTATACCACAATCATAAGCAGATATACCATAGTCAAAAATTAATATACCACCAGCATAGTGAAAAAAAAATTATACAAAAAACTTAATTTAATATTCCACAAGTTTTTTTTTCTTGTTCTTTCCTTCATGAAATACCAATGAACATAAAATCAATATACCTCAGTCAAATATAACTATACCACATACTTAAATTAATATTTAATAGTTGTTTTTTTCCTTTCTATCCTTCACGATATACATATCACATACAAACGATATACCTTAGACCAATATAAATATACCATAAACTTAAACTAATATACTATTAAATGATTTTTTTTCCACGATATACAATAGCATATAAAAACTATATTTTGCAATCATAAGCATAAAAACTATATTGAAAAATTAATATACCACCAGTATAGTGGAAAAAATATATATATACCAAAAACTTAATTTAATATTCCACATGTTTTTTTTTCTTTTTCTTTTCTTCATGATATACTAATGAACATAAAGACAATATTTCCTAGTGAAATATAAATATACCTCAAACTTAAACTAATATTCTACATTTTCTAATTTCCGTCTTTCGTTCATTATATACCATAGCACATTAAAATAATATACTACAATCATAAACTAATATACTACCTTTTAGTTATTTCAAATATATATATATATATATATTACGTTTCAATTTTTTTTTAATATATTATTGCACATAAAAAGATATACTATTTTGTAAAATAACTATACCAAACACTTAATTATTCAAGGTTATAATTGTAGTTTCATTATCAAACTTTTAAGAGATTGGACATTTTGTTAATTTTTTTTAAAAAGGGACTTTTATTAACTTAATTGTTAGATTTAGAGCCATTTTTCATCTTGGCCCTTTTTTTTTATGCTGCTTAGAAAAAAAAAGTTTTTCCAAAAATACTTATTTTTTTTAAACTTTTATTTACAATTTTATAGAATTTTTTATTTAAAAAAATATGACTTTTTTAGCAAAATGTAAAAAAATAACTAAAAATTAACAAAATTCAATCTCATAACAATTATAAGTTAACTATAAAATAGCCCCAAAAAGGAAAAAACTAACTCCATGACAACTATAAATAAACAAAAAGAATATAACAGTTTACCGCATTTTTGTAAATGATAGGAGGAGAGTTAGCAGTAGACCAACTAAACAAACCAAATTATCCACTCTTCAATTAAAATTTCATAACCTTTTTTGTTTGCTTAGAAAAATCTTGAATCCACAATATTAAAAGCAAAAACCTAGCTGTTATAAAATACGAATAATTATATAAGGCACTATTTTTTTGTAAAATATTTACATTTTTACGTTCAGAGAATATATTTTTTTTTTTTTACATTTTTACGGTTTTCCAAAAAATAACACGAAAACATCATAAAATCAACAAAAAAACTACATAAAAATAACAACAAAAAATAACATACAAATAACAAAAAATTAACAACAAATGAACAAAGTTTTAACATAAAAAGACCGTATTTTATGTAAATAAAATCAAAAAAATCGTAAAAATATTTAAAATTTCGTGAAACCGTATTTTTCTAATTTTTTTTTTGTTGTTTTTATGTTTTTGTGAAATAATCCTTATAAAATATATAGACACAGTTTAATTAATTAAGACTAAGTTGCATCTAGAATATTGCTTTATAACATATTATAACTACTAATACTATTACGATAACGATACTAAAGCTGATCTGGTGACGAGATTGTGTTGATGAGCTTTAAAGAAACAAAAAAAAAAAAAAGTGAATTTTATGCAATCGAGCACATTTTTGGCTAATGAGGGACAATTTGGAACAATTTTACTGTAATGAAAAGCAACTGTAATTGTGCTGTGAGAAAAAATAATTGTAGCAGACTTGTGAAAAAAAATTCAGCTGAGTGTTTGGTAAATTATAAATTTTAAAATCCCGTGAGTTGTTAAGATACTATTATAATAATGATAATGTTATAATCTATAGTTTATTATAATTATTGTTATACCCAAAATTTAGCTGGTACTTGAGAAGATGACACATGTCAACCTTGAAGAATACGAAACAACAAATATAATGACAATTATATTAAAGAATATTAAATGGAATAACTCATTAAATGCGGAGTTAATAGAGCATATCTATAACTCGTTGACTTTATAGTCTTAAGCGAGATAAATATGTACAAACTATTGATTCACGTATTGACAAGAAACTATTTCGCGTTAGAGAACATAATTGTAAGGATGGCATCGATAATACATAGCAAGGCATCAATCTCGCTATGTGTAAAAAGGTGTTGACAAGACGAGTAGGCTGTTAGAACACTTAGCGTATAATATACATTATACTAACTAAGTGTTACAGCTTAAAGGACATGGATAACGAATAGCGAGACATCCATCTTGCCATGGGAAGGCATACTCCTAGTACCTTCACTAATCAGCTCCAGACATCTTTCAATGGGCTCCACTACTCCGTCACATCAGCTCTCTCATAAGGAAGCTGACATTCAAATGATGTTGACTACTGAAGCTCACCTTGTCACCAAGAACTGCGATTGTCAGATGGAGTGTTATGTCTTCACATGCAGAAACGACAGGATTTACATTATTAATCTCGGAAAGATATGGGAAAAGCTCCAGCTCGCTGCCAGGGTTATTGTTGCTATTGAGTGTTCAAGCACCTAGCGAGGCGCCCCAGCGAGATACATTTTGTAGCATGTATTAATCCACGTCAGCGTTGACTCATTAAAAGCAGTTTAAATCACAGCTGTAAGATATTCAAATAATAACTGCATTTATTTACGTGGAGCGTAATGAAGGCCCATAATTTTAGGGAAATATTATTGTGAGATTCGTATCTGAATGTAATTAACTGCCACCCCATGTCATTATAAATAGGGGCAGAATGTACAAAAAAGGGACGAAAAATCCTAGGGAGAAAAGAACCCTAGTTTGTATTAGAAAAATCTGAATAAGATTAACTCGTGGACTATGCAGAGTTAACTGCAAAACCGCGTAAAAACTTGGTGTTATTTTTGCTTTATTATTCTTTCTTAGATTTCTACTAAATTCTGGGCTAATCCTATCACGAAAATAGGCTTATTATCGTTAAAAAAATCTACGTTAACAGTTTGGTGCTTTCATTGAGAGCCTACGTGAAAAAAGCTCAGAAAAAATCCATCCTAACCAAAAATAAATTTTTTCTCTATGGCTGACAACGGGGAAAATGATAATAATCAACCTGAAGAGACTACTCATCGTCTTGGAAAAGAGCTTGCGAGCTCACGAAGGCCTTCCAATTTGTCGACAACACGATCTACACAGTCAACACGTTTGAGGAGAAGCCAACGTAAAGGTGACCAAAAGGAGCAAAGCACATAGTGGTGGCGGTTGGCTTCTTTACAAAGTGGACAGAGGCTGAACCTCTGGTTTCCATAATTGCAAAAAAGTTCTCAACTTTGTCGTGAAGAACATAATTTGTAGGTTTGGAATACCATTAAGATAGTATCTGATAGCGGAACTCAGTTCGATGGTGAATTATTCACTGAGTTTTGCGAGAGGAACAAGATTATTAAGAGCTTCTCGTCAGTATCCAGGTCTCAAGCGAATGGGCAGGTAGAAGCTGTTGATAAAACCTTAAAGGATACTATCAAATAGAAGTTGGACGCTTCCAAAGTTAGATGGGTCAATGAACTACCACAAGTACTTTGGGCTCACAGAACAACTGAGAAAACAACAACATGGCTGTTGGAATTTATTTTACCAGGATCTTAGATCTACTCACAAGTATGTTATTTAACATCCTAAATATGAACTTTCTAAAATGATAATAAACACATATAAAGTTAAGGAAACCTTACATTGGTTGTAGCAGAATAATATGTCTCCTTCCACTCAGATCTCTAACCCTTGTATCCTTTCTATCGCAGAGTATTATCAAGATCTGAGTCCGAATGTCCTTCTCTTTAGTTGGATTCTTCACGATCTTCCAGACTATGATTGAGGTACCACTTGCTGTGTGTGGGCGCTACTCTATCACTAGGGTATTTCGAAATTGTGAAGAGGAAAAGAGAGAGAGAGGGGTCGGCTATAGAGAGTAAGTGAGAGGCTCAATTTTCTGAAAGGCAATTTCCTGAAATACTGAATAACTCTCTTTTGGTGTGAGTCATCACTTTCTATTTATAGGCAACTACTAGGTTTAGGTTAGTAATTATTTGGCATTTAAATAATAAAAATAATAATTGGAAAAAGCTTGTACAAGTGGCCGGCCATGGTGTTAATGGGCCTCAGAATTTTGCAGTTTTCACAATTTTCATTTCTATTTTCTCAAAAATGCACATTTTCTAATTCTAACCATTTAAATGCCAAAACTAATTATTTAATAACTAAAATAGATTATTAAATAATATTTTCATATAACATAATTATTAATTAGACATATAGAGTCTATTAATTAATAAATAAACCTAGAATCTCTTTTCTTTACAATTTCGCCCCTGCTTAGTGAAAATTCACAAACTAGACATAGTCTAACTTTAGAATTATAATTTATCAAACATAAATCAATTATTGAGTCTTACAAGCAGTATGGTCTCAACTAGAATGGGGATCATGGACCTATATTACTGAGCTTCCAATAAGCCGAACTGAATTTACCGAGTAAATTCCCTAACTTATTAATTCCTTGTTGAATCCACTCTTAAAACTTGGAATTGCACTCTCAGACTTATATAGAGCGCTCTATATGTTCCACCGCTATAATCTTAATTTGATCAAAGATCCTCTATATAAATGATTTACACCGAGAAGGGATAAATTTACCGTTTCACCCCTCAATGTATTTGGCCCCTTAAAACACTTAGCTACCTGTAAATGATGTTTTAGTGAACTAAGATATAGTCACTGAAACAAGAGTTCATCCATTTACTTCTATTTAGCTAAGCTCGAAGGGAATCATCACTTGACTTCTATACACCAGTAGAAGCTATAGATTCCATATTTATGTTCAGCGCTCCCACTGAGTCATACTATCATGTTCCCAAATATATACGTATCACCCTGACCCAAAAGTAGGCTTAACTAATAAATCAAAGAACTTGAATAGCATTCCTGAGATTGAGCCTAAGCATATTAGGATTTAGATTCTTTTGATCTAAGATCAACTAGTGAGATTGACTTGGAAAGATACAACGGTAAGTTTATAATATCTTGACTAAGTTCAATATCGGTCCAGTCCAATGTATACTCCATACATTCGAAACTAGTATACTTTACCAATGTTCTGGAAAGAACATAACACTTACTGCAAGTGTAAGTATACTTCATCGCTGATTATCACATCAGTGTAAATCCAAAACACTGATGAAACAGGGACTAAGTCTTTTGAATCATATAATCACAATCACATTCTATTGTGTTGACAATACTGTAATTGTGAATAAATATATGTTCTAGAATTAACTGATTTTGTGCATATATTAAATATATATATCAAACCATAAGCATGAAAAATACATGTTAACATAAATCACTTCAAATCTCTTAAAACTAATCAGATTGTAATGGGTTTTATTTAGGGCACAAAACCCAACAATGGCATACTTCATTCTTGCTTGCATTTGGCTCGGAGGCAATACTGCCAGTAGAAGTCAATATTGCGACCCATAGACGAGATTTCTATAATCAATAAGAAACCAAGAACTATTGAAATTGTCTGTGGATCTACTTAAGGAAAAATGTACTGAGTTGCAAATCACCAATGTAGCATACCAACACCAAGTGATAAGATACTTCAACAAGAAAGTGAAGAAGAGGCTTTTCAATGGTTGTGACTTGGTGCTAAGGCAAGTATTTGCAAATACGAGGGACACATGTGCAGGAGTATTTAACCCAAATTGGGAGGGTCCTTATGTGATCGAGGTAATATGTAAAGCCCGCTTAGTTAATTTGGAAATTATCAGTTAATTATGATTAATTATGAAATTATTTATAGCTATTTAAATAATTTATTACTGTTATTTATGGAATTCAGAAATGCATGGTTATGTTATTCAGTAGTTTTCATATTTTGCATTTCCGGTGCCCGGTATTTTGGAACTCGGCGTTTGGCTCAGTAGAAATCACAATTTAGTATGTTAGTAGTTTGGGGACGGGTTTTAGACATTGGGAATGTCGGGATTGGCCGGGAATTTAGAATTTCCCAAAATACCCCCTTTAGTATGATTTATGTGATTTTATGGTGGAGGGGCAAAATGGTCTTTTTGCCCCATTAGTGTTTTGTCTTTTAGTGACTTTTTATTTGAAAAGTAAATGTTTATTTTTAGTATTATTTGGCTGAATAAAATGGGATTATGTGGCCTTTATTTCATTTTTTCCCAAACTTAGAAAAAAATTACAATTTCGCAAAGAAAACACTCTCATTTCTCTCTCTCATTTTCGGCCAAGCTTTGGGCAGCAAGGAGCTGATTTCTCCATTGTTATTTGCTTGTGAATTCATCCCTCTTTAAGGTTCATTTCAAGCTAGGTTAGCTCTTGTAACTTCTCTTTAATTTCTTGAGATTTTGATGAAAAAGTTGAGTAAATGCATGATTATTTGAGTATGTTGTTGCTGTGTTTAATTGTTGTTTACAGAAGCTTGATTAGGTTTTAATTGAATGGATTATATAGGTTTTAATGCATGCTAGTTGTGTTGTTCAAAGTTTGGAATTTTTAAGCTTAAAAATGTGATTTTGAAGAAAATGAGGAAATTGGTTGCTGTGTTTGTGGTGATTGTTTTCTATTGTTTGCAGAGGCTTATTTATGCTTGTTTAAGTAGATTCTAGCTTGTTTGAATGCATGTTTGTGGGATTTGCTCAACTTTGAGTTTAGAACTCAAAGCTTGAGCTTTAATGGCAATTTGTGTATCTGTGATTTCTGGGTTAGTTTGATGCCTTGGATATGTTCTTTGGGGTATTTAGAGCAGGCCTGGAAGGTTTGGTATAGATTGGGTTTGATTTGGTTGAGTTAGGAATTTTTGAAAAATTCCTGCGAGGAACCGGAATTCCGATTGTGCAACTGGAATTCCGGTTGGGCAACCGGTCTGCCGGTTGGGGAATTTTCAGAACCCGCGTTTTTCCTCGTTTTTATGTTTTAAGGGGTATTGCCATGCTTTTTATCGATAGGGAAACTTTTAGTTCCTAGTTTAAGTCCCCGGGAAGTGATTTAGCGTGTCACTTATAGCGTTGTGATTTTTATGGTTTAGGAGCCAGTAATCCGCCACTCAGCTAAAGTTCCAGTCAGGTTGACCGGCACACCTGAATTCGGAATCCAGGTAAGATTAGTATAACAGTATGCATATGTAGATTACATGTTTAGCGTGCATGTAGGAAGCCTATTAGATTACATTAGTTATGTATATTGGCTTCGAACCATCCAACCCTGTCACGTCGGTACAGGCTGGAGTATGACCAGCAGCCGGAGTATGACCGGTTCGACCGATCAGGCTGACATTTGGTTGGTAGTTCCGTGCTATTGACCTATCCCGTCGGTACAGGCTGGAGTATGACCGGCGGCGGAGTATGACCGGTTCGACCGATCAGGAGGATACTTGTCAATAGTACCGTCCCTGTGAACGTTCAAAACTCAGTACCATGTTGGACATGGCAGTAGTGGCTCAGTACCATGTTGGACATGGCAGTAGCGGGACTCAGTATCGTGTTGGACACGGCAGTTAGAATTATGTATGAGTATTATTATGCTTTTCTTACTGAGTCTGTCGACTCACAGTTTACGTTTATGTGTAGGTAAAGGCAAGGCTAAAGCTGATGGGCCGTGAGCGAGCTTGTGAAGATTGTACATGTCGGGGCGGTTAGGCCTGGAGCGTACGATCCTTGGGACAGCAAGGCTGATTTTTGTAACTGGTCGTTAGACGACCTTTATTTTATGTAACAGTTAAACAGTTAAAACTTTTTTGTAAATGATTTTATAATCGGGATCCCGAGTCTTTTGTAATATTGTTTATAAGTTTAATTAAAAAGCAAAATTTTAATTAATCACGTTTTTCCATAAACCTCGTTGATTAGCAACGAGCTGCACAGTATGTTTAAAAATCACGTAATACGCCTATGTTAGTTAGGGTGTTACAATTTGGTATCAGAGCCGCCAGGTTGTCTTCCGAAGATCGTCACGACATGTACAATCATCATCAACAGTTAGCTCGTTTCACGGTTCAGTAAGCCTTTATTGCTTTAGTAGTTTATTTTATTCAGTTATGAAAAAAAAAGAAAAGCCTGTTAGGAAGCATGTTAGTAGCCTGATAGTAGAATAGGCGCATGTTTCGTTTTTAATTTCAAATTAAGCGGCATTAGTAAGCTCTCCTTGAATACGACCTGATATGCCAACTCTTGGTTTCGCAGGCGGTTCTAACTAGATGGACGCCAGGCGGACTACCAGGAGTCAGGGCAACTCCGTAGGGTCGAACCAAGGACAGGGAGCTCAGTTTCCCCCACCTGTTAGGGGCCGAGGTAGAGGTCCCCGAGGCAGTCCCCGAGGCAGGGCTCGTGGTCGGGGTGATGAGAACCCACCACAGGCGGCCCAGGCTCCCCCAGCCGATCAGGGAGCCCAGAACTGGGAGTTGCGGTTTGCGGAAATGCAAGCCCGGATCGAAGAACAAGACCTCGAGATTCAGAGGTTGAGACAGCAAGGTGCTCCTGCAGTTCCAGTGCCCGTAGTTCCATTGGCACCTGCCCCTGCTGCCCAGGCCGAGATAGTAGTGGCGGCCCATAGATTGGAACCTCTGTATGAGCGGTTCCGGAAGCAAGCACCTCCGGTTTTCCTGGGAGGTCCGGACGTAATGAAAGCCGAGCAATGGCTGACGGTGATCACCAAGATTCTGAATTTCATGGGTGTCACCGGTAACGATAGAGTGGTGTGCGCCACATTCCAGTTCCAGGAGGACGCCCTGGTATGGTGGGACATGGTGTCTCAGATCCATGACGTCACCACCATGACCTGGGAAAGGTTCCAGGAACTCTTCAACGCAAAGTATTACAATGAGGCGGTCAGAAGCGCCAAGAGGAAAGAGTTCGCTCACCTGACCCAGCGGGAGAACATGAGCGTCACTGAGTATACTACTCAGTTTGATCGGTTGGCGAGGTTAGCCTCGGGAATTGTGCCGACCGACTTCAGCAAGAAGGAGAAGTATCTAGACGGGTTGAATGCCAGGATCAGGCATGACTTGATGATCACCACCGACGACAGCACCACCTATGCTCAGATGGTGGAGAAGGCACTGCGTGCTGAGGGCGCAGTTGGGTGCATGTCAGAGTCAGCTAGTACTCCAGTGAGTGGCGGAGCCCCTACCCCTCCTGCATCATGCTATAGCAGAGGGAGTAGTGGTTCGGCCATTGACCAGAGGAAGAGAGCACCCACTGCTTCCGATGGCTCGAGTCAGAATAAGAGGTTCCGGGGGAACCAGAACAGAGGGAGTCGTCCTGGTGGTACTGAGACCCGATTCTCCTATCCCGAGTGCCCTAGTTGCAAGAGGCACCATCGGGGCGAGTGCAAAGGTCAGGGATGCTTTCATTGTGGCATGCCCGGACACTTCAAGAGGGATTGTCCCCAGCTCCGACCAGAGGCACCGAGAGCTCCAGTGATACCCACTCCAGCCAGGGTATTTGCTATCACGCAGGCTGATGCAGATGCCAGCCCATCAGTTATCACAGGTCAGCTTTCTATTAACAACTCACTATATTCAATGCTGTTTGATTCTGGGGCTGCACATTCTTATGTGGCGGCCAGAGTCTTTAGTAAATTGGGAAGACCCTATGATAGATATGAATCAGGGTTTGGAACCCTGTTACCTGGCGGAGAATTGGTTATCTCCAATAGGTGGATTAGGTCTATGCTTAGATCGTGGATAGATGGTAGAGAGTTAAGTGCTGATCTGATAGAGATGAGTTTAGTCGAATTCGATATTATTCTAGGAATGGATTTCCTATCTAAATATTCGGCGAGCATTGACTGTAAAAGGAAGATGGTGGTCTTCCAACCGGAAAGTGAAGAACCGTTTGTATTTGTTGGTTCAGTTCAGGGATCTCGGATCCCGGTGATCTCGGCTATGTCAGCGAGAGAATTGTTACACGGCGGTTGCTTAGGGTTTCTGGCCGTGGTGGTGGACACCACTCGGCCAGATACCATTCGGCCAGAAGACATCAGGGTGGTTCGGGAATTTTTGGATGTTTTTCCCGAAGAACTTCCAGGGTTACCACCTCAGCGGGAGATTGATTTCGTGATAGACTTGGCACCAGGAGTGGAACCGGTTTCCAAAGCCCCGTATAGGATGGCTCCAGCTGAACTTAAGGAATTAAAGATTCAGCTCCAAGGGTTGCTTGACATAGGGTTCATTCGGCCCAGTGTGTCACCCTGGGGAGCCTCGGTTTTATTCGTCAAGAAGAAGGATGGATCTATGAAGATGTGCATCGACTACAGGGAGTTGAACAAGCTGACGGTGAAGAATAAATATCCATTACCTAGGATCGATGATTTGTTCGATCAACTTCAGGGGAAGACGGTCTTTTCTAAGATTGATCTCCGTTCGGGTTATCATCAGTTGAGAATCCGAGAGGAGGACATTCCGAAGACGGCTTTCCGCACTAGGTATGGACATTACGAGTTTCTGTTTATGTCATTCGGACTAACCAATGCTCCTGCTGCATTCATGGACCTGATGAATAGAGTATTCAAGGATTTCCTCGATATTTGTGTGATTGTGTTTATCGACGACATCCTCGTGTACTCTCAATCAGAAGAGGAGCATGAGTTACATCTTCAGATGGTACTGCAACGGCTTCGAGAACATAAGCTTTATGCCAAGTTCAAGAAATGTGAGTTCTGGCTATCTCAGGTGTCCTTCCTAGGGCACATTGTGAGCAAGGACGGGATCAAGGTGGATCCTGGGAAGATTGAATCCGTCAGGGATTGGCCGAGACCGAAGACAGTGACAGAGATCAGAAGCTTCTTGGGTTTAGCTGGGTACTACCGTAGGTTCGTGGAAGGGTTCTCCAAAATTTCAATGCCCCTAACCGAGCTTACAAAGAAGAATCAGCGGTTTATCTGGTCAGATAAATGTGAAGCTAGTTTTCAGGAGCTGAAACAGAGGTTGATTACTGCTCCAGTGCTAGCTTTGCCTTCGGACAAGGAGAAGTTCGTAGTATACTGCGACGCATCCAAACAGGATTTGGGATGTGTATTGATGCAAGCCGATCGGGTCATCGCCTATGCCTCCCGTCAGTTAAAGGATTATGAACAGCGATACCCGACTCATGATCTAGAATTGGCCGCAGTGGTTTTTGCACTGAAGATTTGGCGGCATTACCTTTACGGGGAGAAGTGTGAGATCTATACCGACCATAAGAGTCTCAAGTATTTCTTTACTCAGAAGGATTTGAACATGAGACAAAGGCGTTGGTTGGAATTAGTGAAGGATTACGATTGTGAGATCCTCTATCATCCCGGAAAGGCCAATGTAGTAGCCGATGCCCTGAGCAGAAAGGGTCCCGGGCAAATAACTAGTATGGTTCAGATCTCACCTCAGCTAGCAGAGGACATGGTTAGATCCAGCATTGAGTTCATGGTAGGTCAGCTTCACAACTTGACGCTGCAATCTGATCTGTTGGAAAGAATAAAAGTCGCTCAGATGACAGATTTGGAGTTAGTGAAAATCCGAGATGAGGTGTTGGCTGGTCAAGCCAAGGACTTTTCAGTGTCAGATAGGGGGATACTTTTGTATAAAGCCAGGGTTTGTGTTCCGAACAGTGTGGAACTTAGAAATGAGATCTTTGAGGAGGCTCATTCTACCCCGTATTCTCTGCATCCCGGCACCACTAAGATGTACCAAGATTTGAAACCGTACTTCTGGTGGAGCGGTATGAAGAAGAATTTGGTAGAATTCGTATCGAGATGCCTCACTTGTCAGCAGATTAAGGCTGAACATCAGAGACCAGCAGGGTTGTTGCAGCCTCTAACCCTACCAGAATGGAAATGAGAGGATATTACGATGGATTTTGTGGTCGGGTTACGTAGGACCACGGGTTTATTTGATTCCATCTGGGTAGTGGTGGATCGATTTACGAAATCTGCTCATTTTCTGCCGGTTAGAACAACATTTTCAGTGGATCAGTTGGCAGAACTGTACGTCAGAGAGATAGTAAGACTTCACGGGGTACCGAAGTCTATAGTTTCGGACAGGGATCCAAAGTTCACCTCCAAATTTTGGCAAAGTTTGCAACGGGCAATGGGTACAAAGCTGAAATTCAGTACAGCATTCCATCCTCAGACAGATGGTCAGTCCGAAAGGACAATTCAGATATTGGAGGATATGTTGAGAGCCTGTGTTATGGACTTTGAAGGCTCATGGAATAAGTATCTACCGTTGATAGAATTCTCTTACAACAACAGTTATCAGAGTACGATAGGGATGGCTCCCTATGAACTGTTGTACGGTAGGAAATGTAGATCCCCTATCCTTTGGGATGAGACGGGGAGAGGAAATACCTAGGTCCTGAGTCAGTACAGCGGACCAATGAGGCGATAGAGAAGATAAAAGCTAGAATGCTTGCCTCACAGAGCAGACAGAAGAGTTACGCAGATCAGAAACGCAGAGATGTTGAGTTCCAGGTAGGGGACCATGTGTTTTTACGGGTATCTCCGATGAAGGGGATTAAACGTTTCGGGAAAAGAGGCAAGTTATGCCCTAGATTTACAGGACCTTTCGAGATTCTCGAGAAGATAGGTCAAGTGGCATATCAGTTAGCATTGCCTCCAGCCTTCTCAGCAGTTCACAACGTATTCCATGTCTCGATGTTGAGAAAATACGTTTCAGACCCCTCTCATATACTCAGTTATGAGAGCCTTCGGCTCTGACCGGACATGACTTATGAGGAACAGCCAGTGCAGATCCTGGATAGAAAGGATAAAGTCCTTCGGAATAAGACCATAGCATTGGTCAAGGTTCTCTGGAGAAACAGCAAGGTGGAGGAAGCCACCTGGGAGCTAGAGACAGATATGAGAGCTCATTATCCAGAGTTATTCAGGTTAGATTTCGGGGACGAAATCCTTTTAAGGGGGGGATAGTTGTAAAGCCCGCTTAGTTAATTTGGAAATTATCAGTTAATTATGATTAATTATGAAATTATTTATAGCTATTTAAATAATTTATTACTGTTATTTATGGAATTCAGAAATGCATGGTTATGTTATTCAGTAGTTTTCATATTTTGCATTTCCGGTGCCCGGTATTTTGGAACTCGGCGTTTGGCTCAGTAGAAATCACAATTTAGTATGTTAGTAGTTTGGGGACGGGTTTTAGACATTGGGAATGTCGGGATTGGCCGGGAATTTAGAATTTCCCAAAAATACCCCCTTTAGTATGATTTATGTGATTTTATGGTGGAGGGGCAAAATGGTCTTTTTGCCCCATTAGTGTTTTGTCTTTTAATGACTTTTTATTTGAAAAGTAAATGTTTATTTTTAGTATTATTTGGCTGAATAAAATGGGATTATGTGGCCTTTATTTCATTTTTTCCCAAACTTAGAAAAAAATTACAATTTCTCAAAGAAAACACTCTCGTTTTTCTCTCTCATTTTCAGCCAAGCTTTGGGCAGCAAGGAGCTGATTTCTCCATTGTTATTTGCTTGTGAATTCATCCCTCTTTAAGGTTCATTTCAAGCTAGGTTAGCTCTTGTAACTTCTCTTTAATTTCTTGAGATTTTGATGAAAAAGTTGAGTAAATGCATGATTATTTGAGTATGTTGTTGCTGTGTTTAATTGTTGTTTACAGAAGCTTGATTAGGTTTTAATTGAATGCATTATATAGTTTTTAATGCATGCTAGTTGTGTTGTTCAAAGTTTGGAATTTTTAAGCTTTAAAATGTGATTTTGAAGAAAATGAGGAAATTGGTTGCTGTGTTTGTGGTGATTGTTTTCTATTGTTTGCAGAGGCTTATTTATGCTTGTTTAAGTAGATTCTAGCTTGTTTGAATGCATGTTTGTGGGATTTGCTCAACTTTGAGTTTAGAACTCAAAGCTTGAGCTTTAATGGCAATTTGTGTATCTGTGATTTCTGGGTTAGTTTGATGCCTTGGATATGTTCTTTGGGGTATTTAGAGCAGGTCTGGAAGGTTTGGTATAGATTGGGTTTGATTTGGTTGAATTAGGAATTTTTGAAAAATTCCTGCGAGGAACCGGAATTCCGGTTGTGCAACCGGAATTCCGGATGAGGGTCCAGTAATTCCCAGAACCGGAATTCCTGTTGGGCAACTGGTCTACCGGTTGGGGAATTTTCAGAACCCGCGTTTTTCCTCGTTTTTATGTTTTAAGGGGTATTGCCATGCTTTTTATCGATAGGGAAACTTTTAGTTCCTAGTTTAAGTCCCCGGGAAGTGATTTAGCGTGTCACTTATAGCGTTGTGATTTTTATGGTTTAGGAGCCAGTAATCCGCCACTCAGCTAAAGTTCCAGTCAGGTTGACCGGCACACCTGAATTCGGAATCCAGGTAAGATTAGTATAACAGTATGCATATGTAGATTACATGTTTAGCGTGCATGTAGGAAGCCTATTAGATTACATTAGTTATGTATATTGGCTTCGAACCATCCAACCCTGTCACGTCGGTACAGGCTGGAGTATGACCGGTTCGACCGATCAGGCTGACATTTGGTTGGTGGTTCCGTGCTATTGACCTATCCCGTCGGTACAGGCTGGAGTATGACCAGCAGCCGGAGTATGACCGGTTTGACCGATCAGGAGGATACTTGTCAATAGTACCGTCCCTGTGAACGTTCAAAACTCAGTACCATGTTGGACATGGCAGTAGTGGCTCAGTACCATGTTGGACATGGCAGTAGCGGGACTCAGTATCGTGTTGGACACGGCAGTTAGAATTATGTATGAGTATTATTATGCGTCGACTCACAGTTTACGTTTATGTGTAGGTAAAGGCAAGGCTAAAGCTGATGGGCCGTGAGCGAGCTTGTGAAGATTGTACATGTCGGGGCGGTTAGGCCTGGAGCGTACGATCCTCGGGACAGCAAGGCTGATTTTTGTAACTGGTCGTTAGACGACCTTTATTTTATGTAACAGTTAAACAGTTAAAACTTTTTGTAAATAATTTTATAATCGGGATCCCGAGTCTTTTGTAATATTGTTTATAAGTTTAATTAAAAAGCAAAATTTTAATTAATCACGTTTTTCCATAAACCTCGTTGATTAGCAACGAGCTGCACAATATGTTTAAAAATCACGTAATACGCCTATGTTAGTTAGGGTGTTACATAATAGTACGAACCGGGGTTTACAAATTAACCCAGCTTAACAGCTCGCTAGTAAAGAACTACTGGAACGTGGAACATCTGCGACCCTACTACCAGTAGACTGATGCTGTAATCTCTATTAATGATGTAATATTTTGAACTTCAATTATTAATAAAGTTGAATCATTTTTCAAGTAATTACAAAGTTTTATTCTTAAAATTACTTGAGGGGCATATATATGTGTGTATGATTAACCGGAATTCATCTGGAGATACATGATATATTGCAAACCCACTCCACTTTAAAAAATTTAAATTTTTAAAGTTTTTTTAGATAATTGATTAAAGAACCTTTTGTTGGAATATATTTTACCAGGACCTAGATTTAGTAAGAAGTATGTTTTTAACATCCTAAACATGAACTTCTAAAACGATATAAAATAAACACATAAAAGGTATGAAAAACCTTACATTGGTTCCAGCAAAATTAAATGACTCCTTTTGTTGTTGGGTTTCGTGCCCTAAATAAAACCCATTACAATCTAATTAGTTATCAATCTAAGAAATTTGAAGTGATTTATGTTTGCATGAATTTTTTATGCTTATGGTTTAATATTTTTTAATAAATGAACAAAATCAGTTAAGTCCAAAACATATACTTATTCACAATTACAGTATTGTCAACATAGTGGAATGTAATTGTGATTATATGATTCAAAAGACTAACTCTCTGTTTCATCAGTGTTTTGGATTTACACAGATGTGATAATCAACGATGATGTGTACTTACACTTGGAGTAAGTGTTATGTTCTTTCCAGGACATTGGTAAAGTATACTAGTTTCGAATGTATGGAGTATACATTGGACTGGACCGATATTGAACTTAGTCAAGATATTATAAACTTACTGTTGTATCTTTCCAAGTCAATATCACTAGTTGATCTTAGATTAAAAGAATCTAAATTCTGATATGCTTAGGCTCAACTCAGGAGTGCTATTCATGTTCTTTGATTTATTAGTTAAGCCTACTTTTGGCTCAGGGTGATACGTATATTTTGGGAACATGATAGTATGATTGAGTGGGAGCGCTGAACATAAATATGGAATCTATAGCTTCTACTGGTGTATAGAAGTCAAGTGATGATTCCCTTCGAGCTTAGCTAAATAGAACTAAATGGATGAGCTCTTGTTTCAGTGACTATTTCTTAGATCACTAAAACATCATTTACAGGTAGCTAAGTGTTTTAAGGGGCCAAATACATTGAGGGGTGAAAACGGTAAATTTATCCCATCTCGATGTAAATCATCTATATAGAGGATCTTTGATTACATTAAGATTATAACAATGGTTAAATGAGATAGCATATCTATATCGTGGAACATATAGAATGCTCTATATAAGTCTGAGAGTGCAATTCCAAGTTCTAATAGTGGATTCAACAAGGAATTAATAAGTTAGGAATTTACTTAGTAAATTCGGTTCGCTTATGGGAAGCTCAGCATTATAGATCCATGGTCCCCATTCTAGTTGAGACCATACTACTTGTAAGACTCAATAATTGATTTATGATTAATCAATTATAATTCTAAAGTTAAACTTTGTCTAATTTGTGAATTTACACCAAGCAGGGGTGAAATTGTAAAGAAAAGAGATTCTAGGTTTATTTATTAATTAAGAGACTCTATATGTCTAATTAATAATTATATTAAATGACAATATTATTTAATAATCTATTTTAGTTATTAAATAATTAGTTTTGGCATTTAAATGGTTAGAATTGGAAAATTGGCGTTTTTGAGAAAATAGAAATAAAAATGGTGAAAACTGCAAAAACCAAGTGAGGCCCATTAACACCTATGGCCGGCCACTTGATTGAGTTTTTCCAATTAATATTTTCATTATTTTAATGCCAAATAATTACTAACCTAAACCTAGTAGCTGCCTATAAATAGAAAGTGATGGTTCAGTCAAAATAACAAGTTTTTTAAAGAGTTTGTCAGTAATTCAAAAGATTGCCTTTCTGAAAACTGACCCTTCCACTTTCTCTTTATAGCCGACCCTACCTCTCTCTCTTTTCTTCTTCATATTTTCGAACCCTCTAGTGATAGTGTAGTGCCCACACACAGGAAGTGGTACCTCAATCATAGATTGGAAGACTGTGAAGGATCACATTCAAAGAGAAGGACATTCGGGCTCAGATCTTGATAATACTCTGTGACAGAAAGGATACAAGGGTTAGAGATCTGAGTGGAAGGAGACATATTATTCCGCTGCAACCAATGTAAGGTTTTCTTAACTTTATATGTGTTTAATTATCGTTTTAGAAAGTTCATATTTAGGATGTTAAACAACATACTTGTGAGTAGATCTAAGATTGTGGTAAAATAAATTCCAACATCCTTTTGCTCAGATCTCTAACCCTTGTATCCTTTCTGTAGCAGAGTATCACAAAGATCTGAGCCTGAAGCTCCTTCTTGTTGTTTGGATTCTTCACAGTCTTACACACTATGATTGATGACTTACTTGATATGTGTGGGCATGCACTCAATCCCTAAGGCTTGAAATTGTTTGTGAAGAGAGGCTATAGTAGTTCAAAATTATGAGAAGAAGAAGAAGGAAGAGGTCTCATGAACCTAGAGAGAAAACTAGGTTCTTAGCTTAAGAGGCATTAGTTGGATAATGAGACCATAACCTTCCTTTTATACTAATTTCCACTAGGGTTAGGGTTGAATTATTTGGAATAAAAAATTGATAAAAATAGAGTAAAATAACCATCTAGTGGCCGCCCACATAGTGGGTCCTACACTAGTTTAGTTTTT
This sequence comes from Cannabis sativa, assembly GCF_029168945.1. Classification (NCBI taxonomy): domain Eukaryota; kingdom Viridiplantae; phylum Streptophyta; class Magnoliopsida; order Rosales; family Cannabaceae; genus Cannabis; species Cannabis sativa. The sequence goes on along the minus strand of NC_083605.1, from coordinate 40,889,622 downwards.
GCCATTTTTTCTCAACTATTTTATCTATCTTTCACAAATACCACCTTTTGTATTTTCAACCCTATAAATCCCAAAACTATTTATTTAATAATAAAATAATTATCAAATAAAATTTTCATTTATAATATTTATTAATTAGAGTCCATAAAGTCTCTTAATTTATAAATTAACCCTAAAATACTATTTCTTCACAATCAAGCCATATCTTAGTGAAAAATTCATAAACTAGAAATAGTCTAATTTTAGAATTATAATTGATTAACTAAAATCAATTAACGGAGTCTTACAAACAGTTTGTCTCAACTAGTATGGGGACCATGGGCCTATATAACCGAGCTTCCAATAAGCAGATCTAGAATTTACCAAGTAAATCAACTATAGAACTTAGAATTGCACTCTCAGTTATATAGAACGCTCTATATATTCCAAAATATAGATACACTATTAATTATCAATTGTTATAATCCCAATAATCAATGATCCTCTATAGATGATCTACATTGCATAGGGATTAATTTACCGTTACACCCTTCAATGTATTTTATCATTAAAACACTTAGCCACAAATAAATAAAATTTCAGTGAACTAATATGTAAAGCCCGCTTAGTTAATTTGGAAATTAGCAGTTATTTATGTTAATCAGGAAATTATTTATAGCTATTTAAATAATTTATCATTAATTTTTATGGAATTCAGATATGCATAATTATGTCATCAGCAGTTTTTATATTTCGCATTTCCGGTGTCCGGTATTTTGGAACTCGGCGTTTGGCTCAGTAGAAATCACAACTTAGTATGTTAGTATTTTGGGGACGGGTTTTAGACATTGGGAATGTCGGGAATGGCCGGGAATTTAGAATGTCCCAAAAATACCCCTTTAGTATGATTTATGTGATTTTATGGTGGAGGGGCAAAATGGTCTTTTTGCCCCATTAGTGTTTTGTCTTATGTGATTTATTAAATGGGAAAAATAAATGTTTATTTTTATTATGTTGGCTGAAATAAATGATTTATATGACTTATATTCCTCTTTTCTCAAGCTTTTTACACTTAGTCATTTTTTAAAAGAAATTTCAAAAAAACATTCAAAGCTCTCTCTTTCTCCCTCTTTCGGCTGAGACTTGGGCTGCTAGGGCTGGGAATTTTCTGCCTAAAACTTGTGATTTTCTCCTCCTCTAAGTGTAATTCAAGTCAAGGTTTGATCCCTTACAGTTTCCTTTGTGTTTTCTTGATTTTTAAGTGAAAATAGTTGAGTAAATGCATGTGAATTTGAGAGATGTTACTGCTGTGTTTTTGTTGTTGATTTATGAGGATTAAAGCATGATTATTGTTGTTGATTGAGCTATGTTGAAAGCATGTAGGTTAGATTGTTAAGCTTGTAGTTTTTATGTGAAAAAGTATGAATTTTGGAAGGAAAATGTTGTGATTATGTTCTGTGTTGTTGCTGTTGTTCTTGTTAGTTTGCAGAGTTTATATTATGCTTAGTTATGTTGAATTAAGCTAGTTTGATTGCTTGTTTAGGTGGTTTGCTCAAGCTTGAGTTTGGAACTCAAAGCTTGAGCTCCAATGGCAAAATTTGTGTATGTGGTTTCTGGGTAGGTTTGATGCCTTGGAATTGTTATTTGGGGCATATAGAACAGGTCTGGAAAGTTTGGGACCAATTGGGTTTAAATTGGTCAAGATATGTGATTTTTGGTTGCTTTGCGAGAACCGGAATTCGGTTGAGCATCCGGAATTCGGATGGGGTTCGAATTTTCCCGAGCCGGAATTCGGTTGGGCAACCGGTCTGCCGGTTGGGGATTTTTCAGAACCCTAGTTTTCCTCGTTTTTGGGTTTTTAGGGGTATTGCCATGCTTTTTATCGATAGGGAAACTTTTAGTTTCAAGTTTTAGTCCCCGGGAAGTGATTTAGCGTGTCACTTATAGCGTTGTGATTTTTATGCTTTAGGAGCCGATGTAATCCGTAGTTCGGCTTCGGTTCCGGTCGGGTTGACGGCACACACTGAAATCGTAATCCAGGTAAGATTAGTATAACAGTATGCATATGTAGATTACATGTTTAGCGTGCATGTAGGAAGCCTGTTAGATTGCATTAGAAATGTATTAAGGCTTCGAACCACCCAACCACTGTCACGTCGGTACGAGTGGAGTATGACCGGCGGCGGAGTATGGCCGGTTCGACCGATCAGTGCCGACCTTTGGTTGGTGGTTCGGTGCTATTGACCTATCCGTCGGTACGGTGGAGTATGACCGGCGGCGGAGTATGACCGGTTCGACCGATCAGGAGGATACTTGTCAATAGTACCGTCCCTTGAACGTTCAAAACTCAGTACCATGTTGGACATGGCAGTAGTGCTCAGTACCATGTTGGACATGGCAGTAGCGGGACTCAGTATCGTGTTGGACACGGCAGTCAGTTTTATGTATGATATTATTATGCTCTTCTTACTGAGTCTGTCGACTCACAGTTTACGTTCATGTGTAGGTAAAGGCAAGGCAGTTGCTGATGGACCGTGAGCGAGCTTATGGGATTGTACATGTCGGGGCGGTTAGGCCTGGAGCGTACGATCCTCGGGACAGCAGGGCTGAGATTTTTGTAACGGTCGTTAGATGACCTTATTTTGATGTAAAAGTTGAATAGTAAAAGCGTTTGTAAACATTTTTATAAATCGGGATCCCGAGACTTTTTGGTAAAATGGTTTATAAGTTTAATGAAAAAGCAAAATTTTAATTAATCACGTTTTTCCATAAACCTCGTTGATTAGCAACGAGCTGCACAGTACGTTTAAAAATCACGTAATACGCCTAAATTAGTTAGGGTGTTACATAATATAATCACTGAAATGAGTACTCAACAATTTATCTCTGTTTAGCCAAGCTCGAAAGAAATCATTGTTTCACTTCTATGTCTGGATAGAAGTTATAGATTCCATATCTATGATTAGCCCTCCCACTCAATTGTACTATCATGTTCCCTAAATGTACGTATCACCCAGACCAAAAGGTAGGCTTAACTAACAAAATAAAGAACACAAACAACACTCTTGAGATCAAACCTAACCATGTTAGGATTAAGATCATTTGATCTAGGATCAACTAGGTGATATTGAATTGAATAGATATTACGGTGAATTTATCATATCTAATCCAAGTTCAATATTGATCCCTTCCAATGCATACTCCATGCATCCAACCCAAGCTTTACTTTAACCAGTGCCTTGGAAAAGACATAGCACTTATCCTAGGTGCAAGTAAACTATGTTGTAGATTATCATATCAGTTAAACCCTGTGTACTGATAACTCTAGGAATACATTTATTCACATAATCTCTATTACTTTCCACTGTGCTAACGACACAATAAACAAGACTATCAATGTGATAAGGATTTGGATGAATTTATAAATCAGATAAACATATAAATGATCATATGAACCAAATAACATACTAAATAAGTAATGAAAATAATTCTGTTTCTTTATTGATAACTGAATAGAAAAGATTACATTGAAATAGAATTTTATTTAGGGCACAAAGCCCAACAAACTCTCACTTGCACTAACATAAAACAATTAGTACATTTCAATTAATTGTAAATTCAGTCTGTGCTTTTCAAATGTAGTTCCAGCCAAAACTTTGGTGAATGGATCAGCTAAGTTGTCTTGAGTGTCCACTTTTTCTACCAGTACATCCCCTCTTGCCACATATTCTCTGATGATGTGATATAATCTCTCTATGTGTTTGCTTCTCTTGTGGCTTCGAGGCTCTTTACTGTTGACAATGGCTCTAGTGTTATCACAAAGTAAAACCAGTGGTTTTTTGATTCCAGGAACAACACCAAGTCCTGTGAAGAACTTTCAAAGCTAGACAAGTTCCTTAGCAGCCTCTGCGGCAGCTATGTATTCGGCCTCCATGGTAGAGTCTGACATTGCGGTTTGTTTAGCACTTTTCCAAACAACTGCTCCACCCCCAAGAGTAAACCCCATCCCAGATGTAGAATTTCTGTCATCAAGATAAGCCTAAAAATCTAAATCGGTATAACCTATGGGATTCAAAGCACCACCCTTGTAGACTAACACGTATTGCCTTATACTTTTCAAGTACTTCAAAATATGCTTAATTGCATTCCAATGTTCCTCTCCTGGATTTGTCTGATACAAGCTCACAATTCCTACTGCATAACAAATGTCAGGTCTAGTGCATAACATTCCATACATTAGACTCCCAATTGCTGAAGCATAAGGAAGCCTTCTCATGATGAGAACACTAAGGCTAAAGATACAAGTAAAGTTCTAGTTGGTTCGGTGATGAGGGCGCGAGCGAAGAGATTCAAAGAAGAACTCAACAAATTAGTCAACAGAGTTTTAAAATAAGAGGAGACCGCAGTCAACACTGAAGGAGAACAAAGATTTATGCTTCTCATCAAAGTAGACTCAATTTAGACCTAAATTGAGCTTATCACGTTTTTCAAAGCATTTGGCAGCTTTCCCTTTTAATTTTGTTTCCTTTATTTTGTCTTTGTTTTATTTAGAAAATTGTCTTTCTTTTAGTGTCCTTTTTTCTAGGTTGTAAGTTGGCTATATAAAGCCTTGTAAACACTTTGAAAAATTAGAATATTTTGAAATAAAATTTTGAGAGGTTTTCTTCTTGAGTTCTTGAGAGAACTATTCAAACTTATCAAGGAGTATTCCTTGTGGCGATCAACCTGACTTATCAAACGAATTTCCATCACTATTTGTGGCATCTTCCGTCATACTAAGGTTGATGGTTAACTAAGCATTGGGTCGCGGTTCCACATCCGAATTTCAAGAATTCTTAGAGGCTACCATAATTGGTATCAAGTTTCATCACAACTATTGGTGTGGTTCATATCATTTGGTATTAGAGCTTAGGATCATCGGGTTTGGCCTATCTATCTTTTATGTTTTTTTTTCAATTCATGTTCTATAATCTTGTTTAACTTGTGTTCTATTTTCCTATCAATTCGTGTTTCATCTCTTCTATTTTTCTTTGTGAAATCCAAAAATTGTTAGAACCACATTCTGAGAATTTTCTTGTGTCAAACATTGTGTCTTTGCTTAAAAAGAAAACTCCAATTGGTTATTGCTGGATTCTAGTTTCCCTATTTGTGTCACAAATCTGTTTCCTTATTTTTGTTTCTCATTGGTTTCCCAAAATTGTTTCATAAAGCTTGTCTACTTGGTTTCCTTTTTTTTTTTCTGTGTCATTAGCAAGTAAAAATTTTTTCAATTTCTTTAAAAAAAAAGGAAAGGAAACCGAGCAAAAAAAAAAAAAAAAAAAAGAATCTGGAAACCTCTCGTCATTTTTTTTTTGGTATTTTCTTCGTCTCCATAGTCTAGAGGCTTGTTTGCCAAAACCCCACACAAGTGTTCCAAAAATCATCATTTACTTTTTTTTTCAGTTTTTATCGGTGTTCGTTTGGTTTGTCTGGTTTGAATTTCTGCTTGAATCCTCCCTTGAACTGTTTGATTAACGTTTAAAGATGTCAAAGAAAAATATGAGTGGAAAAAAGGCAGAGTTGTGAGCTTTGTTGAGGGTATAAGCCATCAAATTTGAGTGAAAACACGAGTGAATTGAGTGAAATTATTATTTTTTTTAGTGAAACACATGAGGGAGTGTGGTGAGGTCTCTCTTTATCTATTCTAACTTATTTTTGCAAAATTCAATCATGTCAAAAGATCCAGAAGAAAATATTGGTAATGAAAGTACACCACCTACGGTTTCAAATTTACAACTTCAAGCTTTGATGGGGGAGATGACGAGGATGATGCGAGAGGAGTGTGAACAAATACATGCAAGGCTAGATAGAGTAGAAGAGGGAACCCAAAGGAGGCAGCGGAGGAATAGGGTTCACCAAAGGGATGATAATGAATTAGATGGGGATGGGATAATTTCTGATGAAGAGTTTGATGGGATACCAGTAGGTAACCATAGGAGGTATGGTTGGGATAGAGAAGCTAGGAACTAGGTAGATAATTATTTGGGAAATATAAAGATGAAAATTCCCTCTTTTCAAGGGAAGAGTGATCTTGAAGCATACTTGGAGTGGGAGAAGAAGATGGAATTGGTATTTGATTGTCACAACTATTCTAAAACGAAAAAGGTAAAACTTGCTGCCATGGAATCTACTGACCATGCTATTGTTTGGTGGGATCAGTTGTGCATCAATAGGAGGAGGAATGGAGAACGAGATATTGACTCTTGGGAGGCTATGAAGAGGGTAATGAGGTGGCATTTTGTACCATCTCACTATTATCGAGACTTGTACCTCAAGTTGCAAGGTCTTCATCAAGGCTACAAGAGTGTTGATGAGTATTATAAGGAGATGGAGATGGCTATGATTAGAGCCAATGTGGAAGAGGATCGGGAGGCAACAATGGCAAGGTTTTTGAATGGATTGAATCGAGAGATTGCTAATATCATTGAACTACACCATTATGTGCAATTGGAAGATTTGGTGCACATGGCAATCAAAGTTGAAAGACAACTTAAGAAGGGTAGTTTGAGCTCAAAGCCAAGGCCAAGTCCACACAATCCAAATACAACACCTTGGATGTCAAACTTCCCAAAGAAAGAGGATCAACCTAGTTCATCCTCTGCACCCAAACCAGCCACCGCAACTACAACACCTCAAGGAAAAATAGCCCCTCTTTCATCTAGTTCTAGTGAGATAAAGTGTTTCAAATGTCAAGGGCGAAGACACATAGCTAGCCAATGTCCAAATAAGAGAGTTATGGTGATTTGGGAAAATGGTGAAGTAGATTCTGAAGATGAAGAAGAGCTTGCTGATATGCCACAATTGGAAGATGCTTCTATAGAAGATGAAGAGTATGGGCCAGAATACGGTGACATGCTTGCACTAGTCACTAGACGAGCATTGAACTCGCTAGCAAAAGAAGAGGAAGAAGAGGTACAGCGTGAGAAGATTTTTCATACTCGTTGTCATGTGAAAGACAAGGTATGTAATGTGATCATTGATGGGGGTAGCTGTACTAATGTTGCTAGTTCATTCATGGTTGAGAAGTTTGGACTTCCAACGCTTAAACATCCACGTCCTTACAAGTTGCAATGGTTGAATGATAGTGGTGAAGTGAGAGTTACCAAACAAGTTTTGGTATCTTTCTGAATTAGCAAATATGAGGATGAGGTATTGTGCGATGTGGTCCCAATGCAAGCTGGACACCTTCTTCTAAGAAGGCCTTGGCAATTTGATCGATGAGTCCAACATGACGGATTCACCAACAAGTACTCATTCATGTTCCGTTAGCGAAAAACCACTCTAGCTCCTTTGTCACCAAAGCAAGTCCATGAAGACCAAGTGAGATTAAAAAATTTGAGTGATAAAAAGAACTTGAGTGAGCAAAAGAATGAGAAAAAAGAGAGCCAAAAGAGAAAACAATCGAAGCAAGAGAGAGAGAGAAAAGAAAGAGAAGAGTTCTATCGATGAGAAAAAAAATAGAGAGAAAACGAAATAATTTGTATGCAAAAAAAAGTGAGATCACGGGAGCTTGGCGTACAAAACAACCAATGCTTTTGCTCGTTTATACGGAGGCTCTTTTAAACACTAACCAACTTGATTCTTCGCTGCCTAGTGTTGTTGTTTCTATTTTGTAGGAATTTGAGGATGTGTTTCCCGAGGAGGTACCACATGGTGTGCCACCTATTCGAGGAATAGAACATCAAATTGATTTTATTCTAGGTACTTCAATCCCAAACCGCCCAGGATATAGAACTAATCCTGATAAAACCAAAGAAATACAACGGCAAGTTGAAAGATTGATGATCAAAGGTGTGAGAGAAAGCATGAGCCCTTGTGCTGTTCCAGTAATTCTCGTTCCTAAGAAGGATGGAACATGAAGGATGTGTGTTGACTATCGAGCCATCAACAATATAACGGTAAAATATCGACATCCCATTCCTCGTTTAGATGATATGTTAGATGAGTTGCATGGTTCTTGTGTGTTTTCTAAGATTGATCTTTAGAGTGGGTATCATCAAATACGTATGAAAGAAGGAGATGAGTGGAAAACTGCATTTAAAACTGTACATGGATTGTATGAATGGTTAGTCATGCCTTTTGGACTAACTAATGCACCTAGTACTTTCATGCGATTAATGAATCATGTTTTGCGTGCTTTCATTGGAAAATATGTTGTTGTGTATTTTGATGATATTCTAATTTATTGTAAAAGTTTGCATGATCATGCTTCACATTTGCAATCAATTTTGGATGTGCTTCGAAGACAAAAACTATACGCTAACCTTAGTAAATGTACTTTTTGTACCGATAAGATTGGTTTCCTAGGATTTGTTGTGAGTGCTACAGGTATTGCGGTTGACGAAGAAAAGATAAAATCCATCAAAGAATTGCCAACCCCCTCAACTATAGGTCATGTTTGAAGTTTTCATGGCCTTGCTAGTTTTTATAGGAGGTTTGTGAAGAATTTCAGCACCATCGCAGCACCGCTTACAGAAGTTATCAAAAAGAATGTTGCTTTTGAATGGGGTGAAGCACAAGAGGAGGCATTTCAACTGCTTAAACACAAGCTTACTCACGCCCCAATACTTTCTTTACCTAATTTTTCTAACACATTTGAAATTGAATGTGATGCTTCTGGTATAGGTATTGGCACTGTTCTTATGCAGGAAGGGAGACCCCTTGCATACTTTAGTCAAAAGCTAGGTGGGGCTGCACTTAATTACCCCAACTATGATAAAGAGTTGTATGCCTTGGTGCGAGCTTTAAAAACACGGCAACAATATTTGTGGCCTAAAGACTTTGTGATTCACACAGATCATGAATCCCTTAAACATTTGAAGGGGGAAACACAAGCTCAACAGGAGACATGCACGATGGTTGAGTACATTGAAACATTTCCATATGTCATTCGGTATAAACAAGGTAAGGAGAATGTGGTTGCTGATGCCCTTTCTCGCAGGTATGCCTTAATATCTACTCTTGATGCTAAATTACTTGGTTTTGAACATATTAAGAAAAATTTATCCCAATGACCATGATTTTGGGGAGATTTATGGAGCTTGTGAAAAATCTGGTGAAGGTAAGTTTTATAGGCATGAGGGTTTCTTGTTTAGGGAGCATAGGTTGTGTGTGCCTAATTGTTCTTTATAAGATTTATTAGTCCGGGAATCCCATGGAGGAGGGCTTATGGGACATTTCGAATTTGCTAAAACCTTAGTTATATTACAAGAACACTTCTTTTGGCCCCACATAAAAAGAGATGTTGAGAGAATTTATGGTAGATGTGTCACTTGTAAGCAAGCTAAATCGAGGGTTCAACCAAATGGTCTTTACACACCCCTACCTATTCCTAGTTCACCATGGGTTGATATCTCAATGGATTTTGTGTTGGGTTTACATAGGAGTAAACGTGGGACGGACTCAATTTTTGTGGTGGTAGACAGATTTTCTAAGATGGCTTATTTTAGGAAAATTTACTTCTAAGTACATTAATTGTAATTTAATTTTAAAAATATGGTAGGTCCATTATAATTCTAAACTATACCGTTTAAACATACGGTTTTTAAATTAATTAATTTTCATTTTGATGACGTCAGCCCATCATATCCATCCTTCCAGGACGTCAACCAATCTCCAAAAAAATCAAGCTCCACGTATTTTGTTAGCTTTTTTCAAATTTGTAGTTAGTTATTTTTGTGTGCAATGGTTTATAATCATATTTTTTTTGTTTAAAATAGGAGTGAGTAGAGTGTTTATAGGGGTAAATATAAGTCATTTCTATCATTTCTTATTTTCACATTTTTAGTTTTTTGTCTTTTTCTTATTCTTCTCCTTTTTTCTTTGGTTATTTCAGGCATACATGATGATAGGTTGTGCTTGAAACTAAAACATAAATTATTGTTCCAATATACAAAAAATAAACTAATAAGTTTATTGGCGTAAATTATTATGTTTGATTGCAGTTTACTCTGTATTGAAAAAAATGTTGTTCCAACAAAAAGAAATTAGTAGGTTTATTGACATATATAATGGTAGGCTATATGAAATGAAATGAATTGTTGTTCCAATATACAAAAAGAAAAATAAAAGTTTATTTCAATATGCCAAAATAAACTAATAGATTTATTAGTATATACGATGATAAGCTATACGAAAAGGATGTTATGTAAACAAATAATGAAATTTTGTTTCAATATGCCAAAATAAACTAATAAGTTTATTTCGGATATATGTCAAATAAACTGATTAGCAATACATTTCATGTGAGCAGGACATTTCATCATATTCAAATCTTTGACAAGTGCATAGATTGTTATCCAGGTTTACTATGTAAGACATGTTACAGTCATGTATTTTGTATACAAACAGATTCAATATCTCGAGCTAAAAAAAATAAACTAATTAGTTCGTTATTTTATAGGCACACATTGTGTTTGAAATAAAAAATAAATTGTTGTTCCAATATACGAAAAATAGACTAATAGGTTTATTGGCGTATATTTGATTATAGTTTACTGTGTATTGAAAAAAAATAAAATGTTGTTCCAACAAATAGAATCTAGTAAATTTATTGATATATATAAGGAAGGCTATATGAAATGAAATGAATTGTTATTCCAATATACAAAAAGAAAAATGAAAATTTATTTAAATATGCTAAAATAAACTAATAAATTTATTAGCATATACAATGATAGACTATACGAAAAGGCTACTATGTATACAAAGAATGAAAATTTGTTTCAATATGTCAAAACAAACTAATAAGTTTATTTGACAGATATGACTCTAGGCGTGTATGCCAAATAAACTTATGAGCAAGGCATTTCATGTGTGTACTTTGTATACAACCGCATTTGATGTGTCAACCTAAAAAAATAGACTAATTAGTTTATTATTTTATAGGCACACATTGTGTTTGAAACAAAAAATAAATTGTTGTTCCAATATACACAAAAAATAGACTAATAGGTTTCTTGGCTTACATCATTATGTTTGATTATAGTTTACTCTGTATTGAGAAAAAAATAAAATGTTGTTCCAACAAACAATAACTAGTAGGTTTATTAACATATATAATGGTAGACTATATGAAATCAAATGAAATGTTGTTCTAATATACAAAAAGAAAAATGAAATTTGTTTTAGTATGCCAAATAAACTAATGGAAGGTTATATGAAATGGTTATCTGAAATGTTGATTACAGGCTACTCTATTAAAAAATAAAAATATATTTTTTTTCAATACACCGAAATAAACTAATAGGTTTATTAATATATATGATGATAGGCTATATGAAAAGGCTATTATTATGTAAATACGAACCTTATAGTTTATTTTTGTCAGTTTATTATGGTAGTGATGTTGGTAGGCTATAGGATGGTAGGTTCATGTTTGAAGCTTTTAGTCGTGGGGTTATTATTTGAAGTGATAAGAAGAATGATAGAGATGAAGCATCGATGATGATAATGAAGATTTTGTAATTATTGACCACAATGGGAAACGTAAAGTTGCATTTTGTTTCATATTTTTGATTACCTTGCTGTGTCGAATGTTTGGTTAATTTGTCGCTTCGTGGTCGAAGTTGTAATTTCCGGTTTACGATTGAAGCTTTTTATCAGTTTTTATGGAGTTTTTCTGATGAAGTTTTGGATCAACTTTTTTAAAGTGTTGATTGAATTGTTCTTTTATCCAGCATTGATTTCGTCTCAAATTTTTCAGGTATTGTCAGTAGTTTGTGGTACGATTTTAGTTATGAACTCATGATCGATCTTATGTTGTTTATGGATGAAGCTTTTTTTTAATCATTAATGGAGTTTTTTTGGTGAAAAATAGTTTTCGATTTGTGATTTATTATTTTACAAGAAGTAAATTTATAAATTTTCATTTTAGTTGGTGTTTCATGTACTGATGCAACGTCTTGCTATTGTAATTATTGGAGAAGATAGTATGTTCTTGGTGCGAAGTGGCTGATTTGTATTTTTGATTACGGTAAGTAATATTTTTTTATATACGGTATATATTTCTTACGTGTCACGTTATATAATTCTATTTAATTGATGGAAGTTATTTATGTTATTAAAATATATATTACGTATATATATAAAAATTTCCCCTTATTTTATCCCATGTCATAAAACTGATGATGCTTCTAATGTTGCAGATTTGTTTTTTAGGGAGATTGTGAGATTACATGGTATGCCTAGAACCATTGTATCTGATAGGGATGCTAAGTTCTTAAGTTACTTTGGGAAAATATTATGGGGAAAACTTGGGACAAAACGTTTGTTTTCTACTACTTGTCATCCTCAAACCGATGGTCAAACAGAAGTAGTTAATAGAACTTTATCCACTTTATTGAGGGCTATCATAAGTAAAAATATTAAGACTAGGGAGGATTGTTGACCACATGTTGAATTTGCTTATAATCGTTCTATGCATTTTGCTACTAAATTTTCACCATTTGAAATTTTTTATGGTTTTAATCCTTGGACTACTTTAGATCTATCACCTTTACCTGTTTTTGAGCATTTGAATTTAGATGGCAAAAAGAAAGCAGAATTTGTGAAGCAAATCCATGAGAGGGCACGACTCAACATAGAAAGAAGGACCAATCAATACATAAAGTAAGCTAACAAGGGTCATCACAAGCAGGTTTTTCAGCCCAGTGATTGGGTATGGTTACACATGAGGAAAGAACGATTCCCAGCCCAAAGACGTTCCAAATTTCTACCTTGAGGAGATGGTCCGTTTCAAGTGCTTGAAAGGATCAATGATAATGCCTATCGACTCGGTTTACCTGGAGAATATAATGTTAGTGCTACTTTTAATGTTTTTGATTTGAGCCCTTTTGATGCAAGTGAAGATTTGAAGACAAATCCTTTTCAAGAGGGGGGGAATGATGAGAACACTAAGGCTAAAGATATAAGTAAAGTTCCAGTTGCCTCAGTGATGAGGGCGCGAGCCAAGAGATTCAAAGAAGAACTTAACAACTTAGTCAACAGAGTTTTAAAACAAGAGGAGACCGTAGTCAACACTGAAGAAGAACAAAGATTTGTGCTTCTCATCAAAGTAGACTCAATTTAGACCCAAAGAGTTTATCACGTTTTTCAAGGCATTTGGCAGCTTTCCTTTTTAATGTTGTTTCCTCTATTTTTTCTTTGTTTTATTCGGAAAATTTTGTCTTTCTTTTAGTTTCCTTTTTTCTTGGTTGTAAGTGTTGGGTTTTATGCCCTAAATTAAACTCCATTTCAATGTAATCTATTTAATTCAACATCAATAAAGAAACAGAAGTATTTTTCATTCATTTGTGTACGTTTTGGTTCACTTAATCAATTGCTTGTATATTTGATTTATAAATTCATCTTAAACCCTTTTCACATACTTGATCCTGTTTATTGTGTTGTCATCACTTTGGAAAGTAAACATGACTATGTGAATAAAGTTTCTTAGATTTATCAGACACAGGGTTTTACTGATATGATAATCTACAACAAGAGTTTACTTGCATTTGGAGAAATGCTATGTTCTTTCCAGAACATTGGTTAAAGTAAAGCTCAGGTTGGATGCATGGAATATGCATCGGAAGGGACCGATATTGAACTTTGACTTAGATTTATTAAATTTACCATAAAATCTATTCAAGTCAATATCGCCTAGTTGATCCTAGATCAAATGTTCTTAATCCTGTTATGATTAGGCTCAATCTTGAAAGGCTATTCGTGTTCTTTGATTTGTTAGTTAAGCCTACTTTTAGGTCAGGGTGATACGTACATTTTGGGAACACGGTAGTGCAATTGAGTGGGAGCGCTAACATAAAGATGGAATCTATAGCTTCTATCTGGCGAATAGTAAGCAAAGGATGATCTCCTTCGAGCTTGACCAAACGAACATAAATGGTGGAGTACTCATTTCACATAAGCTGAAATATCATTTATACGGGGTCAAGTGTTTTAAGGATAAAATACATAGTAGGGTGTAACGGTATTCTAATCCCTTTACAGTGTAGATCATTCATATAGAGGATCATTGATCAAATTAGGATTATAAAAATGGATAACTAATGATGTGTCTATATGGTGGAACATATAGAGCATTCTATGTACTGAGAGTGCAATTCTAAGTTCTATTCGTGGATTCAACGAAGAATTAATAAGTTAGTGAATTTTAGTGATAAATTCTTGATCTACTTATTGGAAGCTCGGTTATATAGACCCATGGTCCCCACACTAGTTGAGATAATATTGCTTGTAAGACTCATGTAATTGGTTTTGATTAATCAATTATAATTCTCAAATTAGACTATGTCTATTTGTGAAATTTTCACTAAGTAAGGGCGAAATTGTAAAGAAAGAGTTATTAGGGGCATATTTGTTAATTATGATAATTTGTATGGTTCAATTAATAAATATGATAAATGACAATATTATTTAATAATTATTTATAGTTATTAAATAGTTAGAATTGGCATTTAAATGGTTGAATTAGAAAAGTGGCGTTTTTAAGAAAATCAGATATAAAAGTGATAAAATTGCAAAATTGCAAAAAGTGAGGTCCAAATCTAATAAGCCATGGCCGGCCACTTTTAGCTATTATCCTCTGATATTTTCATTATTTTAATGCCAAATAATTCAAACCTAACCCTAGTGGAATGCTATAAATAGATGGTGAAGGCTTTAGGAAAATTACATTTTTCATTCAGAAAAACCCGAGCCTCTCTCTCTACCTTTGGCCGCCACTCTCTCTCTCTCTCTTCTTCCTTAATATTTCGAAACCCCTTAGTGATTAGAGTAGTGCCCACACACAGCAAGCAATACCTCAATCATAGTGAGGAAGATCGTGAAGAAAGATTTTCAGCATAAAGAGTTTCAGCATCAAAGATTCAGAGAAAGAGATCCAGGTTCAGATCTTGATAATACTCTGCGACAGAAAGGATACAAGGGTTAGAGATCTGAACGGAAGGAGTCATTTAATTCCGCTGCACCCAATGTAAGGTTTCCTAAACTTTATATGTGTTTATTTCATCATTTTCAAAAGTTCATATTTAGGGTGTTAATCAACATACTTGTGAGTAGATCTAAGAACCTGGTAAAATAATTTCCAACAATTGGCCTCAGAGCCATGGTAATTGATTTGCTTGCAAGAAATTTGGACTTTAAAACGATTGTTTGATGTTTTGGATGGTATCATGTTGTATTGAGTGTTATTTGATGATTGATTGATGTTTGTGAATTTTTGTGAAAAATAATTGAATATCTGTTTCTGGAATTATTTTTATTGGATAGTATGAAAAAAAATTAAGCAAGTTACTTTTTTACAGAACTCAATTTCGATTTAATTTGAATTAGTTATGAATTTTTGAAGTTTCGAAAAAATCAGGGTTGAGCAGCAGGGCTCCTGCGCGCGCGGATTTCATGCAAATCCCTATGCCGCCGAGGTTCGTCGCCCAAATCACTCAAGCACACGCGCGGACGGGTAGGCACAGCATCCCGTCCGTACAGCTTGCAATTTTTTCGTTTTTCTTCATTTTTTCATGCTTTTTCATGGATTTAACTTCCGATTTTTTGTGTAGTTCTGTATTTATACATTTACTATTCCCGATTAAATTCTAATTATTATAATTAATTTAATTAATATTTTTTAAAATTAATTAATGATATTTGTGTAATTTGAATTTGAAAAATAGTAAATATCTATCTTTTTTTGCTTAATTATCTATCTTATTTTTAAATTTGATTATATCTTATCTTATTTTTAAATTTAAGGTCAGACTTTAAATTTTTTAAATTAATTTTTTTAAAAATAATTTGACCTTATTTAAATTTTTTTTTTTTTGATAAATCAGGACATTATATTGCACAAACATTATTTACAAACTAAAGGCAACCAAATCGGGCCCAATCAATCTATACATCACATCTTATCTACATTATAGTTCCTTCAACCATTTTTTATCTACTTCTTTAGTCTTCTTGGGTATGAACACAACAATACGGGTTTTGATATTCCATTTTGTCTCCTCAGTAACCCGGTTAGAGGATAATGATTCCCCTTGCCAAGTTATGTTGTTCCTCAGCTTCCAAACACTATAAACCAGTCCAACAATTGCAGCAGTGTATACCTTCTTGCGGAATCTCGAAATCTTTGCCCTTGCAATCCACCTAAGTAAAGTAGCAAGATTCAAAGACACCACATTCCAAGACAGCCACTGTTTTATATCTTGCAACCATTTCACAGCCACATCACATTCAAAAAATAGGTGTTGCACCGTTTCAGTTTGCTCATTACACAGGCAGCATAGTTCACTAACTTGTAATCCATGCTTAAGCAGTCTCTCTTTTGTTTTCAATCTATTTAACATGGCTAACCATAAGATAACACTATGTTTGGGGATATTCAATCTATTCCATACCTCATTGCACCATTTCTGTTTAGTTCCAGGAGGAGAAAAGAGTACATAACCTGCTGCAATTGTGTATTGCCTCTGCTGGAATGCTGCTGTATCACACTTCAGCTTCAACTGTTCTTTGATGGCTACCAGCTTTTTCCAATACCAGCTGGCATGGATAGAGGCTGTGTAGTTCCACCAATCTTGATCCTTAAGGTATACACTATGTATCCACCTTTGCCATAGGCTGTCCCGCTTGTTAGATATGGCCCAAATGTATTTACAAGTAGCTGCTTTATTCCATTCTTCTATCTTTATGATTCCCAAACCACCTGCTTTTTTTGGTTGACATATGTTTTCCCAAGCTACAGCCCCAGGACCATTGAACATTGCTTGGCCCTTCCACAAAAAAGCCCTACACACAGTTTCTATTGCTCTTACAACTTTTTTTGGCAACACCATCATCTGACTCCAATATGCCTGAATTGCTATTAATACCGAGTTAATTAGAGTAATCCGACCTGCAAATAAGAGATTTCTTGAACTCCAACTCTTAATTCTAGCCGTCATTTTTTCAACCAACAGTTCACATTCCTTACCTGAAATCTTCCCAGAGCAAATAGGTATCCCCAAATAAGTAAATGGCAGAACTTGTCTAGAGAAACCCGATGCTTTAATCAATGTCTTCACACTTCCTTCATTCATGTTACTGCAATAAATTGCAGTTTTGCTAGCATTCGGTTGAAGCCCAAAAGTGAAAGAAAACAGCTTAAGAGCTTGAAGCATATAAGTGATGCTCTGTGTATCTCCATGACAAAAGAGAAGTACATCATCTGCAAAAGCCAAATGATTCAATTGAAGTGAGGCACATCTATCATGAAATATGAAGTCCTTTTTCTCATCTATCTTCTTCATAAGTCTAGATAAGTATTCCATTCAAATGATTAAATTTAAAATAAGATAACTATAATCATGTAATTTTAAATAGATGTAAGATATTTTGCTAACTTTTAAATTTTGTTATTTTATTTATTTAAATTACATTTAAAATCTGAAAAAGATATTCATTTATCTTTTTTAATTTTTTATTTATAAAATAACATTAAATTTTTAAAAGTAGTTAGCAAATTTTGAAATGATATTTAGGTTGGTTGAAACCTAATTTTTCAAAAATTGTAGGTTTAATTTTTAATATTTTATTAAATTTCGAAATTTTTCAATATTTTTTAAAAATTTTCGAAAATAAATTATTTATTTATTTAATTAATTATTTTTTTCGAAATTATTTATTTAAAATTAAATAAATCCTACAACCAACTATCCAGCTAACCTTGTTGCAGGAGTATGTGTTTTAGCTTGTTTGTAAGTTTTCAAAACCTATTATTGCTTGATTGCAAATAGCCATGGTTAACTTATTGCCAGATCTTATGATCTGATGGCTCTCTTGGTCAAGTAAATAATTTGTAACAGGTATATTTACAATCTTCTTTCATTTGTGTATGACCTAGCAACATGATAGAACCCATCCAAAGTGTGCCTGTGTGAGCCTATGTGTTTAATTTCATTATAGATGCATATAGGTTGTTGTTGCTAAATAAAATGTCATAGTTCTTGATAGATTTTATTTAGGCCCATTTAGTTTTTTGGCCTATTCAATTAATAACAGTTGTTCATCTTAAGGTTAAATTCCTCTCTTTTGGGCCTTATGTGAGAGTTGGGAGCCATAGAAGTGGGTACGACATACTGAACCCAGCACCCCCTCACATGACCACCCCAATTGTGAAGGCCCATTTGCCTGATTTGAATAACTGTACTAGGTTAATTAAATTAGTTTAACCTAATAAAATTGATTAGCAAAATAATTAATTTCATTTATTTTTGAAATTAATTTAAGAAAACCATAGTTTAAAGAATTTTATATTCTAAGCTAAACTATATGTATTTTCTTGTATTTAATTAAATAAAGAATTATAACCATCTAGATTCTTTCTGAAGCTTAATTTAAATTTTTCATTAAATATTCCTATTTAAGTTGATATTTAGTTATCTATAACTAACCAACTTAAATCTGAATATCTTTTGGATTTAAAATTTCAAAATTAAGTTGAGGAATTTTTGGCATTGGTTATTAAGATTCTTTAGATATTTTTTAAGTTAATATCTTTTCGAATATTAACTTAAAATAGAATATTTTAGATATTTTTTAAGTTAATATCTTTTCGAATATTAACTTAAAATGGAATATTTTCAAATTAAGTGGTTATAACTTAATTTTAATTTAATTAAATCTAATTTGAAAGATATTTAAGTTGATTTTTTAGATTCTTCTAAAACAACTTGAACAAGATATTTTCAAATTTGTTCCATTTTATTCGAATTTATTTTTCGAATTTAAATAATAATTGAAATTTAATTAAAGTTAATTTTTTATTTTAACTAACTTTAATTTGTAATTTTTCATTATTATAATATGGAACTTGTTCGATATTTATTCGAATTTATTTTTTGAATTAAATAATAATTGAAAATTAATTAAAGTTGATTTTTTTATTTAAACCAACTTTAATTTGTAATTTTTTATTATTATAATATCGAATAAAATGATTATACAAAATACATATATTTTTTAAATAATGAGCTTTTAATCAAGAGACATTCGATCTCCATTGTTGGTTTTACATCGCGTTTGTTTTAGTGAGTAATCCTCCCTAATGGAAGAACGTTCATTAGCAATTTCGCACCGTTTAATCTCGAAAGATAAGTAGTTTCTAAGTGTTTTGTATGGTATGGATCACCCTAATGGTGGCGACCATACTTGACTTGCAAATTATGAAACAATGGTGGAAGCTCATAAGATAGAATTGGCTTGACTCTCGCCTAAACGGGACAACGCTGAATTCCAATCTTGATCGAATAAAAGGTTGCTAGAATGGTTATCATTTTAGATGAGTTGACAACTCTATTCAATGGATGATGCTTTGACTCTCGCCTAAACGGGACACTGTATCAGTTTGTTGAAAGACCTTGGAAAATAAACTATGTTAGATTTAGTATTTCTATAACATATGTAATTATTTGTTATTTTCTTAACATGTGTATGAATTTAAGAACCAAAACCTTACTTCTGTTTTATTGATGTGTTGTAGTGTCATTATGAATAACCCTCACCGCGATCCTCTCCTAGTTAATATCTTAGCAAAAGAACTCTATGGTGAAAATGCATCCTGGTAGTTGCATAAACTCGCACCTGTTGATGATGAATCTGAAGTTCCAAAAGGCAAATCTACTAGGAATTGATTTATCAAGAGAACAATGGGTCCAACTCATCCATAATAGTCTTCCTCCGGAGTATAATGAACTTGTTATTTCTTATATGATCAACAATTTCAACTCATCCATAATAGTCTTGCTGAAGGACCGTGAGAGCGAGCCGGTGAAGATTGTACATGTCGGGGCGGTTAGGCCTGGAGCGTACGATCCTCGGGACAGCAAGGCTTTTTGTAATTAGTAGCTAGGCGACAAGTATTTTGTATAAGACAGTAACTTTTGTAAAGCTTTTTTGTAAATGGGATCCCACAGTATTTTATATGAAATGTTTTATAAGTTTAATTAAAAAGCAAAAATTTTAATTAATCACGATTTCCATAAACCTCGTTGATTAGCAACGAGCTGCACAGTACGTTTAAAAATCACGTAATACACCTATGCTAGTTAGGGTGTTACAATTTGGTATCAGAGCCGCCAGGTTGTCTTCCGAAGATCATCACGACGTGTACAATCTTCATCAGCAGTTAGCTCGTTCTATGGTTCAGTAAGCTTTTATTGCTTTAGTAGCTTATTTAATTATTATGAAATAAGAAAAGCCTGATAGGAAGCATGTTAGTAGCCTGATAGTAGAATAGGCGCATGTTTTTAATTTTCAAATTAAGCGGCATTAGTAAGCTCTCTTTGATCATGACCTGATGTGCCAACTCTTGGTTTCGCAGGCTGTTCAGACTAGATAGAGGAACAAGATCTTGAGATACAGAGATTGAGGCAGCAGGGGGCTCCTGCAGTGCCTGTGCCAGAAGTTCCAGTGGCACCCGCCCCTGTTGCCCAGGCCGAGATAGTAGTAGCGGCAAACAGAATGGAATCCTTGTATGAAAGGTTCCAGAAGCAAGCACCTCCGGTTTTTCTGGGAGGTCCGGATGTCATGAAAGCCGAGCAGTGGCTAACGGTGATAACCAAGATACTGAAATTTATGGGTGTCAACGGAAATGACAGGGTGGTGTGTGCTACCTTCCAGTTCCAAGAAGACGCTCTAGTCTGGTGGGACATGGTGTCTCAGATTCATGATGTCACCACCATGACCTAGGAAAGGTTCCAGGAACTATTCAACGCGAAGTATTATAACGAGGCAGTTAGAAGTGCCAAGAGGAAAGAGTTCACCCACCTGACCCAGCGGGAGAACATGAGCGTGACTGAGTATACCACCCAGTTTGATCGGTTGGCGAGGTTGGCCTCGGGAATAGTGCCAACCGATTTCAACAAGAAGGAAAAGTATCTGGACGGATTAAATGTGAAGATTTAACATGACCTTATGATCACCACCGACGACAAGACCACCTATTGATGGTGGAGAAGGCACTGCGAGCTGAGGGCGCAGTGGGATGTATGTCGGAGTCGGCTAGTACTCCAGTGAGTGGCGGGGCTCCTACTCCTCCTGCATCAAGCTTTAGCAGGGGAGGTAGTGGTTCGGCCATGGACCAGAAGAGGAGAACATCCACTACATCCGGTGGCTCGGGGCAGAACAAGAAGTTCCGGGGGAACCAGAGTAGAGGCAATCGTCAGGGTGGTGCTGAGACCCGGTTTTCTTACCCAAAGTGCCCCAGTTGCAAAACGCACCATCTGGGTGAGTGCAGAGGTTAGGGATGCTTTCAGTGTGTCATGCCCAGACATTACAAGAGGGATTGTCCCCAGCTTAGATCAAAGGCACCTAGGGCTCCAGCGAGACCCACTCCAGCTAGGGTGTTCGCCATCACGCAGGCTGATGCAGAAGCCAGCCCCTCTGTTGTAACAGGTCAGCTCTCGGTTAATAACTCATATTACTCAGTGCTGTTTCATTCTGGGGCCACACATTCTTATGTGGCAGCCAGAATCTTTAGTAAATTGGATAGACCGTGTGATAGTTATGAATCAGGGTTTGGAACCCTATTACCTGGCGGAGAGTTAGTTATCTCCAAAAGGTGGATTAGGTGTATGCCGATCAGAATAGATGGTAGAGAGGTAAGTGCTGACTTGATAGAGATGAGCCCAGTAGATTTCGATATTATTTTAGGAATGGATTTCCTATCTAAATACTCAGCCAGTATTGATTGCAAGAGGAAGATGGTAATCTTCCAACCGGAAAGTGAAGAACCATTTGTGTTTGTTGGTTCAGTTCGGGGATCTCGGATCCCTGTGATTTTGGCCATGTCGGCTAAGGAATTACTGCATGGAGGTTGTTTAGGGTTTCTGGCCGTGGTGATGGACACCACTCGGCTAGATACCATTCGGCCAGAGGACATTAAGGTGGTTCGGGAATTTCTAGATGTTTTTCTCGAAGAACTTCCAGGTTTACCACCTCAGCGGGAGATTGACTTTATTATTGATTTGGCACCCGGAGTGGAACCGGTTTCCAAGGCTCCGTATAGAATGGCTCCAGCTGAACTTAAGGAATTAAAGATTCAGCTTCAGGGGTTGCTTGACATAGGGTTTATTCGGCCTAGTGTGTCACCCTGGGGAGCTCCGGTTTTATTCGTTAAGAAGAAAGATGGAACTATGAGGATGTGCATCGATTATCGGGAGTTAAACAAGCTAACGGTGAAGAATAAATATCCACTACCTAGAATCGATGATCTGTTTGATCAACTTCAGGGGAAGATGGTCTTTTCCAAGATTGATTTCCGATCGGGTTATCATCAGTTGAAAATCCAAGAGGAGGACATTCCGAAGACGGCTTTCCGTACTAGGTATGGACATTACGAATTCTTGGTTATGTCGTTTGGACTAACCAATGCTCCTGCAACATTTATGGATTTGATGAATAGGGTATTCAAGGATTTCCTCGATATCTGTGTTATCGTGTTTATCGACGACATCCTTGTCTACTCTCAATCAGAAGAGGAGCATGAGTTACATCTTCAGATGGTATTGCAACGGCTTAGGGAACACAAGTTTTACGCCAAATTCAAGAAATGTGAATTCTGGCTATCTCAGGTGTCCTTTTTAGGGCACATTGTTAGCAAAGATGGGATCAAGGTGGATCCAGGGAAAATAGAATCCGTCAGGGATTGGCCGAGACCGAAGGCAGTGACAGAAATTAGAAGCTTCTTGGGTTTAGCCGGGTATTATCGTAGGTTCGTGGAAGGGTTTTCTAAAATCTCAACACCCTTAACCGAACTTACAAAGAAGAATCAGCGATTTGTCTGGTCAGATAAGTGCGAAGCTAGTTTTCAGGAGCTGAAATAGAGATTGATTACTGCTCCAGTGCTAGCTTTGCCTTCAGACAACGAGAAATTTGTAGTTTATTGCGATGCATCCAGACAGGGTCTGGGGTGTGTGCTGATGTAAGCCGATCGGGTTATCGCTTATGCCTCCCGTCAGTTAAAGGATTATGAACAGCGATACCCGACTCATGATCTAGAGTTGGCTGCAGTGGTTTTTGCATTGAAGATCTAGCGGCATTACCTTTACGGAGAAAGGTGTGAAATCTATACCGACCATAAAAGTCTCAAGTATTTCTTTACTCAGAAAGATTTGAATATGAGACAAAGGTGTTGGTTGGAATTAGTGAAAGATTATGATTGTGAGATTCTCCATCATCCTGGGAAGGCCAATGTAGTGGTCGATACCCTGAGAAGGAAGGGTCCCGGGCAGGTAGCTAGCATGATTCAGATCTCACCTCAGTTAGCAGAAGACATGGTTAGATCCAGGATTGAGTTTGTGGTAGGTCAGCTTCACAACTTAACGCTGCAATCTGATCTGTTAGAAAGAATTAAAGCCGCTCAGATGACTGATCCAGAGTTAATGAAAATCAGAGATGAGGTTTTGGCTGGTCAAGCCAAGGATTTCTCAATGTCAGACAACGGGATGCTTCTGTATAAAGCTAGGGTTTGTGTTCCGAGTAGTGTGGAACTCAGGAATGAGATCTTTGAAGAGGCTCATTCTACCCCTTATTCTATGCATCCCGCCACCACTAAGATGTACAAAGATCTTAAACCGTACTTCTCGTGGAGCGGTATGAAGAAGAATTTGGTAGAATTTGTATCGAGATGCCTCACCTGTCAGCAGATTAAGGCTGAACATCAGAGGCCAGCAGGATTGTTGCAGCCTTTAACCCTACCTGAATGGAAGTGGGAGGATATCACGATGGATTTCGTGGTTGGATTACCTAGAACCACGGGATTATTCGATTCCATCTGGGTAGTGGTGGATCGATTCATGAAATCTGCTCATTTTCTGCCTGATAGAAAGGATAAAGTCCTTCGGAATAAGACCGTAGCGTTGGTCAAGATACTCTGGAAAAATAGCAAGGTGGAGGAAGCCACCTGGGAGCTAGAGTCAGATATGAGAGCTCAATATCCAGAGTTGTTCATGTTAGATTTCGGGGACGAAATCCTTTTAACGGGGGAATAATTGTAAAGACCGCTTAGTTTAATTTGGAAATTAGCAGTTAATTATGGAAAATTATTTATAGATATTTAAATAATTATTTATGCTGTTATTATTGAATTCTGAAATGCATTTTATGTCATTTAGTGATTTTCATAATTTTGCATTTCTGGTGCCCGGTAACATGGAACTCGATGTTTGGCTCAGTAAAATCACAACTTAGTATGTAAGTTTATTGGGACGGTTTATTAGACATTATGAATGTCGGGATTGGCCGGGAATTTAGAATTTCCCAAAATACCCTTTAGTGCTCTTTATGTTATTTTAGTGTGAAGGGGCAAAATGGTCATTTTGCCCCATTTATGTTTTGTCCTTTAGTGGACTTAGAAATTAGAAATTTAAATGTTATTTGATTTATATTGGCTGAAATAAAAGGTTTATTTTGCATGTTCTCTCATTTTTTTTCATTAAAAGTAAAAGTTAGAAAATTTAGAAAAAAAAAAAAGAAAAGCTCTCTCTCTTTCCCTCTTGTATTCGGCCCTCCTTGAGCAGCAAGAAGGTGAGATTCTTCTTTGTGATTCAAGCCCTTTGTAGCAAGGTTTTAGTGATCAAGTTGTTGGTATGTTTTCCTTAGCTTTTCTTTAAGTTTTTTTGAAGTTTTGAGAAATGTTTATAGGTTGCATGCTTAGCTTTGAGATGTTGTTGCTGCTGTAGTTCTAGGTTATTTTCTGTGATTGTATATGCTTGAATTAAATGGATTTTAGTAGGTTTGAAGCATGCTAGATGGTTTAACCAAGTTTGGATCTTTTTAGTTCAAAAATTATATTTTCTATGAAAAGTTGAGAAATAGGTTGCTGTGATTGTTGCATGAGTTTGTGTATATTTTCTGCAGTTTCTAAATGCATGTTTAAGTAGTTTAAATCAATTTTAAATGCTTGTAGGTGAGCTTTAGCCAAGTTTGAGTTTTGAACTCAAAGCTTGGAGCTCACATGGCATTTTTGGTATCTGTGGTTTCTGGATGGTTTTGTTGCTTTAGACTTGTTCTTTAGGGTATTTAGAACAGGTCTGGAAGTTTTGGTGTAGTTTGGAATTGATTTGAGCAAAGTATGAATTTTTGAAAGTTTCCTGCGAGGAACCGAAATTCCAGTTGTGCATCCGGAATTCCGGATGGGGTTCTGAAATTTCCAAAACCGGAATTCCGGTTGTGCAACCGGTCTGCCGGTTGGGAAATTTTCAGGAACCCTAGATTTTCTCGTTTTTATGTTATTTGGGGTATTGCCATGCTTTTTATCGATAGGGAAACATTTAGTTTCTAGTTTAAGTCCCCGAGAAGTGATTTAGCGTATCACTTATTAGTGTTGTGATTGTTGTGGTTTAGGAGCCTGTAAACCGCCGTGCAGTTCGTTCCAGTCAGGTTGTCCGGCACACCTAAATTCGGAATTGAGGTAAGATTAGTATAACAGTATGCATATGTATTACATGTTTAGCGTGCATGTAGGAAGCCTGTTAGATTACATTAGATATGTATATTGGCTTCAAACCGTCCCACTGTGTCACATCGATAAGGCTAGAGTATGACTAGCAGCTGGAGTATGACCAGTGTACCGAGTATAGGCTGACACTGTATCACATCGGTACAGGCTAGAGTAGGACTAGCAACTGGAGTATGACCAGTGTACCGAGTATAGACTGATACTAGGGTTGGTGGTTCTGTACTCTTTGACGAATCACATTGGCATTGGCTAGAGTATGACTAGCAGCTGGAGTATGACCATTGTGCCGAGTATAGGCTGTGTAACACCCTAACTACCTTAGGCGTATTACGTGATTTTTAAACGTACTGTGCAGCTCGTTGCTAATCAACGAGGTTTATGGAAAAACGTGATTAATTAAAATTTTGCTTTTTAATTAAACTTATAAAACATTATTAATTAAACTTATAAAACATTATTACAAAAGACTCGGGATCCCGATTATAAAATTATTTACAAAAAGTTTTAACTGTTTAACTGTTACATAAAATAAAGGTCGTCTAACAACCAGTTACAAAAATCAGCCTTGCTGTCCCGAGGATCGTACGCT
This sequence comes from Cannabis sativa, assembly GCF_029168945.1. Taxonomy (NCBI): domain Eukaryota; kingdom Viridiplantae; phylum Streptophyta; class Magnoliopsida; order Rosales; family Cannabaceae; genus Cannabis; species Cannabis sativa. Next base: position 40,863,520 of record NC_083605.1, on the reverse strand, counting down.
CCAGGCCTAACCGCCCCGACATGTACAATCTCATAAGCTCGCTCACGGTCCATCAGCTATAGCCTTGCCTTTACCTACACATAAACGTAAACTGTGAGTCGACAGACTCAGTAAGAAAAGCATAATAATACTCATACATAATTCTAACTGCCGTGTCCAACACGATACTGAGTCCCGCTACTGCCATGTCCAACATGGTACTGAGCCACTACTGCCATGTCCAACATGGTACTGAGTTTTGAACGTTCACAGGGACGGTACTATTGACAAGTATCCTCCTGATCGGTCGAACCGGTCATACTCCGACTGCTGGTCATACTCCAGCCTGTACCGACGGGATAGGTCAATAGCACAGAACCACCAACCAAATGTCAGCCTGATCGGTCGAACCGGTCATACTCCGGCTGCTGGTCATACTCCAGCCTGTACCGACGTGACAGGGTTGGATGGTTCGAAGCCTATATACATAACTAATGTAATCTAGCAGGCTTCCTACATGCACGCTAAACATGTAATCTACATATGCATACTGTTATACTAATCTTACCTGGATTCCGAATTCGGGTGTGCGGTCAACTCGACCGGAACCGAAGGCGAGTGGCGGACATCGGCTCCTAAACCATAAAAATCACAACGCTATAAGTGACACGCTAAATCACTTCCCGGGGACTAAAATTAGGAACTAAAAGTTTCCCTATCGATAAAAAACATGGAAATACCCCTTAAAACATAAAAACGAGGAAAAACACGGGTTCTAAAAATTCCCCAACCGGCAGACCGGTTGCCCAACCGGAATTCCAGTTCTGGGAATTACTGGACCCTCATCCGGAATTCCGGTTGCACAACCGGAATTCCGGTTCCTCGCAGGAATTTTTCAAAAATTCCAAACTCAACCAAATCAAACCCAATTTATTCCAAACCTTCCAGACCTGCTCTAAATACCCCAAAGAACAAATCTAAGGCATCAAACTAACCCAGAATTCACAGATACACAAATTGCCATTAAAGCTCAAGCTTTGAGTTCTAAACTCAAACTTGAGAAAATCCCACAAACATGCAATAAAACCTGGTTAAATCTACTTAAATAAGCATGAATAAGCTTCTGAAAACAAGCAAGAACAACAGCAACAACATAGTAACAGATTACACAACATTTCTTCAAAAATCATAACTTTTGCATAGAAACTTAAAGCTTTGCACAACCTATCTAACATGCTTTCAAAATCACTTAATTAACTTCAATTAGACATGCTTTACACTTCAGAAATAAACAACAAAACACCGCAATAACCACAGCCACAAGAAGCATGCATTTACTCAATATTTCACCATTTTTTTCATAATTTTAAAGAAGAAAATCAAGAGAAGCTAACCTAGCTTGAAGAATGCTTAAAATGGATGAGAGTTTGCTTGGAAATCAAAGAGAAAATCAGCTTCATGCACCCTAATGCCTCAGCCGAAATAGAGAGAAGACTTGAGAGAATTTTCTTTTTCAAAGCTTTTTTCTAATTTTTGCTAAGTGTAGAAATGAGAAGAGTAAATGAATAATGCCACTTAAACCATTTATTTCAGCCACTAATTAAAATAAAATAACTATTTAAATTCATTTAATAAACTCACATAGGACAAAACATTAATGGGGCAAAAAGACCATTTTGCCCCTCCACCATAAAATCACATAAAAATCACTAAAGGGGTATTTTGGGAAATTCTAAATTCCCGGCCATTCCCGACATTCCCAATGTCTAAAACCCGTCCCCAAACTACTAACATACTAAGTTGTGATTTCTACTGAGCCAAACGCCGAGTTCCAAAATACCGGCCACCGGAAATGCAAAATATGAAAACTACTGAATAACATAACCATGCATTTCTGAAATCCATAAATAACAGTAATAAATTATTTAAATAGCTATAAATAATTTCATAATTAATCACAATTAACTGATAATTTCCAAATTAACTAAGCGGCCTTTACAACTATCCCCCCCTTAAAAGGATTTCGTCCCCGAAATCTAACCTGAATAACTCTTGATATTGAGCTCTCATATCTGACTCAAGCTCCCAGGTGGCTTCCTCCACCTTGCTGTTTCTCCAGAGAACCTTGACCAATGCTATGGTCTTATTCCGAAGGACTTTATCCTTTCTATCCAGGATCTGCACTGGCTGTTCCTCATAAGTCATATCTGGCTGAAGCTGAAGACTCTCATAACTGAGTATATGAGAGGGGTCTGAAACGTATTTTCTCAACATCGAGACATGGAATACGTTGTGAACTGCTGATAAGGCTGGAGGCAATGCTAACCGATATGCCACTTGACCTATCTTCTCGAGAATCTCGAAAGGTCCTGTAAATCTAGGGCATAACTTGCCTCTTTTCCCGAAACGTTTAATCCCCTTCATCGGAGATACCCGTAAAAACACATGTTCCCCTACTTAGAACTCAACATCTCTGCGTTTCGGATCAGCGTAACTCTTCTGTCTGCTCTGTGAGGCAAGCATTCTAGCTTTTATCTTCTCTATCGCCTCATTGGTCCGCTGAACTGACTCTGGACCTAGGTATTTCCTCTCCCCTGTCTCATCCCAGCTGATAGGGGATCTACACTTCCTACCGTACAACAGTTCATAGGGAGCCATCCCTATCGTACTCTGATAACTGTTGTTGTAAGAAAATTCTATCAACGGTAGATACTTATTCCATGAGCCTTCAAAGTCCATAACACAGGCTCTCAACATATCCTCCAATATCTGAATTGTCCTTTCGGACTGACCATCTGTCTGAGGATGGAATGCCGTCTTGAATTTCGGCTTTGTACCCATTGCCCGTTGCAAACTTTGCCAAAATTTGGAGGTGAACTTCGGATCCTGTCCGAAACTATAGACTTCGGTACCCGTGAAGTCTCACTATCTCTACGACGTACAGTTCTGCCAACTGATCCACTGAAAATGTTGTTCTAACCGGCAGAAAATGAGCAGATTTCGTAAATCGATCCACCACTACCCAGATGGAATCAAATAAACCCGTGGTCCTAGGTAACCCGACCATAAAATCCATCGTAATATCCTCCCATTTCCATTCTGGTAGGGTTAGAGGCTGCAACAACCCTGCTGGTCTCTGATGTTCAGCCTTAATCTGCTGACAAGTGAGGCATCTCGATACGAATTCTACCAAATTCTTCTTCATACCGCTCCACCAGAAGTACGGTTTCAAATCTTGGTACATCTTAGTGGTGCCGGGATGCAGAGAATACGGGGTAGAATGAGCCTCCTCAAAGATCTCATTTCTAAGTTCCACACTGTTCGGAACACAAACCCTAGCTTTGTATAACAGCATCCCACTATCTGACACTGAAAAGTCTTTGGCTTGACCAGCCAACACCTCATCTCGGATTTTCACTAACTCCGGATCTGTCATCTGAGCGACTTTTATTCTTTCCAACAGATCAGATTGCAGCGTCAAGTTGTGAAGCTGACCTACCACGAACTCAATGCTGGATCTAACCATGTCCTCCGCTAGCTGAGGTGAGATCTGAACCATACTAGTTATTTGCCCGGGACCCTTTCTGCTCAGGGCATCTGCCACTACATTGGCTTTTCCGTGATGATAGAGGATCTCACAATCGTAATCCTTCACTAATTCCAACCAACGCCTTTGTCTCATGTTCAAATATTTCTGAGTAAAGAAATACTTGAGACTTTTATGGTCGGTATAGATCTCACACTTCTCCCCATAAAGGTAATGCCGCCAAATCTTCAGTGCAAAAACCACTGCGGCCAATTCTAAATCATGAGTCGGGTATCGCTGTTCATAATCCTTTAATTGACGGGAGGCATAAGTGATGACCCGATCGGCTTGCATCAATACACACCCCAAACCCTGTTTGGATGCGTCACAGTATACTACGAACTTCTCCTTGTCCGAAGGCAAAGCTAGCACTGGAGAAGTAATCAACCTCTGTTTCAGCTCCTGAAAACTAGCTTCACATTTATCTGACCAGATAAACCGCTGATTCTTCTTTGTAAGCTCGGTTAGGGGCATTGAAATTTTGGAGAACCCTTCCACGAACCTACGGTAGTACCCAGCTAAACCCAAGAAGCTTCTGATCTCTGTCACTGTCTTCGGTCTCGGCCAATCCCTGACGGATTCAATCTTCCCGGGATCTACCTTGATCCCATCTTTGCTCACAATGTGCCCTAGGAAAGACACCTGAGATAGCCAGAACTCACATTTCTTGAACTTGGCATAAAGCTTATGTTCTCGAAGCCGTTGCAGTACCATCTGAAGATGTAACTCATGCTCCTCTTCTGATTGAGAGTACACGAGGATGTCGTCGATAAACACAATCACACAGATATCGAGGAAATCCTTGAATACTCTATTCATCAGGTCCATGAATGCTGCAGGAGCATTGGTTAGTCCGAATGACATAACCAGAAATTCGTAATGTCCATACCTAGTGCGGAAAGCCGTCTTTGGAATGTCCTCCTCTCGGATTCTCAACTGATGATAACCCGAACGGAGATCAATCTTAGAAAAGACCGTCTTCCCCTGAAGCTGATCGAACAAGTCATCGATCCTAGGTAATGGATATTTATTCTTCACCGTCAGCTTGTTCAACTCCCTGTAGTCGATGCACATCCTCATAGATCCATCCTTCTTCTTGACGAATAAAACCGGGGCTCCCCAGGGTGACACACTGGGCCGAATGAACCCTATGTCAAGCAACCCTTGAAGCTGAATCTTTAATTCCTTAAGTTCAGCTGGAGCCATTCTATACGGGGCTTTGGAAACCGGTTCCACCCCTGGTGCCAATGCAATCACAAAATCAATCTCCCGCTGAGGTGGTAACCCTGGAAGTTCTTCGGGAAAAACATCCGAAAATTCCCGAACCACTCTGATGTCTTCTGGCTGAATGGTATCTGGCCGAGTGGTGTCCACCACCACGGCCAGAAACCCTAAGCAACCGCCGTGTAATAATTCTCTAGCTGACATAGCCGAGATCACCGGGATCCGAGATCCATGAACTGAACCAACGAATACAAACGGTTCTTCACTTTCCGGTTGGAAGACCACCATCTTCCTTTTACAGTCAATGCTCGCCGAATATTTAGATAGGAAATCCATTCCTAAAATAATATCGAATTCGACTAAACTCATCTCTATCAGATCAGCGCTTAACTCTCTACCATCTATCCTGATCGGCATAGACCTAATCCACCTATTGGAGATAACCAATTCTCCGCCAGGTAACAGGGTTCCAAACCCTGATTCATATCTATCATAGGGTCTGCCCAATTTACTAAAGACTCTGGCCGCCACATAAGAATGTGTAGCTCCAGAATCAAACAGCACTGAATTCAGCGAGTTGTTAATAGAAAGCTGACCTGTGACTACTGATGGGCTGGCATCTGCATCAGCCTGCGTGATAGCGAACACCCTGGCTGGAGTGGGTATCGCTGGAGCTCTCGGTGCCTCTGGTCGGAGCTGGGGACAGTCCCTCTTGAAGTGTCCGGGCATGCCACAATGAAAGCATCCCTGACCTTTACACTCACCCCGATGGTGCCTCTTGCAGCTAGGGCACTCGGGATAGGAGAATCGGGTCTCAGTACCACCAGGACGACTCCCTCTGTTCTGGTTCCCCCGGAACCTTTTGTTCTGACTCGAGCCACCGGAAGCAGTGGGTGCTCTCTTCCTCTGATCAATGGCCGAACCACTACTCCCCCTGCTATAGCCTGATGCAGGAGGGGTAGGAGCTCCGCCACTCACCGAGATCTTGGGCCGATTCCGACATACACCCCACTGCGCCCTCGGCTCGCGGTGCCTTCTCCACCATGCCGAGCATAGGTGGTCTTGTCGTCGGTGGTGATCATCAAGTCATGCACGATCACGGCATTCAACCCGTCCGGATACTTCTCCTTCTTGCTGAAGTCGGTCGGCACAATTCCGAGGCTAACCTCGCCAGCCGATCAAGGCGAGTAGTATACTCAGTGACGCTCATGTTCTCACGCTGGGTCAGGTGAGCGAACTCTTTCCTCTTGGCGCTTCTGACCGCCTCATTGTAATACTTTGCGTTGAAGAGTTCCTGGAACCTTTCCCAGGTCATGGTGGTGACGTCATGGATCTGAGACACCATGTCCCACCAGACCAGCGCGTCCTCCTGGAACTGAAACGTGGCGCACACCACTCTGTCGTTACCGGTGACACCCATGAAATTCAGAATTTTGGTGATCACCGTCAGCCATTGCTCGGCTTTCATTACGTCCGGACCTCCCAGGAAAACCGGAGGTGCTTGCTTCCGGAACCGCTCATACAGAGGTTCCAATCTATGGGCCGCCACCACTATCTCGGCCTAGGCAGCAGGGGCAGGTGCCACTGGAACTACGGGCACTGGAACTGCAGGAGCACCCTGCTGTCTCAACCTCTGAATCTCGAGGTCTTGTTCTTCGATCCGGGCTTGCATTTCTGCAAACCGCAACTCCCAGTTTGGGGCTCCCTGATCGGCTGGGGGAGCCTGGGCAGCCTGTGGCGGGTTCTCATCACCCCGGCCACGAGCCCTGCCTCGGGGACCTCTACCTTAGGCGTATTACGTGATTTTTAAACGTACTGTGCAGCTCGTTGCTAATCAACGAGGTTTATGGAAAAACGTGATTAATTAAAATTTTGCTTTTTAATTAAACTTATAAAACATTATTAATTAAACTTATAAAACATTATTACAAAAGACTCGGGATCCCGATTATAAAATTATTTACAAAAAGTTTTAACTGTTTAACTGTTACATAAAATAAAGGTCGTCTAACAACCAGTTACAAAAATCAGCCCTGCTGTCCCGAGGATTGTACGCTCCAGGCCTAACCGCCCCGACATGTACAATCTCATAAGCTCGCTCACGGTCCATCAGCTATAGCCTTGCCTTTACCTACACATAAACGTAAACTGTGAGTCGACAGACTCAGTAAGAAAAGCATAATATTACTCATACATAATTCTAACTGCCGTGTCCAACACGATACTGAGTCCCGCTACTGCCATGTCCAAAATGGTACTGAGCCACTACTGCCATGTCCAACATGGTACTGAGTTTTGAACGTTCACAGGGACGGTACTATTGACAAGTATCCTCCTGATCGGTCGAACCGGTCAGACTCCGGCTGTTGGTCATACTCCAGCCTGTACCGACGGGATAGGTCAATAGCACAGAACCACCAACCAAATGTCAGCCTGATCGGTCGAACCGGTCATACTCGGCTTTGGTCATACTCCGGCTGTCTCGACGTGACAGGGTTGGATGGTTCGAAGCCTATATACATAACTAATGTAATCTAGCAGGCTTCCTACATGCACGCTAAACATGTAATCTACATATGCATACTGTTATACTAATCTTACCTGGATTCCGAATTCAGGTGTGCCGGTCAACCTGACTGGAACTGAAGCTGAGTGGCGGATTACTGGCTCCTAAATCACTTCCCGGGGACTAAAATTAGGAACTAAAAGTTTCCCTATCGATAAAAAACATGGCAATACCCCTTAAAACATAAAAACGAGGAAAAACACGGGTTCTGAAAAATTCCCCAACCGGCAGACCGGTTGCCCAACCGGAATTCCAGTTCTGGGAATTACTGGACCCTCATCCGGAATTCCGGTTGCACAACCGGAATTCCGGTTCCTCGCAGGAATTTTTCAAAAATTCCAAACTCAACCAAATCAAACCCAATTTATTCCAAACCTTCCAGACCTGCTCTAAATACCCCAAAGAACAAATCTAAGGCATCAAACTAACCCAGAATTCACAGATACACAAATTGCCATTAAAGCTCAAGCTTTGAGTTCTAAACTCAAACTTGAGCAAATCCCACAAACATGCAATAAAACCTGGTTAAATCTACTTAAATAAGCATGAATAAGCTTCTGAAAACAAGCAAGAACAACAGCAACAACATAGTAGCAGATTACACAACATTTCTTCAAAAATCATAACTTTTGCATAGAAACTTAAAGCTTTGCACAACCTATCTAACATGCTTTCAAAATCACTTAATTAACTTCAATTAGACATGCTTTACACTTCAGAAATCAACAACAAAACACAGCAATAACCACAGCCACAAGAAGCATGCATTTACTCAATATTTCACCATTTTTTTCATAATTTTAAAGAAGAAAATCAAGAGAAGCTAACCTAGCTTGAAGAATGCTTAAAATGGATGAGAGTTTGCTTGGAAATCAAAGAGAAAATCAGCTTCATGCACCCTAATGCCTCAGCCGAAATAGAGAGAAGACTTGAGAGAATTTTCTTTTTCAAAGCTTTTTTCTAATTTTTGCTAAGTGTAGAAATGAGAAGAGTAAATGAATAATGCCACTTAAACCATTTATTTCAGCCACTAATTAAAATAAAATAACCATTTAAATTCATTTAATAAACTCACATAGGACAAAACATTAATGGGGCAAAAAGACCATTTTGCCCCTCCACCATAAAATCACATAAAAATCACTAAAGGGGTATTTTGGGAAATTCTAAATTCCCGGCCATTCCTGACATTCCCAATGTCTAAAACCCGTCCCCAAACTACTAACATACTAAGTTGTGATTTCTACTGAGCTAAACGCCGAGTTCCAAAATACCGGGCACCGGAAATGCAAAATATGAAAACTACTGAATAACATAACCATGCATTTCTGAAATCCATAAATAACAGTAATAAATTATTTAAATAGCTATAAATAATTTCATAATTAATCACAATTAACTGATAATTTCCAAATTAACTAAGCGGGCTTTACAGGCTGATACTGTAACACATCGGTACAGGCTAGAGTATGACTAGCAGATGGAGTATGACCAGTGTACCGAGTATAGGCTGTTACTTGTCAATAGTACCGTCTTATGAACGTTTGGGACTCAGTATCGTGTGGGACACGTAGTTAGGGTTATGGTCAAGGGTATGGGCGTCTGATCATAACCCAGGATTTATGTATGTTTATGATTTATCCTTTTCTTACTGAGTTTGTCGACTCACAGTGCTATGTTTATGTGTAGGTAAGGGCAAGGTTAAGGCTGAAGGACCGTGAGAGCGAGCCGGTGAAGATTGTACATGTCGGGGCGGTTAGGCCTTGAGCGTACAATCCTCGTGACACCAAGGCCTTTTGTAATTAGTCGCTAGGCGACAAGTATTTTGTATAAACCTTGTTGATTAGCAACGAGCTGCACAGTACATTTAAAAATCACGCAACAAGCTGTACAGTACGTTTAAAAATCACAGTACGATTTCCATATCAATGTAAGCTATTTGAGAGAGAGCAAGGGGTCTATTCTTCCTGTTTCTAATAATCTGAATACCAAGAACATAAGCAGCTTCACTCAAATCCTTCATTTCGAATTGAGTGTCAAGCCACTCCTTGATGTCAGTCATTTTCTTGATATTGTTACCAATGATCAAAATGTCATCAACGTAAAGGACCAGGAATACTGTTGGGTTTTATGCCCTAAATAAAACTCATTTCATATAATCAGATTTACTTATTAATAAAGATCAGAAATAACATTTTATGTTGCATGGTTCACATGATTTATTTCATGATTATATGTGTATATAATGTATGAATTCTTTTTTAAGTCCAGAACATATGAGTTGGTTAAAGATTATAGTGTTGTCAGCACAGTGGAATATAATCTTTATTATATGTTCAAAAGTTTATTCCCTGATTTGTCAGAACACTGGATTTAGACTGACATGGTATAATCAGCGATAGGTATTCTTACACCTTGGAAAAGTGTTATGTCCTTTCCAGGACATTGGCAAAGTTTACCAGTATCGGATGTATGGAGTATACATCGGAAGGGACCGATATTGAACTTTTATTAGATATGTTAAAATTTACCGTTATATCTATTCAATTCAATATCAATTTTGATCCTAGATCAAATGATCTTAATCCTTATATGGTTAGGTTCAATCTCAAGAGTGTTATTCGTGTTCTTTGATTTGTTAGTTAAGCCTTCTTCTGAGTCAGGGTGATACGAACATTTTGGGAACACGGTAGTGCAATTGAGTGGGAGCGCTAACATAAATATGGAATCTATAGCTTCTATCTGGCAAATAGAAGTAAAGGATGATTTCCTTCGAGCTTAACCAAACGAAGATAAATGGTGGAGATCTCATTTCACTTAGGTGAAATATCATTTATACAGGGTTAAGTGTTTTAAGGATAAAATACATTGAAGGTGTAGCAGTAACAGTAGTGCCTTTTCAATGTAGATCATCTATATAGAGGATCATTGATCACATTAGGGTTATAACAATGGATAACTAATGACGTGTCTATATCGTGGAACATATAGAGCGTTCTATATGACTGAGAGTGCAATTCCAAGTTCTTAGTGTGGATTCTATGAGGAATTAATAAGTTAGGGAATTTACTTGGTAAATTCGGTTCGACTTATTGGAAGCTCGGTTATATAGACCCATGGTCCCCATACTATTTGAGACCATACTACTTGTAAGACTTAGTTAATTTATTTTAATTAATCAATTATAATTCTAAAAGTTAGACTATGTCTACTTTATGAATTCTCACAGTTTAAGGATGAAATCGTAAAGAAAAGGGTTTCTAGGTTTAATTATTAATTAAGAGACTTTGTATGTCTAATTAATAATTATTTTAAATGACAATATTATTTAATAATCTATTTTAGTTATTAAATAATTAGTTTTGGCATTTAAATGATTAGAATTGGAAAAATGGTATTTTTGGAGAAATAGAAATAAAATTGAGGAAACTGCAAAATCCAAGTGAGGCCCATATTACCCTATGGCCGGCCACCTCTTTGCTTGTTTCCCAATTATTATTTTCAATTTTAATTGCCATGTAATTGCTAATCAAAGCCTAGCAATAATAGGAAAGTGGTTGATCACACTAAATAAGGCAGTTAATCAATTACACAATAATTAAGGAAACTGTTTTATTTGGAAAGTTGTGCTCTCCCTTTTCCCTATATAAAGCAACCTTGTTCTCTTCTCTTGTATGCTTCATAAGCCACGAAATTAAGAGATAAAAATAGGGAGAAAATTTCGAATTCCTTGTGAGATGAGTAGTGCCCACACACATCAAGTGGTACCTCAATCATAGTATGTAAGACTATGGAATTTCTGCATCAAAGAAGGAGAAAAGAAGATCCAGGTTCAGATCTTGGTGATGTTGTGCTACAGAAAGGAATCAAGGGCTAGAGATCTGAACGGAAGGAGTCATAATATTCCGCTGCACCCACTGTAAGGTTTTCTAACTTTATATGTGTTTATTTTCATTGTTTTAGAATTCATATTAGGTTGTTAATCCAACATACTTGTTAGTAAATCTAGATCCTGGTAAAATAATTTCCAAAAACTGGCACCAGAGCCATGGTAATATTTTACTTTCATGTAATATGAATTAAAACGATGATTTGCATGTTTCTGTGTTGATTTGGATGGTTTCATGTTGGTTTATGTGTTGTTTGATGAATGTTGATGTTGTACGAAATTTTTCCATGAAATATATTTTCAATTTTTGAAAATATTTTATTTGGATTCCTTGTGAAAAATTAAGCAATTTTGTTTTTTACGGAACTTGATTCCGATAAAAATTGAGAAAGATATGAATTTTGGAAGATTGGAAATCATGGTTGCTGCATGCAGCCTATCCTGGCAGTTCCCCACAAATTGCGAATTTTTGAGGTTTTTTCCCCAAAAATCCAATTTTTCATGGGATTGTTTCCCAAAATTTATTTTTCTAATTTTAAATATTTCTAAATTGAAATGTTTCAAATTTTAAATATTTTCAATTTGGAATTTTTCTAATTTTAAATATTTCTATTTTGGAATGTTTTTATTTTTAAATATTTCCTATTATGGTCAGATTTAAAAATTTGTTAACTTCTTTAATTTATTTATTATTTAATTATAAGATTAGATATTTTGATATTTAAGATATTTTAAATTAAAAGATAACTTTGTCTTTTTATTTAAAATATTATATTAAAATTATCTTATATGACAAATTAAATAATTAATAAATTTGAAATTAACATAGATATTTTTATAGATATACTTACCATAATGTTTTTCAGATTCAAAAATTTGTTATTTTGTTAAATATTTAATTATTTATAAATTATATGTTTAAAAATGATATTTTTTCTATATATCATTTTTTCCTTATTAGAAATTTATAAATCATATCTTAAATATTTAAATAACATAGATATTTTTGTAGAGATTTGAATATTGCTTAATTTGAGATATTTTGACATATAATTATGGTAATTATTATTCTTTTATTATTTTATTTCTAAAATAATAATTATCTAACCAAATCTATTTTAAAATTGGTTTATTTTATTAAATTATAAGATCTGAAAGTGATATTGAAGATTCTTTCCTTTCAAATCATTGATCTTATTAGATATTTAATTTAATTTGATTCAAATAAACCTAGATATTTTAAAATTAGTTTCTTTTATTTTGTTAGTTTAAGAATAAGAATTTAATTATATTAATATCTTATTTTCACATCTGTTACATGGACAATGTTTGTTTATTTATATTGTTTATTCAAAACCTTTTTACAAACCTATTATTTATCTGATCTAAATTGCTGTGATTAACTTGTTGACGGATCCTATGAACTGATTTTAATCATAGTTCAATTGACGATAGATCTTATAAATAATTTGTAACAGGTAAATTTTGTACTTCTTTCATCTGTGTAAACATAGTAACATGATAGAGCCCATCCAAATCATTTGACCTGTGTGAGCCTATATGTTTGCTTTTGGGCTTAGATGCATATAAGGAGCCCATTTAAGTTTTTACTAAGTAAATGGACTAGGTTGCTAAAATAAATTTTGACATAAGGAAATTTATTTAGGTCCAATTAGATTTGGGCTTATTCAATAAATAACAATTATTTATTTAAAGGTTAAATTCCTCTCTTTTGGGCCTTGTGTGAGAGTCGGGGGCCATAAAAGTGGGTACGACATACTGAACCCAGTTCCCCCTCACATGAACTACCCCAATTGTGAAGGCCCATTTGCCTTATTTAAATAATTGTATTAGGTTAATTATATTAGTCTAACCTAATTAAAATTGAATTAGCAACATAATTAACTTTTAAAATATATAAAATTTATTTTTCATGTAATTTTTTAAAGTTAATTTTAGAAAAACACTTAGTCAATGATATATTCTAGACAGTTATTTTTAGTACTAGTTATTATTTCTAATATTAAATAAGAAAATATCATAGATTGTGAAATTAATTGTTTCCTAATTAATTTTGGTACAATCTAAGTTTAGTATATTTTCCTAGTATTAAACTAGAATTAATAATTAAGTTTCCTCTTTACTTAATTATTTATTTCTTGAATTTAATACATTTAATTAAATTGAAAATTTCAATATCTAAGTTGATTTTAATCATGATACTTTAATATTGTTATTTTCATGTTATTTAATTAAGGTTGAAAATTGTCTTAAGTTTGGAATCTTATTTAAGATTAACTTAAAGTTGAATAATTTTCAAAATATATTTTATTTTATTTTATTAATCATTTCCCAAAATTTCGAAATTGCATCACCTTGATGCAGAAATTTGGAATTTTATTTGAAAAATAGATTAAAGTTGAAAATTATTTATTTAATATTGGACCAACTTAAATCATTGATTTTTTTATTTAATGATTAATTAAAATAAATGAACTAAAATATATTATAATTAGAAATTGGATTAATTAGTCAATGAAAGTCTAGATAGATATTATCTGTTTTGCTTGAGTATTTTTCTAGTGTATTTAATTAAATAGAAAATTAATATTTAAGTTGATTTTTTAATCATGATACTTAAATATTTGAAATTTTTCTTAGATATTTAATTAAATAGGGAAATTATATTTTTTGTTGAAAATTAATTTTTATTAATTTTGGGCCAACATAAAATTAGAGTAATTTTCCAGGATTTATTTTATTTTATTTTAAAGCACTTTCGAAAGTAGTATTCTTATACAGTTTATTTTTCAAAATGCAATATATATTTATAGAAAAATTAAATTTGAGTTGTAAATTAATTTAAATTCATTTTGAAACAACTTGAATTGAATAATTTTCTGAATATTTATGGAAATTATTACTAAGATGGAAATAATTCACGTTATTTCATATCCATCTAAGTATAATTTATAAATATTAAATTAAAATTTATATTTGGAATTTTTCATTCTAAATTGGAAATTTTAATTAAATAAATATATATTTAAATTAAATGGATTAAAATAAATATTAGAAGAAAATACAACCCTTCATTAAATAATGAGCTTTATTATAAGAATATTCGATCTCCATTGTTGGTTTTACATAGCTATTGTTTTAGTGAGTAATCCTCCCTAATGGAGGAACGTTCATTAGCAAGTTAGCACCGTTTAATCTCGAAAGATAAGTAATCTTGTAAGTTTTTTATATAGTTTATGCTCACCCTAATGGTGGCGACTGTATAAGACTTGCAAGAATATGAAACAATGGTGGAAGCTCATAAGATAGAATAGCCTTGACTCTCGCCTAAACGGGACAACGCGGATTCATATCTTGATCGAATAAAAGGTTACTAGAATGTTGATCATTTTAGATGAGCTGACAACTCTATTCAATGAATGGTAGCTTTGACTCTCGCCTAAACGGGACACTGATATCAGTTTGTTAAAAACCTTGGAAATTATTTAGGATTGTATGTTTTAGTATTTTCACTTGTCATTCCTACTTGCTATGTGCTTCATAATTTCTGAATTGTGTATGAATTTGTATTGAACCATGTTATTTTCTGTTATTAAATTGTAGTTTAATTTCGAATCTTCATTGTTGGTCTAACTTGATTTGTTTTTCTAATGAGATAAATCCCTAATGGATTTTCACCATTAGACTAACATAATAGTGTTAGATCTCGAAAGATAAATATTGTATATGCAACATCTAGCTGTTCATCAATTGATGACACCTTAGACTAGTGTTTTACAATATGAAACAAGAAGATTGTATGAATAAGATTACTTTGACTCTCGCTAATCGGAGCATCGTTGGATTCTTATTTAAAACGAAATTATCCTAATTCCTCTTAGCTTAATGACATATCATTGGATGAATGGTCTATAAATCATATAAAGTCTTATTTTCTCTTAAGAAATTAGATGACGCATATGATTATATTCCCGTAATTCTATCCCAAAATGAAATAAATCCTCAATCTTAGAAATCTCCTACTTATATAGGCAAATCATAGAGTTAGATTAGTAGTGGTGGTCCAAGAAAGAATTACTAATTATACAGTTACACTTTCACAAGTGTTTCATAACCATTTTCTTTCAATGGATTTAAACTGTATGAGTTTAGTATTCTGTGACCAGAATCCACTTCCACTATTCTAAGAACTCTTTGATGTAACTAACCTAAGTCATCAAAAGATACAACCACATTTTTTATAAATCTATGGCATTTGTATCTTGTTCATAGTGGTTTTGACAAGATCATTCTCTGCAAAGAGTTAATATGCCTATATCCACTGAAAGTATAATCATCTCATTCGCAGATGGATGTACATTCAGGGGTGGATATGAGTCTTCGTTGTATTCTTAAAACGATCACTCTAGATTTTACCTTATGCAAAAGAAATTTGAAATGTTTGAAAAATTTCATGAATTTCTAGCAATGGTGAGTAGTTAAAGATCTTGCGAACTGATAGGGGTGGAGAAAAAGTTAGTAGATATGCAGTTCAAAGATCATTAATTTAATTTTTGAATTATATCCAAACTTACCTCCCCAGAAATTCGAGTTGCATATTGATGATTAGTTACTAGTCGTTGCCTAAATCCTTATATGGAAATTTTAGAATGATGTAATGGTTGTATACTTAATGTAAATCATTACTAGATTCATGGATGACCTAATCGAAATCTTAAGAAAAGCTAGAACTGCTAACCCTGGTTTGCATGTTTGTTAGCCCGTCTAAGTGATTAGGGGTGGAGCATCCCATAGTCATTAGATAAGAAAGTGTTTGTTTAAACAAATACTACTTTTCTAAGAAAATGACTAAGTCTGAAAGTAAAGTAGCAAATAAAGGAGATATTTTTTTTCTTGATTCCATAAGTGTTCTATCATCTTATTCGTTACAAGATGATCCCACTGCCTCTGTTGTCTTAACACAACCGACGAGTTCTATACCATTTAGTTTTCTTTGACATAGTTCACGGTACCTTGTTGTAGTGGGAGAGTTTTTAGGAACTCACTTTCTTATAACTTGGAAGACACTAGTGATTAAAATCCATTGTGAGTTTAAACAAGTAATGGATTGTCAAGATAAGAAACTAAGAAGAAAGCCAAGAGAACTATGGTTTGATCCATTCACATGGAGTAACCTAAAGTTTTCTATTACAAGGACATGAAAGGAAATTTTCGTTCATAAGTCTATTCAATGGACTTAACAAAACTTCCTGTTCCTAGTATTGTAGGTTTGAATTTATCTAAACCTATGGCTTGTGTTATACCTGGTAATTACTTACTCTAATGCAAGCAACTTACTTTAGTAAGATGCTGAAGCATTCTCTTTCCAATGGCAATCTATAGAAGCTTCACAACTTCTTAGATGTAGATTTTATTTATCTAAGGAAAAGTTTCAACTATTCCAGAAAAGATAAAGCCATGAAAGAATTCTTAAATCAACAGTGAGAGGTCTAAGATATGCTTTTGTATGCCTTAGACCAGACACCTGCTGTTGAGTGAGAGTAATGAGTAAGTATCAGATTAATCCAGGAGAAGAACATTGGAAGACAATCAAGTAAATTTTAAGATTCAGAAGAGGAACTATATGTTAGTCAATAAGGGTGTTTTTGAAACTCTTAAACTACACCACATCAGATTTCGAGATTTGCCTTTGTGCTCGAAAGTCTGCTGATGAGATGGTGATTACTCTGGGGGTGGAGTAGTGATTTTGGAGAAGTGTAAAAACCTATCTGAAATCTCTTAGTCTACCAGAAAGAGACTGAATGTTAAAAGTTGCAGGAAAGATACTTATTCAGTCTAAGGAAAGTTCTATACATTTGGGGCACTGTTCCAACTTTCCTTAACTACTAGGGTTACTTCCTGAATAACCAAGAAGTAGTTGCCCAAAAGTATAGAATCCAGTATCCCAAGAGAGTAGACATATAGAGAGGAATTTCACATTATCAAGGATTTTGTGATTAAGGGAAAGTAATAGTGGAGAAATGGTTGTTGTTAATTCAACCTGTCAGATCCTATTACGAGAAGTTTACTACTATTACACTTGATTTGTATATCAAGGTGTTAATGATTATTTGAAATGCACTTTTTGTTTTATATTAGTGCAAGTGGGAGTTTGTTGGGTTTTATGCCCTAAATAAAACTCATTTCATATAATCAGATTTACTTATTAATAAAGATCAGAAATAACATTTTATGTTGCATAGTTCACATGATTTATTTCATGATTATATGTGTATATAATGTATGAATTCTTTTTTAAGTCCAGAACATATGAGTTAGTTAAAGATTATAGTGTTGTCAGCACAGTGGAATATAATCTTTATTATATGTTCAAAAGTTTATTCCCTGATTTGTCAGAACACTTGATTTAGACTGACATGGTATAATCAGCAATAGGTATTCTTACACCTTGGAAAAGTGTTATGTCCTTTCCAGGACATTGGCAAAGTTTACCAGTATCGGATGTATGGAGTGTACATCAGAAGGGACCGATATTGAACTTTGATTAGATATGTTAAAATTTACCGTTATATCTATTCAATTCAATATCACCTGTTGATCCTAGATCAAATGATCTTAATCCTGATATGGTTAGGTTCAATCTCAAGAGTGTTATTCGTGTTCTTTGATTTGTTAGTTAAGCCTTCTTCTGAGTCAGGGTGATACGAACATTTTGGGAACACGGTAGTGCAATTGAGTGGGAGCGCTAACATAAATATAGAATCTATAGCTTCTATCTGGCAAATAGAAGTAAAGGATGATTTCCTTCGAGCTTAACCAAACAAAGATAAATGGTGGAGATCTCATTTCACTTAGGTGAAATATCATTTATACAGGGTTAAGTGTTTTAAGGATAAAATACATTGAAGGTGTAGCGGTAACAGTAGTGCCTTTTAATTGTAGATCATCTATATAGAGGATCATTGATCACATTAGGGTTATAACAATGGATAACTAATGACGTGTCTATATCGTGGAACATATAGAGCGTTCTATATGACTGAGAGTGCAATTCCAAGTTCTAAGTGTGGATTCAATGAGGAATTAATAAGTTAGGGAATTTACTTGGTAAATTCGGTTCGACTTATTGGAAGCTCGGTTATATAGACCCATGGTCCCCATACTAGTTGAGACCATACTGCTTGTAAGACTCAGTTAATTGATTTTAATTAATCAATTATAATTCTAAAAGTTAGACTATGTCTACTTTATGAATTCTCACAGTTTAAGGATGAAATCGTAAAGAAAAGGGTTTCTAGGTTTAATTATTAATTAAGAGACTTTGTATGTCTAATTAATAATTAATTTAAATGACAATATTATTTAATAATCTATTTTAGTTATTAAATAATTAGTTTTGGCATTTAAATGATTAGAATTGGAAAAATGGCATTTTTGGAGAAATAGAAATAAAATTGAGGAAACTGCAAAATCCAAGTGAGGCCCATATTACCCTATGGCCGACCACCTCTTTGCTTGTTTCCCAATTATTATTTTCAATTTTAATTGCCATGTAATTACTAATCAAAGCCTAGCAATAATAGGAAAGTGGTGGATCACACTAAATAACGCAGTTAATCAATTACACAGTAATTAAGGAAACTGTTTTATTTGGAAAGTGGTGCTCTCCCTTTTCCCTATATAAAACAACCTTGTTCTCTTCTCTTGTATGCTTCTTAAGCCACGAAATTAAGAGAGAAAAATAGAGAGAAAATTTCGAAATCCTTGTGAGATGAGTAGTGCCCACACACATCAAGTGGTACCTCAATCATAGTATGTAAGACTATGGAATTTCTGCATCAAAGAAGGAGAAAAGAAGATCCAGGTTCAGATCTTGGTGATGCTCTACTACAGAAAGGAATCAAGGGCTAGAGATCTGAACGGAAGGAGTCATAATATTTCGCTGCACCCACTGTAAGGTTTTCTAACTTTATATGTGTTTATTTTCATTGTTTTAGAATTCATATTAGGTTGTTAATCCAACATACTTGTTAGTAAATCTAGATCCTGGTAAAATAATTTCCAACAAATACTACCACTTAATTATCCTTGAGTTGGTAAGACAAGGTTCATCTTCATTTTGGTTAAAGCCATAGGTCTTGATTATTTCATCAAACCTCTTATTCCAGTAGCGAGAAGCTTGCTTAAGTCTATAAATGAACCTATTGAGTTTGCAAACTTTCTTTTCTTGCCCTGGAAGAACATAGCCTTCTGGTTGCTCCATATATATGGTTTCTTCAAGAATTTCATTAAGGAAAGCTATCTTGACATCCATTTGCCAAATTTCATAATCGAAAGCGGCTGCTATGGAGGGAAGAATTCATATGGATTTGAGCATGGCGACCGAACAAAAAGTTTCATCATAGTCCACACCTTCTCTTTGGGTATAACCTTTTGCGACCAGTCTAGCTTTAAAAGCTTCGACTTTGCCTCCAACACCTCTTTTTTTCCTTGTAGACCCACTTACATCCAATTAGAGGATAGTCATCAAGTGCGTCTACATATTCCCAGACTTGGTTCTTTTTTATAGAATTCATTTCTGAATCCATGACGGCTGACCATTATTTCTACTCGAGACTTCCCATTGCCTGTTTATAGGTTAATGGATCGTCATCAATACCGTCACCAACGACCATATTGATTTCACCATCCAAGCCATAACGAGATGGTTTAGTAGAAACCCTCCCACTACGATGAGGAGCCGTGACTTTCTTAATAGGAGCATTTGTGGTAGATTTCTCAGTTGTAACATCTTGTTTTGGTTCAACTAAGGGAGTGGGATTATCCTCTACTTGAGTAGAAGAGGATGGAACATCAGAAGGAGTTATATCTGAAAGCATTTCTTTTAACACTACTATACTTTTCGGCTTGAAGTATTTAATATAGTCATCTTCAAGGAAGGTAGCATTTGTAGACACAAACACTTTGTTATCCTTGTGACTATAAAATAGTCCACCCCTAGTCTCTTTAGAATTTTTGACAAACAAGCAAACTTCAGGTCGCAATTCTAGTTTGCCTTCTTTCTTTATTAAGACATGAGCATGGCACCCCAAATCCTATAATGGCGTAAACTAGGTGTACGACCATTCCATAGTTCGACAGGTGTCTTAGGAATTGCTTTAGATGGAAGAACATTTAAAATGTCGTTTGTCGTTTGTATGGCATATCCATAGAAGGACGTAGATAGAGTTGAATAGCTCAGCATAGACCTAACAATTTACAAAAGTTTAAGATTTCTTCTTTCTGCAACTCTATTTTGTTGTGGAGTGCTAGGGGCAGTATACAGTGATTCAATTCCAAGTTCAATTAAATGATCTTTAAACTGCATATCCATATACTCTCCATCCCTATCAGTTCTCAAGATCTTTAATATCTTACCTAATTGGTTTTGAGCCAAAGCATGAAATTCCTGAAACTTTTCAAACGTTTCAGATTTCTTTTGCATTAGGTAAATAAAACTATATCTAGAACAATCGTCAATGAAAGTGACAAAATACTCATAACCTCCTCTGGCTTTGACATTTAGAGGTCCACAGACATCTAAATGTACTAAACCAAGAGGTTGTTTGGCACGCTCTCCCTTTGCAGAGAAAGAACGCTTGGTCATTTTTCCTTCCAGGAAAGATTCACAAATTGGTAATTAACCCAAGATGATATTTTTCGATGGACCATCTTTAGTTAACGTGTGAAGTCTATCATAGCCTATATGACCTAATCGTAAATGCCATAGATATATTTCATCATTATTATCGATCTCTTTTCTTTTATGGTTTCTAGGTTTAACTACATTGAAAAGTTTGTGTTAAGCGCGATTTGTATTTCCGGTCTTAAAACATAAAGCCCTTTTTTCATGTAAGCAACACATAATTGAAATCCATTACGAGAAATAGTGCAAATAGAACTCAAAAAATTCAATTGATAAAATTGTGTTTGTGAACATGAAACATAAATCAAGTTTCTACTAAAATTCAGAATAAACAAAACATTGTCTAAAACTAAAAATTTCTTCTGAAACTTGAGGCGGGCTTTTCCTTTAGCTTGGATCGATACTCATTCGCCATTTCCAACTTTGAGCTTCAACTTCCCTGGATTTAAATAATCCCAAGTTTCAAGCAGCTGCAATGAAGAACAAACATGGTTAGTAGATCCAGAATCAACAATCCAGAAGGATTTGTCATTCTCTAAAACACATGATTCAATAACAAAAACATTACCTTCATTCAAATTGTTTAGAAGTCTGGGACATCGTTCTTCCTGATGTCCCTTCTCATTACAATTTGAACATTGAAGTGTACTACTATCAATTGTTTCACAATTTGAACTTGAAGAAGCAGCCTTGTTAGAAGCTTCATATTTAATTCTTTTCCTCTTACTTAAGTCTGCAAAACTTGAGGGTGGCCTCCTTGCAGGTAAGCTCCGTTCATAAGCACGCAATTCTGCTTCTAGCTTGTCCATGTCAGATGAGTTAAAATTGTTGATCATATAAGATACAACAAATCCATTATACTCAGGAGGAAGACTATTAAGAATGTATTGAACCCATTGTTCTCTACATAATTCAATTCCCAGCAAATTTGCTTTTTGGAACTTCAGATTCATCATCAACAAATGTTAATTAATGCTTTTACCAGGAAGCATTTTCACACTATAGAGTTTATTTGCAAAGGCATTTACTTGGAGAGGGTCGGGGTGTGGGTTTTCCATTTTGACACTACAAATATCAATAAACAGAAATAAATCATTTGGTTCTATAAATTCATACACAAGATCAGAAAATAACAAGTATAACAAATATGTTTGTAAAAATACCAAAATAAAACATATTTAATATTTTCCAAGGTTTTCAACAAACTGATATAGTGTCCCGTTTAGGTGAGAGTCAAAGATATCATTCATTGAATAGAGTAGTCAACTCATCTAAAATTACAAACATTATATCAACCTTTTATTCGATCGAAAAGAGAATTTGACGTTGTCCCGTTTAGGCGAGAGTCAAGGTCAGTCCAATTTCATGAGCCTCCACCATTGTTTCATATTTTTGTAAGTCTTACTAATATTAGCCACCATTAGGGTGATCAATACTAAGAATAAAATACTTACAAATAATACTTATCTTTCGAGATGGTACGTCGTTAAATTGCTAATGAACGTTCATCCATTATGGATGATTACTCACTAAAACAAGAACTATGTAGAACCAACAATGGAGATTGAATGTCTCTTGATTAAAGCTCATTATTTAAAATATATTTTTATTTAATCACTTATTTTAGTCTATATATTTTAATAATGAAAATGACTTAATTTAAGTTGATCCAAAATTAATTAAATCATTTATTTTCAACTTTAATTTAATTTTCAAAAATTAATTTTTGAAAATATTATATGTAAATATATAAAATTTCAAAAATATTTGAAAAATATCTAATTTAAGTTGTTCTAAAATAACAAAATTTTCAACTTAAATTATTTTCAAAAATTTAATTAAATAACAAATTAAGTATCTTGAACTAATCACCTTAATTTAAAAAATATTCCATTTTAAGTTGATCCAAAATTAATAAATTTTTAACTTAAAACAATATTTAAAGAATATCTCAATAACTAACTTCCTAGAAAAATTCAACTTAATTATTAATTTTAAAAATATTCAAATCCAAGTTGATCCAAAATTAGTTATAAATAACTAATTTTCAACTTAAATATATTTTATGAAATATTAAATAATTAAGTATCTAGAAGAATCTAATTAGTTATAACTTCATTATTTAATTAAATAAAAGAAAAATACATATAGTTTATCTTGAATAAGTTTCATTAAACTAAGTGTGTTTTTCTTAGATTAATTTCAAAATAATCAAATGAAAAAATAATTTCATATATTTCAAAATTAATTATGTTGCTAATCAATTTTATTAGGTTAAACTAGTTAACCTAGTACAGTTATTCAAATGAGGCAAATGGGCCTTCACAATTGGGGTTGTTCATGTGAGGGAAGGCTGGGTTCAGTATGTCGTACCCACTACTATGGCCCCCTAACTCTCACACAAGGCCCAATGAGAGGAATTTAACCTTAAATGAACCACTGTTATTAATTGAATAGGCCCAAATATGAATTGGGCCTAAATAAAATCTATGATAAGTGATCATTTTATTTAGCAACCTAGTCCATTTTAATTACAAAAAATTAGATGGGCTCCCTATATGCATATAAGCCCAAAGCAAACATATAGGCTTACATAGGCACACTGATTTGGATGGATCCTATCATGTTACTAGGTTTATACACAAATGAAAGAAGATTGTAAAATTTACCTGTTACAAATTATTTATTTGACCTATTGGCAATTGAATCATTGGTCAAAATCAGATCATTGGATCTGTCAATAAGTTAACTATGGCAATTTAGATCAAGCAATAATAGGTTTTATAAAAAAAGTTTAATAATTGAACATTATATCAAACACACAAGCATGTAACAAGTTGGATAGTTGGATATAGGATTTATTTAATTTAAATTAATTAAAAAATTAAATAATTTCAAAAAATTAAAAATAATAAAAAAATATTTTCGAAAAAAAATTAAAATTAAATAATTAATTTCAAAATTAAACCTTTAAATTTAAAAAATTAGGTTTTTAACAAACCTAAATATCTATTTCAAAAAGATGCTAACAACTTTTCAAATTTCATTTTATTAAAATAAAATTAAATATTCAATAAAATAAAATGATAAATAGATATCATTTATCGAATTTTATAATTTAATTTAAATAAAATAACAAAATTTAAAAATTAGCAAAATATTTTGTTACAATTTAAAATTTCTTGATTAAAATAATCTTATTTTAAATTTCAAATAAGGTCAATTTATTAAAAATCAAATAAATAATTTACAATATAAAATATCTGACCTTAAATTTCAAAATAAGATAAAATAATCAAATTTTAAAAATAAGATAACCAACTAAGTAAAAAGATAGATTTTTACCTATTTTCAAGGTTCAAATATCACTAATATCTAAAATTAACAAAAAAATATTAATTAATTTAATTTTTATAATTAGATTTGAAATATGAAAAATAAAAATCTAAATACAAAATTACACAAAAAATTTGAAATTAATTCCATGAAAGGACATCTAGGGATATTATTTTGTACTCGCTGTGCGACCTGGATATGGTATTTTGGCATATTTTGTATAAAAGTTTAGAATCGGGATCTCGGTCTTTGTAAATTATTATGTAAATTATAAAGTTTAATAATTATTATAAAAGTTTGAATTTGACACGTTTTTTGAAAAAATCTTTGATTAGCAAAGAAAGCACTATAGCGTGCCTTAACATTAGGGCGTTACAATTTTGGTATCAGAGCCGCTAAGTTTATCTGCCGAAGCTTGCCAAGACATGTACAATCTTCATGAGAGAAAGCTCGGCTCACGGATCAGTAAGCTCGTACTTGTTTAGTATCTCTGTGATAATTAAAGCATGTTAGGAAGAATATTAGATTATAATTATTTATTTTAAGTGTGTTACCTTTAAGTGCATAAGAGCGGTATTAAGCTTTATGATCGCTGTCTAACCTGCCTGGCTTATGGGTTCGTAGGCTAAGTCCTATAAAATGGACGCCCAGCAAAATACAAGAAGTCAGGATAATATGGTTGAGACCGGAGGCGGTCAGGGAATTAAAATTCCCCAGAATCTCCGTGGTCGTTGCCGTGGCTGTGGCAGAGCTCAGGGTGGTCGTCTTGTGAATCCACCACAAGCTCCTCTAGATTGGGAGCAGTGGTTTGCGAAAATGCAAGATTGAATCTGCCAACAAGATGAAGAAATTCTGAGATTAAGGCAGCAAGGTCTTCTTGCGGTGCCTCCACAACAAGCTCAGGCCGCTGTAGCTCCAGTAGTGCCAGTAGAACAACCTGTTGCTAGCAACCGTATGGAGCCGTCATACGAAAGGTTCCGTAAGCAAGCCTCCAGTGTTTCTGGGAGGTCCTGATGTAATGAAGGCCGAATAGTGGCTCACTGTGATTGAACGAATTTTAAATTTTATGGGGGTAGTTGGAAATGATCGAGTGACCTTCCCCACATTTCAGTTCCAGGATGACGCTCTCGTGTGGTAGGAGTTGGTGTCCCTCACCCGGGACGTCACTGTTATGTCAGTCACTGAGTATACCACAAAGTTCGTCTGTTTGGCCAAACTCGCCGTGGGTAACGTGCCAACTGACTTCAGTAAGAAAGAAAAGTACTTAGCCGGTTTGAATGTAAAGATTAGACATGATCTGGTAATCACTACCAATGAAGCAACATCCTATGCGCAAATGGTTGAGAAGGCCCTGCGATCTGCGGGTGCGGTAGAATTCCTTCAAGAGCCCCGAGTGACTCCGAATGTTTGTGGAACCCCCACCCTTCCTACTCTTGTTTATGGTAGGGATGGTGGTGATTCCACCACTGATCAGAAGAGGAAAGTTACCCTGGCATTTGGTGGCTTGGGGCAGAGCAAGCGGTTCCGTGGGAACCGAGGCAGAGGTGGACGCCAGGGTTACTCTTACCTTGAGTGCCCACGTTGTAAGTAACATCATCCGGGTAAGTGCAACCAGAAGACATGTTTTCAGTGCGGCATGGTGGGGCATTTCAAGAAAGATTGCCCTCAAGCGAAGAAAGAAGAGCAGAAGTCAAAGGCAAAACCTGTACCTACTCAGGTGTTTGCCATTACCAAAGCTGATGCTGCAGCCAATCATTCTGTGGTGACAGGTTAGCTTCTTGTCAACAACTCCTTGTACACTGTATTATTTGATTCAGGAGCTACACGCTCATATGTAGTTACACAGATAATTGATCTTTTGGGAAGGCCTTGTGATATACTTGAAAGAGGGTTTGGAACCCAATGCCTAGCGGGGAGTTAGTTCTCTCCAATTGGCGCATTAGGTCTATGCCAGTTAGGATCGAGGATAGGAAGTTGAGTGCTGACCTTATCGAACTGGAATTAATGGAGTTTGACATTATACTTGGGATGGATTTTCTGTCCAAGTATTCGACCAGTGTAGACTGTAAGCGAAAAATTGTGACTTTTCAGCCAGAAGGTGAAAATCCATTTGTATATGTTGGATCAGTTCAGGGGTCTCGAATCTCGGTTATTTCTATGTTAAGGGCTAGGGATCTACTACATAGTGGATGTGTAGGATTTTTAGTAGTAGTGATGGACTCCAGCAGACCTGAAACATTTGGGCCTGAGGTAGTCAGAGTGGTTAAAGACTTTCTCGATGTATTTCCCAAGTAGTTGCCAAGATTACCATCACAACGAGAAATTGACTTTGTAATTGATCTGGCACCTGGAGCCGAACCTTTTTCTAAAGCTCCATATAGAATGGCTCCAGCAGAACTCAAGGAGCTTAAGTTACAAGTTCAGGGGATGCTTGATATTGGGTTTACTCGACCCAGTGTATCGCCCTGGGAGCTCCGATTCTGTTTGTGAAGAGGAAGGATGGTTCCCTCAGAATGTGTATTGAGTATCGGGAACTAAACAAAATGACGATCAGGAACAAGTATCCGTTACCCAGAATTGACGATTTGTTTGATCAACTTTGGGTAAAGATGATATTTTCGAAGATTGACCTGCGATCTGGCTATCATCAACTCAGAATACGGGAAGAAGATATACCAAAGATTGCGTTTTGAACCAGATATGGGCACTATAAGTTTCTAGTAATGTCGTTCGGATTGACTAATGCTCCTACGGCCTTTATGGATCTCATGAATAGGGTATTCAAGGATTTCCTCGATAACTGCGTCATAGTGTTTATCGATGATATCCTTGTATACTCTCAGTCAGAAGAGGAGCATGAGCATCATCTTCGAATGGTATTGAAGCAACTTAGGGATTACAAGTTGTATGCAAAATTCAAAAAGTGTGAATCCTAGTTGTCTGAGGTATCTTTTCTAGGGCACATTGCTGGGAAGAATTGAATTATGGTTGATCCAAGCAAGATCGAGTTAGTAAAGAATTGGCCGAGACCAAAATTAGTGACCGAAATTTGAAGTTTCCTCGGTTTAGCAGGGTATTACCGACGCTTCGTCGAGGGATTCTCTAAAATCTCTATGCCACTGACTGAGTTAACTAAGAAAAATTAGCGATTCGTGTGGTTAGACAAATGTGAAGCAAGTTTTCAAGAGTTGAAGCAACATTTGATAACAGCTCCGGTGTTGGCTTTGCCATCAAATCAAGGGAAATTCATTGTTTATTGTGATGCATCCAGACAGGGTCTGGGATGTGTTCTGATGCAAGCTGACAAAGTCATAGCCTATGCCTCCCGTCAACTCAAGGATTATGAGAAGCGCTACCCAACTCATGACCTAGAGCTTGCTGCTGTGGTTTTTGCTCTAAAGATATGGCGACACTATCTTTAAGGTGAAAAATGCGAGATTTATACTGATCATAAAAGTCTCAAGTACTTTTTCACCCAGAAAGACTTAAACATGAGGCAGAGAAGGTGGCTAGAACTTGTTAAGGATCACGATTGGGAGATTCTGTATCACCCCAGGAAAGCCAATGTTGTGGCTGATGCGCTAAGTAGAAGAGGTCCCAGGCAGGTTCGCACCACAGTTTTGATAGCCCCTCAACTAGTTTCTGAGATGCTTAGTGCGGGGATTGAGTTTGTAGTTGGAAAGTTACACAACTTGACACTCCAGTCTGATTTACTAGAAAGAATCAGAAAGGCACAACTAGAAGATTCTGAGCTAGTCAAGATTCGAGATGAGGTATTGGCTGGTCGGCCTAAAGACTTTCCAATCTCGAATAATGAATTGTTACTGTATAAAGCTCGAGTGTGTGTTCTTAGTGTTGATGAGCTTAAGAAAGAGATCTTTGATGAAGCTCACACCACACCTTATTCACTGCATCCAGGAACTACCAAGATATATCAGGATTTAAAACCCTACTTCTAGTGGTATGGGATGAAAAGATTTGTGGTAGACTACGTGTCCAAATGCTTAACCTGCCAGCAAATCAAAGCCTGAACATCAAAGGCCGGCAAGGTTAGTGCAACCTTTAGTCCTTCTTGAGTGGAAGTGGGAGGACATTGTGATGGATTTTGTTACTGGTTTGCCTAGAACCACGAGAATGTATGATTCGATATGGGTCATAGTGGACATATTCACAAAATCAGCACACTTTCTGCCAGTGAAAGTTACATACTCAGTGGATCAGTACGCTGAACTCTATGTGAAGGAGATAGTTCGTCTCCATGGATGTAAAGCCCGCTTAGTTAATTTGGAAATTAGCAGTTAATCATGATTATTTATGAAAAATTATTTATAGCTATTTAAATAATTTATTACTGTTATTTATGGAATTCAGAAATGCATGGTTATGTTATTCAGTAGTTTTCATATTTTGCATTTTCGGTGCCCGATATTTTGGAACTCGGCGTTTGGCTCAGTAGAAATCACAACTTAGCATGTTATTAGTTTGGGACGGTTTATTAGACATTGGGAATGTCGGGAATGGCCGAGAATTTAGAATTTCCCAAAAATACCCCTTTAGTATGATTTATGTGATTTTAGTGTGGAGGGGCAAAATGGTCTTTTTGCCCCAATGACTTTTGTCTTTTAGTGACTTGATTAAATTGAAAATAAATGTTATTTTATTTAATTATTGGCTGAAATGTAATATGATAAGTGGCTTTTATTCATTTTCTCTCATTTCTACACTTAGTAAAAAATTAGAAAGAACATTTCAAAATCACACACTCAAAGCTCTCTCTCTCTCTTTTCGGCCAAGGCTTGGCTGCTAGGGCTGGGATTTTTCTGCTCAAATTCTTGTGATTTTCATCTCATCTTTGTGTAATCTAATCAAGGTTTGATCTCTTAGAACTTCCCCTTTGTGTTTTCTTGAGTTTTATGAAAATTTGATGAAATGCATGCATGAATTGTGGCTGTTGTTATTGCTGTGCTTTATTATTAATTTCTGGGGTGTAAGCATGTTAAATTGAGGTGGATTAAGCTATTAGAAATGCATGTAGGCTACCTTGTTTCAAGTTTGAATTTTCTAGCTCAAAAATGTAAATTTTGAAGAAATTGTTGGGAAACTGTTGCTGTATTGTTGTTAATGTTTTTGTTTGTTTTCAGAGATTATATTATGCTAGTTTAAGAGGATTTAAGCTAGTTTGATTGCATGTTAGGTGGTTTTGCTCAAGTTTGAGTTTAGAACTCAAAGCTTGAGCTCCAATGGCATTTTTCGTGTTTGTGGTTTCTGGGTAGGTTTGATGCCTTGGAAATGTAATTTGAGATGTATGGAGTAGGTTTGGAAAGTTTGAATCAATTTGGGGTTGAATTGGTTGAGATATGAATTTTTGAAATTCTGTCTGCGAGGAACCGAAATTCCGGTTGTGCATCCGGAATTCCGGATGGGCTTCGAAAATTCCCAGAACCGGAATTCCGGTTGGGCAACCGGTCTGCCGGTTGGGGAATTTTTAGAACCCGTGTTTTTCCTCGTTTTTATGTTTTAGGGGGTATTGCCATGCTTTTTATCGATAGGGAAACTTTGTTCCTAGTTTTAGTCCCCGGGAAGTGATTTAGCGTGTCACTTATAGTGTTGTGATTTTTATGGTTTAGGAGCCTGTAATCCGCCGCTCAGCTAAAGTTCTAGTCAGGTTGACCGGCACACCTGAATTCAGAATCCAGGTAAGATTAGTATAACAGTATGCATATGTAGATTACATGTTTAGCGTGCATGTAGGAAGCCTGTTAGATTACATTAGTTAAGTATGTTGGCTTCGAACCATCCAACCCTGTCACGTCGGTACAGGCTGGAGTATGACCAGCAGCCGGAGTATGACCGGTTCGACCGATCAGGCTGACACTTGGTTGGTGGTTCCGTACTATTGACGTATCCGTCGGTACGGCTGGAGTATGACCAGCGGCGGAGTATGGCCAGGTTCGGCCGATCGGGAGGGTATAGTAACACGTCGGTACGGTGGAGTATGACCGAGCGGCGGAGTATGACCGGTTCGACCGATCGGGTTGTTACGTGTCAATAGTACCGGTCCCTATGAACGTTCGGAACTCGGTACCATGTTGGACATGGCGGTAGTGGCTCGATGCCGTGTTGGACACGGCAGTAGCGGGACTCAGTATCGTGTTGGACACGGCAGTTAGAATTATGTATGAGTATTATTATGCTTTTCTTACTGAGTCTGTCGACTCACAGTTCTACGTTTATGTGTAGGTAAAGGCAAGGCTAAAGTTGATGGACCGTGAGCGAGCTTGTGAAGATTGTACATCTCGGGGCGGTTAGGCCTGGAGCGTACAATCATCGGGACAGCGAGGCTGATTTTTGTAACTGGTCGTTAGACGACATTTATTTTATGTATCAGTTAATCAGTTAAATCTTTTGTAAATGATTTTATAATCGGGATCCCGAGTCTTTTGTAATATTATTTTATAAGTTTAATTAAAAAGCAAAAATTTTAATTAATCACGTTTTTCCATAAACCTCGTTGATTAGCAACGAGCTGCACAGTATGTTTAAAAATCACGTAATACGCCTATGTTAGTTAGGGTGTTACAATTGAGCTCCTAAATCCATTATTTCAGACAGAGATCCAAAGTTTACATCAAAGTTTTAGGTGAGTCTTCAGAAGGCTATGGGTACCAAGCTAAATTTTAGCACAACCTTTCACCCTCAAACTGATGGTCCATTAGAAAAGACAATTCAGATACTGGAAGATTTACGGCGAGCTTATGTCATGGACTTTGAGGGTTCATGGAGTAAGTACTTGCCTTTGATTGAGTTCTTCTACAACAATAGCTACTCGAGTACAATAGGGATGGCTCCCTATGAGATGCTATATGGTAGGAAATGTTGCTCCCCTATTCATTGGGATGAAACTGGAGAAAGGAAGTACTTGGGTCCAGAATTAGTTCAGAGGACCAATGAAGCTATTGACAAGATTAGGGCTCAGATGCTTGCTTCCCAAAGCAAGCAGAAAAGTTATGCTGATCCGAAGCGCAAAGATGTCACATTTCAGGCAGGGGAACATGTTTTCCTGCGGGTTTCACAAATGAAGGGTATCAAGCGCTTCGGGAAGAAGGGTAAGTTGAGCCCTAGGTTCATTGGGCTATTTTAGATACTTGAGAAGGTCGGGCAGGTAGCGTATCGACTAGCCTTACCAATAGCACTGTCGGCTGTCCATGATGTATTCCATATTTCAATGTTGAGTAAATATGTTTCAGACCCAACTCATATCTTGAGTTATGAAGCCCTTGAACTGCAGTCAGACTTATCCTATGAAGAGTAGCTTGTTCAGATTCTGGATAGAAAGGAGAAAGCTCTTCAAAACAAGACCATTGCTTTGGTCAAAGTGCTCTGGAGAAATAGCAAGGTGGAGGAAGCCACCTAGGAGTTGGAATCTGATATGAGGACTCAACATCCAGAGCTAATCAGGTTAGATTTTGAGGACAAAATCCTTTTAATAGGGGGATAATTGTAATGATCGCTTAGTAGATTGGATTAGTAAAGGCAATTAGCACTAATTTCTGTTATTTTTATAATTATTTATGAATTTAATTATCTATGGGCCCCATTGTTAGAAATGGGCATTAGAGTTATAATTTCTCAATTTCGGAGATTTTCTTAAACTCTAGGGGTATTATTTGACTTATATGTGAATTATGCAATTTTTGTAATTTTTGCTCGGCGACGACGGAAAATACGATTGATGACTAGTTTGATCACATGGTTAAGTTTAGGACCTTATTTCTTAGTGTCATTTATATTGGAGAAAATAAAATATCGGGGTTGAGCGGGGTTATGGAGTTTGACCATTTTACCCCTAGTATTAGAATTGCTTAAGTTGTAATTAAGGGGCATTTTAGCCATTTTGCAAAGGTGTGATTTGGTGGCTGCCCTAGGTAGTGACACATGGCCTATTATTTATTCAGCAAGGATTAATTAAGTTATTTTTAATTCTCATCTTAGAAAATAAGGGAAATTGGAAGAAAAAGTCAAAACTTGAGAACTCTCTCTCTTTCTCTTTCGGCTGAAGCAAACCAGGGGGATTTCATCTTCAATTTGGTGTTTTCTGAATATAAAGCAAAGTCTTTGTGAATCCAAAGCAAAGGTAAAACCCTAAAACCTTTATTTTTCTGTTTTTGAAGCTTTAGGTTAGTTTAAGTATGTGATTTTGATAAGTGGGAGCTGTTAGGGTTAGAAATGCTTAGGGTTCGAATTCTAAGTTTGATTTGAGTTAATTTTAGCCTCTAGTAGCTGATTTGGTTGTGTTGTGATGAATTTATGCAAATTTGAGCTTTGAGCTCAAAGCTTTGATCTCTAATGGCATGTTGAGTTTCATTGAGTTTTTCTGTGAATTACTGGTTGAAAAACATTGTGTATACCCTAATTAGGTACTCTGGAAGGTTTGGTTGCATTTGATGGAGGATTGAGCAAGAAATAGAAATTTTGGGGTGAACTGGTGTAAACGTGCTAGCCGGTTTTGGCAGCGTCCCCGAATGCTCCATTTTCTCAATTCTCGTCCATTTCAGTGCTGTAGTTGGTGTTTCCCTATATCCTGAGTTAGTGTAATCCCTAGAGAATATAATAGAACCTAGAGTGGTGGGTTCGGGTTTCCCGGATTAGGGTTTTCGATCATGTGATTTACCCAGTTTCATTATGTGATTAGGGCATCCATTTCGCACAAGACTTTCCGTTCAGGTTGGCCAGCACACTTTAATCTGGAAGGAAGGTAAGAACTGTATATAATGTGTAATATGAATATCTGAATGTAAGTATATGTTTAGTGTATGTGCATTCTTATATGTTGTGATTCATATACTACCAACACTTGTACGGTTGAGTTACGGAGAGCATTGGTAAAGTGTATGATGTCTGAAAGAACATCGTGGTGTTACAAGCACTTGTATGGAAAGGTACAAGGTGTTTGTGGAACAACACTTAACAATACTCAAGGTGCGGTCAATACCCTACCTACACTAGTACAAAGGTATACTCAGTGCATGTGGTACATGGTACATGGTCATATCCTTAGTAGAACGTTCTTACTCATCTGTTGAGCCTTGTAAATAGGTGTATGGGCGCCTAGATACAAATCGATATTATATGATATGTTATATGCTTTTCTTACTGAGTCTGTTGACTCACAATTCTGCTTCCATGTGTAGGTAAAAGAAAGGCGAAAGCTGAGCAGGAGTGAGCCTGAGCTAGGATGAGATTGTACATGTCGTGGCAGCGTGACCTGGAGTGTTCTGTCTCGGGACATCTGGGTATATTATTTTGTAGTCACTGTGCGACTTGGATATTGTATTTTGGCAATTTTTTGTATAAAAGTTAAGAATCGGGATCTCGGTGTTTGTAAATTAATATGTAAATTATAAAGTTTAATATTTATTATAAAAGTTTTAATTTGACACATTTTTCAAGATAAATCTTTGATTAGCAAAGAAAGCACTGTAGCGTGCCTTAGCGTTAGGGTGTTACAATAGCCTTCCTTTTATACTAATTTCCACTAGGGTTAGAGTTGAATTATTTGGAATAAAAATTGACAACAAGGGAGTAAAATAACAATCTAGTGGCCGACCACATAGTAGGCCCTACACTAGTTTGGTTTTTGTTATTTTTCTCAACTATTTTATCTATTTTTCACAAATACCACTTTTTGCATTTTCAACCCTATAAATGCAAAAACTATTTATTTAATAATTAAAATAATTATCAAATAAAATTATCATTTATAATATTTATTATTTAGACTCCATAAACTCTCTTAATTAATAAATAGCCCTAAATACTATTTCTTCACCATCAAGCCATATTTTAGTGAAAAATTCATAAACTAGACATAGTCTAATTTTAGAATTATAATTGATTAACTAAAATCAATTAAATGAGTCTTACAAGCAGTTTGTCTCAATTAGTATGGGGACTATGGGCCTATATAACCGAGCTTCCAATAAGCAGATCTAGAATTTACCAAGTAAATCTACTAACTTATTAATTCCTCATTGAATCCACTATAGAACTTGGAATTGCACTCTTAGTTACATAGAACGCTCTATATGTTCCACGATATAGATACGTTATTAATTATCCATTGTTATAATCCTAATAATCAATGCTCCTCTTTAGATGATCTACATTGCATAGGGATTAATTTACCGTTACACCCTTCAATGTATTTTATCCTTAAAACACTTAGCCACCTATAAATAATATTTCAGTGAACTAATATAATCACTGAAATGAGTACTTAATCATTTATCTCTGTCTAGCCAAACTCGAAGGAAATCATCGTTTCACTTCTATGTCCGGATAGAAGCTATAGATTCCACATCTATGATTAGTGCTCCCACTCAATTGTACTATCATGTTCCCAAAATTTACGTATCACCCATACCAAAAGGTAGGCTTAACTAACAAATCAAAGAACACAAATAACACTCTTGAGATCGAACCTAACCATGTCAGGATTAAGATCATTTGATCTTGGATCAACTAGGTGATATTGAATTGAATAGATATTACGGTAAATTTATCATATTTAATCCAAGTTCAATATCAGTCCCTTCCATTGCATACTCCATGCATCCAACCCAAGCTTTACTTTAACCAATGCCCTGGAAAAGACATAGCACTTATCCAAGGTGCAAGTAAACTATCTTGAAGATTATCATATCAGTTAAACCCTGTGTACTGATAAATCTAGGAATACATTTAATCACATAATCTTGATTACTTTCCACTGTGTTGACGACACAATAAACAAGAATATTAATGTGATAAGGATTTGGATAAATTTATAAATCAAATAACCATATAAATGATTACATGAACCAAATGACATACTAAATAAGTAATGAAAATAATTCTATTTCTTTATTGATAATTGAATAGAAAGGATTACATTGAAATAGAGTTTTATTTAGGGCACAAAGTCCAACACCATTCTCGCCAGAAAGGAAAGTCAAAAGTAGCAGTTGTAAATGAGATTTAACTCATAAAAACAACATTAAGCTACATGAAAAAGCTGAATACTAACGGCTCGCATTTCGTAGGGAAGTATTAAACAAGACACCAAGATTCCTTGAGAAAATATTTAAACCTAAAATATGAATAGAAGGCCTAATTATTCATATAAGCAATCAAAAATGTATAAAGTGAGTCACGAAATGAATCATTAAAAGTATGTTTAAGTTTGCTTAAAACAGATTATAACTGTTAATGTGAAGAAGAATTAATAAACTGCTCGCCAATCAAAAGCATAGCAGACAATAACTGCTCGCGCACATAGTAGATTACTAACTACTTAAACAATATCAAATGAAAATACGAGCATTGGAAAGGCTTAAAGTACTTTAAATTTGATCAAAATATAATTGTTTAAGTTGTGAATGAATATGTAAAAAAGTAAATATATTAAGTTCAAATATAAAAGTGCGAGGCATTCAATAAAAGATAAAATAAAAGCAAAGTTGGTCATCCAACTTTGCAAATTTATCTTTACAAAAGTGCCACAAAGGGAAAACTATTGTCTCGACCTTATGGCCATTTTCCTAAAAATACAAAATAAAAAAGTAAATAGTTAAAAACCAAGCCTACATAGTAGGAGAATTCGATGGTTCTTTTTCTATAACTTACCATGCTACCTCAACTTCCTCTTCTGCCTTTTTAGCTTGCTCGTAGTAAGCAAGGACTTCCTCCATGGCCTATCCCAGGAAACTCAATTCCATTTCTGGATTCGCCATCTAGGCTTGATTGATGGAGCGCATGGCAATGGCATTGCATCGCTCCTTGGTGTCAGCCTCTTTTGCCTCAAGCGCTACATTTGCTGCATTGAGTTCCTCTTGGAGTTTCTAGCATAACTCAGACTTGTCCTTCGCCTCCTTTTTGAGCAGTTTCAATTTCGGCTTTATTGGCCCTCTTCACCTCCTCGTCTTCCTTTTTTAAGCAAGAGATCTTTGTCTGAGCCTCATCCCATTCCCTGGATGGCCTCGTGTTGACTAATAACCTTCTGGATCTCAATCTCCAGTTGCTTCATCCTATCTAGACCTCGGCGCTGGGTGACAAAGGAGATGAAAGTTTGCTGAAAACAAATAAATAAAAAAGCATAAGTATTTTTGAAGGTTGCTAAAAAGGGAAATAAAATGAGAAGAGTACAGAAGTTTACCGAGAGGCCAAAGGCAACACTCCTCTCGAGCATCTCATCCAGGTGGCCATTATTGATTAAGTCCCAGTCATTGGGAAGGAAGGATCGAAAATGACGCCAATAAGCACCAGCGTATTGCATAGAATACTCTGAGCCAACCCTCCCAGCCTCGATGGGCAGAGTCTCAGGCACTTGACTCGAAGAGGCTGCAACCTGATTGGCTTTGGGGATGGGCTCTTCAGTATGAGCAAGGGCCGGAGGGTGAGTCTGAACCTGGTTCTCAGGGGCCTCGAGGTCAACGGTCTGGGTGGCTCGCTTCTTATTGGGAGTTGTCAACCTGGGCCTTTTGAGAGGCTCCACAGTGACATTAGAGGAAGTCTTCGAGGTAGTTAACCTTTTATTTCCCTTCTTGCTCGAGGAATGGAGAAGGTCTTCAATATCCATTTCTACGAGACAGAACAATGTGTTAAAATTTGTTTAAAAACAAGTAAAAGGGGAAATTGGGAAATTATATCCCACCTAAGGGATTTACCATAATCATAAGAAGATGAAGAGGGAGGACTATAATATTCACTAAAATCCCTACATCCTGTGATCCTGAATATGTCATAGGAATTAATTGGTTTTAAATCCCAGCTCGAATCTAAATGTCCTGACCTATCCAGCATGGTCCCATACTGCTTGGCTAACCCATAGTAGGAGTCAGTACAACTAATTTGGACGTGGAATTTTTGTTACCAACTATCGAACCTATGTGCAATGCAATCTATGAGGAGGGGATTCTAGGTGTAGAAATTATAATGGTTATCTCAAAAAGACACTTATGTAGTACGCTCGACCCTAAGCACTGTGGGTGACCAACCACATTAATTACATCGGGATGTTCCTTTTTCAGTTTATTGAGGGACTGCGTTCTGGAGGTAGTGCACCCGAGCCGCATAATCTTGAGTTCTCTCGTCAGTTGGGATTGGAGCTTACTGCCAAGACGCATACTTAGGATATTAATAATCACAAGTATACTCGTTCTCAACGAGGAGGCCCACGGGCCTCAAGTTGACCTCGTTCAAGAGGAACTCAGCTAATCAAAGACCATATCGAAGACCCAACAATAGCCTACGTCGCTCAGCCATCTCGGGAGTAGGAGTTGGTCTTTTTGGGACCGCTGTCAAAATAATAGGATTGCAAGTCAGTGAGGCTAAAATTAAAGACATGGAATAATTTAAAACAAAGTCTGAGGTAGATAGTCACTTACATATTATACGGAAGGTGATTGTGTTGATTGGGGAGAGGTTGGTTGTCCAGAAGAAGTCCTCTTTGTAAGGGGTCTTGTTTGGCAGCCCAACAATTATCTTACGATAGCCTGTGTGAGTCCCAAGATAATAAAAGCCTCCTGTTGCATTCTTCCTCACAGGGACTGCCTTCACCGAGTAGAGATATACTATTTTGCAGGGGAGTGGGGCACTCCCATAATAAAATTTTGTACAGAACCTTCAAACTTGCAAGGATTCTGTATGAAATAGGAACCAACTGGAATGGGGCGATTCCAAGATGGTTAAGGAAGTCCTTATAGTAATCTCGCAGGGGAATAATTACTCCAACCCTGATATGTTCAAGGCTCCAAGCGCCTATCCATGTCGAGCTACTTGTACTCGCCAAGCCACTGGTACCCTCGGGTGCTTTGCGAGTAAGTCGTTCTGCTGGGTAACAACTAAACTCACCAGCGACTACTGATCTAACCTGACATTTTCGCTTTTGGTCAATGCCATAAGTCCTTAAGATGTTACCTACGTAAACTTTGATGGCTTGTACCCTCAACTCGATAAGTTCAGCCTCGAAGGTAATGTTAGGGTCTTGGGGAGTCTTCGATTTGCGTGGCTTGGAAGTCTTGATTTCAAAATCTAGGTCACTTGGTGAAAATGCAATCGTGACTTTGGATAAAAATAAAAGCCTAGCCAAAGGAATAGATGATAAACTGGAGGTTTAGGCCAAGCAGCATCTCGCAAGAAACGACGTTTGCCTTCTGTGATTTCTTGCAAGAAGGGCCTGTGGCGACTAGCAATATCATCTTTGTGGGTTTTACTAAGTGGTCCCTAATTTTTACATCATTTATCTCTAATTTGGATTTGGGTTTTGAAATTTTGGGTTTATAGGCGATGGCAAGTTCACTGGGGCACTGTGTTTCTAAATTTTTTGACAATAAACTTTTGAACCAGATTAGGACATTGTTACAAAAAGAAAGCAATCCCAATTCCTGGATGAAATTTATCAAACCAGAAGCTTATAAATTTGAGAAACCCAGAAATCTACCCTCTGCCTAAACCCTAAAATTTGCGAAAAAAAAATTGAACCTAAAATCGCTAAAACCTAATAAGATGACAAAGGTGCAAATGATAAAAGTAGTGATCAAACCCAGAAACGTAAAATGAAAGGGCAAATAAGAAAGCATAGAGTAATGAATCAATTACTGTTTGAAGTCGGGTTTTGGCGCGATGAATAGTTCTGCAATCAACGATGCAGCGAACGATTTGGTGATCTCTTTGAATGCTTGAGGTCGAAAAGAAAATTTGACGAAACTCGCAAGAAGTATGTCAAAGACAAAGATGGCATGCAAAGCTTCAAAAAATTTGGGTGGGTTTTTTTTTTTGCAGAGAACTTGAAGCAATTTTTTGAAATGGCAAAGATGATGAAAAGGTGGTTCCTATGTTCGTTTTATACCACTGGGTTGATCTCTGTTAAATTAAGGAGTAAATGATCCAAGGGGTATAAATTAAAAAGAAGTGGAAAAGATAGTTATCTAATGCTCATGATGTGCCTCGAAACCACAAAACTGTCAATATCAAAGGCATGCGTTTTTTCAAAATGGATTATGACAAAAATACCCTCAGTAATCATTTAAAAAGAACTTTTCACTGAAAATACTTTTTAAGGGGCAATTGTTATACTCGAAATTCGGCTGGTACTTCAGAGGATGACACGTGACAACCTTGAAGAATATAAATCAACAAATATAATGGCAATTATATTAAAGAATATTAAATTGAATAACTCATTAAATGCGGAGTTAATAGAGCATATATATAACTCCCTGACTGTATTGTCTTAAGCGAGATAAAGATGTACATGTTGGGTGTTATGCCCTAAATAAAACTCATTTCAATATAATCAGATTTACTTATTAATAAATATCATAAATAACATTTAATGTTGCATGGTTCACATGTGTTATAGTGAGATTTCTCTCACCTAGAAACTCGAGACCAGACCCCTCCTTGAAGGACACGTGTATCCAGACTTCCAGTGAAGGCTGAAATGTCCAGGAGAGGCTTCTCGAAGTTTAGACCTCGCCCAGGATAAAACCAGCGAGGTATCGCGGATGCGACTTAATTCACACCGCATAACCGTAATCCTCATCATACAGGGTAGACCCAACTCGCATATGTCAGAACATGTGCGAGTGCCTCCCTCTATACCTCCGCGGTTAGTATAGAGGCCAATGCCCTATGATGCAGTTTTGGTCCCAATGACCCAATAGCCCTAACGGACCAATGTAAGTTCGCATGTCCAGATGCTACCAACTTCAGCATGCGACGTCTATAACGAGCGATCACCTAAGGACGCAGACGTTCCAAACGTACGTGCGACCCTACGAACTCAACAGACGGAACACGAACGGTCAACTCGCAGATGCGAAGGACGCATACGTTGATAAGTTCAGTAACTGTCATATATTTATTAATGTTAACGTTGTCTGAGTTTAATTATGACAATTTAATGTGTAAATAATGGATTAACAATAAATGTGATCCTCATGTAACCGATTGGGCACCTGCTTTGTATATAAAGGGGTGATCCGCCGTGAAAATGGACCTACGAATCCCTTGCTACAGTGGACTAAGCAGAACAAAATCTGACTGAACCACTATATTTCATCGTCTTCTGTATTTTTTCCGGCTTTGTTGTCTGTTCTCGCATTCCCATTTGAGTGCTCGCCGTTTTAGGTTGACTACTCGCATTTATATTCTTTCAAATAATTCTATCTTTTACCAGCTAAATTACACTTCTTGGTGTTGTGAAATTCTAGTAACAACATTTGGCGCCGTCTGTGGGAAACTGATTGTAAGATTTTATTTACCTCAAAGTAACATCACTTAACATGGCTGGAAATCACGCTAACAGAGCTAACAATGAGTCCATCAACATTGGAACGGTGAACGTACCATTGCCTGGAACCGGAGTGCCGCCTGTAGACGTCATCAACGGCGGGGTAGGGAGGAGCAACATCAGACCACTCAACCTGTTTCCAGAAACAACTGGTCCTCAAGCTGGAGGCACATCCACACCGCCAGCAACCATGCACTTTCCCCTGTCACCCGGCGGTCGTGTCCGAAGGAATGGTCCGGCTCACGGCGATCAATACGCTGCAATCCAGGATCAGCTGCGAGCACTACAAGCCGAGGTAGATGGACAGAGTCGCGCTCGACACCCTCCTCGGGTCCCTGCCGTTCATAATGAAAACCCTCAGGTAACAGTTTCTCGACGTCAAACTAACCGTGTACGCAGGGAGCGAAGAGCGATCACGAAATCTTGGATTTGAATCACCCGACGTCGAGAGACCAATATGCAAGGTTGCCTAACCAGAGCACGCGAACCGACGAGGATCCCGAGCGCCGCAACCCTCGCAGTCGTCATCCTTGAGATAACGACGCAGAATCAGCCTCTTCATCCTCGCATAACCGCACCCCAAGCAGATATACGAGGTCTGGCTCTGTGCGAACACAGCAGGGAGGACGCTACCGTGTACACCGAGGTGATCTGCGTGATCATCTCAATGCAGTCTTTAGGGCGCGCTCCCGCGGCCCGCGCAACACGGAGACACTCCATGATCCCCATATGGGCGATCAGGGTGTCAACGCAGTTGCCAACCCGCCTATCGCGCCAATCGCGACCACAGGGATTAATATCCCTTCAAACCTTGCCGCAGTGGCTGCGAGCCCCTTGTTGTAGCGACTCCACCTCTGCGACGGGGAGGAATCGATCAAAGTATGCTTCTGCAAGCTTTGAAAATGCTCGAACAGCAGCGTAAGCCCGTATACAAGCTGCACGGCACCTCGCCGTTTACCGCAGAAGTGCGACAGGCCCAACTTCCAAAGGGATTCCGTTTATCTGAATCCCTCAAATATAAAGGTACATCTAACCCGTTAGACTACCTAGAGAAATTTAACACCATAATGGAAGTGGACCAGGTGCCGCAACTCGCGAAGTGTCGCATTCTCGCGGCTACGCTTGAAGAGAATGCCCATGATTGGTTCACCCAATTACCAGAGGCATCGATATCGACATGGGAGAACTTCGTCGATCTATTTCTCACACACTTCCAGGCCACGATGACGTATAGGCCACCCTATACGACTTTGGCGAACATCAAGCAAGAATCTGGTGAGTCTTTGCAGAATTATTTCAAGCGTTTTAACGCTGAGGTAACAAAAGTTGAGAAGGCTCCCGAGTCTTCGCTTGTTTGCATGTTAATAACAGGTGTCCTGCCGAGAACCGATTTCTGGAAAGAGCTACAGGCCCGAAGGCCAGAATCCTTGGTAGAATTCTTCGCCATGGCCGAACCTCATAAGAGAATCGAGAACTCCCTGGCGGAATTGG
This sequence comes from Cannabis sativa, assembly GCF_029168945.1. Taxonomy (NCBI): domain Eukaryota; kingdom Viridiplantae; phylum Streptophyta; class Magnoliopsida; order Rosales; family Cannabaceae; genus Cannabis; species Cannabis sativa. The sequence goes on along the minus strand of NC_083605.1, from coordinate 40,821,410 downwards.
AAAAGGGCAAGAACAAGAGGCGATCACCCATACCGCGGTCGCGATCCCGCAGTCCACGAGGAAAGAATTCCAGGGGCCGAAGCCCCAGAAGACGCAGTCCACGCAAACCACGAAGCCCGAAGTTGGCCAAGTCGCCTCCTAAAAAGGAGTCCTCGCCCAAAAGAAAAGGAGGACCCCGCTTTGTCAACTATACTGAACTCGCCGTCCCCCGAGACCACATCTATGCGGTTGAGGAAAGGAACGGCGTCTTCAAGAAGCCGCCCCCCATCAGGGGAAATCGCGACCGAAGAGACCCCAAGAAGTTCTGTAAGTACCACAAGGATATCGGTCACACTACCCTTGAATGTTGGGTCTTGCAGGACGAGATTGAAGAATTGATCAGAAGGGGAAAATTCGATAAGTATAGAAGAAACGAGGAAAGCCATCCCCGAGCGGATGACAAAGGAGAAAATCAGAATGCAAGTGGCTCTAGAGCACCTCGCAATATCTTGACTATAATCGGAGGACCACACATCGCGGGCGACTCTCGCAAATCACAAGAAAGGTATGCCAGAGAAGCCAAGGAGAAGCCGCTTACCAATGTGAACAATCTTGGTGAGCGGCCAGAGAAGCTCTTCAAGAGAGACTGCGAGGACATTGTCTTCATGGAGAGCGATGCGAGATGGGTCCACCACCCGCATTCTGACGCACTTGTGATAATTGCCAATATAGGTGGAGATAACGTTCATCGCATATTGGTCGATAATGGAAGCTCGGTAAATTTACTGAACTTCCAAGCTTTCAAGCAAATGGGGCTACAAGAAAAAGATTTGCGGCCCATGACATCGAGCATCTATGGCTTCACGGGAGATGTCATAGCTATAAAAGGGATGATCAAACTCCCAATCACTTTGGGAAGCCCGATAACTGCCAAGTCGATGGCCGACTTCGCAGTAATTGATCAATATTCGGCATACAACGCCGTGATTGGACGGCCGATTCTAAAGGAGATGAAGATCGTAACTTCGATCTATCATCTAACACTGAAGTTCCCCACTCCCTCTGGAGTAGGATCAGTGAGGGGAGTCCAATCTGACTCGCGAGAATGTTACAACGCAGCTGTAAAGCTCGCAGAAAAAAGGACGGTGAACGTTATCCACCTTTTGGACGCACCACCACCTCGCCAGGAAATCCTTCGGATCGAAGAGGTACCGCATATAGACAAACCAGACTTGGATCCGAGAATCCTTGATCACACGGCCGCAGCCCAAGCCGCGGAAGATACAATCGAGGTACCTATAGATCCTATAGACAATAACAAGGTTTTGAAAATTGGTTCTAGATTAAACAAACAATTGCGAGAACAATTAACGACTTTTCTAAAACAAAATCTTGATATTTTTGCCTGGAAACATTCAGATATGGTCGGGATATCTCCACAGGTCATGTGTCATCGCTTGAACATTGACCCCGAAGTGCGAGGTGTCCGACAAAAGCGCCGCAAAATGGACCCCGCGAGGTACCTAGCGCTGAAAGAAGAAGTTGACCGCCTCCTTGCCTGCGGCTTTATACGGGAGTCATTTTACCCCGACTGGTTAGCCAATCCGGTACTTGTGCCAAAGCCCAATGGCTCATGGCGAACCTGCGTTGACTTTACAGATTTGAACAAAGCCTGTCCCAAAGACAGTTTTCCTCTTCCTAGCATTGACCAGCTTGTCGATGCCACTGCAGGCCACGCACTTTTAAGCTTCATGGATGCATACTCGGGATATAATCAAATCCCGATGTACGAACCAGACCAAGAACATACCTCGTTCATTACTGATCGAGGACTATCTTTTGTTATAAGGTAATGCCCTTTGGTTTAATAAACGCAGGTGCGACTTATCAAAGGCTAGTAAATATGATGTTCGCAGACCTCATTGGAAAGACAATGGAGGTATATGTTGACGATATGCTCGTAAAATCGCAACATGCGAAGGATCATGTCACGCACCTACAAGCCATGTTCGGCATATTGCGAAGATATAAGATGCGTCTAAATCCTTTAAAATGCGTCTTTGGAGTGGGTTCCGGAAAGTTCCTCGGTTTTATGGTAAATCAACGAGGAATAGAAGCCAATCCTGCGACGATTAAAGCGTTGGTAGAAATGCCATCACCAACTAAGCCAAAGGAGGTTCAGAGTCTCACAGGCAAAGTCGCGGCTCTAAACCGCTTCATATCCAGATCCTCTGACAAGTGTAAAGAGTTTTTTCAGATCTTGAAGGGTAACAAGAGGTTCCAATGGGATGAGAAGTGCGAGCAGGCTTTTCAGGCGTTAAAGACGCACCTGGGGCAACCTCCAATTCTATCAAAACCGTTGCCCGGCGAGGTCTTGTCAATTTATTTAGCCGTCTCCGAGTATGCGGTCAGTTCGGTACTTGTCCGCGAGGACCAAGGACGTCAACACCCTGTGTACTACGTCAGTAAGCGATTACTAGACGCCGAGACGCGTTACCCTCAGATGGAGAAACTAGCCTTTGCCTTAATAATATCGTCAAGAAAATTGCGACCTTATTTCCAGGCTCACAGCATTGAAGTTCTGACAAACTTCCCCTTAAGGCAAGTTTTAGCGAAGCCAGAGGCATCGGGGAGAATATTAAAGTGGGCCATGGAATTGAGTCAGTTCGATATCAGGTATAAACCAAGAACTGCGATCAAGGGGCAAGCCCTCGCAGATTTTGTACTTGAGCTACCGAGAACAGAGATAGCGGTTGTAGACGGTGGAAATGACGTCGTCATGACAGGCAAAGACATATGGACATTGTATGTCGATGGAGCCTCAAATAATGAAGGTTCTGGTAGTGGGATATTGTTAATCAGTCCCAACAATTTCAAGGTACACGCTGCTCTACGTTTCGAATTCTCTGCATCTAACAATGAGGCCGAGTATGAGGCTTTAATCGCAGGTCTGAAATTGGCCCTCGAGATGAAAGTCGAATACCTACAAGCATTTAGCGACTCTCAAATCGTGGTATGTCAAGTAAGTGGAGAATACTTAGCGAGAGGCGGAAGATTGGTTAAATACTTAGCCATCGTCCGTGAAATCATGCAGAAATTCAAACATGTAGTTATATCTCGAGTACCGCGTACCCAAAATGCCCATGCAGACGCCCTAGCCCGACTGGCCTCCACTAGAGAAGCCGAGTTACTCGACGTAATTCCGGTAGACGTATTGTCACATCCAACCATAGATCGAGAAATAATCATGGAGATCGATGACGCTCAGGAAATTACTTGGATGAGTCCTATTATCGCATACCTCGACAAGGGGGTCTTACCTAATGATAAAATAGAAGCAAGGAAATTGCGACAACGAGCAGCCCGCTATGTGATATATGACCAGAGCTTGTATCGCAGAAGTTTTAGTCAACCACTTCTCAAGTGTATCAGTGGAGAAGACTGCGGTTATATACTGCGAGAAGTACATGGGGGAATTTGTGGCAATCACACTGGAGGCAATTCCCTTGCCTTAAAGATCATGCGGCAAGGGTATTACTGGCCAACATTGCGACAAGATGCCCTCACATTTGCAAAAAGGTGTGATAAATGTCAGCGAATAGCCACCTACACACACCAGCCTCCGAGTAACCTCCATTCTATCACGAGTCCTTGGCCCTTTGCAATATGGGGAATTGACTTAATTGGCGAGTTACCCAAGGGAAAAGGCGGGGTCAAATACGCTGTAGTCGCAGTTGACTATTTCACAAAGTGGGCTGAAGCAAAAGCACTCGCGACTATCACCGCAATGAAGTTGCGCGAGTTCGTCTACACTTCCATCATCTGCCGTTTCGGCATCCCGCACACGCTCATTTCAGATAATGGAAAACAGTTCGACTGTAAAGAAATGCGGCAGCTATGCGATGATTTGGGGATTAAAAAAGCCTTTTCCGCAGTCGCTTACCCGCAGAGTAATGGACGGTGAAGCAGTCAACAAAATAATTAAGCACACCCTAAAGGGAAAATTAGAAGATCGCAAAGGGGCATGGCCGGATGAATTACCGCAAGTCTTATGGTCTTACAACACAACCCCTCGATCTACAACTGGCGAAACACCCTTCTCACTTTCTTATGGGTGCGAGGCCATGTTGCCAGTAGAGGTTGGGGCTGGATCCTTGCGCAGAGACGCTTTGGATGTCTCGCAGAACAACGAGAATCAGTTGCTTTACCTTGATTTTTTAGAAGAAAAGCGTGATAAAGCACAACTACAAAACGCGGCTTATCAACAACGAACTGCAAGGTACTTTAACTCGAAAGTTAAGATAAAACCTCTGCGAGTAGGGGACCTGGTCCTAAGAAGAGTAATGCCAAACACCAAAGTCCAATCTCACGGAGTCTTCGGAGACAATTGGGAAGGACCGTACATGATCGCAGATCAAATTGGTGATGCCACTTATCGACTCGCAACACTCGATGGGACCGCGATCCCACGAGCATGGAATAGCGAGAGCTTGAAATTCTATTATCAGTAATATTCGCGTCCTTTGATTCGAGTACTTATACTTAGACATTTATTGTTCAACATAATTCCTAAGTATAGGGGCATGTATACCCGCATGTATTACTGATTGTTTGAATAAAAGTGCCTGTTAAGTTTTTTCTACTTTGTTACACCAATCTGTAATTAAAGTCGCATATATATATAATCGCGGTCACACCAAGTTGTGATCAAAGTTGAAAATAAAATCGCAAGTACCCATGTACTGCGTAAATATTAAAATGCATACTATCCCCGCGAGGATAGAAATTTGTCCAAAAAGTAAGATAAAATTCTTTAAGTACAAAAGTGCGAGTACCCGTGTACCGCATATATAAAAAAAAAAAGAGTGAAACTAGGATAGAAAATAATCAAGCAGCGGGAGTAGTCTCATCAGGAGCAGCCTCATCCACGATCTTGCTCACAACTTCATTCTCGACCTCCTCAGCCTGCACTCCCTCGATTTCATCTGGAAGGTTGCCTTGAGTCCGGGTAGGAGACATCGAGCGAAAGGCTTCAGCCATTTCAGCAGCTTCATCTCCAAGCAGCGAGAAGTCGAAGTCAGGGACCTTGGAGAGAGTAGTATAAATGTAATCAGACACGGCTGATCACTTGTTTTCCCACTCTCTTTCTCGGCCTCCAAGTCGCGAGCCATCTCAGCGATCGTGTCCTGCGACTTCTTGAGCTCGAGCTCCAACTGTTCTTTGGCCCTGTTGACTTCCTCGAGCTCCTTGTGAAGTTCCTCCATCTTGGCCACCTCCTGCTTCAGCCTCTTTATGTTTTCTTGAAAATGGGCGTTCTGCCTCTTCAGCGAGTCAATTTCCTTCGAAGGCGTGGCCGCGGCTTTCATAAACAAGGCCACAGATCGTACGGCCAGTTCAGTAGATCGAGAAACAAGTTCCTCATAAGGAATCTCGGCCAGTAATTTTTCCTGCATGGCCAGGAAGTCGCGAGGGTGAACCGGAGAATCAATGACAACCTTCTTCCCCTTATCCTGAGTGGTCTTGGCCAACTTCTTGGAGGAATGCAGCGAGCGAAGTCATCACATCGCTCTTCCTCTTCGGGCGACGGCGGGTGAAGATGCGGTGTCCCACCCTTTTGCTTGATCTTCAGGACAGGGGCAGACTTCAGGAAAGTCATGTCTACAAGCATAAAAGACAGATAAGTAAAAATCACGACTCTACCCATCACGTTATAGGAAAAGGACGAGTTACCTGAAGTTTCTCGAGGAGTTTGCTTGGAAAGCCGTTTATCTATCCGCTCCTGCTGTCTCTCAGATGGTTCTTTATATACTGGCTCCCGTTGAAGACTCGCGTTCTCGGGGATCAGTTTGTGTTCTCGCAATTTGGCAGTCGTACACAGCAATCGCCAGTCGCGATCTTGTACCGGAAGACTCCCAAGAATTTCAGCTACCCCCTTCTTATTCGAGCTAAGCGTTGGTCGAGCTGGTCTATCTGCGATGACAACAAAAGAACGATTTAGCAAAAGATCTCGAAAAACAGAGTAACAAACTTTATCTAAGTCAACAAATATGCGACATGCGGGTACGCGATTAAAGTCGGTTCTGATCCCAGGAACCTTAAAAACATAAAACCATTTTGACTTCCAGTCACCCATGTTCGAAACCATCCCCTCAACCCCGTTGATTTCAGAAGTCGCCCATTTACTAAAGCAAAAGAAGCCGTTATGAAGGCCCACGCTCTTTATGTCATAAAAATAACTAAATTCCTCTACTGACGGAGCTCTATGGGCGTACTCCATGTACATCGCATAGAAGGCTAGAACAGTGCGATAACTGTTGGGTGTTAGCTGAAAAGGCGATACGTCATAGCGTCTAAGAATGGCTGCGACGAAAGGATGAAATGGGACTGATACACCACATCGAAGAATGGGTATTGAGATGACCACGTCCTCTGTGGGGATGATCGCAGGGTTGGTGAACGGAAGATGCGCTCTCTGGGAGGGTTTGGGACTTTGAAACGCAAGCCGCAACAAATTTAACCTCACGAAAGTGGTGAAGTCAGATTTGACGACTCTCGAGACTAGGTCTTCGCACGAGAAAGGTTCGTTCAGTTGGGAGTCGTCAACCGAGTCCGTCCCGCTCCCTTCCGCTTCCTCTTCTTCCCCACCTGACTCGCGGGCTGGAGTAGTCCATCCCTCCTCCACCTCCTCGACCTCGATGTCAGGAGCCTGCCTCGTATGGATGAGGTAGTCGCGTGCTGACACTGTGGATTCGCTATCTCGGATATCGATTGCCCCAGGTTCAGTAAGCTCCTGTACCATCTTCTCGATCTCCACAGAAGACATCGGACCTAACTCTATCTCCGCAGCCTCCATTTCGGAGATGTCCGTAGGGAGAAAACTGTCCCTCTCCTGGTCCGATTCCCCGTCAAAGGCACGACCTCCTGATCCGAGCTGCTGGCTATCCGATAGATCGCTCATCTGAAAGATACAAGATCTTTTCAGCGTGATGAATGTGTGAAAAAATAAAGATAAGTGATCTCACCCGTAGTAAACTATAAAAGTCGCATTCAGCAAGAAAGTCAGACTCTGTGCGAAAACTGACCCTTCTATCGATATGCGAGAAGAAATGTAACTATCTTTGGGCGAGTAACTCACGCATCCTCGGTTGTGCGGTATACCTCCAGAAACGGCTGGGCGTTTCCCAGTGACTCAAGAAGTATGCATTTTCGAGCATAACCCTGAAGTTACTGGGAGACACCCACCGTTTCGAGACAACCTACCAACCAAAAAGTACGATCATTCGAGCATTAACGCACGTCAACAAATGGCTGGGCGTATCACAGTATCTCAAGGGACATATAATCGCGTATATGGCCATTAGAATACTGTGACACACCCACCATTTGAAATGGCAATTAATACTCTTACCACTCAGCCCGCGACACGAAAAGATCCTAAAAGGTCTAATCAACAGTTAAACAGAAATAAGTTTGGAAACATGCGATTATTCAAGTTGTTCAACCGAACCCTCGCGAGTATTCAAATTGTTCATCCGAATGTCCGCGAGCATTCGAAGACGTGAATCAGTAGTGATCAGTTTTTTGCGGTTATGTCAATTTACAGGCCCTACACTATGAGTATTACCCAGTATCATTGACCAAAACACATAAATACCCACTAGCATACCCTCCTAAAAAGAGTTTTCCATAAGCACCCAAAACCAGAAAGAAAGCACATTTTCCCCAAAAAAAAGCAGAAAACGAAAATGCAGGGATTTAGAAGCTAACCTTTAGTTTCGATTCCTGCGGTTGTTCTCGATCACTTCTGAGAATGAAAATGCTGTGGAAAATGACAGAAAAGTTGGAATGGATTTCTTTTTTCTGGGGTGTATATACTGGGGAGAAATTAAGAGAAAGGAGGGAAAAATGGGATATTTGATTCGTATCAAAGCGTTTAAATACCCATATCCCTTATTTATTGGGATTGTGACACGTGGCAACCAGAATGCCTAAAGTCGCCCAATCTAACGGCCAGCTATGGCCACGCCTACACGAAAACCGAAGAGTTTCGTGACGTGGCATCCTAGAGATAATGAAAATTAATCATTACAGCCGTCATTTTTCGAAACCCTCGATGGGACAACCAAAAGGTCACCTCCTCGTGACAACCTTTCACCTGTCTCTCGAGCAGTAGTTTCCCTCAGTGACCGCTCAAGTCACATCGCGAAACTAGGGGCATGTGTTATAGTGAGATTTCTCTCACCTAGAAACTCGAGACCAGACCCCTCCTTGAAGGACACGTGTATCCAGACTTCCAGTGAAGGCTGAAATGTCCAGGAGAGGCTTCTCGAAGTTTAGACCTCGCCCAGGATAAAACCAGCGAGGTATCGCGGATGTGACTTAATTCACACCGCATAACCGTAATCCTCATCATACAGGGTAGACCCAACTCGCATATGTCAGAACATGTGCGAGTGCCTCCCTCTATACCTCCGCGGTTAGTATAGAGGCCAATGCCCTATGATGCAGTTTTGGTCCCAATGACCCAATAGCCCTAACGGACCAATGTAAGTTCGCATGTCCAGATGCTACCAACTTCAGCATGCGACGTCTATAACGAGCGATCACCTAAGGACGCAGACGTTCCAAACGTACGTGCGACCCTACGAACTCAACAGACGGAACACGAACGGTCAACTCGCAGATGCGAAGGACGCATACGTTGATAAGTTCAGTAACTGTCATATATTTATTAATGTTAACGTTGTCTGAGTTTAATTATGACAATTTAATGTGTAAATAATGGATTAACAATAAATGTGATCCTCATGTAACCGATTGGGCACCTGCTTTGTATATAAAGGGGTGATCCGCCGTGAAAATGGACCTACGAATCCCTTGCTACAGTGGACTAAGCAGAACAAAATCTGACTGAACCACTATATTTCATCGTCTTCTGTATTTTTTCCGGCTTTGTTGTCTGTTCTCGCATTCCCATTTGAGTGCTCGCCGTTTTAGGTTGACTACTCGCATTTATATTCTTTCAAATAATTCTATCTTTTACCAGCTAAATTACACTTCTTGGTGTTGTGAAATTCTAGTAACAACAACATGATTTATTTCATGATTATGTACATAATGTATGAATTCTATTTAATTCCAGAACATATCAATTTGTTAATGATTATAGTGTTGTCAGCACAGTGGAATATAATCTTAATTATATGTTCGAAAGTTTATTCCCTGATTTGTCAATTCACTGGATTTAGACTGACATGATAATCAGCGATAGGTATTCTTACACCTTGGATAAGTGTTATGTCCTTTCCATGGCATTGGCAAAGTTTACCAGCATCGGATGTATGGAGTATACATCGGAAGGGGCCGATATTGAACTTTGATTAGATATATTAAAATTTACCGTAATATGTATTCAGTTCAATATCACATGTTGATCATAGATCAAATGATCTTAATCCTGATATGTTTAGGTTCGATCTCAAGAGTATTATACATGTTCTTTGATTTGTTAGTTAAGCCTACTTTTGGGTCAGGGTGATACGTACATTTTGGGAACATGAGAGTGCAATTGAGTGGGAGCGCTTACATAAATATGGAATCTATAGCTTCTATCTGACAAGTAGAAAGTAAAGGATGATTTCCTTTGAGCTTGACCAAACGAAAATAAATGATGGAGCACTCATTTCACTTAGCTGAAATATCATTTATGCGGGGTTAAGTGTTTTAAGGATAAAATACATTGTAGGGTGTTTTGGTAATTTAATCCCTTTACAGTGTAGATCATCTATATAGAGGATCATTGATCAAATTAGGATTATAACAATGGATAACTAATGACGTGTCTATATGGTGGAACATATAGATCGTTCTATATACTGAGAGTGCAATTCTAAGTTCTATGCGTGGATTCAACGAAGAATTAATAAGTCAGCGAAATTAAGATATAAATTCTTGATCTGCTTATTGGAAGCTCGGATATATAGACCCACGGTCCCCATACTAGTTGAGACCATACTCCTTGTAAGACTCAGTTAATTGATTTTGATTAATCAATTATAATTCTAAAGTTAGACTATGTCTAGTTTATGAATTTTCACTAAGCAAGGGCGAAATTGTAAAGAAAAGAGATTATAGGTTTATTTATTAATTAAGAGACTTTATATGTCTAATTAATAAATATATTAAATGACAATATTATTTAATAATTAATTTTTAGTTATTAAATAATTAGAATTGGCATTTAAATGGTTGAATTTGAAAATTGGCGTTTTTGAGAAAATGAGATGCAGAAATGATAAAACAGCAAAATTGCATAAGTGAGGCCCATTATCCAAAGCCCAGGCCGGCCACTATTGTAGGCTTTTATCATTTATTTTTTTCATTATTTTAATGCCAAATAATTCTTGCTTAAACCTAGGTGGTTACCTATAAATAGATAGTGATGGCTCTCATTCACACTTAACTTTTTGTTAACTTTGTCAGATGAAAACTGAGCCTCTTTCTATTTACCCTAGCCGCCACTTCTTCTTCTCTTTTCCTCTTCAATTTTTTGAACCTTGAGTGAATGAGTGAGTTCCCACACACATCAAGTGGTATCTCAATCATAGTGTGTAAGACTGTAAGAGAATTCCAAACAACGAGAAGGAGATTCAGCATCAAAGGAAAGAGAGAAAGAGATCCAGGTTCATATCTTGGTGATGCTCTGCTACGGAAAGGAATCAAGGGCTAGAGATCTGAACAGAAGGAGTCATTATATTCCCCTGCAACCAATGTAAGGTTTCCTTAAACCCTTATGTGTTTATTTCATTGTTTTAGAATTCATATTAGGATGTTAATGAAACATACATGGTAGTAAATCTAGATCCTTGTAAAATATTTCCAATAACTGGCCTCAGAGCCATGGTAATGATTTACTTTCATGAAATATGAATTAAAACGATGTATTGCATTGATTTGGATGGTTTCAAGTGGTTTATGTGCTTATTTGATGATAGTTTAGAAATCGCAATATATGTTACTGAAATATTTTTTATTTTGATCTGGAATTATTTTTTCTGGAAATTAGACAAAAAATTAATAAATTTAGGCTTTTACAGAACCTAATTTGGATTTTTTATCAATTAGTTATGATTTTTTGAAGTTGAACAAAAATATCAGGATTTGAAACACATACGCGCGCGCGGGACGCTCGAACAACACCCATTCAGACAAGGCGCTGACCGAGTTTACTCGGACACAGCCCCTGTCTGAAGGGCAGCTCCCGCCTGTGTCCCTCGGTCAAATGAGGCTGCTTGCAGCCTCTGTCCTCGGCCAAAACCTCCATTATGCGCGCCCAGGGGTATGCAATGCATAACCGTGTGCCTCAAACTTATTTTCGTCATAACTTTTGCTTCAAAAATCATTTTTCATTAAAACAAAAGCCAATTTTTGGTAGAATTTTATGTAGAATCTAATTTTTCAATTAAAAATACAATTGTCAGAATAAAAATATTTTTTATTAATTTTTTAATTAATTAAAATTAGTTTCTGATATTAGTAGACGTTGAATTTTGAAAATTTAATTTCTCACAAAGGAGCTTTATGGTTAATTTTGAAATTTTAGATTATTTTATTTTAATTATAAGATCAGATATTATTTTTTTTATTAAATTTTAAATGATCTTACTTTGATATTAAAATATTATCTTTTAAAAATAATCTTGTACTAATTTCAAAATATGCTAACCATATCATATCTTTTCAAATTTGTTATTTTTAAAATATATTTTATTAATTAAAATTATAAGATTGGGAATATGTTAGGTTTAACATTTTAACTTATTAGACATTTTTTTTATTCAAATTATATTTTGGCAAAAAATAACATGAAATTTAAAGAATTGGTTAGTTTAGTATAAATAGATATTTTAGGGTTTCAAACCATAATTTTTTCAAACTTATTTTTTTTTTAAATTCTAACCATATAAAATATCTTATTTTTTCAATTAGTTTATTTATGTAATATTTAAATTTATTAAACTATAAGACTTAGAATATAATAATGAAATATCTAAATTCAAAATTCAAGATATTTTATTATATTATCTTATTAGAAATTTTAAATAAATTTAAATTTTGAATAAACTTGATATTTGAAAAATTGGTTAGATATTTTTTATTTTTTGTTAGAATTTAAGAAATTTAGGAGTTTGTTGAATTTTGAATTTTTTTCAAATATTCTCTAACAACCTAAATTTGAATTCTAGTTAAGATATTTATTTTAAAATTTAATTTTATTTTAAATTTTAAAATTGAGATATTTTAGCTTACTTTTCAGATATTCCAGATCAGTTATTTGTTTCTATTGTTTGTTTATATATTGATATACAAATTTTTTTTACAAACTTATAATTTATTTGATCTAAATTGCTATGATTAACTTATTGACAAATCCAATGATCTGATTTTAATCATAGTCCAATTGTCAATAGATCTTATAATAATTTGTAACAGGTAATTTTTGCTATTTCTTTCATCTGTGTAAATCTAGTAACATGATAGGCCCATCCAAATCATTTTGACCTGTGTGAGCCTATATGTTTGCTATTGGGCTTAGATGCATATAGGAAGCCCATTTAAGTTTTACTAAGTAAATGGACTAGGTTGCTAAAATAAATTTTGACATAAGTAATTTTATTTAGGCCCAATTAAATTTGGGCTTATTCAATGAATAACAATTGTTTATTTAAAGGTTAAATTCCTCTCTTTTGGGCCTTGTGTGAGAGTTGGGGGCCAATAGAAGTGGGTACAACATACTGAACCCAGCTCCCCCTCACACGAACAACCCCAATTGTGAAGGCTCATTTGCCTTATTTAAATAATTGTATTAGGTTAATTATATTAGTCTAACCTAATTAAAATTGAATTAGCAACATAATTAACTTTTAAAATATATGAAATTTATTTTTTCATTTATTATTTTAAAGTTAATTTTAAAAAATTACTTAGTAAATGAAATTATTCTAGATAGTTATTTCTAGAACTAGTTATTTTTTCTAATATTTAATTAGAAAAATATCATAGATTGTGAAATTAATTGTTTAATAATTAATTTTGGTACAATCTAAGTTAAGTATATTTTTCCTAGTATTAAATTAGAATTAATAATTAAGTCTTCTCTATACTTAATTATTTATTTCTTAAATTTAATACATTTAATTAAATTGAAAATTAAAATATTTAAGTTGATTTTCATCATGATACTTAAATATTATTATTTTCATGTTATTTAATTAAAATTGAAAATTATTTCAAAATATATTTTATTTTATTTTATTTTAGTAATCTTTTTCCCACAATTTTGAAATTGTATTTATTAAATGCAGAAATTTCGAATTTTATTTGAAAAATAGATTAAAGTTGAAAATTATTTATTTTAATTTTGGACCAACTTAAATCAATGATTTTTTTCATTTAATGATTAATTAAAATAAATGAAGTAAAATATATTTAATTAGAAAATGAATTAATTAGTCAATGAAAGTCTAGATAGACATTATCTGTTTTGCTTGAAGTACTTTTCTAGTGTATTTAATTAAATAAAAAATTAATATTTAAGTTAATTTTCATCATGATACTTAAATATTTGAAATTTTTCTTTAATATTTAATTAAAAAGGAAAATTATATTTTTTGTTGTAAATTAATTTTGGGCCAACATAAAATTAGAATAATTTTTTCCAGGATTTATTTTTATTTTATTTTAACAAGCAATTTCGAAAATTGTATTCTTAAATACTTCAATTTTTCGAAATGCAATATATAATTATAGAAAATTAAATTTGAGCTGTAAATTAATTCAAATTAATTTTGAAACAAGTTAAATTAAATATTTTTCTAAATATTTATTGGAAATTATTACTAAGATGGAAATATTTCATGTTATTTTTATATCCATCTAAGTAAAATTTATAAACATTAAATTAAAATTTATATTTAGAATTTTTCATTCTAAATTAGAAATTTTAATTAAATAAATATATTTAAAATAAATTGATTAAAATAAATATTAGAAGAAAATACACTTTAAATAATGAGTTTTATTATTAGGACATTCGATCTCCATTGTTAGTTTTACATAGCTTTTGTTTTAGTGAGTAATCCTCCCTGATGGAGGAACGTTCATTAGCAAGTTAGCACCGTTTAATCTCGAAAGATAAGTATATTTGTAAGTGTTTTATATGGTATTGATCACCCTAATGGTGGCGACTGTATTTGACTTACAACATATGAAACAATGGTGGAAGCTCATAAGATAGAATAGCCTTGACTCTTGCCTAAACAGGACAACGCTGGATTCCAATCTTGATCGAATAAAAGGTTGCTAGAATGTTTATCATTTTAGATGAGCTGATAACTCTATTCAATGGATGGTAGCTTTGACTCTCGCCTAAACGGGACACTGATATCAGTTTGTTGAAGACCTTGGAAATTATTTAGGATTGTATGTTTAGTATTTTCACTTGTCATTTCTACTTGCTATATGTTTAATAATTTCTGAATTGTGTATGAATTTATATTGAACCACGTTATTTTCTGTTATTAAATTGTAGTTTAATTTCGAATCTTCATTGTTGGTCTAACTTGGTTTGTTTTTATAATGAGATAAATGTTGGAATTATTTTACCAGGGTCTAGATTTACTACCAAGTATGTTTGATTAACATCCTAATATGAATTCTAAAACAATGAAATAAACACATAAGAGTTTAAGAAAACCTTACATTGGGTGCAGCAGAATATAATGACTCCTTCCATTCAGATCTCTAGCCCTTGATTCCTTTCTGTAGCAGAGCATAATCAAGATCTAAATCTTGATCTCTTTCTCTCCTCCTTGTTGGTGCTGATTTTCCATAGTCTTACATACTATGATTGAGGTACCACTTGATGTGTGTGGGCACTACTCAGTCACTCAAGTGTTTCAAAATTTAGAGAGAAGAAAAGAGAGAGAGGGGCGTGTAGCTTTTCTGAAAGAAACTAATGTTCAAAGTTGTGTGTTTCATGAAGCCAACACTTTCTATTTATAGAATACCCTCTAGGTTTAGGTTAGAATTGAATGGCATTAAAATAATGAAAACTATAAATGGTAATTTCTTGCAATGTGGCCGGCCATACAAAGGGAATTGGGCCTCACTTTGCAACTTTCCCATTTTGTTATTTCTCATTCCCATTTTCTCTAAATTGCCAATTTTTCAATTTAACCTTTTAAATGCCAATTCTAATTATTTAATAACTTAAAATAATTATTAAATAATATTGCCATTTAATATATTTATTAATTTAGACATATAAAGTCTCTTAATTAATAAATAAACCCAGAATCTCTTTTCTTTACAATTTCGCCCTTGCTTAGTGAAAATTCATAAAGTAGACATAGTCTAACTTTTGAATTATAATTGATTAATTAAAATCAATTAACTGAGTCTTACAAGCAGTATGGTCTCAACTAATATGGGGACCATGGGTCTATATAACCGAGCTTCCAATAAGTTGAACCGAATTTACCAAGTAAATTCCCTAACTTATTAATTCCTCATTGAATCCACACTAAGAACTTGGAATTGCACTCTCAGACATATAGAACGCTCTATATGTTCCATGATATAGACACGTCATTAGTTATCCATTGTTATAATCCTAATGTGATCAATGACCCTCTAATAGATGATCTACATTGAAAAGGCACTAAGTTACCGTTACACCTTCAATGTATTTTATCCTTAAAACAATTAGCTCCGTATAAATGATATTTCAGCAAAGTGAAATGAGATCTCCACCATTTATCTCTGTTTAGCCAAGCTCGAAGGATATCATCATTTCACTTCTAAATTCCTATAGAAGTTATAGATTCCATATTTATGGTAGCGCTCCCACTCAATTATAATATCATGTTCCCAAAATGTACGTATCACCCTGACCCAAAAGTAGGCTTAACTAACAAATCAAAGAACATGTATAATACTCTTGAGATCGAACCTAACCATATCAAGATTAAGGTCATTTGATATGGGATCAACAGGTGATATTGAATTGAATAGATATTACAGTAAGTTTTAATATATCTAATCAAAGTTCAATATCGGTCCCTTCCGATGTATACTCCATACATCCGATACTGGTAAACTTTGCCAATGTCCTGGAAAGGACATAACACTTTTCCAAGGTGTAAGAATACATATCGTTGATTATACCATGTCAGTCTAACTCCAGTGTTCTGAAAAATCAGGGAATAAACTTTCGAACATATAATTAAGATTATATTCCACTGTGCTGACAACACTATAATTTTTAACAAATTCATATGTTCTGGACTTAAAAAGAATTCATACATTATATGTATATAATCATGAAATAAATCATGTGAACCATGCAACATAAAATGTTATTTCTGATCTTTATTAATAAGTAAATCTGATTATATTGAAATGGGTTTTATTTAGGGCACAAAACCCAACAATAAATCCCTAATGGATTTTCACCATTAGACAAACATAATAGTGTTAGATCTCGAAAGATAAATATTGTATATGCAACATCTAGCTGTTCATCAATTGATGATACCTTAGACTAGTATTTTACAATATGAAACAAGAAGATTGTATAAATAAGATTACTTTGACTCTCACTAATTGGAGCATCGTTGGATTCTTATTTAAATACGAAATTATTCTAATTCCTCTTAGCTTATTTATTTCGAATTCGCTCAATAATATATCATTGGATGAATGGTCTATAAATCATTTAATGTCATTCTATTTTCTCTTAAGAAATTAAATAACGCATATGATTATATTCCCGAAATTCTATCCCAAAATGATATAAATCCTCAATCTTAGAAATCTCCTACTTGTATGGGCAAATCAGACTTAGAGTAAAATTAGTAGTGGTGGTCCAAGAAAGAATTACTCATTATATTTGGTATAAATTTAAGTCTTTGACTTTAATTTTAGATTCCAAACATAAATTTTCTTATATTTTTATTTCTAGAATACAATACAGTTACACTTTCACAAGTGTTTAATATCCATCTTCTATTAATGGATTCAAAAACTGTATGTTAAAGTATGGATATGAGTTTAGTATTCTGTGACTAGGATCCACTTAGACTATTCTAAGAACTTTTTAATGTAACTATACATAAGTCATCAAAAGACACAACCATATATTATAAATCTATGGCATTTGTATCTTGTTCATAGTGGTTTTGACAAGATCATTCTCTGCAAAGAGCTAACATGCCTATATCCACTGAAAGTAGGTTCATCTCATTCGCAGATGGATGTACATTCAGGGGTGGATATGAGTTTTTCGTTGTATTCTAAAAACGATCACTCTAGATTTTACCTTATGCAAAAGAAATTTGAAATGTTTGAAATTTCATGAATTTCTAGCAATGGTGATAAACGATTAAGGTAAGTGGTTAAAGATCTTGCGAACTGATAGGGGTGGAGAAATAGTTAGTTGATATGCAGTTCAAAGATCATTAAATTGATTTTTGAATTATATCCAAACTTACCTCCCCAGAAATTTCGTTTTGTTTTGCATATTAAAGATTTGTTACTAGTCGTTGCCTAAATCCTTCTATGGTAATACAAGTTCAGAATGATGCAATGGTTGGGTACTTAGTGTAAATCATTACTAGATTCATGGATGACCTAATCAAAATCTTAAGAAAAGCTAGAACTGTTAACCATGGTTTGTTAGCTATTCTAAGTGATTAGGGGTGGACCATCCCATATTCATTAGATAAGAAAGTGTTTGTTTAAACAAATACCTTTTTTCTAAGAAAATGACTAAGTCTGAAAAGTAGCAAATAAAAGAGATATTTTTTTCTTGATTCCAAAAGTGTTCTATCATCTTATTCCATATGATGATCCTACTGTCTCTGTTGTTTTGACACAACCGAAGAAGTCAATACCATTTAGTTTTCTTAGACATAATTCACGGTACCTTGTCGTAGTGGGAGAGTTTCTAGGAACTCACCTTCTTATGACTTGGAAGACACTAGTGATTAAAATCCATTGTAAGTTTAAACAATTAATGGATTGTCAAGATACGAAACTAAGAAGAAAAGTCAATAGAACTATGGTTTGATCCATTCACATGGAATAACCTAAATTTTCTATTACAAGGACATAAAAGGAAATTTTCGTTAATAAGTCTATTCAATGGACTTAACAAAACTTCCTGTTCCTAGTATTATAGGTTTGAGTTTATCTAAACCTATGGCTTATGGTATACTTGGTAATTACTTACTCTAATGCAAGCAACTTACTTTAGTAAGATGCTGAAGCATTTTCTTTCTAATGGCAATCTATAGAAGCTTCTCGACTTCTAGGCATAGATTTTATTTATCTAAGGAAAAGTCTCAACTATTCCAGAAAAGATAAAGCTATGAAAGAATTTCTTAAATCAATAGTGAGAGGACGCAGATATGCTTTAGTATGCCTTAGACCAGACACCTGCTGTTGAGTGGGAGTAATGAGTAGGTATCAGATTAATCCAGGAAAGGAACATTGGAAGACAATCAAGTAAATCTTAAGATTAAGAAGAGGAACTATATGTTAGTCAATAAGGGTGTGTTTAAAACTCTTAGACTACACCACATCAGATTTCGAGACCTGCCTTTGTGCTAGAAAATCTGCTGATAAGATGGTAATTACTCTGGGGGTGGAGTAGTGAATTTAGAGAAGTGTAAAAACCTATCTGAAGTCTCTAGGTCTACGAGAGAGAGACTGAATGTTAAAGTTGCAGGAAAGGTACTTATTCAGTCTAAGGAAAGTTCTATACATTTGTGTCACCGTTCCAACTTGTCTTAACTACTAGTGTTATTTCCTGATTAACCAAAAAGTAGTTGCCAAAAGTATAGAATCCAGTATCCCAAGAGAGTAGACATATAGAGAGGAATTTCACATTATCAAGGATTTTGTGATTAAGGAAGAGTAATGGTGGAGGAAAGGCTGTGGTTAATTCAACCTGTCAGATCCTATAACGAGGAGTATACTACTACTACACTTGATTGGTATATCAAGGTGATGCGATTATTTGAAATGCACATTTTGTTTTATATTAGTGCAACTGGGAGTTTGTTGGGTTTTATGCCCTAAATAAAACTCATTTCAATATAATCAGATTTACTTATTAATAAAGATCAGAAATAACATTTAATGTTGTATGGTTCACATGATTTATTTCATGATTATGTACATAATGTATGAATTCTATTTAAGTCTAGAACATATCAATTTGTTAATGATTATAGTGTTGTCAGCACAGTGGAATATAATCTTAATTATATGTTCGAAAGTTTATTCCCTGATTTGTTAGTTCACTGGATTTAGACTGACATGATAATCAGCGATAGGTATTCTTACACCTTGGATAAGTGTTATGTCCTTTCCACGACAGTGGCAAAGTTTACCAGCATCGGATGTATGGAGTATACATCGGAAGGTGCCGATATTGAACTTTGATTAGATATATTAAAATTTACCGCAATATCTATTCAGTTCAATATCACCTGTTGATCCTAGATCAAATGATCTTAATCCTAATATGTTTAGGTTCGATCTCAAGATTATTATACATGTTCTTTGATTTGTTAATTAAGCCTACTTTTGGGTCAGGGTGATACATACATTTTGGAAACATGATAGTGCAATTGAGTGGGAGCGCTAACAGTTGTAAAGCCCGCTTCGTTAATTTGGAAATTAGCAGTTATTTATGTTAATCAGGAAATTATTTATAGCTATTTAAATAATTTATCATTGTTATTCATGGAATTCAGATATGCATAATTATGTCATCAGCAGTTTTTATATTTCGCATTTCCGGTGTCCGGTATTTTGGAACGCGGCGTTTGGCTCAGTAGAAATCACAACTTAGTATGTTAGTATTTTGGGGACGGGTGTTAGACATTGGGAATGTCGGGAATGGCCTGGAATTTAGAATGTCCCAAAATTACCCCTTTAGTTTGAATTATGTGATTTTATGGTGGAGGGGCAAAATGGTCTTTTTGCCCCAATGACTTTTTGTCTTTTGTGGCTTGTAAATGGAAATTAAATGTTAATTCTAATTATTTTTCTTGGCTGAAATAAAGTATTATATGCATGCAAACCTTTGTTTTCTCTCAACTTTACACTTAACAAAAAAAATAGAAAAAACTTAGAAAAAAGAAGCTCTCTTTTCTTTCTCTTCATTTCGGCTTGGGGTTGGCTGCTAGGGCAGGGATTTTCTCTTCAATTGCTTGTGATTTTCTCCTTCTCTTAGTGTGATTCAATTGTAGGTAAGATCTTTGAACTTGTCCTTCTATGTTTTCTTGAATTTTTAAGTGAAAATGGATGAAAATGCATGTTGAATTGAAATGTTCTTGCTGCTGTAATTTTGTTGTTAATTTATGGATTCAAAGCATGATTTTTGATGATAAATGAGTTATTTGAAGCATGAGTAGCTAGGTTGTTCAAGCTTTTAATTTATATGTGAAAATTGATGATTTTTGTGAGAAAATGCCATGTTTTGTTTCTGTATATTTGCTGGATGTTATTGTTAGTTTGCAGAGGTGTTTTAATGCTTAGTTAAGTAGAATTAACTAGGCTAGGGTGCATGCTAGTGGGTTTAACCAAGTTTGAGTTCTTGAACTCAAAGCTTGGTCTTCAATGGTGAAATTTGCTTGTGAGGTTTCTGGGTAGGTTTGAGGCCTTGGAATGGTCATTTGGGACCTATAGAGCAGGTCTGGAAAGTTTGGGATCAATTGGGTTCGAATTGGTCAAGATATGGGAATTTTTGGTTGCTGCCTGCGAGGAACCGGAATTCCGGTTGAGCATCCGGAATTCCGGATGGGGGTTCAGATTTTCCCGAGCCGAATTCCGGTTGGGCAACCGGACTTCCGGATGGGGGATTTTTCAGAACCCTAGTTTTCCTCGTTTTTGGGTTTTTAGGGGTATTGCCATGCTTTTTAGCGATAGGGAAACTTTTAGTTTCGAGTTTTAGTCCCCGGGAAGTGATTTAGCGTGTCACTTATAGTGTTGTGATTTTTATGGTTTAGGAGCCAGTAATCCGCCGTTCAGCTTCAGTTCCAGTCAGGTTGACCGGCACACCTGAAATCGGAATCCAGGTAAGATTAGTATAACAGTATGCATATGTAGATTACATGTTTAGCGTGCATGTAGGAAGCCTGTTAGTTTACATTAGATATGTATTTAGGCTTCGAACCACCCAACCCTGTCACGTCGGTACAGGCTGGAGTATGACCAGCAGCCGGAGTATGACCGGTTCGACCGATCAGGCTGACACTGGTTGGTGGTTCAGTGCTATTGACCTATCCCGTCGGTACAGGCTGGAGTATGACCAGCAGCCGGAGTATGACCGGTTCGACCAATCAGGAGGATACTTGTCAATAGTACCGTCCCCTGAACGTTCAAAACTCAGTACCATGTTGGACATGGCAGTAGTGCTCAGTACCATGTTGGACATGGCAGTAGCGGGACTCAGTATCGTGTTAGACACGGCGATCGGTTTTATGTATGATATTAGTATGCTTTTCTTGCGAGTACGTCGACTCACGGTTTACGTTCATGTGTAGGTAAAGGCAAGGCGATTCTTGATGGACCGTGAGCGAGCTTATGGGATTGTACATGTCGGGGCGGTTAGGCACAGGAGCGTACGATCCTCGGGACGACGGGGGCTGAGATTTTGTAAATGTCGTTAGACGACTTTATTTTGTTGTAAAAGTTGAATAGTAAAAACGTTTGTAAATATTTCATAAATCGGGATCCCGAGACTTTTTGGTAAAATGGTTTATAAGTTTAATGAAAAAGCAAAATTTTAATTAATCACGTTTTTCCATAAACCTCGTTGATTAGCAACGAGCTGCACAGTACGTTTAAAAATCACGTAATACGCCTAAATTAGTTAGGGTGTTACAACTTGGTATCAGAGCCGCCAGGTTGTCTTCCGAAGATCGTCACGACATGTACAATCATCATCAGCAGTTAGCTCGGTTCACGGTTCAGTAAGCCTTTATTGCTTTAGTAGTTTATTTTATTCAGTTATGAAAAAGAAAAGCCTGTTAGGAAGCATGTTAGTAGCCTGATAGTAGAATAGGCGCATGTTTCATTTCTAATTTCCAAATTAAGCGGCATTAGTAAGCTCGCCTTGATTACGACCTGATATGCCAACTCTTGGTTTCGCAGGCGGTTCTAACTAGATGGACGCCAGGCGGACTACCAGGAGTCGGGGCAACTCCGTGGGGTCGAATCAGGGAGAGGGAGCTCAGTTTCCCCCACCTGCTAGGGGCCGAGGTAGAGGTCCCCGAGGCAGGGCTCGTGGTCGGGGTGATGAGAACCCGCCACAGGCTGCCCAGGCTCCCCCAGCCGATCAGGGAGCCCCGAACTGGGAGTTACGGTTTGCGGAGATGCAAGCCAGGATCGAAGAGCAAGACCTCGAGATTCAGAGGTTGAGACAGCAGGGTGCTCCTGCAGTTCCAGTGCCAGTAGTTCCAGCGGCACCTGCCCCTGCTGCCCAGGCCGAGATGGTAGTGGCGGCCCACAGATTGGAACCTTTATATGAGCGGTTCCGGAAGCAAGC
The DNA here is from genome assembly GCF_029168945.1 of Cannabis sativa. Classification (NCBI taxonomy): domain Eukaryota; kingdom Viridiplantae; phylum Streptophyta; class Magnoliopsida; order Rosales; family Cannabaceae; genus Cannabis; species Cannabis sativa. Next base: position 40,798,810 of record NC_083605.1, on the reverse strand, counting down.
ACCTCCGGTATTCCTGGGAGGTCCAGATGTGTCGAAAGCCGAGCAGTGGCTTACGGTGATCACCAGAATTCTGAACTTTATGGGTGTCACCGGCAACGACAGAGTGGTGTGCGCCACATTTCAGTTCCAGGAGGATGCCCTGGTATGGTGGGACATGGTGTCTCAGATTCACGATGTCACCACCATGACTTGGGAGAGGTTCCAGGAACTCTTCAACGCGAAGTACTACAACGAGGCGGTTAGAAGCGCCAAGAGAAAGGAATTCGTTCACCTGACCCAGCGGGAGAACATGAGTGTCACCGAGTATACCACTCGGTTTGGCCAGGTTGGCGAGGTTAGCCTCGGGAATCGTGCCGACCGACTTTAGCAGAAAGGAGAAGTACCTGGACGGGTTGAATCCCAAGATCAGGCATGACCTGATGATTACCACAGACGACAGCACCACCTACGCTCAGATGGTGGAGAAGGCACTGCGAGCTGAGGGCGCAGTGGGGTGCATGTCAGAGTCAGCTAGTACTCCGATTAGTGGCGGAGCTCCTACCCCTCCTGCATCAGGATTTAGCAGGGGGAGTAGTGGTTCGGCCATTGATCAGAGGAAGAGGGCACCCACTGCTTCCGGCGGCTCGAGTCAGAACAAGAGGTTCGGGGGAACCGAACGAGAGGAGTCGTCCTGGTGGTAATGAGACTCGCTTCTCCTATCCCGAATGCCCTACCTGCAAGAGGCATCATCGGGGAGAGTGCAAGGGGCAGGGATGCTTTCATTGTGGCATGCCCGGACACTTCAAGAGGGAATGTCCCCAGCTCCGGCCAGAGGCACCGAGAGCTCCAGCGGTACCCACTCCAGCGGGGTGTTCGCTATCACGCGGGCGATGCGGATGCCAGCCCATCAGTTGTTACAGGTCAGATTTTTATTAACGACTCGCTTTATTCAGTGCTGTTTGATTCTGGGGCTACACGTTCTTATGTGGCGGCCAGAGTCTTTAGTAAGTTGGGTAGACCCTTTGATAGATATGAATCAGGGTTTGGAACCCTGTTACAGGGCGGAGAATTGGTTATCTCCAATAGGTGGATTAGGTCTATGCCGATCGGGATAGATGGTAGAGAGTTGAGCGGCCGATCGATAGAGATGAGCTTAGTCGAATTTGATATTATTTTAGGAATGGATTTCCTATCTAAATATTCGGCGAGCATTGATTGCAAGAGGAAGATGGTGGTCTTCCAACCGGAAAGTGAAGAACCGTTCGTATTTGTGGGTTCGGTTCAGGGATCTCGGATCCCGGTGATCTCGGCTATGTCAGCGAGAGAATTATTGCACGGTGGGTGCTTAGGGTTTCTGGCCGTGGTGGTGGACACCACTCGGCCAGACACCATTCGGCCAGAGGACATCAGAGTGGTTCGGGAATTTTTGGACGTTTTTCCCGAAGAACTTCCAGGGTTACCACCTCATCGGGAGATAGACTTCGTGATTGACTTGGCACCAGGGGTGGATCCGGTTTCCAAAGCCCCGTATAGGATGGCTCCAGCTGAACTTAAGGAATTAAAGATTCAGCTCCAAGGGTTGCTTGACATAGGGTTCATTCGGCCCAGTGTGTCACCTTGGGGAGCCCCGGTTTTGTTCGTGAAGAAGAAGGATGGATCTATGAGGATGTGCATCGACTACAGAGAGTTGAACAAGCTGACGCTGAAGAATAAATATCCATTACCTAGGATCGATGACTTGTACGATCAGCTTCAGGGGAAGACGGTCTTTTCTAAGATTGATCTCCGTTCGGGTTATCATCAGTTGAGGATCCGAGAGGAGGACATTCCAAAGACGGCTTTCCGCACTAGGTATGGACACTACGAGTTTCTGGTTATGTCATTCGGACTAACCAATGCTCCTGCAGCATTCATGGACCTGATGAACAGAGTATTCAAGGATTTCCTCGATATCTGTGTGATTGTGTTTATCGACGACATCCTCGTGTACTCTCAATCAGAAGAGGAGCATGAGTTACACCTCCAGATGGTACTGCAACGACTTCGAGAACATAGACTCTAAGCCAAGTTCAAGAAATGTGAGTTCTGGTTGTCTCAGGTGTCCTTCCTGGGGCACATTGTGAGTAAGGACGGGATCAAGGTGGATCCCGAGAAGATCGAATCCGTCAGGGATTGGCCGAGACCGAAGACAGTGACAGAGATCAGGAGCTTCTTGGGATTAGCTGGGTATTACCGTAGGTTCGTGGAGGGGTTCTCCAAAATTTCAATGCCCCTAACCGAGCTTACAAAGAAGAATCAGCTATTTATCTGGACAGATAAATGCGAAGCTAGTTTTCAGGAGTTGAAACAGAGATTGATTACTGCACCGGTACTAGCTTTGCCTTCGGACGAGGAGAAGTTCGTGGTCTATTGTGACGCATCCAAACAGGGTTTGGGGTGCGTATTGATGCAAGCCGATCGGGTTATCGCTTATGCCTCCCGTCAGTTAAAGGATTATGAACAGCGATACCCGACTCATGATTTAGAATTGGCCGCAGTGGTTTTTGCACTGAAGATTTGGCGGCATTACTTGTATGGTGAGAAGTGCGAGATCTATACCGACCATAAAAGTCTCAAGTATTTCTTTACTCAGAAAGATCTGAACATGAGACAAAGGCGTTGGTTGGAATTAGTGAAGGACTATGATTGTGAGATTCTTTACCATCCCGGGAAAGCCAATGTAGTGGTCGATGCCACGAGCGAAAGGGTCCGGGCAAGTGGCTAGCATGGTTCGGATCTCACCTCGGCTAGCGAGAGGATATGGTTAGATCCAGCATTGAGTTTGTGGTAGGTCAGCTTCACAACTTAACGCTGCAATCGATACGGTTAGAAAGAATAAAGGTTGCTCGGACGACGGATCCGGAGTTAGTGAAGATCCGAGATGAGGTATTGGCTGGTCAAGCCAAGGACTTTTCAGTGTCAGCTAGTGGAATGCTTTTGTATAAAGCCAGGGTTTGTGTCCCGAACAGTGTGGACTTGAGGAACGAGATCTTTGAGGAGGCTCATTCTACTCCATATTCTCTACATCCCGGCACCACCAAGATGTACCAAGATTTGAAACCGTACTTCTGGTGGAGCGGTATGAAGAAGAATTTGGTAGAATTCGTTTCGAGATGCCTCACGTGTCAGCAGATCAAGGCTGAACATCAGAGACCAGCAGGGTTGTTGCAGCCTCTAACCCTACCAGAGTGGAAATGGGAGGATATTGCGATGGATTTTGTGGTCGGGTTACCTAGAACCACGGGTATGTTTGACTCCATCTGGGTAGTGGTGGATCGATTTACGAAATCTGCTCATTTTCTGCCGGTTAGAACAACGTTTACAGTGGATCAGTTGGCGAGTTATATGTCGGGGAGATAGTGAGACTTCACGGGGTACCGAAGTCTATAGTTTCGGACGGGGATCCGAAATTCACCTCCATATTTTGGCGAGTTTGCAACGGGCAATGGGTACGAAGCTAAAATTCGGTACGGCATTCCATCCTCGGACGGATGGTCGGTCAGAAAGGACAATTCAGATATTAGAGGATATGCTGAGAGCTTGTGTTATGGACTTTGAGGGTTCATGGAGTAAATACCTACCGTTAGTGGAGTTCTCGTACAACAACGATTACCGAGTACGATAGGGATGGCACCCTACGAACTGTTGTACGGTAGGAAATGTAGATCCCCTATCCTTTGGGATGAGACAGGGAGAGGAAATACCTAGGTCGGAGTCGGTTCGGCGGACCAATGAGGCAATAGAGAAGATTAAAGCTAGAATGCTTGCCTCCCGGAGCGGACGGAAGAGTTACGCAGATCCGAAACGTAGGGATGTTGAGTTCCGAGTAGGGGACCATGTGTTTTTGCGAGTATCTCCGATGAAGGGGATTAAACGTTTCGGGAAAAGAGGCAAGTTATGCCCTAGATTTACAGGACCTTTCGAGATTCTCGAGAAGATAGGTCAAGTGGCATATCGGTTAGCATTGCCTCCAGCTTTATCAGCAGTGCACAACGTATTTCATGTCTCAATGTTGAGAAAATACGTTTCAGACCCCTCTCATATACTCAGTTATGAGAGCCTTCAGCTTCAGTCAGATATGTCTTACGAGGAACAGCCAGTGCAGATCCTGGATAGAAAGGATAAAGTCCTTCGGAATAAGACCATAGCATTGGTCAAGGTTCTCTGGAGAAACAGTAAGGTGGAAGAAGCCACCTGGGAGCTAGAATCAGATATGCGAGCTCAATATCCAGAGTTATTCAGGTTAGATTTCGGGGACGAAATCCTTTTAAGGGGGGGATAGTTGTAAAGCCCGCTTAGTTAATTTGGAAATTAGCAGTTATTTATGTTAATCAGGAAATTATTTATAGCTATTTAAATAATTTATCATTGTTATTTATGGAATTCAGATATGCATAATTATGTCATCAGCAGTTTTTATATTTCGCATTTCCGGTGTCCGGTATTTTGGAACGCGGCGTTTGGCTCAGTAGAAATCACAACTTAGTATGTTAGTATTTTGGGGACGGGTGTTAGACATTGGGAATGTCGGGAATGGCCGGGAATTTAGAATGTCCCAAAATTACCCCTTTAGTTTGAATTATGTGATTTTATGGTGGAGGGGCAAAATGGTCTTTTTGCCCCAATGACTTTTTGTCTTTTGTGGCTTGTAAATGGAAATTAAATGTTAATTCTAATTATTTTTCTTGGCTGAAATAAAGTATTATATGCATGCAAACCTTTGTTTTCTCTCAACTTTACACTTAACAAAAAAAATAGAAAAAACTTAGAAAAAAAAAGAAGCTCTCTTTTCTTTCTCTTCATTTCGGCTTGGGGTTGGCTGCTAGGGCAGGGATTTTCTCTTCAATTGCTTGTGATTTTCTCCTTCTCTTAGGGTGATTCAATTGTAGGTAAGATCTTTGAACTTGTCCTTCTATGTTTTCTTGAATTTTTAAGTGAAAATGGATGAAAATGCATGTTGAATTGAAATGTTCTTGCTGCTGTAATTTTGTTGTTAATTTATGGATTCAAAGCATGATTTTTGATGATAAATGAGTTATTTGAAGCATGAGTAGCTAGGTTGTTCAAGCTTTTAATTTATATGTGAAAATTGATGATTTTTGTGAGAAAATGCCATGTTTTGTTTCTGTATATTTGCTGGATGTTATTGTTAGTTTGCAGAGGTGTTTTAATGCTTAGTTAAGTAGAATTAACTAGGCTAGGGTGCATGCTAGTGGGTTTAACCAAGTTTGAGTTCTTGAACTCAAAGCTTGGTCTTCAATGGTGAAATTTGCTTGTGAGGTTTCTGGGTAGGTTTGAGGCCTTGGAATGGTCATTTGGGACCTATAGAGCAGGTCTGGAAAGTTTGGGATCAATTGGGTTCGAATTGGTCAAGATATGGGAATTTTTGGTTGCTGCCTGCGAGGAACCGGAATTCCGGTTGAGCATCCGGAATTCCGGATGGGGGTTCAGATTTTCCCAGAACCGGAATTCCGGTTGGGCAACCGGACTTCCGGATGGGGGATTTTTCAGAACCCTAGTTTTCCTCGTTTTTGGGTTTTTAGGGGTATTGCCATGCTTTTTAGCGATAGGGAAACTTTTAGTTTCGAGTTTTAGTCCCCGGGAAGTGATTTAGCGTGTCACTTATAGTGTTGTGATTTTTATGGTTTAGGAGCCGATCCGCCGTTCGGCTTCGGTTCCGGTCGGGTTGACCGGCACACCTGAAATCGGAATCCAGGTAAGATTAGTATAACAGTATGCATATGTAGATTACATGTTTAGCGTGCATGTAGGAAGCCTGTTAGTTTACATTAGATATGTATTTAGGCTTCGAACCACCCAACCCTGTCACGTCGGTACGAGTGGAGTATGACCGACGGCGGAGTATGACCGGTTCGGCCGATCAGCCGACACCGGTTGGTGGTTCGGTGCTATTGACCTATCCGTCGGTACAGTGGAGTATGACCAGCGGCGGAGTATGACCAGGTTCGACCGATCAGGAGGATACTTGTCAATAGTACCGTCCCCTGAACGTTCAAAACTCAGTACCATGTTGGACATGGCAGTAGTGCTCAGTACCATGTTGGACATGGCGGCGGGACTCGGTATCGTGTTGGACACGGCGATCGGTTTTATGTATGATATTAGTATGCTTTTCTTACTGAGTCTGTCGACTCACAGTTTACGTTCATGTGTAGGTAAAGGCAAGGCGATTCTTGATGGACCGTGAGCGAGCTTATGGGATTGTACATGTCGGGGCGGTTAGGCCTGGAGCGTACGATCCTCGGGACAGCAGGGCTGAGATTTTGTAAATGTCGTTAGACGACTTTATTTTGTTGTAAAAGTTGAATAGTAAAAACGTTTGTAAATATTTCATAAATCGGGATCCCGAGACTTTTTGGTAAAATGGTTTATAAGTTTAATGAAAAAGCAAAATTTTAATTAATCACGTTTTTCCATAAACCTCTTTGATTAGCAACGAGCTGCACAGTACGTTTAAAAATCACGTAATACGCCTAAATTAGTTAGGGTGTTACAGCTAACATAAATATGGAATCTATAGCTTTTATCTGACAAATAGAAAGTAAAAGATGATTTCCTTCGAGCTTGACCAAACAAAAATAAATGATGGAGTACTCATTTCACTTAGCTGAAATATCATTTATACGAGGTTAAGTGTTTTAAGGATAAATTACATTGTAGGGTGTTTCGGTAATCTAATCCCTTTACAGTGTAGATCATCTGTATAGAGGATCATTGATCAAATTAGGATTATAACAATGGATAACTAATGACGTGTCTATATGGTGGAACATATAGAGTGTTCTATATACTGAGAGTGCAATTCTAAGTTCTATGCGTGGATTCGACGAAGAATTAATAAGTCAGCGAATTTAAGATATAAATTCTTGATCTGCTTATTGGAAGCTCAGATATATAGACCCATGGTCCCCATACTAGTTGAGACCATACTGCTTGTAAGACTCAGTTAATTGATTTTGATTAATCAATTATAATTCTAAAGTTAGACTATGTCTAGTTTATGAATTTTCACTAAGCAAAGGCAAAATTGTAAAGAAAAGAGATTCTAGGTTTATTTATTCATTAAGAGACTTTATATGTCTAATTAATAAATATATTAAATGACAATATTATTTAATAATTAATTTTTAGTTATTAAATAATTAGAATTGGCATTTAAATGGTTGAATTTGAAAATTGGCGTTTTTGAGAAAATGAGATGCAAAAATGATAAAACAACAAAATTGCATAAGTGAGGCCCATTATCCAAAGCCCAGGCCGACAACTATTGTAGGCTTTTATTATTTATTTTTTCATTATTTTAATGCCAAATAATTCTAACTTAAAGCTAGGTGGTTACCGATAAATAGATAGTGATGGCTCTCATTCACACTTAACTTTTTGTTAACTTTGTCAGATGAAAACTTAGCCTCTTTCTATTTACCCTAGCCGCCACTTCTTCTTCTCTTTTCCTCTTCAATTTTTTGAACCTTGAGTGAATGAGTGAATGCCCACACACATCAAATGGTATCTCAATCATAGTGTGTAAGACTGTAGAAGAATTCCAAACAACAAGGAGATTCAGCATCAAAGGAAGGAGAGAAAGAGATCCAGGTTCAGATCTTGGTGATGCTCTACTACAGAAAGGAATCAAGGGCTAGAGATCTGAACGGAAGGAGTCATTATATTCCGCTACAACCAATGTAAGGTTTCGTTAAACCCTTATTTGTTTATTTCATTGTTTTAGAATTCATATTAGGATGTTAATGAAACATACATGGTAGTAAATCTAGATCCTGGTAAAATATTTCCAACAGTACAAACTATTGATTCACGTATTGACGAGAAACCATTTGCCGCCAGAGAACATAATCGTAAGGATGACATCGATAATACATAGCAAGGCATTATTTTTAATATGTGTAAAAAGGTGTTGACGAGTCGAGTAGACTGTTAGAACACTTAGCATATAATATACATTATACTAACTAAGTGTTACAGCTTAAAGGACATGGATAACAAATAGCGAGACATCCATCTCGCCATGGGAAGGCATACTCCTGGTACCTTCACTAATCAGCTCCAATCATCTTTCAATGGGCTCCACTGCTCTGTCACATCAACCCTTTGATAAGGAAGCTGACATTCAAATGATGTTGAATACTGAAGTTCACCGTGCGATTGTCAGATGGAGCGTTATGTCTTCACATGCAAAAACGACATGATTTACATTATCAATCTCGGAAAGACATGGAAAAAGCTCCAGCTCGCTGTCAGGGTTATTGTTGTTATTGAGTGTTCAAGCACCTAGTGAGGTACCCTGACAAGATACATTTTGCAGCATGTATTAATCCACATCAGCGTTGACTCATTAAAAGCAGTTTAAATCATAGCTGTAAGATATTCAGATAATAACTGCATTTATTTATGTGGAGCGTAATTAAGGCCCACAATTTTGGAAAAATATTGTTGTGGGATTCATATCTGAATGTAATTAACTGCCACCCCATGTTAGTATAAATAGGGGCAGAATGTACAGAAAAAGAGACGAAAAATCCTGGGGAGAAAAGAACCCTAGTTTGCATTAGAAAAATCTAAATAAGATTGACTCGTAGACTATGCAGAGTTAACTGCAAAACTACATAAAAACTTGGTGTTATTTTTGCTTTATTATTCTTTCTTAGATTTCTACTAAATTCTGTGGTGATTCTATCACTAAAATAGGCTTATTATCGTTAACGAAAATCTATGTTAACAATTACAAATATAAAAAATTATGTTTTATAAAATTTTTATTTTCTATATACTTTTAATTATTTTACCCTTATATTACAAATATTTACCGAAATTTTTAAAAATTGATTATGTAGAGCTTAAGGAAATAAAAGATACTAAACAATAAACAGACAGGTTTTTTTACGTGGTTCGGCGTTAATGACCCTTAGTCTACGAGTCAATAGTATTAGCCTCTTTGGGCAAGTGTTTAGGTATTACAAGTGTTTACAGTAATGATTTCACTTTCCTCTTGTTCCTCTTAATGGGAGAAAGCTCTCTAGGAATTTTAGCAGAGTGTTTGTAGATGAAAAATTATTCACCTCTTTACTCAAAGAAAATAATAGTATTTAAAGGCACACATGGGGTAAAGCGCATACCCTTTACCCACCTAGGATTTTGTACTCCACACGCTGCTAAGGCTGGTACTTCTAAATGACGATCTGACCATTGGTGGGTAAGAACCTTCTTCATCGTGTCGCTTACAACTGCAGCGAGGGATTTCATACAAACTAGGACACGGGTCACGCGAAGGTTCTTCCTTTGGAATATGCTCTCTAATTAGACTATTGGGGAAAAGGTATAACCAGAAGTGCGTACGCACACTACCATGGCTTGGCATCGGGGACAAGATCTGATCTGGTGTCAGAAAAAGGTGTAACCATCTATATAGTAATTTTTATATGATGTTAACGTGGTCATTGCCTATAAGACAGTTATCGCGTCCCGATTTCATTACTTAAGGAAGTTCCATCTGGGAGTCATCTGTTTCAATTACCTTCCGGGTTCGGAAAATGTTCCTTGCTCGCAAATGACTCGTTCTGTCAGACGTCTAGTACACACTTCTAGGATTACCGAGATGTTATCTTTGAGATACCTTATAAGTTATTTTGATTAATCCTTTCTACTGATACACTTTGTCCTTTAATCATGCCACGTGTCTCATGCGCGAAAACTTGAATAACAATAAATATATATGCATTTGATAAAAATAATTTTTAATATTCTTGAACTATATTTTCATCACTTGTGAAAAATAGTATATAAAAACTTTAAGTTGATGTGGTTTGTTACTAATAAAAATATAAAATCTTTTTAAAAAACAAAATGAAAAATAAAAAAATTAAATATTATTTATTTTAAATATTTTTTCCAACAAAATAATACTTTTTTTTTAATCTATAATAAATAATCAAATATATATTTAGTACAAAATAATTTATTATAGATTCTTTTAATCAAAATCGTTTTTTTTTTTCTTTAAAAAAAAAAAATTTGGGTTGTATCAACTTTATAAATTCTTTAATAAACTTTTTTAACTGCTTACTAAATATTTTTAGTTACTTTTACAATGTACCTCCTTAAAATGGATATACTGATGCATCATTTATTTATTTCAGTACCCAAAAGAATTTTTTAGTCCAATTGTTTTTCATATTCTTGAATGTTATAGTCTTTTGAGATATTTTACAAAATTTTGAGAAATTTTGAATAATTTATAATATAGAAAATAGTGTTTAAACAGTCTATGTCATACGCGTATAAAATAAAATAGTCACGCATACAATACGCGGTTTAAACCTTGCTTTCAGTATATTAAATTTTCTGAATTTTTTAAAATTTTGTAGAATGTCTTAAATAACTATAACGTATATGACCATGAAAAAAAAATTAACTAAAAAATAATTTTAAATAAATGTGTACCAATACATCTCTTTTAAAAGAATATGTTGTAAAATTTTCTAATATTTTTTTATCACAAATTTTTTTAAACATAATTTTTAACTTTTCAAAAAACTGTGTCAAATAGACCTCCATGCTTCAAATTTTGAACGAGTTTGGATACACACAAATCTTTATTAAATAAGAAAGTATTTTAGCCTCCTTTTGAAAAACAAAATAAAATAAAGTACTTTAGTACTTTAGCCAATACGAACGGGCCACGTAAGAAGATGTAAGTCCAATTGCATGCAAAGTGTTACTTGGGTGATAGAGATGTCTCCCATCGTTACTTCAGTCCATGTGCCAAAGGAACCAACTCACTCGTTGTCTGTCTCGTCCAAGTTGGGCCCACGGCCCATTTCCACCGACATATCCTATTTATTACACTTATTTTTTCTTTTAATTTATTTTCATGTAAGCAATTGAATTTTATCAACATAACAGAGTCACTGCAATAGTTTGTAGTAACATTTCTTCTTTTTCAGTGTACAATTTGGGTAAGAGCTTGGGCTGGGCTGTTGAGTTTCAGGGCATGCTTGATTATTTTTTCTCTTTTCCTTTTTACTATGTTCTTTAGTGTGATTTTTGTACTAGGGTTGAAAAAGGAAGCTTGCAGTCTATTTCCAACCCTATTAAATTCACCTTCCAACTATCTCACCATATTATTACTATTATTAAAAGACCAGAAATAAATAAATAAGACAAATCTCTTTTCCAAAAGTTAATAATAAGAGAGAATATGGGAATTGTAAATCACCGAAAATATTAAAATGGTGATGCTTAATGTGCACATGATGAGGGCACGTGCTTAGCTGATACTTTGGGATCACCAATTTTATCTGTCTTGTCACGTGATTCGAGGTCTTTCCCACCAATGCCAAGAAAAAAAAAGACCATAGTAATTAAATGATAGTTGTGGTAGCACTCTCTTATGTGTTAATATTGCTTTAGTTCAAGTAAGTATCGGGTTCTATATAATTTAATATAATAACTTTTAGAGAGTATCACTAGTCAATCACAACGCGATATATCGAGAAAATACTAAATACTACTGGTGCTTAATAGTAATGCTCATTTCTCACTATAAGCGATCTTCATAGCTCCATTTCCCTTTCTTTTATTAATTGTAAAGGAAGACCTCCACCAATGTCATTAACATCAACTACATACATTATTATTATAATAACTATAAACAATTAAGGTAATTCTTTAACCTGAAATATGTTATGGCTCTTTCTTATATTTTATTATTCGTTTTCCAACATCTTTACAGCAGCATCATGCTCTTTTAATCGGAGCCGCTTCAGAGCTAAGCAGCCTAGCCAATCCCCTTGAGCCAAGGCCTCTAAACCAATAAATTTGGTTAATAAATTAGAAGCTAAGGCTTTAATATAATACAGTATCGGATCAAATCATCAAACACCTAATATAGGGGAAAAAAAAAAAAAGATAACAAGTGATTTGGGATTTAAGAAGATAATTCCTCCACTTATAACTAGAAACCTTTAATTATATCCATCAACTTTCTTTAATCGAACATATTGTGTCCCATTTATTTGTAGGTAATAATGTTTCAAATACAAATTACTCTTGTTTTACAAAAAAAAAAAAAACGAACTCTTATTAATTTCAACACGATGGCTACTCTTATTTACTATATTCAATCATAAACCACTTCTTTTCGTAAGATACAACTATAAAGAACAATATCAAACTCCATAGTTCAGTGGTACATATTACTAAATATTGAGGAAATCTCATTTAGAACAGGATTAAAGTTATATAACTAAAAAATAATTAGTGTTAAGTGGTGTTAGGATTAGTCTGTTAGGATTAGTCTGTTATTTTCAGTTATAGTCGGTTAGTTGGTTGTACACTTAGTTGAGCATATTATATATATGCCATTTCTTCACTCTGTACATAATTCAATTTTCTCAATATAATAAAAACAGAGTTCTTTCCCTGACTCTCTTGTAATATGGTATCAGATGCAAAATTCTGACCTAATCTTCAAAAGAATCCCAAGCTTTTACAACAATGGTGCGCACCAGAGCAACTTCATCAGCTACCATCACTGACGACAATCCTGTGATCGATGCCACGAATCCAGTTGCTCCACCACCATCTCAACAATCTGCTGGACATCGTGATTCACCACCATTACCAGCTTCAAGATCCAATGTTCAAGATCGCCCTGCTTATGAAGATATCAGAAGTCCGTATTACTTAAGCACTGCAGATCATCCGGGTCTTGCTCTTGCCACTCCGATTCTCACCGATCGGAATTTCCAACCATGGAAAAGAGATTTTATGATCTCCATCGGCGCACGCAATAAAACTCCGTTTCTTGATGGCAGTCTCCCTCAACCAAACCCCGATGATGCTCTCCTTAGTTCTTGGACCCGTTGCAACCAGATGGTGATGTCCTGGATTATGCATTCGGTTTCTCCAGAAATTAAAAGTAGCATCATGTACCTAGAAACAGCTGCCGCTATGTGGACTGCTTTGAACAATCGTTTCAGCCAAGGAAATGGCCCTCGGATCTTCGAGTTGAACGAATCTTTGATCTATCTTCACCAAGGCGATGACTCGGTTAGCACCTACTTCACCAAATTGACTGCAATCTGGGATGAAATCAACCAGCTCCGCCCACGCACTCCCTGCACTTGTGCCGCAGCAGCCCAACATCAACTCCAAATCGATCATGACCAGGTTCTTCAATTCCTTACTGGTTTAAATGAATCATATCATGCTGTTAGAGCCCAAATCTTAATGTATGATCCCTGGCCACCTTTAAACAAAGTCTTCTCTATGATTGTTCATCAAGAAAGACAACGCACACTAGGTACTCGAAACAATGTGTCTGTTGCTGCTGCAACTTCTACACCCGCTGCAACTACTGATGCAGCAGCTAATCTTGCATCAAGAAACAAGAAAATGCGCCCAATGTGTTCTCACTGCCAAAAACCTGGGCACTTCAAGGACAAGTGCTATTTCATTCACGGGTTCCCCCCAGGATATGGCAATCGAAGGCAACCTGATGCCTCTACTCGCAAACCTGATAAACATCAGGCATCAAAACAAACCCCACAGGCTTCTCAAGTCTCTGCAAACAATTCTGAAACCAGCACACCTCAACTCACTACTGATCAATGTCAACAATTGATCTCAATGCTAGCACAACAATTACCACCTGCTGCTTCAACATCAAGTGACACCCCTGCTGTCACTAACTTTTCAGGTAAAAATCATGACTTCCCTTACAATTTTTGGATTATAGATAGCGGAGCAACCCACCATGTAAGTGGTGTTTTTTTTTTAAACCAACTGATAATAGTATGAGGTCTTTCACGTATTGTTAATTTGGCTCGTGACCTCGGATCTTACAAAGAAAATAGTGGTGCTAACATTTCAACATCAAAATTAATACTTTTTAAAGATATAAAATTCCATGTGTGAGGGATTCTTTTGTTATATTAATTATTAATATAATATGTATATATTAAAATGTAAAATTATATTATTATGCGAATAATATATATTAAGTGTGGTAAATCAAATGTGTACTTATGTATTTAACTTACACTTTATATTATTTGTCTTTTTGGATAAAGGACACGTAGCATAAAATGAGGAGTATCTCGTTAAACAATCACTAATTAAGTTCCCTCAATTGGCTAGGGTCGCGGAGAAACCATACAAATATGGGAAAAGCAAGCCTGAAAGCTACTTGGAGACTTGTCCCACAGCATACCTCCATCCAAGACCCGAAGGCCTTATCATCTCTCTGAAACCCAGACCAAGCTCAACATATGTCCAGGAGACACCTAGAGGACACTCGAAGAGTTGAACATGGACAGCAATCGCTGAGAGGAAGCCAGACGTCTACCATGAAGAGAGACCTGAATCGTTCTAGCGACGGTCTTCCTTCTTCTTCTTCCTCTTCAATTTCGAAAAACACTAAGCCTTTCTTCACAAATATTATTCAGCCATTAGTGATTGAGTAAGTGCCCACACACATCAAGTTAGTCCTAATCATAGTATGTAAGACTGTGAAGAATCCAAACACAAGGAAGAAGTTTTGGGCTCAGATCTTGGTGATACTCTGCTACAGAAAAGATACAAGGGTTAGAGATCTGAGTGGAAGGAGTCATTTAATTCCGCTGCACCCACTGTAAGGTTTCTCAAACTTTTTATGTGTTTAAATTACATTGTTTTAGAAATTCATATTTAGGATGTTAAATAACATACATGGTAGTAAATCTAGATCCTGGTAAAATTATTCCAACATGCCCTTCTTCAATATGAAGTAGAAGCAACAACGAATTTGAGTGGAAAAAGGAATGTGAAACTAAATTCCAAGACCTGAAGAAATAAATTGGCTCGGCCACCTGTGTTGCCTAGATCCCTAGACGAAGAAGAGTTAGGCGTGCACCCAGCAATCACATGACATGTTGTGAGTGCTACCCTCACAAGAGAAAAAGACAGTGCATAGCACCCTATATACTACATCAATAAAAGATTGATTGACACTAAGTTGGTTCTCACTTGTGGAGAAGCTGACCCACATCTTACTCTTGGCTTCCAGAAAGCTAAGGCTACACTTCCAGTTACACCCTATAAAGGTGTACACCGATCAGCAATTGCGGTAGGTTCTATAGAAACCTAGAGCATCAGACCAACTACTCAAGTGAACCATTGAAACTCAACCAACATAAAAGTACCTCACAACAGAGCATGGCCACCAAAGGCCAAGCTCTCACCAGCTTCATGGCTAATCATAGAAGTATGTCTCCCCAAATCTCTCAGAGTTTAGGAGAAAAGTAGGAGTTAGAGAAGAAGCAAGAATAAGAGCCCAAGAGGCATGTTGACCACCTTTTCGATACAAGCATGGCACCCAAGGCACCTGGGGGCAACTGATGCACGAGGAAACAAAGTCATTTATAAAGCTTCTAACAATGAGGCTCAACATGAAACTCAAAATGCTAGCCCTAGGCTAGCACACGAAGCATGGGCTAACCACCTAGACATGCACCACGATTCTTAGCTAGTCGTAGGTTATGTCTAGGGTGAATATGCATCTCAATACAAGAAGATGATGGCCTACCAAAGCTGCTAAGATAGCTCAAAGGCTATACTAGAAGGCAAGCCCCCAAAGACAACCCAACAACTAACGCACTCGTTCAACTAGCAAGTTGTGCCTTGACAACCAAGGTAAATTTGGTACCTGCTCAGTTCATTAATGAACTAAGTTCTATTTCAAAAAGAATAGAATGCCACAGCAAATGCACTTACCCGCTTAGCGAGCAGTACCATAGCTGACAAAGCAAACCTAGTGCCCATCTAGTTCCTAGAAGAACCTAGCATTATTATCCAAGAGGAGTTAAACATGATGGATGACACTCCAACATGGATGACACCTATCGCAGCTTACCTTTAAACAAAGACCTTGTTAAAGAGCAGGGATTGGGAGGACGGCTACAAGGTGCCCAATCCTGCACAACATAACACACAGAAGTTGTACTCTAACACCACCAAGGAGTGTTTCCAAGAAAGAAGATAGATAGCTAACGATAGAAGTGCACAAAGGCTCTACATCAATTACGCTGGGGGAAAGCCAATCGAATGTAGATGGGATCCAGCCACAACATCGATCGGGCCTTTAGAACGCTGGCCGACCATGTCCTCAGTAAGTTGGTCGGCCATAGAATCGACATTCTGGTCAGCCACCACCTCCACATGCTGGTCGGCCATGGCCTCATCCAATCACCCAGGCAATGCTCCTTTAATATGGTTGGCCACCTGGTCTTGCACTGGCTAGCCCGATCCACCATTAGTCTGCGCTCATAGCTCTGGCCTACATTGACCAAGAGGTACACAACATCTTGCTAGCAGGATCCCTTGACAGAAGGGAAAGAAGAAGAGACCAAGCCAACTTAAAGCAGCATGCCTGAGCACAAGGAGTTACCAAGCCCATCAACAAACAGATTGAGGAAAGAAATTCTTCACAAGAGAATTACTCCTTAAAGAATATTCCTTGACAACAAATCCCCTGCATCAAGCATGTTTGGACCAAACTAAGAAGGTTCACACCATGTTACAAGATAACAGTAAAGGTGCACACAAGTCTGGCGAGTAAGACGAGAACTTGAAGTCAGAACTTCTACCCAAACTATGAAATAGTGAACATCTCGATAAGTACTCTCACTGGCAAACTTGTCAATTAAGTTCCTCTAACATTTCATCGCATAGGAACCCATAAAAGCGCTAGTACCTAGGGCCTTCTTGGCGTGATCTCCTATCATTCTTCAACGGTGGCCTTTGCTTCATTAAGCTGCGCAGGGGTACCCACTATGTGATTTCAAAAGCAAACACTAAGCTGTAAGCTTTTGTTACACGTTAGACCAACTGTGTCTAAACCACTTGCTCACAAGACTAACTTCTTAAAGTTACTCTTTTAGTTCCACATGCATACTATGGACACCACCCCAAGGAAGAACCCAAGAAAAGTCTGTGAAAATTGGTGAATAAAAAATGACCAAGAGACTTACCTGCATGGTCGCTTGGGCGGCACCCATACCATACAACGCATTGAATTGACACAATGAACTTATGTAGAGAAATTTTAAGGCTTAAAATAAACTACTAAACTTTCCTCTAAGTCGTGCAGGCATACTTCCGCTTGATAAAGTAAATCTAGACCCTTACCTATCAAGGCCATAACAAGACAGCCAGTGTAAAGCCCGCTTAGTTAATTTGGAAATTAGTAGTTGTTTATGTTTAATTATGAAATTATTTATAGCTATTTAAATAATTTGTTACTGTTATTTATGGAATTCAGAAATGCATGATTATGTCATCAGTAGTTTTTATATTTTGCATTTCCGGTGCCCGGTATTTTGGAACTCGGCGTTTGGCTCAGTAGAAATCACAACTTAGTATGTTAGTAATTTGGGGACGGGTTTTAGACATTGGGAATGTCGGGAATGGCCGGGAATTTAGAATTTCCCAAAAATACCCCTTTAGTATGATTTATGTGGTTTTATGGTGGAGGGGCAAAATGGTCTTTTTGCCCCATTAGTATTTTTGTCTTTTGTGATTTTGTGAAATGGAAAATAAGTGTTTATTTGATTAATTGTTGGCTGAAATGAGTATATGTAAATGGTTTTTTCACTTATTTATTTTTACAAAACATTACACTTAGAGAAAATTTACAAAAAACTTTCAAACACTCTCTCTCAAGCCTCTCTCTCTCTTTCGGCCCTCTTTGAGCAGCAAGGAGGAGGAGTTTTCCTTGGTGATTCAAGCCCTTTTTGTGTTGGTTTTATGATCCATAGTTACTTGTAAGTGGTTCTCAACTATTCTTTTGTTCTTGATGTTTTTGAGGTGAAAATGGTAGGTTGCATGTTAGTTTGTAAAGCTGTATGTTGCTGTCTTTAATTGTTGTTTCCAGTAGCTTAATTAGGTTTTATATGGATGGATTATATAGGTTTTAATGCATGCTAGTGGTGTTGTTTAAAGCTTTGAATTTCCTATGCAAATATGTGATTTTTGAATGAAATGGTTCTATTTGTTGCTGTGAAGTTGCTGGATGTTCTTTATAGTTTTAAGAGGTGATTATATGCTAGTTTAAGTAGATTTAAGCTAGTGGAATGCATGTTTAGGTGGATTTGCTCAAGCTTGAGTTTGGAACTCAAAGCTTGAGCTCCAATGGTGATTTTCGTATATGTGTTTTCTGGGTGGTTTTGAGGCCTTAGATTTGTTCTTTGGGGTGTTTAGAGCATGTCTGGAAAGTTTGGTACCAATTGGGGTTGAATTGGTCGAGTTATGAAAATTTTAGTTGGCTGCCTGTGAGGAACCGGAATTCCGGTTGTACATCCGGAATTCCGGATGAGGGTTCTGAATTTTTCCAGAACCGGAATTCCGGTTGGGCAACCGGTCTACCGGTTGGGGAAAATTCAGGGACCCTAGTTTTCCTCGTTTTTATGTTTTTAGGGGTATTGCCATGCTTTTTATCGATAGGGAAACTTTTAGTTCCAAGTTTTAGTCCCCGAGAAGTGATTTAGCGTGTCACTTATAGCGTTGTGATTTTTATGGTTTAGGAGCCGATGTCCGTAAGCTCGGCTTCGAGTTCCGGTCGGAGTTGGCCAAGACACCCGAAATCGGAATCAGGTAAGATTAGTATAACGGTATGCATATGTAGATTACATGTTTAGCGTGCATGTAGGAAGCTGCTACATTACATTAGTTATGTATATAGGCTTCGAACCATCCAACCTGTCACGTCGGTATAGGTGGAGTATGACCAGAAGCCGGAGTATGACCGGTTCGGCCGATCAGGCTGACATTTGGTTGGTGGTTCAGTGCTATTGACCTATCCCGTCGGTACAGGCTGGAGTATGACCAGCAGCCGGAGTATGACCGGTTCGACCGATCAGGAGGATACTTGTCAATAGTACCGTCCCTATGAACGTTCAAAACTCAGTACCATGTTGGACATGGCAGTAGTGGCTCAGTACCATGTTGGACATGGCAGTAGCGGGACTCAGTATCGTGTTGGACACGGCAGTTAGAATTATGTATGATATTATTATGCTTTTCTTGCGAGTACGTCGACTCTCGGTTTATGTTCATGTGTAGGTAAAGGCAAGGCTATAGGCCGATGGACCGTGAGCGAGCTTATGAGATTGTACATGTCGGGGCGGTTAGGCTGGAGCGTACGATCCTCGGGACGACAAGGTTGAGTTTTGTAACTGGTCGTTAGACGACTTTTATTTTGATGTAACAGTGAAACAGTTAAACTTTTTGTAAATATTTTTATAATCGGGATCCCGAGTCTTTTGTAATATGGTTTTCAAGTTTAATCAAAAAGCAAAATTTTAATTAATCACGTTTTTCCATAAACCTCGTTGATTAGCAACGAGCTGCACAGTACGTTTAAAAATCACGTAATACGCCTAAGGTAGTTAGGGTGTTACAATTTGGTATCAGAGCCGCCAGGTTGTCTTCCGAAGATCGTCACGACATGTACAATCATCATCAGCAGTTAGCTCGGTTCACGGTTCGATAAGCCTTTATTGCTTTAGTAGTTTATTTTATTCAGTTATGAAAAAGAAAAGCCTGCTAGGAAGCATGTTAGTAGCCTGATAGTAGAATAGGCGCATGTTTCATTTCTAATTTCCAAATTAAGCGGCATTAGTAAGCTCGCCTTGAATACGACCTGATATGCCAACTCTTGGTTTCGCAGGCGGTTCTAATCAGATGGACGCCAGGCGGACTACCAGGAGTCAGGGCAACTCCGTAGGGTCGAACCAAGGACAGGGAGCTCAGTTTCCCCCACCTGCTAGGGGCCGAGGCAGAGGTCCCCGAGGCAGGGCTCGTGGCCGGGGTGATGAGAACCCGCCACAGGCTGCCCAGGCTCCCCGGCCGATCGGGGAGCCCCGGGTGGGAGTTGCGGTTTGCGGAGATGCAAGCCCGGATCGAAGAGCAAGACCTCGAGATTCAGAGGTTGAGACAGCAGGGTGCTCCTGCAGTTCCTGTGCCCATAGTTCCAGTGGCACCTGCCCCTGCTGCCCAGGCCGAGATAGTGGTGGCGGCCCATAGATTGGAACCATTGTATGAGCGGTTCCGGAAGCAAGCACCTCCGGTATTCCTGGGAGGTCCGGACGTGATGAAAGCCGAACAGTGGCTGACGGTGATCACCAAAATTCTGAATTTCATGGGTGTCACCGGTAACGACAGAGTGGTGTGCGCCACGTTTCAGTTCCAGGAGGACGCCCTGGTATGGTGGGACATGGTGTCTCAGATCCATGACGTCACCACCATGACCTGGGAAAGGTTCCAGGAACTCTTTAATGCGAAATACTACAACGAGGCGGTTAGAAGCGCCAAGAGGAAAGAGTTCGTTCACCTGACCCAGCGGGAGAACATGAGCGTCACTGAGTATACTACTCAGTTTGATCGGTTGGCGAGGTTAGCCTCGGGAATTGTGCCAACCGACTTCAGCAAGAAGGAGAAGTATCTGGACGGGTTGAATCCCAAGATCAGGCATGATCTGATGATTACCACCGACGACAGCACCACCTATGCTCAGATGGTGGAGAAGGCAGCCGCGAGCGAGGGCGCGGTGGGGTGCATGTCGAGAATCGGCGAGTACTCGGTTAGTGGCGGGGCTCCTACCCCTCTGCATCGGGCTTTAGCGGGGGAGTAGTGGTTCGGCCATTGATCGAAGGAAGAGGGCACCCACGCTTCCGGTGGCTCGAGTCGAACAAGACGTTCGGGGGAACCGAACGAGAGGAGTCGTCTGGTGGTGCCGAGACCCGATTCTCCTATCCCGAGTGCCCTAGGCCGCAAGAGGCACCATCGGGGCGAATGTAAAGGTCAGGGATGCTGTCATTGTGGCATGCCGGACACTTCAAGAGGGAATGTCCCCGGCTCGGGACGGAGGCAGAGAGCTCCGGCGATACCCACTCCGGCCCGGGGTGTTCGCTATCACGCGGTGATGCGGATGCCGGCCCATCAGTAGTCACAGGTCAGCTTTCTATTAACAACTCGCTATATTCGATCTTGTTTGATTAAGGGCTACACATTCTTATGTGGCGGCCAGAGTCTTTAGTAAATTGGGTAGACCCTATGATAGATATGAATCAGGGTTTGGAACCACGTTACACAGCGGAGAATTGGTTATCTCCAATAGGTGGAATAGGTCTATGCCGATCAGGATAGATGGTAGAGAGTTAAGCGCTGATCTGATAGAGATGAGCTTAGTCGAATTTGATATTATTTTAGGAATGGATTTCCTATCTAAATATTCGGCGAGCATTGACTGTAAAAGGAAGATGGTGGTCTTCCAACCGGAAAGTGAAGAACCGTTTGTTTTTGTTGGTTCGGTTCGGGGATCTCGGATCCCGGTGATCTTGGCTATGTCAGCGAGAGAATTGTTGCACGGCGGGTGCTTAGGGTTTCTGGCCGTGGTGGTGGACACCACTCGGCCAGACACCATTCGGCCAGAGGACATCAGAGTGGTTCGGGAATTTTTGGACGTTTTTCCCGAAGAACTTCCAGGGTTACCACCTCAGCGAGAGATTGATTTCGTGATTGACTTGGCACCAGGGGTGGATCCGGTTTCTAAAGCCCCGTATAGGATGGCTCCAGCTGAACTTAAGGAATTAAAGATTCAGCTCCAAGGGTTGCTTGACATAGGGTTCATTCGGCCCAGTGTGTCACCTTGGGGAGCCCCGGTTTTGTTCGTCAAGAAGAAGGATGGATCTATGAGGATGTGCATCGACTACAGGGAGTTGAACAAGCTGACGGTGAAGAATAAATACCCATTACCTAGGATCGATGACTTGTTCGATCAGCTTCAGGGGAAGACAGTCTTTTCTAAGATTGATCTCCGTTCGGGTTATCATCAGTTGAGAATCCGAGAGGAGGACATTCCAAAGACGGCTTTCCGCACTAGGTATGGACATTACGAGTTTCTGGTTATGTCATTCGGACTAACCAATGCTCCTGCAGCATTCATGGACCTGATGAATAGAGTATTCAAGGATTTCCTCGATATCTGTGTGATTGTGTTTATCGATGACATCCTCGTGTACTCTCAATCAGAAGAGGAGCATGAGTTACATCTTCAGATGGTACTGCAACGACTTCGAGAACATAAGCTCTACGCCAAGTTCAAGAAATGTGAGTTCTGGTTGTCTCAGGTGTACTTCCTGGGGCACATTGTGAGTAAAGATGGGATCAAGGTGGATCCCGGGAAGATTGAATCCGTCAGGGATTGGCCGAGACCGAAGACAGTGACAGAGATCAGAAGCTTCTTGGGTTTAGCTGGGTACTACCGTAGGTTCGTGGAGGGGTTCTCCAAAATTTCAATGCCCCTAACCGAGCTTACAAAGAAGAATCAGCGATTCATCTGGTCAGATAAATGTGAAGCTAGCTTTCAGGAGCTGAAGCAGAGATTGATTACTGCTCCGGTGCTAGCTTTGCCTTCGGACAAGGAGAAGTTCGTAGTCTTCTGTGACGCATCCAAACAGGGTTTGGGGTGTGTATTGATGCAAGCCGATCGGGTTATCGCTTATGCCTCCCGTCAGTTAAAGGATTATGAACAGCGATACCCGACTCATGATTTAGAATTAGCCGCAGTGGTTTTTGCACTAAAGATTTGGCGGCATTACCTTTATGGGGAGAAGTGTGAGATCTATACCGACCATAAAAGTCTTAAGTATTTCTTTACTCAGAAAGATTTGAACATGAGACAAAGGCGTTGGTTGGAATTAGTGAAGGATTACGATTGCGAGATCCTCTATCATCCCAGAAAAGCCAATGTAGTGGCCGATGCCTTGAGCAGAAAGGGTCCCGGGCAAGTAGCTAGCATGGTTCAGATCTCACCTCAGCTAGCAGAGGATATGGTTAGATCCAGCATTGAGTTTGTGGTAGGTCAGCTTCACAACTTAACACTGCAATCTGATCTGTTGGAAAGAATAAAGGTCGCTCAGATGACAGATCCGGAGTTAGTGAAGATCCGAGATGAGGTATTGGCTGGTCAAGCCAAAGACTTTTCAGTGTCAGACAGTGGGATGCTTTTATATAAAGCTAGGGTTTGTGTTCCGAACAGTGTGGAACTGAGAAATGAGATCTTTGAGGAGGCTCATTCTACTCCATATTCTCAGCATCCCGGTACCACCAAGATGTACCAAGATTTGAAACCGTACTTCTGGTGGAGCGGTATGAAGAAGAATTTAGTAGAATTCGTATCGAGATGCCTCACGTGTCAGCAGATTAAGGCTGAACATCAGAGACCAGCAGGGTTGTTGCAGCCTCTAACCCTACCAGAATGGAAATGTGAGGATATTACGATGGATTTTGTGGTCGGGTTACCTAGGACCACGGGTTTGTATGATTCCATCTGGGTAGTGGTGGACCGATTTACGAAATCTGCTCACTTCTGTAGGTTAGAACAACATTTTCAGTGGATCAGTTGGCAGAACTGTACGTCAGAGAGATAGTGAGACTTCACGGGGTACCGAAGTCTATAGTTTCGGACAGGGATCCGAAGTTCACCTCCAAATTTTGGCAAAGTTTGCAACGGGCAATGGGTATGAAGCTAAAATTCAGTACAGCATTCCATCCTCAGACAGATGGTCAGTCCGAAGGGACAATTCAGATATTGGAGGATATGTTGAGAGCCTGTGTTATGGACTTTGAGGGTTCATGGAGTAAATATCTAC
This sequence comes from Cannabis sativa, assembly GCF_029168945.1. Lineage (NCBI taxonomy): Eukaryota > Viridiplantae > Streptophyta > Magnoliopsida > Rosales > Cannabaceae > Cannabis > Cannabis sativa. The sequence continues at coordinate 40,775,066 of NC_083605.1, read as the reverse complement.
CGTTGATAGAATTTTCGTACAACAACAGTTATCAGAGTACGATAGGGATGGCTCCCTATGAACTGTTGTACGGTAGGAAATGTAGATCCCCTATCCACTGGGATGAGACAGGGGAGAGGAAATACCTAGGTCCAGAGTCAGTTCAGCGGACCAATGAGGCGATAGAAAAGATAAAAGCTAGAATGCTTGCCTCACGGAAGCGGACGGAAGAGTTACGCGGTCCGAAACGCGAGATGTTGAGTTCCAAGTAGGGGAACATGTATTTTTACGGGTATCTCCGATGAAGGGGATTAAACGTTTCGGGAAAAGAGGCAAGTTATGCCCTAGATTTACAGGACCTTTCGAGATTCTCGAGAAGATAGGTCAAGTGGCATATCGGTTAGCATTGCCTCCAGCCTTATCAGCAGTGCACAACGTATTCCATGTCTCAATGTTGAGAAAATACGTTTCAGACCCCTCTCATATACTCAGTTATGAGAGTCTTCAGCTTCAGCCAGACATGTCATATGAGGAACAACCAGTGCAGATCCTGGATAGAAAGGATAAAGTCCTTCGGAATAAGACCATAGCATTGGTCAAGGTTCTCTGGAAAAACAGTAAGGTGGAAGAAGCCACCTGGGAGCTAGAGTCAGATATGCGAGCTCAATATCCAGAGTTATTCAGGTTAGATTTCGGGGACGAAATCCTTTTAAGGGGGGAATAGTTGTAAAGCCCGCTTAGTTAATTTGGAAATTAGCAGTTGTTTATGTTTAAATATGAAATTATTTATAGCTATTTAAATAATTTGTTACTGTTATTTATGGAATTCAGAAATGCATGATTATGTCATCAGTAGTTTTTATATTTTGCATTTCCGGTGCCCGGTATTTTGGAACTCGGCGTTTGGCTCAGTAGAAATCACAACTTAGTATGTTAGTAATTTGGGGACGGGTTTTAGACATTGGGAATGTCGGGAATGGCCGGGAATTTAGAATTTCCCAAAAATACCCCTTTAGTATGATTTATGTGGTTTTATGGTGGAGGGGCAAAATGGTCTTTTTGCCCCATTAGTATTTTTGTCTTTTGTGATTTTGTGAAATGGAAAATAAGTGTTTATTTGATTAATTGTTGGCTGAAATGAGTATATGTAAATGGTTTTTTCACTTATTTATTTTTACAAAACATTACACTTAGAGAAAATTTACAAAAAACTTTCAAACACTCTCTCTCAAGCCTCTCTCTCTCTTTCGGCCCTCTTTGAGCAGCAAGGAGGAGGAGTTTTCCTTGGTGATTCAAGCCCTTTTTGTGTTGGTTTTATGATCCATAGTTACTTGTAAGTGGTTCTCAACTATTCTTTTGTTCTTGATGTTTTTGAGGTGAAAATGGTAGGTTGCATGTTAGTTTGTAAAGCTGTATGTTGCTATCTTTAATTGTTGTTTCCAGTAGCTTAATTAGGTTTTATATGGATGGATTATATAGGTTTTAATGCATGCTAGTGGTGTTGTTTAAAGCTTTGAATTTCCTATACAAATATGTGATTTTTGAATGAAATGGTTCTATTTGTTCTTTGTGAAGTTCTTTGGATGTTCTTTATAGTTTTAAGAGGTGATTATATGCTAGTTTAAGTAGATTTAAGCTAGTGGAATGCATGTTTAGGTGGATTTGCTCAAGCTTGAGTTTGGAACTCAAAGCTTGAGCTCCAATGGTGATTTTCGTATATGTGTTTTCTGGGTGGTTTTGAGGCCTTAGATTTGTTCTTTGGGGTGTTTAGAGCAGGTCTGGAAAGTTTGGTACCAATTGGGGTTGAATTGGTCGAGTTATGAAAATTTTAGTTGGCTGCCTGCGAGGAACCGGAATTCCGGTTGTACATCCGGAATTCCGGATGAGGGTTCTGAATTTTTCCAGAACCGGAATTCCGGTTGGGCAACCGGTCTACCGGTTGGGGAAAATTCAGGGACCCTAGTTTTCCTCGTTTTTATGTTTTTAGGGGTATTGCCATGCTTTTTATCGATAGGGAAACTTTTAGTTCCAAGTTTTAGTCCCCGGGAAGTGATTTAGCGTGTCACTTATAGCGTTGTGATTTTTATGGTTTAGGAGCCAGTAATCCGCCGCTCAGCTTCAGTTCCATTCAGGTTGACCGGCACACCTGAAATCGGAATCCAGGTAAGATTAGTATAACAGTATGCATATGTAGATTACATGTTTAGCGTGCATGTACGAAGCCTGCTAGATTACATTAGTTATGTATATAGGCTTCGAACCATCCAACCCTGTGACGTCGGTACAGGCTGGAGTATGACCAGCAGCCGGAGTATGACCGGTTCGACCGATCAGGCTGACATTTGGTTGGTGGTTCAGTGCTATTGACCTATCCCGTCGGTACAGGCTGGAGTATGACCAGCAGCCGGAGTATGACCGGTTCAACCGATCAGGAGGATACTTGTCAATAGTACCGTTCCTATGAACGTTCAAAACTCAGTACCATGTTGGACATGGCAGTAGTGGCTCAGTACCATGTTGGACATGGCAGTAGCGGGACTCAGTATCGTGTTGGACACGACAGTTAGAATTATGTATGATATTATTATGCTTTTCTTACTGAGTCTGTCGACTCACAGTTTATGTTCATGTGTAGGTAAAGGCAAGGCTATAGCTGATGGACCGTGAGCGAGCTTATGAGATTGTACATGTCGGGGCGGTTAGGCCTGGAGCGTACGATCCTCGGGACAGCAAGGCTGAGTTTTTTGTAACTGGTCGTTAGACGACTTTTATTTTGATGTAACAGTGAAACAGTTAAACTTTTTGTAAATATTTTTATAATCGGGATCCCGAGTCTTTTGTAATATGGTTTTCAAGTTTAATCAAAAAGCAAAATTTTAATTAATCACGTTTTTCCATAAACCTCGTTGATTAGCAACGAGCTGCACAGTACGTTTAAAAATCACGTAATACGCCTAAGGTAGTTAGGGTGTTACAGCCAGGATGATCATATGTCCATCATAGATGGCTTCAAGGCTAAATAATAGTAGTGTTCAAAAATAGAAGGCCTATAGGCCAAAGTAAGAACATGAAAGCCTTGAGGCCGGATATGAGATTGGTTTGCATGCATAAGGCCAACACCCTCCTAGAACTGTATAGCTAGAAAAGACCTGGACAAAGCTCTTATAGGGGCCACGTATCGGGCTACGACTAAGGCAGAGTTCCTTAAAGGAACTAAACCATGCTGAGCTTTAAATTGAACATTCAACTACAATACGCTCACCATTAAGCCTCATACAGAGTTTCTAAGGAAAACACGTATGAGGCTATGGTTGTATATGCCTACAGAGCCAAACTCTTGCCGAAGTCATAAGAGAACAAAAAACTGGCCACCCACTTAGAACCAAGGCACATGCTAGCCAAGGTTGCCAAGCCTTGAAAGGGTTGACCAAGGTCCCATGACTCAGCCAAGAACTGGCCAGGGTCACCAAACCCAGGCATGAATAGGCAAGCTTTATAGGGTAAAACCCTAAAGTTGGCCAACTCCGATGCTTAAGCCTTAGGGCCAGCCAGGTCTCACGCAAGACCTTCTAGGCTGACCAAGGTAAGTCTTGAATCCCAATTTGTGTTTTTCTTTCAAAACTCGAATATGTGCCTCATATTCTTTATGACTTAAAGAGTTAAGAATCATAGTGAAGGCCAAAATGATGGTCAATCTGAGAGGACTATTCAGATACTTGAGGATATGCTTCGAGTGTGTGTATTAGATTTTGAGGGTTCTTGGAACAAGTATCTTCCTTTAATCAAATTCTCGTATAATAATAGTTATCAAAGTACTATTGGCATGGCACCGTATGCGATGATTTATGGAAGAAAGTGTCGGTCGCCCATTCATTGGGATGAAGCCAATGAACGTAGATATCTTGGACCTGAGGCAGTCCAAAGAATAAGTAAGGCCATTGAGAAGATTCAAGCTCGTATGTTTGCCGCACAAAGTAGACAAAAGAGCTACGCTGATCCAAAGCCTAGAGATATTGAGTTCCAGGTTGGGGATTTTGTTTTCCTTCGAGTATCCCCAATGAAGGGAATTCAGAGGTTCAGAAAGAAAGGAAAGTTAAGCCCTAGATTTATTTGTCCATTTGAGATTCTTGAAAGGGTAGGTCATGTAGCGTATATACTAGCCCTACCCGCTACTTTATCTAGGGTTCATAACGTGTTTCACATCTCGATGCTTCAAAAGTATGTATTTGATACGACTCATGTTTTAAGCTATGAAGATATCGAGCTTCAAATGGACTTGTCATATGATGAACAACCAACAAATTCTGGACAAGAAAGAAAAAGTGTTGCGGAACAAGAATATTTCGCTAGCTATAGTGCTATGGAGGAACAGCAAGGTTGAAGAAGCGACTTGGGTGTTGTTGGGTTTTGGGCCCTAAATAAAACTCATTTCAATATAATCAGATTTACTTATTAATAAAGATCAGAAATAATATTTTATGTTGCATGGTTCACATGATTTATTTTATGATTATATGTATATAATTTATGAATTCTTTTTAAGTCCAGAACAAATGAGTTTGTTAAAGATTATAGTGTTGTTAGCACAGTGGAATATAATCTTAATTATATGTTCAAAAGTTTATTCCCTGATTTGTCAGAGCACTGGATTTAGACTGACATGGTATAATCAGCGATAGGTATTCTTACACCTTGGAAAAGTGTTATGTCCTTTCCAGGACATTGGCAAAGTTTACCAATATCGGATGTATGGAGTATACATCGGAAGGGACCGATATTGAACTTTGATTAGATATATTAAACTTACTGTAATATCTATTCAATTCAATATCACCTGTTGATCATAGATCAAATGACCTTAATCCTGATATTGGTAGGTTCGATCTCAAGAGTACTATACATGTTCTTTGATTTGTTAGTTAAGCCTACTTTTGGGTCAGGGTGATACGTACATTTTGGGAACATGATAGTATAATTGAGTGGGAGCGCTACCATAAAGATGGAATCTATAACTTCTATAGGAACTTAGAAGTGAAACGATGATATCCTTCGAGCTTGGCTAAACAGAAATAAATGATGGAGATCTCATTTCACTTTGCTGAAATATCATTTATACGGAGCTAAGTGTTTTAAGGATAAAATACATGAAGGTGTAGCGGTAACAGTAGTGCCTTTTCAATGTAGATCATCTATTAGAGGGTCATTGATCACATTAGGGTTATAACAATGGATAACTAATGACGTGTCTATATCATGGAACATATAGAGCGTTCTATATGACTGAGAGTGCAATTCCTAGTTCTAAGTGTGGATTCAATGAGGAATTAATAAGTTAGGGAATTTACTTGGTAAATTCGGTTTGACTTATTCGAAGCTCGGTTATATACACCCATGGTCCCCATACTAGTTGAAACCATACTGCTTGTAAGACTCAGTTAATTGATTTTAATTAATCAATTAAAATTCTAAAAGTTAGACTATATCTACTTTATGAATTTTCACTAAGCAAGGGCGAAATTATAAAGAATAGAGATTCTAGGTTTATTTATTGATTAAGAGACTTTATATGTCTAAATTAATAAACATATTAAATGGAAATATTATTTAATAATTATTTTCAAGTTATTAAATAATTAGAATTGGCATTTAAAAGGTTAAATTAGAAAATTGGCATTTTTGAGAAAATGGGAATGGAAAATAACAAAATGGGAAAGTTGTAAAGTGAGGCCCAATCCCTTTGTATGGCCGGCCACATGCATGAGAATTGGCATTTGTATTTTTCATTATTTTAATGCCATACAATTCTAACCTAAACCTAGAGGGTATTCTATAAATAGAAAGTGTTGCCTTCAGGAAACAGAGAACTGACACAACCTTTGAACAATTAGTTTCTTTGAGATAGCCACACGCCTCGCTCTCTTTTCTTCTATCTAAATTTTGAAACCTTTGAGTGAATGATTAGTGCCCACACACATCAAGTGGTATCTCAATCATAGTATGTAAGACTATGGAAAATCTGCATCAAAGAAGGAGAAAAGAAGATCTAGATTCACCTCTTGATTATGCTCTGCTACAGAAAGGAATCAAGGGCTAGAGATCTGAATGGAAGGAGTCATATTATTCCGCTGCACCCACTGTAAGGTTTTCTAAACTTTATATGTGTTTATTTTCATTGTTTTAGAATTCATATTAGGGTATTAATCAAGCATACTTGTTAGTAAATCTAGATCCTGGTAAAATAATTTCCAACAACTGGTATCAGAGCCATGGTAATGATTGACTTTCATGTAATATGAATTAAAACGATGATTTATATGTTTTTGTGTTGATTTGGATGGTTTCATGTTGGTTTATGTGTTAGTTGATGAATGTTGATGTTGTATAGTATTTTTTTCCATGAAAAATATTTTTTTAGATTTTTGACAATATTTTATTTGGATTCCTTGTTAAAAATTAAGCAATTTTTGTTTTTACGGAACTCGATTCTGATGAAAAATGAAAAGTTATGAATTTTGAAAAATCGGGAAACAATGGTGTCGAGGGTAGTGCTCATGCGCACCAGACCCTCGGTCACAAACCCATCCGCGCGTGCGTGAGCCTCGGCGTGCACCCTACAGACGCCGAAGTCTGTCGCACACGGGACGCTGCTCCCGCCGAGTTTTCTCGCCCATGTCACTCCGTTCGCGCGCGTATGGGGCTTCTGGCAGCCTCCTGGGCTACTGCATCCAGCCTTCTGGGTAACCACTTTCCCAAAATCGAATTTTGTGGGATTTTACCCCAAAATTCAATTTTTTCATGGGATTGTTTCCCAAAATTCATTTTTTTTTTAAATATTTCTAAATTGAAATATTTCCAATTTTAAAATATTTTCAATTTGGAATTTTTCCAATTTTAAATATTTCTATTTTGGAATGTCTCCAATTTTAAATATTTCCTATTATGGCTAGATTTAAAATTTTGTTAACTTCTTTAATATTTATTTATTATTTAATTATAAGATTAGATATTTTGATATTTAACATATTTTAAATTTAAAGATAACTTTGTCTTTTTATTTAAAATATTATATTAAAATTATCTTATATGACAAATTAAATAATTAATAAATTTGAAATTAACATAGATATTTTTATAGATATACTTACCATAATTTTTTTTTCAAATTCCAAAATTTATTATTTTGTTAAATATTTAATTATTTATAAATTATAAGTTTAAAAATGATATTTTTTCTATATATATATATCATTTTTTCCTTATTAGAAATTTATAAATCATATCTTAAATATTTAAATAACATAGATATTTTTGTAGAGATTTGAATATTGCTTAATTTGAGATATTTTGACATATAATTATGGTAATTATTATTCATTTATTATTTTATTCCTAAAATAGTAATTATCTAACTAAATCTATTTTAAAATTGGTTTATTTTATTAAATTATAAGATCTGAAAGTGATATTGAAGATTCTTTCCTTTTAAATTATTGATCTTATTAGATATTTAATTTAATTTGATTCAAATAAACCTAGATATTTTAAAAAATTAGTTTCCTTTAGTTGGTTAGTTTAAGAATAATAATTTAATTATATTAATTTCTTATTTCACATATGTTACATGAACAATGTTTGTTTATTAATATTGTTTATTCAATTTTTTTTTTTAACAAACCTATTATTTATCTGATCTAAATTGCTATGATTAACTTGTTGACAGATCCAATGATCTGATTTTAATCATAGTGCAATTGTCAATAGATCTTATAAATAATTTGTAACAGGTAAATTTTGTACTTCTTTCATCTGTGTAAACCTAGGAACATGATAGGGCCCATCAAAATCATTTGACCTGTGTGAGCCTATATGTTTGATTTTGGGCTTAGATGCATATAAGAAGCCCATTTAAGTTTTTACTAAGTAAATTGACTAGGTTGCTAAAATAAATTTTGACATAAGTAAATTTATTTAGGTCCAATTAGATTTGGGCTTATTCAATGAATAACAATTATTTATTTAAAGGTTAAATTCCTCTCTTTTGGGCCTTGTGTGAGAGTTGGGGGCCAATAGAAGTGGGTACGACATACTGAACCCAGCTCCCCCTCATATGAACTACCCCAATTGTGAAGGCCCATTTGCCTTATTTAAATAATTGTATTAGGTTAATTATATTAGTCTAACCTAATTAAAATTGAATTAGCAACATAATTAACTTTTAAAATATATGAATTAATAAACATCATTGATTGTGAAATTTATTGTTTAATAATTAATTTTGGTACAATCTAAGTTTAGTATATTTTCTTAGTATTAAACTAGAATTAATAATTAACTTTCCTCTATACTTAATTATTTATTTCATAAATTTAGTGCTTTTAATTAAATTGAAAATTTTAATATCTAAGTTGATTTTCATCATGATACTTAAATATTGTTATTTTCATGTTATTTAATTAAAATTGGAAATTATTTTAAGTTTGGAATCTTAATTCAGAACAACTTAAGTTTGAATAATTTTCAAAATATATTTTATTTTATTTTATTAATCATTTCCCCAAATTTCGAAATTACATTTCTTTAATGCAGAAATTTCGAATTTTATTTGAAAAATAGATTAAAGTTGAAAATTATTTATTTTAATTTTGGACCAACTTAAATCAATGATTTTTTCATTCAATGATTAATTAAAATAAATGAACTAAAATATATTATAATTAGAAATTGAATTAATTAGTCAATGAAAGTCTAGATAGATATTATCTGTTTTGCTTGCAGTATTTTTCTAGTGTATTTAATTAAATAGAAAATTAATATTTAAGTTGAATCTTAATCATGATACTTAAATATTTGAAATTTTTCTTAAATATTTAATTAAATAGGAAAATTATATTTTTGTTGTAAATTAATTTTATTAATTAATTTTGGGCCAACATAAAATTAAGATAAGTTTTCCAGGATTTATTTTTATTTTATTTTAAAGTATTTTCGAAAGTAGTATTCTTATACACTTCATTTTTCGAAATGCAATATACATATTTATAGAAAATTAAATTTGAGTTGTAAATTAATTTAAATTAATTTTGAAACAACTTAAATTGCACATTTTTCTAAATATTTATGGAAATTATTACTAAGATGGAAATAATTCACGTTATTTTCATATCCATCTAAGTATAATTTATAAATATTACATTAAAATTTATATTTAGAATTTTTCATTCTAAATTGGAAATTTTAATTAAATATATTTGAAATAAATTGATTAAAATAAATATTAGAAGAAAATACAACCTTCATTAAATAATGAGCTTTATTATTAGGATATTCGATCTCCGTTGTTGATTTTACATAGCTATTGTTTTAGTGAGTAATCCTCCCTAATGGAGGAACGTTCATTAGCAATTTAGCACCGTTTAATCTCGAAAGATAAGTAATCTTGTAAGTTTTTTATATAGTTTTGATCACCCTAATGGTGGCGACTGTATAAGACTTGCAAGAATATGAAATAATGGTAGAAGCTCATAAGATAGAATAGCCTTGACTCTCGCCTAAAAGGGACAACGCGGATTCCAATCATGATCGAATAAAAGGTTGCTAGAATGTTGATCATTTTAGATGAGCTGATAACTCTATTCAATGGATGGTGGCTTTGACTCTCGCCTAAACGGGACACTAATATTAGTTTGTTGAAAACCTTGGAAATTATTTAGGATTGTACGTTTTAGTACTTTCACTTGTCATTCCTACTTGCTATATGCTTTAATAATTTTTGAATTGTGTATGAATTTGTATTGAACCATGTTATTTTCTGTTATTAAATTGTAGTTTAATTTCGAATCTTCAATGTTGGTCTAACTTGGTTTGTTTTTCTAATGAGATAAATCCCTAATGGATTTTCACCATTAGACTGACATAATAGTGTTAGATCTCGAAAGATAAATATTGTATATGCAACATCTAGCTGTTCATCAATTGATGACACCTTAGACTAGTATTTTACAATATGAAACAAGAAGATTGCATAAATAAGATTACTTTGACTCTCGCTAATCGGTGCATTGTTGGATTCTTATTTAAAACGAAATTATCCTAATTACTCTTAGCTTATTCATTTCGAATCAGCTTAATAACATATCATTTGATGAATGGTCTATAAATCATATAAAGTCATTCTATATTTTCTCTTAAGAAATTAAATGACGCATATGATTATATTCCCGAAATTCTATCTCAAAATGATATAAATCCTCAATCTTAGAAATCTCCTACTTGTATAGGCAAATAATAGAGTTAGATTAGTAGTGGTGGTCCAAGAAAGAATTACTAATTATACGGTTACACTTTCACAAGTGTTTAATAACCATTTTCTTTCAATGGATTTAAACTGTATGAGTTTAGTATTCTGTGACCAGAATCCACTTGCACTATTCTAAGAACTCGTTGTTGTAACTAAACCTAAGTCATCAAAAGATACAACCACATTTTATAAATCTATGGCATTTGTATCTTGTTCATAGTGGTTTTGACAAGATCATAGTTTGCAAAGAGTTAATATGCCTATTGTTGGGTTTTATGCCCTAAATAAAACTCATTTCAATATAATCAGATTTACTTATTAATATAGATCATAAATAACATTTAATGTTGCATGGGTCACATGATTTATTTCATGATTATATGTACATAATGTATAGATTCATCTGAAACCCTTTTCACATACTTGATCCTGTTTATTGTGCCGTCAACACATTGGAAAGTAAACATGACTATGTGAATAAAGTTTCCTAGATTTATCAGACACAGGGTTTTACTGATATGATAATCTACAACAAGAGTTTACTTGTATTTGGAGAAATACTATGTTCTTTCCAGAACATTGGTTAAAGTAAAGCTCAGGTTGGATGCATGGAGTATGCATCGGAAGGGACCGATATTGAACTTTGACTTAGATTTATTAAACTTACCGTAATATATATTCAAGTCAATATCGCCTAGTTGATCCTAGATCAAATGATCTTAATCCTGTTATGATTAGGCTCAATCTTGAAAGGCTATTCGTGTTCTTTGATTTGTTAGTTAAGCCTACTTTTAGGTCAGGGTGATACGTACATTTTGGGAACACGGTAGTGCAATTGAGTGGGAGCGCTAGCATAAACATGGAATCTATAGCTTCTATCTGGCGAATAGTAAGCAAAGGATGATCGCCTTCGAGCTTGACCAAACGAACATAAATGGTGGAGTACTCATTTCACATAAGCTGAAATATCATTTATACGGGGTCAAGTGTTTTAAGGAATAAATACATTGTAGGGTGTAACGGTAATTTAATCCCTTTACAGTGTAGGTCATTCATATAGAGGATCATTGATCACATTAGGATTATAACAATGGATAACTAATGATGTGTCTATATGGTGGAACATATAGAGCATTCTATATACTGAGAGTGCAATTCTAAGTTCTATGCGTGGATTCAACGAAGAATTAATAAGTCAGTGAATTTTTAGCGCTAAATTCTTGATCTACTTATTGGAAGCTCGGTTATATAGACCCATGGTCCCCCCACTAGTTGAGATAATATTGCTTGTAAGACTCATGTAATTGGTTTTGATTAATCAATTATATTTCTCAAATTAGACTATGTCTATTTGTGAATTTTTCACTAAGTAAGGGCGAAATTGTAAAGAAAGAGTTTATAGGGGCATATTTGTTAATTATGATACTTTGTATGGTTCAATTAATAAATATGATAAATGACAATATTATTTAATAATTATTTATAATTATTAAATAGTTAGAATTGGCATTTAAATGGTTGAATTAGAAAATTGGCGTTTTTGAGAAAATCAGATGCAGAAAAGATAAAACTGCAAAATCGCAAAAAGTGAGGCCCAAATCCACTAGTATAGGGCCTGCCACTTTTGTAGGAAATTTAAACTGATATTTTCATTATTTTAATGCCAAATAATTCAAACCTAACCCTAGTGGAATGCTATAAATAGATTAGTGAAGGCTTCAGAAAAATAAGACTTTTCTTCTGACTTCTTCTGATTCAGAAAATCTGAGCCTCTCTCTCTCCCTATCTTTAGCTACCACTTCTTCTTTCTTCTTCCTTTGAATTTCGAAATCCTTAGTGATTAGAGTAGTGCCCACACACATCAAGCAATACCTCAATCATAGTGAGGAAGATCGTGAAGAAAGATCATCAGCAAAGGAGATTCAGCATCAAAGATTCAGAGAAAGAGATCCAGGTTCAGATATTGATAATGCTCTGCTACAGAAAGGAATCAAGGGCTAGATATCTGAACGGAAGGAGTCATTATATTCCGCTGCACCCAATGTAAGGTTTCTTAAACTTTATATGTGTTTAATTTATCGTTTTAGAAAGTTCATATTTAGGGTGTTAATAAACATACTTGTGAGTAGATCTAAGATCCTGGTAAAATAATTTCCAACACCTATATCCACTGAAAGTAAGTTCATCCCATTCGCAGATGGATGTACATTCAGGGGTGGATATGAGTTTTTGTTGTATTCTTAAAATGATCACTCTAGATTTTACCTTATGCAAAAGAAATTTGAAATATTTGAAAAATTTCATGAATTTCTAGGAATGGTGATAAACCATTAAGGTAAGTAGTTAAAGATCTTGCGAACTGATAGGGGTGGAGAAAAAGTTAGTAGATATGCAGTTCAAAGATCATTAATTTGATTTTGAATTATATCCAAACTTACCTCCCCAGAAATTCGAGTTGCATATTGATGATTAGTTACTAGTCTTTGCCTAAATCCTTCTATGGTAATAAAATTTTAGAATGATGCAATGATTGTACACTTAATGTAAATCATTACTAGATTCATGGATGACCTTGTAAATCATTACTAGATTCATGGATGACCTAATTGAAATCTTAAGAAAAGCTAGAACTGCTAACTCTGGTTTGCATGTTTGTTAGCTATTCTAAGTGATTAGGGGTGGATCATCCCATAGTCATTAGATAAGAAAGTATTTGTTTAAACAAATACTACTTTTCTAAGAAAATGACTAAGTCTGAAAATAAAGTAGCAAATAAAGGAGATATTTTTTCTTGATTCCATAAGTGTTCTATCATCTTATTCGTCACAAGATGATCCCACTGCCTCTGTTGTCTTAACACAACCGAAGAGGTCAATACCATTTAGTTTTCTTAGACATAATTCACGGTACCTTGTCGTAGTGGGAGAGTTTCAAGGAACTTTACCTTCTTATGACTTGGAAGACACTAGTGATTAAAATCCATTGTGAGTTTAAACAAGTAATGGATTGTCAAGATAAGAAACTAAGAAGAAAGCCAATAGAACTATGGTTTGATCCATTCACATGGAGTAACCTAAAGTTTTCTTTTACAAGGACATAAAACGAAATTTTCGTTAATAAGTCTATTCAATGGACTTAACAAAACTTCCTGTTCCTAGTATGATAGGTTTGAGTTTATCTAAACCTATGGCTTGTGGTATACCTGGTAATTACTTACTCTGATGCAAGCATGAGATGCTGAACTATTTTCTTTCCAATGGCAATCTATAGAAGCTTCACAACTTCTTAGACATAGATTTTATTTATCTAAGGAAAAGTCTCAACTATTCCAGAGAAGATAAAACCATGAAAGAATTTCTTAAATCAACAGTGAGAGGTCTCAGATATGCTTTAGTATGCCTTAGACCAGACACCTGCTGTTGAGTGGGAGTAATGAGTAGGTATTAGATTAATCCAGGAGAGGAACATTGGAAGACAATCAAGTCAATTTTAAGATTAAGAAGAGGAACTATATGTTAGTCAATAAGGGTTGTTTTGAACTCTTAGACTACACCACATCTAATTTCGAGACTTGCCTTTGTGCTAGAAAGTCTGCTGATAAGATGGTGATTACTTTGGGGGTGGAGTAGTGATTTTGGAGAAGTGTAAAAACCTATCTGAAATCTCTTAGTCTACCAGAGAGAGACTGAATGTTAAAAGTTGCAGGAAAGATACTTATTCAGTCTAAGGAAAGTTCTATACAATTGTGGCACTGTTCCAACCTGTCTTAACTACTAGTGTTATTTCCTGAATAACCAAAAGTAGTTGCCATAGGTATAGAATCCAGCATCCTAAAAGACTAGACATATAGAGAGGAATTTCACAATATCAAGGATTTTGTGATTAAGGGAAAGTAATGGTGGAGAAAAGGTTGTTGTTAATTCAACCTGTCAGATCCTATTACGAGTAGTTTACTACTACTACACTTGATTTGTATATCAAGGTGTTAATGATTATTTGAAATGCACATTTTGTTTTATATTAGTGCAAGTGGGAGTTTGTTGGGTTTTGTGCCCTAAATAAAACTCATTTCAATATATTCAGATTTACTTATTAATAAAGATCAGAAATAACATTTTATGTTGCATGGTTCACATGATTTATTTCATGATTATATGTATATAATGTATGAATTCTTTTTAAGTCCAGAATATATGAGTTTGTTAAAGATTATAGTGTTGTCAGCACAGTGGAATATAATCTTAATTAAATGTTCAAAAGTTTATTCCCTAATTTGTCAGAACACTGGATTTAGACTGACATGGTATAATCAGCGATAGGTATTCTTACACCTTGGAAAAGTGCTATGTCCTTTCCAGGACATTGGCAAAGTTTACCAGTATCGGATGTATGGTGTTGTTGGAATATTATTTTACCAGGATCTTAGATCTACTCACAAGTATGTTGTTTAAACACCATAAATATGAACTTTCTAAAACGATAAATTAAACACATATAAAGTTAAGAAAACCTTACATTGATGCAGCGGAATTAATGTCTCCTTCCACTCAGATCTCTAACCCTTGTATCCTTTCTGTAGCAGAGTATAATCAAGATCTGAGCCCGAATGTCCTTCTTCTTCAAGTTTGATCCTTCACAGTCTTCCAATCTATGATTGAGTTACTGCTTGCTGTGTGTGGGCACTTACTCTTTCTCTAGGGTCACGAAATTGATGAAGGGAAAAGAAGAGAGATGATTTCGGCCAGGTATAGAAAGTGGGGAAGGCTCAGTTTTTCTGAAGAGAGAAATTTCTGTTAGAAAAGGTTATTTAAAACTTGTGATTTGACTGAGCCATCACTTTCTATTTATAGGCAACTACTAGGTTTATGTTAGGAATTATTTGGCATTAAAATAATGAACATATTAATTTGAAAAACCTATTTAAGTGGCCGGCCATGGTGTGTTAGTGGGCCTCACTTGATTTTGCAGTTTTATCAAATTTTATCTCTATTTTCTCAAAAACGCCAATTTTCCAATTCTAACCTTTTAAATGCCAAAACTAATTATTTAATAACTAAAATAGATTATTAAATAATATTGTCATTTAATTTAATTATTAATTAGACATATAAAGTCCATTAATAAATAAATAAACCTAGAAACTCTTTTCTTTACAATTTCACCCCTGCTTAGTGAAAATTCATAAAATTAGACATAGTCTAACTTTAGAATTATAATTGACCAATCACGAATCAATTAATGAGTCTTACAAGCAGAATGTTCTCAACTAGAATGGGGACCATGGATCTATATGCTGAGCTTCCAATAAGTGAACCAAATTTACCAAGTAAATTCCTACTTATTAATTCTTCGTTGAATCCACTCTTAGAACTTAGAATTGCACTCTCAGACTTATATAGAGCATATTGTATGTTCCACGATATCAATATACTATCTCATTTAACCATTGTTATAATCTTATTGTGATTTAAAGATCCTCTATATAGATGATCTACATCGAGATGGGATTTCTTTACCGTTCTCACGCCTCAATGTTTTTTTCCCCTTAAAACACTTAGCTACCTGTAAATGGTGTTTAGTGATCTAATAATTAGTCAGTTAAACAAGAGCTCATCCATTTACTTCTATTTGCTAAGCTCGAAGGGAATCATCACTTGACTTCTATACACCAGTAGAAGCTATAGATTCCATATTTATGTTCAGCACTCCCACTCAATCATACTATCATGTTCCCAAAATATACGTATCACCCTGACCCAAAAGTAGGCTTAACTAATAAATCAAAGAACATGAATAGCACTCCTGAGTTGAGCCTAAGCATATCAGGATTTAGATTCTTTTAATCTTAAGATCAACTACTGATATTGACTTGGAAAGATATGTATAACGGTAAGTTTGTAATATCTTAACTTAGTTGCAATATCGGTCCAGTCCAATGTATACTCCATACATTCGAAACTAGTATACTTTACTAATGTCCTGGAAAGAACATAATCCAATAACACTGATGAAACAGGGACCAAGTCTTTTGATTCATATGATCACAATCACATTCCACTGTGTTGACGATACTGTAATTGTGAATAAACATATGATCTGGATTTAACTGATTTTGTGTGTATGAATGTAATAAACATATCAAACATATTAAACCATTAGCATGTAGAATTCATGCAAACATCAATCACTTCAAATTTCTTATATTGATAACTAATCAGATTGTAAAGAGTTTTATTTAGGGCATAAAACCCAACAGGTGTATACATCGGAAGGGACCGATATTGAACTTTGATTAGATATATTAAAACTAACCGTAATATCTATTCAATTCAATATCACCTGTTGATCCTAGATCAAATGACCTTAATCCTGATATGGGTAGGTTCGATCTCAAGAGTACTATACATGTTCTTTGATTTGTTAGTTAAGCCAACTTTTGGGTCAGGGTGATACGTATATTTTGGGAACATGATAGTATAATTGAGTGGGAGCGCTACCATCAAGATGGAATCTATAACTTCTATAGGAACTTAGAAGTGAAACGATGATATCCTTCGAGCTTGGCTAAATAGAAATAAATGGTGGAGATCTCATTTCACTTTGCTGAAATATCATTTATACGGAGCTAAGTGTTTTAAGGATAAAATACATTGAAGGTGTAGCGGTAACAGTAGTACCTTCTCAATGTAGATCATCTATTAGAGGGTAATTGATCACATTAGGGTTATAACAATGGATAACTAATGACGTGTCTATATCATGGAACATATAGAGCGTTCTATATGACTGAGAGTGCAATTCCAAGTTCTAAGTGTGGATTCAATGAGGAATTAATAAGTAAGGGAATTTACTTGGTAAATTCGGTTCGACTTATTCGAAGCTCGGTTATATAGACCCATGGTCCCCATACTAGTTGAGACCATACTGCTTGTAAGACTCAGTTAATTGATTTTAATTAATCAATAAAAATTCTAAAAGTTAGACTATGTCTACTTTATGAATTTTCACTAAGCAAGGGCGAAATTGTAAAGAAAAGAGATTCTAGGTTTATTTATTGATTAAGAGACTTTATATGTCTAAATTAATAAATATATTAAATGGCAATATTATTTAATAATTATTTTCAAGTTATTAAATAATTAGAATTGGCATTTAAAAGGTTAAATTGGAAAATTGACATTTTTGAGAAAATGGGAATGGAAAATAACAAAATGGGAAAGTTGAAAAGTGAGGCCCAATACCCTTTGTATGGCCGACCACATGCATGAGAATTGCCATTTGTAGTTTCAATTATTTTAATGCCATACAATTCTAACCTAAACCTAGAGGGTATTCTATAAATAGAAAGTGTTGGCTTCAGGAAACAGAGAACTGACACAACCTTTGAACAATTAGTTTCTCTGAGATAGCCACACACCTCTCTCTCTTTTCTTCTCTCTAAATTTCGAAACCTTTGAGTGAATGAGTAGTGCCCACACACATCAAGTGGTATCTCAATCATAGTATGTAAGACTATGGAAAATCTGCATCAAAGAAGGAGAAAAGAAGATCCAGATTCAGATCTTGATTATGCTCTGCTACAGAAAGGAATCAAGGGCTAGAGATCTGAATGGAAGGAGTCATATTATTCCGCTGCACCCACTGTAAGGTTTTCTAAACTTTATATGTGTTTATTTTCATTGTTTTAGAATTCATATTAGGGTGATAATCAAACATACTTGTTAGTAAATCTAGATCCTGGTAAAATAATTTCCAACAGGTGTTAGAGTCGCAGATGCAAGAGTAGTATCCCGAGCTATTCATGTGAATTTTGAGGACAAATTTTTTGTAAGGAGGAGATAGTTGTAATATCTCAGAAAATATTATTATATTTAATTGGACATATTTTATTAAATATGTGATTTGTTGATACTGGAGTAAGATTATGATCTTACTTAAGCTAGTGTTTGATAATTAGAGTAAATTTAATAAGTGATTAATAAAGCGTAATTTATTAATTACGAAGATTTTATTGGATATTGTGGGAATAGTAAACACTATTTATGAGATAAAATATTTTCAGGCCCGACGACCGTGGAACTTGATGGAGTGGTCAGAAATGTCACGATAATAAATGATGAATTAAATTGTAATTATATCAGACTAGTTTAGAATTTTAAGATGTCAGTTTGGTGGATTAGTTAAAATTTCCAAAATACCCTTAGGATGTGTTTAGCTTAGCTTTTGGGAGAGGGGTAGTTTAGTCATTATGCCAGGTTAGGTGTTTTGCTATTTTGGTTGATTATTATTTTAAATTTATTAATTTAGTAGGGTTTACATAAATGAAAGAAAGAAAGAACATTTAATAGGATAAAGATCAAATTAAGAGAAACCATTTTTGCTCTTTCTCTCTCCTCTCTTTCGGCCATAGAAGGAACCAGGGGGATCAATCTTGTTCATCATATTTTAGCTTAGATTTTGCTAGAAAATTTACCTTAGCTGCTGTCAAAATCTTGAGGTAAGCTTCTTGCTATGCTATTTATGGATTTTTCTAGTTGTAGGCTTGTTTTGGTTAGGTTTTACCAAGATTTCATGGTTGTATGTTTAGTCTAGTTTTAGAGTTTGTTTGGTTTTAATTTTAAGAGTGTTTAGGATTCAATTGATGTGAATTTGGGGCTGCTTGGTTTAGAATGGGAAGTTTTGATTAAGGAGCTTAGTTTTGGTTCAACCATGGTAAAATTGGTATTTGATTGAATTATTATGAATCGAGGGTTTGAATATCTTATATTTGTGATATTATACTATTTGGGAGTTGATGGTCAGGTTTGGAAGGGTTTTGGTTTGAATTTAGGGATGAAAACCCAAGAGTTTTGGCCTGCCAGGACCGGCCGACCGGTTGGTTCTAGTGCAACAGAACCGATCGATCGGTTGTCCTCTAGGAGAAATTTTTAGTTTTTCCTCAAGTTTTGTTTTTGGCTTGGGGTGGTACCAAGTATCTATTTTAGGTTGTTTAGGTGTTGTTGTTGGAATTATTTTACCAGGATCTTAGATCTACTCACAAGTATGTTGTTTAACATCCTAAATATGAACTTCTAAAACGATTATAGATAAACACATATAAAGTATGAGAAACCTTACAGTGGTTGCAGCGGAATAATATGTCTCCTTCCACTTAGATCTCTAACCCTTGTATCCTTTCTGTCGCAGAGTATCACCAAGATCTGAGTCCGAATGTCCTTCTGTTGAATTTGAATTCTTCCCCATCTTCTACACTATGATTGAGGTACCACTTGCTGTGTGTGGGCACTACTCTTTCACTCAAGGGTTTCGAATCAATAATGAAGAAGAGGGAAAGATAGGTGGCAGCTAGGTTAGGTAGAAGCCACTCAGGTTTTTCTCTGAAAGGAATAAGATGCATCATCTTTTTCTGAAGCCATCACTACTTATTTATAGTATGCCACCTAGGGTTAGGTTTGAATTATTTGGCATTAAAATAATGAAAATATTAAATGATAAATCCTACATAAGTGGCCGGCCAAGGCTATGGATATTGAGCCCCACTTTTGCAATTTGCTGTTTTATCATTTCTACATCTCATTTTCTCAAAAACACCAATTTTCAAATTCAACCATTTAAATGCCAATTTTAACTATTTAATAACTAAAATTAATTATTAAATAATATTGTCATTTAATATATTTTAATTAGACTAGCCAAAGTCTCTTAGTTAACAAATATACCCTAGAAACTCTTTCTTTACAATTTTGCCCTTGCTTAGTGAAAAATTCACAAACTAGACATAGTCTAATTTTAGAATTATAATTGATTAATCAAAATCAATTAAGTGAGTCTTACAAGTAGTATTGTCTCAACTTGTGTGGGGACCATGGGCCTATATATCTGAGCTTCCACTAAGCAGATCAAGAACTTACCAAGTAAATTCAATGACTAATTAATTCTTTGTTGCATCCACGCATAGAACTCAGAATTGCACTCTCAGCTATATAGAACACTCTATATGTTCCACCATATAGACACGCTATTAATTATCCATTGTTATAATCCTAATTTGATCAATGATCCTTGTTGACCGAGGTTTTCGGCAACCAATATAATAATAATAATTAAGAGAGATATAAAGAATTAAGAGAGAGATTTTTTACGTGGTTAGGGCATTAATGAGCCTTAGTCCACGAGTCTATGTATTTATGATAGTATTTATTACAGAGAATGTTCTTGGTGGATTTCTCCTCTTCTAGTTCTTATGAAACCCAGAATTCTCGACCCTTGCCTTAATGAGTTTGGGGGGTATTTATAGGGTTTTTGTGGGGTGATCGCTAGAATTGAGGTACATGTCTTTCTACAACTATCAATAGAGCCACACATTCCCAATGAATATATCATAGGAAATGCATGGTCTAATCCCTAGGTTTTGTAGGGGTTTATGGATGTAGACCTTTATCCTTTTTGACTGATGTGAGTCCTCATAAAGTAGCCGTCACTAGGCTCATTAATCATAGCATAGTAGCTCCAGAGTGGGAGTTGTGCCGTCAGACTTTAAGACATATGGCAGTTTCAATACGCCTCCTCCCGTGCGACATTAAATGTGAGATGACTGTTCAGATAGGATCTGACACCTCCCGGAGAAGCTTTGTTGTAGCCTTGCTCTCCGGAAGCATGTGAGACTGACATGCCTTCTCCGGGAGGCATGTCTAAAGCTGATCCCTTTAGTTAAAGAGACTTAGCTGATTTATTTAAACACCAAGCCCTTTCCATCTACGTGTCATCATCCGATTGGTCCACGTATTTTGGGCAAAATCAGGGGCAACATTTACCCCCAAGCCTTGTTTGGTGATGGAGTGAACAAGGCTTGCTTAGATGCCTCCGATTGCCTTATCAGCTTCCTGGCATGTGCTTTGGGCGCGTGGTGATATATTAATGATCACCATTACTGCAGTTATTTCTTTTTGCAGGCGTCGATTCGTTTCTTGTCCATTTATTGATACGGCGCATTAAATGGGTGTCAGATGGGTACTCAAACGTTTTCTACCGCCTTGATGAGGGTTTAATCAAACCGTTGGATCTGTAGAATTTGAATCGATTGCCATCCTAACCGTTCGATGGTGGCTGATCAGAGCTGTCTCACGCCTGTTTCGGCCTATAAAAGCCAGCCTTCTTACTTCATTTGGATACTTTCAGCATTTCACCAAATTTCCTCAGAGTTTTCTAAAGAGAAAAGAAACTTTAAGCACCATTGATTTCTTGCTCTTCTTCCTTCGACGCTGCCAGTCTACGTTTTACCGGCGATCAACACCAACTCCCAACCTTCAAACTTCATGTAAGTTCTTCATATCTCGTACGCTTGCTTACTGTTTGTTTATATAGCATGCTTTACGGTTTCTAGGTTGGATGTTGAACTTTTGGGAATAGTTTTGTTTGAGTTTCTGAATGATGTGTTAAATTCTCCCTCTTTTGCGTTTACTTCTATGTTTTTGCCAGGGCATCATTCTCATTTCATGTAATGACCGCTTTAGGGCTTAGAGTAGACCTCGCCTTTTTAGTTTTCCCCTTTTTTTTCCCTTTCTCTCTTTAGTTTTTTTCAATGTCACTACCTTTCGGATTCTTGCATCCAACTCTTGTCAAGGAAAACCTTTTGGGGCTTTCTTTTTTGGCAAGTGTCTGGAGGGGGCCTCTTTCCAGCGGTTAGGGGACCCCCATTCCCTTTTTGAATTAGGGTTTGGTTCAGCGTCTAACTGCTGGATTTTTTCGATTTTTTGAGAACCAAAAATGTCTACTTTCGCATCCGGTTCTAAGTCTTCAAAGAAAGGGGAAGTACGTTTGGCCACCCTGGAGGAGGTCATGCAGGGTCCTGTGGCCCAGGAAGCGTACAAGTCCCGTGCCAACGGGTGGGAGGTGGCTGAGCTCCACTCTACTTTGACCTGCGCCCACCAGCTGGAGAAGATTGTGGTTGTGGCCGGCATCAAGCCTTCGACCTCCGGGACCTATCACCGACTGCCTAGGGACGAGGAGACACCCAACCATAATTACGGGGGTTTTGGAGCTTGGAGCCAGACCCACCTGATGTCTGGGGCTATGCTTCCCCTCCAGGAGTATTTTATAAATTTCCTTGTATTTGTTGGCCTTGCGCCGTACCAACTGATTCCCCAAGCCTATCGCCTGCTTTCAGGCCTTTTTATATTTTACGCTACCCGGAGCTGGGGATCGCCCAGTCCAGCAGAAATTTGGTATTTTTATGAACTAGTTTATATCCCCAAGAAGGGAGACAAATTTAAGGACGGTTATTATGGCCTTCGGGCCATCCTTTGAATGAGGGCCTAGTCCCTTTCAACCATCAGAAGCACGTGAAAGAGTATCGTCACCGCTTCTTCTTCTCCTCCGGTTTCCAAGCCATGGACCACCCGGAGCTTCTCACGGAGTGGGTTAGGATCCCTCCCTACATGAGGACCGCGCCTACCCAAATTTTCCTTCAACGGGCCAAGACCTTCTCCACATACGATAAGAAGGCCCTCGATGTCGGGGAGCTGGTCACGACAGAGAACTATCGGAAGGCCAAACTAATATCGGAGAACCAGTCGGTGGATGACTTCAACCTTTCCAAAGTCATCTGCACGAACGCAAGGACTCCAGCAGCAGAGAGGGCACTCCGGGTAGACATCATCGCCACGGCGGAAGAAAAGTACCAGAAGTACCTGTTTAAGAGGGAACAGGAACTGGCCTATATCAACGCCTAGGCGGCTGCCGGGAGGACTCTTTGCCTGGAAGCTCCACCGGAGCGGAGGACCCGCAAGCCCAAGCCTGTTGTCCCGGTCCTAAATACCGGAGCTCTCGATGGCAGCACTTTGGGTTCTAGTAAGTCCTCTTTGACAGTATATTATGTTCCTCTCGTCCGTGAGTATACCAGCCTTAGGCCTATAGGGTTCGATGAGCATCTCCGTAGGTTTAGAATGCCTTCTACCCGGTGGGGGAATCATGCCAAAGAGTATTATTTTTCCCACTTAGGCTATTATTTAGGTCGGTCCCGGATGGGTTCTAGACCTCCAGCGCCTATTCCTTTGGATTACTCAACATACGTATCTCCCAGCTGGTTTATTCCCTCAGACAGTTATCTCGGGGATGATGAAGCCAGCGTCATGATTTGAGACTTTGCTAGGGCCGAAATAGAGAGTCAGGGTAGGACTAGTTTTATTGCTTTTTCGCTAAGTGTATGTTGTTCTCATGAATGGCCTAACACTTAACTTATTTCTTTGTTGCAGCAGCCAGACCCATGGACGACCTCTTGGCTACTCTTGCTGAGGCTTACAACCCCGATGCTTCTCCGCCTCCAGCTGCTTCCCAGTTGGTTACCCCAGGAGGTCCTCCTCCAACGCCCCCTCAGGCACAATCGTCTTGGTGGACGAGGAGGAGGAAGTTGAAGAAGGTGAAGTGGCGGACGCAGCCGCCCTTGAGCGTAAGCGAAAGGGCAAGATGGTGGAGGCGAACCTTCTAAGCGGACCTGGAGGGGGGACACTCCGGCGCTCAGCAATGACTCTGGGATTCCTTCCGAGGCGGAGGAATACACTGTGCCACACGACGTAGTGTTCACTCCGGTGCCTGTAGATGAGGAGAGGCAAAATCTCTGCGTGGCCAAGCACAACTACGCCCTCGACGAGTACAGTCGGAGGCATGCTTAGGTGAAGGCTTTGAAGAGGATTTTACGGGAGGAGCAACAGAACACTCTCCACGAGGAAGCCTTCCAGAATCCGTGGGACCTGAACATGGATCTGCTGACAGACTGGTTCAACCGCTTCGTCGGGCCCACTCTGCCTCCTTTTGCCTCAGAGATGACTAGCTAGTTCGTCCCCCACCTGACGCAATTCCTGCCTAAAAGATATGCTGCTTGCGCCTCTCTGAACTCTATGTACCAGGTCCAAGACATTAGCTCTGCCATGGCTGCGGTGAGTACTCTGTAATTTATTCCATCCCTTGATATTTTTTCTAAGGCATCTAATCTCACTCTTGTCTCTTTTTTCAGATTACTTCTGAGACCGGCCGCCTTTCCAAGACTTTAATTGACCACGACTTCGTCATGTCCAAATTCGGGGGCATAGACGAGGCCGTGAGGATCCTTCGGGACTTGTCTGCCAAAAGGCAGGCATTTCAGGAGGAGGCTCAACGGACGGAGGCCGTAGTGGAGGCAAAGCTTCGAGAGGAGGCCAAGCAGAGGGAGGCCGAAGTGGAGGCGAGGCACCAGGAGGCGCTCAAGGTGGAGGGCGAGGCCGTGGCTATGGCCAGACGCGAGCTTCAGGAGGCCAGGGAAGCCGTGGACGAAATGGCTGCCAAGGGGAAGTCCCTAGAGGAGTTGCACCAGGCAGACTTGCAGTCTAAGGCCAACCTGGCTGTGGAGCTGAGGGACTTCAGAGACCAGGCCTTGAAGAAGGCTAAAAGAGATGAGCTTCTGACCCCCGTCTCCTGCAAGCATTGCGCCAAGTGCTTTGATGACGACGTCTACATGACCTGGCAGTCAAATGGCCAAAGTATTAAGCTTGACTTCTATCCCAAGCCTGAAAGGCTCTTACTAAATTCCGGGAGAAGAAGAAAAGGCTTGATGCTTTGCTTGAAGCGCGTCGGGGCCCTCATCTTCCTCCTCGCATCGACTAGGCCACGGAGTCCAACCCATTTCAGCATTATAATCATATCTCTCTTTTTTTTTATATACAGCCATTTTTCTTTCCTTCAAGACAATTTTAATTTAGCTGTTTATTTTCTAAGGGGAGACAGTTATTACAGCCCGTCCCCAGACCCTTTATATATTTTTTCTTTTTGGACCTGCCCTTTGGGTCAGGATATTATAAATATATATGTATGTTCACTTTGATACATATTCTTTTTGACTTTGCTTTTTACTTTTAGCCTGATTTATGTTTGTCCGTGCGGTATGTCTTAGTACCCCCCTGAGTGGCATGAAAATTTTGTTTTTAAGGCACTCAGATTTTATTTGAAACTTAGAGGTTACATACACTTTTACGGTACAAACTCTTTTAACAAGAACTAAGTTTACATTTTGGACTAATGGTAATACTTTCGGAGATGATCGGCGTTCCAAGCCCTTGGCACAATGGTTCCGTCCATCCTTTTTAGCTTATAGGTTCCGGAGCCGGTCTCATCCTCAATTTCATATGGCCCTTCCCAATTTGGCCAAAGTACCCCCACTCCGGGTTCTTGAGTGGCTGGGAAGACTCTTCTTAAGACCATATCCCCAATATTAAATTTTCTATTTTTAACTTTAGAGTTAAAGTACTTAGTCACCTTCTTTTGATAAGCTGCCATTCGTATTTGAGACTCGTCCCAGAGTTCCTCTACTTGATCCAACGCTTCCTGTAATAAAGCTTGGTTCGTAGCTAGATCGTAGGTTGTTCTCCTGTGCGATGGGAATAACGTTTCCACTGGGACCATTGCTTCACAATTGTACGCCATTGAAAAAGGCAAGTGGCCGGTCGTAGTTCTTGGGGTCGTCCGGTAGGCCCATAACACTCTTGGCAATTCTTCAGACCAATTTTTTTTGCAGGCCAGCAGCTTTTTCTTTAGGGTGACCTTTAGGATTTTGTTGACTACTTCTGCTTGTCCGTTTGTTTGCGGCCTTGCCACCGCGGAGAAGCTTTTAACGACTCCGTGTTGGTTGCAGAAGTCAGTAAACTCTTCGCAATCGAATTGCTTTCCATTGTCAGAGACTATTTTGTGAGGCAAGCTGTATCGACACACTATGTTTTTAATAACAAAGTCTAGTACTTTTTTAGCAGTTATAGTCTTCATTGGCTCAGCCTCCGTCCATTTGGTGAAGTAGTCTACTGCTACTATTGCATACTTTACTCCTCCCTTTCCTGTTGGCAGGGACCCAATAAGATCTACTCCCCAGACCGCAAAGGGCCAGGGACTAGCCATTAGGGTTATCTCATTGGGAGGAGCTCTCGGTATGTTTGCGAACCTTTGGCACGAATCACATTTCTGGACGTAGTCTATGCAATCTTTTTTCATGGTTGGCCAGAAGTACCCTTGTCTTAATATTTTCTTTGAGAGACTTGGTCCTCCTGTGTGATCTCCACAGAGCCCTTCATGGACCTCTAGCATGATTTTCTTAGCTTCAGTGTCCGATACACACCTTAAATAAGGCATGCTGAGTCCTCTTCGATAGAGAATTTTATCCATCATCACATAACGATGAGCTTGATACTTAATCCTTCTGGACAGTGCCTTTTCTTGGGGCAACTCACCTTTTGTTATGTAGTCGATGATGGGGACCATCCAATTGGGTTCTTACCCAACCGTTGTTATGGCTTCTTTTATTTTGATGCTTGGCTCTACAAGGCGTTCCACAGGTACCACCCCCAGTTTCTCGATTTCGTTGTCTGAAGCTAACTTAGCCAGACAGTCCACGTGACCATTCTTTTCTCAAGGGATTCTTTCCACTTTATAGTCTGCAAACTCATGGAGCAGTTCCCAGACTATTGCTACATATGCATGTTGGAAATTATTTTATGAGGATCTAAATTTACTACCAAGTATGTTTGATTAACATCCTAATATGAATTCTAAAACAATGAAAATAAACACATATAAAGTTAAGAAAACCTTACAGTGGGTGCAGCGGAATAATATGACTCCTTCCATTCATATCTCTAGCCCTTGATTCCTTTCTGTAGCAAAGCATAATCAAGATCTGAATCTGGATCTTCTTTTCTCCTTCTTTGATGCAGAATTTCCATAGTCTTACATACTATGATTGAGATACCACTTGATGTGTGTGGCCACTACTCATCACTCAAGAGATTTCGAAAATACAGAGAAGAAGAGAGAGAGAGAAGGTGCCGTGTGGCCTTTTCCGAAGGAAACAATGTGTGAAGTTGTGTGTGTTTACTCAAGCCAACACTTTCTATTTATAGAAAACCCTCTAGGTTTAGGTTAGAATTGTATGGCATTAAAATAATAGAAACTACAAATGGAAATTCTCATGCATGTGGCCGGCCATACAAAGGGTATTGGGCCTCACTTTGCAACTTTCCTATTTTGTTATTTTCCATTCCCATTTTCTCAAAAATGCAAATTTTCCAATTTAACCTTTTAAATGCCAATTCTAATTATTTAATAACTTGAAAATAATTATTAAATAATATTGTCATTTAATATATTTATTAATTTAGACATATAAAGTCTCTTAATCAATAAATAAACCTAAAATCTCTTTTCTTTACAATTTCGCCATTGCTTAGTGAAAATTCATAAAGTAGACATAGTCTAACTTTTAGAATTATAATTGATTAATTAAAATCAATTAACTGAGTCTTACAAGGAGTAGGGTCTCAACTAGTATGGGGACCAAGGGTCTATATAACCGAGCTTCCAATAAGTCGAACCGAATTTACCAAGTAAATTCCCTAACTTATTAATTCCTCATTGAATCCACACTTAGAACTTGGAATTGCACTCTCAGTCATATAGAACGCTCTATATGTTCCACGATATAGACACGTCATTAGTTATCCATTGTTATAACCCTAATGTGATCAATGATCCTCTATATAGATGATTTAAACTATAAAGGGATTTAATTACCGTAACACCCTACGATGTATTTTATCCTTAAAACACTAAACCCTGTATAAATGATATTTCAGCTAAGTGAAATGAGATCTCCACCATTTATTTTCGTTTGGTTAAGCTCGAAGGAAATCATCATTTACTTTCTATTCGCCAGATAGAAGCTATAGATTCCATATTTATGTTAGCGCTCCCACTCAATTGCACTACCGTGTTCCAAAAATGTACGTATCACCCTGACCCAAAAGTAGGCTTAACTAACAAATCAAAGAACACAGATAACACTCTTGAGATTGAACCTAACCATATCAGGATTAAGATCATTTGATCTAGGATCAACAGGTGATATTGAATTGAATAGATATGACGGTAAGTTTTAATATATCTAATCAAGGTTCAATATCGGTCGCTTCCGATGTATACTCCATACATCCGATACTGGTAAACTTTGCCAATGTCCTGGAAAGGACTTAACACTTCTCCAAGGTGTAAGAATACCTATCGCTGATTATACCATGTTAGTCTAAATCCAGTGTTCTGACAAATTAGGGAATCAACTTTTGAACATTTAATTAAGATTATATTCCACTGTGCTGACAACACTATAATCTTTAACAAATTCATATGTTCTGGACTTAAACAGAATTCATACATTACATATACATATAATCATGAAATAAATCATGTGAACCATGCAACATAAAATGTTATTTCTGATCTTTATTAATAAGTAAATTTGATTATATGAAATGAGTTTTATTTAGGGCATAAAACCCAACAAACTCCCACTTTCACTAATATAAAACAAAAAGTGCATTTCAAATAATCATTAACACCTTGATATACAAATCAAGTGTAATAGTAGTAAAGTCCTCGTGATAGGATCTGACAGGCTGAATTAAACACAACCTCTTCTCCACTATTACTCTTCCTTAATCACAAAATCCTTGATAATGTGAAATTTCTCTCTATATGTCTACTCTCTTGGGATACTGGATTCTATACTTTTGGCAACTACTTCTTGGTTATTCAGGAAGTAACACTAGTAGTTAAGGCAAGTTGGAACGATGCCACAAATGTATAGAACTTTCCTTAGACTGAATAAGTATCTTTCCTGGAACTTTTAACATTCAGTCTCTCTCTGGTAGACTAAGAGATTTTAGATAGGCTTTTACACTTCTCCAAAATCACTACTCCACCCCCAAAGTAATCACCATCTTATCAGTAGACTTTCTAGCACACAGGCAAGTCTCGAAATCTGATGTGGTGTAGTCTAAGAGTTTTAAAACCACCCTTATTGACTAACATATAGTTCCTCTTCTTAATCTTAAGATTTACTAGATTGTCTTCCATTGTTCCTCTCCTGGATTAATCTGATATCTACTCATTACTCCCACTCAACAGCAGGTGTCTAGTCTAAGGCATACTAAAGCATATCTGAGACCTCTCACTGTTGATTCAAGAAATTCTTTCATGGTTTTATCTTCTCTGGAATAGTTGAGACTTTTCCTTAGATAAATAAAATCTATGTCTAAGAAGTTGTGAAGCTTCTATAGATTGCCATTGGAAAGAAAATGCTTCAGCATCTCATGCTTGCATCAGAGTAAGTAATTACCAGGTATACCACAAGCCATACGTTTAGATAAACTCAAACCTATAATACAAGGAACTGGAAGTTTTGTTAAGTCCATTGAATAGACTTATTAACAAAAATTTCCTTTCATGTCCTTGTATTAGAAAGCTTTAGGTTACTCCATGTGAATGGATCAAACGATAGTTCTATTGGCTTTCTTCTTAGTTTCTTATCTTGTTTAAACTCACAGTGGATTTTAATCACTAGTGTCTTCCAAGTTATAAGAAGGTAAAGTTCCTTGAAACTCTCCCACTTCGACAAGGTACCGTGAATTATGTCTAAGAAAACTAAATGGTATTGACCTCTTTGGTTGTGTTAAGACAACAGAGGCAGTGGGATCATCTTGTAACGAATAAGATGATGGAACACTTATGGAATCAAGAAAAAAATATCTCCTTTATTTGCTACTTTATTTTCAGACTTAGTCATTTTCTTAGAAAAGTAGTATTTGTTTAAACAAAGACATTCTTATCTAATGACTATGGGATGATCCACCCATAATCACTTTAAATAGCTAACAAACATGCAAACCAGGGTTAGTAGTTCTAGCTTTTCTTAAGATTTTGATTAGGTCATCCATGAATCTAGTAATGATTTACATTAAGTATACAACCATTGCATCATTCTGAAATTTTATTTCCATAGAAGGACTTAGGCAACGACTAGTAACTAATCATCAATATGCAACTCGAATTTCTGGAGAGGTAAGTTTGGATACAATTCAAAATCAAATTAATGATCTTTGTACTGCATATCAACTAACTTTTTCTCCACCCCTATCAGTTCGCAAGATCTTTAACCACTTATCATTGCTAGAAATTCATGAAATTTTTCAAACATTTCAAATTTCTTTTGCATAAGGTAAACTCTAGAGTGATCGTTTTAAGAATACAACGAAAACTCATATCCACCCCTGAATGTACATCCATCTACGAATGAGATGAACTTACTTTCAGTGGATATAGGCATATTAACTCTTTGCAGAGAATGATCTTGTCAAAACCACTATGAACAATATACAAATGACATAGATTTATAAAATATGTGGTTGTATCTTTTGATGACTTCAGTTTAGTTACATCAAAGAGTTCTTAGAATAGTGCAAGTGGATTCTGGTAACAGAATGCTAAACTCATATAGTTCGAATCCATTGAAAAAAAATGGTTATTAAACACTTGTGAAAGTGTAACTGTATAATTAGTAATTCTTTCTTGCACCACCACTACTAATCTAACTCTATAATTTGCCTATACAAGTAGGAGATTTCTAAGATTGAGGATTTATATCATTTTGGGATAGAATTTCGGGAATATAATCATATGCGTCATTTAATTTCTTCAGAGAAAATATAGAATGACTTTATATGATTTATAGACCATTCATCCAATGATATGTTATTAAGCTGATTCGAAATGAATAAGCTAAGAGGAATTAGGATAATTTCGTTTTAAATAAGAATCCAACGATGCTCCGATTAGCGAGAGTCAAAGTAATCTTATTTATACAATCTTCTTGTTTCATATTGTAAAATACTAGTCTAAGGTGTCATCAATTGATTAACAGCTAGATGTTGCATATACAATATTTATCTTTCGATATCTAACACAATTATGTTAGTCTAATGGTGAAAATCCATTAGGGATTTATCTCATTAGAAAAACAAGCCAAGTTAGACCAACAATGAAGATTCGAAATTAAACAACAATTTAATAACAGAAAATAACATGGTTCTATACAAATTCATACACAGTTCAGAAATGATGAAGCACATAGCAAGTAGGAATGACAAGTGAAAATACTAAAACATGCAATCCTAAATAATTTCCAAAGTTTTCAACAAACTGATATCAATGTCCCGTTTAGGCGAGAGTCAAAGCTACCATCCATTGAATAGAGTTGTCAGCTCCTCTAAAATGATCAACATTCTAGCAACCTTTTATTCGATCAAGATTGGAATCCGCGTTGTCCTGTTTAGGTGAGAGTCAAGGCTATTCTATCTTATGAGCTTCCACCATTGTTTCATATTATTGCAAGTCTTATACAGTCACCACCATTAGGGTGATCAAAACTATATAAAAAACTTACAAGATTACTTATCTTTTGAGATTAAACGGTGCTAACTTGCTAATGAATGTTCCTCCATTAGGGAGGATTACTCACTAAAACAATAGCTATGTAAAACCAACAATGGAGATCGAATATCCTTATAATAATAAAGCTCATTATTTTAATGAAGGTTGTATTTTCTTCTAATATTTATTTTAATCAATTTATTTTAAATATATATTTTTTTAATTAAAATTTCCAATTTAGAATAAAATATTCTAAATATAAATTTTAATTTAATATTTATAAATTACACTTAGATGGATATGAAAATAACGTGAATTATTTCCATCTTAGTAATAATTTCCATAAATATTTAGAAAATTATTCAATTTAAGTTGTTTCAAAATTAATTTATATTAATTTACAACTCAAATTTAATTTTCTATATATATATATTGTATTTCGAAAAAATGAAGTGTATAAGAATACTACTTTCGAAAATGCTTTAAAATAAAATAAAAATAAATCTCGGAAAATTATTCTAATTTTATGTTGGCCCAAAATTAATAAAAATTAATTTTCAACAAAAAATATAATTTTCCTATTTAATTAAATATCTAAGAAAATTTTTAAATATTTAAGTATCATGATAAAAAATCAACTTAAATATTAGTTTTCTATTTAATTAAATACACTAGAAAAATACTTCAAGCAAGACAGATAATAACTATCTAGACTTTCATACACTAATTAATTCAATTTCTAATTATTATACATTTTAGTTTATTTATTTTAATTAATCATTAAATGAAAAATCATTGATTTAAGTTGGTCCAAAATTAAATAAATAATTTTCAACTTTAATCTATTTTTCAAATAAAATTCGAAATTTCTACATTAAAGAAATGTAATTTTGAAATTTTGGGAAATGATTAATAAAATAAAATAAAATATATTTTGAAAATTATTCAGCTTTAAGTTATTCTGAAATAAGATTCCAAACTTAAGATAATTTTCAACTTTAATTAAATAACATGAAAACAACAATATTTAAGTATCATGATGAAAATCAACTTAGATATTGAATTTTCAATTTAATTAAATGTATTAAATTCAAGAAATAAATAATTAAGTATAGAGGAAACTTAATTATTAATTCTAGTTTAATACTAGGAAAATATTCTAAACTTAGATTGTACCAAAATTAATTAAGAAACAATTAATTTCACAATCAATGATATTTTCCTATTTAATATTAGAAATAATAATTAGTACTAGAAATAACTATCTAGAATATATATCATTAACTAAGTGTTTTTCTAAAATTAACTTTAAAATATTAAAATGAAAAATAAATTTCATATATTTTAAAAGCTAATTATGTTGCTAATTCAATTTTAATTAGGTTAGACTATTATAATTAACCTAATACAATTATTTAAATAAGGCAAATGGGCCTTCACAATTGGGGTAATTCATGTGAGGAGGAGCTGGGTTCAGTATGTCGTACCCACTTCTATTGGTCCCCAACTCTCACACAAGGCCCAAAAGAGAGGAATTTAACCTTTAAATAAATAATTGTTATTCATTGAATAAGCCCAAATCTAATTGGACCTAAATAAATTTACTTATGTCAAAATTTATTTTAGCAACCTAGTCCATTTTCTTAGTAAAAACTTAAATGGGCTTCCTATATGCATCTAAGCCCAAAAGCAAACATATAGGCTCACACAGGTCAAATGATTTGGATGGGCCCTATCATGTTACTAGGTTTACAGAGATGAAAGAAGTACAAAATTCACCTGTTACAAATTATTTATGAGATCTATCGTCAATTGGACTATGATTAAAATCAGATCATTGGATCTGTCAACAAGTAATCATAGCAATTTAGATGAGATAAATATTAAGTTTGTAAAAAAAGTTTTGAATAAACCATATAAATAAACAAACATTGTCGATGTAACAGATTTGAAAATAAGATATTAATATAATTAAATTATTATTCTTAAACTAGCCAAATAAAGGAAACTAATTTTAAAATATCTAGGTTTATTTGAATCAAATTAAATTAAATATCTAATAAGATCAATGATTTGAAAAGAAAGAATCTCCAATGTCACTTTCAGATCTTATAATTTAATAAAATAAACCAATTTTAAAATAGATTTGGTTAGATAATTATTATTTTAGGAATAAAATGGAATAAAATAATAAATGAATAATAATTACCATAATTATATGTCAAAATATCTCAAATTAAGCAATATTCAAATCTCTACAAAATATCTATGTTATTTAAATATTTAAGATATGATTTATAAATTTCTAATAAGGAAAAAATTATATATATAGAAAAAATATCATTTTTAAACTTATAATTTATAAATAATTAAATATTTAACAAAATAACAAATTTTTGAATTTGAAAAACATTATGGTAAGTATATCTATAAAAATATCTATGTTAATTTCAAATTTATTAATTATTTAATTTGTCATATAAGATAATTATAATATAATATTTTAAATCAAAAGACAAAGTTATCTTTTAATTTAAAATATCTTAAATATCAAAATATCTAATCTTATAATTAAATAATAAATAAATATTAAAGAAGTTAACAAATTTTTAAATCTGACCATAATAGGAAATATTTAAAATTGGAAACATTCCAAAATAGAAATATTTAAAAAATTAGAAAAAATCCGAATTGAAAATATTTAAAATTGGAAACATTTCAATTTAGAAATATTTAAAAATGGAAAAATGAATTTTTGGGAAACAATCCCATGAAAAAATTAGATTTTTGGGGAAAAAACCCCAAAAATCGCAATTTTGGGTTAGCAGCCCAGTAGGCTGCATCTGCAGCCCAGGAGAGGCTGCTAGTAGCCTGTCACGCGCGCGGACACAGGGCTCACACTGAGGAAGCTCACCGCCTGCAGGGTGCCTGACCGAGAAAACTCGGTCAGCTGCAGGGTGCATCTGGGCGAGATGCAAGGTGACAAGGGCATGTCACGCGCGCGCGATTGAGCAACCATGCATACTCGAAATCTCGATTTTCCAAAATTCATAACTTTTTCAATTTTTATCAGAATCAAGTTCTGTAAAAAACAAAATCGCTTAATTTTTCACAAGGAATCCAAATAAAATATTTTCAAAAATCGAAAAAATATTTTTCATGGAAAAAAGTACTGTACAACATCAACATTCATCAAACAACACATAAACCAACATGAAATCATCCAAATCAACACAAAAACATATAAACCATCATTTTAATTCATATTTCATGAAAGTAAATCATTACCATGGCTTTGGTGCCAGTTGTTGGAATTAATTTTACCAGGATCTAGATTTACTACCAAGTATGTTTGATTAACATCCTAATATGAATTATAAAATAATGAAAATAAACACATATAAAGTTAAAAAACCTTACAGTGGGTGCAGCAGAATAATATGACTCATTCCATTCAGATCTCTAGCCCTTGATTCCTTTCTGTAGCATAGCATAATCAAGATCTGAATCTGGATCTTCTTTTCTCCTTCTTTGATGTAGAATTTCCATAGTCTTACATACTATGATTGAGATACCACTTGATGTGTGTGGGCACTACTCATCACTCAAGAGATTTCGAAAATACAGAGAAGAAAAGAGAGAGAGAAGGTGGTGTGTGGCCTTTTCTGAAGGAAACAATGTGTGAAGTTGTGTGTGTTTCCTCAAGCCAACACTTTCTATTTATAGAAAACCCTCTAGGTTTAGGTTAGAATTGTATGACCTTAAAATAATGGAAACTACAAATGACAATTCTCATGCATGTGGCCGGCCATACAAAGGGTATTGGGCCTCACTTTGCAACTTTCCCATTTTGTTATTTTCCATTCCCATTTTTTCAAAAATGTCAATTTTCCAATTTAACCTTTTAAATGTCAATTCTAATTATTTAATAACTTGAAAATAATTATTAAATAATATTGTCATTTAATATATTTATTAATTTAGACATATAAAGTCTCTTAATCAATAAATAAACCTAAAATCTCTTTTCTTTACAATTTTGCCCTTGCTTAGTGAAAATTCATAAAGTAGACATAGTCTAACTTTTAGAATTAT
Organism: Cannabis sativa; assembly: GCF_029168945.1. NCBI lineage: Eukaryota > Viridiplantae > Streptophyta > Magnoliopsida > Rosales > Cannabaceae > Cannabis > Cannabis sativa. The sequence continues at coordinate 40,739,419 of NC_083605.1, read as the reverse complement.
AATTGATTAATTAAAATCAATTTACTGAGTCTTACAAGCCGTATGGTCTCAACTAGTATGTGGACCATGGGTCTATATAACAGAGCTTCCACTAAGTCGAACCAAATTAACCAAGTAAATTCCCTAACTTATTAATTCCTCATTGAATCCACACTTAGAACTTGGAATTGCACTCTCAGCCATATAGAACGCTCTATATGTTCCATGATATAGACACGTCATTAGTTATCCATTGTTATAACCCTAATGTGATCAATGATCATCTATATAGATGATTTACACTGTAAAGGGATTAAATTACCGTAACACCCTACATTGTATTTTATCCTTAAAACACTTAACCCTGTATAAATGATATTTCAGCTAAGTGAAATGAGATCTCCACCATTTATTTTCGTTTGGTTAAGCTGGAAGGAAATCATCTTTTACTTTCTATTCGCCAGATAGAAGCTATAGATTCCATATTTATGTTAGCGCTCCCACTCAATTGCACTACCGTGTTCCCAAAATGTATGTATCACCCTGACCCAAAAGTAAGCTTAACTAACAAATTAAAGAACACGGATAACACTCTTGAGATTGAACCTAACCATATCAGGATTAAGATCATTTGATCTAGGATCAACAAGTGATATTGAATTGAATAGATATTACAGTAAGTTTTAATATATCTAATCAAAGTTCAATATCGGTCCCTTCCGATGTATACTCCATACATCCGATACTGGTAAACATTGCCAATGTCCTGGAAAGGACATAACACTTTTCCAAGGTGTAAGAATACCTATCGCTGATTATACCATGTCACTCTAAATCCAGTGTTCTGACAAATCAGGGAATCAACTTTTGAACATATAATTAAGATTATATTCCACTGTGGTGACAACACTATAATCTTTAACAAATTCATATAATGAAATGAGTTTTATTTAGGGCATAAAACCCAACAATGCAGCCATTCTTTCTCCGCGTGTCTGATATTCCCCCGACACCTAGTGTATTTAATTAAGTATCTATTTTAATTTTGATTCTCAGTACAATATATGCCTATAATTTTTGCTTCTTAAAATAATTTCTTTCATCTTTAATATCACATATTTTTGCTAGTTAGAAGTTATTAATGCTTGGTTCTACTTTTTATTAAAAATAATATTCTTTGTTTTTTTGTATTTACATTAAATTGTTTCACATTTAATGCTTAGAAGTTATAATTTTAAAAAGCGAAGAAAAATCTATTTTTTGTTAGAAAATAATTGGTTTGATTACTGATTAAATTATGAGAATCAATATAAACATAATTATTTTTATATACACTTAAGTGGATTCTGAACCCTTAATAATATCCTCAAATATCAATGAAAATATCTGTTACTGTCATTTTTACTGTTTAAAACACTTTATTTTATTTTATTACTAAAAACCTCACTATTTTCGGAACTAGGTTAGAGTTGTAATAGCTTAGATTAAATAAGTATTTTCTTCGATCTCACGCAATTCCCATGTGTTTGACCTCGTTCTTTAAAATCTCTATACTACAATAAAGATTCGTGCGCTTGCGAGTTAATAAATATAAAACATACCACTTTCAGTATACAACAAATTTTTAGCACGGTTGTTGGGGAACTGCAAGAAGAAAAATTACTATAATCGTGGTTGGTATAAATCTTCTACTAGTTATTATATTATATACATTATATAACGTTTCTTAGTAATGAAGTAAAACTAATATATATAATGCTATATATTATTATTATACAGTAGCATTTTATTATACAGTAACATAAAATGTTACTGTAACTTAGATATATAAATTATTATTATTAATATTATATATTAATATATTATTATATTATATTATTATTATAATTATAAATAATAAAGTGTATATTATTAAATATAATTAAATATTAATATTTATATTTTATTTTGTACATATATTAATATTAGCATATATATTTCTGTCAAATATATACATATTATTTATTTTTCGCTATATTTTAAATTCAGTCTTTATTTACGTACTTATATGGTAGGCGCCGCCTTCTAATTTTTTCTGTTATTTTAATTTTTGTGATACTTGGTGTATGATTCGTTAGGAACAAAATTCTAAAAATCATTTGGTTAAAAGAAAATTGTTGTGGGTTAAAATTAAAAGTAAAAATTCTAACATCATAGAACCAAATCAAGTAAATGTAGAAGGAAAAACTCTCATTGATTATTTTTCTCCCATATCTGCTAATCCTCCATCATGCATTATTTTTCTTCAAATAAATGCTACACATTTTGAGCTAAAACCTTCCATAATTCAACTTTTGTCATCTTTTTATGGTTTAGATAGAGAGGATCCATACATGCATGTGAAAGATTTTTTTAGAAATTTGTTCTACTTTAAGATTTCAACTTTTTTCTGATGCATTTGTTAGGCTTAGACTTTTTCCATTCTCATTAAAAGATAATTCTAAAGCCTAGCTAAATTCACTCCCAGCCCGATCTATTTCTACTTGGAATGAATTAGTTAATAAATTTTTCCATGTCTAAAACGGATAATATTAGGAGAGAAATCTCCAAATTTTATGAGAAAGATCACGAGGAATTTTATGAATATTGAGAAAGATTTAAGGATTTATTGCTAAAATGTCCACAAATGGAGATTGAAAAATACTTTTATGATGGATTATCTCCCACAAACCAACAAATGGTACAATCAATGCACACTGGATTTTTTTTTGCAATTTAGAGGGGACGAGGCTTGGGAGTCTCTTGAGAATCTTTCTGTAAATTCTCACCATTAGAATCGCCAAGATCCTAGATCGTAAGCTTCCAACACACCTAAGAGAGGTGGAATTTACGATGTAAAGGATGACGTAGATATCAAAAAATCATTAGGAAATATAACTAGGAGAGTTGAAGCTATGTCATTAAGTCAATCCATGAATACTCCTATACATAGGAATTAAATTTTTTTCCTTATGCTATAGTGCAAGTCATAGGACCCAGTCCTATCCATCATTGCCTATATACCAAGAGGCATTCTCTTAAGAAGTAAACGCTCTTCAGACTTATGGGAAGTCATCTGATAGCCCATTTTCTCAATCCTACAATTCAAATTGGAGAAATCATCCAAATTTTTCATGGAGACACAACGAGCCTAACCAAGGGCAATAGTACAACACGCCTAATCAGAGTCATGCCCAACCTAATATGCCATATCCTCAACAACAAAGAAAACAATCTTTAGAGGATACCCTACAACAGTTCATGCAAACCACCCAACAAGCTTAACACACAAATTCTCAATCCCTGTGAAAGCTTGAGACACAAATTGGTAAGCTTGCTATTGCTGTAGCTGAAAGGGAAAAGGGAAAGCTTCCCAATCAACCCAATCCCAATCCAAAGTGTCAGTACGAGGTAAGTACATCTATACTTACTGAAGAAGCTAAATCATTTTCTATCCTTAGGTCTGGAAAAATTATTTAAAAACCTGATTACATACCTTAACCTGATGTTGAAATAAACAAAGAATCTTTGAAAGAGAATGAAAAGAGTTAGCCTGAAAATTTACATTCCAAAGACTCAGTTGAAGAATCGAGTCAAACTTTGTCGTTCATTCCGAAAGCTCCATTCCCACAGAGAGCGATCCCAATCAAAAGAGGTAGTCAGTATGGTGAAATCTTAGAGGTATACAAGCAAGTAAGTATAAATATCCCTTTCTTAGATGCCATTAAGCAACTACCTGCCTACTCAAAATGCTTGAACAATTTGTGTACTGCAAAAAGAAACACCAAAGTTTCGAAAAAGGAATTTTTAACAGAACAAGTCAACCCCATATTTCAATATAAAAGTCTTATTAAACACAAAGATCCTAGGTGTCCCACAATTCCATGTATTATTGATGATCATGTGATTAACAAAGCTTTACTTGATTTAGGAGCTAGTGTGAATTTATTGCCTTATTCTGTTTATAAGCAACTGGGTCTAGGGGAACTGAAACCAACATCTATGACACTTCAGTTTGCTGATCATTCTGTGAGAATTCCTAGAGGTGTCATAGAAGATATTTTGATAAAAGTAGATAAATTTTATTTGCCTATTAATTTCATAGTTCTTCATACTCATTTTGTTGAAGACGTAGGTGCTCAAATTACTATCATTTTGGGTAGACCATTTTTAGCAACATCATATGTAATCATCAACTGTCATAATGGTGTTCTTAAATTATCATTTGGAAATATGGTAGTTGAGTTGAATGTTCTTAATGTTGCTAATAAATCTGTTAATTGTGATGATGTATATGAGGTAAATTTTATTAATTTTGTCATACATGATTTCATGCTAAACAAAGATAATTCTTTTGAAAATTGTGTAAGTCATTTTGGTATGAATTTTGAAAGTTCTTTTGATAGTGTAAATTATTTGCCAGAGTCTAAACCATTAAAACACACAAGAGTGGAACACCAAAGTTGAATCAATTGAACCTTTTACGCACTTAGAATCACAGTCACTCCCTGAACCATCAAAGTTAGATTTAAAGATTTTACCCAAAGATCTAAAATATGCATTTATAGGAGAGTCAGAAACCTTCCCTGTTAACATCGCATCTGCGTTAGACAAGAAACAAGAAGAGAAATCGGTACAAGTTCTTAAGAGTCACAAAAAAGCCATAGGGTGGACCATGGCGGACATTAAAGGAATTAGTCCTTTGGTGTGCATGCATCGAATCCATTTAGAAGAAAATACAAAGCCATCACATGAGTGTCAAAGAAGGCTAAATCCAAACACGAAATAGGTAGTTAGAGAAGAGATTCTTAAATAATTAGATGTGGGTATTATATACCCTATTTCTGATAGTTCATGGGTCAGTCCGATCCATGTTGTTCCTAAGAAGTATGGAATTAATGTAGTCAAGAATTCAAACAATGAATTGATTCCCACTAAAATCTAAATTGGATGGAGAGTGTGCATTGACTATAAAAAACTGAATAGCCTCACTAGTAAAGACCATTTCTCCTAACCGTTCATTGACCAAATGGTTGAAAGATTAGCTGGTCACGACTACTACTATTTTCTCGACGGTTACTTGGGATACAACCAAATCTTGATAGCACATGAGGATCAAGAAAATACCACTTTTAGATGTCCTTTTGGAACTTTTGCTTATCGACGTATATCTTTTGGGTTATGTAATGCACTTGCAACGTTTCAAAGGTGTATGATTGCAATTTTTTTATAGAGTGGGAGCTATCTGAGATGTAATCAAATAAGGAACGTTAGGAGATACTCAAGCAAGATTTATGAAAGTGCTCTATATGTTAGATATTAAGGAACTGTATATTAGTTATCCTTATATCTACCCCAACTCAATCAAGAATTTGAGATGGTGGTTACTCTGGGGTGGAGGAGTTGTTTTACAAAAGTGTAAAAACCCTTCTATAATAATTCAAGCTCTACTAGAGAAGATTTATAACTTTGTAAATTCGAAATTACCAGAAAGTTATTTTGCTGAAGAAAATTCTACACTGTATTATCTCAGTTCCAAATTTTAAAATATGAGAGATATGTCTTCTGTTTATTCAGATGTACTTAATCAGCAGTAAGGATTTCAGTATCCCTTGATGAGTAAAGCATATAGTAAAGGATGTTTCATAATATTTTTATGAACCTGGTTCCAGAAGTTTGGGTGGATTCAATTATACTACACTTGATCTGAAGACCAAGACAACAGATTGATTGAAATGCACAATTTGTTTTATGTTAGTGCAAGTGGGAGTTTTTTGGGTTTTGTGCCCTAAATAAAACCCATTACAATCTGATTAGTTATCAATCTAAGAAAATTGAAGTGATTAATGTTTGCATGAACTTTTCATGCTTATGGTTTAATATATATATTTAATATATGCAAAAAATCAGTTAAGTCCAGAACATATATTTATTCTAAATTACAGTACTGTCAACACAATGGAATGTGATTGTGATTATATGATTCAAAAGACAAAGTCCTTGTTTCATCAGTGTTTTGGATTTACACTGATGTGATAATTAGGGAGGATGTATACTTCAACTTGGAGTAAGTGTTATGTTCTTTCCAGGACATTGGTAAAGTATACTGGTTTCGAATTTATGGAGTATACAATGGACTGGACCGATAGTGAACTTAATTAAGATATTATAAACTTACCGTTGTATCTTTCCAAGTCAATATCACTAGTTGATCTTAGATCAAAAGAATCTAAATGCTGATATGCTTAGGCTCAATCTCAGGAGTGCTATTCATGTTCATTGATTTATTAGCTAAGCCTACTTTTGGGTCAGGGTGATACGTATATTTTGGGAACATGATAGTATGATTGAGTGGGAGCGCTTAACATAAATATGAAATCTATAGCTTCTACTGGTGTATAGAAGTCAAGTGATGATTCCCTTCGAGCTTAGCTAAATAGAAGTAAATGGATGAACTCTTGTTTCAGTGACTATTTCTTAGATCACTAAAACATCATTTACAAGTAGCTAATTGTATTAAGGGGCCAAATACATTGAGGGGCGAAAACGGTAAATTTATCCCATCTCGATGTAAATCATCTATATAGAGGATCTTTGATCGCATTAAGATTATAACGATGGTTAAATGAGATAGCATATCTATATCGTGGAACATATAGAATGCTCTATATAAGTCTGAGAGTGCAATTCCAAGTTCTAAGAGTGGATTAAACAAGGAATTAATAAGTTAGGGAATTTACTTGGTAAATTCGGTTCGGCTTATTGGAAGCTCAGCAATATAGATCCATGGTCCCCATTCTAGTTGAGACCATACTGCTTGTAAGACTCAATAATTGATTTATGATTAATCAATTATAATTCTAAAGATTAGACTATGTCTAATTTGTGAATTTTTACTAAGCAGGGGTGAAATTGTAAAGAAAAGAGATTCTAGGGTTATTTATTAATTAAAAGACTCTATATGTCTAATTAATAATTATATTAAATGACAAAATTATTTAATAATCTATTTTAGTTATTAAATAATTAGTTTTGAGATTTAAATGGTTAGAATTGGAAAATTGACGTTTTTGAGAAAATAGAAATAAAAATTGTGAAAATTGCAGAATCCAAGTGACGCCCACTAACACCTATGGCCGGCCACTTGATTGTTTTTTTTTTCAATTGATATTTTCATTATTTTAATGCCAAATAATTACTAACCTAAACCTAGTAGTTCCCTATAAATAGAAAGTGATGGCTCAGTCTAATTTAAGATTTTTTAAGAGTTTTTAAGAGTTTTTCAGTAATTCAAGAGATTGCCTTTCAGAAAAACTAGCCTTCCACTTTCTCTCAATAGCCGGCCCTCTCTCTCTCTTTTCTTTTTCATAATTTTTGAAACACGCTAGTGATAGAGTAGTGCCCACACACAGCAAGTGGTACCTCAATCATAGTTTGGAAGATCGTGAAGGATCAAATTCAAAGAGGAGGACATTCGGGCTCAGATCTTGATAATACTCTGCGACAGAAAGGATACAAGGGTTAGAGATTTGAGTGGAAGGGGACATATTATTCCGCTGCAACCAATGTAAGGTTTTCTTAACATTATATGTGTTTATTATCGTTTTAGAAAGTTCATATTTAGGATGCTAAACAACATACTTGTGAGTAGATCTAAGATCCTGGTAAAATAAATTCCAAGAACTGGTATCAAAGCCATGGTAATTGATTTTCTTGCAAGAAATTTGGACTTAAAACGGTTTGTATGTGATTTGGATGGTTTCATGTTGATTTGTGTGTTATATGATGATTGATTGATGTTTGTGAATTTTTGTGAAAAATAATTGAAAAAATGTTTCTGGAATTATTTTTATTGGATAGTTTAGAAAAAAGTTAAGCAATTTACTTTTTTATAGAACTCAATTTCGATTTTATTTGAATTAGTTATGATTTTTTGAAAATCGGAAAATATGGGGATGGTGTCAACCCCCCCCCCCACGCGCGCGGATGAGGGTGATTCCCTCGGATGTGTTGGGTTTTGTGCCCTAAATAAAACCCATTTAAATATAATAAGATTTACTTATTAATGAAGATCAGAAATAAAATTTTATGTTGCATGGTTCACATGATTTATTTCATGATTATATATATAATGTATGAATTCTATTTAAGTCCCGAACATATGAATTTGTTAATGATTATAGTATTTTCAGCACAGTGCAATATAATCATAATTATATGTTCAAAAGTTTATTCTCTGATTTGTCTGAACAATGGATTTAGACTGACATGGTATAATCAGCGATAGGTATTCTTACACCTTCGAAAAGTGTTATGTCCTTTCCAGGACATTGGCAAAGTTTACCAGTATCGGATGTATGGAGTATATATACATCGGAAGGGACCGATACTGAACTTTGATTAGATATATTAAAACTTACCGTAATATCTATTCAATTCAATATCACCTGTTGATCCTAGATCAAATGATCTTAATCCTGATATGGTTAGGTTCGATCTCAAGAGCACTATACATGTTCTTTGATTTGTTAGTTAAGCCTACTTTTGGGTCAGGGTGATACATACATTTTGGGAACATGATAGTATAATTGAGTGGGAGCGCTGCCATAAATATGGAATCTATAACTTCTATAGGATTTTAGAAGTGAAACGATGATATCCTTCGAGCTTGGCTAAACAGAGATAAATGGTGGAGATCTCATTTCACTTCGTTGAAATATCATTTATACGGAGCTAAGTGTTTTAAGGATAAAATACATTGAAAGTGTAACGGTAACTTAGTGCTTTTTCAATGTAGATCATCTATTAGAGGGTCATTGATCACATTAGGATTATAACAATGGATAACTAACGACGTATCTATATCTTGGAACTTATAGAACGTTCTATATGACTGAGAGTGCAATTCCAAGTTCTAAGTGTGGATTCAATAAGAAATTAATAAGTTAGGGAATTTACTTGGTAAATTTGGTTTGACTTATTGGAAGCTCGGTTACATAGACCCATGCTCCTTATACTAGTTGAGACCATACTGCTTTTAAGACTCAGTTAATTGATTTTAATTAATCAATTATAATTCTAAAGTTAGACTATGTCTACTTTATGAATTTTCACCAAGCAAGGGCGAAATTGTAAAGAAAAGAGATTCTAGGTTTATTTATTAATTAAGATACTTTATATGTCTAAATTAATAAATATATTAAAAGGCAATATTATTTAATAATTATTTTTAAGTTTTTAAATAATTAGAATTGGCATTTAAAAGGTTAAATTTGAAAATTGGCATTTTTGAGAAAATGGGAATGAGAAATAACAAAATGGGAAAGTTGCAAAGTGACGCCCAATTTCCTTATTTGGGCCGCCCACTATGCATAGGCTTTTACCATTTTAATTTTTCATTATTTTAATGTCATACAATTCTAACATAAACCTAGAGGGCATTCAATAAATAGAAAGTGTTTGCTTCAGGAAACAATACACACTTGCATCTCATTCCTTCAGAGCAAACTTTCTACATGCCACTTTCTCTCTCTTTTCCTCTCTTCAATTTTGAAACCTTTGAGTGATAGAGTAGTGCCCACACACATCAAGTGGTACCTCAATCATAGTATGTAAGACTGTGGATAATCAGCATCAAAGAAGGAGAGAAGGAGATCCAGATTCAGATCTTGATAATGCTATGCTACAGAAAGGAATCAAGGGCTAGAGATCTGAATGAAAGGAGTCATTATTTTCCGCTGCATCCAACGTAAGGTTTTCTTAAACTCTTATGTGTTTATTTCATTGTTTTAGAATTCATATTAGAATGTTAATGAAACATACTTGGTAGTAAATCTAGATCCTGGTAAAATATTTTCAACAACTGGCACCAGAGCCATGGTAATGATTTACTTTCATGTAATATGAATTTAAACGATGTTTTATATGTTTTGTGTTGATTTGGATGGTTTCATGTTGGTTTATGTGTTTATGTGATGAATGTATATGTTGTACGAATTTTTTCCATGAAAAATATTTTTTCTATTTTTATAAATATTTTATTTGGATTCCTTGTGAAAAATTAAGCAATTTTTGTTTTAACGGAACTCGATTCTGATAAAAAACAAAAAAGATATGAATTTTAGAAAATCGGGATTCAAGGCTGTCGAGTGGGTGCTCGTGAGCACAGGCACTCGGTCAGGCAAGCCCCCTTGCGCGCGCGTGAAACGTCCGTGTGCACCCTACACACGCCCACGAGAACCCTGCACGACGCCGAGCTTCGCCGCTCATTCACCCTGCCATCTCCATGCTCTGCGCGCGTAAAGGCCCGTTTGCAGACTGTGGAGGCTGCACGTGCAGCCTCCTGGGCAGCCAACCAAAAATTGTGATTTTTTGTGTTTTCTCCCCAAAAATCCAATTTTTTATGAGATTTTTTCTCAAAAATTCATTTTTCCAATTTGAAATATTTCCAATTTTAAAATATTTTCAATTTGAAATTTTTCAAATTTTAAATATTTCCATTTTGGAATATTTCCAATTTTAAATATTTCCTGTTATGGTCAGATTTAAAAATTTGTTAACTTCTTTAATATTTATATATTATTTAATTATAAGATTAGATATTTTGATATTTAACATATTTTAAATTAAAAGATAACTTTGTCTTTTTATTTAAAATATTATATTAAAATTTTCTTATATGACAAATTAAATAATTAATAAATTTGAAATTAACATAGATATTTTTATAGATATACTTACCATAATATTTTCACATTCAAAATTTGTTATTTTGTTAAATATTTAATTATTTATAAATTATAAGTTTAAAAATGATATTTTTCTATATATATATATCAATTTTTTTCTTATTAGAAATTTATAAATCATATCTTAAATATTTAAATAACTTAGATATTTTGTAAAAATTTGAATATTGCTTAATTTAGATATTTTGACATATAATTATGGTAATTATTATTTATTAATTATTGTATTCCTAAAATAATAATTATCTAACCAAATCTATTTTAAAATTGGTTTATTTTATTAAATTATAAGATTTGAAAATGATACTGAATATTCTTTCTTTCAAATCATTGATCTTATTTTGATATTTAATTTAATTTGATTCAAATAAACCTAGATATTTTAAAATTAGTTTCTTTATTTTGAGATTTTAAGTTTTGTTTTAACAACCCTAAATTTTCAAAATTTATTTGGTTAGTTTAAGAATAATAATTTAATTATATTAATACCTTATTTCACATCTGTTACATGGACAATGTTTGTTTATTTATTTATATTGTTTATTCAAATTTTTTTTTTTAACAAACCTATTATTTATTTGATCTAAATTGCTATGATTAACTTGTTGACAGATCCAATGATCTGATTTTAATCATAGTCTAATAGTCAATAGATCTTATGAATAAACAGGTAAATTTTGTACTTCTTTCATCTGTGTAAACCTAGTAACATGATAGGGCCCATCGAAATCATTTGACCTGTGTGAGCATATATGTTTTCTATTGGGCTTAGATGCATCTAAGAAGCCCATTTAAGTTTTACTAAGTAAATGGACTAGGTTGCTAAAATAAAATTTGACATAAGTAATTTTATTTAGGCCCAATTAGATTTGGGCTTATTCAATGAATAACAATTGTTCATTTGAAGGTTAAATTCCTCTCTTTTTGGCCTTGTGTGAGAGTTGGGAGCCAATAGAAGTGGGTACGACATACTGAACCCAGCTCCCCCTCACATGAACTACCTCAATTGTGAAGGCCCATTTGCCTTATTTAAATAATTGTATTAGGTTAATTATATTAGTCTAACCTAATTAAAATTGAATTAGCAACATAATTAACTTTTAAAATATATGAAATTTATTTTTCATTTAATATTTTAAAGTTAATTTTAGAAAAACACTTAGTTAATGATATATATTCTAGATATTTATTTCTAGTACTAATTATTATTTCTAATATTAAATAGAAAAATATCATTGATTGTGAAATTAATTGTTTAATAATTAATTTTGGTACAATCTAAGTTTAGTATATTTTCCTAGTATTAAACTAGAATTAATAATTAAGTTTCCTCTATATTTAATTATTTATTTCTTGAATTTAATATATTTAATTAAATTGAAAATTTCAATACCCAAGTTGATTTTCATCATGACACTTAAATATTGTTATTTTCATGTTATTTAATTAAAATTGGAAATAATTTTAAGCTTGGAATCTAAATTCAGAATAACTTAAGTCTCAATCATTTTCAAAATATATTTTATTTTATTTTATTAATCTTTTTCCCAAAATTTCGAAATTGCATTTCTTTAATGCAGAAATTTCGAATTTTATTTGAAAAATAGATTAAAGTTGAAAATTATTTATTTTATTTTAGACCAACTTAAATCAATGATTTTTTCATTTAATGATTAATTAGAATAAATGAACTAAAATATATTATAATTAGAAATTGAATTAATTAGTCCATGAAAGTCTATATTGTAACACCCTAACTAATTTAGGCGTATTACGTGATTTTTAAACGTACTGTGCAGCTCGTTGCTAATCAACGAGGTTTATGGAAAAACGTGATTAATTAAAATTTTGCTTTTTCATTAAACTTATAAACCATTTTACCAAAAAGTCTCGGGATCCCGATTTATAAAAATATTTACAAACGTTTTTACTATTCAACTTTTACATCAAAATAAGGTCATCTAACGACCGTTACAAAAATCCCACCTGTCCCGAGGATCGTACGCTCCAGGCCTAACCGCCCCGACATGTACAACCCCATAAGCTCGCTCACGGTCCATCAGCAACTGCCTTGCCTTTACCTACACATGAACGTAAACTGTGAGTCGACAGACTCAGTAAGAAAAGCATACTAATATCATACATAAAACTGACTGCCGTGTCCAACACGATACTGAGTCCCGCTACTGCCATGTCCAACATGGTACTGAGCACTACTGCCATGTCCAACATGGTACTGAGTTTTGAACGTTCAAGGGACGGTACTATTGACAAGTATCCTCCTGATCGGTCGAACCGGTCATACTCCGGCCGTGGTCATACTCCACTGTACCGACGGGATAGGTCAATAGCACTTGAACCACCAACCGAGTGTCGGCTGATCGGTCGAACCGGTCATACTCCGGCTGCTGGTCATACTCCAGCCTGTACCGACGTGACAGGGTTGGGTGGTTCGAAGCCTAAATACATATCTAATGTAATCTAACAGGCTTCCTACATGCACGCTAAACATGTAATCTACATATGCATACTGTTATACTAATCTTACTCCGGATTCCGATTTCGGTGTGTGCCGTCAACCCGGGCCCGAAGGCTGAACGGCGGATTGCGGCTCCTAAACCATAAAAATCACAACGCTATAAGTGACACGCTAAATCACTTCCCGGGGACTAAAACCCGAAACTAAAAGTTTCCCTATCGATAAAAAGCATGGCAATACCCCTAAAAACCCAAAAACGAAGAAAACTAGGGTTCTGAAAAATCCCCAACCGGAAGACCGGTTGCCCAACCGGAATTCCGGTTCTGGAAAAATCTGAACCCCCATCCGGAATTCCGGATGCTCAACCGGAATTCCGGTTCTCGCGAGCAAGAACCAAAAATTCACATAACTCGACCAATTTAACCCCAATTGATCCCAAACTTTCCCGGACACTGTTCTATATGCCCCAAATGACATTTCTAAAGCATCAAACCTACCCAGAAACCTCATACACAAAAATCACCATTGGAGCTCAAGCTTTGAGTTCCAAACTCAAGCTTGAGCAACACCACTAAAACAAGCAATCCAATAGCTTAAAACAACATAACTAAGCATCATATAACCTCTGCAAACTAACAAGAACAACAGCAACAACACAGAACATAAACATAGCATTTTCTCACAAAAATCACCTATTTTCACATATAGATTAAAAGCTTGAACAACCTAGCTACTCATGCTTCAAACAACTCATTTAACATCAACTAATCATGCTTTGAACCTCAGAAAATAACAATCAAACCCAGCAACAAGAACAGCCACAAAACATGCATTTTCTCCATTTTTTCATCATTTTTTTCATAATTTCAAAGAAGGAAAAACAAAAGGAGCTAACCTAGCTTGAAGAATGCTTTGAATGGATGAGAATCCACTTGAAAATTGAACAAAAATCCAGCCCTTAGAATCCCATGCACCAGTAGAAAATGAGAGGAAAAGAGAGAAGGTTTCTTTGAAATTTTCTAATTTTTTTCTAAGTGTGAAAAGCTTGAAGAGAAAAAGAGTTTAAATCATGTTTTATTTCATTTATCATACTTCATTTCAGCCAAGAATTTAATGATTAAAATAAACATTTATCCCAATTAATAAACCACATAAGACATAACATTAATGGGGCAAAAGACCATTTTGCCCCTCCACCATAAAATCACTAAAATCATACTAAAGGGGGTATTTTGGGAAATTCTAAATTCCCGGCCATTCCCGACATTCCCAATGTCTAAAACCCGTCCCCAAAATACTAACATACTAAGTTGTGATTTCTACCGAGCCAAACGCCGAGTTCCAAAATACCTATTGACACGGAAATGCGAAATATAAAAACTGCTGATGACATAATTATGCATATCTGAATTCCATAAATATCAATAATAAATTATTTAAATAGCTATAAATAATTTCATGATTAACATAAATAACTGCTAATTTCCAAATTAACTAAGCGGGCTTTACAACTATCCCCCCCTTAAAAGGATTTCGTCCCGAAATCTAACACGAATAACTACGGATATTGAGCTCGCATATCGACTCAAGCTCCTGTGGCTTCTTCCACCTTCTTGTTTCTCCAGAGAACCTTGACCAACGCTATGGTCTTATTCCGAAGGACTTTATCCTTTCTATCCGGGATCCGCACCGGGCCGTTCCTCATAAGACATATCCGACCGAGCCGAAGGCTCTCATAACTGAGTATATGAGAGGGGTCTGAAACGTATTTTCTCAACATTGAGACATGAAATACGTTGTGCACTGCTGATAAAGCTGGAGGCAATGCTAACCGATATGCCACTTGACCTATCTTCTCGAGAATCTCGAAAGGTCCTGTAAATCTAGGGCATAACTTGCCTCTTTTCCCGAAACGTTTAATCCCCTTCATCGGAGACACTCGCAAAAACACATGGTCCCCTACTCGGAACTCAACATCCCTACGTTTCGGATGCGTAACTCTTCATGCCTTTCCGGGAGGCAAGCATTCTAGCTTTAATCTTCTCTATTGCCTCATTGGTCCGTTGAACCGATTCGGGACCAAGGTATTTCCTCTCCCCTGTCTCATCCCGAGTGGATAGGGGACCTACACTTCCTACCGTACAACGGTTCGTAGGGTGCCATCCCTATCGTACTGCGGTAGCTGTTGTTGTATGAAAATTCCACTAACGGTAGGTATTTACTCCATGAACCCTCAAAGTCCATAACACGGGCTCTCGGCATATCCTCCAATATCCGAATTGTCCTTTCGGACCGACCATCCGTCCGAGGATGGAATGCCGTACCTTGAATTTTAGCTTCGTACCCATTGCCCGTTGTAAACTTTGCCAAAATTTAGAGGTGAATTTCGGATCCTGTCCGAAACTATAGACTTCGGTACCCCGTGAAGTCTCACTATTTCCACGACGTATAATTCGCCAACCGATCCCTTTGTAAATGTTGTTCGGCCGTGAGAAAATGAGCAAGATTTCGTAAATCGGTCCACCATTACCCGGATGGAATCATACATACCCGTGGTCCTAGGTAACCCGACCACAAAATCCATCGTAATATCCTCCCATTTCCACTGCGGTAGGGTTAGAGGCTGCAACAACCCCTTTGGTCTACGATGTTCGGCCTTGATCCGCCGACACGTGAGGCATCTCGAAACGAATTCTACCAAATTCTTCTTCATACCGCTCCACCGAAGTACGGTTTCAAATCTTGGTACATCTTGGTGGTGCTTAGGGATGTAGAGAATATGGAGTAGAATGAGCCTCCTCAAAGATCTCGTTCCTCAAGTCCACCTCGTTCGGGACACAAACCACGGCTTTATACAAAAGTATTCCGTCACGTCCTTTGAAAAGTCTTTGGCTTGACCGGCCAATACTTCATCTCGGACCTTCACTAACTCCGGATCGTCGTCCGAGCAACCTTTATTCTTTCTAACAGATCGGATTGCGGCGTTAAGTTGTGAAGCCGACCTACCACAAACTCAATGCGGATCTAACCATATCCTGCTAGCCGAGGTGAGATCCGAACCATGCTAGCCACTTGCCCGGGACCCTTCTACGCTCGGGGCATCGGCCACTACATTGGCTTTCCGGGATGGTAAAGGATCTCACAATCATAGTCCTTCACTAATTCCAACCAACGCCTTTGTCTCATGTTCGGATCTTTACGAGTAAAGAAATACTTGAGACTTTTATGGCTCGGTATAGATCTCGCACTTCTCACCATACAAGTAATGCCGCCAAATCTTCGGTGCAAAAACCACTTGCGGCCAATTCTAAATCATGAGTCGGGTATCGCCGTTCATAATCCTTTAGCGACGGGAGGCATAAGCGATAACCCGATCGGCTTGCATCAATACGCACCCCAAACCCCGTTTGGATGCGTCACAATGAGACCACGAACTTCTCCTCGTCCGAAGGCAAAGCTAGTACGGAGCGGTAATCAATCTGTTTCGGTTCACGAAAACTAGCTTCGCATTTATCCGTCCGGATAAATCGCCGATTCTTCTTTGTAAGCTCGGTTAGGGGCATAGAAATTTTGGAGAACCCCTCCACGAACCTACGGTAATACCCAGCTAATCCCAAAAATCTTCTGATCTCTGTCATCGTCTTCGGTCTCGGCCAATCCCCGACGGATTCGATCTTCCCGGGATCCACCTTGATCCCGTCCTTACCCACAATGTGTCCTAGGAAGGACACCCGAGACAACCGTAACTCACATTTCTTGAACTTGGCGTAGAGTCTATGTTCTCGAAGTCGTTGCGGTACCATCCGAAGATGTAACTCATGCTCCTCTTCTGACTGAGAGTACACGAGGATGTCGTCGATAAACACAATCACGCAGATATCGAGGAAATCCTTGAATACTCGTTCATCGTGTCCATGAATGCTGCAGGAGCGTTGGTTAGTCCGAATGACATAACCAGGAACTCGTAGTGTCCATACCTAGTGCGGAAAGCCGTCTTTGGAATGTCCTCCTCTCGGATCCTCAACTGATGATAACCCGAACGGAGATCAATCTTAGAAAAGACCGTCTTCCCCTGAAGCTGATCGAACAAGTCATCGATCCTAGGTAATGGATATTTATTCTTCAGCGTCAGCTTGTTCAACTCTCTGTAGTCGATGCACATCCTCATAGATCCATCCTTCTTCTTCACGAACAAAACCGGGGCTCCCCAAGGTGACACACTGGGCCGAATGAACCCTATGTCAAGCAACCCACCGAGCTGAATCTTCAATTCCTTAAGTTCCGCTGGAGCCCTCCTATACGGGGCTTTAGAAACCGGATCCACCCCTGGTGCCAAGTCAATCACGAAGTCAATCTCCCGTTGAGGTGGTAACCCTGGAAGTTCTTCGGGAAAAACGTCCAAAAATTCCCGAACCACGCTGATGTCCTCTGGCCGAATGGTGTCTGGCCGAGTGGTGTCCACCACCACGGCCAGAAACCCTAAGCACCCACCGTGCAATAATTCTCTCGCTGACATAGCCGAGATCACCGGGATCCGAGATCCCTGAACCGAACCCACAAATACGAACGGTTCTTCACTTTCCGGTTGGAAGACCACCATCTTCCTCTTGCAATCAATACTCGCCGAATATTTAGATAGGAAATCCATTCCTAAAATAATATCAAATTCGACTAAGCTCATCTCTATCAGATCAGCGCTCAACTCTCTACCATCTATCCTGATCGGCATAGACCTAATCCACCTATTGGAGATAACCAATTCTCCGCGGGTAACGGGGTTCCAAACCACGATTCATATCTATCAAAGGGTCTACCCAACTTACTAAAGACTCGGCCGCCACATAAGAACGTGTAGCCCCCGGAATCAAACAAGACCGAATAAAGCGAGTCGTTAATAAGAATCTGACCTGTAACAACTGATGGGCTGGCATCTGCATCAGCCTGCGTGATGGCGAATACCCTGGCTGGAGTGGGTATCGCTGGAGCTCTCGGTGCCTCTGACCGGAGCTGGGGACATTCCCTCTTGAAGTGCCCGGGCATGCCACAATGAAAGCATCCCTGCCCCTTGCACTCTCCCCGGTGGTGCCTCTTGCAGCTAGGGCACTCGGGATAGGAGAAACGAGTCTCATTACCACCAGGACGACTCCCTCTGTTCTGGTTCCCCCGGAACCTCTTGTTCTGACTCGAGCCGCCGGAAGCGGTGGGTGCCCTCTTCCTCTGATCAATGGCCGAACCACTACTCCCCGCTAAAGCCCGATGCGGGGAGGGGTAGGAGCTCCGCCACCAACCGAGTACCGGGCCGAATCCGACATACACCCCATCGCGCCCTCGGCTCGCGGTGCCTTCTCCACCATCCGAGCATAGGTGGTGCCGTCGTCTGTGGTAATCATCGGGTCATGCACCGATCTTGGGATTCAACCCGTCCGGATACTTCTCCTTCTCGCCGAAGTCGGTCGGCACAATTCCCGAGGCTAACCTCGCCAACCGGTCAAACTGAGTAGTATACTCAGTGACACTCATGTTCTCCCGCTGGGTCAGGTGAACGAACTCTTTTCTCTTGGCGCTTCTAACCGCCTCATTGTAGTACTTCGCGTTGAAGAGTTCTTGGAACCTCTCCCAAGTCATGGTGGTGACGTCATGGATCTGAGACACCATGTCCCACCATACCAGGGCGTCCTCCTGGAACTGAAATGTGGCGCACACCACTCTGTCGTTGCCGGTGACACCCATAAAGTTCAAGATTCTGGTGATCACCGTAAGCCACTGCTCGGCTTTCGACACATCTGGACCTCCCAGGAATACCGGAGGTGCTTGCTTCGGAACCGCTCATATAAAGGTTCCAACTGTGGGCCGCCACTACCAACTCGGCACAGGCGGCGAGGGCGAGGTGCCACTTTGGAACTACCGGCACCGGAACCGCAGGAGCACCCCGGCTCGTCTCAACCTCTACGAATCTCGAGGTCTTGCTCTTCGATCCCGGCTTGCATCTCCGCAAACCGTAACTCCCGATTCGGGGCTCCCCGATCGAGCCGGGGAGCTGGGCAGCCCTGTGGCGGGTTCTCATCACCCCGACCACGAGCCCCGCCTCGGGGACCTCTACCTCGGCCCCCAGCGGTGGGGGAAACCGAGCTCCCTCTCCCTGATTCGACCCCACGGAGTTGCCTCGACTCCTGGTAGTCCGCCTGGCGTCCATCTAGTTAGAACCGCCTGCGAAACCAAGAGTTGGCATATCAGGTCGTATTCAAGGCGAGCTTACTAATGCCGCTTAATTTGGAAATTAGAAATGAAACATGCGCCTATTCTACTATCAGGCTACTAACATGCTTCCTAACAGGCTTTTCTTTTTCATAACTGAATTAAATAAACTACTAAAGCAATAAAGGCTTATTGAACCGTGAACCGAGCTAACTGCTGATGATGATTGTACATGTCGTGACGATCTTCGGAAGACAACACAGCGGCTACGATACCAAGTTGTAACACCCTAACTAATTTAGGCGTATTACGTGATTTTTAAACGTACTGTGCAGCTCGTTGCTAATCAACGAGGTTTATGGAAAAACGTGATTAATTAAAATTTTGCTTTTTCATTAAACTTATAAACCATTTTACCAAAAAGTCTCGGGATCCCGATTTATAAAAATATTTACAAACGTTTTTACTATTCAACTTTTACATCAAAATAAGGTCATCTAACGACCGTTACAAAATCCCACCGTCGTCCCGAGGATCGTACGCTCCAGCCTAACCGCCCCGACATGTACAACCCCATAAGCTCGCTCACGGTCCATCAAGAATCGCCTTGCCTTTACCTACACATGAACGTAAGCGCGTGAGTCGACGGACTCGGTAAGAAAAGCATACTAATATCATACATAAAACTGACTGCCGTGTCCAACACGATACTGAGTCCCGCTACTGCCATGTCCAACATGGTACTGAGCACTACTGCCATGTCCAACATGGTACTGAGTTTTGAACGTTCAAGGGACGGTACTATTGACAAGTATCCTCCTGATCGGTCGAACCGGTCATACTCATTGCTGGTCATACTCCGGCTGTACCGACGGGATAGGTCAATAGCCGAACCACCAACCGGTGTCGGCTGATCGGCCGAGCCTGGTCATACTCCATTCTTGGTCATACTCCGCCTCGTACCGACGTGACGGGGTTGGGTGGTTCGAAGCCTAAATACATATCTAATGTAATCTAACGGGCTTCCTACATGCACGCTAAACATGTAATCTACATATGCATACCGTTATACTAATCTTACACGGATTCCGATTTCGGTGTCTTGCGGTCAACCCTTTGGCCCGAAGGCCGAACGGCGGATCGGCTCCTAAACCATAAAAATCACAACGCTATAAGTGACACGCTAAATCACTTCCCGGGGACTAAAACCCGAAACTAAAAGTTTCCCTATCGATAAAAAGCATGGCAATACCCCTAAAAACCCAAAAACGAAGAAAACTAGGGTTCTGAAAAATCCCCAACCGGAAGACCGGTTGCCCAACCGAATTCCGGTTCCGGAAAAATACGAACCCCCATCCGAATTCCGGATGCTCAACCGGAATTCCGGTTCCTCGCAGCAGCAACCAAAAATTCACATAACTCGACCAATTTAACCCCAATTGATCCCAAACTTTCCGGACACATGCTCTATATGCCCCAAATGACATTTCTAAAGCATCAAACCTACCCAGAAACCTCATACACAAAAATCACCATTGGAGCTCAAGCTTTGAGTTCCAAACTCAAGCTTGAGCAACACCACTAAAACAAGCAATCCAATAGCTTAAAACAACATAACTAAGCATCATATAACCTCTGCAAACTAACAAGAACAACAGCAACAACACAGAACATAAACATAGCATTTTCTCACAAAAATCACCTATTTTCACATATAGATTAAAAGCTTGAACAACCTAGCTACTCATGCTTCAAACAACTCATTTAACATCAACTAATCATGCTTTGAACCTCAGAAAATAACAATCAAACCCAGCAACAAGAACAGCCACAAAACATGCATTTTCTCCATTTTTTCATCATTTTTTTCATAATTTCAAAGAAGGAAAAACAAAAGGAGCTAACCTAGCTTGAAGAATGCTTTGAATGGATGAGAATCCACTTGAAAATTGAACAAAAATCCAGCCCTTAGAATCCCATGCACTGTAGAAAATGAGAGGAAAAGAGAGAAGGTTTCTTTGAAATTTTCTAATTTTTTTCTAAGTGTGAAAAGCTTGAAGAGAAAAAGAGTTTAAATCATGTTTTATTTCATTTATCATACTTCATTTCAGCCAAGAATTTAATGATTAAAATAAACATTTATCCCAATTAATAAACCACATAAGACATAACATTAATGGGGCAAAAGACCATTTTGCCCCTCCACCATAAAATCACTAAAATCATACTAAAGGGGTATTTTTGGGACATTCTAAATTCCCGGCCATTCCCGACATTCCCAATGTCTAAAACCCGTCCCCAAAATACTAACATACTAAGTTGTGATTTCTACTGAGCCAAACGCCGAGTTCCAAAATACCGGACACCGGAAATGCGAAATATAAAAACTGCTGATGACATAATTATGCATATCTGAATTCCATAAATATCAATAATAAATTATTTAAATAGCTATAAATAATTTCCTGATTAACATAAATAACTGCTAATTTCCAAATTAACTAAGCGGGCTTTACATATATAGTTATTATTTGTTTTGCTTGAAGTATTTTTCTAGTGATATTTAATTAAATAGAAAATTAACATTTAAGTTGATTCTTAATCACGATACTTAAATATTTGAAATTTTTTCTTAAAATATTTAATTAAATAGGAAAATTATATTTTTGTTGTAAATTAATTTTATTAATTAATTTTGGGCCAACATAAAATTAAGATAATTTTTCCAGGATTTATTTTTATTTTATTTTAAAGCGTTTTCGAAAGTAGTATTCTTATACACTTCATTTTTCGAAATGCAATATATATTTATAGAAAATTAAATTTGAGTTGTAAATTAATTTAAATTAATTTTGAAACAACTTAAATTGCATATTTTTCTAAATATTTATGGAAATTATTACTAAGATGGAAATAATTCACGTTATTTTCATATCCATCTTAGTATAATTTATAAATATTACATTAAAATTTATATTTAGAATTTTTCATTCTAAATTGGAAATTTTAATTAAATAAATATATATATTTAAAATAAATAAATTAAAATAAGTTTCAGAAGAAAATACAACTTTCATTAAATAATGAGCTTTATTATTAGGATATTCGATCTCCATCGTTGGTTTTACATAGCTATTGTTTTAGTGAGTAATCCTCCCTAATGGAGGAACGTTCATTAGCAAGTTAGCACCGTTTAATCTCAAAAGATAAGTAATCTTGTAAGTTTTTTTATATAGTATTGATCACCCTAATGGTGGCGACTGTATAAGACTTGCAAGAATATGAAACAATGGTGGAAGCTCATAAGATAGAATAGCCTTGACTCTCGCCTAAACGGGACAATGCGGATTCCAATCTTGATCGAATAAAAGGTTGCAAGAATGTTTATTATTTTAGATAAGCTGACAGCTCTATTCAATGGATGGTATCACTGACTCTCGGCTAAACGGGACACTGATATCAGTTTGTTGAAGACCTTGGAAATTATGTAGGATTGTATGTTTTAGTATTTTCACTTATCATTCCTACTTGCTATGTGATTAATATTTTCTGAATTTGTGTATGAATTTATGTTGAACCATGTTATTTTCTGTTATTAAATTGTAGTTTAATATCGAATCTTCATTGTTGGTCTAACTTGGTTTGTTTTTCTAATGAGATAAATCCCTAATGGATTTTCACCATTAGACTAACATAATAGTGTTAAACATCTAGCTGTTCATCAATTGATGACACCTTATACTTGTAATTACAATATGAAACAAGAAGATTGTATAAATAAGATTACTTTGACTCTCGCTAATCGGAGCATCGTTGGATTCTTATTTAGAACAAAATTATCCTAATTCCTCTTAGCTTATTCATTTCGAATTAGCTCAAGGATATATCATTGGATGAATGGTCTATAAATCATATAAAGTCATTCTATATTTTCTCTTAAGAAATTAAATGACGAATATGATTATATTCCCGAAATTCTATCCCGAAATGATATAAACCTCAATCTTAAAAATATCCTACTGGTATGGGCAAATAAACTTAGAGTTAAATTAATAGTGGTGGTCCAAGAAAGAATTACTCATCCTACAGTTACACTTTCACAAGTGTTTAATAACCTTTTTCTATCAATGGATTCAAACTGTATGAGTAGACTGACATGGTATAATCAGGGATAGGTATTCTTACACCTTGGAAAAGTGTTATGTCCTTTCCAGGATATTGGCAAAGTTTACCAGTATCGGATGTATGGAGTATACATCAGAAGGGACCGATATTGAACTTTGATTAGATATATTAAAACTTACTGTAATATCTATTCAATTCAATATCACCTGTTGATCCTAGATCAAATGATCTTAATCCTGATATGGTTAGGTTCGATCTCAAGAGTACTATACATGTTCTTTAATTTGTTAGTTAAGCCTAGTTTTGGGTCAGGGTGATACGTACATTTTGGGAACATGATAGTATAATTGAGTGGGAGCGCTACCATAACTATGGAATCTATAACTTCTATAGGAATTTAGAAGTGAAACGATAATATCCTTCAAGCTTGGCTAAACAGAGATAAATGGTGGAGATCTCATTTAACTTCGCTGAAATATCATCTATACGGAGCTAAGTGTTTTAGGGATAAAATACATTGAAGGTGTAACGGTAACTTAGTGCCTTTTCAATGTAGATCAACTATTAGAGGGTCATTGATCACATTAGGATTATAACAATGGATAACTAATGACGTATCTATATCTTGGAACATATAGAGCGTTCGATATGACTGAGAGTGCAATTCCAAGTTCTAAGTGTGGATTCAATAAGGAATTAATAAGTTAGGGAATTTACTTGGTAAATTCGGTTCGACTTATTGGAAGCTCGGTTATATAGACCCATGGTCCCCATACTAGTTGAGACCATACTACTTGTAAGACTCAGTTAATTGATTTTAATTAATCAATTATAATTCTAAAGTTAGACTATGTCTACTTTATGAATTTTCACCCAGCAAGGGCGAAATTGTAAAGAAAAGAGATTCTAGGTTTATTTATTAATTAAGATACTTTATATGTCTAAAGTAATAAATATATTAAATGGCAATATTATTCAATAATTATTTTTAAGTTATTAAATAATTAGAATTGGCATTTAAAAGGTTAAATTGGAAAATTGGCATTTTTGAGAAAATGGGAATGACAAATAACAAAATGGGAAAGTTGCAAAGTGAGGCCCAATTTCCTTATCTGGGCCGCCCACTATGCATAGGCTTTTACCATTTTAATTTTTTATTATTTTAATGCCATACAATTCTAACCTAAACCTAGAGGGCATTCTATAAATAGAAAGTGTTTGCTTCAGGAAACAATACACACTTGCATCTCATTCCTTCAGAGCAAACTTTCTACACGCCACTTTCTCTCTCTTTTCCTCTCTTCAATTTCGAAACCTTTGAGTGATAGAGTAGTGCCCACACACATCAAGTGGTACCTCAATCATAGCGTGTAAGACTGTGGATAATCAGCATCAAAGAAGGAGATCCACATTCAGATCTTGTTAATGCGCTGCTACAGAAAGGAATCAAGGGCTAGAGATCTGAATGGAAGGAGTCATTATATTCCGCTGCACCCAATGTAAGGTTTTCTTAAACTCTTATGTGTTTATTTCATTATTTTAGAATTCATATTAGGATGTTAATGAAACATACTTTGTAGTAAATCTAGATCCTGGTAGAATATTTCCAACAGGATGCACGTGCTCAGACAGCCTGCTGTCCGAGATTTCTCGGTCAGGACACGGGCGCCTGTCTGAAACCGTCCCTGGGCACGCGCGGAAAGGCTGCTAGCAGCCTCCTGCGCCGCGTCCACTCGGTCAAGCCTCTCTGCTCGTGCGTGTGGACAGTATGCAATGTATACTGTCCGTACCACTTGCAAATTTTTTTTGTTTTCTTCAATTTTTCATGCTATTTCATGGAATTAACTTCCGATTTTTTGTGTAGTTTTGTATTTTGATTTTTACTCTTCATATTTTAAATCTAATTATAAGAAATAAATTAATTTGAATTTTTTAAAATTAATTTTAGATATTAGTGTAATTTGAATTTGAAAATAGGTGAAAATCTATCTTTTTGCTTAATTTTGTATCTTATTTTTAAATTTGATTATTTTATCTTATTTTTTAAATTTAAGGTGAGATATTAAATTTTTTAAATTAATTTTTTTTTTAAAATAATTTTACCTTATTTAAATTTAAAATAAGATTATTATAATCATGATATTTTTAATAAAAATAAGATATTTTGCTAACTTTTAAATTTTATTATTTTTTTATTTAAATTAAATTATAAAATTAGAAAAGGATATTTATTTATCATTTTTTATTTTATTGAATATTTAATTATAAAATAACATGCTATTTTTAAAAGTGGTTAGCAAATTTTTTGAAATGATATTTAGGTTAGTTGAAACCTAATTTTTCAAAATTGTAGGTTTAATTTTAAATATATATATTTTTTAAAAAATCCAAAAATATTTTTTTATTATTTATTATTTTCGAAATTTAATTATTTAAAATTAAATAAATCCTACATCAAACTATCCAGCTCAACTTGTTGCAGGAGTATGTATTTTAGCTTATGTGTAAGTTTTATAAAACCTATTATTGCTTGATCTAGATTGCCATGGTTAACTTGTTGACAGATCCAATGATCTGGTTTTCACCCATGGTTCAATTGTCAATAGGTCTAGCAAATAATTTGTAACAGGTAAATTTTACATTCTTCTTTCATCTGTATATAACGTACGAAACATGATAGGGTCCATCCAAATATGTGTGCCTATGTGAGCCTATATGTTTATTTTATTATAGATGCATATAGGTTGTTGCTAAATAAAACTCTGATAGATTTTATTTAGGTCCATTTAGTTTTTGGACCTATTCAATTAATAACAGTTATTTATTTTAAGGTTAAATTCCTCTCTTTTGGGCCTTGTGTGAGAGTTGGGGGCCAATAGAAGTGGGTATGACATACTCAGCCCAGCTCCCCCTCACATGAACTACCCCAATTGTGAAGGCCCATTTGCCTGATTTAGATAGCTGTGCTAGGTTAATTAGATTAGTTTAACCTAATAAAATTGATTAACAACATAATTAACTTTTAAAATGTATGAAATTTATTTTCATTTTAATATTTTAAAGTTAATTTTAAGAAAACACTCTTAGTTTTAAGATATTATTTCTAGATAAAATATTTGTATTTTTCTTGTATTTAATTAAATAAAGAATTTTAACTAACTAGATTCTTTCTGAAGCTTCTTTATTAAGTATTCATATTTAAGTTATAAATTAGTTATTTTTAACTGATTTTTCTTATCAAACTTAAATTTGAATATTTTTTTGAATTTAAAATTAAGTTGAGGAATTTTAGGAATTGGTTATTGAAGATTCTTGAGATATTTTTTAAGTTAATTTTAAACTTAAAATGGAATATTTTCAAATTAGGTGGTTAGAACTTAATTTTGATATTTAATGGAATTTAAATTTGAAAATATTTAAGTTTTTTTTATTAGATTCTTTCTATAACAACTTAAATTAGATATTTTTCAAATTTTTGAAAAGATACTTAGTTAAATTGAGATATTTTCTAGATAGTTATTTCTAGACTAGTTATTATTTCTAATATTAAATAGAAAAATATTACACATTGTGGAATTAATTGTTTGATAATTAATTTTGGTACAATTCAAGTTAAGAATATTTTTCCTAATATTAAACTAGACATTAATAATTAAGCCTTCTCTATACTTAATTATTTATTTCTTGAATTTAATACATTTAATTAAATTGAAAAATTAAATATCTAAGTTGATTTTCATCAAGATACTTAAATTTTTTTTTCATGACACTTAATTAAATAGAAAATTATTTTAAGTTGAAATTTTTTCTTTACAACTTAAATTTGAATAATTTTCAAAATATATTTTATTTATTTTATTAATCAATTTCGAAATCGCATTTAATTATGCAAGATCATTTTGAATTTATCTTGCAAAATAGATTAAAGTTGTAAATTAATTATTTATTTTAATTAATTTTTGAACCAACTTAAATCAATGATTTTTTCATTTAATGATTAATTTAAAATAAATAAACTAAAATATATTATTATTAGAAATTGAATTAATTAGTCAAAAGAAAATCTAGAGAGATAATATTTTTGCTTGAAGTATATTTCTAGTAATTATTTTTTTAAGTATTTCGAAAATACTATAGTTTTATACTTTATTTTTTCTAAATACAATAAATATATTCTTATGAAAATTTAAATTTAAGTTGCAAATGAATTTAAATTAATACAACTTAAATTAAATAATTTTTTTAATATTTATTTGAAAATTAATACTAAGATGGAAATAATTCAATTTATTTTCATAACTATCTAAGTATAATTTTATAAGTATTAAATTAAATTCTATTTAGAGTTTTATTTAAAATTTGATATTTAAGGAATATATGTATATAAATAATATAAGAAAATACATTTTAAATGATGAGCTTTATTATTATTAAGATATTCGATCTCCATTGTTGGTTTTACATAGCTTTTGTTTTAGTGAGTAATCCTCCCTAATAGAGGAACGTTCATTAGCAAGTTAACACTGTTTAATCTCGAAAGATAAGTATATTTGTAAATGTTTTATATTAGTATTGATCACCCTAATGGTGTCGACTATATTTGAGTTACAAAATATGAAACAATGGTGGGATCTCATGAAATAGGAATGACCTTGACTCTCGCCTAAACGGGACAACGTCGGTTTCTCTTTTCGATCGAATAAAAGGTTGCTAGAATATTTATTATTTTAGATGAGCTGACAACTCTATTCAATGGATGGTAGCTTTGACTCTTGCCTAAACGGGACACTGATATCAGTTTGTTAAAAACCTTGGAAATTATTTAGGATTGTATGTTTTAGTATTTTCTCTTGTCATTCCTACTTGCTATGTGCTAATAATTTCTGAATTAGATTTTGTGTTAAACCATAATTGATTTCTATTTATTATTTTGTAGTATCCTGTATAGCCATGTCGAATCCCATGTTATCACTCTTGACTGAAAATAAGCTAAATGGATCTAACTTCCCAAAATGGAATGAGAACATTAATATTGCTCTCATAGGTGAAAGTGCCCTGTTTGTGTTAACTGAGTCGTCTCCTGAACAGCCGGGTGACAATGCAACTAAAGCTGTTAAAGAGAAGTTCGAGCGTTGGCAGAGTGCTAACAATAAAGCTCGATATTTCATGCTTTCCAGCATGGTTGACACCTTAAAAATAAGGTTTGTAAAAACCGACACGCCTGCAGAAATAATGACGAAGTTAACTGAGCTATTTGGAATGGCATCTATCCAGTCTCACTTTGACGCGATTAAGAAATTCATCAATGCACGGATGGAACCCCATCAGAATGTGCGTGATCACCTTCTCCAAATGGCAAGTTATTTCTAGGAAGCCCGGAATCATGGTGCTGAAATGGATCACACAACTCAAGTAAGTCTTATCTTGAATAGTCTAACTCCAGCTTTTCTGCCCTATACATCAAATTATGTCATGAATAAAAAGCAGCAAGAAGCGAGCTGAGGCACATGTAGCCTCTAATTAAAACCCAAGACAAAGAAGAAGTGGAAAAATACCAAGAAGCGAGCTCAAGCTATGAAAACAGTTAAAAACAAAAAGGCTGCTGCTCCTGGTGATACACTAAAATGAAAGTGTTTCTACTGCAATGAGAAAGGCCATTGGAAACCCCAATGTCCTAAACTTCTTGCAAAGAAACAAGGTATTTCTTTCTATAAACTGATGAGTTTTAGTGAATTATTATCCTATTGGATTATTAATTTTGGACTACTAACCTTGTTTATTTGTTTTTCTTCTTATTATAGCCCAAGCTGCTTGAACTCAGGTGCTATCTTAGTGCGTTGAATCGAAAGCTGGACAAAGGGGTGGAGTTCGTCCAAGATAAAGATGAAGCTCGTTTAAAAACAATTTGGATTTCAATTATTAGTTTGGGATTTTTATTCCCTGTTCTTTTCTCATAATGTTGCAAAACAATTTTCTTTAATTTTATAATTTTTTTTTTTACAAATAAATTGCAATTTATGAGTTGAGCTTCATCTACTTTATCTTAAACAACAATTACCAATTATATTTATATGTTTGTATGTGTAAGAGTTTTTATTATTGGTACAAATTCTATAATATTTTAAACTCTTCATAGAGTTATTAGTATATAAACACTAGAAATTATTTCTATGTTTATGAATAATTGTTAATTCTAAAACAATTATTAAGAATTTATTTAATAAAAAGATCTTTTGATCTGATAGGGGTGGAGAAAAGTTAAGAATAATATGCAGTTCAGCGATCTTTTATATCTAATGAACTCTGGATTATATTCGAAACTCCACATAATCTCTATAACACTTACAGAATCATGATCTCTATAACCTTTAGGGGTGGATCATAATCTCTATATTCTTAGGGGTGGACTTCATTCCACAGTACTCCCTGTAACACATATTTTTTTTAAACATGGAAGTAATATAATAAATTAGCTATTATCAGAATAAATCCTTGATCTTGATTATATGTTCCAGTTTAGATTTACTGTTGTAATAAATAATGATACCAATAAAGTTCTTTGATAATGTATCACACTACCTTAATTGAGTGGGAGAAGTTTAAAATTCTTTACCCATCTTCATTTGGTTGACACTTGTGATAGGAACTTAAGAACACTACTGAAAAGCAAATCTAACCATTCATGTGGATAGAAATAACTTATCAGAATTATGAGAATAAGATAGAAGAATTCTTGGATAGTCAATTCGAATGACTGGAGCCAAGATTTCTAATCCTCATAACATATTATGGTATCTTAATTTGATTACTTAATCTCTAGCAAGTATTTTAGACATCAAATACTAGACTGCTATGTTGATGATTTAGTCTTAAAAGAACCTTACAGTTTCAGAATAATACAATAAGTCACAACTAGATATCCCTCCAAACAATAGTAAGAGGTTAAAAGTATTATTTAACCAGACATTTATTATTGAGTGGGAGCTATCTGAGATGTAATCAAATAAGGAACGTTAGGAGATACTCAAGAAAGATTTAAGAAAGTGATCTATATGTTAGATATTAAGGAACTGTATATTAGTTATCCTTATATCTACCCCAACTCATTCAAGAATTTGAGATGGTAGTTACTTTGGGGGTGGAGGAGTTATTCTTCAAGAGTGTAAAAACCCTTTTATAATAATTTAAGCTCTACCAGAGAAGATTTATAACTTTGTAAATTCAAAATTACCAGAAAGTTATTTTGCTGAAGAAAATTCTACACTGTATTATCTCAATTCCAAATTTTAAAATATGAGAGATATGTCTTCTGTTTATTCAGATGTACTTAATAAGCAGTAAGGATTTCAGTATCCCTTGATGAGTAAAGCATATAGTAAAGGATGTTTCATAAAGTTTTTATGAACCTGGTTCCAGAAGTTTGGGTGGATTCAATTATAATACACTTGATCTGAAGATCAAGACAACAGATTGATTGGAATGCACAATTTGTTTTATGTTAGTGCAACTGGGAGTTTGTTGGGTTTTGTGCCCTAAATAAAACCAATTACAATCTGATTAGTTATCAATGTAAGAAAATTGAAGTGATTTATGTTTGCATGAATTTTTCATGCTTATGGTTTAATATATATATATATTTAATATATGCACAAATCAGTTAAGTCCAGAACATATATTTATTCACAATTACAGTATTGTCAACACAGTGGAATGTGATTGTGATTATATGATTCAAAAGACTAAGTCCCTGTTTCATCAGTGTTTTGGATTTACACTGATGTGATAATCAGCGATGATGTATACTTACACTTGGAGTAAGTGCTATGTTCTTTCCAAGACATTGGTAAAGTATACTGGTTTCGAATGTATGGAGTATACATTGGACTGGACCGATATTGAACTTAGTTAAGATATTATAAACTTACCGTTGGATCTTTCCAAGTCAATATCACTAGTTGATCTTAGATCAAAAGAATCTAAATCCTGATATGCTTAGGCTCAATCTCAGGAGTGCTATTCATGTTGTTTGATTTATTAGTTAAGCCTACTTTTGGGTCAGGGTGATACGTATATTTTGGGAACATGATAGTATGATTGAGTGGGAGCGCTGAACATAAATATAGAATCTATAGCTTCTACTGGTGTATAGAAGTCAAGTGATGATTCCCTTCGAGCTTAGCTAAATAGAAGTAAATGGATGAGCTCTTGTTTCAGTGACTATTTCTTAGATCACTAAAACATCATTTACAGGTAGCTAAGTGTTTTAAGGGGCCAAATACATTGAGGGGAGAAAACGGTAAATTTATCCCATCTCGATGTAAATCATCTATATAGAGGATCTTTGATCGCATTAAGATTATAACGATGGTTAAATGAGATAGCATATCTATATCGTGGAACATATAAAATGCTCTATATAAGTCCTAGAGTGCAATTCCAAGTTCTAAGAGTGGATTCAACAAGGAATTAATAAGTTAGGGAATTTACTTGGTAAATTCGGTTCGGCTTATTGGAAGCTCATCAATATAGATCCATGGTCCCCATTCTAGTTGAGACCATACTGCTTGTAAGACTCAATAATTGATTTATGATTAATCAATTATCATTCTAAAATTAGTATGTCTAATATGTGAATTTTCACTAAGGAGGGTTGAAAATGTAAAGAAAAGAGATTCTAGGGTTATTTATTAATTAAGAGACTTTATATGTCTAATTAATAATTATATTAAATGAAAATATTATTTAATAATCTATTTTAGTTATTAAATAATTAGTTTTGGCATTTAAATGGTTAGAATTGGAAAATTGGCGTTTTTGAGAAAATAGAAATAAAAATTGTGAAAACTGCAAAATCCAAGTGAGGCCCACTAACACCTATGGCCAGCCACTTGATTGTTTTTTTTCCAATTGATATTTTTATTATTTTAATGCCAAATAATTACTAACCTAGACCTAGTAGTTGCCTATAAATAGAAAGTGATGGCTTAGTCTAATTTAAGATTTTTTAAGAGTTTTTAAAAGTTTTTCAGTAATTCAAGAGATGTCCATTGAGAAAAAATAGCCTTCCTCTTTCTCTCTATAGCCGACCCTCTCTCTCTCTCTTTTCTTCTTCATAATTTTCGAAACACCCTAGTGATAGAGTAGTGCCCACACACAGCAAGTGGTACCTCAATCATAGTTTGGAAGATCGTGAATGATCAAATTCAAAGAGAAGGACATTCGTGCTCAGATCTTGATAATACTCTGCGATAGAAAGGATACAAGGGTTAGAGATCTAAGTGGAAGGAGACATATTATTTCGCTGCAACCAATGTTAGATTTTCTTAACTTTATATGTGTTTATTATCGTTTTAGAAAGTTCATATTTAGGATGTTAAACAACATACTTGTGAGTCGATCTAAGATCTTGGTAAAATAAATTCCAACAATATCATCCTTAAACTAGTTGTCAAGTTGAAATCTCCAATAGGGAAATAAAGCACATCCTAGAAAAAACAGTAAACCCAACTAGGAAAGATTCGTCCCTGAGACTAACCGATGCTTTATGGGTATATCAAACTGCATACAAATTTCCCATTGGAATATCACCTTACCGCCTAGTGTATGGAAAAGCCTGTCATTTACCTGTAGAGTTAGAGCATAGAGCCTTTTGGGCAATAAAACAACTGAATTTTGCTCTAGACAAAGTGAGTGAGAAAAGAAAGCTCCAATTAAATGAATTTGAAGAACTGAGAAACGATGCCGACGATAGTGCAAAAAGTTACAAAGATCATACAAAGTTGTATCATGATAAGAACATCTTGCGAAAAGATTTCTCCTCTCATCAGAAAGTTCTTTTATACAACTCTCATCTTCATCTATTTCCTGGTAAGTTATGTTCTAAATGGACTAGTCCATTTACTGTTCATACTGTTTTTCCTCGCGGAGCTGTTGAGATTAAAAATTCTAAAGCTAGTAACATATTCAAAGTCAATGGCCAAAGGTTGAAACTATTTTTAGAATTAACACCACCTAAAGTGGACAAAATGCCCCTTCACGGCTCGATTTACAAAGGTTAGTGAATTCTTTCACTACTGGTCCTATCTTTAATTGCTTTCTTTATATTCAACATTTTAGTTTATTTTCTATCATTTGTTTTTTTTTTAAGAAAATCAACTTCTATTTATTAATGTGCATATTATATATTTTTTTGGTTCTCATCTAATGTTCTTATCATATACATATTTAGACATTAAGGATACTATCTCATTTTAGTTGGGGCAACTGAGTATATTCTTGTGTTAAGTTCGATAAATTTCTTACCTTTTTGAAAATTTTGAGTCAAATTTTGCTGCTAATTATGTGAATAAATAATTATTGTGTTAAACTAGTTTATACTATATTTAGTTACGTAGATAGTAATTCCAGTACAAATTACACAAACCAAACATATGATTTGATTGTTTTTAACAAATTTAATTGAGAAAAATCTTAAGTTAAAAACTTTCATTTTTTGTGAGAAGTGAGAATTTAGAAAACGACTTTTTGAACATATATTGATCTTCTGGATTGGTAAAATCAAAATTTTTTGAAATTTAAAAATATGACCATTACTAGAGGGATACTTTTTGTTAGAATCGAGCCTAATGATAAATTTATACAAAAAAAAAATCAAATAAGAGCAACATTTCTCTATCAACGTAGCTTGGTCAAAATTTTTTTTAAAATATACCAAAGAAAATTTTACTACGGTAATTATTTATTGTGGATATTGTCACTTAAAAAAATATACATATATCATATAAGAGCATTATTTTAGTTTTAATCATTTAGCAATGTAAATATATATATCGATAAAAATATATATGCATATATTATATATATAAGAAAATCATCATCGATCAAAAAAAACTTTGCTATAGTTTATTTTTCATAAATATTATTCACCATTAAAAAAATCGCTGCTTATTTCTTTATTTTTGGCTCTAGATACTGTAATAAAATCCCAAAAGTTAACTTGTCATTTGAATTTCAAAATATTTTTGGTTAGCCTATCTATGTGTCAATAATTGTTTACATTATTCGTCCTAAAAATCTTTATCCATTCGAGCGTCAATTATTATATCTTTCCAACTCCTAGAGTGACAACCCTTCCTCTTTTTAAATATTTCAATACCTATGAGAATTTAGAGTTGAGAATTTTTACTTTAAAGATTTTTCGATATTATCTGGAATTACATCTGTTGTAATTTTTTATATAGTAGAAAATTCTTATGTAGTATTTTTTAGAGTTTACACCAATATTTTATTTTGTTTCGATTAGGCAGAGTTTGTTTTGATTTCTTCATCTTGGTAATATTTTGTTATCCGCTTGAATTGCTAGGGATTAGCAATAAGCTAGTTGGGGTCGTGTTAAGTAGTGAAAAAAGCATATTTAATAGGGCAAAAATATAAAATAAAATTAATTCTATATAATATTTTCATGAAATTACTGTAATATATTTTTATTTGAAATTATTATAGTGTTGAGTTAATATTGTAAGAAAAAATAACATTTTATGACACAAATAGAGAAAAAGAAATAAAAAGTTAAGAAAATGTATTATTTTCATTACAAATTAATTAGATTTTTTAATAAATATTTTCAATGACACAAAGTGATAAATTTGATGTTTGAAATATTTTTTTTGATTTAATTTTGTTTGTGTTTAAATGAAAAAAATAATATTTGTGAAAAGAAAAGAAAAAGAAAAATGGTAAAAATGAGGCTCAAGTACTTGAAAGTTGGTAATTTTTGAAGAGCCAAAACAACCCAACAAGAAAGCCCAAAATGATGCCCATTTATGCCCTCTTCTTCTCTCCCTGCCAATAGCCCCGCCACGTGGCGGACTGTCATTTGCCTGTAGAAGGCGCGTCAGCGCCTTGTCTCCTCTGAAGCCCGACGCACGCGTGAAGCGCACGGACCCTCCTGGTCCGTGTGTTTCATCCACTCACGAGCCACGCGACTGGCTCTCCTTCGGTCCGACACCCCATCAACACACCAATAGTCAAACTTGCTCCACTTTCAAACAATATCAGCGAGACACGTGTCCAATGACACAACAAATTCAGCCAACACCACCTTTCCCCACTT
The DNA here is from genome assembly GCF_029168945.1 of Cannabis sativa. Lineage (NCBI taxonomy): Eukaryota > Viridiplantae > Streptophyta > Magnoliopsida > Rosales > Cannabaceae > Cannabis > Cannabis sativa. The sequence continues at coordinate 40,703,763 of NC_083605.1, read as the reverse complement.
GCCACATGTCCACATGCAACCAATCCGACAGTGACATGTGTCATCTTCAAATTAAGTTATTTTAATTGCAAAAAATACCCACATGTAATTTGTAATAAATTTAATTGTGCATTAGTCCTTTTATTAATCTATAAATAGAAGCTTAGGTTTTTAGAATTCAGTTACAGTTTCAGAAATTCAGACTGAAAAATCCAGAGAAAATGCTCGAAGCGGTCAGTGTTAGTTTACCACTTTTCTTAGTTAATTTTCTTATGGGTTTCTAAGTTCCCTTATTATTAAGACAGACAATGAAACCTATTGTATTTATATGTATTTATTTTTATTGTGATTCTCTGTACAATATATGCCTATAGTTTTCGCTTCTTAAAATAATTTCTTTCATCTTTAATTTCATGTATTTTTTATAGTTAGAAATTATTAATGCTTGGTTCTACATTTTATTAAAAATAATATTCTTTGATTTTTTATTTTTACATTAAATTATTTCACATTTAATGCTTAGAAGTTATAATTTTAAAGCGAAGGAAAATCTATATTTTGTTAAAAAATAATTGGTTTGATTCTTGATTAAATTATGAGCATCAATCGAATCATAAATAATTTTATATACACTAAAGTGGATTCTGAACCCTTAATTATATCCCCAAATATCACTGAAAATATTTGTTATTGTCATTTTTACCGTTTAAAACACTTTATTTTATTATATTACATAAAACCTCACCATTTTCGGAACTAGGTTAGAGTTGTAATAGCTTAGATTAAATAAGTATTTTCTTTGATCTCACGTAATTCCCAGGGGCTCAACCTCGTTCTTCACAATCTCCATACTTCAATAAAGATTCGTGCGCTTGCGAGTTGATAAATGTAAAACACACCACTTTCGGTACACAACGACCTTCTTCGTTGGTGGCTCCACCTCGGGCACAACCTCTTTAGAAATGTCAATAATTGTCTTGACCGGACTCTTCTCTCTAGGTGGTACCTCATTACCCCTTGGTCGTTTGGGCGAAGGGATCTCGGCAGAGCTATCACGTGTCTATTTTCTTCAAAGCGTGGAACAACTTCTGAGACATAGCTGTTGGAAATATTTTACCAGGATCTAGATTTACTACCAAGTATGTTTCATTGACATCCTAACATGAATTCTAAAACAATGAAATAAACACATATAAAGTTTAGTAAACCTTACATTGGGTGCAGCGAAATATAATGACTCCTTCCATTCAGATCTCTAGCCCTTGATTCCTCTCTGTAGCAGAGCATTATCAAGATCTAAATCTGGATCTTTTTCTCTCCTTCTTTTGATGGTGATTCTCCTTCTTGTTGTTTGGATTCTCCTGTAGTCTTACACACTATGATTGAGATACCACTTGATGTGTGTGGGCACTACTCTATCACTCAAGGATTTTGAAATCTGAAGAGAAGAAAAGAGAGAGAGGGTCGGGTAGGCTTTTTCTGAAAGAAACAATGTGCAAAGTCATGAGTTTCCTGAAGCCAACACTTTCTATTTATAGAATGCCATCTAGGTTTAAGTTAGAATTGTATAGCACTAAAATAATGGAAAAATAAAATGGTAAACCTTTGCATAGTGACCGGCCATATAAGGAAATCGGGCCTCACTTTACAACTTTCCCATTTTGCTATTTTTCATTCTCATTTTCTCACAAATGCCAATTTTCCAATTTAACTTTTTAAATGCCGATTCTAATTATTTAATAACTAAAAACTAATTATTAAATAATATTGTCATTTAATATATATATTAATTTAGACATATAAAGTCTCTTTATTAATAAATAAACCTAGAATCTCTTTTCTTTACAATGTCGCGCTTGCTTAGTGAAAATTCATAAAGTAGACATAGTCTAACTTTAGAATTATAATTGATTAATTAAAATCAATTAACTGAGTCTTACAAGCAGTATGGTCTCAACTAGTATGGGGTGGGCCTATATTTCCGAGCTTCCAATAAGTCGAACCGAATTTACCTAGTAAATTCCCTAACTTATTAATTCCTTATTGAATCCACACTTAGAACTTGGAATTGCACTCTCAGTCATATAGAACGCTGTATATGTTCCACGATATAGATACGCTATTAGTTATCCATTGTTATGATCCTAATTTGATCAATGACCCTCTAATAGATGATCTACATTGAATATGTACTAAGTTACCGTTACACCTTCAATGTATTTTATCCTTAAAACACTTAGCTCCGTATAAATGATATTTCGGCGAAGTGAAATGAGATCTCCACCATTTATCTCTGTTTAGCCAAGCTCGAAGGATATCATCGTTTCACTTCTAAATTCTTATAGAAGTTATAGACTCCATATTTATGTTAGCGCTCCCACTCAATTATACTATCATGTTCCCAAAATGTACGTATCATCCTGACCCAAAAGTAGGCTTAACTAACAAATCAAAGAACATGTATAGTACTCTTGAGATCAAACCTAATCATATTAGGATTAAGATCATTTGATCTAGGATCAACGGGTGATATTGAATTGAATAGATATTACAGTAAATTTTAATATATCTGATCAAAGTTCAATATCGGTCCCTTCCGATGTATACTCCATACATCCGATACTGGTAAACTTTGCAAATGCCCTGGAAACGACATAACACTTATCCAAGGTTTAAGAATACCTATCGCTGATTATCATGTCAGTCTAAATCCAGTGAACTGACAAATCAGGGAATAAACTTTCGAACATATAATTAAGATTATATTCCACTTTGCTGACAACACTATAATCATTAACAAATTCATATGTTCTGGACTTAAATAGAATTCATACATTATATATATAATCATGAAATAAATCATGTGAACCATGCAACATAAAATGTTATTTCTGATCTTTATTAATAAGTAAATCTGATTATATTGAAATGGGTTTTATTTAGGGCACAAAACCCAACAAACTCCCACTTGAACTAATATAAAACAAAAAATGCATTTCAAATAATCTCAACACCTTGATATACAAATCAAGTGTAGTAGTAGTAAATGTTGGGTTTTATGCCCTAAATAAATCTCATTTCAATATAATCAGATTTACTTATTAATATAGATCAGAAATAACATTTAATGTTGCATGGTTCACATGATTTATTTCATGATTATATGTACATAATGTATAAATTCATCTGAAACCCTTTTCACATACTTGATCATGTTTATTGTGCCGTCAACACATTGGAAAGTAAACATGACTATGTGAATAAAGTTTCCTAGATTTATCAGACACAGGGTTTTACTGATATGATAATCTACAACAAGAGTTTACTTGTATTTGGAGAAATACTATGTTCTTTCCAGAGCATTGGTTAAAGTAAAGCTCAGGTTGGATGCATGGAGTATGCATCGGAAGGGACCGATATTGAACTTTGACTTAGATTTATTAAACTTACCGTAATATCTATTCAAGTCAATATCGCCTAGTTGATCCTAGATCAAATGTTCTTAATCCTGTTATGATTAGGCTCAATCTTGGAAGGCTATTCGTGTTCTTTGATTTGTTAGTTAAGCCTACTTTTAGGTCAGGGTGATACGTACATTTTGGGAACACGGTAGTGCAATTGAGTGGGAGCGCTAGCATAAACATGGAATCTATAGCTTCTATCTTGCGAATAGTAAGCAAAGGATGATCTCCTTCGAGCTTGACCAAACGAAAATAAATGGTGGAGATCTCATTTCACATAAGCTGAAATATCATTTATACGGGGTCAAGTGTTTTAAGGATAAAATACATAGTAGGGTGTTACGGTAATTTAATCCCTTTACTGTGTAGATCATTCATATAGAGGATCATTGATCACATTAGGATTATAACAATGGATAACTAATGATGTGTCTATATGGTGGAACATATAGAGCATTCTATATACTGAGAGTGCAATTCTAAGTTCTATGCGTGGATTCAACAAAGAATTAATAAGTTAGTGAATTTTAGTGCTAAATTCTTGATCTACTTATTGGAAGCTCGGTTATATAGACCCATGGTCCCCCCACTAGTTGAGATAATATTGCTTGTAAGACTTTGATTAATCAATTATAATTCTCAAATTAGACTGTCTATTTGTGAATTTTTCACTAAGTAAGGGCGAAATTGTAAAGAAAGAGTTTATAGGGGCATATTTGTTAATTATGATACTTTGTATGGTTCAATTAATAAATATGATAAATGACAATATTATTTAATAATTATTTATAGTTATTAAATAGTTAGAATTGGCATTTAAATGGTTAAATTAGGATATTGGCATTTTTGAGAAAATCAGATACAAAAGGTGTTAAAATTGCAAAATTGCAAAACCCAAGGCCCAATCCACTAAGGCATGGCCGGCCACCTATTGTGTGTATTTTAAGTTGATTTTTTCATTATTTTAATGCCATATAATTCAAATCTAACCCTAGTGGAATGCTATAAATAGATAGTGAAGGCTTCAGGAAAAACACACTTTTCTTCAGACTTTCTGAATCAGAAAAACTGAGCCTTCTCTCTCCCTATCTTTAGCTGCCACTTCTTCTTTCTCTTCCCTCTAGAATTTCGAAATCCTTAGTGTAGTAGTGCCCACACACATCAAGTGATACCTCAATCATAGTGAGGAAGATCGTGAAGAAAGATCATCAGCAAAGGAGTTTCATCATCAAAGATTCAGAGAAAGAGATCCAGGTTCAGATATTGATAATGCTCTGCTACAGAAAGGAATCAAGGGCTAGATATCTGAACGGAAGGAGTCATATTATTCCGCTGCACCCAATGTAAGGTTTCTTAAACTTTATATGTGTTTAATTTATCGTTTTAGAAAGTTCTTATTTAGGATGTTAATCAACATACTTGTGAGTAGATCTAAGATCCTGGTAAAATAATTCCAACAGTAAACTCCTCGTAATAGGATCTGATAGGTTGATTTAAACACAACCTTTTCTACACCAGTACTCTTCCTTAATCACAGAGTCCTTGATATTGTGAAATTCCTCTCTATCTGTCTACTCTATTAGGATACTAGATTCTATACTTTTGGCAACTACTTTTTGGTTAATCAGGAAATAACACTAGTAGTTAAGACAAGTTGGAACGGTGCCACAAATGTATAGAACTTTCCTTAGACTGAATAACTACATTTCCTGCAACTTTAACATTTAGTCTCTCTTTGGTAGACTAAGAGACTTCAGATAGGTTTTTACACTTCTCCAAAATCACTACTCCACCCCCAGAGTAATCACCATCTTATCACCAGACTTTCTAGCACAAAGGCAAGTCTCGAAATCTGATGTGGTGTAGTCTAAGAGTTTTAAACACACCCTTATCGACTAACATATAGTTTCTCTTCTTAATCTTAAGATTTACTTGATTGTCTTCCAATGTTCCTCTCTTGGATTAATCTGATACCTACTCATTACTCCCACTCAACAGCAGGTGTCTGGTCTAAGGCATACTAAAGCATATCTGAGACCTCTCACTGTTGATTTAAGAAATTCTTTCATGGCTTTATCTTTTCTGGAATAGTTGAGACTTTTCCTTAGGTAAATAAAATCTATGCTTAGAAGTCGTGAAGCTTCTATAGATTGCCATTAAAAAGAAAATACTTCAGCATCTTACTAAAGTAAGTTGCTTGCATTAGAGTAAGTAATTACAAGGTATACCACAAGCCATAGGTTTAGATAAACTCAAACCTATAATACTAGGAACAAGAAGTTTTGTTAAGTCCATTGAATAGACTTATGAACGAAAATTTCCTTTTATGTCCTTGTAATAGAAAACTTTAGGTTACTCCATGTGAATGGATTAAACCATAGTTCTCTTGGCTTTCTTCTTAGTTTCTTATCTTGATAATCCATTACTTGTTTAAACTTACAATGGATTTTAATCACTAGTGTCTTCCAAGTAATAATAAGGTGAGTTCCTAGAAACCCTCGCACTACGACAAGGTACCGTGAATTATGTCTAAGAAAACTAAATGGTATTTAACCTCTTCGGCTGTGTCAAGACAACTGAGGCAGTGGGATTATCATATATAGAATAAGATGATAGAACACTTTTGGAATCAAGAAAAAATTATCTCCTTTATTTGCTACTTTATTTTCAGACTTAGTCATTTTCTTAGAAAAGTAGTATTTGTTTAAACAAACACTTTCTTATCTAATGACTATGGGATGGTCCACCCTAATCACTTAGAATAGCTAACAACACATGCAAACCATGGTTAACAGTTCTAGCTTTTCTTAAGATTTTGATTAGGTCATCCATGAATCTAGTAATGATTTACATTAAGTATACAACCATTGCATCATTTTGAAATTGTATTTGTTGGAAGTTATTTTACCAGGAACTTAGATCTACTCACAAGTATGTTGATTTAACAACCTAAATATGAACTTCTAAAACGATGGAAAATTAAACGCATAAAAGTATCAGAAATCTTACATTGGGTGCAGCGGAATATATGTCTCCTCCCACTCAGATCTCTAACCCTTGATTCCTTTCTGTAGCAGAGTATAATCAAGATTTGAGCCCGATAGTCCTTCTTTGTTGTTTCTGAATTCTACACAGTCTTCCTCACTATGATTGACGTATTACTTGATGTGTGTGGGCACTACTCTAACACTTATAGATTTCAAAACAGTGAAGGAATAGAGAGAGAGAGGGTGGCGGCTCAGAGAGAATTTTCAGAGAGAAAATTCTGTCAGAACAATGTTGTGAATCAGTTGTGTTGAAAAATGAAGCCTTTGCCTTCTGTTTATAGAAGACCACCCGGGGCTATGATTGAATTAGTTGACATTTAAAATTGAAAAAATCAAAGAGAAAAGGAAGCTTAAGTGGCCGACCTAGGCATTGTGGAAACAAGGCTTGCCACTTTTCCAACTTTCCTTTTCCTACACTGATAGTTTCCTGTTTTGTCAAAAACTACCAATTCCTTTGTTCAACCACATAAATGTCAAATGTAATTATTTAATAATTATAATTAATTATCAAATAATATATTGTCATTTATTTTATTAATAATAAAACTAATTAAAGTTTCCTAATTAATAAATATGCCCTTCAAAATCTCTATTTACTGTTTTGCCCTTAATAAGTGATAAATTCTCAAATAGACACAGTCTATCTTGAGAATTATAATTGATTAATTAAAATCAATTTTAATGAGTCTTACAAGTAATATTATCTCAACTAGTGCGGGGACCATGGGTCTATATATCCGAGCTTCCAATAAGCAGATCTAGAATTTACCACTTAAATTCAATGACTTATTAATTCTTCGTTGAATCAACACATAGAACTCAGAATTGCACTCTCAGTATATAGAATGCTCTATATGTTCCACCATATAGACACATCATTTGTTATCCATTGTTATAATCCTAATGTGATCAATGATCCTCTATATGGATGATTTACACTGTAAAGGGACTAATTTACCGTACCACCCTACAATGTATTTTATCCTTAAAACACTTAACCCTCTATAAATGATATTTCAACTAAGTGAAATGAGTACTCAATCATTTATCTCGTTTGGTTAAGCTCGAAGGAAATCACCCTTTGCTTACTATTCGCCAAATAGAAGCTATAGATTCCATATTTATGTTAGCGCTCCCACTCAATCGTACTACCGTGTTCCCAAAATGTATGTATTGCCCTGACCAAAAATTAGGCTTAACTAACAAATCAAAGAACACGAATAACACTCTTGAGATTGAGTGCAGGTGCAAAGTAGAGTCAAGTGGCTAGAGTTGCAGCTGACTTTGAATAGCATCCAAATCAAGTTTAGTCTTAGCAACAACATTTTGTAGATCAGAATAACCATCTTTGTTTGTCTCCTTCAACCTGACCTTAAACTGCTTCACTTTAGTCATAACCTGAAACATTTTGCTGCCTTCAATTTCTAGGTTCCATACTTCCTTCAAAACACAATCATACTTTGGGTGAGATTTCCACATCTTAAAATATTTGAAAGGCTTTTTACCACTTACCAAGCCAGGATGTAGGGTTAAGATACCAGGAGAATGGTCAAATCAACCCTAATTCAGAAATACAACTTCAGCAAACTCAAACTTATTAATCCAAGTTTGTTGGCTAAAATTTTTTCAATTTAGGAGAAATTCTATCTTCACCGGGTTCCTTGTTTGTCCAAGTGAAAAAATTTTCACTTGCTTTGAAGTCTTCTAGCTGGCAAAAGTTAACACAATTTAAGATGTCAAAATCAGGATAGGTTTTACCCTATGCCCAATCCTCTCGTCTTTGGCTAAGATGTGATTAAAGTCCCCCATAAGACGCCAATTCTCAACAGTATTCAAGTCACATAAATCCTTCCATAAAAGCCTTCTTTCCCCTCGATTATTTGAAGCATACACCAGAGTAAGTAAACTGTTAAAGCCTTCAACTGTAGAAATCCTCAAATGCATTAATTGACTTGTGCATTTGATGATATCAACAGTGAATATATAAGGGTTCTAGGCAATAACAATCTTCCCTCCTGCATGCCAAGCTATATTGGAAGAGAAACACCAACCTTCAAATAAATTAGAGTACAAGGTTCCAAGTTTTGGAGCCTTTACCCTAGTCTCGAGAAGCCCAACAAAGTCAACCTTTTGAATATTAATAAATTGCTTTATTAATTGTTGTTTGGGCTGGCTATTGGCTCCTCGAACATTCGAACATAGCAATTTATTCATTAGAAAGAGAGGGCTCCCCCCCCTCTCCTGTATTAAACTCATTCTCCATTGAAGTCTCACCTATAACATTAGTTAGATCCTCCAAATTCAAGGCTTGGAAAGAGTTCTTCACCACTGTAGTAGCTGTGACAACAACAATTTTTCCTTTCCCATCTATCTTCTTGGCATTAGAGACCTTTGTAAATCCATCCTCATCGATCTGTATTGGCTTCCTATTGTCTTGTTTGACAACCCATTGTTGTTTTACACTAGCAGTTTTCTTACAGTCTGTAGTAGTATGTCCAACTCCAGAACAATGGGTAAAAGTGACTGGTTTCCACTCATAGTTAATCCCAACTGTTGTATTCGAGCCAAATTCATTCTCAAATTCAAGCAAGTCAGGCAATCTTTGACACATTAGGACCTCTACCAATACCCTAGGGTAACCCAATCTCTCCCTCTCCTTGCTGACAGAATCCACCATTAATGGTTTCCCTAATTGCCCAATAATTTTATAGAGAGACATTTGGCCCCAATATTTTAGTTCTAAATCCTCTAGTTGAACCCAAATAGGCACACACTTCACATCATCCTTCTTGAAACTTACATTTGGGTCCCAAGGCTTCATTATGACAGGCCTCCTATTGAAGAAAATATAGCCCCTATCAAAATCTGATCCCTGTATTCCATTGAATTGAAACGGATGATAAAAATACCATAAGACAGCATCTTCACTCGATCAACTTTTTCTTTCCAAATCCTATTAACAAATCCTTCGAGTATGTGTAATGGAGGTTTCACTCCTAAAACATATCATACAATCGACAGTTTCCAAAACGAATCTCCTCCTCAATATTATTTAAGGTGATCTTCACCTTCCTGCTACCTTGCTCAGAGTTTCTTAATGAATTATCCAAATTACGAACAACAGAGGTAGATCGCAAAATTGGAGGAATCGAAGCCTTACCTTGTTTAAGTTCACTGTTATATTGGTCATTCACTTTGAGGAATTGAACAAAATCATTCCGAGCATCATCTTATTTCTGAATTGCTTCTAGTGAGGATTTAGGGGATAAAGGAGGTTGAAAGACATCCCTAAGAGCAGGATCGTCTTCCTTCAGAACTTCCTCATCTGATAAATCCAAGGGATTAATCTCTGTAAATTGCTCCAACAAGCTAGCTTGATTCACATAAGACACCACCTTCCCACCTTTCTTTTTGAAATCTTAGCAACAGACTTAGATTTTCCATGGATTTTCGACCTCGTTTTAGCCATGGCACCAACTTTGCACCTGCAAGGGCAAGAATCTGAGAAAATATCAATTGGTTTATTTTCAACTAATAATTTTCTCACCATTTCCCTCCAACTATCCAATGTTGTTACATGTATGTTTTATTTATTGTTTATATACAAACTTGTTTTATAAAACCTATTATTGTTTGATCAAAATTGATATGGTTAACTTGTTGACAGATCCAATGATCTGATTTTAAACATAGTCCAATTGTCAATAGGTCAAATAAATAATTTGTAATAGGTAAATTTTGTAATCTTCTTTCATTTGTATATAAACCTAGTAACATGATACGATCCATCCAAATCAGTGTGTGCTTGTGCCTATATCTTTTCTTTGGGCCTAGATGAATATAGGGAGTCCACTTAATTTTGATAATTAAAATAGACTAGGTTGCAAAAATAAAAATGTGACTTATGATAGTTTCTATTTAGGTCAAATTAGTACTGGGCTTATTCAATGAATAACAGTTGTTTAATTAATGTTAAATTACTCTCTTTTGGGCAATCTGTGAGAGTTAGGGGGCCATTAGTAGTGGGTACGACATACTGAATCCAACTCTCCGTCACATGAATAACCTCAACTTTGAAGGACCATTTGCCTTACTTGAATAATTGTAATATGTTAATTATACTAGTTTAACCTAATAGAAATGATTAGCAACATCATTAATTTTCAAAATATATGAAATTTATTTTTCATCAAATTATTTTGAAATTAATTTAAGAAAAACACACTTAGTTTACTGAAATCAATTTAAGATAAACTATATGTATTTTTCTATATGTAATAAAATAAAGAAGTTATAACAAATTAAATTTTTCTAGATACTTAATTATTTGAATTTTCTTAGAAAATATATTTAAGTTGAAAATTAATTTTTCAAATTAAATTTAGATCAACTTTAATTAGAATATTTTTTTGAAATTAATAATTAAGTAGATTTTTCTAGGAAATTAGTTATTCAGATATTCTTTTGAAATATATTTAAGTTGAAAATTTGTTAATTTACAAATTTTAGATCAAATTAAATTATGATATTTTTTTAAAAAAAATTAAGGTGATTAGTTCAAGATACTTAATTTGTTATTTAATGAAATTTTTTAAAACTATTTGAGTTGAAAATTTAGTTATTTTAGAACAACATAAATTAGATATTTTCAAGTATTTATTTTATTATATATTTTTGAAATAATTTTCAAATTATATTTAATATATGTATAGTTTTTCCAAATTAAACTTGAAAATTAAATTAAAGTTGAAAATTAGTTATTTAATAATTTTTGGAGCAAGTTAAATTAAGTAATTTTCATTATTAAAATATATAAATTAAAATAAATGATGAACTAAAAATACATTATTTAAATAATGATCTTTAATCAAAAGGATATTCAATCTTTATTGTTCGTTCTACACAGTTTTTGTTTTGATCAGATTCATCCCTAATAGATGTTCATTCATTCGCAGTTTAACACCGTAGAATCTGGAAAGATAAGTATTATTGTAATTCTTTTACTTTTAGTAATGATCACCCCAATAGTGGCTGCTACGCGAAGGGCTTACAAAGTATGAAACAATAGTAGAAGCTCATGAAATAGGAATGACCTTGACTCTCCTCTAAATGGGACAACATCAGATTCTCTTTTCGATCAAATAAAAGGTTGCTAGAGTGGTGTCCATTTTAGATGAGCTGACTACTCTATTCAATGAATAATATCTTTGACTCCTGCGTAAATGGGACACTGTATCAGTTTCTTGGAAACCTTGGAAAATAATTAAATATGTTTTAATTTTGGTATTTTTTGCAAACATATTTTCTACACTTGTTATTTTTTGAATTTGTGTATGATTTTATTTGAACCAAGTAATTTATTTCTATTTATTGATATTTGTAGTATAAAAATGAACAATCCTCACCCCAATCCTCAACTAGTATATGCCATTGCAAATGAACTCCATGAAGATGTTGAGAGCATCACTTCACACTTAATTTTGATGAACTCAAAATTCCAGAAAGTAAATTTTTTAGGAATTATTCTATCAAAGGAGAAATTGATTCAATTTATTCTCAATAGCCTTTAACCTAAGTATACCAAATTTATTGTATCATGTACGGTTAACAATTGGAACTCGTCCGACATGGATAAGCTGGATACTGAATTGTGTTTTAATGAGCGGACATTGTCACTTCCCAGGAGGGCTCGCTCCAGTGTTGTAGAGGAGGGCAAAAGGAAAGCTGAAGATATTGAGGATGATTAAACTGACAATGTTGCATCTTCGAGTTCAATTATAAAAGATAGAATTAAAATTGAACCGGTAATTGAGACAATCAAAGAACAACTAAGTAGACGTATTCTTCTATGTTCTCACTGCATAGAGAAGGGAAATTTTAAAGCAAGATGTGTTAGACTTCTTAACATCGGAATGAAGGTAACACTTTTGTGTTTGAATCATGTGCTTTAGAGAATTACAAATCCATTTGGATTATTGATTTTGGATCTACTAACCATGTTTTCTCTTCATTACAGCTGCTTGAAACTTAGGATTACTTAAATCTAGGGGAGTTGAAGCTTAAGGTTGGGAATAGCGAATTTGTATCGGTCCAAGCTAGATGAAAAGCTCACCTCAAGTATCAGAATAAATTTTTGATTTTAGACAATGTGTTGTTTATTTTAAATGTTTGTAGAAACTTGATTAGTGTTTCATGTTTCAAGACACAAAGTTATCAATTGAATTTTTTGGGTTCTGTTTCCACTATTTCTCGTAATGGCATTTAATTGTCCGTTGCTCACATGGAATAAGGGCTTTATGCTTTAAGACCAGAATTACCAATTGCGTTCATGAACAAACTTTTAAATATTTCTAAACCTAGAAACCATACAAAATCAAAAGATTAATAATAATGATGAAACATATCTATGGCATTTACAACTTGGTCATTTAGGCTATGATAGACTTCATAGGTTAACCAAAGATGGTCAATTGAAAAATGTCACCTTCGGTGATTTACCAGTTTGTGACACTTGCCTAGAAGGTAAAATGACTAAGTGTTCATTCTCTGCCAACAGAGAGTGTGGGAAAGAACCTCTAGGGTTAGTACATTTTGATGTCTGTGGAGCTCTAAATGTAAAAGCCAGAGGAGGTTATGAGTACATTGTATCTTTCATTGATGATTACTCTAGATATAGTTTTCTTTACCTAATGCAAAAGAAATCTAAAATGTTTGAGAAGTTTTAGAAATTTCATGCTTTGGTTCAAAACCAATCAAGTAAAACATTAAAGATCTTGCAAACTGATAGGGGTGGAGAGTATATGGATAGGAAGTTGAAAGATCATTTGAACTTGGAATTGAATCGTAATATACTGCCCCTGATACTCCACAACAAATGGAGTTGTAGAGAGAAGAAATCACAAACTTTTAGAAATGGTTAGGTCTATGCTAAGCTATTTAACTCTTTCAACGTCCTTCTAAGGATATGCTATTCAGATGGCCAATGATATTTTAAATGTTGTTCCATCTAAATCAGTCCCCAAGACACTTGTAGAACTATGGAATGGCCGTATATCTAGTTTATGATTTATGCTATTATAGAATATGGGAGTGCCCTGTTCATGTCTTAAGAAAGAAAGAAGGCAAACTAGAAGTGCAATTTGAGTTTTGCATGTTTGTTAAAAATTCTAAAGATACTAGGGGTGGACTATTTTATTGTCACAAGGATAATAAAATGTTTCTTTCTACAAAGTAAAGTAAAGTAGTATTGAAGGAAATTCTTTCAAATATAACTCCAGCTATTGTTCCATCTTCTTCTACTCAAGTAGAGGATGATCCCACTCCCTCGGTTGAACCAATGCAAGTTGATACAACCGAGAAATCTACCACTGATGTTCCAGTTCAGAAGGCCATGACTTCTCGTCATAGTGGGAGGGTTTCCACAAAACTAGCTCGTTATGCCTTGGATGGTGAAATAAATATGGTCATTGTTGATGGTATTGATGATGATCCATTAACCTATAAACATGCAATGGCAAGTCGAGAAAGGAAACAATTGTCAACTACCATTGATTCAGAGATGGATTCCATGAAAAGAAATAAAGTCTGGAAATATGTAGATGCACATGAGGATTATCATCCAATTGGATGTAAATGGGTCTACAAGAAGAAAAGAGGTGCTGGTGGAGAAGTCAATACTTTTAAAGCTAGATTTATTGTAAAGAGTTATACTAAAAGAGAAGGTGTGGACTATGAGGATACTTTTAGTTTGTTCGCCATTCTCAAATCCATCAGAATACTTCTCTCCATAGATGTTGCTTTCGATTATGAAATTTGGAAAATGGATGTCAAGACAACATTTCTTAACGGAATTCTTGACGAGACAATCTATATGGAGCAACCAGAAATTTATAAGCTTCCTCGACAAGAAGAGAAAGTTTGCAAGCTAAATAGCGTTGGGTTTTATGCAATAAATAAAACTCATTTCAATATAATCAGATTTACTTATTAATATAGATCAGAAATAACATTTAATGTTGCATGGTTCACATGATTTATTTCATGATTATATGTACATAATGTATAAATTCATCAAAAACCCTTTTCACATATTTGATCCTGTTTATTGTGCTGTCAACACATTGGAAAGTAAACATGACTATGTGAATAAAGTTTCCTAGATTTATCAGACATAGGGTTTTACTGATATGATAATCTACGACAGAGTTTACTTGCATTTGGAGAAGTGCTATGTTCTTTCCAGAGCATTGGTTAAAGTAAAGCTCAGGTTGGATGCATGGAGTATGCATTGGAAGGGACCGATATTGATCTTTCACTTAGATTTATTAAACTTACCGTAATATCTATTCAAGTCAATATCGCCTAGTTGATCCTAGATCAAATGTTCTTAATCCTGTTATGATTAGGCTCAATCTTGAAAGGCTATTCGTGTTCTTTGATTTGTTAGTTAAGCCTACTTTTAGGTCAGGGTGATACGTACATTTTGTGAACACGGTAGTGCAATTGAGTGGGAGCGCTATCATAAACATGGAAGCTATAGCTTCTATCTGTCGAATAGTAAGCAAAGGATGATCTCCTTCGAGCTTGACCAAACGAACATAAATGGTGGAGTACTCATTTCACATAAGCTGAAATATCATTTATACGGGGTCAAGTGTTTTAAGGATAAAATACATTGTAGGGTGTAACGGTAATCTAATCCCTTTACAGTGTAGATCATTCATATAGAGGATCATTGATCACATTAGGATTATAACAATGGATAACTAATGATGCGTCTATATGGTGGAACATATAGAGCATTCTATATAACTGAGAGTGCAATTCTAAGTTCTATGCGTGGATTCAACAAAGAATTAATAAGTTAGTGAATTTTAGTGCTAAATTCTTGATCTACTTATTGGAAGCTCGGTTATATAGACCCATGGTCCACGCACTAGTTGAGATAATATTGCTTGTTAGACTCATATAATTGGTTTTGATTAATCAATTATAATTCTCAATTTAGACTATGTCTATTTGTGAATTTTTCACTAAGTAAGGGCGAAATTGTAAAGAAAGAGTTTTAGGGGCATATTTGTTAATTATGATACTTTGTATGGTTCAATTAATAAATATGATAAATGACAATATTATTTAATAATTCTTTATAGTTATTAAATAGTTAGATTTAGCATTTAAATGGTTGAATTTGAAAATTGGCGTTTTTGAGAAAATGAGATGCAGAAAAGGTAAAACTGCAAAATTGCAAAAAGTGAGGCCCAAATGCACTAGTATAGGGCCAGCCACTTTTGTAGGAAATTTAAACTGATATTTTCATTATTTTAATTCCAAATAATTCAAACCTAACCCTAGTGGAATGCTATAAATAGATAGTGAAGGCTTCAGGAAATTTACACTAAAATTTTCTATTTTTCCTTCAGAGAAAAAACTGAGCCTTTTCTCTCCCTATCTTTGGCCGAACCCACTCTCTCTCTCTCTTCCTCATTGAGATTTCGAAAATCCTTATTGTATGAGTAGTGCCCACACACAGTAAGTGATACCTCAATCATAGTGAGGAAGATCGTGAAGAAAGACATTTAGCAAGAGGAGGTTTCAGCATCAAAGATTCAGAGAAAGAGATCCAGGTTCAGATATTGATAATGCTCTGCTACAGAAAGGAATCAAGGGCTAGATATCTGAACGGAAGGAGTCATATTATTCCGCTGCACCCAATGTAAGGTTTCTTAAACTTTATATGTGTTTATTTCATTGTTTTAGAAAGTTCATATTTAGGGTGTTAATAAACATACTTGTAAGTAGATCTAATATCTTGGTAAAATATAATTTCCAACAACTGGCCTCAGAGCCATGGTAATTGATTTACTTGCAAGAAATTTGGACTTTAAAATGTTTGTTTGTTTTTGGATGGTATCATGTTGTATTGAGTGTTATTTGATGATTGATTGATGTTTGTGAATTTTCGTGAAAAATAATTGCAATTCTGTTTTTGAAATTATTTTTATTGGATAGTATGGAAAAATTTAAGCAAGTGACTTTTTTACAAAACTCAATTTCGATTTAATTTGAATTAGTTATGATTTTTTGAAGATTCGAAAAAATCAGAGTTATGCTGAAATTTTCCTACGATCGCGAAAACTGTCCGTACAGCTCACAATTTTTTCGTTTTTCTTCGTTTTTTCATGCTTTTTCATGGAATTAACTTCCGATTTTTTGTGTAGTTCTATATTTATACTATTACTATTCCTAATTCAATTCAAATTATCATTTTGAACTAATTTAATATTTTTTAAATTTAATTCAAGATATAAGTGTAATTTGAATTTGAAAGTATCTATCTTTTTGCTTAATTCTCTATCTTATTTTTAAATTTGATTATATCTTATCTTATTTTTAAATTTAAGGTCAGATTAATTTTTTTTTTAAATAATTTGACCTTATTTAAATTTAAAATAAGATAACTATAATCATGTAATTTTAAATAGATGTAAGATATTTTGCTAACTTTTAAATTTTGTTATTTTATTTATTTAAATTACATTTAAAATCTGAAAAAGACATTCATTTATCTTTTTCAATTTTTTATTTAATTTTTATTTATAAAATAACATTTAAATTTTAAAAGTAGTTATCAAATTTTGAAATGATATTTAGGTTGTTTGAAACTTAATTTTTCAAAATTGTAGGTTTAATTTTAAATTTATTTTTTTTTTAAATTTTCGAAATTTTTTTATTTAATTAATTATTTCGAAATTAATAATTTAATTTAAAATTAAATAAATCCTACATCCAACTATCCAGCTAACCTTGTTGCAGGAGTATGTGTTTTAGCTTGTGTGTAAGTTTTCAAAACCTATTATTACTTGATTGCAAATAGCCATGTTTACTTTTTGCCAGATCTAATGATCTGATGGCTCCCTTGGTCAAGTTAATAATTTGTAACAGGTATATTTACAATCTTCTTTCATCTGTGTATGACCTAGCAACATGATAGGACCCATCCAAAGTGTGCCTGTGTGAGCCTATGTGTTTAATTTCATTATAGATGCATATAGGTTGTTGTTGCTAAAATAAATTATCATAGTTGTTGATAGAATTTATTTAGGCCCATTTAGTTTTTGGGCCTATTCAATTAATAACAGTTGTTCTTATTAAGGTTAAATTCCTCTCTTTTGGGCCTTGTGTGAGAGTTGGGAGCCATAGTAGTGGGTACGACATTCTGAACCCAGCACCCCCTCACATGAACCACCCCAATTGTGAAGGCCCATTTGCCTGATTTGAATAACTGTACTAGGTTAATTAAACTAGTTTAACCTAATAAAATTGATTAGCAACATAATTAATTTCATTTATTTTGAAATTAATTTAAGAAAATTATAGTTTAAAGAATTCTTTATTCTAAGCTAAACTATATGTATTTTCTTGTATTTAATTAAATATAGAATTATAACCATCTAGATTCTTTCTGGAGCTTAATTTAAATTTTTCATTAAACATTCCTATTTAAGTTGATATTTAGTTATCTACAACTAACCAACTTAAATCTGAATATCTTTTGAATTTCAAATTTTAAAATTATGTTGAGGAATTTTAGGTATTGGTTATTAAGATTCTTTAAGATATTTTATTTAAGTTAATATCTTTTCGAATATTAACTTAAAATGGAATATTTTAGATATTTTTTAGGTTAATATCTTTTCGAATATTAACTTAAAATGGAATATTTTTAAATTAAGTGGTTACAACTTAATTTTTGATATTTAATTAAATTTAAATTTGAAAATATTTAAGTTCTAGATTTTTTCTAATACAACTTAAATTAGATATTTTTCAAATTTTTGTGGAAAAGATACTTAGTCAAATAAGATATTTTCTAGATAGTTATTTCTAGACTACTTATTATTTCTAATATTAAATAGGAAAATATTATACATTGTGAAATTAATTATTTATATAATTAATTTTTGTAAAATTTATTTTAAGTATATATTTTTTCCTAGTATTAAACTAGAGACTAATAATTAAGCCTTCTCTACACTTAATTATTTATTTCTTTAATTTAATACATTTAATTAATTTGAAAATCAAATATCTAAGTTGATTTTCATCATCATACTTAAATATTTCTTTTTCATGACACTTAATTAAATAGAAAATTATTTTCAGTTGAAATTTATTTTTTCAACTAAATTTAAATAATTTTCAAAATATATTTTTTCTGTATTTTATTAATCAAATTTTGAAATTGCATTTCTTATATGCTGGAATTTCGAATTTTATTTGAAAAATAGATTAAAGTTGTAAATTATTTATTTTAATTTTGGACCAACTTAAATCAATGATTTTTTCATTAATTGATTAATTTAAAATAAATGAATTAAAATATATTATTAGAAATTGAATTAATTAGTCAAAGTAAAAATCTAGATAGATGATTTTTTTGCCTGAAGTATTTTTCTAGTGTATTTGATTAAATAGAAAATTAATATTTAAGTTGATTTTCATCATCACACTTAAATATTTGAAATTTTTCTTACACATATTTAATTAAATAGAAAAAATATATTTTTGTTGTAAATTAATTTTATTAATTAATTTTGGGCCAACATTAAATTAGAATAATTTTTCCAGGATTTATTTTTTATTTTAATATGCAATTTCGAAAATTGTATGCTTAAATACTTTAATTTTTCGAAATGCAATATATATTTATAGAAAAATTAAATTTGAGTTGTAAATTAATTTAAATTAATTTTGCAACAACTTAAATTGAATATTTTTCTAAATATTTATTGGAAATTATTACTAAGATGGAAATAATTCATATTATTTTCATATCCATCTAAGTAAAATTTATAAATATTAAATTAAAATTTATATTTAGAATTTTTTATTCTAAATTGGAAATTTTAATTAAATAAATATATATTTAAAATAAATAGAATCAAAGAAAATACAACTCACTTTAAATAATGAGCTTTATTATTATTAAGATATTCGATCTCCATTGTTGGTCTTACAATAGTTAAATGTTTTCAATATAACCTCGAGACGCTAGACTTCGTCCCCCTATGGATGGTTATTCGTTGAACGCATTTAACACCTTAAGATCTCCTTTGATAAGTGTTTTGTAAGTTTTCATCTCTATTAGACTCTCCCCTACGGTGACTACTTAGAGATAAACTTATATAACATGAAACAATGGTGGAAGCTCATAAAATAAGAATAACCTTGACTCTCGCCTACCGGGACAACGTTGGATTCTTATTTTGATCGAATAAAAGGTTGCTAGAATGGTTTCTATTTTAGATGAGCTGACAACTCTATTCAATAAATCTCGCCTACCGGGACACTGTATCAGTTTGTTGAAAACCTTGGAAATTATTTAGGATTGTATGTTTTAGTATTTTCACTAGTCATTCCTACTTGCTGTATGTTTATAATTTCTGAATTGTGTATGAATTTATATTGAACCATGTTATTTTCTGTTATTAAGTTGTAGTTTAATTTCAAATCTTCATTGTTGGTCTAACATGTTTGTTTTTCTAATGAGATAAATCCCTAATGGATTTTCACCATTAGACATACATAATAGTGTAAGATCTCGAAAGATAAATATTGTATATGCAACATCTAGCTGTTCATCAATTGATGACACCTTAGACTAGTATTTTTACAATATGAAACAAGAAGATTACATAAATAAGATTACTTTGACATTCTCTAATCGAAGCATCGTTGGATTCTTATTTATAAACGAAATTATCCTAATTCCTCTTAGCTTATTCATTTTGAATTAGCTTCAAAACATATCATTGGATGAATGGTCTATAAATCATTTCATGTCATTCTATATTTTCTCTTAAGAAATTAAATGACGCTTATGATTATAATCCCGAAATTCTATTCCCAATTGATATAAATCCTCAATCTTAGAAATCTCCTACTTGTATGGGCAAATCAGACATAGAATTAAATAGTAGTGGTGGTCAAAGATAGAATTACTCATTATATTTGGTATAAATTTTAAGTCTTTGACTTTAATTTTAGATTCCAAATAAAAATTTTCTTATATTTCTAATTCCAGATACAATACAGTTACACTTTCTCAAGTGTTTAATATCCATCTTTTATTAATGGATTCAAACTATATGGAATATGAGTTAGGTATTCTGTGACCAGGATTCACTTGCACTATTCTAAGAATTCTTTTATATACCTAAGTCATCAAAAGACACTACCACATTTTTTTAATCTATAGCATTTGTATCTTGTTTATAGTGGATTTGACAAGATCAATCTCTGCAAAGAGTTAATATGCCTATATCCACTGAAAGTAGTTCATCTCATTCGCAGATGGATGTACATTCAGGGGTGGATATGAGTTTTTCTTTGTATTCTTAAAACGATCACTCTAGATTAAACCTTATGCAAAGAAATTTGAAATGTTTGAAAAATTTCATTAATTTCTAGCAATGGTTAAAACCATTAAGGTAAGTGGTTAAAGATCTTGCGAACTGATAGGGGTGGAGAAATAGTTAGTAGATATGCAGTTCAAAGATCATTAATTTGATTTTTGAATTATATCCAAACTTACCTCCCCAGAAATTTCGAGTTGCATGTTGATGATTAGTTACTAGTCGTTGCCTAATTCCTTCTATGGTAATACAATTTCAGAATGATTTAATGGTTGTATACTTAATGTAAATCATTACTAGATTCATGGATAACCTAATCAAAATCTTAAGAAAAGCTAGAACTGTTAACCATGGTTTGTTAGCTATTCTAAGTGATTAGGGGTGGACCATCCCATTGTCAATAGAAAAGAAAGTGTTTGTTCAAACAAATACTACTTTTCTAAGATAATGACTAAGTTTGAAAACAAGTAGCAAATAAAGGAGATATTTTTCTTGATTCCAAAAGTGTTCTATCATCTTATATAACATATAATGATCCCACTGCCTCTGTTGTCTTGTCACAACCAAAGAGGTTAATACCATTTAGTTTTCTTCGACATAATTCACGGTACCTTGTCGTAGTGGGAGAGTTTCTAGGAACTCACCTTCTTATGACTTGAGAGACACTAGTGATTAAAATCCATTGTGAGTTTAAACAAGTAATGGATTGTCAAGATAAGAAACTAAGAAGAAAACCAAAAGAACTACGGTGTAATCCATTCACATGGAGTAACCTTAAGTTTTCTATTACAAGGACATAAAAGGAAATTTTCGTTTATAAGTCTATTCAATGGACTTACAAAACTTCCTGTTCCTAGTCTTATAGGTTTGAGTTTATCTAAACCTATGGCTTGTGGTATACCTGGTAATTACTTACTCTAATGCAAGCAACTTACTTTAGTAAGATGCTGAAGCATTTTCTTTCTAATGGCAATCTATAGAAGCTTCACAACTTCTTAGGCATAGATTTTATTTATCTAAGGAAAAGTCTCAACTATTCCAGAAAAGATAAAGCCATGAAAGAATTTCTTAAATCAACAGTGAGAGGTCTTAGATATTCTTTTGTAAGCCTTAGACCAGACACCTGCTGTTGAGTGGGAGTAATGAGTAGGTATCATATTAATCCAGGAGAAGAACATTGGAAGACAATCAAGTAAATCCTAAGATTAAGAAGAGGAACTATATGTTAGTCTATAGGGGTGTGTTTAAAACTCTTAGACTACACCATATCAGATTTCGAAATTTGCCTTTGTGCTAGTAAATCTTTCTGATAAGATGGTGATTACTCTGGGGGTGGAGTAGTGATTTTGGAGAAGTGTAAAAACCTATCTGAAGTCTCTAGGTCTACCAGAGAGGGATTGAATGTTAAGGTTGTAGGAAAGGTACTTATTCAGTCTAAGGAAAGTTCTATACATTTTTGGCATCATTCCAAATTGCGTTAAACTACTAGTGTTAATTTCCTGATTAACCAAAAGTAGTTGCCAAAGGTATAGAATCCAGTATCCCAAGAGAGTAGACATATAGAGAGGAATTTCACATTATCAATGATTTTGTGATTTAAGGAAGAGTAATGGTGGAGAAAAGGTTGTGTTTAATTCAACCTTTCAGATCCTATTACGAGGAGTTTACTACTACTACACTTGATTTATATATCAAGGTGTTGACATTATTTGAAACGCACTTTTTGTTTTATATTAGTGCAAGTGGGAGTTTGTTGGGTTTTATGCCCTAAATAAAACTCATTTCAATATAATCAGATTTACTTATTAATATAGATCAGAAATTGTTGGAATTTATTTTACCAGGATCTTAGATCTACTCACAAGTATGTTTATTAACAACCTAAATATGAACTTTCTAAAACGATAAATTAAACACATATAAAGTTTAAGAAACCTTACATTGGGTGCAGCGGAATAATATGACTCCTTCCGTTCAGATATCTAGCCCTTGATTCCTTTCTGTAGCAGAGCATTATCAATATCTGAACCTGGATCTCTTTCTCTGAATCTTTGATGCTGAAACTCCTTTGCTGATGATCTTTCTTCACGATCTTCCTCACTATGATTGAGGTATCACTTGATGTGTGTGGACACTACTCTAATCACTAAGAGAGGTTCGAAATATTGAGGAAGAAAAGAGAGAGAGAGTGGCGGCTAGAGAAGAGAGTGGAGGCTCAGGTTTTTCTGATTCAGAAAGTGTAATTTTCCTGAAGCCTTCACTATCTATTTATAGCATTCCTCTAGGGCTTGATTTGAATTATATGGCATTAAAATAATGAAAAAATCATTTAAAAAAGATAACACAAGTGGCCGGCCCTATGCTAGGTGGACTGGGCCTTGATTTTTGCAATTTTGCAATTTTACCACTTTTGTATCTGATTTTCTCAAAAATGCCAATTTCCTAATTCAATCATTTAAATGCCAATTCTAACTATTTAATAACTATAAATAATTATTAAATAATATTGTCATTTATCATATTTATTAATTGCACCATACAAAGTATCATAATTAACAAATATGCCCCTGTTAACTCTTTCTTTACAATTTCGCCCTTACTTAGTGAAAATTTCACAAATAGACATAGTCTAATTTGTGAATTATAATTGATTAATCAAAACCAATTACATGAGTCTTACAAGCAACATTATCTCAACTAGTGGGGGGACCATGGGTCTATATAACCGAGCTTCCAATAAGTAGATCAAGAATTTAGCACTAAAATTCACTAACTTATTAATTCTTCGTTGAATCCACGCATAGAACTTAGAATTGCACTCTCAGTATATAGAATGCTCTATATGTTCCACCATATAGACACATCATTAGTTATCCATTGTTATAATCCTAATGTGATCAATGATCCTCTATATGAATGATCTACACTGTAAAGGGATTAAATTACCGTTACACCCTACAATGTATTTATTCCTTAAAACACTTGACCCCGTATAAATGATATTTCAGCTAATGTGAAATGAGTACTCCACCATTTATGTTCGTTTGGTCAAGCTCGAAGGAGATCATCCTTTGCTTACTATTCGCCAGATAGAAGCTATAGATTCCATGTTTATGCTAGCGCTCCCACTCAATTGCACTACCGTGTTCCCAAAATGTACGTATCACCCTGACCTAAAAGTAGGCTTAACTAACAAATCAAAGAACACGAATAGCCTTTCAAGATTGAGCCTAATCATATCAGGATTAAGATCATTTGATCTAGGATCAACTAGGCGATATTGACTTGAATAGATATTACGGTAAGTTTAATAAATCTAAGTCAAAGTTCAATATCGGTCCCTTCCGATGCATACTCCATGCATCCAACCTGAGCTTTACTTTAACCAATGTTCTGGAAAGAACATAGCACTTCACCAAATGCAAGTAAACTCTTGTTGTAGATTATCATATCAGTAAAACCCTGTGTCTGATAAATCTAGGAAACTTTATTCACATAGTCATGTTTACTTTCCAATGTGTTGACGGCACAATAAACAGGATCAAGTATGTGAAAAGGGTTTCAGATGAATTTATACATTATGTACATATAATCATGAAATAAATCATGTGAACCATGCAACATTAAATGTTTTTTCTGATCTATATTTATAAGTAAATCTGATTATATTGAAATGAGTTTTATTTAGGGCATAAAACCCAACAAACTCCCACTTGCACTAATATAAAACAAAAAGTGCGTTTCAAATAATCTCAACACCTTGATATACAAATCAAGTGTAGTAGTAGTAAACTCCTCGTAATAGGATCTGAAAGGTTGAATTAACCACAACCTTTTCTCCACCATTACTCTTCCTTTAATCACAAAATCATTGATAATGTGAAATTCCTCTCTATATGTTTACTCTCTTGGGATACTGGATTCTATACCTTTGGCAACTACTTTTGGTTAATCAGGAAATTAACACTAGTAGTTTAAGGCAATTTGGAATGGTGCCAAAGATGTATAGAACTTTCCTTAGACTGAATAAGTAACTTTCCTGCAGCTTTAACATTCAGTCCCTTTCTGGTAGACCTAGAGACTTCAGATAGGTTTTTACACTTCTCCAAAATCACTATTCCACCCCCAGAGTAACCACCATCTTATCAGAAAGATTTACTAGCACATAGGCAAATTTCGAAATCTGATATGGCGTAGTCTAAGAGTTTTAAACACACCCTTATAGACTAACATATAGTTCCTCTTCTTTATCTTAAGATTTACTTGATTGTCTTCCAATGTTCTTCTCCTGGATTAATCTGATACCTACTCATTACTCCCACTCAACAGCAGGTGTCTGGTCTAAGGCATACAAAAGCATATCTAAGACCTCTCACTGTTGATATAAGAAATTTTTCCATGGCTTTATCTTTTCTGGAATAGTTGAGACTTTTCCTTAGATAAATAAAATCTATACCTAAGAAGTTGTGAAGCTTCTATAGATTGCCATTAGAAAGAAAATGCTTCAGCATCTTACTAAAGTAAGTTGCTTGCATTAGAGTAAGTAATTACCAGGTATACCACAAGCCCTAGGTTTAGATAAACTCAAACCTATAATACTAGGAACAGGAAGTTTTGTTAAGTCCATTGAATAGACTTATAAACGAAAATTTCCTTTTATGTCCTTGTAATAGAAAATTTTAGGTTATTCCATGTGAATGGATTAAACCATAGTTCTATTGGCTTTCTTCTTAGTTTCTTATCTTGACAATCCATTACTTGTTTAAACTCACAATGGATTTTAATCACTAGTGTCTCCCAAGTCATAAGAAGGTGAGTTCCTAAAAACTCTCCCACTATGACAAGGTACCGTGAATTATGTCGAAGAAAACTAAATGGTATTAACCTCTTTGGTTGTGACAAGACAACAGAGGCAGTGGGATCATCATATGTCATATAAGATGATAGAACACTTTTGGAATCAAGAATTAAATATCTCCTTTATTTGCTACTTGTTTTTCAGACTTAGTCATTTTCTTAGAAAAGTAGTATTTGTTTGAACAAACACTTTCTTATCTATTGACAATGGGATGGTCCACCCCTAATCACTTAGAATAGCTAACAAACCATGGTTAACAGTTCTAGCTTTTCTTAAGATTTTGATTAGGTTATCCATGAATCTAGTAATGATTTACATTAAGTATATAACCATTACATCATTCTGAAATTGTATTACCATAGAAGGATTTAGGCAACGACTAGTAACTAATCATCAACATGCAACTCGAAATTTCTGGGGAGGTAAGTTTGGATATAATTCAAAAAACAATTTAATGATCTTTGAACTGCATATCTTATAACTATTTCTCCACCCCTATCAGTTCGCAAGATCTTTAACCACTTACCTTAATGGTGTTTAACCATTGCTAGAAATTAATGAAATTTTTTCAAACATTTCAAATTTCTTTGCATAAGGTATAATCTAGAGTGATCGTTTTAAGAATACAACGAAAAACTCATATCCACCCCTGAATGTACATCCATCTGCGAATGAGATGAACTACTTTCAGTGGATATAGGCATATTAACTCTTTGCAGAGATTGATCTTGTCAAATCCACTATGAACAAGATACAAATGCCATAGATTAAGAAAAATGTGGTTGTGTCTATGATGACATAGGTTTAGTTACATCAAAGAGTTCTTAGAATACTTCAAGTGGATCCTGGTCACAGAATACCTAACTCACATTCCATACAGTTTTAATCCATTAATAAAAGATGGATATTAAACACTTGAGAAAGTGTAACTGTATTGTATTCTGGAATTAGAAATTTAAGAAAATTTCTATTTGGAATCTAAAATTAAAGTCAAAGACTTAAATTCAACCAAATTTAATGAGTAATTCTTTCTTGGACCACCACTACTAATACAGACTCTAAGTCAGATTAGCCCATACAAGCAGGAGATTTCTAAGATTGAGGATTTATATCAATTGGGAATAGAATTTCGGGGTTATAATCATATGCGTCATTTAATTTCTTAAGAGAAAATATAATGACATGAAATGATTCATAGACCATTCATCCAATGATATATTTGAAAGCTAATTCGAAATGAATAAGCTAAGAGGAATTAGGATAATTTCGTTTAAAATAAGAATCCAACGATGCTTCGATTAGCGAAAGTCAAAGTAATCTTATTTATATAATCTTCTTGTTTCATATCGTAAAAATACTAGTCTAAGGTGTCATCAATTGATGAACAGCTAGATGTCGCATATACAATATTTATCTTTCGAGATCTAACACTATTATGTATGTCTAATGGTGAAAATCCACTAGGGATTTATCTCATTAGATAAACAAGCCAAGTTAGACCAACAATGAAGATTCGAAATTAAACTACAACTTAATAACAGAAAATAACATGGTTCAATATAAATTCATACACAATTCAGAAATTATAAACATATAGTAAGTAGGAATGACAAGTGAAAATACTAAAACTTACAATCCTAAATAATTTCCAAGGTTTTCAACAAACTGATATCAGTGTCCCGTTTAGGCGAGAGTCAAAGCTACCATTCATTGAATAGAGTTGTCAGCTCGTCTAAAATGTTAAACATTCTAGCAACCTTTTATTCGATCAAGATTGGAATTCAGCGTTGTCCCGTTTAGGCGAGAGTCAAGGCAATTCTATCTTATGAGCTTCCACCATTGTTTCATAATTTGCAAGTCAAGTATGGTCGCCACCATTAGGGTGATCCATACCATACAAAACACTTACAAACTACTTATCATGCGAGGTTAAACGGTGCGAAATTGCTAATGAACGTTCCTCCATTAGGGAGGATTACTCACTAAAACAAACGCGGTGTAAAACCCACAATGGAGATCGAATGTCTCTTGATAATAAAGCTCATTATTTAAAAAGAGTTGTATTTTCTTTTATTCTCTTTATTTATTCTATTTATTTTAAATATATATTTATTTATTTAAAATTTCCAATTTAGAATGAAAAATTCTAAATATAAATTTTAATTTAATATTTATAAATTTTACTTAGATGGATATGAAAATAACATGAATTATTTCCATCTTAGTAATAATTTCCAATAAATATTTAGAAAAATATTCAATTTAAGTTGTTACAAAATTAATTTAAATTAATTTACAACTCAAATTTAATTTTCTATAAATATATATTGCATTTCGAAAAATTAAAGTATATAAGAATACAATTTTCGAAAAATGCATATTAAAATAAAAAATAAATCTGGAAAAATTATTCTAATTTAATGTTGGCCCAAAATTAATTAATAAAATTAATTTACAACAAAAAATATAATTTTCCTATTTAATTAAATATATAAGAAAAATTTAAATATTTAAGTATGATGATGAAAATCAACTTAAATATTAATTTTCTATTTAATTAAATACACTAGAAAAATACTTCAAGCAAAAATATCATCTATCTAGATTTTCCTTTGACTAATTAATTCAATTTCTAATAATATACTTTAATTCAATTTATTTTAAATTAATCAATAAATGAAAAAATCATTGATTTAAGTTGGTCCAAAATTAATTAAAATAAATAATTAATTTACAACTTAATCTATTTTTCAAGATAAAATTCGAAATTCTAGCATTTAAGAAATGCAATTTCGAAAAAAATTGATTAATAAAATAAAGAAAAAATATATTTTGAAAATTATTTAAATTTAGTTGAAAAATTAAATTTCAACTAAAAATAATTTTCTATTTAATTAAATGTCATGAAAAAGAAATATTTAAGTATGATGATAAAAATCAACTTAGATATTTAATTTTCAAATTAATTAAATGTATTAAATTCAAGAAATAAATAATTAAGTGTAGAGAAGACTTAATTATTAATCTCTTGTTTAATACTAGGAAAAATATACTTAAAGTAAATTGTACCAAAATTAATTAATAAATAATTAATTTCACAATGTATAATATTTCCTATTTAATATTAGAAATAATAAGTAGTCTAGAAATAACTATCTAGAAAATATCTTATTTGACTAAGTATCTTTTCCACAAAATTTGAAAAAATATCTAATTTAAGTTGACTAGAAAAAAATCTAGAACTTAAATATTTTTCAAATTTAAATTTAATTAAATATCAAAAATTAAGTTGTAACCACTTAATTTGAAATATTCCATTTTAAGTTAATATTCGAAAAGATATTAACTTAAAAAATATCTAAAGAATCTTAATAACCAATGCCTAAAATTCCTCAACTTAATTTTGAAATTTTGAATTCAAAAGATATTCAGATTTAAGTTGGTTAGTTGAAGATAACTAAATATCAACTTAAATAGGAATATTTAATGAAAAATTTAAATTAAGTTCCAGAAAGAATCTAGATGGTTATAATTCTATATTTAATTAAATACAAGAAAATACATATAGTTTAGCTTAGAATAAAAAATAATTCTTTAAACTATATTTTTCTTAAATTAATTTCAAAATAAATGAAATTAATTATGTTGCTAATCAATTTTAATTAGGTTAAACTAGTGTAATTAACCTAGTACAGTCATTCAAATCAGGCAAATGGGCCTTCACAATTGGGGTGGTTTGTGTGAGGGGGTGCTGGGTTCAGTATGTCGTACCCACTTCTATGGCTCCCAACTCTCACACAAGGCCCAAAAGAGAGGAATTTAACCTTAATAAGAACAACTGTTATTAATTGAATAAGCCCAATAACTAAATGGGCCTAAATAAATTCTATCAAGAACTATGATAATTTATTTTAGCAACAACAACCTATATGCATCTATAATGAAATTAAACACATAGGCTCACACAGGCACACTTTGGATGGGTCCTATCATGTTGCTAGGTCATACACAGATGAAAGAAGATTGTAAAATTTACCTGTTACAAATTATTAACTTGACCAAGGGAGCCATCAGATCATTAGATCTGGCAAAAAGTAACCATGGCTATTTGCAATCAAGTAATAATAGGTTTTAAAAACTTACACATAAGCTAAAACACATACTCCTGCAACAAGGTTAGCTGGATAGTTGGATGTAGGATTTATTTAATTTTAAATTAAATATTTAATTTCGAAAATAATTAATTAAATAATAAAAAAAATTTCAAAAATTTTAAAAGAATTTGAAAAAAATTCGAAAATTAAAAAAAAATTAAATTTAAAATTAAACCTACAATTTTGAAAAATTAGGTTTCAACCAACCTAAATATCATTTCAAAAATTTGCTAACTACTTTTAAATTTTAAATGTTATTTTAAAAATAAAAATTAAATAAAAATTAGAAAAGATAAATGAAATATCTTTTCAGATTTTAAATTTAATTTAAATAAATAAAATAACAAAATTTAAAAGTTAGCAAAATATCTTACATCTATTTAAAATTACATGATTATAAATATCTTATTTTAAATTTAAATAAGGTCAAAATATCTAAAAAGATTTAAAAAAAAATCTTAAAAGATAAGATATAATTAAAAATATCTTAAAAGATTTTATAAATATCTTATAAAATCTGACCTTAAAAAATAAGATATAATCAAATTTAAAAATAAGATAGATTTTTAAGCAAGAAGATAGATACTAATTCTATTCAAATTCATATTATACTAATATCTTGAATTAAATTTAAAAAATATTAAATTAATTCAAAATGATAATTAGAATTGAATTAGGAATAGTAATAGTATAAATACAAAACTATACAAAAAATTGGAAGTTAATTCCATGAAAAAGCATGAAAAATTGAAGAAAAACAAAAAATTTCGAAACTGTACGGACAGATTTGCGATCGCAGGAAAATATCAGAACAGCCCCGATTTTTTCAAATCTTCAAAAAATCATAACTAATTCAAATAAAATCCAAATTAAGTTCTGTAAAAGGCTAACTTGCTTAATTTTTTCCATACTATCCAATAAAAATAATTCCAGAGATAAAATCGCAATTATTTTTCACGAAAATTTCACAAACATCAATCAATCATCAAATAACACTCAATACAACATGATACCATCCAAAGAACATACAAACAATCGTTTTAAAGTCCAAATTTCTTGCAAGTAAATCAATTACCATGGCTCTGAGGCCAGTTGTTGGAATTTATTTTACCAGGATCTTAGATCTACTCACAAGTATGTTTATTAACAACCTAAATATGAACTTTCTAAAACGATAAATTAAACACATATAAAGTTTAAGAAACCTTACATTGGGTGCAGCGGAATAATATGACTCCTTCCGTTCAGATATCTAGCCCTTGATTCCTTTCTGTAGCAGAGCATTATCAATATCTGAACCTGGATCTCTTTCTCTGAATCTTTGATGCTGAAACTCCTTTGCTGATGATCTTTCTTCACGATCTTCCTCACTATGATTGAGGTATCACTTGATGTGTGTGGACACTACTCTAATCACTAAGAGAGGTTCGAAATATTGAGGAAGAAAAGAGAGAGAGAGTGGCGGCTAGAGAAGAGAGTGGAGGCTCAGGTTTTTCTGATTCAGAAAGTGTAATTTTCCTGAAGCCTTCACTATCTATTTATAGCATTCCTCTAGGGCTTGATTTGAATTATATGGCATTAAAATAATGAAAAAATCATTTAAAAAAGATAACACAAGTGGCCGGCCCTATGCTAGGTGGACTGGGCCTTGATTTTTGCAATTTTGCAATTTTACCACTTTTGTATCTGATTTTCTCAAAAATGCCAATTTCCTAATTCAATCATTTAAATGCCAATTCTAACTATTTAATAACTATAAATAATTATTAAATAATATTGTCATTTATCATATTTATTAATTGCACCATACAAAGTATCATAATTAACAAATATGCCCCTGTTAACTCTTTCTTTACAATTTCGCCCTTACTTAGTGAAAATTTCACAAATAGACATAGTCTAATTTGTGAATTATAATTGATTAATCAAAACCAATTACATGAGTCTTACAAGCAACATTATCTCAACTAGTGGGGGGACCATGGGTCTATATAACCGAGCTTCCAATAAGTAGATCAAGAATTTAGCACTAAAATTCACTAACTTATTAATTCTTCGTTGAATCCACGCATAGAACTTAGAATTGCACTCTCAGTATATAGAATGCTCTATATGTTCCACCATATAGACACATCATTAGTTATCCATTGTTATAATCCTAATGTGATCAATGATCCTCTATATGAATGATCTACCTTTGTAAAGGGATTAAATT
The DNA here is from genome assembly GCF_029168945.1 of Cannabis sativa. NCBI lineage: Eukaryota > Viridiplantae > Streptophyta > Magnoliopsida > Rosales > Cannabaceae > Cannabis > Cannabis sativa. The sequence goes on along the minus strand of NC_083605.1, from coordinate 40,671,632 downwards.
ACGTTACACCCTACAATGTATTTATTCCTTAAAACACTTGACCCCGTATAAATGATATTTCAGCTAATGTGAAATGAGTACTCCACCATTTATGTTCGTTTGGTCAAGCTCGAAGGAGATCATCCTTTGCTTACTATTCGCCAGATAGAAGCTATAGATTCCATGTTTATGCTAGCGCTCCCACTCAATTGCACTACCGTGTTCCCAAAATGTACGTATCACCCTGACCTAAAAGTAGGCTTAACTAACAAATCAAAGAACACGAATAGCCTTTCAAGATTGAGCCTAATCATATCAGGATTAAGATCATTTGATCTAGGATCAACTAGGCGATATTGACTTGAATAGATATTACGGTAAGTTTAATAAATCTAAGTCAAAGTTCAATATCGGTCCCTTCCGATGCATACTCCATGCATCCAACCTGAGCTTTACTTTAACCAATGTTCTGGAAAGAACATAGCACTTCTCCAAATGCAAGTAAACTCTTGTTGTAGATTATCATATCAGTAAAACCCTGTGTCTGATAAATCTAGGAAACTTTATTCACATAGTCATGTTTACTTTCCAATGTGTTGACGGCACAATAAACAGGATCAAGTATGTGAAAAGGGTTTCAGATGAATTTATACATTATGTACATATAATCATGAAATAAATCATGTGAACCATGCAACATTAAATGTTTTTTCTGATCTATATTTATAAGTAAATCTGATTATATTGAAATGAGTTTTATTTAGGGCATAAAACCCAACAGAAATAACATTTAATGTTGCATGGTTCACATGAATTATTTCATGATTATATGTACATAATGTATAAATTCATCTGAAACCCTTTTCACATACTTGATCCTGTTGATTGTGCTGTCAACACATTGGAAAGTAAACATGACTATGTGAATAAAGTTTCCTAGATTTATCAGACATAGGGTTTTACTGATATGATAATCTACAACAGAGTTTACTTGCATTTGGAGAAGTGCTATGTTCTTTCCAGAGCATTGGTTAAAGTAAAGCTCAGGTTGGATGCATGGAGTATGCATTGGAAGGGATTGATATTGAACTTTCACTTAAATTTATTAAACTTACCGTAATATCTATTCAAGTCAATATCGCCTAGTTGATCCTAGATCAAATGTTCTTAATCCTGTTATGATTAGGCTCAATCTTGAAAGGCTATTTGTGTTCTTTGATTTGTTAGTTAAGCCTACTTTTAGGTCAGGGTGATACGTACATTTTGGGAACACGGTAGTGCAATTGTGTGGGAGCGCTATCATAAACATGGAATCTATAGCTTCTATCTGGCGAATAGTAAGCAAAGGATGATCTCCTTCGAGCTTGACCAAACGAACATTAATGGTGGAGTACTCATTTCACATAAGCTGAAATAACATTTATACGGGGTCAAGTGTTTTAAGGATAAAATACATTGTAGGGTGTAACGGTAATCTAATCCCTTTACAGTGTAGATCATTCATATAGAGGATCATTGATCACATTAGGATTATAACAATGGATAACTAATGATGCATCTATATGGTGGAACATATAGAGCATTCTATATAACTGAGAGTGCAATTCTAAGTTCTATGCGTGGATTCAAAAAATAATTAATAAGTTAGTGAATTTTAGTGCTAAATTCTTGATCTACTTATTGGAAGCTCGGTTATATAGACCCATGGTCCCCGCACTAGTTGAGATAATATTTCTTGTAAGACTCATATAATTGGTTTTGATTAATCAATTATAATTCTCTATTTAGACTATGTCTATTTGTGAATTTTTCACTAAGTAAGGGCGAAATTGTAAAGAAAGAGTTTTAGGGGCATATTTGTTAATTATGATACTTTGTATGGTTCAATTAATAAATATGATAAATGACAATATTATTTAATAATTATTTATAGTTATTAAATAGTTAGAATTTGCATTTAAATGGTTGAATTTGAAAATTGGCATTTTTGAGAAAATCAGATGCAGAAAAGGTAAAACTGCAAAATTACAAAAAGTGAGGCCCAAATCCACTAGTATAGGGCCAGCCACTTTTGTAGGAAATTTAAACTGATATTTTCATTATTTTAATGCCAAATAATTCAAACCTAACCCTAGTGGAATGCTATAAATAGATAGTGAAGGCTTCAGGAAATTTACACTAAAATTTTCTATTTTTCCTTCAGAGAAAAACCTGAGCCTTTTCTCTCCCTATCTTTGGCCGAACCCACTCTCTCTCTCTCTTCCTCATTGAGATTTCGAAAATCCTTAGTGTCTGAGTAGTGCCCACACACAGCAAGTGATACCTCAATCATAGTGAGGAAGATCGTCAAGAAAGACATTCAGCAAGAAGGAGGTTTCAGCATCAAAGATTCAGAGAAAGAGATCCAGGTTCAGATATTGATAATGCTCTGCTACAGAAAGGAGTCAAGGGCTAGATATTTGAACGGAAGGAGTCATATTATTCCGCTGCACCCAATGTAAGGTTTCCTAAACTTGATATGTGTTTATTTCATCGTTTTAGAAAGTTCTTATTTAGGGTGCTAATAAACATACTTGTAAGTAGATCTAAGATCCTGGTAAAATAATTTCCAATAAATAGGTCCATCTATGGACTTGAGTAGGCATCTCGCTCTTGGAATACAAGGTTTGATGAAATAATCAAAACCTACGGCTTTCACCAAATGAAGATGAACCTTGTGTTTACCAACTCAAGGATAATTTTGTGGTAGTATTCTTGGTCCTTTATGTTGATGACATTTTGATTATTGGTAACAATATTAAGAAAATGATTGACATTAAGAAATGACTTAACACTCAATTTGAAATGAAACATTTGGGTGAAGCTAGTTATGTTCCTGGTATTCAAATTAATAGAAACCGAAAGAGTTGATCACTTGCTCTCCTGCAAGCAGCTTACATTGACAAGGTGCTAGAGTGATTTTTCATGACGATACCAAAGGGGCAGTTATGCCTTCTAGACCTGGTATCCATCTATCTAAGGAACAGTGTCCCACTGATCCACAAGATATAGAAGGCATGAAAAAGGTTCTTTATGCTTCAGCAGTTGGAAGTCTAATGTATGATATGTTACTACAAAAAAGTGTTATTTTTAGTGGAAAATTTTTAGTCACAATATAATTTTTTTATGACTAAATGTGACATTTAGTTACAACAAAATGTTACTTGTGACTAAAACGTAGTAATTAGTTACAAGTTGTCACTAATTTAGTTTTAGTCATAACAAGTAATATGTCTAAAAATACATTTAGTCACAATAAATTATGATTTTTGTGACTAATACCTTTAGCTACGGACCTTTTAGTCACAACATAAGAATGATAATTTATAATTAGTCACAGTTTTTTAATTTTTAGTCACAAGTTTTGTTGTGACTAAAAGTAAGATTTTTTGTAGTGCATGTTATGCACTAGACCAGACATTTGCTATAAATTAGGAATTATGAGCAGGTATCAGATGAACCCAGGAAAGGAACATTGGACTGCAGTTAAGCATATTCTAAAATATTTAAAAAGTACAAGGCATTATGTGTTAGTCTACAAGGGTGGTGCTTTAAATCCCGTAGGCTATGCCGACTTAGAGTACAAGCTTGTCTTGATGACAAGAAGTCTACATCTGGGATGGTATTTACTTTGGCGGTGGATTAGTTGTTTGGAGAAGTGTCAAGAAATCAGCAATATCAAACTCTTCCATGAAGGTCGAATACATAGTTGTCGCTGAGGCTGCTAAGGAACTGGTTTGGCTAAGAAAGTTCTTCATAGAACTTGGTATTGTTCCTAGAATGGAAAAACCACTGGTTTTACTTCGTGACAACATTCGTGCTATAGCCAACAGTAAAGAGCCACAAGCCGCAATAGAAGCGAACATATTGAGAGGAAGTACGACATCAACAGAGAATATGTGGCAAGAGGGGACATACTAGTGGAAAAAGTTGATACTGAAGATAATTTAGCTTATCCATTCACCAAGATTTTGACAGTCTCTACATTTGAAAGGCATAGAGAGAATCTAGGATTAATTGAAATGTACTGATTGTTTTAGGTTAGTGCAAGTGGGAGTTTTTTGGGTTTTTGTGCCCTAAATAAAACTCTATTTCTATGTAATCTTGAATATTAATTTATCAATAAAGAAATAGATATATTTCATTACTTGTTTAATGTGTTATTTGGTTCACATGTTTATTTGATGATCATTTAGTTGATTTATAAATTCATCCAAATCCTTATCACATTGATGTTCTTGTTTATTTTCTTATCCACACACTGTAAAATAATCAAGATTATGTGTTAAATTAATTCGTATAATTTATCAGTACACAGGGTTTAATTGATATGATAATCTACAATGTAGTTTACTTGTACCTTGGATAAGTGCTATGTCATTCTAGGGCATTGGTTAAAATAAGCTTGGATTGGATGTATATAGTATGCATCGGAAGGGACTGATATTGAACTTCAATAACATATAATAAACTTACCGTAATATCTATCTAATTCAATATCACCTAGTTGATCTTAGATCAAATGGTCTCAATCCTGAGATGGTTAGGTTCTAGTTTAGTTGTATTTTGTATGTTCTCTACTTTATTCGTTAAAGTCAGCTAATAGATCTTCTCATGACATACAGATTAAGGACATGGTAGTTCAATTAAGTGGGAGCGCAAATCATAGATACATAACTTATACCTTCTATCTACACGTAGAAGCGAAATGATGATTTTCTTCAAGTTTGGCTTAATAGAGATAAATGGTTGAGTACTCAAGTCAATAATTATATTAGTTTACTAAAATATCATTTATAGGTAGCTAAGTGTTTTAAGGATAAAATACATTGAAGGGTATAACGGTAAATTTGTCCCTACTCGATGCAGATCATCTATAGAGGATCATTAATTATTAGGATTATAACAATGGATAATTCATAGCGTATCTATATCGTAGAGCATATAGAGCATTCTATATAATTATGAATTAAATTCCAAATCTATAGTGGTACAAGGAGTAATTTATAAGTTAGAAAATTTACTTGGTCAATTCTAGAGCTACTTATTAGAAGCTTGATTATATAGGCTCATGGTCCCCCACACTAGTTGAGACAATACTACTTGTAAGACTAAGTTAATTGATTTTAATTAATCAATTATAATTCTAAAGTTAGACTATATCTTATTTATGATTTTTCACTAAGCAATGACTTAATTGTAAAGAAAAGAGGTTTTAGGGTTTATTTGTTAATTAAGAGACTTTATAAATTCTAATTAATAAATAAGATAAATGACAATTTTATTTGATAACTAATTATAATTATTAAATAAAAAATTTTTGCATTTATAGGATTAAAATTAGAAAATATGGCATTTGTGAAATAAAAGATGAATGATTGAAAAAATGGCAAAATTATAACTAGGGGGCCCATCTATATGGCCAACCACTATTGCTTATTTTTTTCTATTATTTTATCATTTTTTAGTCCATGTAATTTAAATCCTAACCCTAGGTGAAATAGTATAAAAATAATAGGATTTTCTCATTATCCAACTACTCATTTAACCTAGTTTACATTCTGTCAAACACCTAGAGTTTTTTTAGAGCCTCCATTCCTTCTTCTTCTTCTATTTTGAATCCCTCTCTATTGTTCTTCATAAATTTTGAGCCTATAGTGAATGAGTGCATGCCCACCCATAGCAAGTCTAGTACTTAATCATAGTGTGTAAGAATGTGAAGAATCCAACACCTGAAAGAGAACTGGGCTCAGATCTTGATAATACTCTACGATAGAAAGGAACAATAGTTAGAGATATTAGTGGGTGGAGACTTATTATTTCACTGCAATCAATGTAAGGTTTCTTAACTTTATATGTGTTTAAATTCTATTATTTTAGAGAATTCATATTTAGGATGTTAATCAACATACTTGTTAATAAATTTAGATCCTGTTAAAATATATTCCAACAACAACATCATAGGTTTTTCCTCTAAGTAGTTGCATGCAAAGAAACTTAGAACAAAGCTCGAAAACATGATTTTTATCCTTACAAAAATCCAAAAACATTGACAAGTTCTAAAATACTTACTTGTGATGTGACTTAAAAGAGGACAATAAATGTTGATGGTGATTCAAAATTCTTGAACCCAGTTGATGATGCTATCGAAGCCCGCTTTTGCGATGAACCCTTCGTCTGGCTGAGGGAGAGTTGTGCTGAGGTCGAGCTGCAAAGAAGTTGGGAATTACTACGTTCTAATTTTTAGCAGGTAGTTTATGAGAGTAACAAAAATATCTTGCATTCATTGGTAAAGGTTTGGAAAAATTTTGAAGTCACTCGGTCTAACTTTTTAGAAAGGAAAAGGCTCTGGTTTGAAAGTTTAAAGAATGAGGGAATTCTGAAAGTTTGAACTAGTAAAAAGAAGACAATGGCTTACTCTGAGCCTATTTATAGCTGAGGCTAACCATGTACTTCAAAATTAATGGCCTAGATTGTCCCCTCAAAAAGCACAGGTCAATCTATTGGCTAGGGAGTTGAAAATATATCATTTAATTCCATTCATCTAAATAAGAATTTATTTTTCATCATTACCTGCCTCCGACCCAATGTGCATTAAAGAGTTTTCACCTGAATAACCCCCCATGGAAAATTTGCCATTGATAGGCGCGTGTTACCTACAGACTCATTAAAGACATGACACACATGCATCGCCAGTTGTACCCAGTAAAGGATATTAGACCCTTCACTTGTTGAAGGCCAAACAAGAAGAATGCTGCTGTGTTCTCAAAATTCCCTAACATGTCACGAATATGCCTCAATGATTTGGAAGAAGATTGCAAGCTTTCTCCACTCAAGAGTTCCAGAAGCTTGGGGGTACATGTTATCTGTGTTTCTGAATAAAGGACACATGGCATAATTAGGAGTACATGATTAAACAATAACAAATTAAGTTCCCTCAATTGTCTAGGGTCGTGGAGAAGCCATACAAGTCTAGGAAAACTAAGCTCAAGATCTACTCAGAGACTTGTCCCACAGCATACCTCCATCCAAGTCCCAAAGGCATTATCATCTCTCTGAAACCCAAAGAAGACCAAGCACAACATATGTCTAGGAGACACCTGGAGGACACTCAAAGAGCTGAACATGAACACCAATCGCCTAGAGGAAGCTAGACGTCTACCATGAAGAAAGACCTGAATCCTTCTAGCAATGGTTAGACCTTTTTTAGCATAGGATCAGATCTTGTCCCTTGTGTTAGACCATCATACGGTGCGCATCCCACCTCTGCATATACCTTTTTTTCCTAACGGTTTGTTTAGGCACCTTCTTTTTATGGTGAAACCTTTTGGCGATACGTGTCTTGTACCAACAATGGTCCTTATTATCTAGTTGTCTCTCCACGCTCTCAAAAGCCCTCTTGAGGGCCCAACAGTCAGTTATTTACATGTATTTTACCGTAATAGTGGGCTTTTTACAATAACCCTAGGCGGTCTATATCAACAATTCAGCCTATAAATACCCCTAGTTTCTCATACAAAATGGGGATTAGAAAATTAATAGCCGAAACTCTACTGAAAAATCTCTCTGAACTTTCTTCTTCTCTAGACGAACCAGCATTAGAATTTATTGTAAGAACTACTTGTAATACATTATACAGGCGTAAAAGGCTAATATATTGACTGATGGACTAGGAATCATTATTACTCGAACCACATAAAAAACACTTGTCTATATTACTTATTACATTTATTATTTCTCGAGCTCTATTTCAATTAGTTTTAAAAAATCTCGATAAATTCGTTGTAACCTACATATTGTAACATGGAGTGGAGTTACAATTTTGTGTCACTTGTAACTCACTTGTAACTCTTTTGTTGATAAAATATAATTAGTGTAATAAAAGGGTTGTTACACAATTTGATTTAAGAAATTAAAAAATATGATGATATAGTTGTTACAAAATGGACTAATACTCATTTATGTAAGAAAAATAAGTTAGAAAACGTTTGAGATTGATTTGGTTTGAGTGGGAGTTCTTAAACTCGAAAAACAGAACCTGGAATTACACTAGGTAACCTGTTGCCTAGTGTCGCTAGGTACAGTTTTGAGAAACTTTCTAAACACTAGTGTTTTGATTCTAGCTCTTATGTAACATCCAAATCTTCACTATTAACCCATTTTACACCTATTTATGTGCTTATAACAGGCAAGAGGTGTGGTGTGTTTAAATTTGAAGTGTGATAACCTAATTACTATAAAAGATGTCTTTGGTGCTCAGTTAGTAACCTAATTTTCTATTGACAAAAACCTATTAGAAAACACAAGTTTTGATAATCCCCAATGTCATTTCTTAGAGATTTCCCTTAGTGCTTAGATATAGGGGTATAAGCTTTTGGAAAAAAGTATTTATACCTTGTTCAAGTCATGGTGATCCCTACTAATTTACCCACAAGATTATGAGTGAGGGATATTCTTCTTCTTCATATATTATATTATAAATGTTATATATTGTAATGTGTTATCTCTTCTCTTACCTTTCTTATACATATACAATATATATATATAGTATATATATATGTATTTTAATATTTATTAAATGTTTTTGTTGGTCTTTGTATTTCATATTACAATAGAGTTACAATACATCTTTATTTTCTTCCATTGATGTGAAATATCTCTAACAATAAAAAATTTATTTCTTTTCAATATAGGAGGAGAGAAATTAAGATTTTGAGAATACAAGAGTAAGAGATTTTATGTGAAAATTATCCATGATGAGTATGGTAGTTATTGATTTTGTATTTTCCTATTTTAAATAATAGTAATCTATGTATTAACATATTTCCTTTGTTGAGATAGGAAACTTTTACAAGAGAAAAATATATATATGTGTATGTGACATATATATGTGTATATATCATATTAATATATAGTGATATATAATATCATATTTGAATTTATAGCATGCTAGTATATGTATATATGTGAGATATATCCAATATATCACATGCGTATATGAGTAATATATATTATATATGTGTAAAGCATGTGATATAATATATTCGTGAGATTAAATATGTAGAAATAAATATTTTCTATGTGTTTATATGAGACATACATATAATATATATTATATATAATACATGTATATATATGTTATATATGTATGAGGTATGTAATATATAATTGTGTAAATAATTAATATATTATATGTATGTTATATGTGAGATGATAGTAACATACATAATATACTAATTAACATAAAATTTGAGAGTTACAATTAATGCATGAGACTTATATATATTATAGTTGCATAGTAATATATATGTAACTTATCATGTTTAGTGTTTGATAACAATAATGGTGATGAACAAAAATGTACTTATTATTGTCATCTTTTGGATGATAAACAAAATTTTAAAATTTATTTTTCTTATAGTGTTGAACATCTCATAATATGAGATTAGAAAAAAGATGACTTTGAGAGTTACATCTTTTATTTTAAAATTTTGGGAATTAAAGAGATAAACATCTCAATTTGGATGAGATAAACAAAGATTAACTTATGAGAGTTCAATTTTTAAAATTTGTGAGATGGATCAAAAGTGAATCCAAACTTGTGAAATGAGCCATAAAATTAGAAAAGTACTTTTAAACTCAAATAAAAGTGAATCATGGTAGATTTAAACATGTGAAAAGATAAAAAAAAATGGAGAAACAATTTTCAGTTTTTAAAAGTCAAAGTGATGAACAAAATTGATGAGAATTTTGCTAACTTTGGTATAATTTTTGGCTAATCTCAATAAGGAGATAATCTTACAAGGTATGAAATAATGGCAGAAGCTCATAAAATAGGAATGACTTTGACTCTCGACTAAAATGAAACAACGTCAAATTCTCTTTTCGATCGAATATAAGGTTGCTAGAATAGTTTCCATATTAGATGAGTTGACTACTCCATTCAATGGATGTTATCTTTGACTCTCGACTATAACAAAGCATTGTATCAGTTTGTTGAAAATCTTGGAAAATAATTGAATATGTTTTATCTTCGTATTTTTGCAAACATGTTTACTTACTAGTTATTTTCTGAACATGTGTATGAATTTAATTGAACCAAATGATTTATTTTTGCTTATTGATATTTGTAGTATCAAAATGAATAATCCAAACTCAACCCACATCTTTGACATGCCTTTATAAATGAACTCTATTGTGTGAAAATGTCTCCTGGTAAGAGCATTAATTCTTACTTAATCATGATGAATCTGAGGTTCTAGAAAGCAAATCTACTGAAAATTGATTTATCAAAAGAGTAATGGGTTCAATTTATCCTCAACAGCATTCCACCTAAGTATAATGGATTTGTTGTATCATACATGATCAATAATTTTAACTCATATGACATAGACAAGGTGGACGCAGAATTGCGTGCTTATGAACAGACTTTGCCTGCAAGGAGGCCTCCCTCCAGTTATGCAGACATGCGCGAAAGGAAAGTTGTAGTAATTGAGAATGATGCTTCTGACAATGTTGCTTCTTCAAGTTCAATTTTGAGGGCTAGAATCGAAATTAAACCAAGAACTGAAACAATTAGAAAACCAATGAGCAGACGTATTCTTCTATGTTCATATTGTGTAAAGAATGGACATTCGGAAGAAAGATGTCCCAAACTTCTGGACCATTGGAACGAAGGTAACACTTTTCTTTTTGAATCATGTGTTTTAGAGAATGACAAATCCATTTGGATTGTTGATTCTGGATCAACTAAACATGTTTGTTCTTCATTCCAGCTGCTTGAAACATGGGATTATTTAAATCTAGCGGAGTTGAAGCTCAAAGTTAGGAATGGAAAATTAGTATTAGGCCAAGCTAAGGGAAAAGCTCGCCTCAAGTTACAGAAGAAATTCTTAGTTTTAGACAATGTTTTGTTTATTCTGAATTTTTGTAGAAACGATTAGTGTTTCATGTTTACAAACACAATTTTATCAATTGAATTTTTTGAGTTCTATTTACACTATTTCTCATAATGGATTTCAATTATGTGTTGCTCACATGGAACAAGGGCTTTCTGTTTTAAGACCGGATATATCAATTGCACTTAATAACATAGCTAAACTTAGAAACCATAAAAGGAAAAAGATTGATAATAATGACGAAACATATCTATGGCATTTACGACTAGGTCATATAGGCTATGATGGACTTCGCAGTTTAACCAAAGATGGTCCATTGAAAACTGTCATCTTGGGTGAATTACCAGTTTGTGAATCTTGCCTAGAAGGAAAAATAACTAAATGTTCTTTCTCTGCAAAGGGAGAGCGTGCCAAAGAACCCCTAGGGTTAGTGCATTCAGATGGTTGTGCACCTCTAAATGTAAAAGATAGAGGAGGTAATGAGTACTTTGTCACTTTCATTGATATTTTCTCAAGATATAGTTTTCTTTAACTAATGCAAAAGAAATCTGAAATATTTGAGAAGTTTTAGGAATTTCATGCTTTGGCTCAAAACCAATTAGGTACAACATTAAAGATCTTGTGAACTGATAGGGGTGGAGAGTATATTGATATTCAGTTCAAAGATCATTGAATTGAACTTGGAATTGAATCACAATATACTGCTCCTACCACTCCACAGAAAAATGGAGTTGCATAAAGAAAAAATTGCACACTTTTTGTAACACCCCGATTTCCCGAGATGTCTCATAGGATAGTCCGTATAAAACAATTTAATAAGATAAAGACAATCAAATACTTCTTTATTGAAAAATATCCAAGCATGAGATCTCATTGTTTAAAACAAAATACTTTTAGTACTGTAAACTTAAATAAGAACTAGTTAAGTCAAAATAATAGTTCCAAAATATTTAGCAATTAAAAACATTAAAAGCAAAATACTGTGCCAGCCCCCTAACATTCAGTCCACGCCTCGAGCTCTTCAATCTCAATACTTAGCCTTACCCTTACCTGCACACAGAGTACCCGTGAGCTAACGCCCAGCAAGAAGAGCTATGTAGGACATAACCCTCCTAACTAGTTACTTGACATAAGTTACTCTTTAAGATTAATCAACAGTAATTCACATCCCATAAATATATCCACAGCGCATGTTGTTCTCACATGCACAAATCAAGTCTCATATCGCACATTATACTCACATACGATAATCCACTATACGCTCATGTTGATCAGACATGAGGTAACCTGCCCTGCCTTGTGTTATTCTCACACTTGGCATCCAACAGGGCAATTAATTACCATAAGTTGTACTCACCCATTATAAATTTATAACCTGCAAGTGTTATGCTCACACAAGCAGAAAGACCCTAATGTTATTCTCATGCTAACGATGCTCACAAAATATAAGGAAATCACAACACAATCAAATTAAATAGCAAACCACACCAAAGTTGTATGCATATTCTACACCCTGTGCACAGATGTCCACTCTTCTTACCTCAGTTGCTAAGACCACACTTGCGACCTCGATCACCTCAACGAATTTCCTTGTTGAGAACAAGATCCTCAGAAACGGTCAGAACGTGGTCGCCGGCGTTCTAGTCGGTTTCGTTGCCGGTAAAGTGTAACTTTGTCTTCGATTGCTCTTGAAGCGTCCTTTTGATTGGGGAAGCTCTCCACAGTGCTCAGGACCTCAAAATGATCAAGAAAAGTGGTCCGAGAAGGCAGATTGGGGTCGTCTTCTTCGTTGGCAGTGTACCGTCTTTAATGGAGTCAAAATGTTGGTTTTTCATTTTGGACGTTAAAGCTTCGTTTTCTTACATGAAAAACAATCCTTAGGGTCCCATGCACTCATATATAACCTCCCTTGATCCAAGAACAAGCTTAAACACGTTCGAATTCGAGTCTGTTTCAAAGCCGCACCTTTGAAGCTTCAAAAATTGCGAATCACGAAACGAGGACCTCCGCCCCTTATACCACGTTAAAAAGCTTCCTTAGGTCGTATATAAGTGATCCCAAACCCCCACGTTCACCCAGGTTTCGGTCCGCTTGAAGAAACAAAATTTTTTGATATCGTATACGCCGTATATGTTCACTCTCTCTCTCTCTCTCTCTCTCTCTCTCTCTCTCGTTCGTTCTCTGTTTTGGGTGTACAAAAATAGAGCTGAAAACCTAATTTCTATCGTGTTTAAACCCAAGCAAAGAGATGGCTTTGAACTGAAGTGGAACGATTCTTATTCCACAAAAATAGCCGTTGGGTTCGTGCGTATATACAACAACAACATCTTATTCGGTTCGTGCGTAAGTATATACGTACAACAACAACTTTATAATAATAATAATAATAATAGTAATAATAATAATAGTAACATTAATAATAATAATAGTAACGTTAATAATAATAATCATAATATAATAATAATATCCAGATATATATATATACATTTATTAGGCATTATGCACATGCCAATAATATCAAATATTATATCATCACAAAAAAATCTCATACATATTTAAATCCATAAATATGTAAAATAATAAAAATACTCTCAGCTAAATAAAATTACAAAAATACCCTTTCGGAGTTAGCGGATATTACAATTATCCCCCTCTAAAAGAAAATTTCGTCCCGAAATTTTACTCAAATAATTCTGGATATTGTTCTCGCATATCAGACTCTAGCTCCCAAGTAGCTTCCTCAACCACACTGTTTCTCCATAGGACTTTCACCAAGGTAATTGTCTTATTTCTCAAAATTCTATCTTTTTGATCAAGAATCTTTACCGGGCGCTCATTGTAAGACAAGTCTTCCTGTAAACCCAGTGTTTCATAGCTCAAAACATGCGATGGGTCTGACACATATTTCCGGAGTTGAGATACATGAAATACATTGTGCACCCCAGATAATGATGGCGGTAAAGCTATTCTATAACCTAAACTGCCTACTCTGTCCAATATCTGAAATGGACCAACATATCTGGGACTTAGTTTCCCTCTCTTGCCAAATCTCTTCACCGAGAGTCTTTTTCGTGGTGTCACTCGAAGAAACACATGATCACGCACCTCGAACTCAATGTCTCTCTGCTTCAGGTCTGCATAAGATTTATGTCTGCTCTGAGCTGTTATCATTCTAGCCCTGATCTTCTGAATAGCTTCGTTGGTGTGCTGAACCGCATCTGGCCTTAGGAGTTTGTTCTCTCCCAACTCATCCCAATGTAGTGGAGACCTGCATTTTCTTCCATACAACATCTCATAGGGTGCTACTCCGATAGTAGACTGATAGCTGTTGTTGTAAGAAAATTCAATCAAAGGCAAGTATTTGCTCCATGATCCTTGGAAATCTATCACACATGCCCTCAACATATCTTCCAAGATCTGATTTGTTCTCTCAGTCTGACCATCTGTCTCTGAATGATATGCAGTACTGAACTTCAATCGAGTTCCCATTGCTCTCTGTAAGCTTTCCCAAAAAGATGAAGTAAACCGAGCATCTCGATCACAAACAATAGAATACGGTGCCCCATGTAATCTCAAAATCTCGTTCACAAAAAGTTCAGCAAAATGGTCCATGGAGTAAGTCATGCGTACTGGTAGAAAATGGGCAGATTTTGTATACCTATCCACAACTACCCAAATGGCGTCATGCCGCTTTGTAGTCTTAGGTAACCCTGTCACAAAATCAATGAAAATCTCTTCCCACTTCCATTCAGGGAGTTTCAGTGGCTGTAGTAATCCTGCTGGTCTTTGATGCTCTTCTTTGACTTGTTGACATGTTAAACATTTCGCAATAAATTCAACTACATCCTTTTTCATACCAGGCCACCAATACAATGCTTTCAGGTCATGGTACATTTTAGTGGTCCCGGGGTGAACTGAATAAGGTGTAGTATGAGCTTCTTCCAATATCCCCTTCTTGAGCTCATCATTATCAGGCACATAAATTCGTCCCTTGAACCGAATTAATCTCGTGTCTGATATTTCATAATCTTTGGCGTTACTATTCATAATTTCTTGCTTTAGTTCACTGAGCTTTTGATTTGTCGTCTGCCCCTCCTTAATTCTTTCTAACAAAGTTGATTGAAGTGTGACCTTTGCAAGCTGTCCTGTAATAAACTCTATACAAGCTCGTTCCATGTCTTCCACTAATTCCCTTGATACTCTTTGTAAAGTGGAAACTAGTCCTAGACCTCTACGGCTGAGTGCATCCGCTACCACATTGGCTTTACCGGGATGGTACATTATCTCGCAGTCGTAGTCTTTGACCAACTCCAACCATCTCCTCTGCCTCATGTTTAACTCCCTCTGGGTGAAAAAGTACTTTAAACTCTTATGATCGGTATAGATTTCACATTTCACTCCGTAGAGATAATGACGCCAAATTTTTAGTGCAAAAACCACTGTGGCTAACTCTAGGTAATGTGTCAGGTATCTCTGTTCGTATTCTTTTAATTGCCTTGAAGCGTAAGCAATTACCTTCCGTTCTTGCATTAGAACACAACACAACCCTTGTTTAGATGCATCACAATATACCGCCAATTGTCCCTCTTCTGTTGGTAAACTGAGGATTGTTGCCAAAATAAGTCTATTCTTCAACTCTTGGAAGCTTTGCTCACACTTGTCTGACCAGGAAAATTTTAGATTCTTTCTAGTTAATTCTGTTAAGGGTGTGGCTATCTTTGAGAACCCCTTAACAAACCTTCTATAATAGCCTGCTAAACCCAAAAAGCTTCGAACCTCTGAGGCGGTCTTTGGTCTAGGCCATTCTTTCACTGCAACAACCTTGGCAGGATCTACCTTTATTCCCCCGTTAGTGACAATGTGGCCCAAAAATGCAACCTCAGACAACCAGAACTCACATTTTTTGTACTTGGCATACAATTTATGTTCTCTCAATCGCTGCAAGGTCAAGCGTAAGTGCTCCTCATGTTCCTCCTCTGTCTTAGAATAAATCAATAAATCATCTATGAATACAATGACAAACTGATCTAGATATTCTTTGAAGACTCAGTTCATGAGGTCCATAAAAGCTGTCGGGGCATTTGTAAGTCCAAATGACATCACCATGAACTCATAATGCTTGTATCTCGTTCTGAAGGCTGTCTTTGGTATGTCTTCATTTTTTTTACTTAGCTGATGATATCCTGAACGAAGATCAATCTTAGAAAACACCTTTTTCCCTTGAAGCTGGTCAAACAGATCGTCAATCCTCGGTAATGGGTACCGATTCTTTATAGTCACCTTGTTCAGTTCTCGGTAATCTATGCACATTCTCATAGTACCGTCTTTCTTTTTAACAAATAGAAGTGGTGCGCCCCACGGAGAGTAGCTAGGTCTCATAAACCCTAACTTAAGCAATTCTTCCAACTGTATTTTGAGTTCTTTCAATTCAGATGGTGCCATTCTGTAATATCCCGAAAAATATATTGATATTTTAATCGGACATATTTTATTAAATATGTGATTATGGGTTATTAGAGTAGGATTATAATACTACTTAAGCTAATCATGATTTGATTAGGGAAGTATGAATTAATGAGTAATAAAGCGTAATTTATTAATTACGGAGATTGTATTGGAATATGTGGGTATCGTAGACACAATAATTCAAATAAAATATTTTCGGGTTTGGAAATGTGGATCATGGCGGGGAGCTCGTAAATGTCACGATAATAAGTTATGGAGCTGAATGGAAATTGTATCGAACTAGTTTAGAATATTAAAATTATTGATTTGACGGGATTGGCTAAGATTACCAAACTACCCCTAGGTGTGCTTAAGGTATAAGGTTATTTAATGGGGGTAAAATGGTCTTTTGGGAAAATAATTTATTTTGTTTTAAGGTTAACTATTGTACCAATGATAACATTGTTAGCCAGTGAGGAGAAAATGTGATTCAAGGTGATACTTCTAAACAAGGAATAGATTGTATTTTGACACAGTTTAGGAGAGTTATTGCCTAACTATCGAGGCTACTGAAGGAATATGAGAAGTGGTATTTAAGCCATGATATTGGATTGGCAGTAATCGTTTTACATTGAAAGTTGGGCACCATTTTTCTATGTGGATTTTCTATATGGTGAAAATGTGAAGTCTATACGGATCACAAAAGTATCAAATACTTTTCTTTTGAAAGAATTTAGATGGGAGGCAGTGGTGACGGTTAAAGTTGATTGAAAATTTTGAACTGTGTGATTTATTACCACTTGGGGAAGAAAATTTGTCCTTAAACCGAGGAGGTTTAGGACAAGTTTGTAAAGCGAAAAGATCTTACTATCGGTTGTTGGGAATGTAACCAGAATAGGTATTGAGTTCATGATTGGAGAACTTGTTAATATTATGTGGTAGTTTAATCTGTTGGAAATAAATAAAATGGCCCAGTAGAGTCACTATGAACTTTAGAAGTACGAGGAAAGGTTTGGAACCAGATTGACAAAGAACTTTGATTTTGCTTGAAGGAAATTTTACGATATAAACCAGATTGTTGTATCGATCAGATAAGAATGCGAGTGGAAGGTTCTAAATGAGTTTTCATGTAATAACGATTATTAGAGCTTTCGTTAAAGTGATACTGATGTAGTTTAAAGATTCAAGTTTGTATATTGCTTATATAATGGATGAAAGAGCTATGCTGATCTTAAGTGTAGAAATATTAAATTTCAAGTCGGGAATTCTATCTTTCTTCAGGTGATTCCAATGAAAGGGAAAATTCAGAAATTGGTCAGAAAGGGGAGTTAAGTCCCAGGTTAATCAGTCCGCTTGAGTTTTCAGAAAGGGAAGGTCGGGTAGCTTATTAGCTAGCCATACTCCCTGTTTTATTTAGAGTTTACAACATATGCTTCAAGGTTTTAGAAGTACAAAGTGGAAGGAATCCATATACGGAGTTGGGAGAATATGGAATTTCAAATAGATTTGTTATATGAGGAACTATATGTACAGATTTTTGAATAGAAAAGAGAAAGTGTTGCAGAAGCAAGAAAATATCAATAGTTATAGTTTTGTGAAAGAACAATAAGATTGAAAGGCGATTTGGGAGTTAAAGTTGCAGTTGCGAAAGTTGTATCCCGCATTGATTGAATAATTTCGAGGACGAAATTTCTATAAGGAGGGGATAGTTGTAATATCCCGAAAAATATATTGATATTTTAATCGGACATATTTTATTAAATATGTCATTATGGGTTATTAGAGTAGGATTATAATCCTACTTAAGCTAATCATGATTTGATTAGGGAAATATGAATTAATGAGTAATAAAGCGTAATTTATTAATTACGGAGATTGTATTGGAATATGTGGGTATCGTAGACACAATAATTCAAATAAAATATTTTCGGGTTTGGAAATGTGGATCATGGCGGGGAGGTCGTAAATATCACGATAATAAGTTATGGAACTGAATGGAAATTGTATCGAACTAGTTTAGAATATTAAAATTATTGATTTGACGGGATTGGCTAAGATTACCAAACTACCCCTAGGTGTGCTTAAGGTATAAGGTTATTTAATGGGGGTAAAATGGTCTTTTGGGAAAATAATTTATTTTGTTTTAAGGTTTATTGGCTGAAATTATTTATTTATTTATTAGTTAGAATAATTTATTTAGGGTATTATTTAATGATATAGGGTAAGTAAGTTTAAATAAAAGGAAAACAAAAGGAACAAAAATTAGAATGAGAAATCATTCTTTTTCTCTCTCTTTCCTCTCGGCTGAAAGAAACCAACAGAACCCTAGGGAGATTTCTGCTCTTTTCAAGCAAATCTTGCAAGGATTTCATAGCACTAGGTGCTGGCTAGTTTGAGGTAAGTTCTTCACTTCTATTCTTGAATTTTGGTAAGGTTTAAGTTGAGTTTTTGGTTAGGGTTTGTGTGATTTCGGGGCTGAAGTGTAAATTGAGTTTAGAATGTGTTATTAGGCTTGAATTAAGAGTTTTTTTAAGCTTGAATTGGTTAGAAATAATGGTTGGTTGATTTGAATATATTTAAGTGAAAATTATTGAGTTTGATTTCACTTGGGAATACAATTTTGAGTAAATGGATGAGTTGTGGTGTTTTGATGCATTGGTTATGTTGTGTTTCTGATATTATATTGATACGGAGCGAGTTGGACGGAGTTTGATGAAGATTTGGTTCGAGTTTGGGGGAAAGGAACCCTAGATTCCTGGTCTGCCAGAACCGGTCGACCGGTTGGTTCTGGTGTACCAGAACCGGTCGACCGGTTGCTAGCAGGGGAAATTTTTGGATTTTTTTCCTTCAGGATTTGGTTTTGGCTCGGGGTTGTATCCGGTATCTATTGTAGGTTAATTATGTGTAGTATGACATGTTATGGGGTGTTGGAGATTAGGTGTTGTCGGGATTTAAGAATTTGGATTTTCTTAGAGATTTTCATTAAAATATTTATCGAGAGTTGTTATCGTGACATAGGACGCGGGATTGCGAAGCTTTGATTCCTTTTAGAAGGGATGCACACTAAACTTCTGGGCAGAGGTAAGAAAAGTATTAAATACTGTATAAGGTTAATGTTATGATTATTACAGTTTCGACTAAGATCGAAATCTTGTTATATGTTGTTGGGACTTAATCCTAATCGAGGTTAACGATATGTAATGGGTGTGACTCGATTATGATCGAGGGAAATAATAGGAAACGATTATTATCGTTTGACTCGATTATGATCGAGGGAAATAATAGAAAACGATTATTATCGTTTGACTCGATTATGATCGAGGAAGTATAATGAAACGATTATTATCGTTTGGCTCGATTATGATCGAGTAAAAGAAACGGTTATTACCGTTATGAGTAATTACTCCTGAAACCGCGGATAGGTTTCTTACTTATCGTTTGTTGTATCGGACAACGGTAGTGACATATACAGCTCGTGGTTAACGAGTGGTAGGGGTACTTTATGAAGTACCTATATTATGTGGTTATGAAGTTGTGGAACGATCAAGCGTGTTATTATGTGATGAGTTGTAACTAAATATATTGTGTTATGGTATGATTGAATGAACGTTATATTACTTATGAAATTAGTCTCTGTAACTGACGGGGGGGTAAAAATACATGTTGTAGGGATGTAAGAATTGAGTGATAAATGAAGCACTAAGATTATGTGTTTGAGTGCTTTATGAAGCACTGAGATTATGTGGTTACTGTAATATATGAGTTAGAGTGTTTTATAAAGTACTGAAAGTGAGTGTTTATAATGATGTATGATTCGGGTACTTTATGAACCATTGAGATGGTTGATTATGAATAGCTATAAATATTCTTTATTATGTATTAAGTGTGCTTACATAAGTGTTATGCTATTTTTGTATATGTAGATTGACATATGTAAGACCTACCGGTATGTATATTATATTATTATGAAATCTGCCTGCACTTTCCATAATGTCTAATTAGTAGCTTTTCTTGCTGAGTCATTGTGACTCACGAGTGCTTCATGGTGCAGGTAAGGAGATTAGGAGCTGTGTTTGGCCATGAGTCAGAGGTCTCCCAGTAATGTACATAACAGCCGTGGTGTCTTGGCTTCCGGGAAGCAGGATCGATTTCTTTCTTTGTGTTTGGAAATGTAACTTTATTTTGGTAATAATGGTTTTGAAATTTGTTATAAGGAAATTTTATAAACAAGGGATCCCCATACTTTAATAGTATTTTTTTAAAAAAAAAAAATTATATGTGTATTTTAAATTATTAAACTTTATTTAAACCACACTTTTCCTAAGCTAGTAGGTTATTGCTAATAAGATTGTAAAAGCACACACACGTGGCGTTCCTGAGAGTCAGGGCGTTACAACATGGTATCAGAGCGACCAAGGTTTAAAGATCCTGAAGACTGGTTTGATATGTACATTGGCTGCGAAGATTCGTTCGACTCATGGCTTAGTAAGTGTTAATTGTTAATTGATTAATACCGTAATTGTTGATTGTTTGAATTGCATGCTTATTTTAAATGTGTAAGTTATTAGAGAAGCATGAGAAGTTTGATATAAAGTTGTTAAGTATGTTTATGCATACGCGGTAATGCTTATTAACATTAATTCAAGTTAGAAAGATTTTAACTATGAGAAAGGATTGATCACGAGTATACTAGGAGGTGTACCTGAGGTGATCTAGTAAGTAAAATTGAGAGCCTACTACGCTCGGGGTAGGTGGTGTGGGTATTAATCTTCCACTACCAGAGGGTTGAGAGCAAATGAATGCTTTGAGGCAAGAGATTACCTGAATGGCCAGGTAGTAGAATTTACATAGTTGGTCTCGGGCGGCGCGGTGATGGAAACTGACACTAAGCTGGACCGATTGGCAAAGTTTTGTTTTGATGGAGTAGTTGCTAAGGCTTCTAGAAGGGTTAAATCTAATTGAAGGTGGAAAGAGTATATCATTCAGAATGTAGATATAATGGCTAAGCAACTAGAAGTTGTATGGTTTTATGCTCAGATGGTTGAGTTAACCCTTACTGTTGGGGGTGCAAGAAATAGATCACGAAAAACATAATATGAAAGGAGATTCGTGAAAGTAAATGTCTAGTGTTGGAACGGGTAAAAAGTGTTAACCCTAATGATCTTAAAAAAAAAAAGAAGTTACCAACCCACCAGTTATGGGTCCTAGTGGGAGAATTTAAGGCAACCAAAGTTTCCGACACGGTGGGAACAAAAGATTTCTAAACCCATTCAGAGGCTCGAGATGCAAGGGACACTAGTAAAATGAACGCTACATGAGAGCCTGTATTCAACGTGGGGTAGTAGGCCATTCGAAAAAGAAACTGCCCATGGTTACAGTAGTGGGAATGGAAGAATGATTAAGAGTTTGTGTAAACTTAATGATGTGCTACTGAGTAGTTTTGGTACCTTTTAGTCTACTGGAGAACTGGTTATTTTCCAGTATGTGGTCTAAACCCTTCCCAGATTGTGAGGGCAAGGAAATAGTTGATTGTTGCAGTTGTGCTGAATTCAGAGAAATCTAATATTATACTAGGGTTGAATTAATTTGCAAGGTATAATGCAACTATCGATTGAAAAGAAAGGTGGCAACTCTTCAATTAAAAAGTGAGGACCCATTTGTGTTCTTGAGCAAGGTTCAAAGGTCCTAAAATCCATTGATCCCGACGTTTAAGGCTGAAGGGATTATTATGGGAGGGATGTATCAACTTTTCAGTTATTGTGGCCAATATTATAAAGGGAACATTAGTGAGATTGGGACACAATCTTGTGGCTCAAGGTTTCTAGATGCTTTTCGAGGAGCCACTAGGGT
Organism: Cannabis sativa; assembly: GCF_029168945.1. NCBI lineage: Eukaryota > Viridiplantae > Streptophyta > Magnoliopsida > Rosales > Cannabaceae > Cannabis > Cannabis sativa. Next base: position 40,649,421 of record NC_083605.1, on the reverse strand, counting down.
TATTGGTTAAGCGAGAAATTTATTCTGAATTGAAATGGTAATCGGAGTAAAACCTGTATCCAAAATTCTGAATTGGATGGTAACTGTAGAATTGAAAGGAGTGAAGATTTAGTTGTAGGAAGGTTGGGCTTGAAATTACCAATTTAAGTATTTCATTCTTGAGTACACCAATTTTATTGGTGAAGATTAAGTATCCTTTGATAAGGACAGATGTTACATTGAATAATTTTAGGGAAAGATCATCTTCTCTAGGTTTGGTCTTCGATCTGGTTACTACCAGTTGAAGACTTAAAAGGAGGATATTCTTAAAACAGTTTTCGTACCGATGACTTCATAATTGTCTTCAGTAAGGGTATTGTGATTCCTTTGGATGATGTTGTAACGTCTCTAGAAGCATAAGTTTTATGCTAAATATGAGAAATGGAAATTTCGCTGAACCTAAATTTACAATAAAGGTTAGAAGTTTTCGGGAATTAACAGGATGCTACAGATAATTGTTGGGGGTTGTTAACACCCTTAGTGATTAGATCGAAAGAATTGAAAATAGAGGTTAACTATTGTACCAATGATAACATTGTTAGCCAGTGAGGAGAAAATGTGATTCAAGGTGATACTTCTAAACAAGGAATAGATTGTATTTTGACACAGTTTAGGAGAGTTATTGCCTAACTATCGAGGCTACTGAAGGAATATGAGAAGTGGTATTTAAGCCATGATATTGGATTGGCAGTAATCGTTTTACATTGAAAGTTGGGCACGATTTTTCTATGTGGATTTTCTATATGGTGAAAATGTGAAGTCTATACGGATCACAAAAGTATCAAATACTTTTCTTTTGAAAGAATTTAGATGGGAGGCAGCGGTGACGGTTAAAGTTGATTGAAAATTTTGAACTGTGTGATTTATTACCACTTGGGGAAGAAAATTTGTCCTTAAACCGAGGAGGTTTAGGACAAGTTTGTAAAGCGAAAAGATCTTACTATCGGTTGTTGGGAATGTAACCAGAATAGGTATTGAGTTCATGATTGGAGAACTTGTTAATATTATGTGGTAGTTTAATCTGTTGGAAATAAATAAAATGGCCTAGTAGAGTCACTATGAACTTTAGAAGTACGAGGAAAGGTTTGGAACCAGATTGACAAAGAACTTTGATTTTTCTTGAAGGAAATTTTACGATATAAACCAGATTGTTGTATCAGTCCGATAAGAATACTGAGTGGAAGGTTCTAAATGAGTTTTCATGTAATAACAGTTATTAGAGCACTGTTAAAGTGATACTGATGCAGTTTAAAGATTCAAGTTTGTATATTGCTTATATAATGGATGAAAGAGCTATGCTGATCTTAAGTGTAGAAATATTAAATTTCAAGTCGGGAATTCTATCTTTCTTCAGGTGATTCCAATGAAAGGGAAAATTCAGAAATTGGTCAGAAAGGGGAGTTAAGTCCCAGGTTAATCAGTCCGCTTGAGTTTTCAGAAAGGGAAGGTCGGGTAGCTTATTAGCTAGCCATACTCCCTGTTTTATTTAGAGTTTACAACATATGCTTCAAGGTTTTAGAAGTACAAAGTGGAAGGAATCCATATACGGAGTTGGGAGAATATTGAATTTCAAATAGATTTGTTATATGAGGAACTATATGTACAGATTTTTGAATAGAAAAGAGAAAGTGTTGCAGAAGCAAGAAAATATCAATAGTTATAGTTTTGTGAAAGAACAATAAGATTGAAAGGCGATTTGGGAGTTAAAGTTGCAGTTGCGAAAGTTGTATCCCGCATTGATTGAATAATTTCGAGGACGAAATTTCTATAAGGAGGGGATAGTTGTAATATCCCGAAAAATATATTGATATTTTAATCGGACATATTTTATTAAATATGTGATTATGGGTTATTAGAGTAGGATTATAATCCTACTTAAGCTAATCATGATTTGATTAGGGAAATATGAATTAATGAGTAATAAAGCGTAATTTACTAATTACGGAGATTGTATTGGAATATGTGGGTATCGTAGACACAATAATTCAAATAAAATATTTTCGGGTTTGGAAATGTGGATCATGGCGGGGAGGTCGTAAATGTCACGATAATAAGTTATGGAACTGAATGGAAATTGTATCGAACTAGTTTAGAATATTAAAATTATTGATTTGACGGGATTGGCTAAGATTACCAAACTACCCCTAGGTGTGCTTAAGGTATAAGGTTATTTAATGGGGGTAAAATGGTCTTTTGGGAAAATAATTTATTTTGTTTTAAGGTTTATTGGCTGAAATTATTTATTTATTTATTAGTTAGAATAATTTATTTAGGGTATTATTTAATGATATAGGGTAAGTAAGTTTAAATAAAAGGTAAACAAAAGGAACAAAAATTAGAATGAGAAATCATTCTTTTTCTCTCTCTTTCCTCTCGGCTGAAAGAAACCAACAGAACCCTAGGGAGATTTCTGCTCTTTTCAAGCAAATCTTGCAAGGATTTCATAGTACTAGGTGCTGGCTAGTTTGAGGTAAGTTCTTCACTTCTATTCTTGAATTTTGGTAAGGTTTAAGTTGAGTTTTTGGTTAGGGTTTGTGTTATTTCGGGGCTGAATTGTAAATTGAGTTTAGAATGTGTTATTAGGCTTGAATTAAGAGTTTGTTTAAGCTTGAATTGGTTAGAAATAATGGTTGGTTGATTTGAATTTATTTAAGTGAAAATTATTGAGTTTGATTTCACTTGGGAATACAATTTTGAGTAAATGGATGAGTTGTGGTGTTTTGATGCATTGGTTATGTTGTGTTTATGATATTATATTGATCTGGAGCAGTTGGACAGGTTTGATGAAGATTTGGTTCGAGTTTGGGGGAAAGGAACCCTAGATTCCTGGTCTGCCAGAACCGGTCGACCGGTTGGTTCTGGTGTACCAGAACCGGTCGACCGGTTGCTAGCAGGGGAAATTTTTGGATTTTTTTCCTTCAGGATTTGGTTTTGGCTCGGGGTTGTATCCGGTATCTATTGTAGGTTAATTATGTGTAGTATGACATGTTATGGGGTGTTGGAGATTAGGTGTTGTCGGGATTTAAGAATTTGGATTTTCTTAGAGATTTTTTATTAAAATATTTATCGAGAGTTGTTATCGTGACATAGGACCCGGGATTGCCAAGCTTTGATTCCTTTTAGAAGGGATGCACACTAAACTTCAGGACTGAGGTAAGAAAAGTATTAAATACTGTATAAGGTTAATGTTATGATTATTACAGTTTCGACTAAGATCGAAATCTTGTTATACGTTGTTGGGACTTAATCCTAATCGAGGTTAACGATATGTAATGGGTGTGACTCGATTATGATCGAGGGAAATAATAGGAAACGTGTAACACCCTAACTATCTTAGGCGTATTACGTGATTTTTAAACGTACTGTGCAGCTCGTTGCTAATCAACGAGGTTTATGGAAAAACGTGATTAATTAAAATTTTGCTTTTTAATTAAACTTATAAACCATATTATAAAAGTCTCGGGATCCCGATTTATAAAAATATTTACAAACGTTTTAACTGTTCAACTTTTACATCAAAATGAAAGTCGTCTAACGACAGTTACAAAAATCTCAGCCCTGCTGTCCCGAGGATCGTACGCTCCAGGCCTAACCGCCCCGACATGTACAATCTCATAAGCTCGCTCACGGTCCATCAGCTATAGCCTTGCTTTTACCTACACATAAACATAAACTGTGAGTCGACAGACTCAGTAAGAAAAGCATAATAATACTCATACATAATACTAACTGCCGTGTCCAACACGATACTGAGTCCCGCTACTGCCATGTCCAACATGGTACTGAGCCACTACTGCCATGTCCAACATGGTGCGAGTTACGAACGTTCATAGGGACGGTACTATTGACACGTAACAACCTGATCGGTCGAACCGGTCATACTCCGGCTGCTGGTCATACTCCAGCCTGTACCGACGTGTTACTATATCCTCCTGATCGGTCGAACCGGTCATACTCCGGCTGCTGGTCATACTCCAGCCTGTACCGACGGGATACGTCAATAGCACGGAACCACCAACCAGTGTCAGCCTGATCGGTCAAACCGGTCATACTCCGGCTGCTGGTCATACTCCAGCCTGTACCGACGTGACAGGGTTGGATGGTTCGAAGCCAACATACAACTAATGTAATCTAACAGGCTTCCTACATGCTCGCTAAACATGTAATCTACATATGCATACTGTTATACTAATCTTACCTGGATTACATTTCGGGTGTGCGGTCAACTTGACCGGCCCGAAGGCGAACGGCGGATTACTGGCTCCTAAACCATAAAAATCACAACGCTATAAGTGACACGCTAAATCACTTCCCGGGGACTAAAACTCGAAACTAAAAGTTTCCCTATCGATAAAAAGCATGGCAATACCCCTAAAAACCCAAAAACGAGGAAAACTAGGGTTCTGAAAAATCCCCCAACCGGCAGACCGGTTGCCCAACCGGAATTCCGGTTCTGGGAAAAATCTGAACCCCCATCCGGAATTCCGGATGCTCAACCGGAATTCCGGTTCCTCGCAGGCAGCCAACTAAAAATCTCCTAACTCAACCAATTCAACCCCAATTGGTCCCAAACCTTCCAGACCTGTTCTAAACTACCCCTAGAACAAATCCAAGGCATCAAATACACCCAGAAAACACATATGCAAAATTCACCATTGGAGCTCAAGCTTTGAGTTCCAAACTCAAGCTTGAGCAAAACCACCTAACATGCATCCTAACCTATTTAATTCTACTCAAGTAAGCATATAATCATCTCTGAAAACATACAAGAATACCCAGCAATTCACAGAAACATAATCACACTATTTTACTCCAAAAACCACATTTTTGCATATAAAACTCAAACTTTAAACAATCAATCCAACATGCTTTCAACACAGCTCAATCAACAACAATAATCATGCTTTAATCTTCACCAATCAACAATAAAAACACAGCAGCAACATCTCCCAAACTCACATGCATTTTCTTCCATTTTCACTTAAAATTCAAGAAAATAAAGAAGGACAATTTCAAGGATCTTACCTACACTTGAATTACACTTAGAGGAGAAGAAAATCACAAGAAATTGAGGAGAAAATCCCTGCCCTAGCAGCCAACACCAAGCCGAAAAGAGGGAGGAAGAGAGAGCTTGAGTGTTTTGTAATTTCTTTTAAAATTTGACTAAGTGTTGAATTTTAAGAAAAGCATAATATAAATCACATTTCTCATTTATTTCAGCCATGTATAATAAAAATAAACATTTAATTTTCCATCTCATAAAGCCACAAAAGACAAAACACTAATGGGGCAAAAAGACCATTTTGCCCCCCCACCATAAAATCATGAAAATCATACTAAAGGGGTATTTTTGGGACATTCTAAATTCCCGGCCATTCTCGACATTCCCAATGTCTAAAACCCATCCCCAAAATACTAACATACTAAGTTGTGATTTCTACTGAGCCAAACGCCGCGTTCCAAAATACCGGACACCGGAAATGCGAAATATAAAAGCTACTGATAACATACACATGCATATCTGAATTCCATAAATATCCATAATAAATTATTTAAATGGCTATAAATAATTTCATGATTAAACATAAACAACTGCTAATTTCCAAATTAACTAAGCGGGCTTTACAACTATCCCCCCCTTAAAAGGATTTCGTCCCCGAAATCTAACCTGAATAACTCTGGATAATGAGCTCTCATATCTGACTCTAGCTCCCAGGTGGCTTCTTCCACCTTACTGTTTCTCCAGAGAACCTTGACCAAAGCTATGGTCTTATTCCGAAGGACTTTATCCTTTCTATCCAGGATCTGCACCGGGTGTTCCTCATATGACATGTACGTGGCTGAAGGCGAAGACTCTCATAAGCGAGTATATGAGAGGGGTACGAAACGTATTTCCTCAACATTGAGACATGGAATACGTTGTGCACTGCTGATAAGGCTGGAGGCAATGCTAACCGATATGCCACTTGACCTATCTTCTCGAGAATCTCGAAAGGTCCTGTAAACCTAGGGCATAACTTGCCTCTTTTCCCGAAACGTTTAATCCCCTTCATCGGAGATACTCGTAAAAACACATGGTCCCCTACTCGGAACTCAACATCTCTACGTTTCGGATCTGCGTAACTCTTCTGTCTGCTCTGGGAGGCAAGCATTCTAGCTTTAATCTTTTCTATTGCCTCATTGGTCCGCTGAACTGACTCTGGACCTAGGTATTTCCTCTCCCCTGTCTCATCCCAGTGGATAGGGGATCTACATTTCCTACCGTACAACAGTTCATAGGGTGCCATCCCTATCGTACTCTGATAACTGTTGTTGTACGAGAATTCAATTAACGGTAGGTATTTACTCCATGAACCCTCAAAGTCCATAACACAGGCTCTCAACATATCCTCCAATATCTGAATTGTCCTTTCGGACTGACCATCTGTCTGAGGATGGAATGCTGTACTGAATTTTAGCTTCGTACCCATTGCCCGTTGCAAACCTTGCCAAAATTTGGAGGTGAATTTCGGATCCCTGTCCGAAACTATAGATTTCGGTACCCCGTGAAGTCTCACTATCTCCCTGACATATAACTCTGCCAACTGATCCACTGAAAATGTCGTTCTAACCGGCAGAAAATGAGCAGATTTCGTAAATCGATCCACCACTACCCAGATGGAGTCATACATACCCGTGGTCCTAGGTAACCCGACCACAAAATCCATCGCAATATCCTCCCATTTCCATTCTGGTAGGGTTAGAGGCTGCAACAACCTGTTTGGTCTACGATGTTCGGCCTTGATCAGGCGACACGTGAGGCATCTCGAAACGAATTCTACCAAATTCTTCTTCATACCGCTCCACCAGAAGTACGGTTTCAAATCTTGGTACATCTTGGTGGTACCGGGATGTAGAGAATATGGAGTAGAATGAGCCTCCTCAAAGATCTCGTTTCTCAAGTCCACACTGTTCGGGACACAAACCCTGGCTTTATACAAAAGCACCCCACTAGCTGACATTGAAAAGTCTTTGGCTTGACCAGCCAATACCTCATCTCGGATCTTCACTAACTCCGGATCTGTCGTCTGAGCAACCTTTATTCTTTCTAACAGATCAGATTGCAGCGTTAAGTTGTGTAGCTGACCTACCACAAACTCAATGCTGGACCTAACCATATCCTCGGCCAGCTGAGGTGAGATCTGAACCATGCTAGCCACTTGCCCGGGACCCTTTCTGCTCAGGGCATCGGCCACTACATTGGCTTTCCCGGGATGGTAAAGGATCTCACAATCATAGTCCTTCACTAATTCCAACCAACGCCTTTGTCTCATGTTCAAATCTTTCTGAGTAAAGAAATACTTGAGACTTTTATGGTCGGTATAGATCTCGCACTTCTCCCCATACAGGTAATGCCGCCAAATCTTCAGTGCAAAAACCACTGCGACCAATTCTAAATCATGAGTCGGGTATCGCTGTTCATAATCCTTTAACTGACGGGAGGCGTAAGCGATAACCCGATCGGCTTGCATCAATACGCACCCCAAACCCTGTTTGGATGCGTCACAATAGACCACGAACTTCTCCTCGTCCGAAGGCAAAGCTAGTACCGGAGCAGTAATCAATCTCTGTTTCAGTTCCTGAAAACTAGCTTCGCATTTATCTGTCCAGATAAATCGCTGATTCTTTTTTTTTTTTTTGTAAGCTCGGTTAGGGGCATTGAAATTTTGGAGAACCCCTCCACGAACCTACGGTAGTACCCAGCTAATCCCAAGAAGCTTCTGATCTCTGTCACTGTCTTCGGTCTCGGCCAATCCCGACGGATTCGATCTTCCCGGGATCCACCTTGATCCCGTCCTTACCCACAATGTGTCCTAGGAAGGACACACGAGACAACGAACTCACATTTCTTGAACTTGGCGTAGAGTCTATGTTCTCGAAGTCGTTGCGGTACCATGCGAAGATGTAACTCATGCTCCTCTTCGGCGAGAGTACACGAGGATGTCGTCGATAAACACAATCACACAGATATCGAGGAAATCCTTGAATACTCTATTCATCAGGTCCATGAATCTGCGGGAGCATTGGTTAGTCCGAATGACATAACCAGGAACTCGTAGTGTCCATACCTAGTGCGGAAAGCCGTCTTTGGAATGTCCTCCTCTCGGATCCTCAACTGATGATAACCCGAACGGAGATCAATCTTAGAAAAGACCGTCTTCCCCTGAAGCTGATCGAACAAGTCATCGATCCTAGGTAATGGATATTTATTCTTCACCGTCAGCTTGTTCAACTCTCTGTAGTCGATGCACATCCTCATAGATCCATCCTTCTTCTTGACGAACAAAACCGGGGCTCCCCAGGGTGACACACTGGGCCGGATGAACCCTATGTCAAGCAACCCCTGGAGCTGAATCTTCAATTCCTTAAGTTCAGCTGGAGCCATCCTATACGGGGCTTTAGAAACCGGATCCACCCCTGGTGCCAAGTCAATCACGAAGTCAATCTCCCGATGAGGTGGTAACCACGGAAGTTCTTCGGGAAAAACGTCCAAAAATTCCCGAACCACAACGATGTCCTGCGGCCGAATGGTGTCTGGCCGAGTGGTGTCCACCACCACGGCCAGAAACCCTAAGCACCCACCGTGCAATAATTCTCTCGCTGACATAGCCGAGATCACCGGGATCCGAGATCCCTGAACCGAACCCACAAATACGAACGGTTCTTCACTTTCCGGTTGGAAGACCACCATTTTCCTCTTACAATCAATGCTCGCCGAATATTTCGATAGGAAATCCATTCCTAAAATAATATCAAATTCGACTAAGCTCATCTCTATCAGATCAGCGCTTAACTCTCTACCATCTATCCTGATCGGCATAGACCTAATCCACCTATTGGAGATAACCAATTCTCCGCCGAGTAACGGGGTTCCAAACCTGATTCATATCTATCAAAGGGTCTACCCAACTTACTAAAGACTCTGGCCGCCACATAAGAACGTGTAGCCCCAGAATCAAACAGCACTGAATAAAGCGAGTTGTTAATAAAAAGCTGACCTGTAACAACTGATGGGCTGGCATCTGCATCAGCCTGCGTGATGGCGAATACCCTGGCTGGAGTGGGTATCGCTGGAGCTCTCGGTGCCTCTGGCCGGAGCTGGGGACATTCCCTCTTGAAGTGCCCGGGCATGCCACCATGAAAGCATCCCTGCCCCTTGCACTCTCCCCGATGATGCCTCTTGCAGCTAGGGCACTCGGGATAGGAGAATCGGGTCTCATTACCACCAGGACGACTCCCTCTGTTCTGGTTCCCCCGGAACCTCTTGTTCTGACTCGAGCCGCCGGAAGCAGTGGGTGCCCTCTTCCTCTGATCAATGGCCGAACCACTACTCCCCCTGCTAAAGCCTGATGCAGGAGGGGTAGGAGCTCCGCCACCAACCGGAGTACTGGCTGAATCTGACATACACCCCACTGCGCCCTCAGCTCGCAGTGCCTTCTCCACCATCTGAGCATAGGTGGTGCTGTCGTCTGTGGTAATCATCAGGTCATGCCTGATCTTGGGATTCAACCCGTCCAGATACTTCTCCTTCCTGCTGAAGTCGGTCGGCACAATTCCCGAGGCTAACCTCGCCAACCGGTCAAACTGAGTAGTATACTCAGTGACGCTCATGTTCTCCCGCTGGGTCAGGTGAACGAACTCTTTCCTTTTGGCGCTTCTGACCGCCTCATTATAGTATTTCGCGTTGAAGAGTTCTTGGAACCTTTCCCAAGACATGGTGGTGACATCGTGAATCTGAGACACCATGTCCCACCATACCAGGGCATCCTCTGGAACCCGAAATGTGGCGCACACCACTCTTGTCGTTGCGGTGACACCCATGAAGTTCAAGATTCTGGTGATCACCGTAAGCCCTTTGCTCGGCTTTCGATACATACGGACCTCCCGGGAATACGGAGGTGCTTGCTTCGGAACCGCTCATACAATGGTTCCAATCTATGGGCCGCCACCACTATCTCGGCACAGGCGGCGAGGGCAGGTGCCACTGGAACTACTGGCACTGGAACTGCAGGAGCACCCTGCTGTCTCAACCTCTGAATCTCGAGGTCTTGCTCTTCTATCCGGGCTTGCATTTCCGCAAACCGTAACTTCCCAATTCTGGGCTTCCTGATTGACTTGGGCAGCCTGCGGCGAGTTACATCACTCCAACCGCGAACCCTGCCCCTGGACCTCTACCTCGGCCCATAACACTTGAGGGGAACTGAGCTCCTCGACCTGGATCTGACCCGACTGAGATGCCCTGACTCCTAACATTTCGTCTGGCGTCCATCTAGTCTGAACCGCCTCGAAATCCCGAGTTGGCACTCAGGTCACGATCATCGAGAGCTTACTAATGCCGCTTAATTTGGAAATTAAAAACGAAACATGCGCCTATTCTACTATCAGGCTACTAACATGCTTCCTAACAGGCTTTTCTTTTTCATAACTGAATAAAATAAACTACTAAAGCAATAAAGGCTTACTGAACCGTGAACCGAGCTAACTGGTGATGATGATTGTACATGTCGTGACGATCTTCGGAAGACAACCTGGCGGCTCTGATACCAAATTGTAACACCCTAACTATCTTAGGCGTATTACGTGATTTTTAAACGTACTGTGCAGCTCGTTGCTAATCAACGAGGTTTATGGAAAAACGTGATTAATTAAAATTTTTCTTTTTAATTAAACTTATAAACCATATTATAAAAGTCTCGGGATCCCGATTTATAAAAATATTTACAAACGTTTTAACTGTTCAACTTTTACATCAAAATGAAAGTCGTCTAACGACAGTTACAAAAATCTCAGCCCTGCTGTCCCGAGGATCGTACGCTCCAGGCCTAACCGCCCCGACATGTACAATCTCATAAGCTCGCTCACGGTCCATCAGCTATAGCCTTGCTTTTACCTACACATAAACATAAACTGTGAGTCGACAGACTCAGTAAGAAAAGCATAATAATACTCATACATAATACTAACTGCCGTGTCCAACACGATACTGAGTCCCGCTACTGCCATGTCCAACATGGTACTGAGCCACTACTGCCATGTCCAACATGGTGCCGAGTTACGAACGTTCATAGGGACGGTACTATTGACACGTAACAACACGATCGGTCGAGCCGGTCATACTCCGGCTTGGTCATACTCCGGCTGTCTGGACGTGTTACTATATCCTCTGATCGGTCGAACCGGTCATACTCCGGCTGCTGGTCATACTCCAGCCTGTACCGACGGGATACGTCAATAGCACGGAACCACCAACCAGTGTCAGCCTGATCGGTCAAACCGGTCATACTCCGGCTGCTGGTCATACTCCAGCCTGTACCGACGTGACAGGGTTGGATGGTTCGAAGCCAACATACAACTAATGTAATCTAACAGGCTTCCTACATGCTCGCTAAACATGTAATCTACATATGCATCTTGTTATACTAATCTTACGGATTAGATTTCAGGTGTGCGGTCAACTCGACCGGAACTGAAGCTGAACGGCGGATTACTGGCTCCTAAACCATAAAAATCACAACGCTATAAGTGACACGCTAAATCACTTCCCGGGGACTAAAACTCGAAACTAAAAGTTTCCCTATCGATAAAAAGCATGGCAATACCCCTAAAAACCCAAAAACGAGGAAAACTAGGGTTCTGAAAAATCCCCCAACCCGGCAGACCTGTTGCCCAACCGGAATTCCGGTTCTGGGAAAAATCTGAACCCCCATCCGGAATTCCGGATGCTCAACCGGAATTCCGGTTCCTCGCAGGCAGCCAACTAAAAATCTCCTAACTCAACCAATTCAACCCCAATTGGTCCCAAACCTTCCAGACCTGTTCTAAACTACCCCTAGAACAAATCCAAGGCATCAAATACACCCAGAAAACACATATGCAAAATTCACCATTGGAGCTCAAGCTTTGAGTTCCAAACTCAAGCTTGAGCAAAACCACCTAACATGCATCCTAACCTATTTAATTCTACTCAAGTAAGCATATAATCATCTCTGAAAACATACAAGAATACCCAGCAATTCACAGAAACATAATCACACTATTTTACTCCAAAAACCACATTTTTGCATATAAAACTCAAACTTTAAACAATCAATCCAACATGCTTTCAACACAGCTCAATCAACAACAATAATCATGCTTTAATCTTCACCAATCAACAATAAAAACACAGCAGCAACATCTCCCAAACTCACATGCATTTTCTTCCATTTTCACTTAAAATTCAAGAAAATAAAGAAGGACAATTTCAAGGATCTTACCTACACTTGAATTACACTTAGAGGAGAAGAAAATCACAAGAAATTGAGGAGAAAATCCCTGCCCTAGCAGCCAACACCAAGCCGAAAAGAGGGAGGAAGAGAGAGCTTGAGTGTTTTGTAATTTCTTTTAAAATTTGACTAAGTGTTGAATTTTAAGAAAAGCATAATATAAATCACATTTCTCATTTATTTCAGCCATGTATAATAAAAATAAACATTTAATTTTCCATCTCATAAAGCCACAAAAGACAAAACACTAATGGGGCAAAAAGACCATTTTGCCCCCCCACCATAAAATCATGAAAATCATACTAAAGGGGTATTTTTGGGACATTCTAAATTCCCGGCCATTCCCGACATTCCCAATGTCTAAAACCCATCCCCAAAATACTAACATACTAAGTTGTGATTTCTACTGAGCCAAACGCCGCGTTCCAAAATACCGGACACCGGAAATGCGAAATATAAAAGCTACTGATAACATACACATGCATATCTGAATTCCATAAATATCCATAATAAATTATTTAAATGGCTATAAATAATTTCATGATTAAACATAAACAACTGCTAATTTCCAAATTAACTAAGCGGGCTTTACAAAACGATTATTATCGTTTGACTCGATTATGATCGAGGAAGTATAATGAAACGATTATTATCGTTTGACTCGATTATGATCGAGGGAAATAATAGAAAACGATTATTATCGTTTGACTCGATTATGATCCAGGAAGTATAATGAAACGATTATTATCGTTTGGCTCGATTATGATCGAGTAAAAGAAACGGTTATTACCGTTATGAGTAATTACTCCTGAAACCGCGGATAGGTTTCTTACTTATCGTTTGTTGTATCGGACAACGGTAGTGACATATATAGCTCGTGGTTAACGAGTGGTAGGGGTACTTTATGAAGTACCTATATTATGTGGTTATGAAGTTGTGGAACGATCAAGCGTGTTATTATGTGATGAGTTGTAACTAAATATATTGTGTTATGGTATGATTGAATGAACGTTATATTACTTATGAAATTAGTCTCTGTAACTGACGGGGGGGTAAAAATACATGTTGTAGTGATGTAAGAATTGAGTGATAAATGAAGCACTAAGATTATGTGTTTGAGTGCTTTATGAAGCACTGAGATTATGTGGTTACTGTAATATATGAGTTAGAGTGTTTTATAAAGTACTGAAAGTGAGTGTTTATAATGATGTATGATTCGGGTACTTTATGAACCATTGAGATGGTTGATTATGAATAGCTATAAATATTCTTTATTATGTATTAAGTGTGCTTACATAAGCGTTATGCTATTTTTGTATATGTAGATTGACATATGTAAGACCTACCGGTATGTATATTATATTATTATGAAATCTGCCTGCACTTTCCATAATGTCTAATTAGTAGCTTTTCTTGCTGAGTCATTGTGACTCACGAGTGCTTCATGGTGCAGGTAAGGAGATTAGGAGCTGTGTTTGGCCATGAGTCAGAGGTCTCCCAGTAATGTACATAACAGCCGTGGTGTCTTGGCTTCCGGGAAGCAGGATCGATTTCTTTCTTTGTGTTTGGAAATGTAACTTTATTTTGGTAATAATGGTTTTGAAATTTGTTATAAGGAAATTTTATAAACAAGGGATCCCCATACTTTAATAGTATTTTTTTTAAAAAAAAATTATATGTATATTTTAAATTATTAAACTTTATTTAAACCACACTTTTCCTAAGCTAGTAGGTTAATGCTAATAAGATTGTAAAAGCACACACACGTGGCGTTCCTGAGAGTCAGGGCGTTACACATTCTATATGGTGCGCGGGAAACTGGTGCCGTCCCGGGAACTAATTCTATCACAAATTCGATTTCTCTGTGTGGTGGTAACCCGGGTAACTCCTCTGGAAATACATCAAGAAACTCAGCAACTACCCGTGTTTCCCCAGGCTTTCTTTCAATTTTCTTGGTGTCATCAACCACATTAACTAGATACCCTAAGCACCCACGCTGCAATAGTTTCCCAGCCTTCATTGCCGAAATAATAGGGGTGCGGGGTTTCTTTCCTACCCCCCTGAACTCGAATGTCTCTCCATCTTTTGGTGTGAAAACAACTTTCTTTTGTTTGCAGTCAATTGATGCTCCATATTTGGTAAGAAAATCCATGCCCAAGATTACATCAAAATCAAATAAATCTAATACAATCAGGTCTACAAATAATTCTCTACCATCTATCCTGACAGGTATACCCCTAAGCCAATTTATAGATATTACAACCTCCCCAGATGGTAACATGGTCCCAAACCCCACAGTAAATAATTCATTCGGTGCATTGATATGATTAACAATTGTGCTAGCAATAAAGGAATGAGTTGCACCAGAATCAAACAAAACTTTACAAGTGGTGTTGGCCATTGAAATCTGACCGTCTAGCGAAGGACTGGCCTCGGCACGCGAGTGATGGCAAAAACTCTGGCTGGAACATACTTGTCATCTTTCTTGGGTTCTGCTCTGTTCCCAGTCTGTCCCCACAGTGGGCAATTGCGTTTGATGTGTCCTTCTTTTCCACATTTGTAGCATGCTTTTGCGCGACACTCACCGAGATGACGTTTGGTACATTTAGGGCATTCTAGAATGTTTCGCCCACTGCTGCCATTAAATCGTTGGTCGTTATCAGTTTTGTACCTCTTGTCTTGACTTTGCTGCCCAGATTGGTTCTGTCCCCGTTTCTTGTGGTCATTAGAATTGGCTCCACCTTTCTTAGATTCTCTCCTGGCAGCATTTTCCTTCCAAATTTTGTTTTCACTCTGCTCAGCCGTAAGAGCCATTTTCGACAACTTGAGCATAACAGAATTGAACCCTTGACACAATTTCCACATCTCGAGCAACCATTGGTTTCAAGCCTTCCACAAATCGATGTGCTCGCACTCTATCAGTAGGTACCAGATCTAGAGCGAATTTTGCCAATCTATCAAATTTTTGTGCATACTCAGTCACAGTAAGACTCCCTTGGACTAATCCAGTAAATTCATCGACCTTTGCTACTAGAACTGTTGAGTTACAATACTTCTCATTAAAGAACCTTTTGAAATCATCCCAGTTCATGGTATCTACATCCTTTGTTTGTTCCACAACCTCCCACCAGATACGAGCATCTTTCCTCAGCATGTAAGATGCACACTTCACTCGGTCATTCCCATCGACCCTTAGCATCTGCAAAATGCTTTCTATGCGACTTATCCACTCCTCAGCCACTACCGGGTCTATGCCTCCCTCAAACTCAGGTGGGTGTTGTTTTCGAAAACTCTCTGCTAACAACTCATGTTTAGCCTCTGTAGCAGGATATACCACTGCAGCTGGTGGGTCTCTATTTTCTGCATCCTGCCTTATTTGGACTGGCGGCTCCGGTTGACGTCTCAGCTGACGAAGTTCTTCATCCTGCCTATGAATGATTCCTTCCAGTGCGGCAATGCCCTCTTCCCAT
Source organism: Cannabis sativa (assembly GCF_029168945.1). Lineage (NCBI taxonomy): Eukaryota > Viridiplantae > Streptophyta > Magnoliopsida > Rosales > Cannabaceae > Cannabis > Cannabis sativa. The sequence goes on along the minus strand of NC_083605.1, from coordinate 40,633,607 downwards.
CCCTGTGGTGCTTGAGGTGGTTCATTGATCCCTCCATCATCTCGACCTCTATCTCGTCCTTGGCCTCGACCTCGACCCACTCTAACTCACCTTCTAGGAGGCATTTCTAAACTCTTGAACCACACAAACCAAAACACATCAAGATCATTTTGATCATCAATTTTACATCAAAAGAATATTACACTCCCGCGTGCAGAAATTTAAGGCACCTTAATTATAAGTAATAACCACTTACAGTACAGTGAGTCGAGCTCGTCTCATGGCGGTGAACTTTACATGTTAGGGCTAACCACATTCTTTAGGACCGTATTGCTCTGATACCATATTGTAACACCCCGATTTCTTGAGATGTCACATAGGATAGTCCGTATAAAATAATTTAATAAGATAAAGACAATCAAATACTTCTTTATTGAAAAATATCCAAGCACGAGATCTCATTGTTTAAAACAAAATACTTTTAGTACTGTCAACTTAAATAAGAACTAGTTAAGTCAAAATAATAGTTCCAAAATATTTAGCAATTAAAAACATTAAAAGCAAAATACTGTGCCAGCCCCCTAACATGCAGTCCATGCCTCAAGCTCTTCAATCTCACTACTTAGCCTTACCCTTACCTGCACACAGAGTACCCGTGAGCTAATGCCCAGTAAGAAGAGCTATGTAGGACATAACCCTCCTAATTAGTTACTTGACATTAGTTACTCTTTAATATTAATCAACAGTAATTCACATCCCATAAATATATCCACAGCACATGTTATTCTCACATGCACAAATCAAGTCTCATATCGCACATTATACTCACATACGATAATCAACTATACGCTCTTGTTGATCAGACATGAGGTAACCTGCCCTGCCTTGTGTTATTCTCACACTTGGGATCCAACAGGGCAATTAATTACAATAAGTTGTACTCACCCATGATAAAGTTATAACCTGCCAGTGTTATGCTCACACAAGCAGCAAGACCTTAATATTATTCTCATGCTAACGATGCTCACAAAATATAAGGAAATCACAACACAATCAAATTAAATAGCAAACCACACCCAAGTTGTATGCATAACATACACCCTGTGCACAGATGTCCACTCTTCTTACCTCAGTTGCTAAGACCACACTTGCTACCTCGAGCACCTCAACGAATTTCCTTGTTGAAAACAAGATCCTCAGGATTGGTCAGAACGTGGTCGTCGGCGTTCTCGTCGGTTTCATCGCTGATAAAGTGTAACTTTGTCTCCGATTGCTCTTGAAGCGTCCTTTCGATTGGGGAAGCTCTCCACAGTGCTCAGGACCTCAAAACGATCAAGAAAAGTTGTCCGAGAAGGCAGATCGGGGTCGTCTTCTTCGTTGGCAGTCTACCGTCTTTAATGGAGTCAAAATGTTGGTTTTTCGTTTTGGACGTTAAAGCTTCGTTTTCTTACATCAAAAATAATCCTTAGGGTCCCATGCACTCATATATAACCTCCCTTGACCCAAGAACAAGCTTAAACACGTTCAAATTCGAGTCCGTTTCCAAGCCGCACCTTTGAAGCTTCAAAAATGGTGAATCTTAAAACAAGGACCTCCGCCCCTTATACCACGTTAAAAAGCTTCCTTAGGTCGTATATAAGTGATCCCAAACCCCCACGTTCACCCAAGTTGCGGTCCGCTTGAAAAAACAAAATTTTTTGGTATCGTATACGCCGTATATGTTCACTCTCTCTCTCTCTCTCTCTCTCTCTCTCTCTCTCTCTCTCTCTCTCGTTCGTTCTCTGTTTTGGGTATACGAAAATAGAGCTCAAAATCTAATTTCTATCGTGTTTAAACCCAATCAAAGAGATGGCTTTGAACCGAAGTGGAAAGATTCTTATTCCACAAAAATAGCCGTTCGGTTCGTGCGTATATACAACAACAACATCTTATTCGGTTCGTGCGTAAGTATATACGTACAACAACAACTTAATAATAATAATAATAATAATAATAATTTTAATAATAATAATAATAATAATAATAGTAACGTTAATAATAATAATAATAATAATAATAATAATAATAATAGTTATAATAATAATAATAATAATAATAATAACAACGTTATTAATAATAATAATAATAATAATAATAATAATATTTATAATAATATAATAATATACCCATATAATAATATCCAGATATATATATCTATTATGCATTATGCATATGCCAATAATATCAAATATTATGTCATCACAAAAAAATCTCGTACATATTTAAATCCATAAATATGTAAAATAATAAAAATACTCTCAGCTAAATAAAATTACAAAAATACCCTTTCGGAGTTAGTGGATATTACACTTTTGGAAATGGTTAGGTATATGCTGAGCTATTCAACCCTGTCAACGTCCTTCTGGAAAATATGTTATTCAGATGGCTAATAACATTTTAAATGTTGTTCAATCTAATTTAGTCCCTAAGACACCCGTAGAACTATGGAATGGTTGTATACCTAGTTTACACTATTATAGAATCTAGGGGTGCCCTGCTCATCTCTTAAGAAAGAAAGAAGGCAAACTAGAAGCGTGAACTGAAGTTTGTATGTTTGTTGAAAAGTCTAAGGAGACTAGGGGTGGACTATTTTATAGTTGCGAGGATAATAAAGTGTTCATTTCTATAAACGCCACTTTCCTTGAAGATGATTATATAAAGAATTTCAAGCCACAAAGTAAAGTAGTATTAGAGGAAATACTTTCAGAAATAACTCCATCTAATATTCCATCGTCTTCTACTCAAGTAGAGGACAATCCCACTACCTTGGTTGAACCAACGTAAGTTGTTACAACTATGAAATCTATAACAAATGTTCCTGTTCAGAAGGTCACGACTCCTCGTCGTAGTGCGAGGGTTTCCACAAAACTAGCTCGTTATGGCATGCATGGTGAATTCAATAGGGTCATTGGTGACGGTATTGATGACGATCCATTTGTTGGGTTTCATGCCCTAAATAAAACCCATTTCACTATAATAAAATTTACTTATTAATAAAGATCAGAAATAACATTTTTATGTTTCATGGTTCACATGATTTATTTCATGATTATATATATAATGTATGAATTCTATTTAAGTCCAGAACATATGAATTTGTTAATGATCATAGTGTTGTCAGCACAGTGGAATATAATCTTAATTATATGTTCGAAAGTTTATTCCCTGATTTGTCTGAACACTGGATTTATACTGACATGGTATAATCAACGATAGGTATTCTTACACCTTGGAAAAGTGTTATGTCCTTTCCAGGACATTGTCATAGTTTACCAGTATCGGAAGTATGGAGTATACATCGGAAGAGACCGATATTGAACTTTGACTTGATATATTAAAAGTTACCGTAATATCTATTCAATTCAATATTCCTTGTTGATCCAAGATCAAATGATCTTAATCCTGATATGGTTAGGTTCGATCTCAAGAGTACTATACATGTTCTTTGATTTGTTAGTTAAGCCTACTTTTGGGTCAGGGTGATACGTACATTTTGGGAACATGATAGTATAATTGAGTGGGAGCGCTACCATAAATATGGAATCTATAACTTCTATAGGAATTTAGAAGTGAAATGATGATATCCTTCAAGCTTGGCTAAACAGAGATAAATGGTGGAGATCTCATTTCACTTTGCTGAAATATCATTTATACAGAGCTAAGTGTTTTAAGGATAAAATACATTGAAGGTGTAACGGTAACTTAGTGCCTTTTCAATGTAGATCATCTATTAAAGGGTCATTGATCACATTAGGATTATAACAATGGATAACTAATGACGTATCTATATCATGGAACATATAGAGCGTTCTATATGATTGAGAGTGCAATTCCAAGTTCTAAGTGTGGCTTCAATAAGAAATTAACAAGTTAGGGAATTTACTTGGTAAATTCGGTTCGACTTATTGGAAGCTCGGTTATATAGACCCATGGTCCCCATACTAGTTGAGACCATACTGCTTGTAAGACTTAGTTAATTGATTTTAATTAATCAATTATAATTCTAAAGTTAGACTATGTCTACTTTATGAATTTTCACCAAGCAAGGGTGAAATTGTAAAGAAAAGAGATTCTAGGTTTATTTATTAATTAAGATACTTTATATGTCTAAATTAATAAATATATTAAATGACAATATTATTTAATAATTATTTTTTAAGTTATTAAATAATTAGAATTGGCATTTAAATGGTTAAATTGGAAAATTGGCATTTTTGAGAAAATGAGAATGAAAAGTAACAAAATGGGAAAGTTGCAAAGTGAGGCCCAATTTCCTATTCTGGCCGCCCACTATGCAAAGCCCTTTACCATTTTATTTATTTATTTTTCACTATTTTAATGCCATACAATTCTAACTTAAACCTAGAGGGCATTCTATAAATAGAAAGTAATTGCTTCAGGAAACAATACACAATTGCATCTCATTCTTTTCAGAGTGAATTCTTGAGCCACCTCTTTCCTCTCTCTTTTCTTCTCTTCTAAATTTTGAAAATTCCTTGAGTGATAGAGTAGTGCCCACACACATCAAGTGGTACCTCAATCATAGTATGTAAGACTGTGGAAAATAAGCATCAAAGAAGGAGAGAAAGAGATCCAGATTCAAATCTTGATTATGCTCTGCTACGGAAAGGAATCAAGGGCTAGAGATCTGAATGGAAGGAGTCATAATATTCTACTGCACCCAATGTAAGGTTTTCTTAAACTCCTATGTGTTTATTTCATTGTTTTAGAATTCATATTCGGATGTTAATGAAACATACTTGGTAGTAAATCTAGATCTGGTAAAATATTTCCAACAACTGGCACTAGAGCCATGGTAATGATTTACTTTCATGTAATATGAATTAAAACGATGTTTTATATGTTTTGTGTTGATTTGGATTGTTTCATGTTGGTTTATGTGCTTATGTGATGAAAGTTTGTGTTGTACGAATTTCTTCCCTGAAAAATATTTTTTCTATTTTTGAAAATATTTTATTTGGATACCTTGTGATAAATTAACCAATTTTGTTTTTTACGGAACTCAATTCCGATAAAAATTGAGAAAGTTATGATTTTTGGAAAAATCAGATTTCAGGTGTTCATGGGTGCTCAATCGCACGCATCAGGTGCTTCGGGCAAGCCCCTCATCCACGCGCGTGAGCTGTGCATCATGCGCGTGTCACCCCTGCACTCGCCCGCCTTCAACCTTCCTGGGCTGCACGTGCAGCCTCCTGGGTAGCAAGCACCCAAAATTGCGATTTTATGGGTTTTTCCCCAAAAATCTAATTTTTTATGGGATTGTTTCCCAAAATTTGATTTTTTCAAATTTTAAATTTTTCCAATTTGAAATATTTCCAATTTGAAATATTTCCAATTTTAAATATTTCCAATTTGAAATATTTCATTTTTTCAAATATTTCCAATTTAGAATATTTCTAATTTTAAATATTTCCTATTATGGTCAGCTTTAAAAATTTGTTAACTTCTTTAATATTTATATATTATTTAATTATAAGATTAGATATTTTGATATTTAACATATTTTAAATTAAAAGATAACTTTGTCTTTTTATTTAAAATATTATATTAAAATTATCTTATATGACAAATTAAATAATTAATAAATTTGAAACTAACGTAGATATTTTTATAGATATACTTACCATAATATTTTCAAATTCAAAATTTGTTATTTTGTTAAATATTTAATAATTTATAAATTATAAGTTTAAAAATGATATTTTTCTATATATATATATATCATTTTTTTCCTTATTGGAAATTTATAAATCATATCTTAAATATTTAAATAACTTAGATATTTTGTAGAAATTTGAATATTGCTTAATTTGAGATATTTTAACATATAATTATGGTAATTATTATTTATGTATTATTTTATTCCTAAAATAATAATTATCTAACCAAATCTATTTTAAAATTTGTTTATTTTATTATTTTAATTTATTAAATTATAAGATTTGAAAGTGATACTGAAGATTCTTTCTTTCAAATCATTGATCTTATTTGATATTTAATTTAATTTGATTCAAATAAACCTAGATATTTTAAAATTAGTTTCCTTTATTTTGAGATTTTAAGGTTTGTTTTAACAACCCTAAATTTTCAAAATTTATTTGGTTAGTTTAAGAATAATAATTTAATTATATTAATATCTTATTTCACATCTGTTACATGGACAATGTTTGTTTGTTTATTTATATTGCTTATTCAAAAAAAATTTAACAAACCTATTATTTATTTGATCTAAATTGTTATGATTAACTTGTTGACAGATCCAATGATCTGATACTAATCATAGTCCAATTGTCAATAGATCTTGTGAATAATTTGTAACAGGTAAATTTTGTACTTCTTTCATCTGTGTAAAGGTAGTGACATGATAGGGCCCATCCAAATCTTTTGACCTGTGTGAGCCTATATGTTTGCTATTGGGCGTAGATGCATATAGGAAGCCCATTTAAGTTTTACTAAGTAGATGGACTAGGTTGCTAAAATAAAAGTTGACATAAGTAATTTTATTTAGGCCCAATTAGATTTGGGCTTATTCAATGAATAACAATTGTTTATTTAAAGGTTAAATTCCTCTCTTTTGGGCCTTGTGTGAGAGTTGGGGGCCAATAGAAGTGGGTACGACATACTGAACCCAGCTCCCCCTCACATGAACAACCCCAATTGTGAAGGCCCATTTGCCTTATTTAAATAATTGTATTAGGTTAATTACATTAGTCTAACCTAATTAAAATTTAATTAGCAACATAATTAACTTTTAAAATATATGAAATTTATTTTTCATTTAATATTTTAAAGTTAATTTTAGAAAAATACTTAGTTAATGATATATATTCTAGGTAGTTATTTCTATACTAGTTATTATTTCTAATATTAAATAGGAAAATATCATTGATTGTGAAATTAATTGTTTAATAATTAATTTTGGTACAATCTAAGTTTAGAATATTTTCCTACTATTAAACTAGAATTAATAATTAAGCTTCATCTATACTTAATTATTTATTTCTTGAATTTAATACATTTAATTAAATTGAAAATTTCAATATCTAAGTTGATTTTCATCATGATACTTAAATATTGTTATTTTCATGTTATTTAATTAAAGTTGAAAATTATCTTAAGTTTGGAATCTTATTTCAGAATAACTTAAATCTGAATAATTTTCAAAATATATTTTATTTTATTTTATTAATCTTCTTCCCACAATTTCGAAATTGTATTTCTTTAATGCTGAAATTTCGAATTTTATGTGAAAAGTAGATTAAAGTTGAAAATTATTTATTTTGGACCAACTTATATCAATGATTTTTTCATTTAAAGATTAATTAAAATATATTATAATTAAAAATTGAATTAATTAGTCAATGAAAGTCTAGATAGTTATTATCTGTTTTGCTCGAAGTATTTTTCTAGTGTATTTAATTAAATAGAAAATTAATATTTAAGTTGATTCTTAATCATGATACTTAAATATTTGAAAATTTTTCTTAAATATTTAATTAAGTAGGAAAATTATATTTTTTATTGCAAATTAATTTTATTAATTAATTTTGGGCCAACATAAAATAGAATAATTTTTTCCAGGATTTATTTTTATTTTATTTTAAAGTATTTTTCGAAAATTGTATTCTTAAATACTTCAATTTTTCAAAATGCAAAATATATTTATAGAAAATTAAATTTGAGTTGTAAATTAATTTAAATTAATTTTGAAACAACTTAAATTGAATAATTTTCTAAGTAGTTATGGAAATTATTACTAAGATGTAAATAATTCATGTTATTCTCATATCCATCTTAGTATAATTTATAAATATTACATTAAAATTTATATTTAGAATTTTTTTTATTATAAATTGGAAATTTTAATTAAATAAATATTAGAAGAAAATACAACCTTCTTTAAATAATGAGCTTTATTATTAGGATATTCGATCTCCATTGTTGGTTTTACATAGTTCTTGTTTTAGGGAGTAATGGAGGAACGTTCATTAGCAATTTAACACCGTAGAATCTATTGATCACCCTACTGGTGGCAACTTTATTTGACTTACAAAAGTATGAAACAATGGTGGAAGCTCATAAGATAGAATAGCCTTGACTCTCGCCTAAACGGGACAACGCTGGATTCCAATCTTGGTCGAATAAAAGATTGCTAGAATGTTTATCATTTTAGATGAGCTGACAACTCTATTCAATGGATGGTATCACTGACTCTCGCTTAAACGAGACACCGATATCAGTTTTTTGAAGACCTTGGAAATTATTTAGGATTTTATGTTTTAGTATTTTCACTTGTCATTCCTACTTGCTATATGTTTAATAATTTCTGAATTGTGTATGAATTTATATTGAACCATGTTATTTTCTGTTATTAAATTGTAGTTTAATTTCGAATCTTCATTGTTGGTCTAACTTGGTTTGTTTTTCTAATGAGATAAATCCCTAATGGATTTTCACCATTAGACTAACATAATAGTGTTAGATCTCAAAAGATAAGTATTGTAAATGCCACATCTAGCTGTTCATCAATTGATGACACCTTAGACTAGTATTTACAATATGAAACAAGAAGATTGTATAAATAAGATTACTTTTACTCTCGCTAATCGGAGCATCGTTGGATTCTTATTTAAATACGAAATTATCCTAATTCCTCTTAGCTTATTCATTTCGAATTAGCACAATAACATATCATTGGATGAATGGTCTATAAATCATTTCATGTCATTCTATATTTTCTCTTAAGAAATTAAATGACGCATATGATTATATTCCCGAAATTCTATCCCAAAATGATATAAATCCTCAATCTTAGAAATCTCTTACTTGTATGGGCAAATCAACTTAGAATTAAATTAGTAGTGGTGGTCCAAGAAAGAATTACTCATTATACAGTTACACTTTCACAAGTGTTTCATAACCATCTTCTATCAATGGATTCAAACTGTATGAGTTGAGTATTCTGTGACCAGGATCCACTTACACTATTCTAAGAACTCTTTAATGCAACTAAACTTAAGTCATCAAAAGATACAACCACATATTTTATAAATCTATGGCATTTGTATCTTGTTCATAGTGGTTTTGACAAGATCATTCTCTGCAAAGAGTTAACATGCCTATATCCACTGAAAGTAAGTTCATCTCATTCGCAGATGGATGTACATTCTGTTGGGTTTTGTGCCCTAAATAAAACCCTTTACAATCTGATTAGTTATCAATATAAGAAATTTGAAGTGATTTACGTTTGCATGAATTTTACATGCTAATGGTTTAATATGTTTATTACATTTACACACAAAATCTGTTAAGTCCAGATCATATGTTTATTCACAATTACAGTATTGTCAACACAATGGAAAGTGATTGTGATTATATGAATCAAAAGACTAAGTCCCTGTTTCATCAGTGTTTTGGATTAACACTGATGTGATAATCAGCGATGATGTGTACTTATAGTTGGAGTTAGTGTTATGTTCTTTCCAGGACATTGGTAAAGTATACTTGTTTCGAATGTATGGAGTATAGATTGGAAGACTGTGAAGGATCACACACAAAAGAAGGACATTCGGGCTCAGATCTTGATAATACTCTGCGACAGAAAGGATACAAGGGTTAGAGATCTGAGTGGAAGGAGACATTATTCCGCTGCAACCAATGTAAGGTTTTCTTAACTTTATATGTGTTTAATTATCGTTTTAGAAAGTTCATATTTAGGGTGTTAAACAACATACTTGTGAGTAGATCTAAGATCCTGGTAAAATAAATTCCAACACATTCAGGGGTGGATATGAGTTTTCGTTGTATTCTAAAAATGATCACTCTAGATTTTACCTTATGCAAAAGAAATTCGAAATGTTTCAAAATTTCATGAACTTCTAGCAATGGTGAAAACCATTAAGATAAGTGATTAAAGATCTTGCGAACTGATAGCGGTGGAGAAAAAGTTAGTAAATATGCAGTTCAAAGATCATTAATTTGATTTTTGAATGATATCCAAACTTACCTCCCCAGAAATTCAATTTGCATATTGATAATTAGTTACTAGTCGTAGCCTAAATCCTTCTATGGTAATACAATTTCAGAATGATGCAATGGTTGTATACTTAATGTAAATCATTACTAGATTCATTGATGACCTAATCGAAATCTTAAGAAAAGCTAGAACTGCTAACCCTGGTTTGCATGTTTCTTAGCTATTCTAAGTGATTAGGGGTGGACCATACCATAGTCATTAGATAAGAAAGTGTTTGTTTAAACAAATACTACTTTTCTAAGAAAATGACAGTTTGAAAATAAAGTAGCAAATAAAGGAGATAATTTTTTGATTCCGAAAGTGTTCTATCATGATCCCGCTGCCTCTGTTGTCTTGACACAACCGAAGAGGTCAATACCATTTAGTTTTCTTAGACATAATTCACGGTACCTTGTCGTAATGGGAGAGTTTCTAGGAACTCACCTTCTTATGACTTGGAAGACACTAGTGATTAAAATCCATTGTAAGTTTAAACAAGTAATGGATTGTCAAGATAAGAAACTAAGAAGAAAGCCAAGAGAACTATGGTTTAATCTATTCACATGGTGTAACCTAAAGTTTTCTATTACAAGGACTTAAAAGGAAATTTTCGTTAATAAGTCTATTCAATGGACTTAACAAAACTTCCTGTTCCTAGTATTATAGGTTTGAGTTTATCTAAACCTATGGCTTGTGGTATACATGTTAATTACTTACTCTAATGCAACCAACTTACTTTAGTAAGATGCTGAAGCATTTTCTTTTCAATGGCAATCTATAGAAGCTTCATAACTTCTAAGCATAGATTTTATATATTTAAGGAAAAGTCTCAACTATTCCAGAAAAGATAAAGCCTTGAAAGAATTTCTTAAATCAACAGTGAGAGGTCTCAAATATGCTTTAGTATACCTTAGACAAGACACCTGCTGTTGAGTGGGAGTAATGAGTAGGTATCAGATTACTCCAGGAGAGGAACATAGGAAAACAATTAAGTAAATTTTAAGATTAAGGAGAGGAACTATATGTTAGTCAATAAGGGTGTGTTTAAAACTCTTAGACTACACCACATCAGATTTCGAGACTTGCCTTTGTGCTAGAAAGTCTGCTGATAAGATGGTGATTACTTTGGGGGGAATAGTGATTTTGGAGAAGTGTAAAAACCTATCTAAAGTCTCTAGGTCTACCAGAGAGAGACTGAATGTTAAAGTTGCAGGAAAGGTACTTATTCAGTCTAAGGAAAGTTCTATACAATTGTGGCACCGTTCCAACTTGTCTTAACTACTAGTCTTAATTTCCTGATTAACCAAAGTAGTTGCCAAAGGTATAGAATCAAGTATCACAAAAGACTAGACATATACAGAGGAATTTCACAATATCAAGGATTTTGTGATTAAGGAATAGTAATGGTGGAGAAAAGGTTGTGGTTAATTCAACCTGTCAGATCCTATTACGAAGAGTTTACTACTACACTTGATTTGTATATCAAGGTGTTGAGATTATTTGAATTTTACATTTTGCTTTTGTATTAGTGCAAGTGGGAGTTTGTTGGGTTTTATGCCTTAAATAAAACCCATTTCAATATAATAAGATTTACTTATTAATAAAGATCAGAAATAACATTTTATGTTGCATGGTTCACATGATTTATTTCATGATTATATATATAATGTATGAATTCTATTTAAGTCCAGAACATATGAATTTGTTAATGATTATAGTGTTCTCAGCACAGTGGAATATAATCTCAATTATATGTTCGAAAGTTTATTACCTGATTTGTCAGAACACTGGATTTAGACTGACATGGTATAATCAGCGATAGGTATTCTTACACCTTGGAAAAGTGTTATGTCCTTTCCAGGACATTGGCAAAGTTTACCAGTATCGGATGTATGGAGTATACATCGGAAGGGACCGATATTGAACTTTGATTAGATATATTAAAACTTACCGTAATATCTATTCAATTCAATATAACCTATTGATCCTAGATCAAATGATCTTAATTCTGATATGGTTAGGTTCAATCTCAAGAGTACTATACATGTTCTTTGATTTGTTAGTTAAGCCTACTTTTGGGTCAGGGTGATACGTACATTTTGGGAACATGATAGTATAATTGAGTGGGAGCGCTACCATAAATATGGAATCTATAACTTCTATAGGAATTTAGAAGTGAAACGATGATATCCTTCGAGCTTGGCTAAACAGAGATAAATGGTGGAGATCTCATTTCACTTTGCTGAAATATCATTTATACGGAGCTAAGTGTTTTAAGGATAAAATACATTGAAGGTGTAACGGTAACTTAGTGCATTTTCAATGTAGATCATCTATTAGAGGGTCATTGATCACATTAGGATTATAACAATGGATAACTAATGACGTATCTATATCATGGAACATATAGAGCGTTCTATATGACTGAGAGTGAAAGTCAAAGTTCTAAGTGTGGATTCAATAAGAAATTAATAAGTTAGGGAATTTACTTAGTAAATTCAGTTTGACTTATTGGAAGCTCGGTTATATAGAACCATGGTCCCCATACTAGTTGAGACCATACTGCTTGTAAGACTCAGTTAATTGATTTTAATTAATCAATTATAATTCTAAAGTTAGACTATGTCTACTTTATGAATTTTCACCAAGCAAGAGCGAAATTGTAAAGAAAAGAGATTCTAGGTTTATTTATTAATTAAGATACTTTATATGTCTAAATTAATAAATATATTAAATGGAAATATTATTTAATAATTATTTTTTAAGTTATTAAATAATTAGAATTGGCATTTAAATGGTTAAATTGGAAAATTGGTATTTTTGAGAAAATGGGAATGAAAAATAACAAAATGGGAAAGTTGCAAAGTGAGGCCCAATTTCCTATTCTGGCCGCCCACTATGCAAAGCCATTTACCATTTTATTTTATTTTATTTTATTTTTCATTATTTTAATGTCATACAATTCTAACCTAAACCTAGAGGGCATTCTATAAATAGAAAGTAATGGCTTCAGGAAACAATACACAATTGCATCTCATTCTTTTCAGAGTGAATTCCCGAGCCACCACTTTCCTCTCTCTTTTCTTCTCTTCTAAATTTCGAAAATTCCTTGAGTGATAGAGTAGTGCCCACACACATCAAGTGGTACCTCAATCATAGTATGTAAGACTATGGAAAATCAGCATCAAAGAAGGAGAGAAAGAGATCCAGATTCAGATCTTGATTATGCTCTGCTACAGAAAGGAATCAAGGGCTAGAGATCTGAATGGAAGGAGTCATAATATTCCGCTGCACCCAATGTAAGGTTTTCTTAAACTCCTATGTGTTTATTTCATTGTTTTAGAATTCATATTAGGATGTTAATGAAACATACTTGGTAGTAAATCTAGATCCTAGTAAAATATTTCCAACACCATTAACCTATAAAATGGCAATGACAAGTCCTGAACAGAAACAATGGTCAATCGGCATGGATTCAGAAATGGATTCCATAAAAAAGAATAAAGTCTGGGAATATGTGGACGCACCTGATGATTATCATCTATTTGGATGTAAGTGGCTCTACTAGAAGAAAAAAAAAGAAGAAAATAGGCGTTGGTGGCGTAGTTGAAACTTTTAAAGCTAGACTGGTCGCAAAGGGTTATGCCCAAAGAAAAGGTGTGGACTATGAGGATACTTTTAGTCTACTCGCCATGCTCAAATCCATCAGAATACTTCTCTCCATAGTTGCTGCTTTTGATTACGAAATTGGAAAATGGATGTCAAGACAACTTTCTGTTGGGTTTTGTGCCCTAAATAAAACCCATTACAATTTGATTAGTTATCAACATAGAATTTTGAAGTGATTTATGTTTACATGTATGTTACATGTTTATGGTTTAATATACATATTTAATATATGCACAAAATCAGTTACATCCAGAACATATATTCATTCACAATTACAATATTGTCGATACATTGGAATGTGATTGTGATTATATGATTCAAAAGACTTAGTCCCTGTTCATCAGTATTTTGGATTTACACTGATGTGATAATCAGTGATAAAGTATACTTACACTTGGAGTAAGTGTTATGTTCTTTCCAGAACATTGGTAAAGTATACTAGTTTCGAATGTATGGAGTATACATTGGACTGCACCGATATTGAACTTAGATAAGATATTATAAACTTATCGTTGTATCTTTCAATGTCAATATCAGAAGTTGATCTTAGATTAAGAGAATTTAAATACTGATATGCTCAGGCTCAATCTCAGGAGTGCTATTCATGTTCTTTAATTTATTAGTTAAGCCTACTTTTGGGTCAGGGTGATACGTATATTTTGGGAACATGATAGCATAACTGAGTGGGAGTGCTGAACATAAATATGGAATCTATAGCTTCTACTGGTGTATAGAAGTCAAGTGATGATTCCCTTCGAGCTTAGTTAAATAGAAGTAAATGGATGAGCTCTTGTTTCAGTGACTATATATATTAGATCACTAAAACATCATTTACAGGTAACTAAGTGTTTTAAGGGGCAAAATACATTGAGGGGTGTAAGGTAAATCTGTCCCATCTCGATGTAAATCATCTATATAGAGGATCTTTTCATCACATTAAGATTATAACAATGGTTAAATGAGATAGCATATGGATATCGTGAAACATATAATATGCTCTATATAAGTCTGAGAGTGCAATTCCAAGTTCTAAGAGTGGATTCAACAAGGAATTAATAAGTTAGGAATTTACTTGGTAAATCGGTTCAACTTATTGGAAGCTCAGCAATATAGATCCAAGGTCCCCATTCTAGTTGAGACTATACTGTTTGTAAGACTCTATAATTGATTCATGATTAATCAATTATAATTCTAAAAGTTAGACTATGTCTAATTTGTGAATTCTCACAGTTTAAGGATGAAATTGTAAATAAAAGGGTTTCTAGGTTTAATTATTAATTGATAGACTTTGCATGTCTAATTAATAATTATTTTAAATGACAATATTATTTTAGCTATTAAATAATTAGTTTTGGCATTTAAATGGTTAGAATTGGAAAAATGATTTTTTTGGAGAAATAGAAATAAAATTGAGGAAACTGCAAAATCCAAGAGAGTCCCATATCACACCATGGTCGGCCACCTCTTTGCATGTTTCTCAATTATGATTTTTAATTTTAATTGCCATGTAATTGCTAATCAAAGCCTAGCAATAATAGGAAAGTGGTGGATCACACTAAATAAGACAGTTAATCAATTACACAGTAAAAGAGGAAACTCTTTATTTGGAAAGTTGAGCTCTTCCCTTTTCCTATATATAGTCGCCCCTCTCTTCTCTTTGTAAGGCATCATTATACACGAAATCAAGAGAGAAAAGAGAGAGAAATTTCAAGATCCTTTGTGAGAGATAAGTGCCCACACACAACATACAGTACCTCAATCATAGTTTGGAAGACTGTGAAGGATCACGTCCAATTGAAGGACATTCGGGCTCACATCTTGATTATACTCTGCTATAGACAGGAATCAAGGGTTAGAGATCTGAGTGGAAGGAGGCACTTAATTCCGCTGCCATCACTGTAAGTTATTCTTAACTTTTATGTGTTTTGTTTATCGTTTTAGAAGTTCATATTTAGGTTGTTAAATTAACATACTTGTGAGTAGATCTAAGATCCTGGTAAAATTAATTCCAACAATTGGCACCAGAGCCATGGTAATTGATTTGCTTGCAAGAAATTTGGACTTAAAACGATTGTTTGTGATTTGGATGGTTTCATGGTGTGTCATATTGATGTTTGATTGATGTTTGTGAATTCTGGGAAAAATAATTGATTATCTGTATCTGAAATTATTTTTATTGGATAGTTTGGAAAATTCTAAGCAATTCACTTTTTTACAGATTTCGATTTTGATTTTATTTGAATTAGTTATGAATTTTTGAAAATCGGGAAAAATCGGGGTGGTGATCACCCTACCCACGCGCGCGGAAGGGCTGCTTGGAGCCTCCCACCGCCGAGGAAACTCGGCAGATCACCCTCTCTACTCGCGCGGGTGGTATGCAACGCATACCATCCGTATAGTGTGCAATTTTTCTTCGTTTTCTTCGATTTTTCATGCTATTTCATGGAATTGACTTCCGATTTTTTGTGTAGTTTTGTATATTGATTTTTGTTTTTCAATTTTCAAATCTAATTATCAGAAATAAATTAACTTTAGATAGCAGTGTAATTTGAATTTGAAAATAGGTTAAAATCAAGTATTGCTTACCTCTTTTCTTATTTCTTTTAAATTTTGATTATTTTATCTTATTTTTAAATATAAGGTCAGAAATTAATTTTTTTTTTTATAAAAATATTCTTTTAGTAATTTGATCTTATTTAGAATAAGATTAATATAATCATAGTATTTGAAAAGGGAAAATAAGATATTTTTGTTAATTTTTAAATTTTGTTAATTTTACTTAAATTAAATTGTAAAATCAGAAAAGGGTATGTATTTACCATTTTCTATTTTATTGAATATTTAATTTATTAAATAACATGAAATTTAAAAGGAAAGTTAGAAAATTTATTTTGAAATGATATTTAGGTTACTTAAAACCTAATTTTTCAAAATTGTAGGTTTAATTTTAAATATTATTCTTTAAAAATGATTTTTTTTTATTTTTCGAAATAAAGTTTAATATTTTGAAATTAAATAAATCCTACTTCCAACTATCCAAATCTAACTTCTTGCAGGAGTATGTGTTTTAGATTGTTTGTAAGTTTTCTAAAACCTATTATTGCTTGATCTAAATTCCCATGGTTAACTTGTTGACAGATCCAATGATCTGATTTTAACCAATGGTTCAATTGTCAATAGGTCAAGTAAATAATTTGTAACAGGTAAATTTTTACATTCTTCTTTCATCTATGTATGACCTAGTAACATTATAGGGTCCATCCAAATCTGTGTGCCTGTGTGAGCCTATATGTTTAATTTCTGTTATAGACACATATAGGTTGTTGTTGCTAAATAAAATGTCATAACTTGATAGATTTTATTTAGGCTCATTTAGTTAATGGGCCTATTCAATTAATAACAGTTGTTCATTTTAAGGTTAAATTCCTCTCTTTTGGGCCTTGTGTGAGAGTTGGGAGCCTTAGAAGAGGGTACGACATACTGAACACAGCCCCCCCCTCACATGAACAACCCCAATTGTGAAGGCCCATTTGCCTGATTTGGATAACTGTGCTAGGTTAACTAAATTAGTTTGACCTAATAAAATTGAATAGCAACATAATTAATTTCTTTCTTCGAAATTAATTTAAGAAAAACATAGTTTGTAGAATATTATTTCTAGATAAACTATTTGTATTTTTCTTGTATTTAATTAAATAAAGAATTTTAACTAACTAGATTCTTTCTCAAACTTACATTTATTATTTCATTAAATATTCCTATTTAAGTTATAAATTAGTTGTTACTAATTTTCCTTATTAACTTGATTTTGAATATCTTTTGAATTTAATATTAAGTTGAGGAATACTAGGAATTGGTTATTGAAGATTCTTAAAAGATATTTTTGTTTAAGTTGGCTTTAAACTTAAAATGGAATATCTTTAAATTAGGTAGTCACCACCTAATTTTGATATTTAATTAAATTTTATTTGGAAAATTTTAAGTTGTAAATTATAGATTCTTTCTATAATAACTTAAATCAGATATTTTCCAAATCTTGAAAAGATACTTAGTTAAATTGAGATATTTTCTAGATAGTTATTTCTATATTAATTATTATTTCTAATATAGGAAAATATCATTGATTGTGAAATTAATTGTTTAATAATTAATTTTGGTACAATTCTAGTTAAGAATATTTTTCCTAGTATTAAATTGGAAATTAATAATTAAGCCTTCTTTACACTTAATTATTTATTTCCTAAATTTAATACATTTAATTAAATTGAGAATTAAATATCTAAGTTGATTTTCATAATGATACTTAAATATTTTTATTTTCATGATATTTAGTTAAATAGAAAATTATTTTAAGTTGAGTATTTCCATAACAACTTAAATTTGAATAATTTTCAAAATATATTTTATTTACTTTATTAATCATTTTTCAAAATTGCGTTTGATTACGCAAGATGATTTTGAATTTATCTTGAAAGATAGATTAAAGTTGTAAATTAATTATTTTAATTAATTTTGAATCAACTTAAATCAATGATTTTTTTCATTTAATGATTAATTTAAAATAAAGGAACTAAAATATATTATTAGAAATTGAATTAATTAGTCAAGAAAATCTAGATAGATAGTATTCTTGCTTGAAGTATTTTTTCTAAGTTAAGTTTGATTTATTTTAATGTATTTCGAAAATTGTATATTTTTGGAAATACAATATATATATATTTGTAGAAAATTTTAATTTGAGTTGCAAATTAATTTAAATTAATACAACTTAAATTAAGTAATTTTCTTAATATTTATTAATACTAAGATGAAAATAATTAAATTTATTTTCTTAACCATCTGTGTTTAATTTTATAAATATTAAATTAAATTTTATTTAGAGTTTTATTCTAAATTTAAAATTTAATACATATATATTTAAAATAAATAAATAATAGAAGAAAATACATTTTAAATAATGAGCGTTATTATAATTAAGATATTCGATCTCCATTGTTAGTTTTACATAGCTATTATTTTGGTGAGTAATCCTCCCTAATGGAAGAACGTTCATTAGCAAGTTAGCGCCGTTTAATCTCGAAAGATAAGTATATTTGTAAGTTTTTTATATTAGTATTGATCACCCTAATGGTGGCGACTGTATAAGACTTACAAACGTATGAAACAATGGTGGAAGCTCATGAAATAGGAATGACCTTGACTCTCGCCTAAATGAGACAATGTCGGATTCTCTTTTCGATCGAATAAAAGGCTGCTAGAATGTTTGTCATTTTAGATAAGCTGACAACTCTATTCAATGGATGATAGTTTTGACTCTCGCCTAAACGGGACACTGATATCAGTTTGTTGAAAACCTTGGAAATTATTTAGGATTGTATTTTTTAGTATTTTCTCTAGTCATTCCTACTTGCTATGTGCTAATAATTTCTGAATAAGATTTTGTGTTAAACCATAATTGATATCTATTTATTAGCTTGTAGTATCCTGAATTGCAATGTCGAATCCCATGTTATCACTATTGACTGAAAATAAGCTAAATGGAGCTAACTTCCCAAAATGGGGAGAGAACATTAATATTGCTCTCATAGGTGAAAGTGCCCTGTTTTTGTTGACTGAGCCGTCTCCTGAGCAGCCAGGTGACAATGCAACTAAAGCTGTGAAAGAGAAGTTTGAGTGTTGGCAGAATGCTAACAACAAAGCTCGATACTTCATGCTTTCCAGCATGGTTGACACCTTGAAAACAAGGTTTGCTAACACTGTCACGGGTGCAAAAATCATGACACAGTTAACTGAGCTATACGGTATGCCATCTATCCAGTCTCATTTTGACGCGACTAAGAAATTCATCAATGCACGGATGGAACCCCATCAAAATGTGTGTGATCACCTTCTCCAGATGACAAGTTATTTCCAGGAAGCCCAGAATCATGGTGCTGAAATGGATCAGACTACTCAAGTGAGTCTCATCTTGAATAGTCTGACTCCAGACTTTCTGCCCTATACATCAAATTATGTCATGAATAAGAAGGAACAAGACTTTCATACTTTAGTCAATGACCTTCAGACATATGAAAATTTGGTTGGAGGTCCCAAGAAAAGAGGGAATAAACCTCAGAATTCTGGAAATGGTAATAAGACGAGTAATCCTGAGGCACACGTTGCTTCTACTTCCAAGTCTAATAATAAGAAGAAGTAAAAAAATGCCAAGAAGCGAGCTCAAGCTGCGAAAGCAGCTAAGAACAAAAAGGCTGGAGCCTCTGGTGATACACCAAAAGGAAAGTGTTTCTACTGCAATGAGAAAGGCCATTGGAAATCCCAATGTCCTAAACTTCTTGCAAAGAAACAAGGTATTTCTTTATAAACTAATGTGTTTTAGTGAATAATTATCCTTTTGGATTATTAATTTTGGACTACTAACCTTGTTTATTATTCTTCTTATAGCTCAAGCTTCTTAAACTCGGATGCTATCTTAGCGAGTTGGATCTGAAAGCTGGATTGTGGATGGAGGTCGTCTATGATAAAGAAGAAGCTCATTTAAATTTTTTTGAATTAATTGTTTAATTTTTCAAACAATTTGGATTTCAAGTTTGCGATTTTATTCCCTGTTCGTTTCTCATAATATTGCAAACAATTTGTTTTGGTTTATAATAAAATTTATTTTTAATTGCAATTTATGAGTTGAGCTTCAGTACTTTATCTTATAAATCAATTACCAATTGTTATATTTATTATGTTTGTATGTGTATGTGTTTTTATGATTGATACAAATTCTATAGTTATTTAAACTCCTTACAGAGTTATTACTACATAAACACTAGAAATTATTTCTATGTTTGTGAATAATTGTTAATTCTAAAACAATTATTGAGAATTTGTTTAATAAAAAGATCTTTTGATCTGATAGGGGTGGAGAAAAGTTAAGAATAATATGCAGTTCAACGATCTTTTATATCTAATGAGCTCTGGATTATATTCAACTCCACATACTCTCTATCACACTTAGGGAATCATGATCTTTAAAACCTTTAGGGGTGGATCATAATCTCTATAAACTTAAGGGTGGACTTTATTCCACAGTACTCTTTGTGACACATAATTTTAAACATGGAAATAATATAATAAATTAGCTATTATCGGAATAAATCCTTGATCTTGATTATATGTTCCAGTTTAGATTTACTGTTGTAATAGTTAATGATACCATTAAAGTTCTTTGATAATGTATCACATTACCTTAATTGAGTGGGAGAATATTAAAATTCTTTACCCATCTTCATTTAGTTGACATTTGTGATAAGAACTTCAGAACATCACTGATAAAACAAATCTAACCATTCACATGGATAGAAATAACTTATCAGAATTATGAGAATAAGATAGAAGAATTCTTGCATAGTCTATTCGAATGACTTGAACCAAGATTTCTAATCCTCATAACATTTTATGGTATCTTGATTTGATTGCTTAATCTCTAGCAAGTATTTTACACTTCAAATACTACACTGCTATGTTGTTGACCTAGTCTTAGAGAAACTTACAGTTTCAGACTAAGATAATAAGTCACAACGAGATATCCGTCAAAACAATAGTAAAAGGTTAAAAGTTTCTAACCAAACATCTGCTATTTAGTGGGAGTCATTTGAGATGTAATCAAATGGGGAACATTAGGGGACAATAAAGAAAGATTTATAAAAGTGACCCATATGTTAGATATTAAGGAACTATGCATTAGTTATCCTAATATCCACACCGACTCATAAAGAATTTTGAGATGGTGGTTACTCTGAGGGTGGAGGAATCATTGTAGAAACCCATCTATAATAATTCAAGCTTCATCAGAGAAGATATAACTTTGTAAATTCAAAATTACCGGAAAGTTATATTACTGAAGAAAATTCTACACTGCATTATCTCAATTCTAAATTTTAAAATAAGAGAGATATGTCTTCTGGTTGTTCAGATGTACTTAATGGGCAGAAAGGATTTCAGTATCCCTTGATGAGTAAAGCATATAGTTGAGGAGGTTTCTAAGTTTTATGAACCTGGTTCCAGAAATATGGATGGATTCAAATATACTACACTTGATCAGAGGATCGAGACGAAAGATTGATTGTAATGCACAACTGGTTTTATGTTAGTGCAAGTGGGAGTTTGTTGGGTTTTGTGCCCTAAATAAAACCATTACAATCTGATTAGTTATCAATATAGAATTTTGAAGTGATTTATGTTTACATGTATGTTACATGTTTATGGTTTAATATACATATTTAATATATGCACAAAATCAGTTAAACCCAGAACATATATTCATTCACAATTACAGTATTGTCAATACAGTGGAATGTGATTGTGATTATATGATTCAAAAGACTTAGTCCCTGTTCATCAGTGTTTTGGATTTACACTGATGTGATAATCAGTGATAAAGTATACTTACACTTGGAGTAAGTGTTATGTTCTTTCCAGAACATTGGTAAAGTATACTAGTTTCGAATGTATGTAGTATACATTGGACTGCACCGATACTGAACTTAGATAAGATATTATAAACTTACCGTTGTATCTTTCCAAGTCAATATCAAAAGTTAATGTTAGATTAAGAGAATCTAAATCCTGATATGCTCAGGCTCAATCTCAGGAGTGTTGAAAATTATTTTACCAGGATCTTAGATCTACTCACAAGTATGTTGATTAACACCCTAAATATGAAATTTCTAAAACGATGAAATAAACACATATAATGTTTAGGAAACCTTACATTGGGTGCAGCGGAACAATATGACTCCTTCCGCTCAGATATCTAGCCCTTGATTCCTTTCTGTAGCAGAGCATTATCAATATCTGAACCTGGATCTCTTTCTCTGAATCTTTGATGCTGAAACTCCTTCTTGCTGAAAGTCTTTCTTCACGATCTTCCTCACTATGATTGAGGTATCACTTGCTGTGTCTGGGCACTATTCTCACACTAAAAATTTCGAAATTTAAGAGGGAAGAAAGAGAGAAGGAGTGGTCGGCCAGATAGGGAGAGAGAAGGCTCAGGTTTTTTTGAATCAGAAGTGTCAGAAGAAAAATGTAATTTTCCTGAAGCCTTCACTATCTATTTATAGTATTCCACTAGGGTTACGTTTGAATTATTTGGCATTAAAATAATGAAAATATCAGTTTAAATTGCCTACAAAAGTAGCAGGCCATGCTTAGTGGATTTGGGCCTCATTTTTTGTAATTTTGCAGTTTTACCTTTTCTGCATCTGATTTTCTCAAAAACGCCAATTTTCTAATTCAACCATTTAAATGCCAATTCTAACTATTTAATAACTATAAATAATTATTAAATAATATTGTCATTTATCATATTTATTAATTGAACCATACAAAGTATCATAATTAACAAATATGCCCTAAAACTCTTTCTTTACAATTTTGCCCTTACTTAGTGAAAAATTCACAAATAGACATAGTCTAATTTGAGAATTATAATTGATTAATCAAAACCAATTACATGAGTCTTACAAGCAATATTATCTCAACTAGTGCGGGGACCATCGGTCTATATAACTGAGCTTCCAATAAGTAGATCAAGAATTTATCACTAAAATTCACTAACTTATTAATTCTTCGTTGAATCCACGCATAGAACTTAGAATTGCACTCTCAGTATATAGAATGCTCTATATGGTCCACCATATAGATGCATCATTAGTTATCCATTGTTATAATCCTAATGTGATCAATGATCCTCTATGTGAACGATCTACACTATAAAGGGATTAGATTACCGTTACACCCTACAATGTATTTAATCCTTAAAACACTTGATCCCGTATAAATGATATTTCAGCTTATGTGAAATGAGTACTCCACCATTTATGTTCGTTTGGTCAAGCTCGAAGGAGATCATCCTTTGCTTACTATTCGCCAGATAGAAACTATAGATTCCATGTTTATGCTAGCGCTCCCACTCAATTGCACTACCGTGTTCCCAAAATGTACGTATCACCCTGACCTAAAAGTAGGCTTAACTAACAAATCAAAAAACACGAATAGCCTTTCCAGATTAATCCTAATCATAACAGGATTAAGAACATTTGATCTAGGATCAACTAGGCGATATTGACTTGAATAGATCATACGGTAAGTTTAATAAATCTAAGTCAAAGTTCAATATCGGTCCCTTTCGATGCATAATCCATGCATCCAACCTGAGCTTTACTTTAACCAATGCTCTGGAAAGAACATAGCACTTTTCCAAATGCAAGTAAACTCGGTTGTAGATTATCATATCAGTAAAACCCTGTGTCTGATAAATCTAGGAAAATTTATTCACATAGTCATGTTTACTTTCCAATGTGTTGACGGCACAATAAACAGGATCAAGTATGTGAAAAGGGTTTCAGATGAATGCATACATTATATACATATAATCATGAAATAAATCATGTGAACCATGCAACATTAAATGTTATTTCTGATCTATATGAATAAGTAAATCAGATTATATTGAAATGAGTTTTATTTAGGGCATAAAACCCAACAAGGAGTGTTATTCATGTTCTTTGATTTATTAGTTAAGCCTACTTTTGGGTGAGGGTGATACGTATATTTTGGGAACATGATAGCATAGCTGAGTGGGAGTGCTGAACATAAATATGGAATCTATAGCTTCTACTGGTGTATAGAATGTGATGATTCCCTTCAAGCTTAGTTAAATAGAAGTAAATGGATGAGCTCTTGTTTCAGTGACTATATATATTAGATCACTAAAACATCATTTACAGGTAACTAAGTGTTTTAAGGGGCAAAATACATTGAGGGGTGTAAACGGTAAATTTGTCCTATCTCGATGTAAATCATCTATATAGAGGATCTTTTAATCACATTAAGATTATAACAATGGTTAAATGAGATAGCATATGGATATCGTGAAACATATAATATGCTCTATATAAGTCTGAGAGTGCAATTCCAAGTTCTAAGAGTCGATTCAATAAGGAATTAATAAGTTAGGGATTTACTTGGTAAATCGGTTCAACTTATTGGAAGCTCAGCAATATAGATCCATGGTCCCCATTCTAGTTGAGACTATAATGTTTGTAAGACTCTAAATTGATTCATGATTAATCAATTATAATTCAAAAAGTTAGACTATGTCTAATTTGTAAATTCCCACAGTTTAAGGATGAAATTGTAAATAAAAGGGTTTCTAGGTTTAATTATTAATTGAGAGACTTTGCATGTCTAATTAATAATTATTTTAAATGACAATATTATTTAATAATCTATTTTAGTTATTAAATAATTAGTTTTGGCATTTAAATTGTTAGAATTGGAAAAATGGCATTTTTGGAGAAATAGAAATAAAATTGAGGAAACTACAAAATCCAAGTGAGGCCCATATCATACCATGGCCGGCCACCTCTTTGCATGTTTCCCAATTATTATTTTTTAATTTTAATTTCCATGTAATTGCTAATCAAAGTCTAGCAATAATAGAAAAGTGGTGGATCACACTAAATAAGACAGTTAATCAATTACACAGTAAAAGAGGAAACTGTTTATTTGGAAAGTTGAGCTCTTCCCTTTTCCTATATATAGCCGCCCCTCTCTTCTCTTTGTAAGGCATCATTATACACGAAATTAAGAGAGAAAAGAGAGAGAAATTTCGAGATGCTTTGCGAGAGAGAAGTGCCCACACACAACATACAGTACCTCAATCATAGTTTGGAAGACTGTGAAGGATCACATCCAACTGAAGGACATTCGAGCTCAGATCTTGATTATACTCTGCTACAGACAGGAATCAAGGGTTAGAGATCTGAGTGGAAGGAGACACTTAATTCCGCTGCCATCAATGTAAGTTATTCTTAACTTTTATGTGTTTTGTTTATCGTTTTAGAAGTTCATATTTAGGTTGTCAAATCAACATACTTGTTAGTAGATCTAAGATCCTGGTAAAATTAATTCCAACACTTTCCTTTATGGAATTCTTGAAGAAGTCATCTATATGGAGCAACCAGAAGATTATAAGCTTCCAGTGAAGGAAGAGAAAGTTTGCAAACTCAATAGGTCCATTTATGGACTTAAGGAAGCTTCTTGTTCTTGGAACAAATGGTTTGATGAAATAATCAAAACCTACGGCTTTCACCAAAATGATGATGAACCTTGTGTTTACCAACTCAAGGATAATCAAGTGGTAGTATTCTGGGTCCTTTATGTTGATGAAATTTTGATTATTGGCAACAATATCAAGAAAATGACTAACATCAAGGAATTGCTTGACACTCTATTCTAAATGAAAGACTTGGGGGAAGCTGCTTATGTTCTTGGTATTCAAATCATCAGAAATAGGAAGAACAGATCTCTTGCTCTCTCTCAAACAACTTACATTGATAAGGTGCTAGAGAGATTCACAATGACAAATACCAAAGGGGCAGTGATGCCTTCTAGTCGTGGTCTCCGGTTATCCTGAACAGATAGAGGACATGAAGGACCCAGAATACTACCACTTGATTACACGACAAGAACATGGCTTGAAACATACAGTGGGTCAACATATCCAGTACACAATCACACAACATGGGATGTACCACAGAACATAAAAGATATCCTTGTTCTGCCACCAAACCAGAAAATAAGATTTGGAAGACCAACGAAAAGAAGATTTATAGCTGATTGGGATACAAAAAACAGAATAGGTGCAGCAAATGTGGTCAACATTGTCACAATCTAAAGACATGCAACAATCAACCAATTAAATAGATACAACTGAATTATTTGAATTGTTTAAATCTGTATGAGAATTTTGACAGGATGAAATGTTATATTTGATAGATTGCTACTAATTGGCAAAGTTGAAATATTTTACTAGTAGTTGCAAAATAGTTTCTGGATAGTTTTGACACTTATTAAGAATTTATTACATAAATAATTTCAAAAGAAATAGTTTTAAAGTCAGATATCAGATTTATAAGTTGTATAATGAGAAGAAGAAAAAAGTTGCATAACAATTGGTAATATATTGAGATAAGATGTCAAAAATTAAATGACAAGTATTTTGACTACCAAAAATAGTTTGTACACAGTTGCATAATAATTTTTTTATAGTTGTACGATTAAAAATAAACCAAAAACATTAATTGTAAAATCATAACACTGTTGTTAAAACATAAAAAAATGAACATATTATAATGGTTAAATTAAAATATCCTATAAGTTGATAACCAGTTCCATAATATAAAACGTATAGAGTACCTAAAAACATTTAAAAACCAAAAATTCTCTAAAATGAAAATCAACCAAGAACAATAAAGTTTCCCTTAAAAATGACCCTACTTTTTCAATTTAGAAGCCTTGGAAGACTTGTTTTGCTTCTCATCCTCGCTATCAATACTTTCATCAATTTTCCTTTGACCGTACGAGAAAAAGAGGGCAGCAAGTCGAGTGCGATAAACTTCAATGTCAAAGTCACTAGGGACATCTTTCCCATGGTTGAAGAACTCCGCAAATGCAGCCACAAATGCTCCGCAATCACAATTTCCATAAAAGAAAAACAAAACTGTTAAACAATTATTATATAACATAAAAAAAAAAAAAACTTAAAAACAACAACTCACTTTTTCTGCTGAGATGGAAGACTAGCAATCTCCACAACTCTTAGAGGAGCTTTAGGGTCAAAACCTAAATCAGAAACATGGGACCTATTCTTCCAAAATCAAAGGAGATCAAAAAACAAAGAGAGTAAAAGAGAATAAGCCTTCATTGCATTCCTTGCTGCGAAATTCATTTTGGCGGTCCTCAAAGAATTATAAAGAAATATAATCCCCTCATTCAAATCAAGACGGCCAAAAACCCAATGGCTTTCTTTCCTAAGATTTATGATGAATAGGACATGATCGACTTCATTTCAAGGCTTAGAACACGGAATTCGCAAGCCTCTTATATAATGCGCTATTGGGTGAGTAGCATGGATGTGAGACATCTTTGTTTTAATTGCCTTGGCTTTGCAGAATTTGTAGTATAAGGATTGAATGGAATCATCAAAAAGGCAGTCAGTTGTTGCAAAATTCATTGTAACATCATAAGAATATTTTCCTTTTTTCTTAAGGTAATAGAAGATAGTGTTCATATGCTGAAACAAAACAACAAAGAAACACAAAAGAAAAAGTGAACAAATATTACAAAAACTTAATAACAGTAGCTAAACTTAAAAATAATGCTAAAACAACTATAAAAAAATTTAAAAGGAAAATGAAATATTACCGAGTCATTGATAAACATGTCATAGCAAGACAAACGACAAAAAAACAATATTGAATTCAAGTAATTGGCAAAATAAAATGAAATGCAAACAAATAAAAAATAAAAAACATAATAAAGAAAATAATCACCTAGGACATTTTAGCAATCCTTTGCCCATCCAAGCATCAAACTTTGCCTCAATTTCAGGAGAGACGGGATCAAAAAATGTATCGTTAAGTGTTGGGTTTTGTGTCCTAAATAAAACCCTTTACAATCTGATTAGTTATCAATATAAGAAATTTGAAGTGATTTATGTTTGCATGAATTTTACATGCTAATTGTTTAATATGTTTATTACATTTACACACAAAATCTGTTAAGTCCATATCATATGTTTATTCACAATTACAGTATTGTCAACACAGTGGAATGTGATTGTGATTATATGAATCAAAAGACTAAGTCCCTGTTTCATCAGTGTTTTGGATTTACACTGATGTGATAATCAGCGATGATGTGTACTTACACTTGGAGTAAGTGTTATGTTCGTTCCAGGACATTGGTAAAGTATACTAGTTTCGAATGTATGGAGTATACATTGGACTGGACTGATATTGAACTTAGTTAAGATATTATAAACTTACCGTTATATCTTTCCAAGTCAATATCAGTAGTTGATCTTAAGATTAAAAGAATCTAAATCCTGATATGATTAGGCTCAACTCAGGAGTACTATTCATGTTCTTTGATTTATTAGTTAAGCCTACCTTTGGGTCAGGGTGATACGTATATTTTGGGAACATGATAGTATGATTGAGTGGGAGTGCTGAACATATATATGGAATCCATAGCTTCTACTGGTGTATAGAAGTCATGTGATAATTCCCTTCGAGCTTAGCTAAATAGAAGTAAATGGATGAGCTCTTGTTTAAGTGACTATTTCTTAGATCACTGAACATCATTTACAGGTAGCTAAGTGTTTCAAGGGGCAAAATACGTTGAGGGGTGAAAACGGTAAAATTATCCCATCTGGATGTAATCATCTATATAGAGGATCTTTGATCACAATAAGATTATAAAAATGGTTAAATTAGATAGCATATCTATATCGTGGAACATATAATATGCTCTATATAAGTCTGAGAGTGCAATTCTAAGTTTTAAGGGTGGATTCAACGAGGAATTAATAAGTAGGGATTTACTTAGTAAATTCGGTTCACTTATTGGAAGCTCAGCATATAGATCCATGGTCCCCATTCTAGTTGAGACTATACTGCTTGTAAGACTCAATAATTCATTTGTGATTAATCAATTATAATTCTAAAGTTAGACTATGTCTAATTTGTGAATTTTCACTAAGGAGGGGTGAAATTGTAAGAAAAGAAATTCTAGGTTTATTTATTAATTAAGAGACTCTATATGTCTGATTAATAATTAAATTAAATGAAAATATTATTTAATAATCTATTTTAGTTATTAAATAATTAGTTTTGGCATTTAAAAGGTTAGAATTGGAAAATTGGAGTTTTTGAGAAAATAGAAATAAAAATTGTGAAAACTGCAAAAACAAAGTGAGGCCCAATAAACACCTTGGCCGGCCACTTAAGCAGGTTTTTCAAATTGATATTTTTATTATTTTAATGCCAAATAATTACTAACCTAAACCTAGTAGTTGCCTATAAATAGAAAGTGATGGCTCAGTCAAATAACAAGTTTTCAACAAGTTTTCAAGCCTTCTGTCAGAAAATTACTTTTTCAGAAAAACTGAGCCTTCCACTTCTCTCTCTATAGCCGACCCTATCCCTCTCTCTTTTCCTCTTCTCAATTTCGAACCTTAGTGATAGAGTAGTGCCCACACACAGCAAGTGGTACCTCAATCATAGATTGGAAGACTGTGAAGGATGACACACAAAGAGAAGGACATTCGGGCTCAGATCTTGATAATACTCTGCGACAGAAAGTATAGAAGGGATAGAGATTTGAGTGGAAGGAGACATTATTCCGCAGCAACCAATGTAAGGTTTTCTTAACTTTATATGTGTTTAATTATCGTTTTAGAAAGTTCATATTTAGGGTGTTAAACAACATACTTGTGAGTAGATCTAAGATCCTGGTAAAATAAATTCCAACATTAAGAGCGTAAAGGCCCTTCACATACGTGACAATCTTAAAATCCCTCTCATCTCCTCCAGATTGAGAATCTGAGGACATTACCTCCATTGGAGTGCTGCTCACATCAGCCGACCCAAAATCAACAAAAGGCGATTTTAATGTCGGGGCATGCTTTCTCTTATCCAATAGAGGAGTATAAGTAACAGTGTCATCAACTTATTCATTACAAGCAATGTCATCTGCCTTTTCAACAGCAACATTTGAATTGGAATCTAGAACCTGAAATAGAAAATTTGAAAATCAAAAAAGTAAAAGTTACAAAACTAACATAAAACTGTCAATCAACTAAAAAGAAATTGACATGCTAACACAACCTAACAAATAATATAAACTACACTTACATTGATTTTAGCAACAGCCTCTAAACCAGCCAACACAACTTGCTCATTATCAATTTCAAGCTGGCTTAAACCATTTAAAAAATCATCTCTTTACACCAGACTCTTTGGCCTTAACATTTTCAACATCCTTGGCCCTCTCTTCACTGCCTGTAACAGCCTCAGTTTGAATCACATCAACAGTAGGAACACCACCAACAACCTTATCAACTCTAGAAGCATCACCACCATCTTTACCCAACTCATCACCATCATCAAAACCAGTATCAATATTCTCTTGATCAGGTAATCCTTTGTCATCATCCTCATCAGCATCATCATCATCATCAGAATCTCGGGTGACAAATTCATCAGATGACTTAACCTGTTTAAAAAACAGTATTGCAATTGAAATAAACTAGGAAAAAAACTAACAATAATAGGAGAAAAAATATGAAACAAAAACTGTGAAAATAAATACCTCATCAGAAGGTCGACCACAAATGACATTAACTTTTTCTTGAATATCCTTAATTACAGTCATGACAGACTTGAAATTAAGGTCAACAACACCTAAAGAAATAAAAATCTTCGGCCAAGGATTCTTGGTTGGAAATGACAACCTCCAACTTAGATTTCAACATTTCTATGTCCTCTCAATCAGACTTTTTAGAAGATGAACCACTCTCGAATTTTTGCTTAGTTGTACCACGATTATCAATAGATTCATCTAAAAATAAGACTTCCAATTGCAACTTCAGCCTCTCCTCATCATATGGACAAATGTTCTTAATCTTCAACTGAAAAATAGAAACAAAAAAAAAACTTGAAACAAAAAAAATTAAAAAAAAAAAAAGATTAATAAACTAGCACAAAACAAATATAAAACATTAAAGAAACTGAAAATCACCTTGTTCAACGACAAATCAAAAATCTTACCTTTCAAGTCTCTAAAAGTTGGATTTTTGGTCCCAACATCATCGGTCCAATTCAGATTTCTTGGAATCCTGGATGCAACTCTTTTGCAAAAGGTGCTTACCATCGCAGGACAATATTCTTAAAACCAAACTATGAACACCCAAGGACAGCCCAATGCTCTATACAAACCATCATAGAACTGACCTCCCTTCTCCTCTTTTTTATTTTTCATTTTAATACCATGCTTTATTCTGCCTTTAAAAGAATCAATAATCTTCTCAAACGACTCCCTACCCCAACAATACTCATCCCATCGACCGCTGTCAACGACATCTAAATCAAACCTAGAAACTTCCTTATCTGGAGTATTGCTAAGAAGGAAACATTGGATGAAATACAACACAGAGAGTTTCAAACGTAGGGATTCAAAGCATCCTCTATAGCCTTATCATCAATTGTTTTTATGCCAGGGAAACAAACCTCAGTTAGTTGGTTTGATTCATGGGAAAACAACAGTTTATTGCAATCCCCAAAGCAATGAAGACTAGTAATCAAGTAATACTCCTCTACACTGAACTGTATACAATGACCAGCAACCTTAGCCTAAAATTCTTTGGGATCGGGCTGGTAAACCTCCCTCAAAAGTAGGTTGTGAACAACTTGGGGGTAGAAAATAAAGTCAGGAATATCTAAAAAATGCCCAAACTGGGTCTCGGAACATTGTTAACAAATTCACAGACAAAGTATTCTTAATGTTATTAATAACAGAGAAATTACTCGTACACACTTCGATCTGTACAAATCATTGGGATTGTATTTGTTAACCGAATCTTGCATTTTACAAAGAAAGCAAATATTATGAAATAGCAAAGGCAAGTAGCAAAACTATAATAAAACTTCAAAACAACTTTAAACAAACTAACATACAGGAAAAACTCTTTGAACATCAACATCCATGATAAATCTAATTTTTACCTATTGATGAGATAAAAATTTACAGAAAACAACTAGAAAAAAAACATGTTAAGAAAAACGCATACATCAAGGTGTTTAAACTATTAAAAAACTATGAAAAAACAATTAAAAAATGAGAAATGATCAAATGAAGTAACTGAAATGAAAAACAATAACACATATAGAAAAATAAAAATAGGAAAAAAAAAACAACAATATGAAACAGAAATTAAAACTAAACAAAAGAAAAATGAAAAACCCATAAAAATAACACATAAATCAAATTAATAAAACATAAGCCCTAAAAAACCAAACAAAACAAAAGAAATGTTAAAATGAAAAACCTAAAATAATGAAATCGATAAACACAAAACCCACAAAGGTCGAATACGAAAAAATATCAAAAATGGGGGAAACCTAAAAGAAACAGAAACAAACCTGAGATCGACCAGCACCATCAAGATCATTTTTTTGAGCATTATCATGAGGAATTTTTTCCTGGGCAGCAACCTTTGAGTTCTTCTTTGGAAGAGCTCGCTCCCGTTTCGACAAGGGAGGAGCAAAATCAAAGTCATCTTCCTGAACAACAGGACGTTTGCCCTTGTTCCTATTAGCTAAAGATTTCAACCCCATTTTAGAACTTTTCTTTTGCATAGGGAAATGAGTGGATGAAGAACGAGTAATAGCCATATTTATAAATGGATTAAGAGAAAAAGTAAAAGAAGGAAAACGGTTATGGGAATCGGTTACTTTGAGTTGAAAATAAAATTGAAGAACATAAAGAAGAGGGAAAACGAGTTGGGATCGTGAAGAGGGAAGAGTTCAGCTATGGAGGTTATGATTTTTTTTTTTAAAAAAAAAAACTAAAAAGAAATAGAAAATAATAAGAAAAAGAAGATAAAAATAGAGGGAAATGATGTAATGAAAGATTGATACAAGATATCAATCAACAACGTGTCAGCTGCATTTATTGTGTGTGCATATGGTAAAAATGTAATAAAGTAAAGATGAAAAGTATAAATGTTGCTTTCACCGTGTAGTGATATTTTAGTAATAAAATGTGGATTTTGTATTTTTATTGTAAAAATTGCAAAATAATTAAACCAAACAGAATTGAAGATAAAAGAAATCTAAAATATGTATAGTATTTTTTTTATTTTTTTTTTTTTTTTGAGAAGTTGTAATTGTATTTTTTTTAAGGTTATAGAATATAGTTTGGGATAAGTAGGTTTTTAGAAAATTCATGTTACCGTTCGGGGAGACTATTAAAATATTCAACTTGGTGATCCTAGTTGTTGGTAACTTGTCAGGTTCATTCGATGCACTCAACTCTAAGTAACTTTATGAGTTACCATTGGCCACTCACTATTCGAGTATAATTTATATGAAAAGAATGTGAGTGTGATATCCCAAAACTACAATTTCCTCGCATTGTTATCTAAATTTATGTCTTTGGCCCAGAAAACTCAGATTCACTCACTAAGTCACTAATAACAATGATGATTGACTCCAAACCCTTAGTCCGCACTCTAAAGTCTAAACACTGAAGATAAGTAAAAAAGAGCTAGCTTTAGTTTTATACTATGTCCCATCACCACCCTCTACTGTCTTATAAATACTTATTTTCATGACAATTTTTATACTTTGTAGTGAGAGGGAAGGGAGAGAATATTCGATTTCGCAAATTAACTATCTTCTCTATCACATGTAACTCCACAAAGTCTCAGTCTAATGTATTCTAACCACACCCAAGCCCTTGT
The DNA here is from genome assembly GCF_029168945.1 of Cannabis sativa. Classification (NCBI taxonomy): domain Eukaryota; kingdom Viridiplantae; phylum Streptophyta; class Magnoliopsida; order Rosales; family Cannabaceae; genus Cannabis; species Cannabis sativa. The sequence continues at coordinate 40,599,528 of NC_083605.1, read as the reverse complement.
CCTCTCTCTCTTTCTCTATCTTTTCCCTGTAAAAAGCTTTCATTGAGCGTTTTAAAGACGAGGGCAATGGGTAGTTGAAAGCATTTAATAACCCAAAACATTCAATCAAAGTTTCTTTCTCTTTACTCGGGAATATTTAATTTAACATATAGAAAAATCCGTCTCACTGAGACCTTGGATGAAAAAGAAAAGTAGTAACAGTAGTCCTAGTAGAAGAAGCAGTAGCAGTAGTCGTAATACACTGGTCGACACGTGTCCCATGACTTAGCATACTTGAAACCCGTGGTGATGAGAGTAAAATTGGCCTCGCTGTTGCTGGTAGTGCTGATCCTGCTCGGCCTGTTGTTGCGGGAGCGGTGGTTGATGTGTCATCTCTTTCTGGCGACGGAGCTCCATTACTTTCCGGTGGGAGTTTGAGTGCTGTGTCAGGACAAATGTCGGGCTCGCTGCGGGTCTGTATTCGGGTACGAGGCGGCCCGACTTGTACCTGACCCCGCAAGCGTTGCAAAGCGTTTTGGGTCCCATTGGACCGGTCCTCCACTGTGGTGTCTTCTCCGATGCACAGTGCGTGCACCTACGCGCCCCTCCCGATACCGTGGAAGAAGGGTTAACGTTCGACCCCGACGCTTCTTCTCTTTTCGATTTTGTTTTAGCAGAGATCGATGAGGATGATTCAAGCTCCTGCGGTGTTGGTTGATTCGATATAGATCCCCAGCTAGTGTTGGCGCCGGTGATCGGAACTCTCGATCGCTTGCTTCTAGCTCTGCCGGCAAATGACGCGTCGTTTGGGTACGTTAGGGCTCCGGGGATCTCTCCAGTGGGTAAATCGTTAAACGAATCGTCCGCAAATCTCGATAACCATTCCAGTTCGGCTACGTCATCACTCTGCTCAAGACCAAATCAAATGGAAACAACAAAAACATATTATATATATTATGATAAACAAATAAAAAAAGAAATGTAATGAGATGAGAGAACTGGTCAAATGAGGATTACAGGGACGCAGAGGTCGCTGGTGAAATCAGGTGGGTTAAAGAAATGAGCTGACGCAGATGTCTGAGGAAGGAGGGGTGGAAGACAATGGTGGTGTTGAGGAACGTCGAAGTTGGAGGAGGAAGAGAAGAACTGTTCGTCGTCGTTGTTTGAAAAGTCGAGAAGGTCGTCAATGCCGAAACAATCTTGCTGGTGGTGGGTTGGTAGTTCATGATCCATTTGCAGTGGCAGGAGTAAAGGGACAGTAGCTAGCTAGCCGAGGCGATCGTGCTTCTCTTTTATCAGTGTAACGACCTCTCACCTATCTCTGGTTTTAGTTTACAGAGAGAGGAGAAGAGGGAAAGAAAAAGAGAGAGAGAGAATGGAGGAATGAAGAAGGAGATGAGGCTATAATGTTATAATTGATTTGCGGGGAAGAAGGGGCAGAGGAACGTGCAGAGAGTGACCAATCCACGCTCACTAGAAGAGAGAGAGAAACAAGAGTGAATATAAAGAGTAGTAAAGTAAAGATGGACTTATTATTAGTGAACGTTTGGTAGAAGGTTAAAAAAATAACTTCATTAATGTGAATAATATGATGTAGGAGGATACGATTGTCTCTAAATTTGTCAAGTTTATTGGTTAATTTGGTAAAATTTTTGTTCATGGAAAAATTCTAATAAAATAAAATAATTATTTCAAATTTACATTTTCAAATTTCAAGTTAATTTTATTTTACTATTTTTTTTTAATTATATGTGTGACCAATGAATTATAAGTCAAGGAATATTTAATGTTTATTGATATTTTTAAAAAATTATTATAATAAGAGCTTAAAAAATAATAAATAACAGTAATAAAGAAGATAGAGATTTTTACGTGGTTCAGGTATTAATTAACCTTAATCCACGAGTCAGTCTATTAGCCATAGAAGGCGTATATGATATTTTTATAGTGCTTATGCAAGAAGCCTAACTATGTATTTTGTGTTTCTCTTGAAGAAGAAGAAAGCTTAGAATAATATTAGCAAAGCTTCGGCTATCTAGGTTATGATACCCCATTCGTATGGAAATAGAAGGGTAATTGTAGGTTGAAGGGCGAGTATGGACATGCCCATGACATGCAAACACTACTACAAAAACTCCTTTTAGAGGCGGTTTTTAAGCTCTTTCAGCGTCGGTTTTCGCGAAATTCGCTACCGACGCTGATCAGGGCGACGCTAAAGGGTTTATATGAACCGACGCCATATGTACCCCTATGGCGTCGGTTATTAGCTGGGAACCGACGCCATAGGGGTACCTATGGCGTCGGTTCCTAGCCAATAACCGACGCCATATGTGGCGTAGCAACCGACGCCATAGGTACGCGAATTTCAGTTTTTTCATTTTTTTAATTTAATTATATAATTTTAATTACATTTTCATTATATATTTATTAATTTATATATTATTTTATTTAATTTAAATTACATATTTATTTTTTAAAATGTAAATTAAATATTATTTAAATTTGGGTAAAATACATAATTTTATTTCATAAAAGTAATTAAATATTACACAAACACTAATGTAAAATTAATTAAAAATATTAATAAGTTAATAAATCTAACTACAAGTTAATCTATAAAAATTACATAATGAAGAAAAATTCTTCGACCTTTCAACCTCAATCGTCACCGTGAATCACCGCCATCAATTGTTCGATCCACTTTCGCGGTAGTGGTAACAATTTTGTTTTTGGATCGTATTGCTTCTTACCCCCAAACTGTTAAAAAAATTAAAAATTTATATTAGTTTATGTATATGTATATTATATATTTGTTATTATAGAATTTATATAATATAATCAATAATTAAAACTTACAGCTTTTTGATCTTGTATGTAACGGCTGGGGTTGGCACGTGCGACGATGTCAGTGATATATTTCAAAACGTAAAAACCGCATTCTTGGCTTTTAGGTTGTCTTGGACAGTTTGCTTGGTTAATTCCTTGCCATGGGCTAAGATACTCATGTGCGTTCCCTATATACATGAATGCCCTGTTTGGGAAAATTATATTAGCATTTCAATTCGTTAGTTAATTTAAATTCGTTACATAAGAAGTCATTAAATTATTACCTTCCGATCATTTGTTCTATTACTTCGGGAATTGGGCGGCCACTTAAAGGGTTTAAATGGATAATTTTCCTTGGCGTAACCACCACTAGCGTCCAATGCATCCTAGAAAATTATATTGGAATATAAGTAAGATAGTATAAAAATAATTTGAAGACATAATATAGAAATGAACAATTAGCACTAAAGAATTTAATAAACTTTACCGGATATTCCAAGGAATAAAGAACATTTGGTGGTTGTTGTTCATTAATGATAACCAATTAGCCAATCATCTTGCTGCATCGTCAAAAGACTGACTCTTTTCTTCATCGTTGATCCCATGCACTATGAGAAGCTCTAGGTCATAAAACTTGAAAAATTTTCTCAGACCGTTGATGCTCTCCCATATGTGCCTGCCAAAAAAATTATTAGTGTCTTATAATAATTTAACTATAATTTGATATAAGGTTAATTAGATTAAAGAAGAGTATACATCATTCCAAACAACATTCCCTGGTTGCCGATGTAGTCACACGTAGCAACCTGCTGCAAATCCTCTCCAGATAACGTGATCTGGGTACGTGGTGCAATGAATCCTCGGGGGACAAGAATTGTGATTATATCACGTTTATCTTTGAGCCTCAGGAATTCATGAATCATCCATTTTAGCGAATTAGGGATCAACGCCATCTTCTCTTCCGTGAACAAGTCATCTTCCTGTGCACCACGGCCTTCTGGAGAAAGCATCGGAGCTTTCCCCTTTGACGCATCACGTCTTGAGGGCGGTTGAGCGAGTGGACCCTAAACAAAACAAAACATAATATATATATATATATCAAATTTTATCCAAATTCTACCGAAATTTCGGCAGCATAACGGTTGTAATTGAATGAGCCCAAAAATTTTGAACATGGCTGTATAACGACAAATAACACATATATAACAGTAGTTTGTTCATCCATCCCACCGCAGCACATATATTCGCAGAACCTACTTCACTACGGATGAATATTGAAGATATTCAAACTCCACTAATCATTAATAATTAATTTGAGTTGAGAAGTTACCTCGGTTGTTAAAATTAAGTGTTTAGGCCAAGGAAGGAACATCTGGTATACGTCCCTAACATATCTGCACTACTCTTCAATTGGGACTGGGATTTAAGCGTCCTCTTGCAGGATTTCTGAAACCATAATCCGGGCATGTGAATCATCGTAGTCCTGGCAGTGAACTTTGATCATACCAACATGCTCGTACAAATACGCTCGGGCCACAATGTTGTCGATGTTGTCAGAGCAGAGATGTACTTGCTGATTAAGGGTCGCATGGTCATCAAAATTGTACAGGATACCTTGGTCGTTGAGGGAAATAAACTCCTCAGCATAAGTTTGTGGTTATACCTCATCCTGAGGAGCGTATGGTTGTGGAACATACGCCTCACCAGCCACCTCTCCTTCTTCCTCTTGTTCGGCAGCGTCTCTCTGCTGCTTAAGGGATTGGACTTCGGCTTTTAATTTTTCAATCTCCTTCGCTTGCCGAGCCACAACATCAGACACTTATCTTTTCTTCCTGCCGAACAGTTGAGATGCCCTGGTCAGGAACCTACAAATCATAAAATGCAAATTAGCAACAATTTTATTTGTGTAACTAAATAAATAACATTTGAAGTAATAGCATACCCAGCAGCCCTGACACGTCCAGGATGCTCTGGTGTCCCGAGCGCCTGCGTCAGGATATCGTTTTGGCCCTGGACCTGAATTTGTCCCTGATTAAGCTTCTCCTCTAATTGAGCCTAATGCACGCATATATTCAAGCAATTAGTATATGAATTATATACACTAACTCATGAGTAGAACTCAATTAAGGATTAATATATACTTACTATCTTCTCTGCAATTTCCTTGTCGTAATCAGTGACAAGTTTTCTACTCTTGGTGCGAGATTTAATCCAAACACGGTGGCGGGGGGGATCTACAACTTCGAGGTCCTTTTTCTACATAACGTTATAACAATGAAATGAGTACCAATTAAATTGTATAGCACATTATAGCACATTAAATTTTAAGCATTACATACCACAGCTTCTCGTACGTTCACCATTCCACTCCGACCACTTCGATGTCTGGATTGAATTTTTGAGGAACGTTCACGTTGCACCTTACTCAATTCCTACAATGCCAAAAAAATACATTAGATACATGTACTTGTATTTAAGAGTTTATCTTAGTGTTAATATAATTAGCGTACCAGAAATTCAAGAGTTAGTCGACTTTCAACAAATTTGCACCAATCAGCAGCGTCGATCTCGGGGTGCTTTTCAGGGACTTGTGCTAGTCGTCCCAGATCATTCTCTTTCAACGCGGGCATTATGATGTCTTTTGTCATCCTATTCTTGAAGTCTTTCATTAACTTCCCAGCTGGGATGAGACAATCATGTTTGAAAGAGTCCGGCACAATGAACCCCGTCTATTTTGAAGGAAAACAAACACGGTTAGAGTCAACATTTTAAGTAATAGAAAAACAAATCAAAATTCTAACAAATAACAGCTTACCTGTATGTCTTTCCAAACTTTATTTTTCAGAGTCGGATTGACTTCTTTCCAGTTTTTATAGGCCAACCCTATTGTCTGCCGAAATCTGACTCCTAGAGTGGATACGAGCTTCGCATAGCTTTTTCCACAGTATTGACCTTTGTCATTAACCTCGAGGGCCACTCTTTTGCCCTGATCCATTAGTTTGGATATTTCATTCATTTGCGTCGGCCCTCGTGTATGTATTGTGGTTGGACACTCATTTTCTGCGCCCGAATCAGATCCTGATTCTGAGTTCGCCATGTCTACACCATTAACAAACAAACTTTAAAGTTAGCTATATATATAACAAGTAGTGTATATGAAATATTAAAAGCATAAACAAATTGTTAAGTATTCAGGAGCATTCACAACCACAATATAAAGTAAGCTATATATCAAGTTACCAATTAGACACGTTTTCTTTTCTTTTTTTGTTTATGTTTGCCTGAATCACAATTGACCCATATTCCCTCATTGATATCGTTTCTAATGTATTCAGCGTCGTCTTCCTCAATGTTACGATCAATTCCCATAAGTTGCTCATGAATTGGTTGTCCAACAATGAAGTCATCGTAACATAAGTCAGCATTCTCCTCATCCTCTTCAGTCTCTAAGAACCTCCTCTCTGGTGTCGATAAAACAATAGACCATTTATCATTAGCCGGATCAGAAATGTAAAAAACTTGAGCTGCTTGGCTAGCCATGATGAATGGATCATTCTTGCTTCCTCTCTTACTTAAATCAACCAAAGTAAAACCAAGCTCGTCAGTTTTTACTCCAACGTTGTTGTCAACCCAAGAACATTTAAAAAGTGGAATTCGGAACGCAAAATAATTGAGCTCCCATATTTCTTCAATGACCCCGTAATACGTCATAGTACCTAAAACAGGGTTTCTATCTTTTGCACTTGCAAAGTGCATAGTTTCTGCGGCGATATGTATACCACTATTTTGAACCTCTCGAGCATCATCTCTTGACTTTGTATGAAAACGTTTACCCCTTACAATGTACGCTTCATGCTTTGCAACCGCAAAAGTTGGTCCAAGGGCAATACGACTCAATACATCAGATACTCCATGATTCGGTTCGTACAACTTTGATATAATGGTATTCCTTAACCACCCAATGAAAGTTTGACGATGTTGGTGTGCAACCCATTTTTGTTTATTTTTTTTGATTTCTTGGAACCATTGATTGTAACAGCTCCATATGGTCAATGTAAAACAAGTAAGGTAAATCAAGTTATTGTTCATCGTGACTTAAGTAATGTTAAGCAAAAAAAAGGTACTTACGTTATATATGGTTGAACCTCTGCGTTATTGTTCATCACGACTAATTGAGCTTGATCTAGTTCAAGCTTGGACACTGTCACCATTGTCCCTTTCCCCCTTAATCCTCTATCAACATTATCTAGGTCAGTTCTTGGTTTGCTAATTCCTATTGCCTCAACTCCAGCCACGTACTCTAAACAAAATTCCACAGCCTCTTCAGATATGTAGCACTCAACCATACATGCTTCTGGCCGATAGTGGTTACGCACATAACTTTTAAGTACCTTCATATTTCTTTCAAATGGATACATCCATCTCGCCCACACCGGCCCACACAACCTTGCTTCTCTCACTAGATGAACCATTAAATGGATCATGATGTCGAAAAAAGATGGCGGAAAAAACTTTTCCAGGTTGCACAATGTTTTGACTACATGTTCATGTAATGCATCTAACTTATCCAATTCTAATTCCTTCCCGCGCAGCCTATTAAAGAAAATGCAAACATGTGTCAAACACTCTCGAACATTTTTTGGGAAGACTGATCTAATGGCAATTGGAAGTAGATGTTTCATTAACGCATGACAATCATGTGATTTCAGACCCATTAGTTTCAATTCAGTCTCATTCACCAAGTTTTTGATGTTAGACGAGTAACCATCGGGTACTTTCATATTTGCAAGTGATTTGCAAACTGTTTGTTTCTCTTTTTTGGACAAAGTGAAACAAGGAGGAGGCAAATATAAATGTTCACCTTTCTTCTCAGGTGCCAGAGATTGTCGTATACCCATTTCAACGAGATCTAAGCGACTATTTAGACCGTCCTTAGTTTTGCCGAGAATATCAAGTAAGGTACTAATAATACTCTCACACACATTTTTTTCAATATGCATGACATCCAAACAATGTCGAACTAGTAGACTTTTCCAATATGGAAGACGAAAGAAGATTGACTTTCTTTGAAAACAACCATTAGTTTTTTTTTTATTTTTTTGCGTCTTTCCATACTTAAAATCTACAAGTTGAACTTGTTGGAGAATTTGTTCCCCAGACAGTGGCAAAGGAGCCATATCACCCTCTTCAGTACCATCGAATGCTTTCTTCTTCCGTCTATCAGGATGATTTGCAGGCAAGTACCGTCTGTGACCCATATAACACATCTTGTGTCCATTTGCCAAGCGACGAGCCGATGTGTTAGTGCAACAAATCGGACAACCTTCGTAACCTTTTGTGCTTAAGCCTGATAAATTACTATAAGCAGGGAAATCACTGACAGTCCACAACAACACAGCTTTCAGATTAAAGAATTCTTTTTTAAAACCATCATAGACCTGAACCCCGTTCTCATACAATTCTATTAAATCGTCAATCAATGCTTCCAAATATACATCGATATTATGTCCAGGTTGTTGTGGGCCTGATATCATTAAAGAAAGCATGTTAAATTTCCTCTTCATCACTAACCAGGGAGGAAGATTGTACATAACTAGGAAGACAGGCCATGAACTATGACGACTACTTAGAGATCTATGTGGATTTACTCCATCCGCAGACAGACCGAGACGAATGTGTCTTGGTTCAGATTTGAATTCAGGATTTATGTAGTTTACTTTTTTCCAAGCTTGGGAATCTACAGGATGTCTGAGTTTTCCATCTTTCACTCTCTTGGTCTCATGCCAAATCAAATTTTCAGAATGTTCTGCACTACGATATAATCGTTTCAGTCGCGGAATCAAAGGCATGTACCACATCACTTTTTGGGGGATAAGTTTCCTATTCTCCTTACTCTTGTTTACTTTATGGCGGGATAAACCGCAAGTCGGGCAATAATTCATGTCTGCATATTCCTTACGATATAAAATGCAATCGTTCGGACATGCATGAATTTTTTCATACTTCAATCCTATAGAATTTAACGTTTTTTTCACTTCATAAGTAGATTCCGGGAAGCAGTTTGCAAATGGTAAGATATCTTTAAAAGCAGCTAAAAATTGAGTAAAACATTTATCGCTCACTCCATTTTCTGCTTTTATGTTGTAAAACTTTACCATTTTTGGAAATCTTAGTTTTTACCAACAATCGAACAGAGATTTATCAGCATCACTAAGAAAATTATCGAATTTCTCAGGATCATTAAGAAATTCCTCCTGTGCTTCGTTAAGCAAGTCCAATGGATAATCATCGAAATCATTACCCTCGATATCATCTACCCCCCGCTTTCCTAATGGATATGGATCATTAGGTAAATGTTCGCCATGGTAATACCAATTAGTATAACTTCTATTGAAACCTCGTAAATACACATGGTCCTTAATCATTGTAATATTCCCTTTAGATACATTATAACAATCTACACACGGACAATGAATACGATCGTGATTTTTAGAATTCTTTAAGGCAAACTCTAAAAATGCATCGAACGCTACTTGAAATCGCAGTGTGTCTCTCTCCTCACGCATCCATGATTCATCCATAACAAAAATCCTATCCAAAAAAATTCAGTATTTAGTAACTAATTATAGCTAGTTACTAATTACACAATGTAACTAACTAAGTTTCTCACAATTTATTCATATTAATTTATAAATTACTCAAATTCTCGTTTTAGATTAGTTCATATTATTAGGTTGTTTTGTTGATTAGAATGTTGGTAAAATGTCAAATATTTTTAATAAAAAAAGTTGAGGGAAAAAGTTTTTGGTAAAGCCATAAGGGTATTAACTAATATTTTCCCCTTTGCTCTTTATTTTCTTTGAAAAATAAAAATCCACATTGAACCTCTCAAATGAAAGAAAAAAACATAAAAAAAGAAAGATTTTATATGTTTATTTTGTTAATGTATTTAGTAACTAATTATAGCTAGTTACTAATTACACAATGTAACTAACTAAGTTTCTCACACAATTTATTCATATTAATTTATAAATTACTCAAATTTTCGTTTTAGATTAGTTCATGTTATTAGGTTGTTTAGTTGATTAGAATGTTGGTAAAATTAAAAAGTTTACATAAATGTGAATATTATTATTTTTTATGTGACCTAACTTCTTATCACTATGTTATAATTAACTAGTTATTTGTGTCATGTAAATATTATGAATGGTTTTAGTAAGATTTATCCTAATTCTACCGAAATTTTGGCAGCATAACGGCTGTAATTGGACGTTCCCAAAAATTTTACAAGTGCCTAAAATAACAAACAAAATAGATAAATAATACAAAATTTATCCACCCATCCGACCGCAGTACATGTATTCGCAGAACCTACTTCACTACGGATGAATATTTAAGATATTCAAACTCAACTAACATGCATTGATAATTAATTATATAATAAGAAAAAGTTAGTTAAAGTATATAACTATAATTGCAAGCCCAAATACGCTACACACAAAATTATGCTGAACCCCTACAATATAAAGAAATACAACGAAATTACAAAATTAATTATTTCATTACTTATAACTAGTTATAAAAAATTGTAACAAGTTACTTAGTTACTAAATTATACATACATATATATAATCAATTATATCTCACACTATTATCTCAAAAAAATAAAATGATATCACACACTAATTCAATTTTAAAATTTTTATTTCTAAACTAATGAAATCCCTCCAATGTCATTTTATTCACAATAAATATATATTACAAAAAATATATAAAATACAATTACAAAATTTATTTCCATAAAAAAATATACACACACTATATACACACAATATATACACACATTATATACAAATATTCAATAAAATATACAAATACATATATATACTATACATTGAGGTATAAATTATTACCTAATAACCGCAATCCGACGACCACCGTTAAAAATCCCGGCACTATACACATAAAACACAATAATATTACTAATAAAATAAAAAAACTCAAATAATAATTTACAAAAACAAAAAATAAAACAATATACATAATACAAAAAGAATAGAAGCAATATTTATACCTTAAACGAGGTTGAGATTCAACAATTTCTCAAGAAAAATGGGTGGCCGGATTTCAAACCCAAACTTTACTATTTGGGTTCGGATGACACTCAAAGAGGGTAAAAAATCAAAACTTTTTAGGTGTATGTTATTAAGTATCGAAAATGGAGGATTTAAAAAAAAATGGGCTAAAAAGGTTAAGAAATGGGGGAGATAAGGGTGGGAGAAGGTGGTGGAGGCGAGGGATTGGCTGAGAAAAGCTCTCTGGTTTTTTGCTGGGTTGGCTGAGTGAAGTGGGGAGGAAGAAGATGATCGAACCCTATATACAAGGGTCGACCCTATGGCGTCGGTTCCTATGAAGCAAGCGACGGCATAGGGTACACGTGTCAGCAAACCGTGTACCCTATGCCGTCGGTTCCTATGCAGGAACCGATGCCATAGGGTCGTTCAGAAAAAAAAAATTAATTTCCAACCGCCTCTAAATGGTATAATGCAATTTTATACCTACAGTTTTTATCAAAAAACCGCATCTAAATGTCAATTTCGAACATAGCGGGTATTTTCACACCCTTTAGCTTCCCTTTTTATAAATGGGGTTGAAAAAACTGCCTCTAAAGGATAACATTGTAGTAGTGAAAAGGAGTTGTTTGTTGGGCCCATTGGAAGGATTTGTGCTCGTGCATTGAACCATCTAGACAATTGGGGACCATTGTATGTAATGGACACGTGTCGCCGAAAGGTTTAACCTTGAAAAGTAAATGCTTAAAATAATTGTCTAGCGAAAAGGTTTGTGCACTACCATGTCCTGGCACAGGGGACACGATCTAATCCTGTGTAAGAAGAAGCATAACCATCACTGGGCGATCCAGGTTTATTTCCAAGGTAGACGTCCGTGATCCTTTTGGGCGATCACTGTCCGTGATAGGCCTTTCGAGTACCCATCCGGGTATCACTTGGGCAGCCTTTGAGCTTGGACCACTCTAGATTTCGTAGTGATAATGAGTCTTCTGTGTCTGAGAAGCTAAGGTAAGGCATATCTTCGCATACCTTTCGGTCTTAACCTATTCTAAGATTAGTGAAGCTTCTCCGTGACTTAGTCTAATTGAGCAGTTTTACATAGTGAGATTATGAGATTATCTCTTCTTTTTTATGCCGTGTGTCACTCGTCTAAAAACACGGATAACATTTACCCCCAAGCTTTAGGGACTCTTTGAGTTGTGGGAGCTTCCATTCATTTTCTAGATCTCGAGATAAGTTCACGACACATGGTGATTGTTGGGATCACAAATGTATTTCTTGAGTTGTCACTAATTAAAGGACCAAGAACCAGCTTTGGCAAGTGTTGGCCAGCCTTTGCATGTGTTGGCCAGCCTTAGTAGGTGTTGGCCAGCCTTTGTACAACTTTCCTTGCAAAGGTCAGACTTTCTTGGTCGAACGGGCCCTCTTTGGTCTGACAATCACCCTTTTGTCAGCCAGCTTGTGCTCAAACCCTAGCCAGCCATACAAGCTTCTCCTAGCTTGCCTACATACTCCCTTTGGCCAACCAGACATGGTTATGTAGCTTCTTGATGACTTGCTTAACTTTTTTTGCTCTGCTTGACAGTTTTGCCATGCCTTATGCAGAGACTTTTTATTGCTATTAACAAGGCTATATTCCACACATCCTCAGTCTTGGCTTATGCGGACATCCCAAGTCAGGTGGACAAAATTTGGGATAACATTTTCTCCCCAAATCCCTGTTTGAACATTTGGTCGGATAGGGACTTTCCAGCTCTCGTCTTGCTTACAGTAGCCTTTGTTGAGCAGCCTTGTCTAGCCAAGTATTGGAATTTTGCATGGCATGCTTTTTGATCTTTAATCTTCTCTCTCCATATATGCCACATCTTCTTTTCTTCGATGTCTCTCCTTTGAATATGTCATTGATAAGTTTCAAGCTTTTTAATCTTTTAGAAACTTTTTGATTCTCATGTAGATTGTAGTCTTTTTAATATTTTAATCTGCATGATAGTTTTAGAATGCATAATGTGTTATTTCCTGATAAAAAAATTCAAATTTTGGCCTTTGTTGTTATTCTTGACTCTTTAAGTCATTAAGAACACGAAAGACACACATTTTGATTTGAAACTAACCCTGGCTGGCCCTAGGGGTCTTGTTTGAAACCTGGTTGGTGCTAGGGTTTAATCATGGGGGTTGGAAAACTCTAGGGTTTCACCCAAGGAACTGGCCAGTTCATGCCTTGGTCTAGTGTTCCTGGCCGGTTCTTGGCTGGGTCATAGGACCCTAGTCGACCCTCCCAAAGCTTGGGAACCTTGACGAGCCTAGGCCTTGGTTCCAAGCAGGTGGCCAATTTTCTATCCTCTTTTGACCTTGGCAAGAATCCTGTCATGGCCTTGTAGGCATATACAACCTTAGTCTAATACGTAGTTCCCTTAGAAACTTTTTATGCAACTTAATGGTGAGTCTATTATAGTCGAATGCTCAACTTAAGACTCAACATGTGTCCAAGTTGTTACACTTGAGACTGTACTTCGCTGATACCCAGCCATGTACAATAACATTATCTGGAAAGTACCCTTGAATACGATTGATTAGAGTCTTGTCTATGGCTTGGAACGTACAACGAACTCTGCCTTTTGGCTTGCAACCTGCTAGGACCTCTGCCTTGCCTTAGAGATTTAGCTCATTATGTGGTTCTTATAGGAACTCTGTCTGGCTCTTCTTTGGTTGTACAGTTCTTGTTGGGTTGTAGCCTTACATATTTGAACTGATTTTTTATTTATATTCTGCTTTAAGGCTTTCATGTTCTTGCTTTTGGCCTATAGGCCCTTCATTTTTGAACACTACTATTGTTTAGCCTTAAAGCCTTTTATTATGGACATATAATTATCTTGGCTATCTTCTTACTGCCTTGACATGTAAGTATCCAAATTTACTTTTTTGTATGCCAAGCTGAAGTATGTTTGCACTTGACTTAGAGGCAGGTTTAGTAACTTATACTAAGCATTAAAATTTCTTTGCATAAGTTCTCTGTGTTAGTTTGATGCATTGTACAGTGTGGGTTCCCCCCAAGTGAGCACAGAGACTTATAGTGTAAAACCCTAATTAGATGATTATGAATAATTGAGAAATTATATTATTCTATAGTTCAATTTATGTGAATTGGTAAGACCCCGTTGGTGAGCTAGGGGCATTTTAGTAATTATGACCCAAGAAGGGTAAAATGATGAAATTAATTTAATTATGTGCTTAATGGAACTATATTATTATATAGTATGCCTGTGTTATCTTTTCAAGTGTGTTCTCAAAGGTTGGCGCGGTATAGTCACAACTGGGTATCTCGGGCCGAACCAAGTTCGGGCCCGAAATGCAATTTGAATTGAAATAATTGGCATTTTTATTTAATGGTGATAATCTGAAATTATATTGGATTTATGGGTGCATGAAATGACTTAATTGCCCATGTGAGTGTGTATGCATGATTTATGGCCCTAGGGGCATTTTGGTCTTTTGACCTTATTGGATTTATTTTAATAAAAGATGAATTTTTGGAAAAAGGAGAAGAATTTTCTGGCTTTTTCCTTCCCATACCCGAACCCCTCTCTCTCAACCCTCTCTTGAAATTTAAATTTGATCATTGGTGGATTGCTTGATTTGAAGCTTGAATTTGGAGGATTTCTTTTGAGTTTGGAATTGAAGGAAGTTCTAGCTTTATTTGAGGTAGCTTTCTCAGATTTTTAACCTTGTCTTCTTACTGAATTTTATTGTTGCAAAGGCATGGAAAAAGTTGTTTTGAGCTTGTAGTTGCATGTTTGTCTTATTTAGTTGAATTGAGCATGTTATTGCATAAACCTTGTTTGTATGATGCTTTGGATTTTGGTTAAGCTTTAGTTGAGATTTTGGAAGTGTTTTCTAGCTCGAATCCATGTGTTTTTAAAGTAGTTGCGGCTGGAAATTGATTGAATTAAGTGAGATGAAGCTCAAGTTCTAGAGCTTGAAGTTTGCTTAGTTAAAGCATGAATTTGGTGATTTTTTATGCAATCTGAAATGAGGGTTTGTTGTTGGATTTTGATGCATGATTATGTGTTTTTAATCCCTAGTGTTTGCTAGAAACTCTGGTCTATGATTTGGAAGTTTTGGTTATGAATTTGAATGAGTTTGATTGAGTTTTAGCCTGAAAATTCGTGTTCTTGGTGGCTGGTTTCTGGGTTTTCAACCCAGGTGCCGCGGCATGCTCAGAGCATGCCGTGACCTGCCCCTGTTTGGTCGAACCTGGGATGTGTCCCAGGTGCCGCGGCATGGCTTGGGCATGCCGCGACTCGCCCTTAAGTTTTTGGGCAGTTTTGAGTTCGAACTTTGAAAATTCATAACTTTTGATTCCGAACTCCAATTGAGGAGTTCATTATGTCGTTGGAAAGCTCATTCCGAGCTCTATGTGATTATTTGAATTTTAAATTCCTTGAAAATATTTTATGAGTTGGAAATCAAGGGGCTAACCCTATTTGTGAAAATCTCAGATTGTGTGACTAGGATTACTGGCACCTGATTAGGAGCACCCGGGGATTCAGAATCTCTACTATTGTAGGACAACAGGTAAGACAGTGGTTAGCACGTAGAGTATGCGCAGTGGTGCTTTTATTGAAAGTTATATGTATGATTGTTTAGTAACCGGGATTAGGGATTATTACCCTAATAGGAACGGTTTAGTAGCCTAGGGTTATTACCCTAGTGATATATCTGTGTAAATTCCATGCCATGTTAAATGTAATGAGATTCAAGGATTATGCGCTTAAGGCATAATCAGGTTGGACTTGGTAACCATAACCGAGATGAACCATTCTAAGGCCTTATTGTAATTAGACGTGTGAGAGCAACACGTAGGTCTACACCACGTAGATATAAATAGATGTGTGAGCACAACACATAGGTCTATGCCACGTACACATAAATGGGCATGTGAGTGCAACATGCAAGTCTGTGTCACACAGACATATGTGAATGGCACTACTGTTTAAATAAGCATGATGAACATATTGTTATTGTTATGATTTATACTATCTTGTTGGGCTTGGATCACGAGTGCTCTACTGTGCAGGAAAGGGTAAGGCTATAGCCGATCAACCACGAGTTCAGGAGTTGGGCGCAGAATGTACATGTTTGAGCCACATTAGACCAAGCAGGTTAAGGGTCTACCAACGATGTATTTTGAAACTCTATTTTGCCGTTTAGGTCGGCTGAAAGAAAGAGACGTGTAATAAAGTTTGTAAATATTTTTGGGACCCCAACTGTTGTAATGTTTAAATTATTACAAGTTTTATTTTCATTCTGTTTATTACAAAAGTTTAAATTTTGCGCCTTTTTGATTAGTAATCCCATTTACGGGATTAGGAATTTGTAAGTAACTTGGGTAGTGTGCCTAATTATTTAGGTTGTTACAATTTGGTATCAGAGTGCCAAGGTTTCTAAACTTCCTGTAGACCGGCTGAACATGGACATTCATCGTCAGAGACATGCTTGACTGATGGTGCAGTAAGTATTGAGAGTAAATACTTTACTATTTGTGTGATCATCTATTTACTGCTTTTCATTTTAGGCAGTATGGAAGCATCTACAGTATGTATTGTTGGGTTTTATGCCCTAAATAAAACTCCATTTCAATGTAATCTTTATCCTTTAAATATCAATAAAGAAACAGAAGTATTTTCATCACTTATTTGTGTGTCATTTAGTTCATGTTATCATTTACTTGTTTATTTGATTTATAAATTCATCCAAACCCATATCACATTTATATTCTTGTTTATTGTGTCGTCAGCACAGTGGAAACTAATCAAGATTATGTGATTAAATATATATTCCTTGATTTACCAGTACACACCGTTTAACTGATATGTGAATCTACAACATAGTTTACTTGCACCTTGGACAAGTGTTATGTTCTTTCCAGAGCATTGGTTAAAGTAAAGCTTGGGTTGGATGCATGGAGGATGCATCAGAAGGGACCCATATTGAACCTTGAATCAGATATGATAATTTAACGTGATATCTATTAAATTTAATATCACCTAGTTGATCCTAGATCTAATGATCTTAATCCTGATATGGTTAGGTTCTATCTCAGGAGTATTATACATGTTCTTTGATTTGTTAGTTAAGCCTACTTTTTTGCCAGGGTGATACGTACATTTTGGGAACATGGTAGTGTAATTGAGTGGGAGCGCTAAACATAGATATAGAATCTATAGCTTCTATCTAGCTCCTAGAAGTGAAATGATGTTTTCCTTCGAGCTTAGCTAAACAGAGATAAATCGTTGAGTGCTCATTTCAGTTCACTGAAATATCATTTATACAGGGCTAAGTGTTTTAAGGATAAATTACATTGAAGAGTGTAACGGTAATTTAATCCCTATACAATGTAAATCATCTATAGAGGAGCATTGATTATTGGGATTATAACAATGGATAACTGATAGCGTATCTATATCGTGGAACATATAGAGCGTTCTATGTAACTGAGAGTGCAATTCCAAGTTCTATGCGTGGATGCAACAAGGAATTAATGAGTCATAGAATTTACTTGGTAAGTTCTTGGTCTGCTTATTGGAGGCTCGGATTTATAGGCCCATGGTCCACATACTAGTTGAGACAATACTACTTGTAAGACTCAGTTAATACAATTCTAAAATTAGACTATGTCTAGTTTGTGAATTTTCACTAAGCAAGGGCTAAATTGTGAAGAAAGAGTTTCTAGGGTACATTTGTTAATTAAGAGACTTTGGTTAGTCTAATTAATAAATATATTAAATGACAATATTATTTAATAATTAATTTTTAGTTAATTAATAATAGGAATTGGAATTTAAGTGGCTAAATTGGAAAATTAACATTTTTGAGAAAATGAGATGTAGAAATGATAAAATGGCAAATTTACAAAAGTGGGTCCCATTATCCTTTACATGGTCGGCCACATATGTAGGCTATTTATCATTTATTTTTTCATTATTTTAATGCCAAATAATTCTAACCTAACGCTACGTGGTTGACTATAAATAGGTAGCGATGGCTTCAGGGAAAAGATGATGCATCTTATTCCTTCAGAGAAAACTGAAAGCCTTCTTCCTAAACCTAGCTGCCACCTTCTCTCTCTCTTCTTCACTTCTAAAAAGCGAAGCCCATAGTTAGTGAGTGAGTGCCCACACACATCAAGTGGTACCTCAATCATAGTGTGGAAGATTGTGAATAATCCAGATTCAAAAGAAGGACATTCGGGCTCAGATTTTGGTGATACTCTGCGACAGAAAGGATACAAGGGTTAGAGATCTGAGTGGAAGGAGACATTATATTCTGCTGCAACCACTATAATGTTTCTCATACTTTATATGTGTTTATTTCATATCGTTTGAGAAGTTCATATTTAGGATGTTAAATAACATACTTGTTAGTAAATCTAAGATCCTGGTAAAATATTTCCAACAACTAGCCTCAGAGCCATGGTAATTAATTTACTTACAAGAAATTTGGACTTAAAACGATTTGTGTGTGATTTGGATGGTTTCATGTTTATCTGTGTGTTATATGATGATTGATTGATGCTTGTGAAATTTTATGAAAAATAATTAAATTTTCGTTTTTGATTTTTTTTTGTTGGATAGTTTGGAAAAAATTAAGCAATTCAATTTTTTACAGAACTTAATTTCGATTTTATTTGAATTAGTTATGATTTTTTAAAAATCGGGAAAAAATCAGGGGTGGTGACACACCCCTGTGCGCGCGGAAATGCTGCTGGCAGCACGTTTGTGCGTGAAACCAGCCCATTCCGCCCATGTTTTTGGCCCTATTTGCATACCATCCCTACTACTTGCAATTTTTTCGTTTTTCTTTGATTTTTCATGCTATTTCATGGATTTAATTTCCGATTTTTTGTGTATTTTTGTATTTTAATTTTTACTTTTCATATTTCAAATCTAATTATCAGAATTAAATTAATTAGTATTTTTTAAAATTAACTTAAGATATTAGTGTAATTTGAATTTGAAATAGGTAAAAATGTATCTTTTTTTCTTAATTAATTATTTTATTTTTAAAATTTGATTATTTTATCTTATTTTTAAATTTAAGGTCAGATATTTTTTTTTAAAAAAATTATTCTATTTTTTTTTTAAATAAATTGACCTTAATTAAATTTAAAATAAGATTATTTTAATCATGATATTTTGAAAAGAAATGGGATATTATGCTAACTTTTAAATTTTGTTATTTTTTTATTTAAATTAAATTATAAAATCAGAGAAAGAATATTAAATTATAATTTTATTTTAATGAATATTTAATTTATAAAATAACATGAAATTTGAAAGATAGTTAGCATTTTTTTTTAAAAGATATTTAGGTTAGTTGAAACCTAATTTTTCAAAATTGTAGTTTTAATTTTAACTTTTTTATTTATTTATTTAATTATTTATTTCAACCGAAAAATAAATATTTTTTTGTTATTATTTATTTATTTTCGAAAATATTAAATAAATTAATTAATTTAAAATTAAATAAATCCTATATCCAACTATCCAACTTGTTGCATGAGTATGTGTTTTTAGCTTGTTTGTAAATTTTATAAAAACCTATTATTACTTGATCTAAATTGTCATGGTTAACTTGTTGACAGATCCAATGATCTGATTTTAACCAATGGTTCAATTGTCAATAGGTCAAGTAAATAATTTGTAAGACGTAAATTTTACATTCTTCTTTCATCTATGTATGACCTAGTAACATGATAGGGTCCATCTAAATCTGTGTGCCTGTGTGAGCCTATATGTTTACTTTGAGTTTAGATGCATATAGGTAGTTCATTTAATTTTTTTTTACTTAAGATGAACTAGGTTGCTAAATAAAATGTCACACCATGATAGATTTTATTTAGGCCCATTTAGGTTTTTGGGCCTATTCAATTAATAACAATTGTTCATTTTAAGGTTAAATTCCTCTCTTTTGGGCCTTGTGTGAGAGTTAGGGGGCCAATAGCAGTGGGTACAACATACTGAACCCAGCCCTCCCTCACATGAACAACCCCAACTTTGAAGGCCCATTTGCCTGATTTGAGTAACTGTACTAGGTTAATTAAATTAGTTTAACCTAATAAAATTGATTAGCAACGTAATTAATTTCAAAGTAAATGGAATTATTTTTCATTCGTATATTTTGAAATTAATTTAAGAAAAACACACTTAGTTTAATGAAATTATTTCTAGATAAACTATATGTATTTTTCTTGTATTTAATTAAATACGAATTATAATTAACTAGATTCTTTCTGAAGCTTATTTTAATTATTTCATTAAAAATTTCTATTTAAGTTGTAAATTAGTTACTTCTAACTAATTTTTTTTTATCAACTTAAAATTGAATATCTTTTGAATTTCGAAATTAAGTTGAGGAATTCTAGGAATTAGTTATTGAAGATTCTTAGGATATTTTTTAAGTTGAAAATTCGTTAAATTTTGGATCAACTTAAAATGGAATATCTTTCAAATTAAGTGGTTACAACTTAATTTGATATTTAATTAAATTTTGTTTGAAAAATAATTTAAGTTAAAAATCTTGCTATTTTGGAACAACTTAAATTAGATATTTTTCAAAATATTTATTTTATTATATTTTAATACTTTTCGAAATTTTATATATTTTATTATATAATGACTTTCGATAATTAAATATTAAAAATTAAATTAAATTTGAAAATTAATTTTTAATTAATTTTGGACCAACTTTAAATTAATTAATTTTCATTATTAAAATATATGGATTAAAATAAATGATTAATTAAAAATATATTATTTTTAAATAATGAGCTTTAATCAAGAGATATTCGATTTTTATTGTTGGTCTTACAATAGTTAAATGTTTTCATTATAACCTCGAGACGCTAGACTTCGTCCCCCTTATGGATGGTTATTCGTTGAAAGCATTTAACACCGTAAGATCTCATTTGATAAGTGTTTTGTAAGTTTTCGTCTCTATTAGACTCTCCCCTACGGTGACTACTTAGAGATAAACTTATAAAACATGAAATAATGGTGGAAGCTCATAAAATGAGAATAACCCTGACTCTCGCCTACCGGGACAACATTGGATTCTCATTTTGATCGAATAAAAGGTTGCTAAAATGGTATCCATTTTAGATGAGCTGACTACTCTATTCAACTAATGTTATCTTTGACTCCCGCCTGCCGGGAGACTGTATTTTATTATGTTGGAAACCTTGGAAAATAAAAATATGTTAGACTTTTAGTATTTTTGCAAACATATTTGATTACTTGTTATTTTCTGAACTTGTGTATGAATTTATTGAACCAAAAGCTTATTTCTGTTTTATTGATATTTGTAGTGCCAATGTACAACCCACATCCCAATACTCATCTCGAAATTGCCTTTAGGAATGAACTTGAAAGTGTGAATAAGACTCGTGGTCAGAGTAATACTTCACACTTGCTCATGATGAACATGATATTCCACAAAGTAGCTAAGCTAGGAATGTTCAATCTGAAGAGCAAAGAGTTCATACCTCCAACAATCCTACTGCTTCAAGCTCAGTTGAGAAGATTAGAGAAAGTGATTCCACTTCCTCAGATTATACTTCACAACAGATTGAACCAGCAACAACAACAATTCAAAAACGATTTAGCAGTGATGGTTTAGTTTTTGAATCATGTGTTTTAGAGAATGATAAATCCATCTGTATTCTTGATTCTGGATCTACAAACCATGTAAGTTGTTCATTGCAATTGCTTGAAAAGTGAAATTATTTGAAATCTGGAGAGTTGAAACTTAAAGTTGGTAATGGCGAAATGGTATCGGTTAGAGCTAGAGGAAAAGCCAAACTCAAGTTTCAAAACAGAATTTTGGAATTAGACAATGTCTTATTCATTCCAAATTTCAGTAGAAACTTTATTTATGTTCCATGCTTACAATTGCAACAATACAAATGAGATTTTTTGAGTTCTGGTTCTACCATATCTCAAAATGACATTCAAATTTGTGTTACATCCATGGAACAGGGGCTTTATGTTTGAAGACCAGACGAACCATTTGCCCTACATAACGAACTGTTTAAAGAAGCTAAACCTAGAAACCCTAAAAAGCAAAAAATCAATAATGATGATCAAACATATCTATGGCATTTACGTTTAGGTCACATAGGCTATGACAGACTCAATAGGTTAACCAGAGACGGTCCATTGAAAAATGTCGTCTTAGGTGAATTACTTGTATGCGAGTCTTGCCTAGAAGGAAAGATGACCATGTTGGAAATTATTTTACCAGGATCTTAGATCTACTCACAAGTATGTTTATTAACATCCTAAATATGAACTTTCTAAAACGATGAAATAAACACATATAAAGTTTAAGAAACCTTACATTGGGTGCAGCGGAATATAATGACTCCTTCCGTTCAGATATCTAGCCCTTGATTCCTTTCTGTAGCAGAGCATTATCAATATCTGAACCTGGATCTCTTTCTCTGAATCTTTGATGCTGAAGCTCCTTTGCTGATGATCTTTCTTCACGATCTTCCTCACTATGATTGAGGTATCACTTGATGTGTGTGGGCACTACTCATACACTAAGGATTTCGAAATTATCAAGGAAGAAGAGAGAGAGAGTGGTCAGCTAAAGATAGGGAGAGACAAGGCTCAGTTTTTCTGAATAGAAAAAGTCAGAAGAAAAGTGTAATTTTCCTGAAGCCTTCACTATCTATTTATAGCATTCCTACTAGGGTTAGATTTGAATTATATGGCATTAAAATAATGAAAAAATCAGTTTAAATTTCCTACAAAAGTGGCTGGCCCTAAACTTAGTGGATTGGGCCTTGCTTTTTGCAATTTTGCAATTTTAACACCTTTTGTATCTGATTTTCTCAAAAATGCCAATTTCCTAATTCAACCATTTAAATGCCAATTCTAACTATTTAATAACTATAAATAATTATTAAATAATATTGTCATTTATCATATTTATTAATTGAACCATACAAAGTATCATAATTAACAAATATGCCCCTATAAACTCTTTCTTTACAATTTCGCCCTTACTTAGTGAAAAATTCACAAATAGACATAGTCTAATTTGAGAATTATAATTGATTAATCAAAACCAATTACATGAGTCTTACAAGCAATATTATCTCAACTAGTGGGGGGACCATGGGTCTATATAACCGAGCTTCCAATAAGTAGATCAAGAATTTAACACTAAAATTCACTAACTTATTAATTCTTCGTTGAATCCACGCATAGAACTTAGAATTGCACTCTCAGTATATAGAATGCTCTATATGTTCCACCATATAGACACATCATTAGTTATCCATTGTTATAATCCTAATTTGATCAATGATCCTCTATATGAATGATCTACACTGTAAAGGGATTAAATTACCGTTACACCCTACAATGTATTTATTCCTTAAAACACTTGACCCCGTATAAATGATATTTCAGCTTATGTGAAATGAGTACTCCACCATTTATGTTCGTTTGGTCAAGCTCGAAGGAGATCATCCTTTGCTTACTATTCGCCAGATAGAAGCTATAGATTCCATGTTTATGATAGCGCTCCCACTCAATTGAACTACCGTGTTCCCAAAATGTACGTATCACCCTGACCTAAAAGTAGGCTTAACTAACAAATCAAAGAACACGAATAGCCTTTCAAGATTGAGCCTAATCATAACAGGATTAAGATCATTTGATCTAGGATCAACTAGGCGATATTGACTTGAATAGATATTACGGTAAGTTTAATAAATCTAAGTCAAAGTTCAATATCGGTCCCTTCCGATGCATACTCCATGCATCCAACCTGAGCTTTACTTTAACCAATGTTCTGGAAAGAACATAGTATTTCTCCAAATACAAGTAAACTCTTGTTGTAGATTATCATATCAGTAAAACCCTGTGTCTGATAAATCTAGGAAACTTTATTCACATAGTCATGTTTACTTTCCAATGTGTTGACGGCACAATAAACAGGATCAAGTATGTGAAAAGGGTTTCAGATGAATTTATACATTATGTACATATAATCAAGAAATAAATCATGTGAACCATGCAACATTAAATGTTGTTTCTGATCTATATTAATAAGTAAATTTGATTATATTGAAATGAGTTTTATTTAGGGCATAAAACCCAACAAACTCCCACTTGCACTAATATAAAACAAAAAGTGTGTTTCAAATAATCTCAACACCTTGATATACAAATCAAGTGTAGTAGTAGTAAACTCCTCGTAATAGGATCTGAAAGGTTGAATTAAACACAACCTTTTCTCCACCATTACTCTTCCTTAATCACAAAATCATTGATAATGTGAAATTCCTCTCTATATGTCTACTCTCTTGGGATACTGGATTCTATACCTTTGGCAACTACTTTTGGTTAATCAGGAAATTAACACTAGTAGTTTAAGGCAATTTGGAATGGTGCCAAAGATGTATAGAACTTTCCTTAGACTGAATAAGTACCTTTCCTGCAGCTTTAACATTCAGTCCCTCTCTGGTAGACCTAGAGACTTCAGATAGGTTTTTACACTTCTCCAAAATCACTATTCCACCCCCAGAGTAATCACCATCTTATCAGAAATATTTACTAGCACATAGGCAAATTTCGAAATCTGATATGGTGTAGTCTAAGAGTTTTTAAACACACCCTTATAGACTAACATATAGTTCCTCTTCTTTATCTTAAGATTTACTTGATTGTCTTCCAGTGTTCTTCTCCTGGATTAATCTGATACCTACTCATTACTCCCACTCAACAGCAGATGTCTGGTCTAAGGCATACAAAAGCATATCTAAGACCTCTCACTGTTGATATAAGAAATTCTTTCATGGCTTTATCTTTTCTGGAATAGTTAAGACTTTTCCTTAGATAAATAAAATCTATGCCTAAGAAGTTGTGAAGCTTCTATAGATTGCCATTAGAAAGAAAATGCTTCAGCATCTTACTTAAGTTGCTTGCATTAGAGTAAGTAATTACCAGGTATACCACAAGCCATAGGTTTAGATAAACTCAAACCTATAATACTAGGAACAGGAAGTTTTGTTCAGTCCATTGAATGGACTTATAAACGAAAATTTCCTTTTATGTCCTTGTAATAGAAAACTTTAGGTTATTCCATGTGAATGGATTAAACCATAGTTCTATTCGCTTTCTTATTAGTTTCTTATCTTGACAATCCATTACTTGTTTAAACTCACAATGGATTTTAATCACTTGTGTCTCCCAAGTCATAAGAAGGTGAGTTCCTAGAAACTCTCCCACTACGACAAGGTACCGTGAATTATGTCGAAGAAAACTAAATGGTATTGATCTCTTCGGTTGTGTCAAGACAACAGAGGCAGTGAGATCATCATATGTTAAATAAGATGATAGAACACTTTTGGAATCAAGAATTAAATATCTCCTTTATTTGCTACTTGTTTTCAGACTTAGTCATTATCTTAGAAAAGTAGTATTTGTTTGAACAAACACTTTCTTATCTATTGACTATGGGATGGTCCACCCCTAATCACTTAGAATAGCTAAGAAACCATGGTTAACAGTTCTAGCTTTTCTTAAGATTTTGATTAGGTCATCCATGAATCTAGTAATGATTTACATTAAGTATACAACCATTACATCATTCTGAAATTGTATTACCATAGAAGGATTTAGGCAACGACTAGTAACTAATCATCAACATGCAACTCGAAATTTCTGGGGAGGTAAGTTTGGATATAATTCAAAAATCAAATTAATGATCTTTGAACTGCATATCTACTAACTATTTCTCCACCCCTATCAGTTCGCAAGATCTTTAACCACTTACCTTAATGGTATTAACCATTGCTAGAAATTAATGAAATTTTTAAACATTTCAAATTTCTTTGCATAAGGTATAATCTAGAGTTATCGTTTTAAGAATACAACGAAAAACTCATATCCACCCCTGAATGTACATCCATCTGCGAATGAGATGAACTACTTTCAGTGGATATAGGCATATGAACTCTTTGCAGAGATTGATCTTGTCAAATCCACTATGAACAAGATACAAATGCCATAGATTAAAAAAAATGTGGTAGTGTCTTTCGATGACATATGTTTAGTTACATCAAAGAGTTCTTAGAATACTGCAAGTGGATCCTGGTCACAGAATACCTAACTCATATTCCATACAGTTTTAATCCATTAATAGAAGATGGATATTAAACACTTGAGAAAGTGTAACTGTATTGTATTCTGGAATTAGAAATATAAGAATATTTCTGTTTGGATTCTAAAATTAAAGTCAAAGACTTAAATTTATACCAAATATTATGAGTAATTCTATCTTGGACCACCACTACTAATACAAACTCTAAGTCAGATTTGCCCATACAAGTAGGAGATTTCTAAGATTGAGGATTTATATCAATTGGGAATAGAATTTCGGGGTTATAATCATATGCGTCATTTAATTTCTTAAGAGAAAATATAATGACATGAAATGATTCATAGACCATTCATCCAATGATATATTTGAAAGCTAATTCGAAATGAATAAGCTAAGAGGAATTAGGATAATTTCGTTTAAAATAAGAATCCAACGATGCTTCGATTAGCGAAAGTCAAAGTAATCTTATTTATATAATCTTCTTGTTTTATATCGTAAAAATACTAGTCTAAGGTGTCATCAATTGATGAACAGCTAGATGTCGCATATACAATATTTATCTTTCGAGATCTAACACTATTATGTATGTCTAATGGTGAAAATCCACTAGGGATTTATCTCATTAGATAAACAAGCCAAGTTAGACCAACAATGAAGATTCGAAATTAAACTACAACTTAATAACAGAAAATAACATGGTTCAATATAAATTCATACACAATTCAGAAATTATAAACATATAGTAAGTAGGAATGACAAGTGAAAATACTAAAACTTACAATCCTAAATAATTTCCAAGGTTTTCAACAAACTGATATCAGTGTCCCGTTTAGGCGAGAGTCAAAGCTACCATTCATTGAATAGAGTTGTCAGCTCGTCTAAAATGTTAAACATTCTAGCAACCTTTTATTCGATCAAGATTGGAATTCAGCGTTGTCCCGTTTAGGCGAGAGTCAAGGCAATTCTATCTTATGAGCTTCCACCATTGTTTCATAATTTGCAAGTCAAGTATGGTCGCCACCATTAGGGTGATCCATACCATACAAAACACTTACAAACTACTTATCATGCGAGGTTAAACGGTGCGAAATTGCTAATGAACGTTCCTCCATTAGGGAGGATTACTCACTAAAACAAACGCGGTGTAAAACCCACAATGGAGATCGAATGTCTCTTGATAATAAAGCTCATTATTTAAAAAGAGTTGTATTTTCTTTTATTCTCTTTATTTATTCTATTTATTTTAAATATATATTTATTTAATTAAAATTTCCAATTTAGAATGAAAAATTCTAAATATAAATTTTAATTTAATATTTATAAATTTTACTTAGATGGATATGAAAATAACATGAATTATTTCCATCTTAGTAATAATTTCCAATAAATATTTAGAAAAAATATTTAAGTTGTTACAAAATTAATTTAAATTAATTTACAACTCAAATTTAATTTTCTATAAATATATATTGCATTTCGAAAAATTAAAGTATATAAGAATACAATTTTCGAAAAATGCATATTAAAATAAAAAATAAATCCTGGAAAAATTATTCTAATTTAATGTTGGCCCAAAATTAATTAATAAAATTAATTTACAACAAAAAATATAATTTTCCTATTTAATTAAATATATAAGAAAAATTACAAATATTTAAGTATGATGATGAAAATCAACTTAAATATTAATTTTCTATTTAATTAAATACACTAGAAAAATACTTCAAGCAAAAATATCACCTATCTAGATTTTCCTTTGACTAATTAATTCAATTTCTAATAATATACTTTAATTCAATTTATTTTAGATTAATCAATAAATGAAAAAATCATTGATTTAAGTTGATCCAAGAATTAATTAAAATAAATAATTAATTTACAACTTAATCTATTTTTCAAGATAAAATTCGAAATTCTAGCATTTAAGAAATGCAATTTCGAAAAAAATTGATTAATAAAATAAAGAAAAAATATATTTTGAAAATTATTTAAATTTAGTTGAAAAATTAAATTTCAACTAAAAATAATTTTCTATTTAATTAAATGTCATGAAAAAGAAATATTTAAGTATGATGATAAAAATCAACTTAGATATTTAATTTTCAAATTAATTAAATGTATTAAATTCAAGAAATAAATAATTAAGTGTAGAGAAGACTTAATTATTAATCTCTAGTTTAATACTAGGAAAAATATACTTAAAATAAATTGTACCAAAATTAATTATATAAATAATTAATTTCACAATTTATAATATTTTCCTATTTAACTATTAGAAATAATAAGTAGTCTAGAAATAACTATCTAGAAAATATCTTATTTGACTAAGTATCTTTTCCACAAAATTTGAAAAAATATCTAATTTAGGTTGTATTAGAAAAAATCTAGAACCTAAATAGTTTTCAAATTTAAATTTAATTAAATATCAAAAATTAAGTTATAACCACTTAATTTGAAAATATTCCATTTTAAGTTAATATTTGAAAAGATATTAACTTAAAAAATATCTAAAGAATCTTAATAACCAATGCCTAAAATTCCTCAACTTAATTTTGAAATTTGAAATTCAAAAGATATTCAGATTTAAGTTGGTTAGTTGTAGATAACTAAATATCAACTTAAATAGGAATATTTAATGAAAAATTTAAATTAAGCTCCAGAAAGAATCTAGATGGTTATAATTCTATATTTAATTAAATACAAGAAAATACATATAGTTTATCTTAGAATAAAAAAAATTCTTTAAACTATATTTTTCTTAAATTAATTTCAAAATAAATGAAATTAATTATGTTGCTAATCAATTTTATTAGGTTAAACTAGTGTAATTAACCTAGTACAGTCATTCAAATCAGGCAAATGGGCCTTCACAATTGGGGTGGTTTGTGTGAGGGGGTGCTGGGTTCAGTATGTCGTACCCACTTCTATGGCTCCCAACTCTCACACAAGGCCCAAAAGAGAGGAATTTAACCTTAATAAGAACAACTGTTATTAATTGAATAAGCCCAATAACTAAATGGGCCTAAATAAATTCTATCAAGAACTATGATAATTTATTTTAGCAACAACAACCTATATGTATCTATAATCAAATTAAACACATAGGCTCACACAGGCACACTTTGGATGGGTCCTATCATGTTGCTAGGTCATACACAGATGAAAGAAGATTGTAAAATTTACCTGTTACAAATTATTAACTTGACCAAGGGAGCCATCAGATCATTAGATCTGGCAAAAAGTAACCATGGCTATTTGCAATCAAGTAATAATAGGTTTTGAAAACTTACAAACAAGCTAAAACACATACTCCTGCAACAGGGTTAGCTGGATAGTTGGAAGTAGGATTTATTTAATTTTAAATAAATAATTTCGAATAAATAAATAATTAAATTAAAAAAAAAAATTAATATTCGAAAAATAATTTAAAAAAAATTAATTTCGGAATTTAAAATTAAATTTCGAAAATAAAAAAAATTTAAAATTAAACCTACTTTTTATCTTATATCTATTTAAAATTACATGATTATAAATATCTATTTTAAATTTAAATAAGGTCAAAATATCTTAAAAAGATTTAAAAAAAATCTTAAAAGATAAGATATTTTTAAATATCTTAAAAGATAAGATATTTTAAAATATCTTAAAAGATTTTATAAATATCTTAAAAGATATTTTTAAAATATCTTAAATATCTTAAAAGATATTATAAATATCTTAAAAGATATTATAAATATCTTAAAAGATATTATAAATATCTTAAAAGATATTATAAATATCTAAAAAATCTGACCTTAAATTTAAAAAAAATATAATCAAATTTAAAAATAAGATAGATTTTTAAGCAAAAAGATAAATACTAATTCTATTCGAATTCAAATTACACTAATATCTTGAATTAATTTTTTAAAAAAATTAAATTAATTCAAAATGATAATTAGAATTGAATTAGGAATAGTAATAGTATATATACAAAACCATACAAAAAATTGGAAGTTAATTCCATGAAAAGGTATGAAAAATTGAAGAAAAAGGAAAAATTCGAAACTGTACGGACAGTTCTGCGATCGTGAGGAAACTATCAAGACAAATTTCCCCCGATTTTGTCAAATCTTCAAAAAATCATAACTAATTCAAATAAAATCCAAATTGAGTTCTGTAAAAGGCTAACTTGCTTAATTTTTTCCATACTATCCCATAAAAATAATTCCAGAAACGAAATCACAATTATTTTTCACGAAAATTTCACAAACATCAATCAATCATCAAATAACACTCAATACAACATGATACCATCCAAAAAACATACAATCAATCGTTTTAAAGTCCAAATTTCTTGCAAGTAAATCAATTACCTTGGCTCTGAGGCCAGTTGTTGGAAATTATTTTACCAGGATCTTAGATCTACTCACAAGTATGTTTATTAACATCCTAAATATGAACTTTCTAAAACGATGAAATAAACACATATAAAGTTTAAGAAACCTTACATTGGGTGCAGCGGAATATAATGACTCCTTCCGTTCAGATATCTAGCCCTTGATTCCTTTCTGTAGCAGAGCATTATCAATATCTGAACCTGGATCTCTTTCTCTGAATCTTTGATGCTGAAGCTCCTTTGCTGATGATCTTTCTTCACGATCTTCCTCACTATGATTGAGGTATCACTTGATGTGTGTGGGCACTACTCATACACTAAGGATTTCGAAATTATCAAGGAAGAAGAGAGAGAGAGTGGTCAGCTAAAGATAGGGAGAGACAAGGCTCAGTTTTTCTGAATAGAAAAAGTCAGAAGAAAAGTGTAATTTTCCTGAAGCCTTCACTATCTATTTATAGCATTCCTACTAGGGTTAGATTTGAATTATATGGCATTAAAATAATGAAAAAATCAGTTTAAATTTCCTACAAAAGTGGCTGGCCCTAAACTTAGTGGATTGGGCCTTGCTTTTTGCAATTTTGCAATTTTAACACCTTTTGTATCTGATTTTCTCAAAAATGCCAATTTCCTAATTCAACCATTTAAATGCCAATTCTAACTATTTAATAACTATAAATAATTATTAAATAATATTGTCATTTATCATATTTATTAATTGAACCATACAAAGTATCATAATTAACAAATATGCCCCTATAAACTCTTTCTTTACAATTTCGCCCTTACTTAGTGAAAAATTCACAAATAGACATAGTCTAATTTGAGAATTATAATTGATTAATCAAAACCAATTACATGAGTCTTACAAGCAATATTATCTCAACTAGTGGGGGGACCATGGGTCTATATAACCGAGCTTCCAATAAGTAGATCAAGAATTTAACACTAAAATTCACTAACTTATTAATTCTTCGTTGAATCCACGCATAGAACTTAGAATTGCACTCTCAGTATATAGAATGCTCTATATGTTCCACCATATAGACACATCATTAGTTATCCATTGTTATAATCCTAATTTGATCAATGATCCTCTATATGAATGATCTACACTGTAAAGGGATTAAATTACCGTTACACCCTACAATGTATTTATTCCTTAAAACACTTGACCCCGTATAAATGATATTTCAGCTTATGTGAAATGAGTACTCCACCATTTATGTTCGTTTGGTCAAGCTCGAAGGAGATCATCCTTTGCTTACTATTCGCCAGATAGAAGCTATAGATTCCATGTTTATGATAGCGCTCCCACTCAATTGAACTACCGTGTTCCCAAAATGTACGTATCACCCTGACCTAAAAGTAGGCTTAACTAACAAATCAAAGAACACGAATAGCCTTTCAAGATTGAGCCTAATCATAACAGGATTAAGATCATTTGATCTAGGATCAACTAGGCGATATTGACTTGAATAGATATTACGGTAAGTTTAATAAATCTAAGTCAAAGTTCAATATCGGTCCCTTCCGATGCATACTCCATGCATCCAACCTGAGCTTTACTTTAACCAATGTTCTGGAAAGAACATAGTATTTCTCCAAATACAAGTAAACTCTTGTTGTAGATTATCATATCAGTAAAACCCTGTGTCTGATAAATCTAGGAAACTTTATTCACATAGTCATGTTTACTTTCCAATGTGTTGACGGCACAATAAACAGGATCAAGTATGTGAAAAGGGTTTCAGATGAATTTATACATTATGTACATATAATCAAGAAATAAATCATGTGAACCATGCAACATTAAATGTTGTTTCTGATCTATATTAATAAGTAAATTTGATTATATTGAAATGAGTTTTATTTAGGGCATAAAACCCAACAGACCAAACGTTCTTTCTCTGCAAAGGGAGATCGTGCCAAAGAACCACTAGGCATAGTATATTCAGATCTTTGCGGACCACTAAATGTCAAAGCTAGAGGTGGTTATGAGTACTTTGTCACTTTCATTGACGATTACTCTAGATATGGTCCCATTTACCTTATGCATAAGAAATCTAAAACATTTGAAAAGTTTCAGGAATTTCTTGCATTAGCTCAAAACCAATTGGGTAAAACTTTAAAAATCTTGCGAACTGATAGGGGTGGAGAATATATGGATATGCAGTTCAAAGATTTTTTGATCGAACTTGGCATTGAATCTCAATTAACTGCCCCTAGCACTCCACAGCAAAATGGAGTTGCAGAAAGAAGAAATCGCACGCTTTTGGAAATGGTTAGGTCCATGCTTAGCTACTCAACTCTACCTACGTCCTTGTGGGGATATGCAATTCGGATGGCGACCGAAATTTTAAATGTTGTTCCATCTAAATCAGTCCCTAAGACACCTTTAGAACTATGGAATGGTTGTACACCTAGTTTACGCCATTATAGAATCTGGGGTTGCCCTGCTCATGTCTTAAGAAAGAAAGATGGCGAACTTGAAAAGCGAACTGAAGTTTGCATGTTTGTTGGAAATTCTAAAGAGACTAGGGGTGGACTATTTTATAGTCGCAAGGATGATAGAGCGTTTGTTTCCACAAATTCTACTATCCTTGAAGATGACTATATTAAGAATTTCAAACCAGAAAGGAAACGCTCAAGTAGAGGACAGTCCCACTTCCTCGATTGAACTTTTACAAGTTGATACAACCGAGAGAACTACCACTCAAGTTCCTGTTCAGAAGATCACCGCTCCTCGTTGTAGTGGGAGGATTTCTACTAAACCATCTCGTTATGGCTTGGATGGTGAAATCAATATGGTCATTGGTGACGGTATTAATGATGACCCATTAACCTATAAATAGGCAATGTCAAGTCCAGAACGGAAACGTTGGTCAGCCAGCATGGATTCAGAAATGGATTCCATGAAAAAGAACAAAGTCTGGGAATATGTAGACGCTGGAATTCTTCCAATTGGATGTAAATGGGTCTACAAGAAGAAAAGAGGCGCTGGAGGCGAAGTCGAAACTTGTAAAGCTAGACTGGTCGCCAAGGGTTACACCCAAAGAGAAGGCGTGGACTATGAGGAAACTTTTAGTCCGTTCGCCATGCTCAAATCCATCCGAATTCTTCTCACCATCGAAACCGCTTTCGATTATGAAATCTGGCAAAAGGATGTCAAGACAGCCTTCCTTAATGGAATTCTTGAAGAAACTATCTATATGGAGCAACCAGAAGGCTATGTTCTTCCAGGGAAGGTAAAGAAAGTTTGCAAACTCAATGGGTCCATTTATTGACTTAAGTAAGCTTCTCGCTCCTGGAACAAAAGGTTTGATGAAATCATCAAGACCTACGACTTTCTTCAGAATGAAGATGAACCTTGTGTTTATCAACTCAAGGAAAATCAAGTGGTAGTATTCCTGGTCCTTTATGTTGATGACATTTTGATCATTGGCAACAATCTCATGAAAATGACTGACATCAAGGAATGGCTAGACACTCAATTCCAAATGAAAGATTTGGGTGAAGCTGCCTATGTTCTCGGTATTCAGATTATCAGAAACCAGAAGAACAGATCCCTTGCTCTCTCTCAAACAACTTACATAGATAAGGTTTTAGAGAGATTCTCAATGACAAACACCAAAGGGGCAACCATGCCTTCTAGATTTGGTATCCGTCTATCTAAGGAACAGTGTCCAACTGATCCTCAAGAGATAGAGGACATGAGAAGGGTTCCTTATGCTTCTGCAGTTGTGAGTCTAATGTATGTTATGTTATGCACTAGACCTGACATCTGTTATGCAGTAGGAATCGTGAGCAGGTATCACACAAACCCAGGATAGGAACATTGGAATGCTGTTAAGCATATCTTGAAGTACTTGAAGAGTACAAGGAAATTCGTGTTAGTCTACAAAGGTGGTGCTTTAAATCCCGTAGGTTATATTGATTTAGATTTCCAGGCATGTCTTGATGACAGGAAATCTACATCTGGGATGGTGTTTTCTCTTGGGGGTGGAGCAATGGTTTGGAGAAGTGCTAAACAAACCGCGATTTCAGACCCTACCATGGAGGCAGAATACATAGATGCTGCAGAGGGTGCAAAAGAACTTGTCTTGCTTAGAAAGTTCTTCACTGGACTCGGTGTTGTCCCTGGATTGGAAAAAATGCTGGTTTTGCTTTGTGATAACACTGGAGCCATAGCCAATAGTAAAGAGCCTCGAAGCCACAAGAGAAGCAAGCATATGGAAAGGAAATATCACATCATTAGAGAATATGTGGCAAGAGGGGATGTGCTGGTGGAAAAAGTGGACACAGAGGACAATCTAACTGATCCATTCACCAAAGTCTTGGCAGGATCTGCATTCGAAAAGCACCGTCAGAATTTAGGATTAATTTAAATGTACTGATTGTTTTATATTAGTGCAAGTAGGAGTTTGCTGTGTTTTATACCCAAAATAAAACTCCATTTCAATGTAATCATTACCCTTTAAATATCAATAAACAAACAAAAGTATTTTCATGACTTATTTGTGTGTCAATTGGTTCATGTTATCATTTACTTGTTTATTTGATTTATAAATTCATCCAAGCCCATGTCACATTTATATTCTTGTTTATTGTGTCGTCAACACAGTGGGAACTAATCAAGATTATGTGATTAAATATATATTCGTAGATTTATCAGTTACAGGGTTTAACTGATATGTGAATCTACAACATAGTTTACTTGCACCTTGGATAAGTGCTATGTTCTTTCCAGAGCATTGGTTAAAGTAAAGCTTTGGTTGGATGCATGGAGTATGCATCGAAAGGGACCGATATTGAACCTTGAATCAGATATGATAATTTATCGTGATATCTATTCAATTCAATATCACCTAGTTTATCCTAGATCAAATGATCTTAATCCTGATATGGTTAGGTTCGATCTCAGGAGTATTATACATGTTCTTTGATTTGTTAGTTAAGCCTACTTTTTGGTCAGGGTGATACGTACATTTTGGAAACATGGTAGTTCAATTGAGTGGGAGCGCTAAATAAAGATATGGAATGTATAGCTTCTATCAAGCTCCTAGAAGTGAAATAATGTTTTTCTTCGAGCTTAGCTAAACAGAGATAAATGGTTGAGGGCTCATTTCAGTTCGCTGAAATATCATTTATACGTGGCTAAGTGTTTTAAGGATAAATTACATTGAAGGGTGTAACGATAATTTAATCCCTATACAATGTAAATCATCTATAGAGGATCATTGATTATTGGGATTATAACAATGGATAATTGATAGCGTATCTATATCCTGGAACTATAGAGCATTCTATGTAACTGAGAGTGCAATTCCAAGTTCTATGCGTGGATGCAACAAGGAATTAATGAGTCGGTGAATTTACTTGGTAAGTTCTTAGTCTGCTTATTGGAAGCTCATATATATAGGCCCATGGTCCCCATACTAGTTGAGACAATATTACTTGTAAGACTCAGTTAATTGATTTTGATTAATTAATTATAATTCTAAAATTAGACTACGTCTAGTTTGTGAATTTTCACTAAGCAAGGGATAAATTTTGAAGAAAGAGTTTCTAGGGTACATTTGTTAATTAAGAGACTTTGGTTAGTCTAATTAATAAATATATTAAATGACAATATTATTTAAGAATTAATTTTTAGTTATTAAATAATTGGAATTGGTATTTAAGTGGTTAAATTGGAAAATTGGTATTTTTGAGAAAATGAGATGAAGAAATGATAAAATAGCAAATTTGCAAAAGTGGGGCCCATTATCCTTTACATGGCCGGCCACATATGTAGGCTATTAATCATTTATTTCTTCATTATTTTAATGCCAAATAATTCTAACCTAACCCTAGGTGGTTGACTATAAATAGGTAGTGATGGCTTCAGGAAAAAGATGATGCATCTTATTCATTCAAAGAAAACTGAAAGCCTTCTTCCTAAGCCTAGCCGCCACCTTCTCTCTCTCTTCTTCACTTCTAAAAATCGAAGCCCATAGTGAGTGAGTGAGTGCCCACACACATCAAGTGGTACCTCAATCATAATGTGGAAGATTGTGAAGAATCCAGATTCAAGAGAAGGACATTCGATCTCAGATCTTGGTGATACTCTGCGACTGAAAGGATACAAGGGTTAGAGATCTGAGTGGAAGGAAACATTATATTCCGCTGCAAGCACTGTAAGGTTTCTCATACTTTATATGTGGTTATTTCATATCGTTTTAGAAGTTCATATTTAGGATGTTAAATAACGTACTTGTTAGTATATCTAAGATCCTTGTAAAATATTTCCAACATGTATGTGTTATGTGATACCATGCTTTAAATGCTATTTGTTTAAGTAAATATTATATGAGGTAAATAGATGAGTTAGGATTT
Source organism: Cannabis sativa (assembly GCF_029168945.1). NCBI lineage: Eukaryota > Viridiplantae > Streptophyta > Magnoliopsida > Rosales > Cannabaceae > Cannabis > Cannabis sativa. The sequence continues at coordinate 40,562,724 of NC_083605.1, read as the reverse complement.
AAGGCAATAAGTGCGTAAGTGTGGTATTGGTGCTTAAGTCGCTGGGATTGTTGATTACAGTGGTACTAATAATTGACCCTCCACAATCATCTAGACCACAGGGCGAGAAAGTAGAGCCCCGGGGCTCCCGAAACTAATCCACCGCCACTGCCCCCACCTCCGCAGAATCCGGGGGATAATGCAGGGGCTGGTAATGCTAATCCACTTGCTGACTGGCAGCAGATGTTCCTAGAAATGTGAGGTATCATACTTCGTCAAGAAGAAGAGTTGCAACGTTTAAGGCAACCCACTATCCCAGTGGATAAAGGGTTACCACCAGCACCTGTGTCAGTGGTGGGTAACCAGGGATACATTATGCCGCACCGAGACTCAGTGTTTGAGCGGTTTGTGAAGCTGTAGCCTCCGACTTTTCTGGGAGGTATTGATATAAAAAAAGGCTGAGCAGTGGATGAGTACTAATATTCGTATCCTCGATAATATGGTGGTGACAGGAACTGAGAGAGTGAATTGTCCAGCCTTCATGTTACAAGACCATGCCCGTGTCTTGTGGGACATAGTGGGTCAGACTTTGGGATTGCTGTGAGAACTGTTTGAAGAATTTTTTTACAGCATTGCTGTGAGAACTTCACATATGGAAGACTTTGTGAAGCTTACTCAGGGAAAGATGTCAGTGGCCGAATATACCCTTGAGTTTGATCGGTTGTCGAAGTTTGCTGGTGATCTGGTGCCCACAGATTTCACCAGGAAACAGAAGTATGTGAGAGGACAAAATGCCACAATTAGTCGGGACTTGAAGATTACCACATCACATGACACTCTGTACAAGAAAGTAGTAGAGCTAGCCTTGATTGCTGAAGAGGCTGAGTAGCATGTTGCGAAAGAGTAGACTGTAAAGGATGCCGTCACGACATCGAATCCACCTGCTAGTGGTAACGCCAGTAAGGGGACCGACAGTGGCAACCCTGATCACAAACAGAAGGCTGAGGCTTCCAGAGCATCAGAGGGTAATAGAAAGTTTTGGCTAAATAGAGGTGGTCGTCAGGGTCGCGGGTCCTCATTCCGATCATATCCCGAGTGTCCTATATGCAAGAAACACCATCCTAGGGAGTGTCGAGCAAAGGCATGTTTCCAGTGTTGCATGGTGGGCCACTTTATCAGAGATTGTCCTCAGGCCAAGAAAGAGGAGCCTAAGAAGAATACTACCCAGAACCTGGGGTGCCTTTTCACCATGACTCAGGCTGACGCTGATGCTAGTCCGTCAGTTGTGATAGGTCAGTTGTCTATTAATGGATGTTATTATCTGTGTTGATTGATTCTAGAGGTACTCACTCTTATGTGTCAAGTAGAGATATTTAAGGTTTCCACAAGCCATGTGATATTTATGCTTCGAGGTTTGGAACCCTATTACCCTCGGGAGACCTTATAGTGTCCACTAGGTGGATTCGGTCTTCGTCTTTCTAGATTAACGGTTGTGAGTTGACCACCAATCTAATTGAATTACAACTATCTGACTTTGATATAATCCTGGGGATGGATTGTTGGGTTTTATGCCCTAAATAAAACTCATTTCATATAATCAGATTTACTTATTAATAAAGATCAGAAATAACATTTTATGTTGTATGGTTCACATGATTTATTTCATGATTATATGTATATAATGTATGAATTCCTTTTAAGTCCAGAACATATGTGTTTGTTAAAGATTATAGTGTTGTCAGCACAGTGGAATATAATCTTTATTATATGTTCAAAAGTTTATTTCCTGATTTGTCAGGACACTGGATTTAGACTGACATGGTATAATCAGCGATAGGTATTCTTACACCTTGGAAAAGTGTTATGTCCTTTCCAGGAGATTGGCAAAGTTTACCAGTATCGGATGTATGGAGTATACATCGGAAGGGACCGATATTGAACTTTGATTAGATATATTAAAATTTACCGTAATATCTATTCAATTCAATATCACCTGTTGATCCTAGATCAAATGATCTTAATCCTGATATGGTTAGGTTCAATCTCAAGAGTGTTACTTGTGTTCTTTGATTTGTTAAGTTAAGCCTACTTTTGGGTCAGGGTGACACTTACATTTTGGGAACACGATATTGCAATTGAGTGGGAGCGCTAACATAAATATGGAATCTATAGCTTCTATTTGGCAAATAGAAAGTAAAGGATGATTTCCTTCGAGCTTAACCAAACAAAGATAAATGGTGGAGATCTCATTTCACTTAGCTGAAATATCATTTATACAGGGTTAAGTGTTTTAAGGATAAAATACATTGAAGGTGTAGCGGTAACAGTAATGCCTTTTCAATGTAGATCATCTATATAGAGGATCATTGATCACATTAGGGTTATAACAATGGATAACTAATGACGTGTCTATATCATGGAACATATAGAGCGTTCTATATGACTGAGAGTGCAATTCCAAGTTCTAAGTGTGGATTCAATGAGGAATTAATAAGTTAGGGAATTTACTTGGTAAATTCGGTTCAACTTATTGGAAGCTCGGTTATATAGACCCATGGTCCCCATACTAGTTGAGACCATACTGCTTGTAAGACTTGGTTAATTGATTTTAATTAATCAATTATAATTCTAAAAGTTAAACTATGTCTACTTTATGAATTCTCACTAAGTAAGGATGAAATCGTAAAGGAAAGGGTTTCTAGGTTTAATTATTAATTAAGAGACTTTGTATGTCTAATTAATAATTATTTTAAATGACAATATTACTTAATAATCTATTTTAGTTATTAAATAATTAGTTTTGGCATTTAAATGATTAGAATTGGAAAAATGACATTTTTGGAGAAATAGAAATAAATGACAATATTACTCAATTATTTTTTCCTTTTTTAAATATTTCTAAATTGAAATGTTTCCAATTTTAAATATTTTCAATTTGGAATTTTTCAAATTTTAAATATTTCTATTTTGGAATGTTTCCAATTTTAAATATTTCCTATTATGGTCAGATTTAAAATTTTGTTAACTTCTTTAATATTTATTTTTTATTTAATTATAAGATTAGATATTTTGATATTTAAGATATTTTAAATTAAATGATAACTTTGTCTTTTTATTTAAAATATTATATTAAAATTATCTTATATGGCAAATTAAATAATTAATAAATTTGAAATTAACATAGATATTTTTATAGATATACTTATCATAATGCTTTTCAAATTCAAAAATTTGTTATTTTGTTAAATATTTAATTATTTATAAATTATAAGTTTAAAAATGATATTTTTTCTATATTTATATATATATCATTTTTTCCTAATTAGAAATTTATAAATCATATCTTAAATATTTAAATAACATAGATATTTTTGTAGAGATTTGAATATTGCTTAATTTGAGATATTTTGACATATAATTATGGTAATTATTATTCATTTATTATTTTATTCCTAAAATAATAATTATCTAACCAAATCTATTTTAAAATTGGTTTATTTTATTAAATAATAAGATCTGAAAGTGATTGAAGATTCTTTCCTTTCAAATCATTGATCTTATTAGATATTTAATTTAATTTGATTCAAATAAACCTAGATATTTTAAAATTAGTTTCCTTTATTTGGTTAGTTTAAGAATAATAATTTAATTATATTAATATCTTATTTTCACATTTGTTACATGGACAATGTTTGTTTATTTATATTGTAATTCAAAACTTTTTAACAAACCTATTATTTATCTTATCTAAATTGCTATGATTAACTTGTTGACAGATCCTATGATCTGATTTTAATCATAGTCCAATTGACGATAGATCTTATAAATAATTTGTAACAGGTAAATTTTGTACTTCTTTCATTTGTGTAAACCTAGTAACATGATAGGGCCCATCCAAATCATTTGACCTGTGTGAGCCTATATGTTTGCTTTTGGGCTTAGATGCATATAGGAAGCCCATTTAAGTTTTTACTAAGTAAATGGACTAGGTTGCTAAAATAAATTTTGACATAAGTAAATTTATTTAGGTCCAATTAGATTTGGTCTTATTCAATGAATAACAATTATTTATTTAAAGGTTAAATTCCTCTCTTTTGGGCCTTGTGTGAGAGTTGGGGGCCATAGAAGTGGGTACGACATACTGAACCCAGTTCCCCCTCACATGAACTACCCCAATGGTGAAGGCCCATTTGCCTTATTTAAATAATTGTATTAGGTTAATTATATTAGTCTAACCTAATTAAAATTGAATTAGCAACATAATTAACTTTTAAAATATATGAAATTTATTTTTCATTGTAATATTTTAAAGTTAATTTTAGAAAAACACTTAGTTAATGATATATTCTAGATAGTTATTTATAGTACTAATTATTATTTCTAATATTAAATAGGAAAATATCATTGATTGTGAAATTAATTGTTTCTTAAATTAATTTTGGTACAATCTAAGTTTAGAATATTTTCCTAGTATTAAAGTAGAATTAATAATTAAGTTTCCTCTATACTTAATTATTTACTTCTTGAATTTAATACATTTAATTAAATTGAAAATTTAATATTTAAGTTTATTTTCATCATGATACTTAAATATTGTTATTTTCATGTTGTTTAATTAAAGTTGAAAATTATTTTAAGTTTGGAATCTTATTTCAGAATAACTTAAATTTGAATAATTTTCAGAATATATTTTATTTTATTTTATTAATCATTTCCCAAAGTTTTGAAATTGCATTTCTTTAATGCAGAAATTTCGAATTTCATTTGAAAAATAGATTAAAGTTGAAAATTATTTATTTAATTTTGGATCAACTTAAATCAATGATTTTTCATTTAATGATTAATTAAAATAAATGAACTAAAATATATTATAATTAGAAATTGGATTAATTAGTCTATGAAAGTCTAGATAGATATTATCTGTTTTAGTTGAAGTATTTTTCTAGTGTATTTAATTAAATAGAAAATTAATATTTAAGTTGATTCTTTATCATGATACTTAAATATTTGAAATTTTTCTTAGATATTTAATTAAATAGGAAAATTATATTTTTTGTTGAAAATTAATTTTTATTAATTTTGGGTCAACATAAAATTAGAGTAATTTTCCAGGATTTATTTTATTTTATTTTAAAGCATTTTCGAAATGCAATATATATTTATAGAAAATTAAATTTGAGTTGTAAATTAATTTTGAAACATTTTAAATTGAATAATTTTCTAAATATTTATGGAAATTATTACTAACATAGAAATAATTCACGTTATTTTCATTCAATCTAAGTATAATTTATGAATATTAAATTAAAATTTATATTTGGAATTTTTCATTCCAGATTGGAAATTTTAATTAAATAAATATATATTTAAAATAAATATTAGGAGAAAATACGCGCTTCATTAAATAATGAGCTTTATTATTATAAGGATATTCGATCTCCATTGTTTGTTTTACATAGCTATTGTTTTAGTGAGTAATCCTCCCTAATGGAGGAACGTTCATTAGCAAGTTACCACCGTTTAATCTCGAAAGATAAGTAATCTTGTAAGTTTTTTATATAGTTTATGATCACCCTAATGGTGGCGACTGTATAAGACTTGCACAAATATGAAACAATGGTGAAAGCTCATAAGATAGAATAGCCTTGACTCTCGCCTAAACGGGACAACGCGGATTCCAATCTTGATCGAATAAAAGGTTGCTAGAATGTTGATCATTTTAGATGAGCTGACAACTCTATTCAATGGATGGTAGCTTTGACTCTCGCCTAAATGGGACACTGATATCAGTTTGTTGAAAACTTTGGAAATTATTTAGGATTGTATGTTTTAGTATTTTCACTTGTCATTCCTACTTGCTATATGCTTCATAATTTCTGAATTGTGTATGAATTTGTATTGAACCATGTTATTTTCTGTTATTAAATTGTAGTTTAATTTCGAATCTTCATTGTTGGTCTAACTTTATTTGTTTTTCTAATGAGATAAATCCCTAATGGATTTTCACCATTAGACTAACATAATAGTGTTAGATCTCGAAAGATAAATATTGTATATGCAACATCTAGCTGTTCATCGATTGATGACACCTTAGACTAGTGTTTTACAATATGAAACAAGAAGATTGTATAAATAAGATTACTTTGACTCTCGCTAATCGGAGCATCGTTGTATACTTAATGTAAATCATTACTAGATTCATGGATGACCTAATCGAAATCTTAAGAAAAGCTAGAACTGCTAACCTTGGTTTGCATGGTTGATAGCTATTCTAAGTGATTAGGGGTGGAGCATCCCATAGTCATTAGATAAGAAAGTGTTTGTTCAAACAAATACCACTTTTTCTAAGTAAATGACTAAGTCTGAAAGTAAAGTAACAAATAAAGGAGATATTTTTTCTTGATTCCAAAAGTGTTCTGTCATCTTATTTTACAAGATGATCCCACTGCCTGTGTTGTCTTAACACAACTGAAGAGGTCTATACCATTTAATTTTCTTAGACATAATTCACGGTACTTTGTCGTAGTGGGAAAGTTTCAAGGACTTCACCTTTTTATGACTTGGAAGACACTAGTGATTAAAAATCCATTGTGAGTTTAAACAAGTAATGGATTGTCAAGATAAGAAACTAAGAAGAAAGCCAATAGAACTATGGTTTGATTCATTCACATGGAGTAACCTAAAGTTTTCTATTACAAGGACATGAAAGGAAATTTTCATTCCTGAGTCTATTCAATGGACTTAACAAAACTTCCTGTTCCTAGTATTATAGGTTTTAGTTTATCTAAACCTATGGCTTGTGGTATACCTGGTAATTACTTACTCTAATGCAAGCATGAGATGCTGAAGCATTTTTTTTTCAATGGCAATCTATAGAAGCTTCACAACTTCTTAGATATATATTTTATTTATCTAAGGAAAAGTCTCAACTATTCCAGAGAAGATAAAGCCATGAAAGAATTTCTTAAATCAACAGTGAGATGTCTCAGATATGCTTTTGTATGCCTTAGACCAGACACCTGCTGTTGAGTGGGAGTGATGAGTAAGTATCAGATTAATCTAGGAGAGGAACATTGGAAGACAATCAAGTAAATTTTAAGATTAAGAAGAGGAACTATATGTTAGTCAATAAGGGTGGTTTTGAAACTCTTAGACTACACCACATCAGATTTCGAGACTTGCCTATGTGCTAAAAAGTCTACTGATAAGATGGTGATTACTCTGGGGTTGGAATAGTGATTTTGGAGAAGTGTAAAAACGTATCTGAAATCTCTTGGTCTACCAGAAAGAGACTGAATGTTAAAAGTTGCAGGAAATATACTTATTCAGTCTAAGGAAAGTTCTATACTTTTGTGGCACCGTTCCAACTTGCCTTAACTACTAGGGTTACTTCCTGAATAACCAAAGAGTAGTTGCCAAAAGTATAGAATCCAGTATCCCGAGAGAGTAGACATATAGAGAGGAATTTCACATTATCGAGGATTTTGTGATTAAGGAAGAGTAATGGTGGAGAAGAGGTTGTTGTTAATTCAACCTGTCAGATCCTATTACGAGGAATTTACTACTATTACACTTGATTGGTATATCAAGGTGTTAATGATTATTTGAAATGCACTTTTTGTTTTATATTAGTGCAAGTGGGAGTTTGTTGGGTTTTATGCCCTAAATAAAACTCATTTCATATAATCAAATTTACTTATTAATAAAGATCAGAAATAACATTTTATGTTGCATGGTTCACATGATTTATTTCATGATTATATGTATATAATGTATGAATTCCTTTTAAGTCCAGAACATATGTGTTTGTTAAAGATTATAGTGTTGTCAGCACAGTGGAATATAATCTTTATTATATGTTCAAAAGTTTATTCCCTGATTTGTCAGAACACTGGATTTAGACTGACATGGTATAATCAGCGATAGGTATTCTTACACCTTGGAAAAGTGTTATGTCCTTTCCAGGACATTGGCAAAGTTTACCAGTATCGGATGTATGGAGTATACATCGAAAGGGACCGATAGAGAACTTTGATTAGATATATTAAAATTTACCGTAATATCTATTCAGTTCAATATCACCTGTTGATCATAGATCAAATGATCTTAATCCTGATATGGTTAGGTTCAATCTCAAGAGTGTTACTCGTGTTCTTTGATTTGTTAAGTTAAGCCTACTTTTGGGTCAGGGTGATACTTACATTTTGGGAACACGCTAGTGCAATTGAGTGGGAGCGCTAACATAAATATGGAATCTGTAGCTTCTATTTGGCAAATAGAAAGTAAAGGATGATTTCCTTCGAGCTTAACCAAACGAAGATAAATGGTGGAGATCTCATTTCACTTAGCTGAAATATCATTTATACAGGGTTAAGTGTTTTAAGGATAAAATACATTGAAGGTGTAGCTGTAACAGTAGTGCCTTTTCAATGTAGATCATCTATATAGAGGATCATTGATCACATTAGGGTTATAAGATAACTAATGACGTGTCTATATCATGGAACATATAGAGCGTTCTATATGACTGAGAGTGCAATTCCAAGTTCTAAGTGTGGATTCAATGAGGAATTAATAAGTTAGGGAATTTACTTGGTAAATTCAGTTCAACTTATTGGAAGCTCGATTATATAGACACATGGTCCCCATACTAGTTGAGACCATACTGCTTGTAAGACTCGGTTAATTGATTTAAATTAATCAATTATAATTCTAAAAGTTAGACTATGTCTATTTTATGAATTCTCACTAAGTAAGGATGAAATCGTAAAGAAAAGGGTATCTAGGTTTAATTATTACTTAAGAGACATTGTATGTCTAATTAATAATTATTTTAAATGACAATATTATTTAATAATCTATTTTAGTTATTAAATAATTAGTTTTGGCATTTAAATGATTAGAATTGGAAAAATGGCATTTTTGGAGAAATAGAAATAAAATTGAGGAAACTGCAAAATCCAAGTGAGGCCCATTTCCCTCTATGGCCGGCCACTCCCTTTGCTTGTTTCTCAATTATTATTTTCAATTTTAATTGCCATGTAATTGCTAATCAAAGCCTAGCAAAAATAGGAAAGTGGTGGATCACACTAAATAAGGCAGTTAATTGATTACACAGTAATTAAGGAAACTGTTTTATTTGGAAAGTTGTGCTCTCCCTTCTCCCTATATAAAGCAACCTTTGTTCTCTTCTCTTGTAAGCCATAAGCCACGAAATTAAGAGAGAAAGATAGAGAGAAAATTTCGAAATCCTTGTGAGATGAGTAGTGCCCACACACATCAAGTGGTACCTCAATCATAGTATGTAAGACTATGGAAATTCTGCATCAAAGAAGGAGAAAAGAAGATCCAGGTTCAGATCTTGGTGATGCTCTGCTACAGAAAGGAATCAAGGGCTAGAGATCTGAACGGAAGTAGTCATAATATTCCGCTGCACCCACTGTAAGGTTTTCTAACTTTATATGTGTTTATTTTCATTGTTTTAGAATTCATATTAGGTTGTTAATCCAACATACATGTTAGTAAATCTAGATCCTGGTAAAATAATTCCAACATGGATTTCCTATCTAAGTGTGGAGCGACGATTGATTGTAAACGGCAGATGGTGGTGATTGAGCCCGATAGTGTTAACCCAGCGGTGTTTGTGGGTAAGATTCAAGGGACACGCATACTGAGAATAACACTTTTTAAAGCTAAGGACCTGATGAGCAGAGGTTGTCTGGGATTCATAGTCACTGCAGTGGATACCAACCAACCTGTGACATCAGGGCCTGAGAATACAAGATTGGTATGTGAGTTCCTTGACGTCATTCCAGAGGATTTACCGGGGTTGCCTCCTACATGGGAGATTGAATTTGTAATTGAGTTGGTTCTGAGAGCGGATCCAGTATCTAAGGCACCAACCGAATGGCTCCAGCTAAACTGAAAGATTAAAGATACAATTGCAAGAGTTACTGAATCTGGGATTCATCAGACCGAGCTACTCACCTTGGGGTGCTCCAGTGTTGTTTGTGAAAAAAGAAAGATGGAAACCTGCGAATGTGTATTGATTACCAGGAGTTGAACAAGCTTACCATTAAGAACAAGTATCCTTTACCTCAAATTGATGATATGTTTCATCAACTGAAGGGGAACATAGTGTTTTCCAAGATCGATCTTCGCTCAGGCTCTCATCAACTGAGAATTCGAGAGGAAGATATCCCGAAAACTGCTTTCCGTACTCGGTATGGACATTATGAATTCCTTGTGATGTCCTTTGGACTCACCAATGCACAGGCGAAATTCATGGATCTTATGAATCAGGTATTTAGAGATTACCTGGACAAATGTTGGATCGTATTTATTGATGATATTTTGGTGTATTCCGAGTCAGAAGAAGAGCATGAGTTGCATCTCAGAGTAGTTTTGCAATGGTTACGAGATAATAAACTCTATGCTAAATTTAAAAAGTGTGAATTTTGGTTATCCTGTGTCTCGTTTCTGGGGCACATAGTTGATAAATATGGGATCAAGGTGGATCCGGCAAAAATTGAAGCTGTTCGGGATTGGCCAACACCAAAATCAGCTATGGAGGTCAGAAGTGTTTTGGGTTTAGCGGGGTATTATCGTCGAATCTTTGAGGATTTTTCAAAGATTGTTGTACCCTTAATGGAGCTGACTCGAAAGAACTTGAAGTTTGTTTGGACTGATCGGTGTGAGAAAAGTTTTTTGGAGTTAAAGCAGCGCTTGATTACTACTCCAGTACTAACTCTTCCTTCAGATAAGGGAAAATTTGTGGTTTATTCTGATGCCTCGAGACAGGGTCTCGGTTGTGTGCTTATGCAGGCTGGAAAGGTAATAGCCTATGCTTCTCGGCAGTTAAAGGAGTACGAGCAAAGGTACCCTACTCACGATCTAGAACTCGCAGCAGTGGTATTTGCGCTAAAGATTTGGCAGCATACCTATATGGTGAGAAATGTGAGATATACACTGATCACAAGAGTCTAAAATACTTCTTTACCCAAAAGGACTTGAATATGAGACAGAGGCGTTGGCTAGAGTTGGTGAAGGATTATGACTGTGAGATCCTTTATCACCCTGGTATGGACAACGTAGTTGCTGATGCCTTAAGTAGAAAAGATTAGAGTCAGTTGAGCACTATGAAGCAAATCTCCCAATAGCTAGCAAATGAGATGACCTAAGCCAAGATTTAGTTGGTTGTAGGGCAGTTGGCTAATATTACTCTGCAATCCACTCTTCTAGAGCGAATCAAGGAAGTACAAATGCAAGATTCGGAATTGGTGAAAACCCAAGCTAGGGTTTTGGCTGGGAAGGCTAGTAATTTCTCAGCGGATGAAACGGGAACGTTAAGATTCGGGAATCGTGTTTATGTGCCCATAGATGAGAGTATCAAGAAAGAGATTACGAATGAGTCCCATACGACTCTTTATTCAGTTCATCCAGGGTCAACGAAGACGTATCAAGACCTAAAAGCCATGTTTTGGTTGCCAGGCATGAAAAATGACATTGTTGAGTATGTTGCAAAGTGCCTTACTTGTCAACAAGTTAGGGCTGAGCATCAGCGACCTGCAGGGTTGCTGCAGCAACTGAACATACCAGAGTGGAAATGGGAGGACATTGCTATGGACTTCGTGGTAGGTATGCCTAGAACCACGGGATAGTTTGACTCTGTGTGGGTCATTGGGGACAAGTTAACAAATTTAGCTCACTTTTTACCTGTTCGGATGAATTTCTCCATTGACCAGTATGCTGAGTTATATGTCAGAGAAATTGTTCATCTACATTGTGTCCCAAAGTCCATTGTTTTGGATAGAGATCCAAAGTTTACATCGAGATTCTAGGAGAGTGTGCATCGAGCTATGGGTACTCAGTTAAAGTTCAGCACGACATTTCATCCTCAAACGGATGGGCAATCCGAGAGGACGTTACAGATTTTAGAAGACATGGTACGGGCATGTGTGCTTGACTTTGAGGGATCATGGGTAAAGTACCTTCCCTTGATCGAGTTCTCTTATAACAACAGCTCCCAGGAAACAATCAGGATGGCCCCTTATGAGCTTTTATATGGAAGAAAGTGTAGATCACCTATTCACTGGGATGAAGTAGGTGAAAGAAAGTTCTTGGGTCCCAAGGCTGTTCAGAGAACAAGTGAGTTAGTTGGCAAGATTATAGTGCGACTGCTCACGGCTCAGAGCAGATAGAAGAGTTATGCCGATCTAAAGCATCAGGATATTGATTTCTAGGTCGGGGACATGGTATTTCTTTGAATATCTCTGATGAAAGCATTAAACGCTTTGGAAAGAAAGGAAGGCTTAGCCCGAGGTTCATTGTGTTAGGTTTTATGCCCTAAATAAAACTCCATTTCAATGTAATCTATTTTATTCAACATCAATAAAGAAACAAAAGTATTTTTCATTCATTTGTGTATGTTTTGGTTCACTTTATCAATTGCTTGTCTATTTGATTTATAAATTCATCTTAAACCCTTTTCACATACTTGATCATGTTTATTGTGCTGTCATCACATTGGAAAGTAAACATGACTATGTGAATAAAGTTTCCAAGTTTTATCAGACACAGGGTTTTACTGATATGATAATCTACAACAAGAGTTTACTTGTATTTGGAGAAATACTATGTTCTTTCTAGAACATTGGTTAAAGTAAAGCTCAGGTTGGATGCATGGAGTATGCATCGGAAGGGACCGATATTGAACATTAACGTAGATTTAATTAAACTTACCGTAAAATGTATTCAAGTCAATATCGCCAAGTTGATCCTAGATCAAATGTTCTTAATCCTGTTATGATTAGGCTCAATCTTGAAAGGCTATTCGTGTTCTTTGATTTGTTAGTTAAGCCTACTTTTAGGTCAGGGTGATACGTACATTTTGGGAACACGGTAGTGCAATTGAGTGGGAGCGCTAACATAAACATGGAATCTATAGCTTCTATCTGGCGAATAGTAAGCAAAGGATGATATCCTTCGAGCTTGACCAAACGAACATAAATGGTGGAGTACTCATTTGACATAAGCTGAAATATCATTTATACGGGGTCAACTGTTTTAAGGATAAAATACATAGTAGGGTGTTACGGTAATCTAATCCCTTTAGAGTGTAGATCATTCATATAGAGGATCATTGCTCAAATTAGGATTATAACAATGGATAACTAATGATGCGTCTATATGGTGGAACATATAGAGCATTCTATATACTGAGAGTGCAATTCTAAGTTCTATGCGTGGATTCAACGAAAAATTAATAAGTTAGTGAATTTTAGTGCTAAATTCTTGATCTACTTATTGGAAGCTCGCTTATATAGACCCACGGTCCCCGCACTAGTTGAGATAATATTCTTTGTAAGACTCATGTGATTGGTTTTGATTAACCAATTATAATTCACAAATTAGAGTATGTCTATTTGTGAAATTTTCACTAAGTAAGGGCGAAATTGTAAAGAAAGAGTTAATAGGGGCATATTTGTTAATTATGATACTTTGTATGGTTTAATTAATAAATATGATAAATGACAATATTATTTAATAATTATTTATAGTTATTAAATAGTTAGAATTGGCATTTAAATGGTTGAATTAAGAAATTGGTATTTTTGAGAAAATCAGATACAAAAGTGTTAAAATTGCAAAATTGCAAAAAGCAAGGCCCAAATCCACCAAGCCATGGCTGGCCACTTTTGTAGACTTTTTAAGCTGATATTTTCATTATTTTAATGCCAAATAATTCAAACCTAACCCTAGTGGAATGCTATAAATAGATAGTGAATGCTTCAGGAAAATTACACTTTTGAATCAGAAAAACCTGAGCCTTCTCTCTCTTCCTTGGCCGCCACCCTCTCTCTCTCTTCTTCCTCTGAATTTTGAAATTACCTTAGTGATTAGAGTAGTGCCCACACACACCAAGCAGTACCTCAATCATAGTGAGGAAGATCGTGAAGAAAGATTATCAGCAAAGGAGTTTCAGCATCAAGGATTCAGAGAAAGAGATCCAGGTTCAAATCTTGATAATACTATGCTACAGAAAGGATACAAGGGTTAGAGATCTGAACGGAAGGAGTCATTTAATTCCGCTGCACCCAATGAAGGTTTCTTAACTTTATATGTGTTTAATTTCATCGTTTTAGAAAGTTCTTATTTAGGATGTTAATAAACATACTTGTGAGTAGATCTAAGATCCTGGTAAAATAATTCCAACAACTGGCCTCAGAGCCATGGTAATTGATTTACTTGCAAGAAATTTGGACTTTAAAACGATTGTTTGATGTTTTGGATGGTATCATGTTGTATTGAGTGTTATTTGATGATTGATTGATGTTTGTGATTTTTCGTGAAAAATAATTGAATATTTGTTTCTGGAATTATTTTTATTGGATAGTATGGAAAAAATTAAGCAAGTTACTTTTTTACAGAACTTAATTTCGATTTAATTTGAATTAGTTATGATTTTTTGAAGTTTCGAAAAATATCGGAGTCGTGCATCAGGGACACGCGCGCGCACGAGGCTTGTCCCTCGGACAGCACGCGTGCAGACAACACGGTTGTCTGAAAATCTGGTCTCCACGTGCGGACATGGCTGCTTGCAGCCTTCTGCGCCGCACAACCTCGCCCATGCAGCCTCCCATGCGCGCGCGGACAGTATGCTTGGCATACTGTCCGTACAGCTCGCAAATTTTTCGTTTTTCTTTGTTTTTTCATGCTTTTTCATGGAATTAACTTCCGATTTTTTGGGTAGTTCTGTATTTATACTATAACTATTCTTAATTCAATTCTAATTATCATTTTGAATTAATTTAATATTTTTAAAATTTAATTCAAGATATTAGTGTAACTTGAATTTAAAATAGTTAGTATCTATCTTATTTGCTTAATAATCTATCTTATTTTTAAAATTTGATTATATCTTATCTTATTTTTAAATTTAACGTCAGATTTTAAATTTTTTAAATTAAATTTTTTTTAAATAATTTGACCTTATTTAAATTTAAAATAAGATAACTATAATCATGTAATTTTTAAATGAAGTAAGATATTTTGCTAACTTTTAAATTTTGTTATTTTATTTATTTAAATTACATTTAAAATCTGAAAAAGATATTGATTTATCTTTTTTAATTTCTTATTTAATTTTTATTTATAAAATAACATTTAAATTTTAAAAGTAGTTAGCAAATTTTGAAATGATATTTAGGTTGGTTGAAACCTAATTTTTCAAAATTGTAGGTTTAATTTTAAATTTAAATTTTTTTAAAATTTCGAATTTTTCAAATATTTTTTTTTTTAAATTTTCGAAAATATTTTTTAATTAATTATTTAATTTCGAAATTAATTATTTAATTTAAAATTAAATAAATCCTACATCCAACTATCCAGCTAACCTTGTTGCAGGAGTATGTGTTTTAGCTTGTGTGTAAGTTTTCAAAACCTATTATTACTTGATTGCAAATAGCCATGGTTACTTTTTGCCAGATCTAATGATCTCATGGCTCCCTTGGTCAAGATAATAATTTGTAAAAGGTATATTTACAATCTTCTTTCATCTGTGTATGACCTAGCAACATGATAGGACCCATCCAAAGTGTGCCTGTGTGAGCCTATGTGTTTAATTTTATTATAGATGCATATAGGTTGTTGTTGCTAAAATAAATTATCACAGTTCTTGATAGATTTTATTTAGGCCCATTTAGTTTTGAGCTTATTCAATTAATAACAGCTGTTCATTTTAAGGTTAAATTCCTCTCTTTTGGGCCTTGTGTGAGAGTTGGGAGCCATAGAAGTGGGTACGACATACTGAACACAGCACCCCCTCACATGAACCACCCCAATTGTGAAGGCCCATTTGCCTGATTTGAATAAACTGTACTAGGTTAATTACACTAGTTTAACCTAATAAAATTGATTAGCAACATAATTAATTTCATTTATTTTGAAATTAATTTAAGAAAACCATAGTTTAAAGAATTTTATATTCTAAGCTAAACTGTATGTATTTTCTTGTATTTCATTAAATATAGAATTATAACCTTCTAGATTCTTTCTGAAGTTTAATTTAAATTTTTCATTAAATATTCCTATTTAAGTTGATATTTAATTATCTACAACTAACCAACTTAAATCTGAATATCTTTTGGATTTAAAATTTCAAAATTTAGTTGAGGAATTTTAGGCATTGGTTATTAAGATTCTTTAGATATTTTTATTTAAGTTGATATCTTTTCGAATATTAACTTAAAATGGAATATTTTAGATATTTTTTAGGTTAATATCTTTTCGAATATTAACTTAAATGGAATATCTTCAAATTAAGTGGTTACAACTTAATTTTCATTTAATTAAATCTGATTTGAAAGATATTTAAGTTGACTTTTTAGATTCTTCTGAAACAACTTAAACAAGGTATTTTCAAATTTGTTCCATTTATTATTCGAATTTATTTTTCGAATTTAATTAATAATTAAAAATTAAATAAAGTTGATTTTTTATTTAAACAAACTTTGATTTGTAATTTTTTATTATTATATTATGGAACTTGTTCGATATTTATTTGAATTTATTTTTCAAATTAAATAATAATTGAAAATTAATTAAAGTTGATTTTTTTATTAAAACAAACTTTAGTTTGTAATTTTTCATTATTATAATATCGAATTAAAATGATTATACAAAATACATATAATATTTTTTAAATAATGAGCTTTTAATCAAGAGACATTCGATCTCCATTGTGGATTTTACACCATGTTTGTTTTAGTGAGTAATCCTCCCTAATGGAGGAACGTTCATTAGCAATTTCGCACCGTTTAAGCTCACGTGATAAGTAGTTTGTAAGTGTTTTGTATGGTATAGATCACCCTAATGGTGGCGACCATACTTGACTTGCAAATTATGAAACAATAGTGGAAGCTCATAAGATAGAATTGCCTTGACTCTCGCCTAAACGGGACAACGCTGAATTCCAATCTTGATCAAATAAAAGGTTGCTAGAATGGTTATCTTTTTAGATGAGCTGACAAGTCTATTCAATGGATGATGCTTTGCCTCTCGCCTAAACGGGACACTGTATCAGTTTGTTGAAATACCTTGGAAAATTTAGTATTTCTATAACATATGTCATTACTTGTTATTTTCTAAATTGTGTATGAATTTATGAGCCAAAACCTTACTTCTGTTTTATTGATGTGTTGTAGTGTCATTATAAATAACCCTCACCCCGATCCTGTCCTAGTTACTATCTTAGCAAAAGAACTCTATAGTGTGAAAATGCATCCTGGTAGTTGCATAAACTCGCACCTGTTGATGATGAATCTGAAGTTCCAAAAGGAAAATCTACTGGGAATTGATTTATCAAGAGAACAATGGGTCCAACTCATCCTTAATAGTCTTCCTCTGGAGTATAATGAATTTGTTATCTCTTACATGATCAACAATTCTAACTCCTCCGACATGGACAAGCTCGAAGCAGAATTACGAGCCCATGAACGGAACTTGATTGCAATGGGTTCCCCTGGGTTTGCAATCCATAATCGAAGGAAAAGGACTAGGTATGAAGGATCTAGAAAAGCTGCTTCTTCAAGTACAATTATCAGACATAATCTTCTATGTTCGAATTGTAATGAAAAGGGACATCATGAAGAACGATGTCCCAGGCTTCTAAACAATTCAAACGAAGGTAATGCTTTTGTCTTTGAATCATGTGTTTTAGAAAACGACAAATCCATCTGGATTGTTGATTCTGGGTCTACTAACCATGTATGTTCTTCATTGCAGTTGCTTGAAACTTGGGAAAATCTGCTTCCAGGAGAGTTAAAGCTTAAAGTTGGCAATGGCGAATTAGTGTCAGTCAAAGCTAGAGGAAAAGCCCGCATCAAGTTTCAACAAAGATTTTTAATTTTAGAAAATATTTTATTTAGTCCAAACTTTAGTAGAAACTTGATTAGTGTCTCATGCTTACAAACACAATCTTATATATTGAATTTTTCGAGTACAAATTGTTCAATTTCTCGTAATGGATTTCAAATATGTGTTGCTATAATGGAACAAGGGCTTTATGTTTTAAGACCGAGTACTCAAATCTCACTAAATAGTGAACTTATTAGTGTGGCTAGACCTAGAAACCTAAAAAGAAAAGAGATTGATAATGATGATCAAACTTATCTATGGCATTTACGTTTAGGTCATATAGGCTTTGATAGACTCCATAGGCTCACTAAAGACGGTCCATTGAAAAATGTCGTCTTAGGTGAACTGCCAGTATGCGAGTCCTGCCTAGAAGGAAAAATGACTAAACGTTCTTTCTCTGCAAAGGGAGAGCGTGCCAAAATCCCTCTAGGGTTAGTACATTCCGATGTCTGCGGACCTTTGAATGTCAAAGCCCGAGGTGGTTATGAGTATTTTGTCACTTTCATTGACGATTTCTCTAGATACAGTTTTCTTTACCTAATGCAAAAGAAATCTGAAACGTTTGAAAAGTTTCAAGAATTTCATGCTTTGGCCCAAAACCAATTAGGTAAATCATTAAAGATCTTGCGAGCTGATAGGGGTGGAGAATATATGGATATGCAGTTCAAAGATCATTTAATTAAACTTGGAATTGAATCCCAATACATTGCCCTAGCCACTCCACAACAAAATGGAGTTGCAGAAAGAAGAAATCGCACTCTATTGGAAATGGTTAGGTCCATGCTGAGTTATTCAACTCTATCTACCTCCTTCTGGGGATATGCTATACAAATGGCAAATGACATTTTAAATGTTGTTCCATCTAAAGCAGTCCCTAAGACACCCGTCGAACTTTGGAATGGTCGAACACCTAGTTTGCGCCATTACAGAATTGGGGGGTGCCCTGCTCATGTCTTAAGAAAGAAAGAAGGCAAACTTGAATCAGGTACCGAAGTATGCATGTTTGTCGGAAATTCTAAAGAGACTAGGGGTGGACTATTTTATAGTCACAAGGATAACAAAGTGTTTGTTTCTACAAATGCTACTTTCCTTGAAGAGAACTATATTAAAGACTTCAAACTGAAAAGTAAAGTTGTTCTAGAGGAATTGCTATCAGATATAAGTCCTTCCAATGTTCCGTCCTCTTCCACTCGTGAAGAAGACAATCCCACTCCCTCAGTTGAACCAACTGAGAAATCTACTACTAAAGTTTCTGTTCAGAAGACAACCGTACCTCGTCGTAGTGGGAGGGTTTCAACAAAACCTTCTCGTTATGACTTGGATGGTGAAATCAATATGGTCGTAGGCGACGGTATTGATGACGATCCATTAACCTATAAACAGGCAATGGCTAGTCCGCAACGGAAACGATGGTCAGCCGTCATGGATTCAGAAATGGATTCCATGAAAAAGAACAAAGTCTGGGAATATGTAGACGCACCTGACGACTATCATCCGATAGGATGCAAGTGGGTTTACAAGAAGAAAAAAGGAGCTGGAGGCGAAGTCGAAACTTTTAAAGCTAGACTTGTAGCCAAGGGTTCTACCCAAAGAGAAGGCGTGGACTATGAGGAAACTTTTAGTCCTGTTGCCATGCTCAAATCCATCCGAATTCTTCTCTCCATAGCTGCTGCTTTCGATTATGAAATCTGGAAAATGGATGTCAAGACTGCCTTCCTTAATGGGGTACTTGAAGAAACCATCTATATGGAGCAACCAGAAGGTTATGTTCTTCCTGGGCAGGAAAAGAAAGTTTGCAAATTAAATAGGTCTATCTATGGACTTAAGCAAGCTTCTCGCTCATGGAACAAAAGGTTTGATGAAATCATCAAGACCTACGGCTTTCTTCAGAATGAAGATGAACCTTGAAAAGTTTGATCATCATTATCAATCTCTTTTCTCTTAAGGCTTCTAGGTTTAGCTACATTGAAAAGTTCAGTATTTAGTGAGATTTGAGTATCAGGTCTTAAAACATAAAGCCCTCGTTCCATGTTTGCAACACATATATGAAATCCATTACGAGAAATTGAACAATTTGAACTCGAAAAATTCAATATATAATAAAGTGTTTGTAAACATGAAACGCTAATCAAGTTTCTACTAAAATTGGGAATATATAAAACATTCTCTAAAAGTAAAAACTTCTTAGAATTAAACTTGATTCGGGCTGTTCCTCTTGCTTTAACTGATACCAACTCGCCATTTCCAACTTTAACCTTTAACTCATCTGGGTGAAGATTCTACCAAGTTTCAAGCAGCTGCAATGAAGAACATACATGGTTAGTAGATCCAGAATCAACAATCCAGGTGGATTTGTCGTTCTCTAAAACACATGATTCAAATACAAAAGCATCACCTTCGTTTGAATTGTCTAGAAGCCTGGGACATTGTTCTTCTTTATGTCCCTTTCCATTACAATTCGCACATAGAACATGATGTCTGATAATTGTACTTGAAGAAGCAGCTTTGTTAGAGCCCTCATGCTTAATCTTCTTCCTCTGATTAAAGCTTGCAATACCAGGAGGTCCCATTGCAATCAGATTCCGCTCATGGGCCCTCAACTCAGTCTCGAGTTTGTCCATGTCGGAGGAGTTAGGATTGTTCAATAAGTAATATAGAACAAAACTATCATACTCCTGAGGAAGACTATAAAGTATGAGTCTTACCCATTGTTCCTTTGATAAATCAATTCCTAGTAGATTTGCCTTTTGGAATTTCAGATTCATCAACAATAGGTGCGAGTTAATGCAACTACCAGGATGCATTTTCACACTACTGAGTTCTTTTGCAAAGATTCTAACTAGGAGTGGATCGGGATGAGGGTTATTCATATTGGCACTACAACATATCAATAAACAGAAGTAAGGTTTTGGTTCTATAAATTCATACACAGGTTCAGAAAACAAATAATCACATATGTTATAAAAATACTAAATCTAACATAGTTTATTTTCCAAGGTTTCCAATGAACTGATACAGTGTCCCGTTTAGGCGAGAGTCAAAGCATCATCCATTGAATAGAGTTGTCAATTCATCTAAAATGTCAAACATTCTAGCAACCTTTTATTCGATCAAGATTAGAATTCAGCGTTGTCCCGTTTAGGCGAGAGTCAAGGCAATTCTATCTTATGAGCTTCTACCATTGTTTCGCATTCTTGTAAGTCTTATACAGTCGCCACCATTAGGGTGGTCATGAACCATATAAAAAAAACTTATAAGAATACTTATCTTTCGAGATTAAACGGCGCTAACTTGCTAATGAACGTTCCTCCATTAGGGAGGATTACTCACTAAAACAATAGCTATGTAAAACCAACAATGGAGATCAAATTTCTCTTGATTAAAGCTCATTATTTAAAAATGTATTTTGTTTAATCATTTATATTCCATATCTCAATAATGAAATATTACAAATTAAAGTAAAAACTTTAATTAAATTTCAAAAATGGAATAATTTTGAAAAACATCTTATTTAAGTTGTTTAGAAAAAATCTAAATACCCAACTTAAAATATTCTTCAATCAATGACTTAATTAAATATTACCAATTAAGTAGTAACCACTTAATTTAGAGGATATTCCATTTTAAGTTCCCATATTTATAAAATATCAACTTAAAAAATATCTAAAGAATCTTAATAACCAATTCCCAAAATTCCTCAACTTAATTTATAATAGGAAATTCAAGAATATTCAAATCTAAGTTGATTTGATAGATTTAACTAAATCTCAACTTAAATAGGAATATTTAATGAAATTATAAAATTAAGATTCAGAAAGAATTTATATGGTTATAATTCCATATTTAATTAAATAACAAGAAAAATACATATAGCTTTCCAAAATATAACTATTCAAACTATGTTTTTCTTAAATTAATTTCAAGGAAGAATGAAATTAATTATGTTGCTAATCAATTTTTATTAGGTCAAACTAATATAATTAACCTAGCACAGTTATCCAAATCAGGCAAATGGGCCTTCACAATTGGGATTGTTCATGTGAGGGGGGGCTGTGTCCAGTATGTCGTACCCACTTCTAAGGCTCCCAACTCTCACACAAGGCCCAAAAGAGAGGAATTTAACCTTAAAATGAATAACTGTTATTAATTGAATACGCTCACTACTAAATGAGCCTAAATAAAATCTATCAGTTATGATATTTTATTTAGCAACAACAACCTATATGTATCTATAATAGAAATTAAACATATAGGCTCACACAGGCATACACACTTGGATGGATCCTATCATGTTGCTAGGTCATACACAGATGAAAGAAGTTTGTAAAAATTACCTGTTACAAATTATTTACTTGATCTATCATCAATTGAACCTTTGGTTAAAATTAGATCATAGGATCTATCATCAAGTTAACCAAGGCAATTTAGATCAAGCAATAATAGGTTTTAGAAAACTTACAGACAATCTAAAACACATACTCCTGGAACAAGGTTAGATTTGGATAGTTGGATGTAGGATTTATTTAATTTTAAACATTTATTTCGAAAATAAAATTAAAATTAAACCTACCATTTTGAAAAATTAGGTTTTGGGTAACCTAAATGTCATTTCAAAATTAAATTGCTAACTTTCCTTTTTAAATTTCATGTCATTTAATAAATTAAATAATAAAATAGAAAATGGTAAATACATACCCTTTTCTTGTTTTACAATTTAATTTAATTAAAAAATAACAAAATTTAAAAGTTAACAAAAATACCTTATTTCCTCTTTTAAAATTATCATGATTATTTTAATCTTATTTTAATTAAGGTCAAGTTACCAAAAAAAATTAATATCTGACCTTAAAAAAAAATAAAATAATCAAATTTTAAAGGAAATAAGAAAAGAGGTAAGCAAAACTTGATTTTTCCTATTTTCAAAATCAAATTACACTAATATCTAAAATTAATTTTAAAAAATTAAAATTAATTTATTTCTGATAATTAGATTTGAAATTTGAAAAACAAAAATCAACATACAAAACTACACAAAAAATCGGAATTTAATTCCATGAAATAGCATGAAAAATCGAAAAAATTGAAAAATTGGATGAACTGTACGGATGGCATGCCATGCATGCCCATCGGCGCGCGTATCTGGGATGCACGCCGAGGAATCACGGCGCAGGAAGGCTGCTGGCAGCCATTCCGCGCGCGTGATGAGGGTGCACATCACCCCGATTTTTCCAATTTTCAAAAATTCATAACTAATTCAAATTAAATCGAAATCGAGTTCTGTAAAAAAGTAAATTGCTTAGAATTTTCCAAACTATCCAATAAAAATAATTACAGAGACAGAAAAATAACTATTTTTCCCAGAATTCACAAACAACAATCAAACATCAATATGACACTCAAAGCAACATGATACCATCCAAAAAACAAGCAAATTGTTTTAAGTCCAAATTTCTTGCAAGCAAATCAATTACCATGGCTCTGATACCAGTTGTTGGAAGTTATTTTACCTGGAACTTAGATCTACTCACAAGTATGTTGATTTAACAACCTAAATATGAACTTCTAAAACGATAGTAAATTAAACACATAAGAGTATCAGAAATCTTACATTGGGTGCAGCGGAATATATGTCTCCTCCCACTCAGATCTCTAACCCTTGATTCCTTTCTGTAGCAGAGTATAATCAAGATCTGAGCCCGATAGTCCTTCTTTGTTGTTTCTGAATTCTACACAGCCTTCCTCACTATGATTGAGGTATTACTTGATGTGTGTGGGCACTACTCTAGCACTTATACATTTCGAAACAGTGAAGGAAGAGAGAGAGAGAGGGTGGCGGCTCAGAGAGAATTTTCAGAGAGAAAATTCTGTCAGAATAATGTTGTGAATCAGTTGTACAGTTCTGTTCAACTCTGAAGCCTTTGCCTTCTATTTATAGAAGACCACCTAGGGCTATGATTGAATTAATTTACTTTTAATATTGAAAAAATCAAATGGAAAAGGGAAGCTAAGTGGCCGGCCTAGGCATTGTGGAAACAAGGCTTGCCACTTTTCCAACTTTCCTTTTTCTACACTGATAGTTTCCTGTTTTGTCAAAAACTGCCAATTCCTTTGTTCAACCACATAAATGTCAAATCTAATTATTTAATAATTAAAATTAATTATCAAATAATATATTGTCATTTATTTTATTAATAATGAAACTAATTAAAGTTTCCCAATTAATAAATATGCCCTTCAAAATCTCTATTTACTGTTTTGCCCTTAATAAGTGATAAATTCTCAAATAGACAAGTCTATCTTGAGAATTTTTAATTGATTAATTAAAATCAATTAAATGAGTCTTACAAGTAATATTATCTCAACTAGTGAGGGGACCATGGGTCTATATATCCGAGCTTCCAATAAGCAGATCTAGAATTTACCACTTAAATTCACTGACTTATTAATTCTTCGTTGAATTCACACATCGAACTCAGAATTGCACTCTCAATATATAGAATGCTCTATATGTTCCACCATATAGACACATCATTAGTTATCCATTGTTATAATCCTAATGTGATCAATGATCCTCTATATGGATGATTTACACTGTAAAGGGACTAAATTACCGTAACACCCTACAATGTATTTTATCCTTAAAACACTTAACCCTGTATAATTGATATTTCAACTAAGTGAAATGAGTACTCAATCATTTATCTCGTTTGGTTAAGCTCGAAGGAAATCACCCTTTGCTTACTATTCGCCAGATAGAAGCTATAGATTCCATATTTATGTTAGCGCTCCCACTCAATCGCACTACCGTGTTCCCAAAATGTATGTATTGCCCAGACTAAAGATTAGGCTTAACTAACAAATCAAAGAACACGAATAATACTCTTGAAATTGAGCCTAACCATATCAAGATTTCGATCATGTGATCTAGGATCAACTTATGATATTGAATTGAATAGATATTTACGGTAAGTTTCAAAAATCTAATTCAAAGTTCAATATCGGTCCATTCCAATGCATACTCCATGCATCCAACCTGAGCTTTACTTTAACCTATGTTCTGGAAAGAACATAACATTTCTCCAAATGCAAGTAAACTCTGTTGTAGATTGTCTTATCAGTAAAACCTAGTGTTCTGATAAATCTAGGAATACTTTATTCACATAGTCATGTTTACTTTCCACTGTGTTGACAACACAATAAACATGATCAAGTATGTGAAAAGGGGTTTGGATGAATTTATAAATCAAATAGACAAGCAATTGATTAAGTGAACCAAAACATACACAAATGAATGAAAAATTACTTCTGTTACTTTATTGATATTGAATAATCTGGATTGCATTGAAACAGAGTTTTATTTAGGGCATAAAACCCAACAAACTCCCACTTGCACTAATATAAAACAAATCAGTACATTTCAATTAATCCTAAATTCTGACGGTACTTTTCGAATGAAGTTACTGCCAAGACTTTGGTGAATGGATTAGCTAAGTTATCCTGCGTATCCACTTTCTCCACCAGTACATCCCCTCTTGCCACATATTATCTGATAATATGATACTTTCTTTCTATATGCTTACTTCTCTTATGGCTCCGAGGTTCCTTACTGTTGGCTATAGCTCCAGTGTTATCACAAAGCAGGACTAGAGGCCTTTCCATTCCAGGAACTACACCGAGACTGGTGAAGAACTTCCTAAGCCAGACAACCTCTTTAGCTGCTTCAGCCGCAGCTATGTATTCTACCTCCATGGTAGAATCCGAAATCACAGTTTGTTTAGCACTTCTCCAAACCCCTGCTCCACCCCCAAGAGTAAACACCATCCCAGATGTAGATTTCCTGTCTTCAAGACATCCCTGGAAATGCAGTACGTATAGCCTAAGGGATTTAAAGCACCACCCTTGTAGACTAATACATAATCTCTTGTACTCTTTAAGTATTTCAAAATATACTTAACAACATTCCAATGTACCCATCTGGATTTGGTGATACTGCTCACGATTCCAACTGCATAGCAGATGTCAGGTCTAGTGCATAGCATAGCATACATTAGACTTCCAACTGCAGAAGCATAAGGAATTTTCGCCATGTCTTCTATCTCTTGAGGATCAGTAGGACACTGTTCCTTAGATAGACGGATACCATGTCTAGAGGGCATGGTTGCCCCATTGGTATTGGTCATGGAAAATCTCTCTAGAACTTTGTCAATGTAAGCTGTTTGAGAGAGAGCAAGGGATCTGTTCTTTCGGTTTCTGACAATCTGAATACCAGGAACATAGGCTGCCTCACCCAAGTCTTTCATGTCGAATTGAGTGTCAAGCCATTCCTTGATGTGAGTCATTTTCTTGACATTGTTGCCAATGATCAAAATGTCATCAACATAAAGGACCAGGAATACTACTACTTGGTTTTCCTTGAGTTGGTAAACACAAGGTTCATCTTCATTCTGATGAAAGCCGTAGGTTTTGATGATTTCATCAAACCTTTTATTCCATGAGCGAGAAGCTTGCTTAAGTCCATATATGGACCTATTTAATTTGCAAACTTTATTCTCCTGCCCAGGAAGAACATAACCTTCTGGTTGCTCCATATAGATGGTTTCTTCAAGAAGCCCATTAAGAAAAGCTGTCTTGACATCCATTTGCCAA
Organism: Cannabis sativa; assembly: GCF_029168945.1. NCBI lineage: Eukaryota > Viridiplantae > Streptophyta > Magnoliopsida > Rosales > Cannabaceae > Cannabis > Cannabis sativa. The sequence continues at coordinate 40,536,183 of NC_083605.1, read as the reverse complement.
ATTTCATAATCTAAAGCGGCAGCTATGGAGAGAAGAATTCGGATGGATTTGAGCATGGCAACCGGACTAAAAGTTTCCTCATAGTCCACACCTTCTCTTTGGGTATAACCCTTGGCGACCAGTCTAGCTTTGAAAGTTTCAACTTCGCCTCCAGCACCTCTTTTCTTCTTGTAGACCCATTTACATCCAATTGGACGAAAATCATCAGGTGGTTCTACATATTCCCAGACTTTGTTCTTTTTCATGGAATCCATTTATGAATCCATACCGGCTGACCATCGCTTCCGTTGTGGACTTGCCATTGCCTGTTTATAGGTTAATGGGTCGTCATCAATACCGTCACCAACGACCATATTGATTTCACCATCCAAGCCATAACGAGATGGTTTTGTAGAAACCCTCCCACTACGACGAGGAGCGGTGACCTTCGAACGGGGAGCTTTGGTAGTAGTTTTCTCGGTTGCTACTGGCGAGGGAGTGGGATGTTCCTCTTCTTGAGTAGAAGAAGATGGTACATTTGAAGGAACAGTATCTGTGAGCATTTCCTCTAATACAATTTCACTTTTCGGTTTGTTGTCTTTCATATAGTTATCTTCAAGGAAAGTAGCATTTGTAGAAACAAACACTTTGTTATCCTTGTGACTATAGAATAGTCCACCCCTAGTCTCTTTAGAATTTCTGACAAACATGCAAACTTCAGTTCGCAATTCCAGTTTGCCTTCTTTCATTCTTAAGACGTGAGCAGGGCACCCCCAAATCCTATAATGGCGCAAACTAGGTGTACGACCATTCCATAGTTCGACGGGTGTCTTAGGGACTACTTTAGATGGAACAACATTTAAAATGTCATTTGCCATTTGAATAGCATATCCCCAGAAGGACGTAGACAGAGTTGAATAACTCAGCATAGACCTAACCATTTCTAAGAGAGTGCGATTTCTTCTTTCTGCAACTCCATTCTGCTGTGGAGTGCTTGGGGCAGTATATTGGGATTCAATTCCAAGTTCAATTAAATGATCTTTGAACTGCATATCCATATATTCTCCACCCCTATCAGTTCGCAAGATCTTTAATGTTTTACCTAATTGGTTTTGAGCCAAAGCATGAAATTCCTGAAACTTTTCAAACGTTTCAGATTTCTTTTGGATTAGGTAAAGACAACTATATCTAGAGAAATCGTCAATGAAAGTGGCGAAATACTCATAACCTCCTCTGGCTTTTACATTTAGCGGTCCGCAAACATCTGAATGTACTAACCCTAGGGGTTCTTTGGCACGCTCTCCCTTCGCAGAGAAAGAACGTTTGGTCATTTTTCCTTCTAGGCAAGACTCGCAGACTGGCAGTTCTCCTAAGACGATATTTTTCAATGGACCGTCTTTGGTTAGCCTATTGAGTCTATCAAAACCTATATGACCTAAACGTAAATGCCATAGATAACTTTGATCATCATTATCAATCTCTTTTCTCTTAAGGCTTCTAGGTTTAGCTACATTGAAAAGTTCAGTATTTAGTGAGATTTGAGTATCAGGTCTTAAAACATAAAGCCCTCGTTCCATGTTTGCAACACATATATGAAATCCATTACGAGAAATTGAACAATTTGAACTCGAAAAATTCAATATATAATAAAGTGTTTGTAAACATGAAACGCTAATCAAGTTTCTACTAAAATTGGGAATATATAAAACATTCTCTAAAAGTAAAAACTTCTTAGAATTAAACTTGATTCGTTTGTTCCTCTTGCTTTAGCGATACCAACTCGCCATTTCCAACTTTAACCTTTAACTCATACGGGTGAAGATTCTACCAAGTTTCAAGCGGTGCAATGAAGAACATACATGGTTAGTAGATCCGAATCAACAATCCGGTGGATTTGTCGTTCTCTAAAACACATGATTCAAATACAAAAGCATCACCTTCGTTTGAATTGTCTAGAAGCACTGGGACATTGTTCTTCTTTATGTCCCTTTCCATTACAATTCGCACATAGAACATGATGTACGATAATTGTACTTGAAGAAGCTGACTTTGTTAGAGCCCTCATGCTTAATCTTCTTCCTCTGATTAAAGCTTGCAATACCAGGAGGTCCCATTGCAATCAGATTCCGCTCATGGGCCCTCAACTCAGTCTCGAGTTTGTCCATGTCGGAGGAGTTAGGATTGTTCAATAAGTAATATAGAACAAAACTGTCATACTCCTGAGGAAGACTATAAAGTATGAGTCTTACCCATTGTTCCTTTGATAAATCAATTCCTAGTAGATTTGCCTTTTGGAATTTCAGATTCATCAACAATAGGTGCGAGTTAATGCAACTACCAGGATGCATTTTCACACTTTCTTGAGTTCTTTTGCAAAGATTCTAACTAGGAGTGGATCGGGATGAGGGTTATTCATATTGGCACTACAACATATCAATAAACAGAAGTAAGGTTTTGGTTCTATAAATTCATACACAGGTTCAGAAAACAAATAATCACATATGTTATAAAAATACTAAATCTAACATAGTTTATTTTCCAAGGTTTCCAATGAACTGATACAGTGTCCCGTTTAGGCGAGAGTCAAAGCATCATCCATTGAATAGAGTTGTCAATTCATCTAAAATGTCAAACATTCTAGCAACCTTTTATTCGATCAAGATTAGAATTCAGCGTTGTCCCGTTTAGGCGAGAGTCAAGGCAATTCTATCTTATGAGCTTCTACCATTGTTTCGCATTCTTGTAAGTCTTATACAGTCGCCACCATTAGGGTGGTCATGAACCATATAAAAAAAACTTATAAGAATACTTATCTTTCGAGATTAAACGACGCTAACTTGCTAATGAACGTTCCTCCATTAGGGAGGATTACTCACTAAAACAATAGCTATGTAAAACCAACAATGGAGATCAAATTTCTCTTGATTAAAGCTCATTATTTAAAAATGTATTTTGTTTAATCATTTATATTCCATATCTCAATAATGAAATATTAAAAATTAAAGTAAAAACTTTAATTAAATTTCAAAAATGGAATAATTTTGAAAAACATCTTATTTAAGTTGTTTAGAAAAAATCTAAATACCCAACTTAAAATATTATTCAATCAATGACTTAATTAAATATTACCAATTAAGTAGTAACCACTTAATTTAGAAGATATTCCATTTTAAGTTCCCATATTTATAAAATATCAACTTAAAAAATATCTAAAGAATCTTAATAACCAATTCCCAAAATTCCTCAACTTAATTTATAATAGGAAATTCAAGAATATGCAAATCTAAGTTGATTTGATAGATTTAACTAAATCTCAACTTAAATAGGAATATTTAATGAAATTATAAAATTAAGATTCAGAAAGAATTTATATGGTTATAATTCCATATTTAATTAAATAACAAGAAAAATACATATAGCTTTCCAAAATATAACTATTCAAACTATGTTTTTCTTAAATTAATTTCAAGGAAGAATGAAATTAATTATGTTGCTAATCAATTTTTATTAGGTCAAACTAATATAATTAACCTAGCACAGTTATCCAAATCAGGCAAATGGGCCTTCACAATTGAAATTGTTCATGTGAGGAGGGGCTGTGTCCAGTATGTCGTACCCACTTCTAAGGCTCCCAACTCTCACACAAGGCCCAAAAGAGAGGAAAACTTGATTTTTCCTATTTTAAAAATCAAATTACACTAATATCTAAAATTAATTTTAAAAAATTAAAATTAATTTATTTCTGATAATTAGATTTGAAATTTGAAAAACAAAAATCAACATACAAAACTACACAAAAAATCGGAATTTAATTGTATGAAATAGCATGAAAAATCGAAAAAATTGAAAAATTGGATGAACTGTACGGATGGCATGCCATGCATGCCCATCCGCGCGCGTATCTGGGGTGCACGCCGAGGAATCACGGCGCAGGAAGGCTGCTGGCAGCCATTCCGCGCGCGTGATGAGGGTGCTCATCACCTCGATTTTTCCAATTTTCAAAAATTCATAACTAATTCAAATTAAATCGAAATCGAGTTCGGTAAAGAAGTAAATTGCTTAGAATTTTCCAAACTATCCAATAAAAATAATTACAGAGACAGAAAAATAACTATTTTTCCCAGAATTCACAAACAACAATCAAACATCAATATGACACTCCAAGCAACATGATACCATCCAAAAAACAAGCAAATCGTTTTAAGTCCAAATTTCTTGCAAGCAAATCAATTACCATGGCTCTGATACCAGTTGTTGGAAGTTATTTTACCAGGAACTTAGATCTACTCACAAGTATGTTGATTTAACAACCTAAATATGAACTTCTAAAACGATAGTAAATTAAACACATAAGAGTATCAGAAATCTTACATTGGGTGCAACGGAATATATGTCTCCTCCCACTCAGATCTCTAACCGTTGATTCCTTTCTGTTGCAGAGTATAATCAAGATCTGAGCCCGATAGTCCTTCTTTGTTGTTTCTGAATTCTACACAGCCTTCCTCACTATGATTGAGGTATTACTTGATGTGTGTGGGCACTACTCTAGCACTTATACATTTCGAAACAGTGAAGGAAGAGAGAGAGAGAGGGTGGCGGCTCAGAGAGAATTTTCACAGAGAAAATTCTGTCAGAATAATGTTGTGAATCAGTTGTACAGTTCTGTTCAACTCTGAAGCCTTTGCCTTCTATTTATAGAAGACCACCTAGGGCTATGATTGAATTAATTTACATTTAATATTGAAAAAATCAAATGTAAAAGGGAAGCTAAGTGGCCGGCCTAGGCATTGTGGAAACAAGGCTTGCCACTTTTCCAACTTTCCTTTTCCTACACTCATAGTTTCCTGTTTTGTCAAAAACTGCCAATTCCTTTGTTCAACCACATAAATGTCAAATCTAATTATTTAATAATTAAAATTAATTATCAAATAATATATTGTCATTTATTTTATTAATAATTAAACTAATTAAAGTTTCCTAATTAATAAATATGCCCTTCAAAATCTCTATTTACTGTTTTGCCCTTAATAAGTGATAAATTCTCAAATAGACAAGTCTATCTTGAGAATTTTTAATTGATTAATTAAAATCAATTAAATGAGTCTTACAAGTAATATTATCTCAACTAGTGAGGGGACCATGGGTCTATATATCCGAGCTTCCAATAAGCAGATCTAAAATTTACCACTTAAATTCACTGACTTATTAATTCTTCGTTGAATTCACACATAGAAATCAGAATTGCACTCTCAATATATAGAATGCTCTATATGTTCCACCATATAGACACATCATTAGTTATCCATTGTTATAATCCTACTCTGATCAATGATCCTCTATATGGATGATTTACACTGTAAAGGGACTAAATTACCGTAACACCCTACAATGTATTTTATCCTTAAAACACTTAACCCTGTATAAATGATATTTCAACTAAGTGAAATGAGTACTCAATCATTTATCTCGTTTGGTTAAGCTCGAAGGAAATCACCCTTTGCTTACTATTCGCCAGATAGAAGCTATAGATTCCATATTTATGTTAGCGCTCCCACTCAATCGCACTACCGTGTTCCCAAAATGTATGTATTGCCCAGACTAAAGATTAGGCTTAACTAACAAATCAAAGAACATGAATAATACTCTTGAAATTGAGCCTAACCATATCAGGATTTCGATCATGTGATCTAGGATCAACTTATGATATTGAATTGAATAGATATTTACGGTAAGTTTCAAAAATCTAATTCAAAGTTCAATATCGGTCCATTCCAATGCATACTCCATGCATCCAACCTGAGCTTTACTTTAACCTATGTTCTGGAAAGAACATAACATTTCTCCAAATGCAAGTAAACTCTGTTGTAGATTGTCATATCAGTAAAACCCAGTGTTCTGATAAATCTAAGAATACTTTATTCACATAGTCATATTTACTTTCCACTGTGTTGACAACACAATAAACATGATCAAGTATGTGAAAGAGGTTTGGATGAATTTATAAATCAAATAGACAAGCAATTGATTAAGTGAACCAAAACATACACAAATGAATAAAAAATTACTTCTGTTACTTTATTGATATTGAATAATCTGGATTACATTGAAACAGAGTTTTATTTAGGGCATAAAACCCAACACTGTCATCACATTGGAAAGTAAACATGACTATGTGAATAAAGTTTCCTAGATTTATCAGACACAGGGTTTTACTGATAGGATAATCTACAACAAGAGTTTACTTGTATTTGGAGAAATACTATGTTCTTTCCAGAACATTGGTTAAAGTAAAGCTCAGGTTGGATGCATGGAGTATGCATCGGAAGGGACCGATATTGAACTGTTACTTAGATTTAATTAAACTTACCGTAAAATCTATTCAAGTCAATATCGCCAAGTTGATCCTAGATCAAATGTTCTTAATCCTGTTATGATTAGGCTCAATCTTTAAAAAGGCTATTCGTGTTCTTTGATTTGTTAGTTAAGCCTACTTTTAGGTCAGGGTGATACGTACATTTTGGGAACACAGTAGTGCAATTGAGTGGGAGCGCTAGCATAAACATGGAATCTATAGCTTCTATCTGGCGAATAGTACGCAAAGGATGATCTCCTTTGAGCTTGACCAAACCAACATAAATGGTGAAGTACTCATTTCACATAAGCTGAAATATCATTTATACGGGGTCAACTGTTTTAAGGATAAAATACATAGTAGGGTGTTACGGTAATCTAATCCCTTTACAATATAGATGATTCATATAGAGGATCATTGATCAAATTAGGATTATAACAATGGATAACTAATGATGCATCTATATGGTGGAACATATAGAGCATTCTATATACTGAGAGTGCAATGTTCTATGCGTGGATTCAACGAAGAATTAATAAGTTAGTGAATTTTAGTGCTAAATTCTTGATCTACTTATTGGAAGCTCGGTTATATAGACCCATGGTCCCCGCACTAGTTGAGATAATATTGTTTGTAAGACTCATGTGATTGGTTTTGATTAACCAGTTATAATTCACAAATTAGACTATGTCTATTTGTGAAATTTTCACTAAGTAAGGGCAAAATTGTAAAGAAAGAGTTAATAGGGGCATATTTGTTAATTATGATAATTTATATGGTTCAATTAATAAATATGATAAATGACAATATTATTTAATAATTATTTATAGTTATTAAATTGTTAGAATTGACATTTAAATGGTTGAATTAAGAAATTGGTATTCTTGAGAAAATTAGATACAAAAGTGTTAAAATTGCAAAATTGCAAAACGCAAGGGCCAAATCCACCAAGCCATGGCCGACCACTTTTGTAGGCTTTTTAAGCTGATATTTTCATTATTTTAATGCCAAATAATTCAAACCTAACCCTAGTGGAATGCTATAAATAGATAGTGAAGGCTTCAGGAAAATTACACTTCTGAATCAGAAAAACCTGAGCCTTCTCTCTCTTCCTTGGCCGCCACCCTCTCTCTCTCTTCTTCCTCTGAATTTTGAAATTACCTTAGTGATTAGAGTAGTGCCCACACACAGCAAGCAATACCTCAATCATAGTGAGGAAGATCGTGAAGAAAGATCATCAGCAAAGGAGTTTCAGCATCAAGGATTCAGAGAAAGAGATCCAGGTTCAGATCTTGATAATACTCTACTACAGAAAGGATACAAGGGTTAGAGATTTGAACGGAAGGAGTCATTTAATTCCGCTGCACCCTATGTAAGGTTTCTTAACTTTATATGTGTTTAATTTCATCGTTTTAGAAAGTTCTTATTTAGGATGTTAATAAACATACTTGTGAGTACATCTAAGATCCTGGTAAAATAATTCCAAAACATTGGACCTTTTAAAATCCTTGAGAGGATATGGCAAGTAGCGTACAGGTTGGCTATGCCCCGAGCGCTGGCAGCTGTACATGATGTGTTCCATGTTTCAATGGTTTGGAAGTATGTCTCATACTCGTCTCATGTTCTGAGTTATGAAGCATTGGAACTTCAGCCAGACTTGTCATACAAAGAACAACTGGTGCAGATACTCGATAGAAGAGAGAAAGTCTTGAGAAGCAAGACAGTGGCACTGGTAAAAGTACTGTGGAGAAAAAATAAAGTGGAATAGACAACCTGGGAACTCGAGACAGATATGCAACAGAAATATCCAGAATTGTTCAGGTAAATATCGGGACAAAATTTCTATAAGGAGGGGGTAATGGTAATACCATAGAATTAAGATATGGATTAGCAAAACCCTAATTAGATGATTATGAATATTGAGGAATTATATTATTATATAGTTCAATTTACGTGAATTAATATGATCTATAATATTGTAAGACACCGTTGGTGAGCCAGGGGCATTTTAGTAATTGTGACCCGAGAGGGGTAAAATGATGAAATTAATTTAATTACGTGCTTATTGGAACTATATTATTATATAGTATGCCTGTGTTGTCTTTTCAGGTGTGTTCTGACAGGTTGGCGCGGTAGAGTCACAACCGGGTATCTCGGGCCGAACCAGGTTCGGGCCCGAAATGCAATTTGAATTGAAATAATTTGCATTTTTATTTAATGGTGATAATCTGAAATTATATTGGATTTATGGGTCCATGAAATGACTTAATTTCCCATGTGAGTGTGCATGCATGATTTATGGCCCTAGGGGCATTTGGGTCTTTTGACCTTATTAAATTTATTTTAATAAAAGATGAATTGTGCGAAAAAGGAGAAGAATTTTCTAGTTTTTTCCTTCCCATACCCGAACCCCTCTCTCTCAACCCTCTCTTGAAATTTCAATTTGATCTTTTATGGATTGCTTGATTGGAAGCTTGAATTTGGAGGATTTCTTTTGAGTTTAGAATTAAAGGAAGTTCTAGCTTTATTTGAGGTAGCTTTCTCAGATTTTTAACCTTGTCTTCTTACTGAATTTTATGGTTGTAAAGGCATGGAAAAAGTTGTTTTGAGCTTGTAGTTGCATGTTTGTGTTCTTTAGTTGAATTGAGCATGTTATTGCATAAACCTTGTTTGTATGATGCTTTGGATTTTGGTTAAGTTTTCGTTGAGATTTTGGAAGTGTTTTCTAGCTTGAATCCATGTGTTTTTAAAGTAGTTGCTGCTGGAAATTAATTGAATTAAGTGAGATGAAGCTCAAGTTCTAGTGCTTGAAGTTTGCTTAGTTAAGTCATGAATTTTTCGATTTTTAATCCAATCTGAAATGAGCGTTTGTTGTTGGATTTTGATGCGTGAGTATGTGTTTTTAATCCCTAGTGTTTGCTAGCAACTCTGGTTTATGATTTGGAAGTTTTGGTTATGAATTTGAATGAGTTCGAATGAGTTTTAGGCTGAAAATTCGTGTTCTTGGTGGCTGGTTTTTGGGTTTTCAACCCAGGTGCCACGACATTCTCTAAGCCTGTCGCGACCCGCCCCTGTTTGGTGGAACCTGGGATGTGTCCCAGGTGCCGCGGCATGGCTTGGGCATGCCGCGGCCTGCCCTTAAGTTTTTGGGCAATTTTGAGTTTGAACTTTGAAAATTCATAACTTTTGAATGCAAACTCCGATTTGGGAGTTATTTATGTCGTTGGAAAGCTCGTTCCGAGCTCTATGTGATTATCTGAATTTTAAATTCCATGAAAATATTTTATGAGTTGGAAATGAGGGGGTTAACCCGATTTGTGAAATCCTAGATTGTGTGACTAGGATTACCGGCGCCTGATCAGGAGCACCCGGGGATTCAGAATCTCTACTTTTGCGGGACAACAGGTAAGACAGTGGTTAGCACGTAGAGTATGCACAGTGGCGCTTATATTGAAATTGATATTTATGATTGTTTAGTAACCAGGATTGGGGATTATTACCTTAATAGGAACGGTTTAGTAGCCTAGGGTTATTACCCTTGTGATATATGTGTATAAATGCCATGCCATGTTAAATGTAATGAGATTCAAGGATTATGCACTTAAGGCATAATCAGGTTGGACTCGGTAACCATAACCGAGATGAGCCATTCTAAGGCCTTATTGTAATTAGACATGTGAGAGCAACACGTAGGTCTACGCCACGTAGATATAAATAGATGTGTGAGCGCAACACATAAGTCTACACCACGTAGACATAAATAGGCATGTGAGTGCAACATGGAGGTCTGTGTCATACAGACATATGTGAATGGCATTATTGTTTAAATAAGCATGATTAACATATTGTTATTGTTAAGATTTATACTGTCTTGTTGGGCTTGGCTCAAGGGTGCTCTACTGTGCAGAAAGGGTAAGACTATAGCCGATCAGCCATCAGTTCAGGAGCTGGGTGAAGAATGTACATGTCTGAGCCACATCAGACCAAGCGGGTTAAGGGTCTACCAGCTATGTATTTTGAAACTCTATTTTGTCGCTTAGGTCGGCTGAAAGAAAGAGACTTGTAATAAATTTTGTAAATATTTTTGGGATCCCAACTGTTGTAAAGTTTAAATTATTACAAGTTTTATTTTCATTCTGTTTATTACAAAAGTTTAAATTCTGCGCCTTTTTGATTAGTAATCCCATTTAGGGGATCGGGGTTTCGTAAGTAACTTGGGTAGCGTGCCTAATTATTTAGGGCGTTATATACAATCTCTTCGTCACTTTTAATTCACTAAGTTTCATAGACCTTGCTTTGGAATTTTCTCGAGGGTGCTACCGGGTGTACGCATGAGAGTAGGATCTTGGTGGATCCAACCCACCACGGTACAGACAAGGTGGCTGACCAGGTTAAGGGAGCATCGTATAGCCAGTTGGATGACGCTATGGCTGGCAAGCCTGTGGAGGTAGTGGTCGTCCACATTATTGATTCCATGGCTAGGCAACTTACTAAGGCCATGGAGGTCGGCCAGCCTTTATAGGACAGTTCAATGTTGCAGTTTAATCACATCTACACTCAGTTGGCTTTACCCCTTGGCATTATTGTTGTAGAGCCTTTATGCACTCCTACCAATAGCTATTCAACTTCTTACGTGGTAACACATCTTAGAGGGGGTATTGGGATACGACATATGTGTTGGGTTTTATGCCCTAAATAAAACTCTTTACAATCTGATTAGTTATCAATATAAGAAATTTGAAGTGATTGATGTTTGCATGAATTTTACATGCTAATGGTTTAATATGTTTAATATGTTTATTACATTCATACGCACAAAATCAGTTAAATCCTGATCATATGTTTATTCACAATTACAGTATCGTCAACACAGTGGAATGTGATTGTGATCATATGAATCAAAAGTTTTGGTCCCTGTTTCATCAGTGTTATTGGATTTACACTAATGTGATAATCCGCGATGATGTATACTTACACTAGGAGTAAGTGTTATGTTCTTTCCAAGACATTAGTAAAGTATACTAGTTTCGAATGTATGGAGTATACATTGGACTGGACCGATATTGCAACTAAGTTAAGATATTACAAACTTACCGTTATACATATCTTTCCAAGTCAATATCAGTAGTTGATCTTAAGATTAAAAGAATCTAAATCCTGATATGCTTAGGCTCAACTCAGGAGTGTTATTCATGTTCTTAGATTTATTAGTTAAGCCTACTTTTGGGTCAGGGTGATACGTATATTTTGGGAACATGATAGTATGATTGAGTGGGAGTGCTGAACATAAATATGGAATCTATAGCTTCTACTGGTGTATAGAAGTCAAGTGATGATTCCCTTCGAGCTTAGCAAATAGAAGTAAATGGATGAGCTCTTGTTTAACTAACTAATTATTAGATCACTAAACACCATTCACAGGTAGCTAAGTGTTTTAAGGGGCAAAATACATTGAGGGGTGAGAACGGTAAAGAAATCCCATCTCGATGTAGATCATCTATATAGAGGATCTTTAAATCACAATAAGATTATAACAATAGTTAAATGAGATAGTATATTGATATCGTGGAACATACAATATGCTCTATATAAGTCTGAGAGAGCAATTCTAAGTTCTAAGAGTGGATTCAACGAAGAATTAATAAGTAGAAATTTACTTGGTAAATTTGGTTCACTTATTGGAAGCTCAGCATATAGATCCATGGTCCCCATTCTAGTTGAGAACATTCTGCTTGTAAGACTCATTAATTGATTCGTGATTGATCAATTATAATTCTAAAGTTAGACTATGTCTAATTTTATGAATTTTCACTAAGCAGGGGTGAAATTGTAAAGAAAAGAGTTTCTAGGTTTATTTATTTATTAATGGACTTTATATGTCTAATTAATAATTAAATTAAATGACAATATTATTTAATAATGTATTTTAGTTATTAAATAATTAGTTTTGGCATTTAAAAGGTTAGAATTAGAAAATTGTCGTTTTTGAGAAAATAGAGATAAAATTTGATAAAACTGCAAAATCAAGTGAGGCCCAATACAACACCATGGCCGGCCACTTATTGTGGGATTTAAAATTAATATTTTCATTATTTTAATGCCAAATAATTCTTAACCTAAACCTAGTAGTTTCCTATAAATAGAAAGTGATGGCTCAGTCACAATACATGCTTTCACAAGTTTTCAATAACCTTTTCTGACAGAAATTTCTCTCTTCAGAAAAACTGAGCCTTCCCCACTTTCTATACCTGGCCGAAATCATCCCTCTCTTTTCCCTTCATCAATTTCGTGACCCTAGTGAAAGAGTGAGTGCCCACACACAGCAAGCAGTAACTCAATCATAGATTGGAAGACTGTGAAGGATCAAACTTGAAGAAGAAGGACATTCGGGCTCAGATCTTGATTATACTCTGCTACAGAAAGGATTCAAGGGTTAGAGATCTGAGTGGAAGGAGACATTAATTTCGCTGCATCAATGTAAGGTTTTCTTAACTTTATATGTGTTTAATTTATCGTTTTAGAAAGTTCATATTTAGGATGTTTAAACAACATACTTGTGAGTAGATCTAAGATCCTGGTAAAAAATATTCCAACAATATGTGCATTACGTTGTCTAGGATTGAACACCCAACAACTATCCCCCTTTTCCCTACTTTTTTGCAAGGTTTTTGTTTGGAGGCATGCTGCTATGGGTATCTTCCATATTGGATGGTTTTCTAGCATGTGTATTGTTTTTTTTTTTTTCGAAATAGGCATGCTTAGTTTTATAAAAGATCATGCGAGTGCCAAGTTTGCCTCGACTAACAATGCCCTTAGATTCTAGATACTTCTCTGCCTGTTTGTTTTACAACTTAAATCCGTTGAGACTAGGATAGTTAGCTCGACATTTACATAAGATAAAAATGCCCTTAGATTCTAGATACTTCTCCGCCTGTTTGTTGGGCTTTTAGGGCCGAATTCGCAGCCCATGGTTTGGTCCACGTGTAGAGTTGTACATGGAATCTTGCCAACTCAATCTTTGTCATCCATAGGCCTTCAAGGAATCCTAGTCGGCCATGGTCCTGTCAGGTCAATCCTGGCCAGCCATGGTCCTGCAAAGACCTTGCAAGACAAGGCCTGCAGGGTCTGGTAGGTCACTAGAGCTTCACCAAGAAAAGGCTAACCTTTGAGTGTGGTGGATAGCCTTTTGCAAGTTGAGGAAAACTTTCTACATTATTTCCTTGAAAATGTAAGTCTCCCTTGGTCGAACAGAGTGTCCTTGGGTACGAAAGTCACTTCTTGGCTGGCTAACTTATGTACAGATCCTGGCTAGCTTATAGGCTCACCCTTGTTGGCCAAGGATGTTAGTACTGCTCCTTGTGAGCTCGATTTACTCCCTTCAGTTGCTGCTTCATGATTTTGCTATATCTCGTACGGAGGCTCTATTTTGCTATCGGCGGGGATTTACTCCACCTGTACTCTATCTTTGGCTTAATGGGATAGGCCACATTAGGTAGATAAAATTTGGGATTACAGTCGATAAGGGTGGTATTTTAATACTCTTAGACTACACCAAAATAAGGTTTCTAGACTTGCATTTATGCTAGAAAGTCTACTTATGAGATGGTGTTTACTCCGTGAGTAGAGCAGTGATTTTGGAGAAGTGTAAAAACCAATCCAGAGTCTCTAACTCTACTAGTGAGGCTCAATGTTAAACTGGCTAAGAAGGCTACTAGATAATTACTTAGCCTATGAAAAGTTCTATACTACTTTGGCATTATTCCAATCATGGATTAACCACTAGTGTTACTTCTTGATTAATACAGATATAGTTTCCAAATAGTAAGGAATCTAGTACCCCAAGACGAGTAAGCATGTTGAGAAGAATTTCACAATATTAAGGATTTTGTGATTAAGGAGATGTAATAATGGAGAAAGGTTGTATCGAATACAACCTGTTAGATCCTATTATAGAGATAATACTGCGTACTACACTTGATTTGGATATCAAGGTTTGAGATTAATTGAAATGCACTATCAGTTTTATATAAGTGCAAGTGGGAGTTTGTTGGGTTTTTTCCCTAAATAAAACACATTTCAATATAATCAGATTTATTAATTAATGAAAGATCAGAAATCATTGTATGTTGCATGGTTCACATGATTTCTTTCATGATGATAAGCTTCTCTAATTTGTTGAGACAAGTTATACCTTCCTTATTTCTCCTCAGCTCGTTGATTCTAAATATTTTGCCAGTTCTCCATGAACTAGTTTTGAAATTTTTCGTGTAGTTTGTTGAGAGAATCTCATAGTTTTTGTTGCAATTAAGCCGTTTTTTGGCTAAGCTATTCAACTCGAGGATCGCCCTCCTTAAGATCTTCTAATTCCACATGTGGTTCCCCATGTGGAATTTGCTTAGTGGTGTTAGTACCAAGAGCAGCTTGTAGCCTTGGCTGACAAGTTGTGGAGCTAGTTCCAAGGTCTCCACCTGGCACTTGAGATGCTAATGTAGTCTCATCACCAACTTCAGTGACTTGCATGCCCCCAATCTGTTGGCTAGTTGTTGTGGATCTCAATGAAAGAACCAAAATGTTAATGCATAATCTAGACATAGATATCTAGGCCACACGCACTCACTAGATTGGCGAGAATGAATTCTAAGTTAATTATATTTATGAGAGACACAAGGAATTTATAGTAGTTCACTCGATGTATCGTTACAGTAATGAAGCTACATCTTTTTCGAGTTTTATTTCTTATGAGAATTACAAGAAGATTGCCTAACTGTGAAAGCTCTAATTTCTAGAGAGAGAAACTATAGAGAGATTCTCTATCCTTACGAGTACTTTTTTCAATTTAAAAAATGAGCTAGTGGAGCTTTCCTCTAATAAGGATGGAGGTCCTACTAAAATAATAATAAATTATTCCAAAAAATATTAAATGATCCATTTAAATTATTTTGACTAAGGAGGTCGGTCGTCAATTTCATCACTTGAGTTGCCTCCATGGGACCGACTTCGTGTAAGTTGTAGCTTAAATTTGTAACTCTATTGAGGATAAAATTTGGAGTTGATAACTTCAAAGTTGTGATTGGAGTGACGAAATGACATGATAGATTATTGAAATATCTTTAAAATTCAAGTTGAACCCCGTCAATCAGATCAATATTCAGTGAGTTATGGTTGTTTTACTAAGATCGTTCTGCTCCCAACCCCCAGGTTAACATGTGATTTCAACCTAGACGGTGGGCCAAGGGAAAATAGTGTCTAGGATGTAATTTCTGAAGCCTAAGTGATATTTTGACATCACTTAGCCAATTTCTATGTTATGGTGAAGCTTGTCACCAGTTCTCATAGATGTTCCTATTTAGCGAAAACATGAGACTCGAAACAACTTGATTTCTGAATAAGTCATTTTACCAAAAAAATGAATATATGAAGTTGTGAATTTGACTTTTCTAACTTCATCGCTCTCATACACTATTAAAAACTAGACAAATGGTTGAGATGGAATCAGAATTGGATAAGAAGAACCTAGTGCACCTGGCCATATGTCAACCTGTGCACTGGGTGCTCTTAGCAGAGCTTCTGGGTTGTCTCTTTGTTACTTCCAAGGTTCCTAAAATCTAGGATGAAGTGTCCTACCTCGGATTGTCAGAGAGAATGCTCAGAGAAAATTTTTCATTTGAGTGATCAAAATTAGTGCACTAGGTTGATTGTCAACTTGAGCGCTGGGTCAGTTTTGATGCCCCTAGAATTTTCATTTTCTCCCTTAGTTTACCTATATCTTTTTTATTTTTGATGACAAAGAAATTCCCGAAATACTTTTTCATGAAACTGATAGGAAACAACCCAGGTTGAAAATATGTCAACCTGAGTGCTAGGCCCAGTGCCTAGTGTCAACCTTGGCTCTGGGTTCAGTTTCAGGCCCTTAAAAAGTTCTTTTTCCTCCAAAAAAAATACTTGAATATTAATCTTTGACAAAAATGAATAATATTCAAAGAAGACTTTTTGGAAAAACTCCTCAGAATTCGCTGAGGTTAACAAAATATCATCCTGGATGCTGGGCCAGCACCAAGTGTCAACCTGGGTGCTGGTCCCTCATTTTGGCCTCCATGTTGGTTGTGTCTTCCTTAAAAGTACTTTTTTCTTAATTTTTGATGAAGACAATGAAAATTCCCGAGACGGATTTGAAGTTTGATGCTTGGTAGCGGCCCAGGTTGAGAATTTGTCAACCTAAGCGTTGGGTGCCTAGGGCACTTGGTGCTCTGGGTGCTCAAAAAAGAAAGTTCTATGAATCTAATTATTATGCCCCAAATATGTTCGTGACATGTCCAGCTCAAGTCCAGTATAAAGTTTGCCCTATTTTCACTAAGACGATCCCAGAAACTAAAACCCTAGTTCAGTTGTCAATGTGAGCGTTGGGTGAAACCCTAAGCACCTGAGTTAATTTTCGTTGTGTTGTTTCTTGTATTTTCAACTCTTGAGCCTTGGGCTCAGATGCTTCATGTCTTTATGGTATAGAATACTAAAAGATAATGAGTTGGATACAACTGGAAAAATCCAAACACCCATTGCGGAGTTCCCAAAGTCAACCTGGGCATAGGGTTAGGGACCCCTCCCAGGTTGACTTTTATGACTCAGGACTACTCAACTCTGAGATGCTTTTTTTCTTATAACATGTCAAACATTGATTTTCACATCACTGAGGTCAATTTTTTCAGTTTAACACTCGGTAACTCGGCCATGGTTTCAACTAGGTCATTCGACCATGCTTCTCGTCAAGTCACTTGGCCATGCACATGGAAATGTCACTCGACCATCCAATGATGAAGTCCCTCGACCATACTTCTCAACATGTCACTCGGCCATGCTTCTCGACATGTCACTTTGCCATGCACATGGAAATGTCACTCGATTGTGCAAGGGAAAAGTGACTCAACCATGCATTAAAGAAGTCACTCGGCCATGCTTCTCAACATGTCACTCAGCCATGCACATGGAAATGTCACTCGGCCATGCAATGGAAATGTCACTCGGCCATGCTTCTCTACATGTGACTTAGCCATGCACATGGAGATGTCACTTATCCATATACATAGTAATGTCATTCAGCAATGACCATTCAAGAGGTTAGTTGGCAAAGTTAAGCTTGGAACCACTCGGTCCAGCCAAGAAACATGGCCAGTAAGCCAAACCCTAGAATTAAGGCTAGTAGGACATGCACTTACTGAAATGTCACTAGGCCATGCATGGTGAAGTGTCACTTGGCTCGTGCCATGAGTTACTAGACGTGCTCTTCTCAACACCATAGTTATACTTAGTGAAATTTGTCTAAGTATTGAAGAACCAGATAATGGGGTACAATCACAAGGACAAGGCATGCATACGAGATGAGTACAACCACACCTCCTGCAAGTTCTGATGTAAAGAAGGTACAAGTAGTGGAGGCACCACACTTATAAGGCCTTACATCCCGACCAAGTATGCACAACAACCACTACTGATTCAACTTGGGACCACCTGACACCAGACAAAGGTACAAGATGCAAGACCACCATCAGCAGCCTCTAGACTGGAGACCTAAACAATTAGGGCGTATAAACACCCATTTCTTATATGTGAGAAGGGCTTGGAAAATCATTGTAACACCTCACTCTAAGAAATACAAGTATTTCTCTTCCTCCATTGTTTATGTGAACATTTCTCTAAGTTTTTGAATTTTCATATCTTCATCTTCATTGTAAGTCTAGTGTTTGAGTTTTGACTTTCTAACCTTAAGTTAGTTGCTGAGTTTTCACCGTCAACAAAACGGTTTGTAACAAACCCGTACGTTTCAAAAAAAATTCAAAATAAGCACTCTATCATATATCATGTTTAGCCAAGCTCAAAGGAAGCTATTGACCTCAGATTTGGCTAACCGACAGTAGAGTCAAATTTAATGCTAATGCTTGCCACATGTTACACAATTAGAACAATAAAGTAAATAAACACAGGAGTTTGTAGAGGTTTAGCCCCCTTAGTTAACGGATAATCACCTACTCCCCTTTTAGTTGTATTGATACCAAAGATAATACTACTTAGATCATATGGGAGCTAAACTAGTTATCTTAAGGTTACAATATGAGAATTAGAGTTGGCAAATCTCAAGTGTGAGCAAAGCAATAGGCATGTGAGAGAGAGAGAGAGAGAGAGAGAGAGAGAGAGAGAGAGAGAGAGAGAGATGAGTTATTAGACTTAGAGCATAAGGCTTAGGGTTTGACTAATGCCCTTTATATAGGAGAGCATAAATTCCTTAAATCTCTTAAAAATGGGTAAATAAAGCCATAATTGAAATATTAGATTAATTAAATACAAATGACTAAATTGCCCCACGAAAATAGGGATGTTGCTAATATTTTCCCTCTATTTTTGTGGGTTGTTAAGATCCAATTCGTGGTCTGACTTACTGTCAATAGATGAAACCTGCACAACAAAGTCATGCTACGCCAAAGGTTGGTCGTCCATGTGATGTCTAGAAGCTAGCTAGCCGATGCTGGCCATAGCGCGAGCAAGGGGTGGTCAGCTATCCCCCTTAAGGTGGTTGGTTTATCACTTCATCATCCCGGTTGAGTACTCAGACCCCTCGTTTGTTAAATTATTGAGTAGATGGCTTGGCCTTCTTATTGGTGAGATGCACTGTCACGAGGTAGTAATGTTGACCACATAGACATGCCACGTCAGGTAGGGGTGTGCATAAATCGATCCAATCCAATAAGAACTGACAGATCCAATTACAACCGACCGCCAAACATTGGATATCCAATTGTGATCGGATCGGATTGGATGTTATTTTTAAATATCCAATTGGATCTTATCAGATGGTGGATGGGGTGTCTAAAAATCCAATACATCCAACATCCAATCGAACTAATTAGTATTTTCATTTAGTTTGGATGAGTAATTAGATTTTGTATTGTTATACGTCAAATCTATATGTATATATAAAAATTAACATTAAAGTTTTAACTTTTTTTTCTTGGATTGGATGGATCCACTCTAATCCAATACGTATTGTATCTAAAATATTTGATGGATCCGATCCAATCCAAAAAATACTAGGTCTAAAATATTAGATAAACCCAAATTAAACAAATAAATATATATGAAATACATCCAATGGATAGAACCGATCCAATCCAACATCCAATGGATGTTGGATCGATTGGACGACGAAATTAATTTGATCGGATCGGATGGTAAAATCTCACATCCAATATATGATTAGATCGGATCTGGATAGGCCTAAAAACATTGGATGTGATCCAATGAACACCCCAAACGTCAGGCGGGCAAAAATTAGGATAATTAGCTTAAGAGAGCCACTTCAGAATCTATAGCCCTTGTGATTTGAGTGGTATTATCTCTAGTATTAATACAATAAAAAGGGGATTAGGTCATTACCCGCTAACTAAGGGTGAGGAATTTTTATAATAATACCGTGTTTCTTTTACTTTCCTATTCTCATTGTGTACACGTGGTAGCAATAATAATAAATACAACTTCGTTGTCGGTTAGCCAAATCAGAGGTCAATAGTTTAGTGCTTTCATTGCAAGAGATTTGTCAATTGATCTGGTCTAACACCATGTTTAACACAAGGAGAATTTTGGCTACAGATTTTGCCTCATCGAGTGTTCCTCAAGACCCTATGACTGCTGATCCTGATGTTCGTGTTCCAGCCACAACTAGAATCCCCATGAATCAGATGGATGTGCCCAACCTTGCCAACCTGAAAAACACAAAAAACTTGGCCACCACAACTGGTCAGGTTGACACTACCAATCTAGTTGGTCTCAATGGAAAACCTTTGCTGCCAGGGGAGGACCCTCCACTGGTGCCTTGTACTAAAGGAATGTCCAACATGGAGCAACCCCAGACACCACGACTAAATCTGGTCCATGGTATTATGCTGGAGAGATGGGGCCAATAATTAGAAAGCCAGCCATTGTAAGCCTCACGTAGACTTTGGAGAAGATCTTTAGCTGGCCAAACTTAGAGAGGTTGTCTGCCAAGTCAGCCAAACTAGAAAACCACACATTGTTGGTTGTAATGCATTTTCACAATAAAGACATGAATTTTTGAGATGGATGGATGACTAAGAGTACATCCTCCAATCTCATCAGGCAGAACTAGACCACGGTAATAGAGAAGCTAGTGACCTGATAAGGCAATTAAATGAAAAAACTATCAAGAGAGGTCAGGATCTCGATAGACGTTCCCCTACCCAAAGGAGGACAAGTCTTCCCACGATGATCTAGTTGAGAACAGCTAGACTCTAGCAACCAGCATCCTGGGGGGTCGGCCAAGGATCTCTAGCACAACCACACCCCACTTTGCCAACCTTTGGCCAGCCAGTCCCTTAGATGTTAACCTCTGGCCAGCAAACACGGTGAACTCGCGTCCCATAATATTCGGGAGTGAGTCACCCAAAGATCAATATTTAACAAACTAGGTCTAGGAACAGATGAATACACCCAAGACAACAACAACTTGAGAAGTGAGTAAAATCACTTCAGATAATTAGATCCACCTAACTCTAGAAATTGGTGTGATCTACCCTCTATCAAAACACAAGTTGTACCAGCCAATCAGAGAAGAACAGGTGGCCAGGCCCTACCTAGCATAGGGCTGGCCAGCCGTGAATGCATGCCTAGAGTGGGGCTGGCAAGCCATGGTCAGTTTCCTTACCCAGGGTTGGCTGGCCAAAGCCATATGCCAAGCTTAGGGCTAGCTGACCTTGAACATACCCTTTTCAATGGTATGGCTAGCAAAGCTCTGAAAAATTGGGCTATAACCCAATTAAGAAGGGCCAATCAACCAGGCTCCTACCGTAACTGATCCCTTTATGCAAGCATATTTGGATCAAATATTAGACATGGTCAAGGGCTTGGTGTTACGAAAATTATAAAACAATACGCAAGTGCACGTAATCAAGTAGTAAACTCACGCAGGTGAGGTCGAAGCACAGGGAATTGAACTGAATACCACTAAATTAGACTTATGATTCTATTTGGTAGATAAATAATTTTGATAGATTTTGAAATAAAGAAAAATAAGAAAATTAAAGAAAGCAATAAAGGTGTTTAATCAAGGATGAGAAATTAGGGAAAAGAATCCTGTTGATTTAATTACCCAATTGTTAATGCTAATTTCTATTCTCTTTGTCAATGTGAATGACAAATTATAAAAATTAACCTAACTCTTTTCAGATCTTTTAGGTCCTAAATCACATGTTATCTAATCATCTCTGAGATAGATTAACATATAATCAGCATTAAGCAATAATCTAAATGTCACAAAGGCTATGCAAATACTTTCGTTTCACATCAAAACCTAGTTTATCCAATTTTAGCATTCCCAATTCTCACTTTTCAGATTTTGAATTGGGATCATAGAACATGTAGAAGGTGATCAATCTTAAACATGTAATTAAACACAAATATGGATAAATTCACAATCAAGAAAGGAGAAATAGCAATTATCATTAACTAAAAGTAATTTCAATCAACATTCATCATCTCCCCAAATAGGAGTTTAGTTCATAAAATCCATAATAACATCCATAATCAAAACTAAAACAGAATTTAACATAGAAATTAAGAGTTTAAGAAAGAACTAGTTGGTGATTGCATTCCAGATCGCCACCATTTCTTCCTCTGCCTCCTTCATCCACTTTTGGGTCCAATTTCTGCCTCTTTCCTTCTAAAACACGAGCCCCTTAAATAGAAATTAGGAATGCTACCTTTGAAAAAGTCAAAAACTGCCCAAAAATCTCGTTTTTCGTGTTGGAAATTATTTTACCAGGATCTTAGATCTACTCACAAGTATGTTTATTAACATCCTAAATAAGAACTTTCTAAAACGATAAATTAAACACATATAAAGTTTAAGAAACCTTACATTGGGTGCAGCGGAATATAATGACTCCTTCCGTTCAGATATCTAGCCCTTGATTCCTTTCTGTAGCAGAGCATTATCAATATCTGAACCTGGATCTCTTTCTCTGAATCTTTGATGCTGAAACTCCTTTGCTGATGATCTTTCTTCACGATCTTCCTCACTATGATTGAGGTATCACTTGCTGTGTGTGGGCACTACTCATACACTAAGGATTTCGAAATTCAAGAGGGAAGAGAAAGAAGAAGTCAGCTAAAGATAGGGAGAGAGAAAGGCTCAGGTTTTTCTCGGAAGGAAAAATAGAAAATTTAAGTGTAATTTTCCTGAAACCTTCACTATCTATTTATAGCATTCTACTAGGGTTAGGTTTGAATTATTTGGCATTAAAATAATGAAAATATCAGTTTAAATTTCCTACAAAAGTGGCTGGCCCTATACTAGTGGATTTGGGCCTCACTTTTTGCAATTTTGCAGTTTTACCTTTTCTGCATCTGATTTTCTCAAAAACG
This sequence comes from Cannabis sativa, assembly GCF_029168945.1. Classification (NCBI taxonomy): domain Eukaryota; kingdom Viridiplantae; phylum Streptophyta; class Magnoliopsida; order Rosales; family Cannabaceae; genus Cannabis; species Cannabis sativa. The sequence goes on along the minus strand of NC_083605.1, from coordinate 40,513,427 downwards.
CCAATTTTCTAATTCAACCATTTAAATGCCAATTCTAACTATTTAATAACTATAAATAATTATTAAATAATATTGTCATTTATCATATTTATTAATTGAACCATACAAAGTATCATAATTAACAAATATGCCCCTAAAACTCTTTCTTTACAATTTCGCCCTTACTTAGTGAAAAATTCACAAATAGACATAGTCTAATTTGAGAATTATAATTGATTAATCAAAACCAATTACATGAGTCTTACAAGCAATATTATCTCAACTAGTGGGGGGACCATGGGTCTATATAACCGAGCTTCCAATAAGTAGATCAAGAATTTAGCACTAAAATTCACTAACTTATTAATTCTTCGTTGAATCCACGCATAGAACTTAGAATTGCACTCTCAGTATATAGAATGCTCTATATGTTCCACCATATAGACACATCATTAGTTATCCATTGTTATAATCCTAATGTGATCAATTATCCTCTATATGAATGATCTACACAGTAAAGGGATTAAATTACCGTAACACCCTACTATGTATTTTATCCTTAAAACACTTGACCCCGTATAAATGATATTTCAGCTTATGTGAAATGAGATCTCCACCATTTATTTTCGTTTGCTTACTATTCGCCAGATAGAAGCTATAGATTCCGTGTTTATGCTAGCGCTCCCACTCAATTGCACTACCGTGTTCCCAAAAAGTACGTATCACCCTGACCTAAAAGTAGGCTTAACTAACAATTCAAGGAACACGAATAGCCTTTCAAGATTGAGCCTAATCATAACAGGATTAAGATCATTTGATCTAGGATCAACTAGGCGATATTGACTTCAATAGATTTTATGGTAAGTTTAATTAAATCTAAGTCAAAGTTCAATATCGGTCCCTTCCGATGCATACTCCATGCATCCAACCTGAGCTTTACTTTAACCAATGTTCTGGAAAGAACATAGTATTTCTCCAAATACAAGTAAACTCTTGTTGTAGATTATCATATCAGTAAAACCCTGTGTCTGATAAATCTAGGAAACTTTATTCACATAGTCATGTTTACTTTCCAATGTGTTGACGGCACAATAAACAGGATCAAGTATGTGAAAAGGGTTTCAGATGAATCTATACATTATGTACATATAATCATGAAATAAATCATGTGAACCATGCAACATTAAATGTTATTTCTGATCTATATTAATAAGTAAATCTGATTATATTGAAATAAGTTTTATTTAGGGCATAAAACCCAACAAACTCCCACTTGCACTAATATAAAACAAAAAGTTCATTTCAAATAATCTCAACACCTTGATATACAAATCAAGTGTAGCAGTAGTAAACTCCTCGTAATAGGATCTGAAAGGTTGAATTAACCACAACCCTTTTCTCCACTATTACTCTTCCTTAATCACAAAATCATTGATAATGTGAAATTCCTCTCTATATGTATACTCTCTTGGGATACTGGATTCTATATCTTTGGCAACTACTTTTGGTTAATCAGGAAATTAACACTAGTAGTTTAAGGCAATTTGGAATGATGCCAAAAAATGTATAGAACTTTCCTTAGACTGAATAAGTACCTTTCCTGCAACCTTAACATTCAGTCCCTCTCTGGTAGACCTAGAGACTTCAGATAGGTTTTTACACTTCTCCAAAATCACTATTCCACCCCCAGAGTAACCACCATCTTATCAGAAAGATTTTCTAGCACAAAGGCAAATTTCGAAATCTGATATGGTGTAGTCTAAGAGTTTTAAACACACCCTTATAGACTAACATATAGTTCCTCTTCTTAATCTTAAGATTTACTTGATTGTCTTCCAATGTTCTTCTCCTGGATTAATCTGATACCTACTTATTACCCCCACTCAACAGCAGGTGTCTGGTCTAAGGCATACAAAAGCATATCTAAGACCTCTCACTGTTGATATAAGAAATTCTTTCATGGCTTTATCTTTTCTGGAATAGTTAAGACTTTTCCTTAGATAAATAAAATCTATACCTAAGAAGTTGTGAAGCTTCTATAGATTGCCGTTAGAAAGAAAATGCTTCAGCATCTTACTAAAGTAAGTTGCTTGCATTAGAGTAAGTAATTACCAGGTATACCACAAGCCATAGGTTTAGATAAACTCAAACCTATAATACTAGGAACAGGAAGTTTTGTTAAGTCCATAGAATAGACTTATTAACTAAAATTTCCTTTTATGTCCTTGTAATAGAAAAGTTTAGGTTATTCCATGTGAATGGATTAAACCATAGTTCTATTGGCTTTCTTCTTAGTTTCTTATCTTGACAATCCATTACTTGTTTAAACTCACAATGGATTTTAATCACTAGTGTCTCCCAAGTCATAAGAAGGTGAGTTCCTAGAAACTCTCCCACTACGACAAGGCACCGTGAATTATGTCTAAGAAAACTAAATGGTATTGATCTCTTCGGTTGTGACAAGACAACAGAGGTAGTGGGATCATCATATGTTATATAAGATGATAGAACACTTTTGGAATCAAGAATTAAATATCTCCTATATTTGCTACTTGTTTTTCAAACTTAGTCATTTTCTTAGAAAAGTAGTATTTGTTTGAACAAACACTTTCTTATCTATTGACAATGGGATGGTCCACCCCTAATCACTTAGAAAAGCTAACAAACCATGGTTAACAGTTCTAGCTTTTCTTAAGATTTTTGATTAGGTCATCCATGAATCTAGTAATATTTTACATTAAGTATACAACCATTACATCATTCTGAAATTGTATTACCATAGAAGGAATTAGGCAACGACTAGTAACTAACCATTAACATGCAACTTGAAATTTCTGGGGAGGTAAGTTTGGATATAATTCAAAAATCAATTTAATGATCTTTGAACTGCATATCAACTAACTATTTCTCCACCCCTATCAGTTCGCAAGATCTTTAACCACTTACCTTAATGGTTTTAACCATTGCTAGAAATTAATGAAATTTTTCAAACATTTCAAATTTCTTTGCTAAAAGGTATAATCTAGAGTTATCGTTTTAAGAATACAACGAAAAACTCATATCCACCCCTGAATGTACATCCATCTGCGAATGAGATGAACTACTTCAGTGGATATAGGCATATTAACTCTTTGCAGAGATTGATCTTGTCAAATCCACTATGAACAAGATACAAATGCCATAGATTAAAAAAAAATGTGGTAGTGTCTATGATGACATAGGTTTAGTTACATCAAAGAGTTCTTAGAATACTGCAAGTGGATCCTGGTCACAGAATACCTAACTCATATTCCATACAGTTTGAATCCATTAATAGAAGATGGATATTAAACACTTGACAAAGTGTAACTGTATTGTATTCTGGAATTAGAAATATAAGAAAATTTCTATTTGGAATCTAAAATTAAAGTCAAAGACTTAAATTTATACCAAATATTATGAGTAATTCTATCTTGGACCACCACTACTAATACAAACTCTATGTCAGATTTGCCCACACAAGTAGGAGATTCCTAAGATTGAGGATTTATATCAATTGGGAATAGAATTTTGGGATTATAATCATATGCGTCATTTAATTTCTTAAGAGAAAATATAGAATGACATGAAATGATTTATAGACCATTCATCCAATGATATGTTTTGAAGCTAATTCGAAATGAATAAGCTAAGAGGAATTAGGATAATTTCGTTTATAAATAAGAATCCAACGATGCTTCGATTAGCAAAAGACAAAGTAATCTTATTTATGTAATCTTCTTGTTTCATATTGTAAAAATACTAGTCTAAGGTGTCATCAATTGATGAACAGCTAGATGTCGCATATACAATATTTATCTTTCGAGATCTAACACTATTATGTATGTCTAATGGTGAAAATTCACTAGGGATTTATCTCATTAGAAAAAACAAACATGTTAGACCAACAATGAAGATTCGAAATTAAACTACAACTTAATAACAGAAAATAACATGGTTCAATATAAATTCATACACAATTCAGAAATTATAAACATATAGCAAGTAGGAATGACTAGTGAAAATACTAAAACATACAATCCTAAATAATTTCCAAGGTTTTCAACAAACTGATACAGTGTCCCGGTAGGCGAGAGTTAAAGCATCATTTATTGAATAGAGTTGTCAGCTCATCTAAAATAGAAACCATTCTAGCAACCTTTTATTCGATCAAAATAAGAATCCAACGTTGTCCCGGTAGGCGAGAGTCAAGGTTATTCTCATTTTATGAGCTTCCACCATTGTTTCATGTTTTATGAGTTTATCTCTAAGTAGTCACCGTAGGGGAGAGTCTAAATAGAGACGAAAACTCACAAAACACTTATCAAATGAAATCTTACGGTGTTAAATGCGTTCAACGAATAACCATCCATAGGGGGACGAAGTCTAGCGTCTCGAGGTTATATTGAAAACATTTAACTTTTGTAAGACCAACAATGGAGATCGAATATCTTAATAATAATCAAGCTCATTATTTAAAGTGAGTTGTATTTTCTTTAATTCTCTTTATTTAATTTATTTATTTTAAATATATATTTATTTAAAATTTCCAATTTAGAATGAAAAATTCTAAATATAAATTTTACTTAGATGGATATAAAAATAACATGAATTATTTCCATCTTAGTAATAATTTCCAATAAATATTTAGAAAAATATTCAATTTAAGTTGTTACAAAATTAATATAAATTAATTTACAACTCAAATTTAATTTTCTATAAATATATATTGCATTTCGAAAAATTAAAGTATTTAAGAATACAATTTTCGAAAATGCATGTTAAAATAAAAAATTAATCCTGGAAAAATTATTCTAATTTAATGTTGGCCCAAAATTAATTAATAAAATTAATTTACAACAAAAAATATAATTTTCCTATTTAATTAAATATATAAGAAAAATTTCAAATATTTAAGTATGATGATGAAAATCAACTTAAATATTAATTTTCTATTTAATTAAATACACTAGAAAAATACTTCAAGCAAAAATATCATCTATCTAGATTTTCCTTTGACTAATTAATTCAATTTCTAATAATATACTTTAATTCAATTTATTTTAAATTAATCAATAAATGAAAAAATTATTGATTTAAGTTGATCCAAGAATTAATTAAAATAAATAATTAATTTACAACTTAATCTATTTTTCAAGATAAAATTCGAAATTCTAGCATTTAAGAAATGCAATTTCGAAAATTGATTAATAAAATAAAGAAAAAAATATATTTTGAAAATTATTTAAATTTAGTTGAAAAAATAAATTTCAACTAAAAATAATTTTCTATTTAATTAAATGTCATGAAAAAGAAATATTTAAGTATGATGATAAAAATCAACTTAGATATTCAATTTTCAAATTAATTAAATGTATTAAATTCAAGAAATAAATAATTAAGTATAGAGAAGGCTTAATTATTAATCTCTAGTTTAATACTAGGAAAAATCTACTTAAAATAAATTGTATTAAAATTAATTATATAAATAATTAATTTCACAATGTATAATATTTTCCTATTTAATATTAGAAATAATAAGTAGTCTAGAAATAACTATCTAGAAAATATCTTATTTGACAAGGTATCTTTTCCACAAAATTTGACAAAATATCTAATTTAAGTTGCATTAGAAAAAATCTAGAACTTAAATATTTTTCAAATTTAAATTTAATTAAATATCAAAAATTAAGTTGTAACCACTTAATTTGAAAATATTCCATTTTAAGTTAATATTCGAAAAGATATTAACTTAAAAAATATCTAAAGAATCTTAATAACCAATGCCTAAAATTCCTCAACTTAATTTTGAAATTTGAAATTCAAAAGATATTCAGATTTAAGTTGGTTAGTTGTAGATAACTAAATATCAACTTAAATAAGAATATTTAATGAAAAATTTAAATTAAGTTCCAGAAAGAATCTAGATGGTTATAATTCTATATTTAATTAAATACAAGAAAATACATATAGTTTAGCTTAGAATAAAAAATTCTTTAAACTATAATTTTCTTGAATTAATTTCAAAATAAATGAAATTAATTATGTTGCTAATCAATTTTATTAGGTTAAACTAGTTTAATTAACCTAGTACAGTCATTCAAATCAGGCAAATGGGCCTTCACAATTGGGGTGGTTCATGTGAGGGGGTGCTGGGTTCAGTATGTCGTACCCACTTCTATGGCTCCCAACTCTCACACAAGGCCCAAAAGAGAGGAATTTAACCTTAATAAGAACAACTGTTATTAATTGAATAAGCCCAATAACTAAATGGGCCTAAATAAATTCTATCAAGAACTATGATAATTTATTTTAGCAACAACAACCTATATGTATCTATAATCAAATTAAACACATAGGCTCACACAGGCACACTTTGGATGGGTCCTATCATGTTGCTAGGCCATACACAGATGAAAGAAGATTGTAAATATACCTGTTACAAATTATAATCTTGACCAAGGGAGCCATCAGATCATTAGATCTGGCAAAAAGTAACCATGGCTATTTGCAATCAAGTAATAATAGGTTTTGAAAACTTACACATAAGCTAAAACACATACTCCTGCAACAAGGTTAGCTGGATAGTTGGATGTAGGATTTATTAATTTTAAATTAAATGTTTAATTTCGAAAATAATTAATTAAATAATAAAAAAAAAATTCGAAAATTTAAAAAAAAAAATTGAAAAATTCGAAATTTTTAAAAAATTTAAATTTAAAATTAAACCTACAATTTTTGGAAAAATTAGGTTTCAACCAACCTAAATATCATTTCAAAAATTTGCTAACTACTTTTAAATTTTAAATGTTATTTTATAAATAAAAATTAAATAAAAAATTAGAAAAGAGAAATAAATATCTTTTTCAAATTTTAAATGTAATTTAAATATATAAAATAACAAATTTAAAAAATTAGCAAAATATCTTATATCATTTAAAAATTACATGATTATAAATATCTTATTTTTAAATTTAAAATAAGATAAGATATAATCAAATTTTAAAATAAGATAGATTTTTAAGAAAGAAGATAGATACTAATTCTATTCAAATTCAAATTACACTAATATCTTGAATTAAATTTAAAAAATATTAAATTAATTCAAAAAGATAATTAGAATTGAATTAGGAATAGTAATAGTATAAATACAAAACTATACCAAAACTCGGAAGTTAATTCCATGAAAAAGCATGAAAAATCGAAGAAAAAAAAAATTGTGAACTGTACGGACAGTTTCGCGATCGCAGGAAAATTTCAGCACAGCCCCAATTTTTTCAAATCTTCAAAAATTCATAACTAATTCAAATAAAATCGAAATTGAGTTCTGTAAAAGGCTAACTTGCTGAATTTTTTCCATACTATCTAATAAAAATAATTCCAGAAACAGAATCGCAATTATTTTTCACGAAAATTTACAAATATCAATCAATCATCAAATAACACTCAATACAACATGATACCATCCAAAGAACATACAAACAATCGTTTTAAAGTCCAAATTTCTTGCAAGTAAATCAATTACCATGGCTCTGAGGCCAGTTGTTGGAAATTATTTTACCAGGATCTTAGATCTACTCACAAGTATGTTTATTAACATCCTAAATAAGAACTTTCTAAAACGATAAATTAAACACATATAAAGTTTAAGAAACCTTACATTGGGTGCAGCGGAATATAATGACTCCTTCCGTTCAGATATCTAGCCCTTGATTCCTTTCTGTAGCACAGCATTATCAATATCTGAACCTGGATCTCTTTCTCTGAATCTTTTATGCTGAAACTCCTTTGCTGATGATCTTTCTTCACGATCTTACTCACTATGATTGAGTTATCACTTGCTGTGTGTGGGCACTACTCATACACTAAGGATTTCGAAATTCAAGAGGGAAGAGAAAGAAGAAGCCAGCTAAAGATAGGGAGAGAGAAAGGCTCAGGTTTTTCTCGGAAGGAAAAATAGAAAATTTAAGTGTAATTTTCTTGAAGCCTTCACTATCTATTTATAGCATTCCACTAGGGTTAGGTTTGAATTATTTGGCATTAAAATAATGAAACTATCAGTTTAAATTTCCTACAAAAGTGGCTGGCCCTATACTAGTGGATTTGGGCCTCACTTTTTGCAATTTTGCAGTTTTATCTTTTCTGCATCTGATTTTCTCAAAAACGCCAATTTTCTAATTCAACCATTTAAATGCCAATTCTAACTATTTAATAACTATAAATAATTATTAAATAATATTGTCATTTATCATATTTATTAATTGAACCATACAAAGTATCATAATTAACAAATATGCCCCTAAAACTCTTTCTTTACAATTTCGCCCTTACTTAGTGAAAAATTCACAAATAGACATAGTCTAATTTGAGAATTATAATTGATTAATCAAAACCAATTACATGAGTCTTACAAGAAATATTATCTCAACTAGTGGGGGGACCATGGGTCTATATAACCGAGCTTCCAATAAGTAGATCAAGAATTTAGCACTAAAATTCACTAACTTATTAATTCTTCGTTGAATCCACGCATTAAACTTAGAATTGCACTCTCAGTATATAGAATGCTCTATATGTTCCACCATATAGACACATCATTAGTTATCCATTGTTATAATCCTAATGTGATCAATTATCCTCTATATTAATGACCTACACAGTAAAGGGATTAAATTACCGTAACACCCTACTATGTATTTTATCCTTAAAACACTTGACCCCGTATAAATGATATTTCAGCTTATGTGAAATGAGATCTCCACCATTTATTTTCGTTTGGTCAAGCTCGAAGGAGATCAGCCTTTGCTTACTATTCTCGAGATAGAAGCTATAGATTCCATGTTTATGCTAGCGCTCCCACTCAATTGCACTACCGTGTTCCCAAAAAGTACGTATCACCCTGACCTAAAAGTAAACTTAACTAACAATTCAAGGAACACGAATAGCCTTTCAAGATTGAGCCTAATCATAACAGGATTAAGATCATTTGATCTAGGATCAACTAGGCGATATTGACTTCAATAGATTTTATGGTAAGTTTAATTAAATCTAAGTCAAAGTTCAATATCGGTCCCTTCCGATGCATACTCCATGCATCCAACCTGAGCTTTACTTTAACCAATGTTCTGGAAAGAACATAGTATTTCTCCAAATACAAGTAAACTCTTGTTGTAGATTATCATATCAGTAAAACCCCGTGTTCCGATAAATCTAGGAAACTTTATTCACATAGTCATGTTTACTTTCCAATGTGTTGACGGCACAATAAACAGGATCAAGTATGTGAAAAGGGTTTCAGATGAATCTATACATTATGTACATATAATCATGAAATAAATCATGTGAACCATGCAACATTAAATGTTATTTCTGATCTATATTAATAAGTAAATCTGATTATATTGAAATGAGTTTTATTTAGGGCATAAAACCCAACATTTCGCCCCTAGTCGGGACTACATAAAGTCTAGTCGCGACCATAGGCAAAATACAAAAAATATGCTCGCTGCCTGGCTCCTAGTCGCGACCATGAAAAAGGGTCGCGACCATGAAAAGTGGTGGTCGCGACTACTGGAGCAAAATTTGACAACTTCAGCATCTTTCAGTAAAATGTGCATAAATTTCACATACCAACTCTAAATGAGTTGATTCAAGATGCGTTGGAAAGAAGAAAAAGAAATCTAAAACTTTTATGTTTTGACTTTTTCCAAAATCGGATTAGAACATAGTCAAATTTAAGCTTGAAGTTTCAGCTTTATTTTCTTGCAGAATTTTCTCTATTCTATAGATTGTTGTTTTCCGAAATTTGATCAATTGATATATTCCAAGTGTGAAACCTGAAACCAAAGAAAACAAGCGTAATTCTATTCTAAATATAATAATGAAGAAGGAAAACAACTATAAAAAGTGACCCAAAACGTAGGCTAAAAATAGCCTAACACTTGGCTGGCCTGAAACCATAAGACCTTGAGCTGGCTAGGTCAAGGGGCTCACCTTTCTTGATATACATCAATGCCTTGCCCTTGCCCAATTTGAAGATGCAAACTTGGAAGATGTAAATGGGGCAAGAAGTTCCCATAGTATACCTAAAATACTTTCAGATGCAAATAGATCTCCAACAAGTATCTAGATATGTGTGATGCCGAATCTTTCCTACAACCCTAGCTGACATAGCCCAGCAGTTGTATTTTAAGCAAACCCCAGGAAGATTTAATTCTTGGGAAGAATTCTCTCGAGAGTTCGATATTCAATTCTCTACCTCAGGACAAGTACCTTCACGACTGGAGGATCTTTTAAAAATAAAGCAAAGACAAGACGAGCCTTTGAAAGACTACATTCAAAGGTTCATGTCTGAGACCACCAAGATCAAAGGCCTGACACAAGAAAGTTGATATACGACACTTACCCAGAGGCATCTTGCGATTGAGTAATTCTGGAAAGATACTAAAAGGATCTTAACGAGCAACATAAATGAGTTCCTTGAGCGAGTTGATGGCTTCATAAAGTTGGATGAAGTTGTCCGACAATCCCATAAAAGAGGGGAGGTTAATGTTGAACAAACACAGGGAATCATACGGCCCAAGTGTTGTTTGACTTGCCAGCTAGTGCAGACAATATCTGCCAATTCCCTAATAAGGGGAATATTGGAGGCAAGTGCAACAATGATGCCTCTAGCCAAAATAATGGCAAAAAAGGGAAATTTAACAATTTCCTTATGCCGTGAATTCTAAGGGAGAAGGAGGGGAAGTGAGCATGCTTCACTTTCCTACCAAAACTCCCAAATCAATGCATGCCAGCCAGCCATGGCAACAGGTGTCACCAAAACCTGAAGCACCTAGGCCGTCAAGCTCAGGAAATATAAGGCCACCTGTCAACCTAGCATGGCCATAGAAGGCTAAGCTCTGCCAACTTCATGGCTAAATGTACAAGAATGTCTCCCCAAATCTCTCAAGATTTGGGAGAAAAGAGAGAGCCAGAGAAGAACTGAGAGCAACAGCAAGAGAACTCAACCAAAAAGGTGCATTGACAACCTGCCCAGTGTAGGCATGGCCCTTAAGGCACCTGGGGGAAATGGCCACATGAGGCAATAAAGGTTAGTTTCAAAGCTTCTAACAATGAGGCTGAATATGAAGCTCAGATTGGTGGCCTCAAGCTAGCAGACGAAGTGTGGGCTGAATACCTAGACATACACTACGACTCTCAACTAGTCGTAGGTCATGTCCTAGATGAATACGTAGCTCAATTCAATAAGATGATGGCCTATTTGAGCTAATTTTAATACTTGTTAAGTTAGCTCAGAGGATGTACTAAAAGGCATGTCCTCAAAGAAAACGCAATGGCCAATGCACTCGCTCGATATAAAGGCCTTAACCCTAGCATAGAAATCTCAGTTCACTATGTTGCCTATAAGTCACCTAGCCTCCAAATAGTTCTAAGTCTAAAAGCCATATTCTCTCTTCTCTCTCTCTCTCTCTCTCTCTCTCTCTCTCTCTCTCTCTCTCTCTCCTGTACACGCCGATCAGGGCTCTTCCTCTCTTCTTTTCATCTCTCGCACACACCTACAATAGGCTGGTCAGCACCATAGGCTGTCTAACACTTGAGATCTGCTTACTAATTTATACTTTGTAATCGTAAAGGTGCTATAGTAGATCCCACCTATAGTGATCTAGATAGTATTTCCCTCGGTATAAATACAACCCAAAAAGGAGTAATTCATTAATCGCTATCACAAGGGGGTCGAACGTCTATAACAAATCTTTGTGTTTATTGCTTTTTTATTCTATTTGTGTAACACGTGGCAAGGATCAGATCTACACGACCGAGCTGTCAGTTGATCATTTTTTGAGGTAAATAGTTTGGTTCTTTCATTGAGAGTGTGGATATCGTATCTGATTAAACACCATGGTTAAGACAAGAAGAATTTCTAGTGCACCATCTGCATCTTTAGGTCTCGCTCAACACCAATAGACTGTAGGTCAAAACACTCAAGTTCCAGTCACAACTGGAATCCCGATGAACACTGTAGAAGTGATGAATCTTGTCACCGCAACCAGCACCACGACTCTGGTTTTCTCTAGACAAAGCTATAGTGAGCTACCTGGTCCTGCAGCCCTTCACCTGCTAGGTCCAGCACCCCTTGATCTACCAGGTCCTACAACCTTTGACCGACCAGGTCGTGCAGCGCTTGACATGCCAGGTCGTGCAGCCCTTATCCTGCCAGACCCTACACACCTTGTCTTGCCAAATCCTGCACACCATGGTCGGCCAAACCTCCCTTGTAGGTCTATGGGTGGCCAAGATTACTTAGCAAGACTCAATAATTGTCAGACTGATACAAGCATCCCAGTGGGTCCGAGTGGCAGGCCCCTACCTCCATGGGAGGACCCTCCACATGCACCTGCAACTGCAGGAAGAGTCCTTAGGGGGCACCTCCTAAGAACAACAATTGGGTTTAATCCCTGGTACTATGTAGGACAGATGAGATAGGGAATCAAAGCTTACTATTGGCAAGCCCCGCGTGAACTTGGAAGAAGACCTTGAGTTGGCCAGACTCAGAGAAGTTATAGGTCGTGCAGGCCCATTTGAAGAACTACGTGCTGCTAACTGCGATGTATTTGCTCAGTAGAGACGTGAATTCCTTGAAGAACAACACATTGTTGATCTTGATGTACTCACTTAGCAGAGATAAGAATGCTTAAGATTGATGGGTGATTAACAATACATCCTTTGATCTCACCAAGTAGAGTTAGATCAACGCAACAGAGAGGCCATCGATCTAATAAGGCGGTTCAACCAGAGAACCGATGGAATAGGCTAGGATCTCATTAGAGATCAACTTCAAGAAAGACTTGTTAAGAGATGAGGGAGGGTCTATCAATATGCTGATCAATCCAGTTCCCCACAAACTAGGACAGATCTTCCCTCGCCAAAGGGAAGATAGACCTTTCCTCAAAGGTCAAACAGCGAAAACTGCCAAATCCCAGCAACCAGCGACATGGATGCCACCTAGGGATCTAAAGCTCAACAACAACCCCCTCTATCTATCCTATGGCTAGCTAACCACCAGCAAGAGCTGTATGGCCAGCCAGACTTCTCCAGCATCACCCATGGTCGGCCAGAATCCTGCAACAATACCCATGGCCAGACAGACTCCTCTAGAAGTCCCTATGGCCAACAAGAGAAGAGCATTCCCTCTCCAAGGGGAGCTAGTCGCCAAAAGGTGAATTTTTAACCGACGAGGGTAGAGAGCAGGTGGAAACATCAAAAACAACAATTTGAGAAGTGAAGTTCATCACTTTAGATAGTTAGATCTACCAAACTCTAGCAATTGGTGTGATCTACCCTATGTCAATGCACAAGTTCCACCAGCTAGGCAGAGATTCGTGGACGGCCAGGCCTTGCCCAACTTAGGGTTGACTGACCATGTACAAGCACTAGACTCAGGGTTGGCTGGCCTTGACTATACCCTCTCCCAAGGTATGGGTGGCCAGGCTCTATCCAATATGAGGCTACAACTTAATTAAAGAAGGTCGATCAACCAAGCCCCTAAAGCAGCAGATCCTTCTCACAATCGGATCAAATACGAGACGTGCTCAAGGGCCTAGTGTTGGGTTTTGTGCCCTAAATAAAACCCATTTCAATATAATCAGATTTACTTATTAATAAAGATCAGAAATAACATTTTATGTTGCATGGTTCACATGATTTATTTCATGATTATATATATAATGTATGAATTCTATTTAAGCCCAAAACATATGAATTTGTAAATGATTATAGTGTTGTCAGCACAGTGGAATATAATCTTAATTATATGTTCGAAAGTTTATTCCCTGATTTGTCAGTTCACTGGATTTAGACTGGCATGATATAATCAGCGATAGGTATTCTTACACCTTAGATAAGTGTTATGTCCTTTCCAGGGCATTGGCAAAGTTTACTAGTATCGGATGTATGGAGTATACATCGGAAGGGACCGATATTGAACTTTGACTAGATATATTAAAATTTACCGTAATATCCATTCAATTCAATATCGCCTGTTGATCCTAGATCAAATGATCTTAATCCTGATATGGTTAGGTTCGATCTAAAGAGTATTATACATGTTCTTTGATTTGTTAGTTAAGCCTACTTTTGAACAGTCAGGGTGATACATACATTTTGGGAACATGATAGTATAATTGAGTGGGAGCGCTAACATAAATATGGAGTCTATAACTTCTATAGGAATTTAGAAGTGAAATGATGATATCCTTCGAGCTTGGCTAAACAGAGATAAATGGTTGAGATCTCATTTCACTTCGCTGAAATATCATTTATACGGAGCTAAGGTTTTTAAGGATAAAATACATTGAAGGTGTAACGGTAATTTAGTTCCTATTCAATGTAGATCATCTATTAGAGGGTCATTGATCAAATTAGGATTATAACAATGGATAATTAATAGCGTATCTATATCGTGGAACATATAGAGCGTTCTATATGACTGAGAGTGCAATTCCAAGTTCTAAGTGTGGATTCAATAAGGAATTAATAAGTTAGGGAATTTACTTGGTAAATTCGGTTCGACTTATTGGAAGCTCGGTTATACAGGCCCATGGTCCCCATACAAGTTGAGACCATACTTCTTGTAAGACTCAGTTAATTGATTTTAATTAACCAATTATAATTCTAAAGTAAGACTATGTCTACTTTATGAATTTTCACTAAAGAAGGGCGAAATTGTAAAGAAAAGAGATTCTAGGTTTTATTTATTAATTAAGGGACTTTATATGTCCAATTAATAAATATATTAAATGACAATATTATTTAATAATTAATTTTTAGTTATTAAATAATTGGAATTGACATTTAAATGGTTAAATTGGAAAATTGGCATTTTTGAGAAAATGGGATTGAAGAATGACAAAATGGCGAAATTACAAAGTGAGGCCCATTATCCATATCATGGCCGGCCACTATGCAAGCATTTTACCATTTATATTTTCATTATTTTAATGCCATACAATTTTAACCTAAACCTAGATGGCTTTCTATAAATAGAAAGTGATGGCTTCAGGAAACTAAGACTTGCATCTTATTCCTTTCGGAGAAAAACCTGAGCCTCCTAGCCGCCGCTCTTCTTCTCTCTTCTTCTCTTCAATTTCGAACCTTGAGTGAATGAGTGAGTTCCCACACACATCAAGCGGTATCTCAATCAAAGTATGGAAGATTGTGTAGAATCCAATCAGCAAGAAGGAGAGAAAGAGATCCATGTTCAGATCTTGATTACGTTCTGCTACAGAAAGGAATCAAGGGCTAGAGATCTAAACGGAAGGAGTCATTATATTCCGCTGCACCCAATGTAAGGTTTCCTAAACTTTATATGTGTTTATTTCATTGTTTTAGAATTCATATTAGGATGTTAGTGAAACATACATGGTAGTAAATCTAGATCCTGGTAAAATATTTCCAACACCTAGTTGGTCCAAAACCTTCAGAACTCGAGCTAGATAGGGCTAAGGGATCATCATTCTCGGCATACATCAATACCTTGCCCTTGCCCAAATTCAAGATGCCAACTTGGAAGATGTACATGGGAAAAGAAGACCCTCTAGTACTCCTAAAGTACTTTGAGATCCAGAAAGATCTCCTACAAATATTTGGAGATGTGCGATTCAAAATTTTTTTGACAACTCTAATGGAAATAGCCCAACAATGGTATTTCAAGCTAGCCCCAAGAAGATTTAATTCTTGGGAAGAGCTCTCCCGACGGTTCTATCTTTAGTTCTCTGGTTCATGATAAATACCTGCCCAACAAGAGGATCTTATCGAAATAAAGCAAAGAAAAGATGAATCCTTGAAGGACTACATTTAATGGTTCATGGCTGAGGCCACCAAGGTCACATGCTTGACAGAAGAAGGATAATATACAGCCATACTCGGAGGCATCCTGTCGTTGAGTGACTTCTAGAAAGATATCAGGATGATCTCAACGAGCAATATGGAGGAGTTCCTTGAGCGAGCTAATGTCTTCATAAAGTTAGAAGAAGCTGTCCGAAAAGCCTAGGCGAGAGAGCAGGACAATGACGAACAAACATAGGGCCTCATCGCGCCCCGAACAATGTCTAGCATGCCGACCACCGTAGATGATCTCTATCAATTCTCAAACAACGAGAATGGTGGAGGCAAGCGCAACAATAATGGCACTAACAAAGATAATGGCAATAGAGGGAAATTCAACAATCCTTTTATGCAATGAACTCTAAGGAAGAAGGAGGAGAAGTGTGTATGCTTAACTCTTCTATCAAAAATCCCAAAATGTGGCATGACCAGACGTCCCACCAAAATGATAGCCTCCATCACAGAAGGCTGGCCTCCACCTCTGAGGTCTGGCCTCTGCCTCCAAAGGCTAGCCTCCATCATAGAAGGCTGGCCTCCATCACAGAAGGTTGACCTCCACCTTTAAAGTCTGGCCTCTGCCTCCGAAGGCTGTACCGCATCTCCAAAGGTGGGCCACCATCTTTGGTCAGTCGTATAGTCAAGTACAACAAACTATGCCCAAACCTCAGATGGCAGGACACTTAGGGGTCGACATTGGCGCACCCCATATTACATCTGAGACCAACAAATCCAGAGAGTGCTATGCTTGGACACTTCATCATGAGCCCAAAAGCAACTTCCTAGTAGGTGAAGAACAAGGCTCTAAGCAACCAAAGCTTGGAAAGCCCACAATATCTTTCTCAAAAGAGGAGATCATGCTCAAGATATTTTCCCCCACAATGACCCCTGGTCGTTACCATACAAATTGGGAATATGACTGCAGCAAGATATATGGTGGAGAATGGAGCCTCTTTCACCATTCTTTTCAAAATCAGCACATGAAAAGATGAGGCTCCAACTCGCTGACTTGGTACCCTACAATCAAGTGATGTATGGCCTCTCTGGCCAAAGCATCAAACTCATCGGGTATATCAGATTACCCCATAATGTTGGAGAAAATCCAACAACCAGAACTCTGATGGCGCAGTTCATCATGATCGACGTTCCCTCGACTTCCAATGCCATGATGGGATGATCGGCCCTATACAACGTGAAGGCGACATCACCCATCTACCATCTTTTCCTTTATTTCCCAACGAGGCATGAGGTGGATGTCAAGAGGAGATCAAAAATCTTCCTATCATACCTTGGCTTTGTCAAAAGCCAAGAAAAAGAATGCACCCACCAATTCAGGAGCATACAAGCTTCGTGACAAACTTAAGCTTGTGTTGCTACAAAATCATGCCCCTCAGGCCTGAAGAATGCAGGGGCCACACATTAGAAGCTTATTAACAAAATGTTTAATGATCCTATCAACCACAACATGAATGTGTGCATGGACAACATGCTTGTCAAGTCCAAAAAGGTTAGGGGTATATGGAGGATTGGCAAACAATTTCAAAAAGCCTCCACAACTACAACATGAAGAAACTCAAACCTACACATAGATCCAAGCCCTTTGGAATATGAAGTCTCCCACAACAATGAAGCAAGTACAAAGCCAAATAGGACGCACTACTGCACTAAGCAGATTTATGTCCAAGTATACAGATGGATGTGTATCCTTCTTCAACATGAAGCAGAAGCAACAAAAACAAATTCAAGTGGACAAAGGAATGTGAAACTGCATTCCAAGAGCTAAAGAATTATATTGGCTCGACCACCCATGTTGCCCAGATCTCTAAACGAAGAAGAGCTAGGCGTGCACCCAGCAGTCACAGGACATGCTATGAGTGTTGCCCTCATAAGAGAGAAGACAGTGTACAACACCCTATATACTACACAAGAAAGAAACGAATTGACACTAAGTCAGTTCCCACTCATGGAGAAGCTGACCCAGAGCTTGCTATTAGCTTCCAAAATACTAAGGCCACACTTCTAGATGAACCCTATAAACATGTACACCAATCAGCAGTTGTCGTAGGTTCTATAGAAACTTGGAGCATCAACCCAACTACTCAAGTGAACAATTATTACTCGACCAACATAAAAGCACCTCAAAACAAGGCATGGCCACCAAAGGCCAAGCTCTAACAAGCTTCATGGGTAATCATAGAAGCATATCTCCTCAAATCTCTTAAAGTTTAGGAGAAAAGTAGGAGCTGGAGAAGAAGCGAGAACAAGAGCCCAAGAGGTGTGTTGACCACCTGCTCGATGTAAGCATGGCCCCCAACGCACTTGGGGGAAACTAAGGCCTGAGGAAATAAGGTTAGTTACAAAGCTTCTAACAACGAGGCTGAATATGAAGCTCTGAATGCTAGCCCTCAGCTAGCACACGAAGCGCGGGCTAACAACCTAAACATGCACCACGAGTCTCAGCTAGTCATAGGCTATGTCTTTGGTGAATATACAACTCAATATAATAAAATATTGGCCTACTAGAGCTGTTAAGATAACTCAACGGTTATAGTAGAATGCAAGCCCCCAAAGACAGCACAACAACCGACGCACTCGCTCAACTAGCCAGCTGTACCTTGAACCAATGAAAACTTTGTACCCTCTAAGTTATTCAAAGAACTAAGTCCTATTTCAAAAAGAACAAAATCCCACAATAGATTCACTTGCTTGCCTAGGGAGTAGTACCTAACAAAGCAAACCCAGTGCCCATCCAATTCCTAGAACCCAACATTGTTATCACAGAGGAGATCGACATGCTAGATGACACCTACCGCGGTTTACCTCCAAACAAAGACCTTTCTCGAGAGCATGGACTAGAAGAACCGCTACAAAGTGTTCAATCCTGCACATCGTAATACACAGAAGTGGTTCTCCAACACCACCAAGGAGCGTTTCCAAGAAAAAGGTTGTATAGCTAATGACAGTAGTGCACAAAGGTTCTACATCAATTATGCCAGGGG
Source organism: Cannabis sativa (assembly GCF_029168945.1). Classification (NCBI taxonomy): domain Eukaryota; kingdom Viridiplantae; phylum Streptophyta; class Magnoliopsida; order Rosales; family Cannabaceae; genus Cannabis; species Cannabis sativa. The sequence continues at coordinate 40,494,549 of NC_083605.1, read as the reverse complement.
GCAAAGCCAATCGAATGAAGATAGGATCCAACCATAGCATCGACTAGGCCTTTAGAAAGCTGGCCAGCCATAGAGTCCATATTCTAGCTAGCCACCACCTCTACATTCTGGCCGGCCATGGCCTCATCCAATCATCCAAACAGTGCTCCCTCAATATGGCTGACCACCTAGTCTTGCCCTGGCTAGCTCGATCCACCAAAAGTGTGCTCTCATAGTTCTAGTCTATAGTGACCAAGAGGTACACAACATCTTGCTAATAGGATCCCTTGAAAAAACAGAAAGAAGAAGAGACCAAGCCAACTCAAAGCAGCATGATTACGCACAAGGAGTTTCTAGGCCTGTCGATAAACAAGTCAAGGAAAAAAATTCTTCACAAGTGAATTACTCCTTGAAGAATATTTCTAGATGGAAAATCCCTTATAGCAAGCATGTCCGGACCAAACTAAAAAGGTTCGCATCATGTTACAAGATAACAGTAAAGGTGCACACAAGTCAGGCGAGTACGACGAGAACTTGAAGTCAGAACTTCTACCCAAAAATTGAAAGAGGGAACATCTCGGTAAGTACTCTCACTGGCCAACTTGTCAATTAAGTTCCTCTAACATTTCATCATGCAGGAACCCTTAAAAGCGCTAGTACCCACAAACTTATTGGCGTGGTCTCCCACCATTCTTCAATAATTGCCTCTGCTTTGTTAAGCTACGTAGGGTAGCCACAATGTGATTTCAAAAGCGGACACTAAGCTGTAAGCTTTTGTTACACGTTAGATCGACTTATCTAAACCACTTGCTAATAAGATTAACTTCTTAAAGTTACTCTTTTAGTTCCACATGTGTACTATGGACACCACCCCAAGGAAGAACCCAGGCAAAGTTTGTGAAACTTGGTGAATAGCAAGTGACCATGAGACTTTCTTGCATGGTGCTTTAGGGGTGCCCATACCGTACAAGGCATTGAACTAGCACAATGAACTTACGTAGAGATATTTTAAGGTTAAAATAAGCTACTAAACCTCCCTCTAAGTCGTGTAGGCATCCTTCGCCTTGACAAAGTAAATTTAGACCCTTGCCTGTCAAGGCCATAAGAAGACAGCCAGGACAATCATAAGTTCGTCATAGATGGCTTTTAGGCTAAATAATAGTAATGTTCAAAAATAGATGGACTATACGCCAAAGCAAGAACATGAAAGCCCTAAGGCCGGATATGAGATCGGTTCGAATGCATGAGGCCAAGGCCCCCAGAAAAGACCTAGATAGAGCTCCTATAGGGGCCACATACCGGGCTACGACTAAGACAGAGATCCTTACATGATCAAAGCCATGTGAGGTCTTAAGTTGAACATTCGATTATAATAGACTCACCATTAAGCTTCATACATAGTTTCTAAGGAAACCATGTACGTGTTGGGTTTTATGCCCTAAATAAAACTCATTTCAATATATTCAGATTTACTTATTAATATAGATCAGAAATAACATTTAATGTTGCATGGTTCACATGATTTATTTCATGATTATATGTACATAATGTATGAATTCATCTGAAACCCTTTTCACATACTTGATCCTGTTTATTGTGCTGTCAACACATTGGAAAGTAAACATGACTATGTGAATAAAGTTTCCTAGATTTATCAGACATAGGGTTTTACTGATATGATAATCTACAACAGAGTTTACTTGCATTTGGAGAAGTGCTATGTTCTTTCCAGAGCATTGGTTAAAGTAAAGCTCAGGTTGGATGCATGGAGTATGCATCGGAAGGGACCGATATTGAACTTTGACTTAGATTTATTAAACTTACCGTAATATCTATTCAAGTCAATATCACCTAGTTGATCCTAGATCAAATGTTCTTAATCCTGTTATGATTAGGCTCAATCTTGAAAGGCTATTCGTGTTCTTTGATTTGTTAGTTAAGCCTACTTTTAGGTCAGGGTGATACGTACATTTTGGGAACACGGTAATGCAATTGAGTGGGAGCGCTAGCATAAACATGGAATCTATAGCTTCTATCTGGTGAATAGTAAGCAAAGGATGATCTCCTTCGAGCTTGACCAAACGAGCATAAATGGTGGAGTACTCATTTCACATAAGCTGAAATATCATTTATACGGGGTCAAGTGTTTTAAGGATAAAATACATAGTAGGGTGTTACGGTAATCTAATCCCTTTATAGTGTAGATCATTCATATAGAGGATCATTGATCACCTTAGGATTATAACAATAGATAACTAATGATGTGTCTATATGGTGGAACATATAGAGCATTCTATATACTGAGAGTGCAATTCTAAGTTCTATGCGTGTATTCAACGAAGAATTAATAAGTCAGTGAATTTTAGTTCTAAATTCTTGATCTACTTATTGGAAGCTCGGTTATATAGACCCATGGTCCCCCCACTAGTTGAGATAATATTGCTTGTAAGACTCATATAATTGGTTTTGATTAATCAATTATAATTCTCAAATTAGACTATGTCTATTTGTGAATTTTCACTAAGTAAGGGCGAAATTGTAAAGAAAGAGTTTATAGGGGCATATTTGTTAATTATGATACTTTGTATGGTTCAATTAATAAATATGATAAATGACAATATTATTTAATAATTATTTATAGTTATTAAATAGTTAGAATTGGCATTTAAATGGTTGAATTAGAAAATTGGCGTTTTTGAGAAAATCAGATGCAGAAAAGATAAAACTGCAAAATTGCAAAAAGTGAGGCCCAAATCCACTAAGCATGGCCAGCCACTTTTATAGGCAATTTAAACTGATATTTTCATTATTTTAATGCCAAATAATTCAAACCTAACCCTAGTGGAATGCTATAAATAGATAGTGAAGGCTTCAGGAAATTTACACTGAAATTTTCTATTTTTCCTTCAGAGAAAAACCTGAGCCTTTCTCTCTCCCTATCTTTAACTGCCACTTCTTCTTTCTCTTGCCTCTTGAATTTCGAAATTCTTAGTGTATGAGTAGTGCCCACACACAGCAAGTGATACCTCAATCATAGTGAGGAAGATCGTGAAGAAAGACTTTCAGCAAGAATGAGTTTCAGCGTCAAAGATTCAGAGAAAGAGATCCAGGTTCACATATTGATAATGCTCTGCTACAGAAATGAATCGAGGGCTAGATATCTGAACGAAAGGAGTCATTTAATTCCGCTGCACCCAATGTAAGGTTTCCTAAACTTTATATGTGTTTATTTCATCGTTTTAGAAAGTTCATATTTAGGGTGTTAATCAACATACTTGTGAGTAGATCTAAGATCCTGGTAAAATAATTTCCAATAGTACGAGGTTAAGGTTGTATATGCTTACAGAGCTAAACTCTTGCCAAAGTCACAAGAGGATAGAAAATTGGCTACCTCTTGGAACCAAGGCCCATACTGGAAAAGGTTCTCAAGCCTTGGAACGGCCGGCTACGGTCCCATGACTCAGTCAAGAACTGGCCAGGGTCACCAAACCCAGGCATCAACATGCAAGCTTTAAAGGGTAAAACCCTAAAGATGGCCAACTCCCATGATTAACCCTTAAGGTCAGCAAGGTCTCAAGCAAGATCTTCTAGGCTACGGTCCTTATGACTCTAAGAGTCAAGAATCATAGTGAAGCCCAAAATTGAATATTTTCAATAAAAAAGTCACAGATTACATATTCCAAAACTGTCATGAGGATCTATATACAAAAAAGATTACAAACTAACATGTGAATCAAAAAGTTGCCAAAAGCTTAAAAAGCAAGAAACTTGTTAATAGCAGGTATAAAGAAGAGATACCTAAGAGGAGAAGATGAGATGCATATAGGGAGAAAAGATCAAAGTTACGAAAGCATGCCAGGCAAAAAGCCAACACTTGGCTAGATAAGGTTATTGAACAGAGACTACTATAGACAAGAAAATAGCTAGAAAGTTCATATCTGACCCAAAATTTGAATAGGGACTTGGGGCAAAAATGTTATCCCAAATTTTGTCCTCCTGACGTGGCATGTCCACGTAAGCCAAAGATAAAGTACTTGTGGAGTACAACCCCGCCAATAGTAGAATAGAGCCTCTGTGCAAGCTATATCAAAACAGTCAAGCAGTGACCGAAGGGAGTGAAGAAACCACACAAGGAGTTGTACCAACATCCTTGGCCAGCCAGGGTGAGTCTATAGGCCGGCCAGGATCTATACATAAGTTAGCAGGCCAAGAAGTGACTTCCAGACCCAATGAGACTCTGTTCGACCAAGGGAGCCTAACCTCTCCAAGGAAAGGACGTACAAAATTGTCTTCAACTTACAAAATGTTGGCCTCCACGGTCAAAGGTTAGCCTCTTCTTGGTGAAGCTATAGTGACCTTCCAGCCCTTGTAGGCCTTGTCGTGCCAAGTCCTGGCAGGACCATGGTCAGCCAGGATTGACCTGGCAAGGCCATGGTCAGCTAGACTTCCTTCAAGGCCTATGGACAACCAAGATTGACTTACGAAGACTCCATGTACAACTCTACACGTGGACAAAGGCATTGGCTGTGAATGGGGCCCCAAAAGCCCAATAGATAGGCTGAAAAGTATCTAGAATCTAGGGCATTTTGATCTTACGTAAATATCTAGCTAACTATAATATTTTCAAGGGATTTAAGTTGCAAGCTTAGGGTTAAAGGCTTCCTACATAAAGGCCTTAACCTTAGCCTAGAAACCTAAGCTCTTTAAGTTGACTCTAAGTCACCTAGCCTCTAAATAGTTTTAGGTTTGAAAGCCATATTCTCTCTTGTAGACGCCCATCAAGGATCTTCCTCTCTTCTCTTCATCTCTCTCACACTCCTACACTAGGCTGGCCAGCACCCTAGGTTGTCCAACACCTGAGATTTTCTTACTAATTCATACTTTGTAATCTTAAAGGTGCTATAGTAGATCCCACCTATAGTGATCTAGATAGTGTTTCCCTCGGTGTAAATTACACAAAAAGGGGAGTAGGTCATTTCTCCCTATCATAAGGGGGTCGAACCTCTATAACACATCTATGTGTTTATTACTTTTTAATTCTATTTGTGTAACACGTGGCAAGCGTTAGATTTATACGACCCAGCTGTCAGCTGATAATTTTTTGAGGTCAACATCGACTAACATATAGTTCCTCTTTTGATCTTAAGATTTTACTTGATTGTCTTTCAATGTTCCTTTCCTGTATTAAACTGATACCTACTCATAACTCCCACACTAAAACATGTTTCTGGTCTAATTCATCTCACTGTTGATCCTTAAGGAATTCCTTTAATAATTGAAACTGTTCCTTAGATAAATTAAATTTGTGTCTCGGAGCCAAAAGACTTCCTTTAGATATAGCCATTAGAATATGATCTAGTATCTTACTAAAGTAAGTTTCTTGCACTTGAGTAAATAAATTACCAGGTTTACCACAAGCCATAGATTTGCATTATCTCAAACCTTTGATACTATGATTGAGAAGTTTTGTTAAGTCTAGTGAATAGACTTATTATTGAAATTTCCCTTATTTTCATTGTAATAGAGAACTTTTGGTTACTCCATATGAATGGTTTTAACCATAGTTCTCTTGGCTTTGCTTCTTAGTTCCTTATTTGTACTATCCACTACATGTTTAAACTAATAATAGATTTTTATTACAAGTATCTTCCAAGTCATAACAGGGTGGGTCCCTTGAAATCCTCCCACTACAATGAGAGACCGTGACATTCTATCTAAGAACATTAGTGGTATTCTCCTCATCAATTGTGTCAAGACAACAAAGGCAATGAGACCATCTTATGTAGAATAAGATGATAGAACACATTGGAATTGAAAATATCTCCTCTACTTTGCTACTTTTTATATAGATTTAATCATATTCCTAGTAAAGTGGTATTTGTTGAACAAACACTTTCTCCTCGTAATGACCATAGGATGGTCCACCCCTAATCACTTTAGAATAGCTATTAAACATGCAAACCTTAGTTAACAATTCTAGCTTTTCTTAAGTTCATGATCGGAACATCCTTTAATCTAGTAATGCTTTACACTAAGTATATAACCATTCCATCATTCTAAAGTTTTCCTATCACTAGGGTATTTCCCTTGAAGGACATAGGAAGCTACTAGTACTAATCATAGACCTTTCACTTTCATTTTCATCAATATGCAATCCAAATTTTTGGGGGAGGTAAGTTTGGATACAATTCGAAGTTCAACTTAATGATCTTTGAATAGCATAACCAAATATTTCTCCACGCTTATTAGTTCACAAGATCTTTAACCACTTACCTTAATAGTTTTTCAACAATGATAGATTCTCATGAAATTTCTCAAACATTTTAAATTTCTTTTCATAGGGTAAAATCTAGAGTGATCGCCTTAAGAATTTAATGATAACTTATATCCACCCCTGAATGGACATCCATATGTTTGAATACAGATGATCCTACTTTCTAGTGGATATTGACTTATTTTCTCTTTGTAGAGAATGATCTTGTCAAAACCTCCATGAATTAAGATGCAAATGCCATAAATATATTATTGTGGTTGTGGTCTCTTGATGACTTAGGTCATGTTACAACAATGAGTTCTTAGAATAGTTTAAGTGGGTTCTGGTCACAGAATACAAGACTCATAATCCATACATTATAATATAGTTTGAATCCATTGTAGAAAATGGATATTAACAACTTGCGAAAGTTATACTATATTGTCCAATGTATTTTGGAATTTGAAAGTTAAAATTTCTATGTGGAATATAAAATTTAAAGTCAAAGACTTAAATTTATACCAAATATTTCTCGAGTAATAATTTCTTCTTAGACAACCACTACTATTTTAACTCTAAATTTAAGTTGCCTTTAGTAAGCTTATACAAGTAGGAGATTCTTTACGATCAAGAATTTATATCATTTTAGGATAGAATATCTAGAATATAGTCATCTGCGCCACTCATTTTTATAGAAGAAATAGAGTGACATCATAAGAAGATGATTTATAAACCTTTTGTACAATAATATACTATCTAAGAATTTTCTTAATGAAAAAGCTAAGAGAAAAAATAAATGACAAGAGCATTTTAGGCAGTAAAATTGTTGATTTCTTCATAGTTAGAGGATGTTATTACTTAGTAATTTTAGTATTTTTTCTCATTTTAGGAATAACTCAAGTTTTGGAAGAAGATTTATTTTTATGAGTAAAAGATGATGAATTATTTGATGTTTTTTATTCTAGGTGATGTTGGTAGATGAATTGATGTGCCAAAAAAATATTTTTTAAGAGTTTTCAGAAGTCCATGAGGAGCATAAACCCATGGGTTATCGTTGTAGCGAGGGTGAAAGCGAGCAAATAAAAAAATTAAATTTTGAGGCATTAGGCCCCGTCCCCGCGGCAAGGAGGCAAAATTTGAACTGTGATTTTTTTATCTTTTTTTTTTGTTAAAAGATGAATTATCATCTCTTTTAGTGAGATATTTCTTAGTACTATAAATAGGACCTCTTAGGCTACAAATTTGATCATTCTAGAGCTACAAAATAGAGAGAGAAACTTAGAGAGAGAGAGAGAGACCAAGGAGGAGACAGAGATCGCAACTTCAAAGTGTTCTTCATTCTAGTTATTTTCTTCTCCTTAAAACTCTTACTGAATATTATGATTTTTGTTATAATGTCTAGTTCAGAGTAGTTTTCTTTTAGTTAAGGGCTATTTTAAAACTCGAGACATGAATTCTTAATTTCATTATTAAATGTTAATTTCTAGTTTCCATTATATACCAAATTGCTTCTATTATTCTATGATTAATGTCATGATTATTATTTTAATCTTGTTTAGATGGCCGCTAAATTAGGTTTTACTTTAATCTACTATCATCTTATGATTACTATTCACCTAATAGTCTAGGATTCTAAGTATTTGTGAAAAATTACAGTTTTTAATTATGATGAAGAACAAAATCCGGGTTAAATGAGTTCTATGCTTCATTAATTTATTGCCTAGATTAATCTATCTCCATAAATCTCAAAGCTTTTTCTAAGTTAAAGAAATTACATGATTCGTGGATTTACTGCTTAAGTAAAAGAGTTAATTACTGAGCGCTTCGTGTTGATTACATACAATAGGGAGATTGGGATAATTGACTGATTCAGCTTTATCTGCGGGATTAATAGTTTGATTGGAAACTGAAATTACATTTATTAATAGGAATTAAGAATGATTGTCAAGGTTTGAGAAAAACCTTTAACTAGTTTCTCATATTGTTGTCTCCCTTTAAATTTGTTTTTTTTTTCTTTAATTTTTATTATTGTTATTTTATTCTAATCATCAAAACCCCCATTTTCTAATTCTTGTCACTAATTTGTGAATAATTGAATAAACATAGTTCTCGTGGGATCCACCCTTACTTACAATTACACTAAAATAATTGGAGGTATTTGAATAAAAATATCAGTAAATTTGTTGTGGCTTACGACACACATCAATAAAGGATAATTTTGATTAAAATAAGAATCAAATGATGTCCCGTTTAGGTGAGAGTCAAAGTTATTCTTATTTTATAAACTCCTTCATTGTTTTATGTTGTAAACACTAGTCTAAGTTGTCATCTTTTGATGAGTCAACTAAATGTCGCATTTACAAATATTTATCTGTGGAGATCTAACACTTTTATGTTTGTTTAACGGATAACAATCTTTGGAGTGTCCCGTTAAAAACAACTAACCAACTTAGACCAACAATGAAGATTCAAAATTTGTACTACAAAAATTAATAATAGGAAACATAATGAAGGTTCAATATAAATTCATACACATTCAGAAATTAGCAAGCATTTAGCAAGTTAGAAAAACATGTGAAAATACAAAATAGACACATCTTAAATAAGAATCCAATGATGTCCCATTTAGGCGAGAGTCAAAGATATCATTCGTTGAATAGAGTTGTCATCTCATCTAAAATGGACACCATTTTAGCAACGTTTTATTCGATTGAAATCAGAATCTGACGTTGTCTCATTTGCGCAAGAGTCAAGGTCATTCTATTTCATGAGCTTCTACAATTGTTTCATACTTTGTAAGCCCTACTTTTAGCAGTCACTATTGGGGGTGATTATTACTAAGAATAAAAGACTTTCAATAATACTATCTTCCAAGATTCTACGACGTTAAATTGCTAATGAATGAAGATCTATTAGCGATGAATCTCATTAAAACAGGAACTATGTAGAACAGACAATGTAGATCAAATATCCTTATAATAAAGCTCATTATTTTAAAGGAGTTGTATTTTCATTTGATTCTTATTTTAATCTATTTATTTTAATGTTAATATATTTATTTAATTAAAAGTACTAATTTAGATAACTCTAAATATAAATTTTAATTTAACATTTATAAAATCACATAAATACTTAAGTAGATCAGAAAATAAAAATTTATTTTAAGTCCTTAGTATTAATTTTCAATAAATATTATGAAAATTACTTAATTTAAGTTGGTCAAAAATTAATTAAATAATTAATTTTCAACTCAAAATTAATTTTCCATAGATATATATCTGATTGAATTTGAAATCCAATGTATTTAAAACATATTTTAAAATTACTCATTAAAATGAAATAAAATAAATTTCAAAAAATTATTGTTATATTGATCTAAAATTAATTAAATAATTTTTAACATAAATATAATTTGTCTATTTAATTAAATCTTTTAAGAAAAATATCTAATATTTAAGTATCTTGAACAAAATCAACTTAAATATTAATTTCGTATTTTTATTTTGGGGCCATTACCGGGGATTATAGTTTTATTTTATAATTCATATTGAATTTTTGTTACTAACTTCTTTTACTTTGATAATCTCAGGTGTACATGTCTAGTGGAGATGATACTCAAGAGAAACTTTAAAGGGTTAAACAATTTCTTCAGTCATCATCTGCTTCTCGATCATAGAAGACTATCACCAACAACCAACTCTTTCAACCTCTTGGTTTTGTCAAATAGCCACTATCAACTGATCCTGAGTCAGATTTTGATGACTTGATTACTTCTCACAAGACCATGGCTCAAAATAGGACATTAAAGTAGTTCGTCGTGCCAAATCTGGACCAAAAACCACTGTGCATCCATTATCAACCTTTCGATGTCAATTTTGAACTGAAATCTGGCTTCATAAACTTACTACAAGCTTTTCATGGATTACCCGGCGAAGGCCCCAACAAGCACCTAAAGGAGTTTCATACTGAATACTCTAGTATGAAACCTACTTCAGTTACTGAAAAACAAATCAAGTTATGGGCCTTTCCTTTCTCTTTTAAAGATGCTACTAAGGAGTGGTTGTACTATCTTCCACCAGGCACTATTGAGACATGGAATGACATGAACACTATTTTCTTGGATCGATGCTTCCCAGTCTCTGAAGATGGAAGCATATGAAAAGCAATATGTGGAATTCAGCAAGTTACTGGAGAGTCACTTTGAGAGGAGTATGATTGATGGATGCAGCATGTGGAGGAGCATTAGTAGACAAGACCCCAACAGAAGCCAAAAATCTAATCTCAAACATGGCTACCAATTCACAACAGTTTGGCACTCATGAGACTCTCCCTTAACATCACGATAGGTTAATTAAGTTAGTAAACCCATTGAGAAGCAACTTAGTAAGAAAATAGCTCAATTAACCTCTATGGTACAACAACTTGCTTTAGGCTAATAGGTGAGGCCATGTGGAATTTTTGAGATTGTGAGACATGCTACTGATACCTGCCCTACATTGTTTGAAGATGAGACTGAAGATGTGAATCCAGTATGTAATTTTCCTTGTTAATTAAGCCAGCTTTATGAACCACAGTCCCAATCTTATAGACCTAATTGGCAGAATCATCCAAATCTCCGCTACGGCAATCAACAAAATCTCCAGCAACCTACAAAACCTACTTTCAATTATAAATAGTGGAAACCTGTCGACAAAATCAAGCACCACAAGCTTCCCCACCATCACCTCCCAAGCCTACCAATAAATAACTCATTAATGCCATGGATGCTAGTTCTTTAAGGTTCCAACAACAATCTGAAGCAGCAATATAAATTTAAAGAATCAATTGGGTCAACTCTCAAAATCCTGTAATGGGATGCAATCTCAAATGTTCAATCAACTACCATCCCAACCTGAGAAAAATCCTAAAGAGAATGCTAGTGCAGTGACCTTGAGAAGTGATGAACAATATGACCCACCTATCATCCCAAAACCAAAAACGACACAACCCAAACCACAAGATGATAGCCCAAAAGATGAAATAGAGGCAACCAAGCTAAACAATCCTGCCCCACCAAAGCCTACCTTTGTCACACCACCACCCTTCCCAAGCATATTGAAGAAGACTAAGAAGGAAGAGGTTGAAAAGGAAATTCTTTCAACATTCCGCAAGGTGGAAGTGAACATTCCTCTTCTTGATGCCATTAAACAAGTGCCACGATATGCCAAGTTTTTGAAGAAGCTTTGCACCAATAAGCACAAGTTGGAGGGTAATGAAATAGTAAGTGTGGGGGAAAATGTGTCTGTAGTTCTCCAAAAGAAGCTTCCTCCAAAATGTAAGGATCCTGGAAGTTTCACTATTCTTTACACTATTGGAAATACTATAATTGAGCGGTGTATGTTGGATTTGGGGGTCTCCATTAATGTCATGCCATTCTCTATCTATAACTTCTTGAATTTGGGTCCACCTGAAGAAACTAGGATAATCACTTGCCGATAGGTCGAATGCCTACGGAAAAGGTGTCCTTGAAGATGTGCTAGTTCAAGTTAATGAATTGGTATTTCCAGAAAATTTCTATGTTGTTGATATGGAAGATGATTCCAGTCCTTGTTCTACTCCAATTTTGTTGGGAAGATCATTCATGAAAATTGCAAGAACCAAGATTGATGTCCACGAGAGAACCTTGACTACGGAATTCGATAGAGAGACAATCTGATTCAACATTTTTGAGGCCATGAGGTATCCAAGTGATGTATATGTTATTTATTATAGATATGTTGGATGACCTCTCCCAAAGGGTGCTACATCTGCATAGTGAAGATAGTCTTGAAGTTGCTATACGAGAGAACTTAGTGTTGAATTCTGAGGAGAACTTTTCTGAAGAGATGGTAGATGTCATAATTGCCCTTAATAACGACTTCAAAAAGCTTTACAAGAAGGTGGCGTAAGTGGAATTGCCAATCTTAATTGATAAATTACCCATCCATTGTAGAAGCTCCTATTCTTGAACTGAAGACACTACCTAATCATCTCAAATATTCTTACTTAGGAGAATGAAACATTACCGGTCGTAATTGCTAAAGATCTCGACCAAGTGCAAGAAGAAAAACTGATAAGCGTGTTTTGAGCTCACAGAACTGCCATTGCATGGTCCATTGGAAACATCAAAGGAATTAGTCCTACTACATGTATGCACAGAATTCTCTTGGAAGAAGGAGCTAAACAAACATGTGATGCACAACAAAGGCTAAACCTCCTTATGATGGAGGTAGTGAAGAAGGAAATGTTGAAGCTTCTTGGTGTGGGCATTATTTACCCAATCTCAGACAGCAAATGGGTAAGCCTTGTTTAGGTGGTTCCAAAGAAATTTGGGATCACATTAGTTTAAAAAGAAGACAATGAGCTAGTGCCAACAAGAACGCAAACTGGGTGGGGAGTCTGCATAGATTACCGCAAGTTGAATGCGGCAACAAGAAAAGATCACTTCCCATTGCCATTCACTGATCAGAAGCTTGAGAGGCTAGTAGGTCATCCTTATTATCGCTTTCTTGATGGATATTCAGGGTATAATATGATTGCTATTGCTCTAAAAGACAAGGAGTAGACAGCCTTTACATGCCCTTTTGGTACATTTACTTTCCAATGCATGTTATTCAGGTTATTGTTGGGTTTTATGCCTTAAATAAAACTCTATTTCAATGTAATCCAGATTATTCAATATCAAAAAAGTAACAGAAGTATTTTTCATTCATTTGTGTATGTTTTGGTTCACTTAATCAATTGTTTGTCTATTTGATTTATAAATTTATCCAAACCACTTTCACATACTTGATCATGTTTATTGTGTTGTCAACACAGTGGAAAGTAAACATGACTATGTGAATAAAGTATTCCTAGATTTATCAGAACACTGGGTTTTACTGATATGACAATCTACAACAGAGTTTACTTGCATTTGGAGAAATGCTATGTCCTTTCCAGAACATAGGTTAAAGTAAAGCTCAGGTTGGATGCATGGAGTATGCATTGGAATGGATCGATATTGAACTTTGAAATAGATTTATGAAACTTACCGTAAATATCTATTCAATTCAATATCATAAGTTGATCCTAGATCACATTATCGAAATCCTGATATGGTTAGGCTCAATCTCAAGAGTGTTATTCGTGTTCTTTGATTTGTTAGTTAAGCCTAATTTTTGGTCAGTGCAATACATACATTTTGGGAACACGGTAGTACGATTGAGTGGGAGCGCTAACATAAATATGGAATCTATAGCTTCTATCTGGCGAATAGTAAGCAAAGGGTGATTTCCTTCGAGCTTAACGAAATGAGATAAATGATTGAGTACTCATTTCACTTAGTTGAAATATCATTTATACAGGGTTAAGTGTTTTAAGGATAAAATACATTGTAGGGTGTTACGATAATTTAGTCCCTTTATAGTGTAAATCATCCATATAGAGGATCATTGATCACATTAGGATTATAACAATGGATAACTAATGATGTGTCTATATGGTGGAACATATAGAGCATTCTATATACTGAGAATGCAATTCTGAGTTCTATGGGTGGATTCAACGAAGAATTAATAAGTCAGTGAATTCAAGTGGTAAATTCTAGATCTGCTTATTGGAAGCTCGGATATATAGACCCATGGTCCCCCCACTAGTTGAGATAATATTATATGTAAGACTCATTTAATTGATTTTAATTAATCAATTATAATTCTCAAGATAGACTGTGTCTATTTGAGAATTTATCACTTATTAAGGGCAATAGTAGATAGAGATTTTGAAGGACATATTTATTAATTAGGAAACTTTAATTAGTTTTATTATTAATAAAATAAATGACAATATATTATTTGATAATTAATTTTAATTATTAAATAATTAAATTTGACATTTATGTGGTTGAACAAAGGAATTGGCAGTTTTTGACAAAACAGGAAACTATCAATGTAGGAAAAGGAAAGTTGGAAAAGTGGCAAGCCTTGTTTCCACAATGCCTAGGCCGGCCACTTAAGCTTCCTTTTCTCTTTGATTTTTTCAATTTTAAATGTCAATTAATTCAATCATAGCCCTGGGTGGTCTTCCATAAATAGAAGGCAAAGGCTTTAGTTTTCAAGAACACATTCATAACATTATTCTGACAGAATTTTCTCTCTGAAAATTCTCTCTGAGCCGCCACCCTCTCTCTCTCTATTCCTTCACTAGTTCGAAATCTATACGTGTTAGAGTAGTGCCCACACACATCAAGTAATACCTCAATAATAGTGAGGAAGGCTGTGTAGAATTCAGAAACAACAAAGAAGGACTATCGGGCTCAGATCTTGATTATACTCTGCTACAGAAAGGAATCAAGGGTTAGAGATCTGAGTGGGAGGAGACATATATTCCGCTGCACCCAATGTAAGATTCCTGATTCTTTTATGTGTTTAATTTTCCATCGTTTTAGAAGTTCATATTTAGGTTGTTAATTCAACATACTTGTGAGTAGATCTAAGTTCCTGGTAAAATAATTTCCAACAGTTATGTAATGCTCCTGTTACTTTTAAGTGTTGTATGATGAGCATCTTTTCAAACTACATAGAGAACATAATCGAAGTCTTCATGGATCATTTTAGTTTTTATGGTGATTCATTCGATAAGTGCCTGCACAACCTCACTTTGATTCTTAAACGGTGTATTGAGGCCAACCTTGTGCTTAATTGGGAAAAATGCCATTTTATGGTGAATCAAGGCATAGTATCTCGACATGTGAGTTCAGAGAAAGGAATAGAAGTGGGCAAGGCAAAGATCGATTTGATTGGCTCCCTACCACAACCAACAACAAAAGAAGAAGTCAGATCGTTTCTTGGGCATGCAGAAAATAGGATATTCATGAAAAAATTCTCAAGAATATATACACCATTATGCCATCTTCTTCAAAAGGATGTCAAGTTTGATTTTAATGAGAACTGCTTGGTGGCTTTTAACTTTTTAAAAGAATCATTGCTTCAGCTCCTATTATTCAACCACTATTGTGCTAAAATTTGATATACGCAAGTGTACGCAGTCACAAACAAGTAATACAGTGATAAGTAATGAGTATCGTCTCCACAAGGACTGTAAAAATAAAATTTATATTGCAATAGTTAATTACCAAGCAAAAATGCCTAAAAAGCAAAATGAAATGAGTAATGAATCAACTAAATAAACTAGAAAACAAGTAAATCAACTCAAAAGTTGATGCAAGATGAAAATAAAATTGAGTTGTAAGCTTTCAAAATGTGAAAGGGTTGAACTATTGAATCCCCCTATGTTTAGCAAAAACTGTGCGTTTTGCTGCAGCAAAATGTTAGCAAATCTTTAGCAAAAATCTCAGGTTAACAAGAACTCCATTAAAGTGCACAAAACTCTTCCCAATTTAATGCAACCAACCCTTGGACCTGTTCAAACATATTCCTATGCCAAGCAAGCTCAAGAATATCATTTCAAGCATAATTCTCAATTGTTACACAAGGATATAACATATTCATATGTTATTTCAAATCCAACCTAAAAAAGATTTAGAACTTGTGTCATTCAAGCTAAGTCCATTACATTTAACCTTTCCAGAATTAAATATAACTCAATAATCAAGCTATTGTTGGCCAAACAATATCAAGAAACTAGCAATAAACACACTTGAATGAACATGAGAATTTTTACTAAATATTTGCATAAGAAAATTACTAACTAAAACATAGAGTTCTTCAATAGTTCAAACCATAAAAAGTTTAGCTCATAGCTAACTTAAAAACCACCATTACAAGATGAAGTTTAGACATGGAGTTTGAATGTTAGAGTTA
Organism: Cannabis sativa; assembly: GCF_029168945.1. Lineage (NCBI taxonomy): Eukaryota > Viridiplantae > Streptophyta > Magnoliopsida > Rosales > Cannabaceae > Cannabis > Cannabis sativa. Next base: position 40,478,499 of record NC_083605.1, on the reverse strand, counting down.
AAGAAAATAAAAGAGAAAAGAAAGAAAGAAATAGCAAACAACTATAGAGGAGGAGTTTTCCAAAAGGTTGAATCTTGTTGTGCTTCTTCTCTTTTTCCTTCTTCTTCCTCTTCTTTCACTCTTATTTTTTTTCTGTAGAAAAATGGCAGCCAAGCTCCCCAACGTCCAGCCCTTTTTTTTTTCTCTAAATGGAGGCCCCCTTTCTTTTCAAAATCCTCCTAGGTTTAGTACCATTTGCCGAAAATAAACCCTACACATGGCATTCATCTAGCCTCTTCATGTAATTGCTCCAGCCACCACTCCTAGAATGCCATATCATCTCCACAAATGCCACCTCTTTTAATGAAATGCTAGCTCATCCTTTTTTCAAGAAAATAAAACAAATCAGCTACTAACCTGTTTGCTGGAGCAAAAACTTCACAGAATTTTAGCAAAAATTAAGAACATGACTAACTTGCTATTTTCTTTGCCAAATTATACACAAAAGTCATTGATTTCTGTTAACAGCTTGAGATTACACACATAAACATAAAACACTGAAACTTTCACAAATTAAAAGACAAAATAATTACAATGACACACAATTACATAAAAAAACATGTTTAAAGTGAAATCAAATAACTCTTTACTCAAGAGTTATCAAATACCCCCAAACTTATGACATTGCTGGTCCTCAAGTGATGAGAACAAAACCACAGCAACTAGAACAACAAACAGCCCACAGAAATTCAAAACAAAAGACACTGAACTGAACAAAAATACTCAACAAAAACAGGATGCAACTCGTCTTGTCAATTCTTACGCCTAGGGGAAATAGCTCTCAGGAATAATATTTTGCAAAAGGTAAACTGAATGAAGATGTTGCTCAAGCTTTAAACTAAAATCTTTAAGTTTAAATGTCGCTGCCCAAAGTAAGTGTCAAGTGCTCCTCTCTTTTTGGCATAGTTTTTCTTAAACAATTTCGATCAACTAACGTTTAAACTAAACATTGGTCCTCAAGTTCAAATGACGCCTCCATAGGTTACCTAACAACTTTCTCTCCACTAATGTAGACACACACCACTCCAAGGATCAATAGGACTTTGCCAAGCATGTAATGATAGGCTAGGGTGAAGGTAGGATAAGGAAAATTAGTTTCGGTTCGAACCACCCTGAACACATTGATCTTTATAGGACCTAAGCAATGCACACTAAATTTTTCCCTAAATAAACCCCACAAACAAAATATAACTCTTGCCACTAGCTTTAATTCTTTGCTAATATATATATATATGCATATATATTTCTTTTCTTTATTTTTATTATATATTTTTGTTCTTTTTTTTTTTAAACAACCCCAAACTTATTTTTGACATTGATCTTTCTAAGTACAAATTCTCTCTTTTTTTCTTTTTTTTTACGGATAATAAACGTATCTAAAATAAATAGAAATAATGTAGACTAGGTAGATAGCAAGAGAACAATAAAGGTGAGAACCACTCCCCCCAAACTTAAAGAACAACATTGTCCTCAATGTTTAGAAAAAGAGAAAAAGAAAAATGGAAAATACTCACCCACTTGACACTCACTCACTCCGCTCCCCAAAACTCCCAAATATGCAATAAAAATTAGTATCTTATAAAGACCAATGCGTCTTGGGGCGAGGAGAAAAGGAGATTTATCTCTAGCTAGGCTATGTAGTGGCGAAGAAAAGAAAATGTGAATATCAAGCTCAAGGGGGAAAACTAGGGATAAAATATTCAAGGGTAGGCTTCAAAGTTCAAACGTTCCAAACATGGCCTATATCACGTCCTTGGTGTAGGGATGTCTAGGATTTTGCCTCAAGGAAAAAATTGGTAAGTAATTCTAGAGGTTTAAACTCTCACAAAGGCTTAATTCAAACTAATTAGCGGCACCAACCATTTAGTCAAGCTATGAGCACAATCAAGAGAGGCAAACTTTCAACAACGAAGAGCAACCAACATGCTAACTTAAAGCAGGCAGCTTAAAACTCAAAAAGGAAAACATTCAGTTTCAAGAACTAAGTGTAAACACAACATCGTCATCGAGCCCCCCTAGGAAACACTACCAAACACAAAATACAACCCGAACATAAAACAACAAGACAAACAACAACAACTATAACAGAAAAAACAAGAACACAAACAGAAAAAACAAGTGAAAAATAAATACTAAGCTGAAAGAAAGAGTACTCCCTCTGTCTATCCCTTGGGGTCATCCTCTAAGGAGCTAGAATCTTCCTGAGTTTCTAGATCAGTCCATCGAGCAAACACTTCTTGTGGGAACTCTGGGAAGTCAACTATTTGCCTCGGTGCAATTCGCTTCAGAGATTTAGCTAATGCAGTATCACGCGCCTGAACATAGCGAGAGTAAGTCATTGGTTTCTCCTCAACGTGTGATAGGCGATTCATGATTTGTTCCTGCTGAGTGTGAGGAAGACTGGCGGGCGCCGGCTGACTGCTAGATGGCTTTCGACGTTTCGGAGTAGCAATCGAGGATGTGCAATGAGTGGCAACACGCTGAATCGAAACCAAATCAATGCCGATCCGCTCTCGCAGAAGTTCTTCATCGCCCCCAATAGCGGCATTACCCGCTAGGCAAATTTGAGTGATAAGAGCTGGGAAAAATAACTTGCCGCCCTTTTTCTTAAAGAAGTTCCAAATTTCCTCATAAATTATCTTTCCCACATTCATTTTCTTGCCCGCCAGGATACAATACAATAATAGAGGCGTGTCTGACTCACTGTGGTGTCATGGGTCGTGGGCATCAAAGAGCACTTAATAAAAGCAAGCCAAACACACGCTTCAGGCCGTAGAGATGAGTGTAACAAAGTGCGGTGGCTTGAAGAAGAGACAGACCATTCAGAACCTGGGTGAGCAACAGTACGAAGGACGGTGTCAAATGGGATAGAGGCTGGGTTAATCTTCCAAATAGCAAACTCATCCTTAAGTGGAGCTGCCTATCCATATAAGTCTTTAATCACATCAGGAGGAAAGGGGACACTCTGACCCCTCACCCGAACGACTTCAGGATACTTTGGATCAAGTGCAGCATAAAATTCAGGGGCAACTGAGGCCACAGCAGGTTTAGGAATTGCACAAAATTTCTCCCACTTTTGCTCCGCAATCAAATTTGTAATATAGACAAGTAAAGCCTCTGGGGCAGGGAGAAAGCCACGCTCGACCAACTGGTTGCGGGTTTGCAATATCTCAAACTGCTCTTGATGGCGGACAGGGTCGGCTTTGGCTTTGGGACGAGTAGTGGGCTTATGTTTAGGTGGTGGGATTGTGGAAGTGGTGCGCTTAGGCTTTGGTTGGCCCTTGGAGGTAGAGGGATCTGTTTTGGCAGTTGGAGCTTTGGGTTTAGGTGAAGAGACTTTACGGGGACGTGTACGGGGTGGTGAGTGTGTAGGTTCGAGAATGGTTGGTATTGGAGTGGGAGAAGGCAAGGCAAGGGTTGATGGGATTGTGTTGATAGGTTGTTGCAGTGGAGGTGTGAGCGAGGTGTTGGCCGAAGCTTTACGCTTACGAGAATTGGATTTGTTGGTTGCCATGGCTCAATATCACAACTATAAGCTCAAGAACCTGTGACAGGGGGCAAAGATATCTGCTACACAATCTCAACAATATCACAGAACATCAACAACCAACCAAAAACACATTGAGTTTAGCAACAAATCAACCCATTGAAGTGACAATAACAACCATCCCAATTGAATATCCACCACTAGAATCAAAATCATTGTTCACCACAATTAATCCTAAAGTATTTTGATATTCCTTCTTCTTCTAAACAGTGTAGATTCTCAAAATGCAATATCCCAACACTAAAATTATCATCATTAATCAAAAATGGGTAGCACTTTCAACATTATTTTCACAATATATTAGAATAGAATTCTATCCCAACAATATTACACACCAAAATAAGAGAGAACGATCTCACCACAGAAAAAATTCAATGAATGCAATGCCGGCACTGAGATATCGTGGAGTACGCGGCGGCTGGTGGTCGGGTTCTGGGTAAACGGAGGAGGAAGCACTGGGGGTCGCGACTGGCACTGCTGGCGAAGGGTTCGTCGGACTGGGGAGGTCGGGTTCGAATGGTGGTTTGGTCGAATGGGGGAGGGTGGTGGCTGATGGAGGGGATGGGTTTCTGGTGTGGACGGGGGCGAAATGGGGGTTGGCTGGGTGTAGTCGCACCTTAGTCGGGTTTTGTGAAGGTTGAGCAAGGGACGATGGGGGCAGGTCGAAGGTTGAAGAAAGGGGGGGTGGGGTCTGCAGGGTTAATTTTTTTGAAAAAAACTTTTTCTTTTGAATGTAATATTAATGTATATTAAAATAAAAATATTATTAATATATAAACTTTTTTTTATAATAATAGTAATAATATATATAAGTAAAATACTAGTAATATGTAATATATAGGCCTTTCCTCTCGTAATTGAAGTGATATTACGCCTGCTGAAGCAAAATTTCTACAAAAGTTCAGCAAAAATCTTGCTGAGTGATCTTTCAACAGGTATCTCTTTTGCTAAAATTTTGCTAGAAAAATGCTACAGCATGCAAAGGTTCTCTAAATCAACGAAAAATTCTTTTGTGCTTCAAAGAAATGCTGCAGCAAAATTCCATCAAAAATTTAGCAAAACCTCTAAACTTCCAAATCACCTCCAAGACTCCAAATTGTGTTCCAAAACAACCTGAAACATCAAACCAAGTGTAAAATCCACCCAAACACTTAAAATAAAAATTAACAATAAAATAAAATAAAATAAAAATAAAGGAAAATGAAGAATTATATATATATTTTTTTTTTCTCTCTCTTTTTTTTTTCTCATTTTTTTCTATTTTTTTTCTTTTTTTCGTTCTTTTATTTTTTTTAACAAATATATTTACAAAATTTGTTCTTCTTCTAATATTGGGTTGCCTAAGGAATTGACATTAATCCAAGCACAAGGCAACCCAACCACCTTCCGCTTCATGCATCTTCCAAAACGATTGAGGTCTTTGCTTGATCAACCTCACCACCAAAATAATGCTTTAGACGTTGCCCATTCACTTTAAATTCCTTTCCGGATTGCTCATTACAAACATCCACAGCTCCATGAGGATAAACTTTGGTTATGGTGAATGGGCCTGACCAATGAGACTTCAATTTACCCGGAAATAACCTCAACCGCGAGTTAAAAAGCAAAACTCGCTGCCCTTTCTCAAACACTCGAGGTTGAATTCTTTTGTCATGCCACTTCTTGGTATTTTCTTTATAGAGTTTAGCATTCTCATACGAAAACAACCTCATTTTCTCAAGCTCATTCAATTGTAACTTTCGAGCTTCCCCCGCCCCTTGGAGATCCATATTCAACTTCTTCGTAGCCCAATAAGCTTTGCGGTCCAATTCAACGGGTAAATGACAAGCCTTACCATAAACTAAACGGTAGGGAGACATGCCCAAAGGAGTTTTGAAAGAGGTTCTATATGCCCAAAGAGCATCATCCAACCGTTGAGACCAATCTTTTCGAGTAGGATTCACCACTTTCTCCAAAATTCCTTTGATTTCTCGATTGGAAATCTCCGCTTGGCCATTTGTTTGAGGATGGTAAGCCGTAGCTATCTTGTGCTTCACACTATACTTAGCCAAAAGAGCTGCCAAAACTTTGTTAACAAAATGAGTTCCCTCATCACTAATCAAAGCTCTTGGAGTCGCAAAACGAGTGAAGACATTCTTGTGTAGAAATTTCATCGCCACCTTAGAGGCATTGGTGGGACTTGCAATTGCTTCCACCCATTTTGACACATAATCTACAGCCACCAAAATGAATAGATTTCCAAAGGACGGGGGGAAGGGTCCCATGAAATCGATGCCCCAAACATCAAACAACTCTACCTCGAGAATAACTTGCAAAGGCATCTCATTTTGAGCAGAAATATTACCAACCCGCTGGCATCTATCACACCGTCTAGCAAACTCATAAGCATCCTTGAACATGGAAGGCCAATAGTACCCCGATTGAAGTACTTTTGCAGCTGTTCTTTGGCCTCCAAAATGCCCTCCATAAGGCGATGAGTGACAATGCTCAAGAATGTTTTGAACCTCTTCTTACGGCACACAACACCTTATTACACGATCAACACACTACTTATAAAGGAAAGGTTCATCCCAATAATAATACCTCACATCATGGAAGAACTTCTTGAGCAGTTGCCCTTTTAAATTAGATGGAGTCCTCCCACTCACTAAGTAGTTGGCGAAATCAGCATACCAAGGAGTGGAGTCTTGGTTTACTAAGCTTACCCTCAATAATGCCTCATCTTGGAACATCTCTTTAATTGGCTTCTCAACTTCCTTGATCTCATCAGCACCTTCTAGTCTAGAAAAGTGATCAACCACTTGATTCTCAGCTCCTTTTTTGTCCCGAATCTCCAAATCAAATTCTTGAAGAAGCAACACCCAATGAATCAGTCTCGGTTTGGCATCCTTCTTGGCAATTAGATATTTTATTGCAGAATGATCTGTGTACAGTACCACTTTGGTTCCAACAAGGTAAGCTCGAAACTTGTCAAAGGCAAAAACCACAGCCAATAACTCCTTCTCTGTAGTAGTGTAGTTCAATTGGGCGTAGTCTAATGTTCTTCTTGCATAATAAATTGAGTGAAACACCTTCTCTCTTCTTTGACCAAGAACAGCACCTACTGCAAAATCACTAGCATCACACATTAGCTCAAAACGAAGTGACCAATTGGGTGCTACAATAATGGGAGCAGATACAAGAGCTTTTTTCAAAGTCACAAAAGCTTCATGACATTCTTTGGTGAACTCAAAAGATCTATTCTGCTCAAGTAAAGAGGAAAGAGGCTTTGAGACTTTTGAGAAATCTTTAATAAACCTCCTATAAAAACCTGCATGCCCCAAAAAACATTGAATTCCTTTGACAGTAGTAGGAGGTGGTAGCTTCTCAATAACTTCAACTTTCGCTCTATCCACTTCAATTCCTTTATTAGACACCTTATGACCCAAAACGATTCCTTCTTGGACCATGAAATGGCATTTTTCCCAATTGAGAACTAAGTTTGTGTCTTCACATCTTGCTAAAACTTTCTCCAAGTTAACTAAACAAGTGTCAAAAGACTCCCCAAATACCGAGAAGTCATCCATGAAGATCTCAAGAATGTGTTCCGCCATATCTGAAAAAATTGCCATCATACAGCTTTGAAAAGTGGCGGGAGCATTGCATAACCCAAATGGCATTCTCCGAAAGGAAAAAGTACCATATGGACAAGTGAATGTTGTTTTCTCTTGGTCTTCCGGAGCTATGGAAATTTGATTATAGCCAGAATATCCATCAAGGAAACAATAGAATTCTTTTCCCGCCAAACAATCAAGCATTTGATCAATGAATGGCAACGGGAAATGATCTTTCCGCGTGGCCTTATTCAACTTTCGATAGTCCATACAAACACGCCAACCCGTCAATGTTCTTGTAGGGATCAACTCATTGTTTTCATTAACTACCACAGTGACTTTGCCTTTTTTTGGAACACATTGAACTGGGCTTACCCAAGAACTATCTGAAATGGGGTAGACAATGACAAAGTCTAACCACTTGATTACCTCCTTTCTAACCACTTCCTTCATGATGGGGTTTAGCCGTAATTGCTGCTCAACAAAATGGTTGCACAAATCTTCCAACAGAATCTTATGCATGCAAATCGAAGGACTTATACCCTTGATGTCCGCCATGGTCCAACCAATGGTTCTTTTGTATTTCTTCAAGACATCAACTAACAAGCATTCTCTTTGGGCACCCAACATAGCAGAAATAATTGCCGGCAAGGTCTCTCCATCTCCCAAATCAACATACTTCAAATGACTAGGTAACGGCTTCAACTCCAACTCGGGTGGTTCTTGAATGGAAGGCTTAGGAGGCTTGAAATTGTTCGCTGACAACTCCAAAGATTCAAATGGCTTCCTAAACTTAGTGAAAGGCTGCTTTGACTCTACCCAAGTAACTTTGGTTTCTTCATCTTCACTTAAAGCTTCAAGCTCTTCAAGAGAACTTATCATCTTTTCCTCTTTCGAAGCTTCCTTGTGAAATTTTTCAGCCACAATAGAATCAATCAAACTTATGCGAGAGCATTCCTCAATCTCATCCGGAAACCTCATGGAATTGAACACATTAAAAGTCACTTGTTGATCATTCACCCGCATAGTAAGGTCCCCTTCTGCACATCAATCAAGGTCCTCCCGGTAGCAAGGAATGGCCTTCCCAAAATCATAGGAACTTCTCTATCCGCCTCATAATCAAGAATAATGAAATCGGCTGGAAAAATAAACTTTTCAACTTGCACCAAGACATCTTTAATTTTTCCTTCTGGATGGGCCATGGAACGATCGGCTAATTGCAAAGTGACGGTGGTTGGCCTTGCTTCTCCAATTCCCAACTTCTTGAAAATAGACATGGGCATTAAATTAATACTAGCTCCCAAGTCACATAAGGCTCCACCCACATCTCTTCCGCCAATGATACATGGGATTGTAAAACTTCGGAGATCTTTCAACTTAGGAGGAATTTTGCTCTTCAACATGCCGCTACACCCTTCCTTCAAAGCCACTATTTCAAACTCACCTAGCCTCCTTTACATAGTTGGGCATTTGCTCCAAAGCTTCCACTAATGGTATGTTGATGTGGAGCTGCTTTAGAACATCAAGAAATCTTTGGAATTGACCATCTTCTTGCTACTTTTTGAATCTTTGAGGAAATGGTGGGGGTCGTTTGCTAAGTAACTTTTCTGCTGCATTTTGATAAGGAATTGTTGCATCATTTTCTTCAGGTTGCTCCTTTGCCCTATTGGAGGGTTCAACATTTTTCTATACTTGACTTTGGATTGAAGTGGGCTCATTTTGATCCATAGTTTCTTCCTCATGTGGCTCTAGATTTTTACCACTCCTCAAGGTTACCGCTTTGCAATGCTCCTTTCCATCTCTTCTTGGATTTTCAGTATCACTAGGCAAAGTAACTTGTGGCCTATTTCGAAGCTCACTAGCTAGTTGCCCAACTTGATTTTCTAGAGTTCTCATAGAGGTTGATTGGCTTCGGATCGCAGTGTCATTTTTCGCCATATAACTCTCAGTTCTTGTCATGAAATTTTCTGTCTTGACCATGAAATCACACATCATACTCTCAAGAGAACTTGTTTGGACACCTTGTTGTTGTCTTTGTTTAAAGGCTTGTTGAGAAAAACCAGGTTGAAAGTTGGATCTAGGAAGCATAGATGAATTGCTAGTACCAGCCCCTTGATTTCTGTATGCCAAGTTTGGGTGTTGCTTGTATGTCTGGTTGTAGGTATTCTGACTTCCTATGTAAAACACAGATGCAGAATTGAATGGGCAATTGTCAAAGGTATGAGCCTCACTACAAAAAACACAAGAAACGTCCTCAAGTTGTCCCACAGGTGAGGAAACACTCTGTTGACCCATTTATTGACCCATGCTAATATTTTTGATCATATTTGACATAGAAGCAACTTGGGCAGATAAAGCAGTAATGGCATCAACTTCAATAACACCGGCAACCTTCTTCCTCAAATGTACTCTAGTAGTGGGACACTTATAATTGTTGTTGGAAATTCTCTCAATATTATCATAGGCCTCATTATAGGACTTGGCAAGTAAAGCACCATTTGTCGAAGCATCAACCACCATTCGAGTATGAGCATTGAGACCGTTGTAAAATGTTTCCATTTGGATGCAATGAGGAATACCATGGTGAGGGCATTTCCGCAACAATTCCTTGAACCTCTCCCATGCCTCATACAAAGACTCATCTTCAAATTGTTGAAAGGAAGTTATTTCCTTCTGGAGCTTGGCATTCTTAGTGGGAGGAAAATACTTCATCAAAAACCGCTCCGCTAATTCTTGCCAAGTTGTGACTGACGCAAAAAGGCAAGGAGTTCACCCAAGCTCGGGCTTGATCTCTCAAAGAATAGGGGAACAACTTTAATCTCAGGGCATCCTCCGTAAATCCAGGCAATTTGAAAGAATCACTCACCTCCATAAATAGATGCCGAGATTGGTTCAAGTTTTGTGCTCAGCCTGATGCTGCAATTGTTCCCATGGTTATGGAGTTTTATGAAAATGTTATCAACCATGTTAACCATGAAGTGAAAATCTGAGGTAGAAAGGTATCTTTATCATGTCAGGAAATCAATAAGCTCTATGGCCTTAAAGACATCGAGGATGATGAGTATGGCAAAATAGTTCAAGAAGCTGATTATGATCTAATCATTAAAAGACTTTGCAAATTGGGCTCTCAATGGGTTTGAATTGAAGATGGAGAATGAAGGCACTTTCATTAGAATGAGATGGAGTATGATGGTCGTGTTTGGCTCTGGTTTATTGGAGCTAAGTTACTTGCAATGGAACACTTTTTGACTGTTGACACCACCATGGCCAAACTCCTATATGCCATCCTTCAGAAGAAGTCCATTGATGTGAGCAGTGTCATCCAGCACTCGATTATGGATTATATTCAAAATATGAGGAAGGGATTTTCTCATCCGAATCTAATTACAACGTTGTGTGCTAAAGTTGGGGTGCAATACTCTATTTCAGATCAAAGTCTGCAACCTCAGCACATTTTTGACAGAAACGATGTGGCCCGATTTATGGATCCTAAAACAAAAAAGATATTAGCATCCGAATCTAGGGAAGAGCCACTAGAGGAAAAGGAGCCCAGCCAAATGACTATGCCACAGTGCCTTGAGAAAATAGAGAATAAGTTGGCCTCTATTACTGAATACATGAGGCAACACTGATAACAGATGCAAGACTGGGCAATGTACCAGTATTCATGTGGTTGGATGAATGCCATGAACTTCGGAGTCAACATGTCTACTTATCTCCACCACAATGGATGCAGCAGTACAACCCGTATGCAGCTCAGGAGTCTAATGAGGATGCAGCACATGACATGGGAGATGAGCATGGAGATGACATGGAGTGTTGAAAGCGTAGTTCAGAAAGTTTTTCTTTACTTTTTTTATTTATTTTATTTCAATAAGTTCCATTAGGGACAATGTCATGTTTAAGTGTGGAGGGGGGTGTACCTCCCAGTTTACTTTTTGTTTTTTTTTTTATGTTGTTGTTTTTATGTGGCATTTATCTTTATGTCTTTTCCTTATGTTTTTATGTTTTGGTAGTTTCTTTTTATGACTATTTATGTGATGAATTTGAGCAATGACTTTAGTTAACAGTAATGAATCAATGATGAGACTTTTAAATGACCTCAAGATAATGCTAGGAAGATGATAAATTCCTCATCAATTGTGTGCTTAATTGTGGTTAATTATTACTCAAGCTTGTTTTATTTTTCACAATAATTGAATTATCAAAATTTGTAAATATTTGAAAACACAAGCTCATGTGTAATTGTTCATTTCTCATCTAAACAACTCTAGAACTTCTTTGATAATCATTTGAGGCAAAATCGATTAATTACACATAATTTTGAGATATGATGTTAACGCAGATCTTCATTAACGATAATGAGCCTTTTTTCGTGATAGGTTTAGCACAAAAATTATAGAAATTCAAGAAAGAATCACAAAAGCAGAAATAACACCAGGTTTTTTTATGTGGCTTTGCAGTTAACTCTGCATAATCCACAAGTCAATCTTATCCAGACTTTTCTAATACAGAACAAGGGTTCTTTACAAACAGTGTATTCTTTTTTCTCTCAAGGATTTTCTGTCCCTTTTTTTGTATAATCTGCCGCTATTTATAGTAACATTGGTTGGCAGTTAATTACATTCAAATTTGAATCCCACAATAATATTTTCCTGAAATTATGGGCCTTTATTACGCTCCACATAAATTACTCCAATTATTATTTAAAAATCACACAGCTGTGATATAAATCACTTTAAAGGGTCAATGCTGAGGTGGAGTAAGACACGCTACTAAGTGTATCTCGCTGTGTCATCTCGCTCGGTACATGATTAACTTGGTTTATCCATCAGTCTTTCAACAATGGCATGAGCACCAGTGTACTGAGCAAATTTTAGAACTGCTCTTTGACAATAAGGACTTGCAGACTGGACAATCATGTCTTGGGGGTTCTCAATAGCAACAATAACCCTGGCAGCGAGCTGGAGTTTACCAAGAGTATGCCTTCCTATAGCGAGATGGGTGTCTTGCTATCATTATCCATGTCATTCAAGATATTACACTTAGTTAGTATAATGTATATTATACGCTGTGTTCTGACAACCAATTCGCCTTGTCGACGCCTCTCTACACATAACGAGGTAAGTGCCTCGCTATGTATTATAGATGTCATTCTTGCGATTATGTCCTGTGACGCGAAATAGTTTCTCATCAATATGTGAATCATAGTTTGTAAATTTTTGTCTCGCTTAAGACTATACAGTCAGCGAGTTATAGATATGCTCTATTAACTCTGTATTTAATGAGTTATTCCATTTGATGATTTTTAATATAATTGTCATTATATTTGTTGATTCGTATTCCCCAAAGTTGACACGTGTCATCCTCTGAAGTACCAGCCGAATTTTAAGTATAACAATTGCTCCTTAAAAAGTCCTTTTCAGTAAAAAGTACTTTTTAAATGATTATTGAGTGTATTTTTGTCATAATCCATTTTAAAAAAATTCATGCCTTTTATTTTGGCGGTTTTGTGGTTTCGAGGCACATCATGTGTAACACTCTAACTAGCATAGGCGTATTACGTGATTTTTAAACATACAGTGCAGCTCGTTGCTAATTAGCGAGGTTTATGGAAAACATGATTAATTAAAAATTTTCCTTTTTAATTAAACTTGTAAAATATTTATACAAAAGACTCGGGATCCCGATTACAAAATCATTTACAAAAGTTTACTATTTATACAAAATATTTGTCGCCTAGCGACTAGTTACAAAAATAGCCTCGTTGTCCTGATGATCGTACGCTCCATGCCTAACCGCCCCGACATGTACAATCTTCATAGGCTCGTTCACGGTCCATCAGATCTAGCCTTGCCATTACCTACACATAAACATAGCACTGTGAGTCGACAAACTCAGTAAGAAAAGCATAATAATACTCATACATAAATCCCGGTCATGATCAGACGCCCATACCCCTGATCATAACCCTAACTGCCGTGTCCGACACGATACTGAGTCCCCCTAACTGCCGTGTCCAACACGGTACTGAGTTCAGAACGTTCATAGGGACGTTACTAATTACAAGTAACAGCCTGATCGGTCAAACCGGTCATGCTCCCGCTGCTGGTCATACTCCAGCCTGTACCGACGTGTTACAGTATCAGCCTGATCGGTCGAACCGGTCATACTCCGGCTGCTGGTCATACTCAAGCCTGTACCGACGTGATACGTCAAATAGTACGTAACCAACAACCTAAGTATCAGCCTGATCGGTCGAACCGGTCATACACACGCTCCTGGTCATACTCCAGCCTGTAGCAACATGATAAGGTTGGATGGTTCGAAGCCAACATACATATCTAATGTAATCTAACAGGCTTCCTACATGCACGCTAAACATGTAATCTACATATGCATACTGTTATACTAATCTTACGTGGATTTCGAATTCAGGTGTGCCGGTCAACCTGACTGGAACTATCTGCGCGGCGGATTACAGGCTCCTAAACCATAAAAATCACAACACTATAAGTGATACGCTAAATCACTTCCCGGGGACTTAAACTAGGAACTAACAGTTTCCCTATCGATAAAAAGCATGGCAATACCCCAAATAACATAAAACGAGGAAAACTAGGGTTTCTGAATTTTCCCCAACCGGTAGACCGGTTGCCCAACCGGAATTCCGGTTCTGGGAATTTTCGAAACCCATCCGGACTTCTGGATGCACAACCGGAATTCCGGTTCCTCGCAGGCAGAAATTCAAAATTTCATAACTCAACCAAAACGAATCCAATTAACCTCAAACCTTCCTGACCTGTTCTATATAACCCCTAGAACATTTCTAAAGCATCAACACAGCTCAGAAAGTACAGAAATGAAAATCACCATTAAAGCCCAAGCTTTGAGTTCCAAACTCAAACTTGGTTAATAACATCTAACATGCATCCAAACCATGATTAAAACTCATATTCAAGCATAATAACACTACAGAAAACTAACCCTAATTCATGCAAACACTACAGCCACAAATTCACACAATTTCTCTTTGAAAACCAAACTTTTTAACAAGAAATATATCCAACTAGAGCAAGAATAACTAGCATGCAATTCAAGCTAATCAAACCTGCTTAAATCAACATTTTAATCATGGAAACAACAACAACAATTAACAGCAGCAACATCATCCAAATCATCATGCATTACTCATCTTTTTCATCAAAAATTTCAAGAAAACAAAGGAAGAAAACTAGACAAGAAATACCTCACTTAGAAACACTTTAACTTGCTGAAAATCACTTGAAATTGAAGAGCAAACTCCACTTTTCTTGCTGCCTCAAGTGGCCGAAAAAGAGAGAGGAAAAGAGAGAGAGAGAGAGCTTTTTGAGAAATTTTGTAATTTTCTAAGTTTTGAAATGAAAATGAATTTTAGGACACTTAACACATTTTACTTCAGCCAAAAAGCATAATTAAATAACATATATTTCCAATTTATTAAGTCACAAAAGACAAACTAACAATGGGGCAAAATGTCCATTTTGCCCCTTCACACTAAAATCACATAAATAACACTAAAGGGGTATTTTTGGGAAATTCTAAATTCCCGGCCATTCCCGACATACCCAATGTCTAATAAAACCGTACCAAAATACTAACATACTAAGTTGTGATTTTACTGAGCCAAACACCGAGTTCCAAAATACCGGGCACCGGAAATGCAAAATTATGAAAACTACTACATGACATAAAAATGCATTCTCTGAATTCAATAATAGCAGTACAATAATTATTTAAATACCTATAAATAATTTCATAATTAAACGTGATTAACTGCTAATTTCTAAATTAAACTAAGCGGTCTTTACAACTATTCCCCCCTTAAAAGGATTTCGTCCCCGAAATCTAACCTGAATAACTCTGGATATTGAGCTCTCATATCTGACTCTAGCTCCCTGGTGGCTTCCTCCACCTTGCTGTTTCTCCAGAGAACTTTGACCAATGCTATGGTCTTATCCGAAGGACTTTATCTTTTTTATCCAGGATCTGCACTGGCTGTTCTTCATATGACATATCTGGCTGCAGTTCAAGGCTCTCATAACTGAGTATATGAGAGGGATCTCAAATGTATTTTCTCAACATCGAGACATGGAATACGTTGTGAACTGCTGATAAAGCAGGAGGCAACGCTAACTGGTATGCCACTTGATCTAGGGCGTAACTTTCCTCTTTTCCCAAAACGTTTTGTAACACCCTAACTATCTTAGGCGTATTACGTGATTTTTAAACGTACTGTGCAGCTCGTTGCTAATCAACGAGGTTTATGGAAAAACGTGATTAATAAAAATTTTGCTTTTTAATTAAACTTATAAACCATATTATAAAAGTCTCGGGATCCCGATTTATAAAATCATTTACAAACGTTTTAGCTGTTTAACTTTTACATCAAAATGAAAGTCGTCTAACGACAGTTACAAAAATCTCAGCCGTGCTGTCCCGAGGATCGTACGCTCCAGGCCTAACCGCCCCGACATGTACAACCTCATAAGCTCGCTCACGGTCCATCAGCTACAGCCTTGCCTTTACCTACACATGAACGTAAACTGTGAGTCGACAGACTCAGTAAGAAAAGCATAATAATATCATACATAACTAACTGCCGTGTCCAACACGATACTGAGTCCCGCTACTGCCATGTCCAACATGGTACTGAGCTACTACTGCCATGTCCAAAATGGTACTGAGTTTTGAACGTTCAGGGGACGGTACTATTGACAAGTATCCTCCTGATCGGTCGAACCGGTCATACTCCGGCTGCTGGTCATACTCCAGCCTGTACCGACGGGATAGGTCAATAGCACTGAACCACCAACTAAATGTCAGCCTGATCGGTCGAACCGGTCATACTCCGGCTGCTGGTCATACTCCAGCCTGTACTGACGTGACAGGGTTGGATGGTTCGAAGCCTAAATACATATCTAATGTAATCTAGCAGGCTTCCTACATGCATGCTAAACATGTAATCTACATATGCATACTGTTATACTAATCTTACCTGGATTCCGATTTCAGGTGTGCCGGTCAACCTGACTGGAACTGAAGCTGAACGGCGGATTACTGGCTCCTAAACCATAAAAATCACAACGCTATAAGTGACACGCTAAATCACTTCCCGGGGACTAAAACTTGGAACTAAAAGTTTCCCTATCGATAAAAAGCATGGCAATACCCCTAAAAACCCAAAAACGAGGAAAACTAGGGTTCTGAAAAATCCCCCAACCGGTAGACCGGTTGCCCAACCGGAATTCCGGTTCTGGGAAATTCAGGACCCCCATCCGGAATTCCGGATGCACAACCGGAATTCCGGTTCCTCGCAAAGAACCATAAAAATTCATAACTCGACCAATTCAACCCCAATTGGTCCCAAACTTTCCAGACCTGTTCTATATGTCCCAAATAACATATCCAAGGCATCAAACCTACCCAGAAACCACAGATACAAAATTTGCCATTGGAGCTCAAGCTTTGAGTTCCAAACTCAAGCTTGAGCAAAACCACCTAAACATGCATTCCACTAGCTTAATTCTACTTAACTAAGCATAATAACACCTCTGAAAACATACAAGAACATCCAGCAATTCACAGAAACAAAATATATCATTTTCTCTCAAAAAATCACATATTTGCATAGAAAACTCAAAGCTTGAACAACCTAACTAATCATGCCTCAAACATCTCAATTACATCAAATAAACATGCTTTGAAACTCAGAAAATAACAATCAAACACAGCAACAAGAACAGCCACAAAAGCATGCATTTTACTCAACTTTTTCATCATTTTTCTCAAAATTTAAAGGAAGAAATCAAGAGAGCTAACCTAGCTTGGAAAAATGCTTAGATTTAGATGAGAATCCACTTGAAAATTGAACAAAAATCCAGCCCTTTGAATCCCATGCACCAGCCGAAAATGAGAGGAAAAGAGAGAGAGTTTCTTGAAAATTTCTATTTTTTTTTTTTGACTAAGTGTTTGAAAAGTGAAAGAAATTAAAAGAGTAATGCCATATAACTAAACTTATTTCAGCCAACTAAAAATAACCAAATAACATTTAATTTCCATTTAAAAGTCACTAAAAGACAAAAAGTCATTGGGGCAAAAAGACCATTTTGCCCCTCCACCATGAAATGACATAAATCATACTAAAGGGGTATTTTTGGGGAATTCTAAATTCCCGGCCATTCCCGACATTCCCAATGTCTAAACCCGTCCCCAAATTACCAACATACTAAGTTGTGATTTCTACTGAGCCAAACGCCGAGTTCCAAAATACCGGACACCGGAAATATGAAATATAAAAACTACAGATGACATAATCATGCATATCTGAATTCCATAAATAACAGTAATAAATTATTTAAATGGCTATAAATAATTTCATAATTAACATAAATAACTGATAATTTCCAAATTAACTAAGTGGGCTTTACAACTATCCCCCCCTTAAAAGGATTTCGTCCCCGAAATCTAACCTGAATAACTCTGGATATTGAGCTCTCATATCTGACTCAAGCTCCCAGGTGGCTTCCTCCACCTTGCTGTTTCTCCAGAGAACCTTGACCAATGCTATGGTCTTATTCCGAAGGACTTTATCCTTTCTATCCAGGATTTGCACTGGCTGTTCCTCATAAGTCATGTCTGGCTGTAACTGAAGGCTCTCATAACTGACTATATGAGAGGGGTCTGAAACGTATTTTCTCAACATCGAGACATGGAATACGTTGTGAACTGCTGATAAGCCTGGAGGCAATGCTAACCGATATGCCACTTGACCTATTTTCTCGAGAATCTCGAAAGGTCCTGTAAATCTAGGGCATAACTTGCCTCTTTTCCCGATACGTTTAATCCCCTTCATCGGAGATACCCGTAAAAACACATGTTCCCCTACTTGGAACTCAACATCTCTGCGTTTCGGATCTGCGTAACTCTTCTGTCTGCTCTGTGAGGCAAGCATTGTAGCTTTTATCTTCTCTATCGCCTCATTGGTCCGCTGAACTGACTCAGGACTTAGGTATTTCCTCTCCCCTGTCTCATCCCAGTGGATAGGGGATCTACACTTCCTACCGTACAACAGTTCATAGGGAGCCATCCCTATTGTACTCTGATAACTGTTGTTGTACGCAAATTCTATCAACGGTAGATATTTATTCCATGATCCTTCAAAGTCCATAACACAGGCTCTCAACATGACCTCCAATATCTGAATTGTCCTTTCGGACTGACCATCTGTCTGAGGATGGAATGTTGTACTAAATTTCAGCTTTGTATCCATTGCCCGTTGCAAACTTTGCCAAAATTTGGAGGTGAACTTCGGATCCCTGTCCGAAACTATAGACTTCGGTACCCCGTGAAGTCTCACTATCTCTTTGACGTATAACTCTGCCAACTGATCCACTGTAAATGTTGTTCTGACCGGCAGAAAATGAGCAGATTTCGTAAATCGGTCTACCACTACCCAGATGGAATCATACATACCCGTGGTCCTAGGTAACCCGACCACAAAATCCATCGTAATATCCTCCCATTTCCATTCTGGTAGGGTTAGAGGCTGCAACAACCCTGCTGGTCTCTGATGTTCAGCCTTGATCTGCTGACAAGTGAGGCATCGCGATACGAATTCTACCAAATTCTTCTTCATACCGCTCCACCAGAAGTACGGTTTCAAATCTTGGTACATCTTGGTGGTGCCGGGATGCAGAGAATATGGAGTAGAATGAGCCTCCTCAAAGATCTCGTTTCTCAATTCCACACTGTTCGGAACACAAACCCTGGCTTTATACAAAAGCATCCCACTATCTGACACTGAAAAGTCTTTGGCTTGACCAGCCAATACCTCATCTTAGATTTTCACTAACTCCGGATCTGTCATTTGAGCGACTTTTATTCTTTCCAACAGATCAGATTGCAGCGTCAAGTTGTGAAGCTGACCTACCACAAACTCAATGCTGGATCTAACCATATCCTCTGCTAGCTGTGGTGAAATCTGAACCATGCCAGCTACTTGCCCGGGACCCTTTCTGCTCAGGGCATCGGCCACTACATTGGCTTTTCCGGGATGATAGAGGATCTCACAATCATAGTCCTTTACTAATTCCAACCAACGCCTTTGTCTCATGTTCAAATCTTTCTGAGTAAAGAAATACTTGAGACTTTTATGGTCGGTGTAGATCTCGCACTTCTCCCCATAAAGGTAATGCCGCCAAATCTTCAGTGCAAAAACCACTGCGGCCAATTCTAAATCATGAGTCGGGTATCGCTGTTCATAATCCTTTAACTGACGAGAGGCATAAGCGATAACCCGATCGGCCTGCATCAATACGCACCCCAAACCCTGTTTGGATGCGTCACAGTAGACTACGAACTTCTCCTTGTCCGAAGGCAAAGCTAGCACCGGAGCAGTAATCAGTCTCTGCTTCAGCTCCTGAAAGCTAGCTTCACATTTATCTGACCAGATGAATCGCTGATTCTTCTTTGTAAGCTCGGTTAGGGGCATTGAAATTTTGGAGAACCCCTCCACGAACCTACGGTAGTACCCAGCTAATCCCAAGAAGCTTCTGATCTCTGTCACTGTCTTCGGTCTCGGCCAATCCCTGACGGATTCAATCTTCCCGGGATCCACCTTGATCCCATCTTTACTCACAATGTGCCCTAGGAAGGACACCTGAGACAACCAGAACTCACATTTCTTGAACTTGGCGTAGAGCTTATGTTCTCGAAGTCGTTGCAGTACCATCTGAAGATGTAACTCATGCTCCTCTTCTGATTGAGAGTACACGAGGATGTCGTCGATAAACACAATCACACAGATATCGAGGAAATCCTTGAATACTCTATTCATCAGGTCCATGAATGCTGCAGGAGCATTGGTTAGTCCGAATGACATAACCATAAACTCGTAGTGTCCATACCTAGTGCGGAAAGCCGTCTTCGGAATGTCCTCCTCTCAGATTTTCAACTGATGATAACCCGAACGGAGATCAATCTTAGAAAAGACCGTCTTCCCCTGAAGCTGATCGAACAAGTCATCGATCCTAGGTAATGGATATTTATTCTTCACCGTCAACTTGTTCAACTCTCTGTAGTCGATGCACATCCTCATAGATCCATCCTTCTTCTTGACGAACAAAACCGGGGCTCCCCAGGGTGACACACTGGGCCGAATGAACCCTATGTCAAGCAACCCTTGGAGCTGAATCTTTAATTCCTTAAGTTCAGCTGGAGCCATCCTATACGGGGCTTTGGAAACCGGATCCACCCCTGGTGCCAAGTCAATCACGAAATCGATCTCCCGCTGAGGTGGTAACCCTGGAAGTTCTTCGGGAAAGACGTCCAAAAATTCCCGAACCACTCTGATGTCCTCTGGCCGAATGGTGTCTGGCCGAGTGGTGTCCACCACCACGGCCAGAAACCCTAAGCACCCACCGTGCAATAATTCTCTCGCTGACATAGCCGAGATCACCGGGATCCGAGATCCCTGAACCGAACCCACAAATACAAATGGTTCTTCACTTTCCGGTTGGAAGACCACCATCTTCCTCTTACAGTCAATGCTCGCCGAATATTTAGATAGGAAATCCATTCCTAAAATAATATCAAATTCGACTAAGCTCATCTCTATCAGATCAGCGCTTAACTCTCTACCATCTATCCTGATCGGCATAGACCTAATCCACCTATTGGAGATAACCAATTCTCCGCCAGGTAACAGGGTTCCAAACCCTGATTCATATCTATCAAAGGGTCTACCCAACTTACTAAAGACTCTGGCCGCCACATAAGAATGTGTAGCCCCAGAATCAAACAGCACTGAATAAAGCGAGTTGTTAATAAAAAGCTGACCTGTAACAACTGATGGGCTGGCATCTGCATCAGCCTGCGTGATAGCGAATACCCTGGCTGGAGTGGGTATCGCTGGAGCTCTCGGTGCCTCTGGTCGGAGCTGGGGACATTCCCTCTTGAAGTGTCCGGGCATGCCACAATGAAAGCATCCCTGACCTTTGCACTCACCCCGATGATGTCTCTTGCAGCTAGGGCACTCGGGATAGGAGAATCGGGTCTCATTACCACCAGGACGACTCCTGCGATTCGGTTCCCCGAACCTCTTGTTCTGACTCGAGCCGCCGGAAGCAGTGGGTGCCCTCTTCCTCTGATCAATGGCCGAACCACTACTCCCCCTGCTATAGCCTGATGCAGGAGGGGTAGGAGCTCCGCCACTAACCGAGATCTTGATCGATTCCCGACATGCACCCCACTGCGCCCTCAGCTCGCAGTGCCTTCTCCACCATCTGAGCATAGGTGGTGCTGTCGTCTGTGGTGATCATCAGGTCATGCCTGATCTTGGCATTCAACCCGTCCAGATACTTCTCCTTCTTGCTGAAGTCGGTCGGCACAATTCCCGAGGCTAACCTCGCCAACCGATCAAACTGAGTAGTATACTCAGTGACGCTCATGTTCTCACGCTGGGTCAGGTGAGCGAACTCTTTCCTCTTGGCGCTTCTGACCGCCTCGTTGTAGTATTTTGCATTAAAGAGTTCCTGGAACCTTTCCCAGGTCATGGTGGTGACGTCATGGATCTGAGACACCATGTCCCACCAAACCAGCGCGTCCTCCTGGAACTGGAATGTGGCGCACACCACTCTGTCATTACCGGTGACACCCATGAAATTCAGGATTCTGGTAATCACCGTCAGCCACTGCTCGGCTTTCATTACATCTGGACCTCCCAGGAATACCGGAGGTGCTTGCTTCCGGAACCGCTCATATAATGGTTCCAATCTATGGGCCGCCACCACTATCTCGGCCTGGGCAGCAGGGGCAGGTGCCACTGGTACTATAGGCACTGGAACTGCAGGAGCACCCTGCTGTCTCAACCTCTGGATCTCGAGGTCTTGTTCTTCGATACGGGCTTGCATCTCTGCAAACCGTAACTCCCAGTTCGGGGCTCCCTCATCGGCTGGGGGAGCCTGGGCAGCCTGTGGCGGGTTCTCATCACCCCGGCCACGAGCCCTGCCTCGGGGACCTCTACCTCGGCCCCTAGCAGGTGGGGGAAACTGAGCTCCCTGTCCCTGATTCGACCCTACGGAGTTGCCCTGACTCCTGGTAGTCCGCCTGGCGTCCATCTGATTAGAACCGCCTGCGAAACCAAGAGTTGGCATATCAGGTCGTATTCAAGGCGAGCTTACTAATGCCGCTTAATTTGGAAATTAGAAATGAAACATGCGCCTATTCTACTATCAGGCTACTAACATGCTTCCTAACAGGCTTTTCTTTTTCATGACTGAATAAAATAAACTACTAAAGCAATAAAGGCTTACTGAACCGTGAACCGAGCTAACTGCTGATGATGATTGTACATGTCGTGACGATCTTCGGAAGACAACCTGGCGGCTCTGATACCAAATGGTAACACCCTAACTATCTTAGGCGTATTACGTGATTTTTAAACGTACTGTGCAGCTCGTTGCTAATCAACGAGGTTTATGGAAAAACGTGATTAATAAAAATTTTGCTTTTTAATTAAACTTATAAACCATATTATAAAAGTCTCGGGATCCCGATTTATAAAATCATTTACAAACGTTTTAGCTGTTTAACTTTTACATCAAAATGAAAGTCGTCTAACGACGGTTACAAAAATCTCAGCCGTGCTGTCCCGAGGATCGTACGCTCCAGGCCTAACCGCCCCGACATGTACAACCTCATAAGCTCGCTCACGGTCCATCAGCTACAACCTTGCCTTTACCTACACATGAACGTAAACTGTGAGTCGACAGACTCAGTAAGAAAAGCATAATAATATCATACATAACTAACTGCCGTGTCCAACACGATACTGAGTCCCGCTACTGCCATGTCCAACATGGTACTGAGCTACTACTGCCATGTCCAACATGGTACCGAGTTTTGAACGTTCAGGGGACGGTACTATTGACAAGTATCCTCCTGATCGGTCGAACCGGTCATACTCCGGCTGCTGGTCATACTCCAGCCTGTACCGACGGGATAGGTCAATAGCACTGAACCACCAACAAAATGTCAGCCTGATCGGTCGAGCCGGTCATACTCCGGCTGCTGGTCATACTCCAGCCTGTACCGACGTGACAGGGTTGGATGGTTCGAAGCCTAAATACATATCTAATGTAATCTAGCAGGCTTCCTACATGCATGCTAAACATGTAATCTACATATGCATACTGTTATACTAATCTTACCTGGATTCCGATTTCAGGTGTGCGGCCAACTCCGACTGGAACTGAAGCTGAACGGCGGATTACTGGCTCCTAAACCATAAAAATCACAACGCTATAAGTGACACGCTAAATCACTTCCCGGGGACTAAAACTTGGAACTAAAAGTTTCCCTATCGATAAAAAGCATGGCAATAACCCTAAAAACCCAAAAACGAGGAAAACTAGGGTTCTGAAAAATCCCCCAACCGGTAGACCGGTTGCCCAACCGGAATTCCGGTTCTGGGAAATTCAGGACCCCCATCCGGAATTCCGGATGCACAACCGGAATTCCGGTTCCTCGCAGGCAGCAACCATAAAAATTCATAACTCGACCAATTCAACCCCAATTGGTCCCAAACTTTCCAGACCTGTTCTATATGTCCCAAATAACATATCCAAGGCATCAAACCTACCCAGAAACCACAGATACAAAATTTGCCATTGGAGCTCAAGCTTTGAGTTCCAAACTCAAGCTTGAGCAAAACCACCTAAACATGCATTCCACTAGCTTAATTCTACTTAACTAAGCATAATAACACCTCTGAAAACATACAAGAACATCCAGCAATTCACAGAAACAAAATATATCATTTTCTCTCAAAAAATCACATATTTGCATAGAAAACTCAAAGCATGAACAACCTAACTAATCATGCCTCAAACATCTCAATTACATCAAATAAACATGCTTTGAAACTCAGAAAATAACAATCAAACACAGCAACAAGAACAGCCACAAAAGCATGCATTTTACTCAACTTTTTCATCATTTTTCTCAAAATTTAAAGGAAGAAATCAAGAGAGCTAACCTAGCTTGGAAAAATGCTTAGATTTAGATGAGAATCCACTTGAAAATTGAACAAAAATCCAGCCCTTTGAATCCCATGCACCAGCCGAAAATGAGAGGAAAAGAGAGAGAGTTTCTTGAAAATTTCTATTTTTTTTTTTGACTAAGTGTTTGAAAAGTGAAAGAAATTAAAAGAGTAATGCCATATAACTAAACTTATTTCAGCCAACTAAAAATAACCAAATAACATTTAATTTCCATTTAAAAGTCACTAAAAGACAAAAAGTCATTGGGGCAAAAAGACCATTTTGCCCCTCCACCATGAAATGACATAAATCATACTAAAGGGGTATTTTTGGGAAATTCTAAATTCCCGGCCATTCCCGACATTCCCAATGTCTAAACCCGTCCCCAAATTACCAACATACTAAGTTGTGATTTCTACTGAGCCAAACGCCGAGTTCCAAAATACCGGACACCGGAAATACGAAATATAAAAACTACAGATGACATAATCATGCATATCTGAATTCCATAAATAACAGTAATAAATTATTTAAATGGCTATAAATAATTTCATAATTAACATAAATAACTGCTAATTTCCAAATTAACTAAGCGGGCTTTACACGTTTGATCCCTTTCATCGTAGATACCCGTAAAAACACATGGTCCCCTACTTGTAACTCAACATCTCTGTGTTTCGGATCTGCGTAACTCTTCTGTCTACTCTGTGAGGCAAGCATTCTAGCTTTTATCTTCTCTATTGCCTCATTTGTCCGCTGCACTGACTCTAGACCTAGGTATTTCCTCTCCCCTGTCTCATCCCAGTGGATGGGAGACCTACACTTCCTACCGTATAACAGTTCATAGTGAGCCATCCCTATCGTACTCTGATAACTATTTTTGTAAGAAAATTATATCAAAGGTAGATATTTATTCCATGAGCCTTCAAAATCCATAACACAGGCTCGTAACATGTCCTCCAATATCTGAATTGTCATTTCAGACTGACCATCTATCTGAGGATGGAATGCTGTACTGAATTTCAGCTTTGTACCCATTGCTCGTTGCAAACTTTGCCAAAATTTGGAGGTGAACTTCGGATCCCTATCCGAAACTATAGACTTTGGTACCCCGTGAAGTCTTACTATCTCTCTAACATACAATTCTGCCAATTGATCCACTGTAAAAGTCGTTCTAACAGGCAGAAAATGAGCAGATTTCGTAAATCGATCCACCACTACCCAGATGGAATCAAATAAACCCGTGGTCCTAGGTAACCCAACCACAAAATCCATCGTGATATCTTCCCACTTCCATTCTGGTAGAGTTAGAGGCTGCAACAACCCTGCTGGTCTCTGATGTTCAGCCTTAATCTGCTGACAAGTGAGGCATCTCGATACGAATTCTACCAAATTCTTCTTCATACTGCTCCACCAGAAGTACAGTTTAAGATCTTGGTACATCTTAGTGGTGCCGGGATGCAGAGAATACGGGGTAGAATGAGCCTCCTCAAAGATCTCATTCCTAAGTTCCACACTATTTGGATCACAAACCCTAGCTTTATACAGAAGCATCCCGTTATCTGACACTGAAAAGTCCCTGGCTTGACCAGTCAAAACCTCATCTCTGATCTTCACTAACTCTGGATCAGTCATCTAAGCGACTTTAATTCTTTCCAACAGACCCGATTGCAGCGTTAAGTTGTGAAGCCGACCTACCACAAACTCAATGCTGGATCTAACCATATCCTCTGCTAGCTGAGGCAAGATCTGAACCATACTAGCTACTTGCCCGGGACCCTTTCTGCTCAGGGCATCGGCCACTACATTGGCCTTCCCAGGGTGATAAAGAATCTCACAGTCATAATCTTTCACTAATTCCAACCAACTCCTTTGTCTCATATTCAAATCCTTATGAGTAAAGAAATACTTGAGACTTTTATGGTCGGTATAGATTTCACACCTTTCTCCGTAAAGGTAATGCCGCCAAATCTTCAAAGCAAAAACCAGCGCGGCCAACTCTAGATCATGAGTCGGGTATCGCTGTTCATAATCCTTTAACTGAAGGGAATCATAAGCGATAACCCCATCGGCTTGCATCAACACACACCCCAGACCCTGTCTGGATGCATCACAATAAATTACAAACTTTTCATTGTCTGAAGGCAAAGCTAGCACTGGAGCGGTAATCAACCTCTGCTTCAGCTCCTGAAAACTAGCTTCGCACTTGTCTGACCAGATAAATCGCTGATTCTTCTTTGTAAGTTCGGTTAGGGGCATTGAAATTTTTGAAAACCCTTCCACGAACCTACGGTAGTACCCAGCTAAACCCAAGAAGCTTCTGACCTCTGTCACAGTCCTCGGTCTCGGCCAATCCCTGACGGAGTCAATCTTCCCGGGATCTACCTTGATCCCATCTTTGCTGACGATGTGCCCTTAAAAGGACACTTGAGATAGCCAGAATTCACATTTCTTGAACTTGGCATAAAGCTTGTGTTCCCGAAGCAGTACCATCTGAAGATGGAACTCATGCTCCTCTTCTGACTGAGAGTACACAAGGATATCGTCGATAAACACAATCACACAGATATCGAGGAAATCCTTGAATACTCTATTCATCAAGTCCATAAATGCTGCGGGAGCATTGGTTAGTCCGAACGACATAACCAGGAATTCGTAATGTCCATACCTAGTGCGGAAAGCCGTCTTCAGAATGTCCTCCTCTCGGATTCTCAACTGATGATAACCCGAACGGAGATCAATCTTAGAAAAGACTGTCTTCCCCTGAAGCTGATCGAACAAATCATCGATCCTAGGTAATGGATATTTATTCTTCACTGTCAGCTTGTTCAATTCTCTGTAGTTGATGCACATCCTCATAGTTCCATCTTTCTTCTTGACGAATAAAACCGGGGCTCCCCAGGGTGACACACTAGGCCGGATAAACCCTATGTCAAGCAACCCTTGGAGCTGAATCTTTAATTCCTTAAGTTCAGCTGGATCCATTCTATACGGGGCTTTGGAAACCAGTTCCACCCCTGGTGCCAAATCTATCACGAAGTCAATCTCCCGCTGAGGTGGTAACCTTGGAAGTTCTTCGGGAAAAACGTCTAAAAATTCCCGAACTACCCTGATGTCCTCTTGCCGAATGGTATCTGGACGAGTGGTGTCCACTACAACGGCCAGAAACCCTAAGCATCCACCATGCAATAATTCTCTAGCTGACATGGCCGAAATCACCGGGATCCGAGATCCCCGAACTGTACCAACAAACACGAATGGTTCTTCACTTTCCGGTTGGAAGATCACCATCTTCCTTTTGCAATCAATACTCGCCGAATATTTAGATAGGAAATCCATTCCTAAAATAATATCGAACTCTACTAAGCTCATTTCTATCAAGTCGACACTTAACTCTCTACCATCTATTCTGATCGGCATAGACCTAATCCACCTTTTGGAGATAACTAACTAAAGACTCTGGCTGCCACATAAGAATGTGTAGCCCCAGAATCAAACAGTATTGAGTAAAGCGAGTTATTAACATAAAGCTGACCTGTTACAACTGATGGGCTGGCATCTGCATCAGCCTGAGTGATGGCGAACACCCTAGCTGGAGTGGGTATCGCCGGAGCTCTCGGTGCCTCTGAGCAGAGTTGGGGACAATCCCTCTTGAAGTGTCCGGGCATGCCACAGTGAAAGCATCCCTGACCTTTGCACTCACCCCGATGGTGCGTTTTGCAGCTAGGGCACTCGCGATAGGAGAATCGGGTCTCAGTACCACTGGAACGACTACCTCTATTCTGGTTCCCCCGGAACCTCTTGTTCGGACTCAAGCCTCCGGATGCAGTGGATGCTCTTCTCTTCTGGTCCATGGCCGAACCACTACTCCCCCTGCTAAAGCCTGATGCAGGAGGGGTAGGAGCCCCGCCACTCGCCGGAGTACTAGCCGACTCCGACATACACCCAACTGCGCCCTCAGCTCGCATTGCCTTCTCCACCATCTCAGCATAGGTGGTCTTGTCGTCGGTGGTGATCATCAAATCATGTTTAATCTTTGCATTTAACCCGTCCAGGTACTTCTCTTTCTTGCTGAAGTCGGTTGGCACAATTCCCGAGGCTAACCTGGCCAACCGATCGAACTGAGTAGTATACTAGGTCACGCTCATTTTCTCTCGCTGGGTCAGGTGAGCGAATTCTTTCCTCTTGGCACTTCTAACCGCCTCATTATAATACTTGGCGTTAAAAAGTTCCTGAAACCTTTCCCAGGTCATGGTGGTGACGTCATGAATCTGAGACACCATGTCCCACCAGACCAGAGCGTCCTCCTGGAACTGGAAAGTGGCACACACCACTCTGTCATTACCTGTGACACCCATAAAATTCAGAATTTTGGTGATCACCGTCAGCCACTATTTGGCCTTCATCACATCTGGACCTCCCAGGAAGACCGGAGGTGCTTGCTTCCGGAACCGTTCATACAAAGGTTCCAATTTATTGGCCGCCACCACTAATTCGGCCTGAGCAGCAGGGGCAGGTGCCACTGGAACTACTAGCACAGGAACTGCAGGAGCACCCTGCTGTCTCAACCTCTGAATCTCTAAGTCTTGTTCCTCTATCCGGGCTTGCATTTTAGCAAACCTAACCTCCCAATTCTGGGCTCCCTGTTCGGCTTGGGGAGCCTGGGCAGCCTGTGGCAGGTTCTCATCACCCCAACCACGAGCTCTGCCCCGGGGAGCTCTGCCTCGGCCCCTAGCTGGCGGGGAAACTGAGCTCCCTGACCTTGATTCGACCCCACTGAATTGCCCTGGCTCCTGGTAGTCCGCCTGGCGTCCATCTAGTCAGAACCGCCTGCGAAACCAAGAGTTGGCATATCAGGTCGTATTAAAGGAGAGCTTACTAATGCCGCTTAATTTGGAAATTAAAAACGAAACATGCGCCTATTCTACTATCAGGCTACTAACATGCTTCCTATCAGGCTTTTCTTATTCATAAAATAAATAAATAAACTACTAAAGCAATAAAGGCTTACTGGACCGTGGAACGAGCTAACTGCTGATGATGATTGTACATGTCGTGACGATCTTCGGAAGACAACCTTGCGGCTCTGATACCAAATTGTAACACCGTAACTAGCATAGGCGTATTACGTGATTTTTAAACATACTGTGCAGCTCGTTGCTAATCAACGAGGTTTATGGAAAACGTGATTAATTAAATTTTTTCCTTTTTAATTAAACTTGTAAAATATTTATACAAAAGACTCGGGATCGCGATTACAAAATCATTTACAAAAGTTTACTGTTTATACAAAATATTTGTCGCCTAGCGACTAGTTACAAAAATAGCCTCGCTGTCCCGATGATCGCACACTCCAGGCCTAACCGCCCCGACATGTACAATCTTCATAGGCTCGTTCACGGTCCATCAGCTCTAGCCTTGCCTTTACCTACACATAAACATAGCACTGTGAGTCGACAGACTCAGTAAGAAAAGCATAATAATACTCATACATAAATCCCTGTCATGATCAGACGCCCATACCCTTTGATCATAACCCTAACTGCCGTGTCCAACACGATACTGAGTCCCCCTAACTGCCGTGTCCAACACGGTATTGAGTTCAGAACGTTCATAGGGACGGTAATAATGACAAGTAATAGCCTGATCGGTCAAACCAGTCATACTCCGGCTGGTGGTCATACTCCTGCCTGTACCGACGTGTTACAGTATCAGCCTGATCGGTCGAACCGGTCATACTCCGGCTGCTGGTCATACTCCAGCCTGTACCGAAGGGATAGGTCAATAGCACGGAACCACCAACCAAATGTCAGCCTGATCGGTCGAACCGGTCATACTCCGGCTGCTGGTCATACTCCAGCCTGTACCGACGTGACAGGGTTGGATGGCTCGAAGCCTATATACATAACTAATGTAATCTAGCAGGCTTCCTACATGCACGCTAAACATGTAATCTACATATGCATACTGTTATACTAATCTTACCTGGATTCCGAATTCAGGTGTGCCGGTCAACCTGACTGGAACTGAAGCTGAGCGGCGGATTACTGGCTCCTAAACCATAAAAATCACAACGCTGTAAGTGACACGCTAAATCACTTCCCGGGGACTAAAACTAGGAACTAAAAGTTTCCCTATCGATAAAAAGCATGGCAATACCCCCTAAAACATAAAAACGAGGAAAACTAGGGTTTCTGAAAATTCCCCAACCGGTAGACCGGTTGCCCAACCGGAATTCCGGTTCTGGGAAATTCAGGACCCCCATCCGGAATTCCGGATGCACAACCGGAATTCCGGTTCCTCGCAGGCAGCAACATCAAATTTTCATAACTTGCACAATTCAACCCCAAATCACCTCAAACTTTCCAGACCTGTTCTATACCTTCCCTAGAACATATCCAAGACATCAAAACAACCCAGAAAACTCAAACACGAAAAATGCCATTGGAGCTCAAGCTTTGAGTTCTAAACTCAAACTTGAGCAAAACCACCTAATCAGCAATCAAACCAACTTAATTCTACATAATCAAGCTCAGAATAACCTCTGGAAACACAAGCAAACATCCTCAACATCACAGCAACAAAATATAACCTTTTCTCTCAAAAATCACATGTTCTTTACATAGAAAACTTAAGCTTTGCACAACCTATCTAACATGCTTTCAAAACAGCTCATTTAACTTCAATTAACATGCTTTAAACCACATAAATTAACAACAAAATCACAGCAGCAACAGCAACTAAAAATCATGCAAGAATCATCATATTTTCATCAAAATTTCAACAAAAGTTCAAGAGAAAACAAAAGAAGCTAACCTAGCTTGAAGAATGCTTAGCTTTGGATGAGAATCCACTAGAAAATCAAAGCAAAATCCACCCCTTTGCACCCACATGCACAGCCGAAAATAGAGAGGAAAGAAAGAGAGAGTTTTTCTAATTTTTCTATTTTATTTTCTAAGTGTTGAAATGAGAAGGAAAAAGAGTAAATGCCACATATACCATATTATTTCAGCCATCAAATAAACATTTAAACATTTATTTTTCAATTTAATAAAATCACAAAAGACAAAAAGTCATTGGGGCGAAAAGACGATTTTGCCCCTCCATATTAAATTCTCATAAAAAACACTAAAGGGGTATTTTTGGGAAATTCTAAATTCCCGGCCATTCCCGACATTCCCAATGTCTAACAACCCGTCCCAAATTAATAACATACTAAGTTGTGATTTCTACTGAGCCAAACGCCGAGTTCCAAAATACCGGGCACCGGAAATGCAAAATATGAAAAACTACTGAATAACATAACCATGCATTTCTGAATTCCATAAATAACAGTAATAAATTATTTAAATAGCTATAAATAATTTCATAATTAATCATAATTAACTGATAACTTCCAAATTAGCTAAGCGGGCTTTACAACTATCCCCCCCTTAAAAGGATTTCGTCCCCGAAATCTAACCTGAATAACTCTGGATATTGAGCTCTCATATCTGACTCAAGCTCCCAGGTGGCTTCCTCCACCTTGCTGTTTCTCCAGAGAACCTTGACCAATGCTATGGTCTTATTCCGAAGGACTTTATCCTTTCTATCCAGGATTTGCACTGGCTGTTCCTCATAAGTCATGTCTGGCTGTAACTGAAGGCTCTCATAACTGACTATATGAGAGGGGTCTGAAACGTATTTTCTCAACATCGAGACATGGAATACGTTGTGAACTGCTGATAAGGCTGGAGGCAATGCTAACCGATATGCCACTTGACCTATTTTCTCGAGAATCTCGAAAGGTCCTGTAAATCTAGGGCATAACTTGCCTCTTTTCCCGATACGTTTAATCCCCTTCATCGGAGATACCCGTAAAAACACATGTTCCCCTACTTGGAACTCAACATCTCTGCGTTTCGGATCTGCGTAACTCTTCTGTCTGCTCTGTGAGGCAAGCATTCTAGCTTTTATCTTCTCTATCGCCTCATTGGTCCGCTGAACTGACTTAGGACTTAGGTATTTCCTCTCCCCTGTCGCATCCCAGTGGATAGGGGATCTACACTTCCTACCGTACAACAGTTCATAGGGAGCCATCCCTATTGTACTCTGATAACTGTTGTTGTACGCAAATTCTATCAACGGTAGATATTTATTCCATGAGCCTTCAAAGTCCATAACACAGGCTCTCAACATGACCTCCAATATCTGAATTGTCCTTTCGGACTGACCATCTGTCTAAGGATGGAATGCTGTACTAAATTTCAGCTTTGTATCCATTGCCCGTTGCAAACTTTGCCAAAATTTGGAGGTGAACTTCGGATCCCTGTCCGAAACTATAGACTTCGGTACCCCGTGAAGTCTCACTATCTCTCTGACATATAACTCTGCCAACTGATCCACTGTAAATGTTGTTCTAACCGGCAGAAAATGAGCAGATTTAGTAAATCGGTCCACCACTACCCAGATGGAATCATACAAACCCGTGGTCCTAGGTAACCCGACCACAAAATCCATCGTAATATCTTCCCATTTCCATTCTGGTAGGGTTAGAGGCTGCAACAACCCTGCTGGTCTCTGATGTTCAGCCTTAATCTGCTGACAAGTGAGGCATTTCGATACGAATTCTACCAAATTCTTCTTCATACCGCTCCACCAGAAGTACGGTTTCAAATCTTGGTACATCTTGGTGGTGTCGGGATGCAGAGAATACGGGGTAGAATGAGCCTCCTCAAAGATCTCATTTCTAAGTTCCACACTGTTCGGAACACAAACCCTGGCTTTATACAAAAGCATCCCGTTGTCTGACACTGAAAAGTCCTTGGCTTGACCAGCCAACACCTCATCTCGGATCTTCACTAACTCCGGATCTGTCATCTGAGCGACTTTTATTCTTTCCAACAGATCAGATTGCAGCGTCAAGTTGTGAAGCTGACCTACCACAAACTCAATGCTGGATCTAACCATATCCTTTGCTAGCTGAGGTGAGATCTGAACCATACAAGCTACTTGCCCGGGACCCCTTCTGCCCAGGGCATCAGCCACTACATTGGCTTTTTCCGGGATGATAGAGGATCTCACAATCATAATCCTTCACTAATTCCAACCAACGCCTTTGTCTCATGTTCAAATCTTTCTGAGTAAAGAAATACTTGAGACTTTTATGGTCGGTATAGATCTCACACTTCTCCCCATACAGGTAATGCCGCCAAATCTTCAGTGCAAAAACCACTGCGGCCAATTCTAGATCATGAGTCGGGTATCGCTGTTCATAATCCTTTAACTGACGGGAGGCATAAGCGATGACCCGATCGGCTTGCATCAACACACACCCCAAACCCTGTTTGGATGCGTCACAGTATACTACGAATTTCTCCTTGTCCGAAGGCAAAGCTAGCACTGGAGCAGTAATCAACCTCTGGTTCAGCTCCTGAAAACTAGCTTCACATTTATCTGACCAGATAAACCGCTGATTCTTCTTTGTAAGCTCGGTTAGGGGCATTGAAATTTTGGAGAACCCTTCGACGAACCTACGGTAGTACCCAGCTAAACCCAAGAAGCTTCTGATCTCTGTCACTGTCTTCGGTCTCGGCCAATCCCTGACGGATTCAATCTTCTCGGGATCCACCTTGATCCCATCCTTGCTCACAATGTGCCCTAGGAAGGACACCTGAGATAGCCAGAACTCACATTTCTTGAACTTGGCATAAAGCCTATGTTCTCGAAGCCGTTGTAGTACCATCTGAAGATGTAACTCATGCTCCTCTTCTGATTGAGACTACACGAGGATGTCGTCGATAAATACAATCACACAGATATCGAGGAAATCCTTGAATACTCTATTCATCAGGTCCATGAATGCTGCAGGAGCATTGGTTAGTCCGAATGACATAAGCAGAAACTCGTAATGTCCATACCTAGTGCGGAAAGCCGTCTTTTGAATGTCCTCCTCTCGGATTCTCAACTGATGATAACCCGAACGGAGATCAATCTTAGAAAAGACCGTCTTCCCCTGAAGCTGATCGAACAAGTCATCGATCCTAGGTAATGGATATTTATTCTTCACCGTTAGCTTGTTCAATTCCCTGTAGTCGATGCACATCCTCATAGATCCATCCTTCTTCTTGACGAACAAAACCGGGGCTCCCCAGGGTGACACACTGGGCCGAATGAACCCTATGTCAAGCAACCCTTGGAGCTGAATCTTTAATTCCTTAAGTTCAGCTGGAGCCATCCTATATGGGGCTTTGGACACCGGTTCCACTCCTGGTGCCAAGTCTATCACGAAATCAATCTCCCGCTGAGGTGGTAACCCTGGAAGTTCTTCGGGAAAAACGTCCAAAAATTCTCGAACCACTCTGATGTCCTCTGGCCGAATGGTATCTGGCCGAGTGGTGTCCACCACCACGGCCAGAAACCCTAAGCAACCGCCGTGCAACAATTCTCTCGCTGACATAGCCGAGATCACCGGGATCCGAGATCCCTGAACTGAACCAACAAATACAAACGGTTCTTCACTTTCCGGTTGGAAGACCACCATCTTCCTTTTACAGTCAATGCTCGCCGAATATTTAGATAGGAAATCCATTCCTAAAATAATATCGAATTCGACTAAACTCATCTCTATCAGATAAGCACTTAACTCTCTACCATCTATCCTGATCGGCATAGACCTAATCTGTAATATCCCAGAAAATAAATAATATTTAAATGGACATATTTTATTAAATATGTAATTACTTGGAAAATGAAGTAGGATTATGATCTTAGATGAATTTTTGAGAAATTATTTAATGAAATACGTTATTTTGGGCCCGGCAATTGTGGAATTTTAGCTATGTGGTTAGCAATGTCACGACATTAAATGAAAGAATTATTTTGGAGAATATCCCGGATTAAGTTAGAATTTTATTAGAATGTCGGATTGGGGAATTAGTAAAATTACCAAAATGCCCCTAGGTTATAATTTAAGTTTAGGTTATTTTGAGGGATAGTTTAGTCATTTTATTTTTGGCAATCTCTTTTCTTTACTTATTTATTTTGTGGCTGCAAAGGAAAAAAAAAAAAAGAAACCCTTATTTAAAGAAGTTGCCTTCCAAGGCAAGGAATCATTTTTTTTCAAAAAAAAAAACAACAACTCCAAGCTTTTCTCTTCTTCTCCTTCTGCCGATCACTGTAGCAGCTGGAACCAGGGAAAAACTCACTTCTTTTTCTTCAAATTCTTGAGCTAATCCTAACCCTAGGAGCTAGCTAAGTGGAGGTAAGGTTTCTACTCTTTTCTTGGTTGGTTTCCATGAGTTTAGATTAGGTTTTGGTGAGGGTTTTCATTTATTCAGAGCTGGGGTATAAGCTGAAGTTAGGGTAGGTTCTTAGGGTGATTTGGAACTTGTGTGAATGAAGATTGAGGGAGATTAAGGGCTGTGCAACAAATAGGTGTGGAAAGTGATGTTTTTAATGAAAATTGACAAGTGAGATGTTGATTTTGAGTAACATGATGAATTGTGATTAAATGATATGTTGAATGCATTGTATTTAGTATGTTGAACTGTTCTGGAAGTGCAAATTAGGTATGATTTGGTTTTGGTTCGAGCTGGAGGAGAAAAACCAGAATTGTTCTGGTACGGCAAAGAACAGGTCGACCGGTTGGTTCTGCTGTATCAGAACCGGTCGACCGGTTACAGCAGGGGAACAATTCTCGGGTTTTTCTCTGATCCGTGTTTAGCTCGGGGTTGAACCTAGTATCTGCCTTTGAATAATTTTGAGTTATTTGAATTATTATATTGATGGTGAAGGCTAAGTCTAATCGGTTTAGAATTAGGGTTTTAATCCGGAATATTATGTTAAGGTATTTATTTGTGTTTCTCAATTGTCGTGACATAGGACCGGGATTGCCTAGCTTGTTTTTCCACCCAGGTCGGCCATATTCTTGACTTCTGAATTAAGGTAAGAAAAGTGGTAAGCACCATATGTGGTTAAAAATCAATGAATGAATGGAGGTGATCTTGATTATTATCATGATATTGATTAAAGCTTATTAAGCCTAGGTTATTACCTAGGGTTGGAAACGGTTATTACCGTTATGAGTAATTACTCTTGAAACCGCGGTTAGGTTTCTTACTTATCGTTTGCGTTATCGGGCAACGATAGTGACATATTCAGCTCGTATGTAACGAGTGGTAAAAGTGGTACTTTATTAAGTACCAGGAATGTATGATGTTTAAGAAAATGCTTGTTATTATCGAATAGTGAGTAAACATAATGGCATGAGATTAAGTGGATAATCAATTTCTTTCAATTATTGTTTTGATCACTTTCTTGCTGAGTCTCTGTGACTCACCGGTGCTTTATGGTGCGAGGTAAAGGAAAAGCTAAAGTCGAACAACCATGAGTTATGGTCACAAGAAGAATGTACATACCGGCCACGGGCGGCCAGTTTACAGGATGCTCTATTTTGATTGTATTTTGGAAAAATATAAAGTTTATGTTGTAAAATACTTTGAAATCAGTTTGTAAATATTTTGAAAACAGGGGGACCCCATAAATCATGTTACTTATCTTTTGTTAAACAATTTAAAGGTTGAGTTTTAACTATCAAAATTTTAATTACCCACACTTTTAGTATAATTACATCTTATATAATTATTGGTATTTTAAATAAAGTGCACACACGTGGCGTCCACTGTTGCACGGGGCGTTACAACATGGTATCGTAGCGCCAAGGTTTTTAGATCCCGAAGGCGGTTTGATATGTACATTGGCTGCAAGGACCCGATCGACTCATGGTTTAGTAAGTTTTAAGTTAACAGACAGCTTGTTAATTTTCTGATTACCTGATTATCTGAATTATGTCGATATCAGAATGTTGTGGGAAGGATTATAATATATGGAAATACTTATCAGTATTGTTATTACTTGGAATGTGATCGCAGGTGTATAGTTATGCACCCAAGGCGGACTGGTAGGGGTGCCCGCGAGCTAGCTGGGCTCAGGGCTGCCGGTGAGGGAGAGAACCCTTTACCACCACCTAATTGGGAACAGTTATATGCTGCTATGCAAGAAACTATTCGGCAGCAGGGTGAACAAATCAGAGAATTGAGAGAGCAGCGAGCTCAGCCTGCTCTAAATCTGAATCCTGATCCTCCGGCACCTCTAGTAGTGCCACCGGATGCAGGAAATCGTTTGGAACCATTATATGAACGGTTCAGGAAGCAGAACCCGCCAGTGTTTGAGGGTGGTGCTGATCCACTCAAAGCAGAGCAATGGATGAGTATGATAACATCCATTTTTGATTTTATGCGAGTTGAAGATAATGACCGAGTCAGGTGTGCTACCTATATGCTACGAGATGATGCCGTATTTGGTGGGAGATTGTATCTCAGGGCCATGATATGAATAATATGACACAGGAAACTTTTCGGGCCTTATTTTTTGAGAAGTATTATAATGAGTCTATTAAGGCGGCAAAGGCGGAAGAGTTTATACGGTTAACTCAGGGTAGTATGACTGTGACAGAGTATGCTACTAAGTTTGATCGACTGGCAAAGTTTGCCTCAGATGAGGTGGCTACTGAAGCTGCTAGAAAAGCAAAGTTTATTCGGGGGCTAGATGAACACATCGCCCGGGATGTGATTGTTGCTTCTAAACAACCGGGGGTTGCCCGAACTTATGCTCAGATAGTTGAGTTGGCTTTAGTTTCTGAGGGTGCAGAGGCTCAGATACGAAAGAAAAATATTGCCAGAAGAGATTCGTGGAAACAAACAGCAGGTGCTGGTTCGGGTAGGGGTACTGATCTTGGTGACCGCAGGAAAAGACCTAGTGAAACATCAGCAGCAGGCCCAAACAAAAGATTCCAGGGTAACCAAGGTTTTCGTCGTAGTGGGAATGAAAACTGGCGGACTTTTCCTGAATGTCCGAGGTGTAAAAGGCATCACCTGGGCGAGTGTCAGGCTAGGGCCTGTTTCCACTGTGGAATGGTGGGTCATATGAAGAGAAATTGCCCACAATTGCTACGGTTAGAGCAAAAGAAGGATGATACACCCGCTCCTGCTCGAGTATTTGCCCTGACTCAAGCTGAGGCTGATGCTGGTCCTTCTACTGTGACGGAGTCGGCTTTACGTTGCTGGTACTTTATTGACTGTATTAATTGATTCTGGTGCGACGCATTCTTATATTTCAAGTAGAATAATTGAGCAGCTGAATAAACCTAGTGATGTGCTTTCTAGAGGTTTTGGAACCTTGTTGCCTACTGGGGAGTTGGTTATCTCCAGCAGGTGGGTTCGATCCCTTCCAGTGTTTGTGGAAGGAAGAGAGTTATCAGTTGATCTGATAGAATTAAATCTGGAGGATTTTGATGTTATTTTGGGGATGGATTGGCTTGCTAAATACAACGCCACCATTGATTGTAAAAGAAAGATGGTAACTTTTCAGCCTGAGGGCGAGGACCCTTTTGTATTTGTGGGTAAGATGCAAGGATCTCGGATTCCCTTAATTTCAGCCCTTAAGGCAAGGGATTTGTTGTGTGAGGGGTGCATTGGTTTCTTAGCAAGTGTTGTGGATATTTCCAGGGAACCACTAGCGGGACCGGAGCATGTCCCAGTGGTTCGAGAATTTCTGGATGTGTTCCCAGAAGAGTTACCAGGGTTGCCACCAAAACGTGAAATTGATTTTGAGATTGATTTAATACCAGGAGCTGAGCCTGTATCGAAAGCTCCCTATAGGATGGCACCTGCAGAGCTGAAAGAGCTAAAAGTTCAATTACAGGGGATGATGGATTTAAAATTCACTAGACCTAGCACTTCACCTTGGGGTGCACCAGTTTTGTTTGTGAAAAAGAAAGATGGAACATTACTAATGTGTATAGATTATCGGGAGTTAAACAAATTAACAGTGAAGAACAAGTACCCTCGCCAAGAATAGATGATTTATTTGATCGGTTGCGGGTGGTAAAACTGTCTTTTCTCAGATTGAGCTTCGCTCTGGTTATCACCAACTGAGGATTCGAGAGGAGGATATTCCCAAGACAGCTTTTCGGACCCGGTATGGTCATTATGAATTCTTGGTAATGTCCTTCGGATTGACAAATGCCCCGGCAGCATTTATGGACTTGATGAACCGAGTGTTCAGAGATTTTCTGGATGATTTCGTTATTGTCTTTATCGATGATATTCTAATTTATTCAGACTCGGATGAGACTCACGAAAGACATCTTTGAATGGTATTACAACGTCTCAGGGAGCATAAGTTGTATGCAAAATTTAAGAAATGTGAATTTTGGTTACCTCAGGTGAGTTTCTTGGGGCATGTGGTGAGTAAAGATGGTATTTTAGTGGATCCAGTAAAGGTTGAAGCAGTGCGTGACTGGCCTCGACCTAAGTCAGCAACCGAAGTTAGAAGTTTCCTGGGGTTAGCAGGGTATTACCGAAGATTTGTTGAGGGCTTTGCAAAGATTTCTACGCCTTTAACTGAGTTGACCCGAAAGAATTGTAAGTTTGTTTGGACTGACAAGTGTGAAGGTAGTTTCCAGGAATTGAAACAAAGGTTGATTACCGCTCCTGTGCTAACCTTACCAAAAGGTGACGAAAAGTTCGTGATTTATTGTGATGCATCCAAACAAGGGTTAGGTTGTGTTCTTATGCAATCAGGGAAAGTGATTGCTTATGCATCCAGGCAATTGAAGGAGTATGAGCAACGATATCCTACCCATGATATTGAATTAGCAGCGGTTGTCTTTGCACTAAAAGTTTGGCGTCACTATCTGTACGGTGAGAAGTGTGAAATTTATACAGATCACAAAAGCCTCAAGTACTTTTTCACTCAGAAGGATTTAAATATGAGGCAACGACGATGGTTAGAACTGGTCAAAGATTATGACTGCGAGATTCTCTACCACCCTGGTAAAGCAAATGTGGTAGCGGATGCTCTAAGTCGGAAAGGACCAGGGCAAGTTTGTGAACTAAAGGAAATCTCAGCCAAGTTGGCTGAGGATATGACGAGAGCGGGAATTGAATTTATAATTGGAAAACTTGCTAATATCACCATACAATCTAATCTATTGGAAAGAATTAGAGTAGCCCAACAAGGTGACCTTGAGCTACAGGGACATAAGGAGAAGTTAGAGGCTGGATTGGCAAGAGACTTTTCATGCTTATCTGATGGGTTGTTGCGATACAAAAACGAGAATACGTATGCTTAGGTTGACAAAGAAATCAGACAAGAGATTCTTGATGAATCTCATACTACACCGTACTCCTTACACCCGGGAACAACCAAGATGTATCATGATGTGAAAGCTTTGTATTGGTGGCCGGGTATGAAGAGGGATATTGTTGAATATGTGTCAAAATGCTTAACCTGTCAACAAATTAAAGCAGAACACCAAAGGCCGGCAGGTTTGCTTCAACCTCTAAAGATTCCTGAATGGAAATGGGAAGACATCACCATGGATTTTGTGGTGGGATTACCCAGAACAGTAGGGTATTATGATTCTATTTGGGTGATAGTGGATCGATATACGAAGTCTGCTCACTTTCTCCCGGTGAGGACAACGTATACAGTGGATCAATATGCTGATTTGTATATTAAAGAGATAGTTCGACTTCATGGTGCCCCAAAGTCGATAGTTTCAGATCGAGATCCAAAATTTACATCCAAATTCTGGGAAAGTTTACAGCAAGCAATGGGTACTAAGTTGAAATTCAGTACAGCTTTTCATCCTCAAACCGATGGACAATCTGAAAGAACTATCCAGATACTTGAGGATATGTTGAGGGCATGTATAATGGACTTTGAAGGTTCTTGGAACAAGTACCTACCTCTGATTGAGTTTTCTTATAACAATAGTTATCAGAGTACCATTGGCATGGCTCCGTATGAGATGCTTTATGGAAGGAAATGTCGATCACCTATTCACTGGGATGAGGCTGGTGAACGTAGGTATCTTGGACCTGAAGCTGTCCAAAGAACGAGCGAGGCTATTGAGAAGATTCGAGCTCGTATGCTTGCTTCCCAAAGTAGACAGAAAAGCTACGCGGATCCAAAGCGTAGAGATGTTGAATTCCAAGTTGGGGATTTTGTTTTTCTTCGGGTGTCCCCAATGAAGGGAATTCGAAGGTTCGGGAAGAAGGGAAAGTTGAGTCCCAGATTTATTGGTCCATTTGAGATTCTTGAGAAAGTAGGTCAGGTAGCTTATCGGTTGGCTCTACCTCCTGCCTTATCTGGGGTTCATAATGTGTTTCATGTCTCGATGCTTCGGAAATATGTATCTGATACAACTCATATCTTAAGTTATGAAGATATTGAGCTTCAAACCGACCTGTCGCATGAAGAACAACCAGTACAGATCTTAGACAGGAAAGAAAAGGTGTTGCGAAACAAGACTATTCCACTAGTCAAAGTGTTGTGGCGGAATAGCAAAGTTGAAGAAGCGACTTGGGAATTAGAGTCGCAGATGCGGGAGTTGTATCCCGAGCTTTTCAGGTAAATTTCGAGGACGAAATTCCTATAAGTGGGGGATAGTTGTAATATCCCAGAAAATAAATAATATTTAAATGGACATATTTTATTAAATATGTAATTACTTGGAAAATGAAGTAGGATTATGATCTTACTTAGATGAATTTTTGAGAAATTATTTAATGAAATACGTTATTTTGGGCCCGGCAATTGTGGAATTTTAGCTATGTGGTTAGCAATGTCACGACATTAAATGAAAGAATTATTTTGGAGAATATCCCGGATTAAGTTAGAATTTTATTAGAATGTCGGATTGGGGAATTAGTAAAATTACCAAAATGCCCCTAGGTTATAATTTAAGTTTAGGTTATTTTGAGGGATAGTTCAGTCATTTTATTTTTGGCAATCTCTTTTCTTTACTTATTTATTTTGTGGCTGCAAAGGAAAAAAAAAAAAAAAAGAAAGAAACCCTTATTTAAAGAAGTTGCCTTCCAAGGCAAGGAATCATTTTTTTTCAAAAAAAAAACAACAACTCCAAGCTTTTCTCTTCTTCTCCTTCTGCCGATCACTGTAGCAGCTGGAACCAGGGAAAAACTCACTTCTTTTTCTTCAAATTCTTGAGCTAATCCTAACCCTAGGAGCTAGCTAAGTGGAGGTAAGGTTTCTACTCTTTTCTTGGTTGGTTTCCATGAGTTTAGATTAGGTTTTGGTGAGGGTTTTCATTTATTCAGAGCTGGGGTATAAGCTGAAGTTAGGGTAGGTTCTTAGGGTGATTTGGAACTTGTGTGAATGAAGATTGAGGGAGATTAAGGGCTGTGCAACAAATAGGTGTGGAAAGTGATGTTTTTAATGAAAATTGACAAGTGAGATGTTGATTTTGAGTAACATGATGAATTGTGATTAAATGATATGTTGAATGCATTGTATTTAGTATGTTGAACTGTTCTGGAAGTGCAAATTAGGTATGATTTGGTTTTGGTTCGAGCTGGAGGAGAAAAACCAGAATTGTTCTGTTCGGCAAAGACCCGTCGGCCGGTTGGTTCTTGTATCAGAACCTGGTCGGCCGATTACGGCGGGGAACAATTCTCGGGTTTTTCTCTGATCCGTGTTTAGCTCGGGGTTGAACCTAGTATCTGCCTTTGAATAATTTTGAGTTATTTGAATTATTATATTGATGGTGAAGGCTAAGTCTAATCGGTTTAGAATTAGGGTTTTAATCCGGAATATTATGTTAAGGTATTTATTTGTGTTTCTCAATTGTCGTGACATAGGACCGGGATTGCCTAGCTTGTTTTTCCACCCAGGTCGGCCATATTCTTGACTTCTGAATTAAGGTAAGAAAAGTGGTAAGCACCATATGTGGTTAAAAATCAATGAATGAATGGAGGTGATCTTGATTATTATCATGATATTGATTAAAGCTTATTAAGCCTAGGTTATTACCTAGGGTTGGAAACGGTTATTACCGTTATGAGTAATTACTCTTGAAACCGCGGTTAGGTTTCTTACTTATCGTTTGCGTTATCGGGCAACGATAGTGACATATTCAGCTCGTATGTAACGAGTGGTAAAAGTGGTACTTTATTAAGTACCAGGAATGTATGATGTTTAAGAAAATGCTTGTTATTATCGAATAGTGAGTAAACATAATGGCATGAGATTAAGTGGATAATCAATTTCTTTCAATTATTGTTTTGATCACTTTCTTGCTGAGTCTCTGTGACTCACTGGTGCTTTATGGTGCAGGTAAAGGAAAAGCTAAAGTCGAACAACCATGAGTTATGGTCACAGCAGCAATGTACATACCGGCCACGGGCGGCCAGTTTACAGGATGCTCTATTTTGATTGTATTTTGGAAAAATATAAAGTTTATGTTGTAAAATACTTTGAAATCAGTTTGTAAATATTTTGAAAACAGGGGGACCCCATAAATCATGTTACTTATCTTTTGTTAAACAATTTAAAGGTTGAGTTTTAACTATCAAAATTTTAATTACCCACACTTTTAGTATAATTACATCTTATATAATTATTGGTATTTTAAATAAAGTGCACACACGTGGCGTCCCTGTTGGACAGGGCGTTACATAATCCACCTATTGGAGATAACCAATTCTCCGCTAGGTAACAGGGTTCCAAACCCTGATTCATATCTATCATAGGGTCTACCCAATTTACTAAAGACTCTGGCCGCCACATAAGAATGTGTAGCCCCAGAATCAAACAGCACTGAATATAGCGAGTTGTTAATAGAAAGCTGACCTGTGACTACTGCCTGCGTGATAGCGAACACCCTGGCTGGAGTGGGTATCGCTGGAGCTCTCGGTGCCTCTGGTCGGAGCTGGGGACATTCCCTCTTGAAGTGTCCGGGCATGCCACAATGAAAGCATCCCTGACCTTTGCACTCGCCCC
The DNA here is from genome assembly GCF_029168945.1 of Cannabis sativa. Taxonomy (NCBI): domain Eukaryota; kingdom Viridiplantae; phylum Streptophyta; class Magnoliopsida; order Rosales; family Cannabaceae; genus Cannabis; species Cannabis sativa. The sequence goes on along the minus strand of NC_083605.1, from coordinate 40,434,394 downwards.
GATGGTGCCTCTTGCAGCTAGGGCACTCGGGATAGGAGAATCGGGTCTCAGTACCACCAGGACGACTCCCTCTGTTCTGGTTCCCCCGGAACCTCTTGTTCTGACTCGAGCCACCGGAAGCAGTGGGTGCTCTCTTCCTCTGATCAATGCCCGAACCACTACTCCCCCTGCTTTAGCCTGATCCAGGAGGGGTAGGAGCCCTGCCACTAACCGGAGTACTGGCTGATTCTGACATACACCCCACTGCGCCCTCAGCTCGAAGTGCCTTCTCCACCATCTGAGCATAGGTGGTGCTGTCGTCGGTGGTGATCATCAAATCATGCTTAATCCTGGCATTCAACCCGTCCAGATACTTCTCCTTCTTGCTGAAGTCGGTCGGCACAATTCCCGAGGCTAACCTCGCCAACCGATCAAACTGAGTAGTATACTCAGTGACGCTCATGTTCTCACGCTGGGTCAGGTGAGCGAACTCTTTCCTCTTGGTGCTTCTGACCGCCTCATTGTAATAATTTGCATTAAAGAGTTCCTGGAACCTTTCCCAGGTCATGGTGGTGACGTCATGGATCTGAGACACCATGTCCCACCATACCAGGGCGTCCTCCTGGAACTGAAATGTGGCGCACACCACTCTGTCATTACCGGTGACACCCATGAAATTCAGGATTCTGGTAATCACCGTCAGCCACTGCTCGGCTTTCATTACATCTGGACCTCCCAGGAATACCGGAGGTGCTTGCTTCCGGAACCGCTCATATAATGGTTCCAATCTATGGGCCGCCACCACTATCTCGGCCTGGGCAGCAGGGGCAGGCGCCACTGGTACTATAGGCACTGGAACTGCAGGAGCACCCTGCTGTCTCAACCTCTGGATCTCGAGGTCTTGTTCTTCGATCCGGGCTTGCATCTCTGCAAACCGTAACTCCCAGTTCGGGGCTCCCTCATCGGCTGGGGGAGCCTGGGCAGCCTGTGGCGGGTTCTCATCACCCCGGCCACGAGCCCTGCCTCGGGGACCTCTACCTCGGCCCCTAGCAGGTGGGGGAAACTGAGCTCCCTGTCCCTGATTCGACCCTACGGAGTTGCCCTGACTCCTGGTAGTCCGCCTGGCGTCCATCTGATTAGAACCGCCTGCGAAACCAAGAGTTGGCATATCAGGTCGTATTCAAGGCGAGCTTACTAATGCCGCTTAATTTGGAAATTAGAAATGAAACATGCGCCTATTCTACTATCAGGCTACTAACATGCTTCCTAACAGGCTTTTCTTTTTCATGACTGAATAAAATAAACTACTAAAGCAATAAAGGCTTACTGAACCGTGAACCGAGCTAACTGCTGATGATGATTGTACATGTCGTGACGATCTTCGGAAGACAACCTGGCGGCTCTGATACCAAATGGTAACACCCTAACTATCTTAGGCGTATTACGTGATTTTTAAACGTACTGTGCAGCTCGTTGCTAATCAACGAGGTTTATGGAAAAACGTGATTAATTAAAATTTTGCTTTTAATTAAACTTATAAAACAATATTACAAAAGACTCGGGATCCCGATTATAAAATTATTTACAAAAGTTTTAACTGTTTAACTATTACATAAAATAAAGGTCGTCTAACGACCAGTTACAAAAATTCAGCCTTGCTGTCCCGAGGATCGTACGCTCCAGGCCTAACCGCCCCGACATGTACAATCTCATAAGCTCGCTCACGGTCCATCAGCTATAGCCTTGCCTTTACCTACACATAAACGTAAACTGTGAGTCGACAGACTTAGTAAGAAAAGCATAATAATACTCATACATAATTCTAACTGCCGTGTCCAACACGATACTGAGTCCCGCTACTGCCATGTCCAACATGGTACTGAGCCACTACCGCCATGTCCAACATGGTACCGAGTTTTGAACGTTCACGGGGACGGTACTATTGACAAATATCCTCCGATCGGTCGAACCGGTCATACTCCGCCGCCGGTCATACTCCACTGTACCGACGGGATAGGTCAATAGCACGGAACCACCAACCAAATGTCGACTGATCGGTCGAGCCGGTCATACTCCGCCGCCGGTCATACTCCAGCCTGTACCGACGTGACAGGGTTGGATGGCTCGAAGCCTATATACATAACTAATGTAATCTAGCAGGCTTCCTACATGCACGCTAAACATGTAATCTACATATGCATACCGTTATACTAATCTTACACGGATTCCGAATTCGGGTGTCTTGGAGTCAACTCCGACCGGAACTGAAGCTGAGCGGCGGATTACTGGCTCCTAAACCATAAAAATCACAACGCTATAAGTGACACGCTAAATCACTTCCCGGGGACTAAAACTAGGAACTAAAAGTTTCCCTATCGATAAAAAGCATGGCAATACCCCCTAAAACATAAAAACGAGGAAAACTAGGGTTTCTGAAAATTCCCCAACCGGTAGACCGGTTGCCCAACCGGAATTCCGGTTCTGGGAAATTCAGGACCCCCATCCGGAATTCCGGATGCACAACCGGAATTCCGGTTCCTCGCAGGCAGCAACATCAAATTTTCATAACTTGCACAATTCAACCGCAAATCACCTCAAACTTTCCAGACCTGTTCTATACCTTCCCTAGAACATATCCAAGGCATCAAAACAACCCAGAAACCTCAAACACAAAAAATGCCATTGGAGCTCAAGCTTTAAGTTCTAAACTCAAACTTGAGCAAAACCACCTAATCAGCAATCAAACCAACTTAATTCTACATAATCAAGCTCAGAATAACCTCTGGAAACACAAGCAAACATCCTCAACATCACAGCAACAAAATATAACCTTTTCTCTCAAAAATCACATGTTCTTTACATAGAAAACTTAAGCTTTGCACAACCTATCTAACATGCTTTCAAAACAGCTCATTTAACTTCAATTAACATGCTTTAAACCACATAAATTAACAACAAAATCACAGCAGCAACAGCAACTAAAAATCATGCAAGAATCTTCATATTTTCATCAAAATTTCAACAAAAATTCAAGAGAAAACAAAAGAAGCTAACCTATCTTGAAGAATGCTTAGCTTTGGATGAGAATCCACTAGAAAATCAAAGCAAAATCCACCCCTTTGCACCCACATGCACAGCCGAAAATAGAGAGGAAAGAAAGAGAGAGTTTTTCTAATTTTTCTATTTTATTTTCTAAGTGTTGAAATGAGAAGGAAAAAGAGTAAATGCCACATATACCATATTATTTCAGCCATCAAATAAACATTTAAACATTTATTTTTCAATTTAATAAAATCACAAAAGACAAAAAGTCATTGGGGCAAAAGGACCATTTTGCCCCTCCATATTAAATTTTCATAAAAAACACTAAAGGGGTATTTTTGGGAAATTCTAAATTCCCGGCCATTCCCGACATTCCCAATGTCTAACAACCCGTCCCAAACTAATAACATACTAAGTTGTGATTTCTACTGAGCCAAACGCCGAGTTCCAAAATACCGGGCACCGAAAATGCAAAATATGAAAAACTACTGAATAACATAACCATGCATTTCTGAATTCCATAAATAACAGTAATAAATTATTTAAATAGCTATAAATAATTTCATAATTAATCATAATTAACTGATAATTTCCAAATTAGCTAAGCGGGCTTTACAAAACCCCTCTACTCCAAAAGTTGCCAAGTCTAAGGAGTCTCGAGGAGGGAGTTTAGATAGGTCGGACCAATCGAGAGGTGGGTCTGAGCTGGTGCGGACCCCTACTCCACCTTTGCTAGGGCTTCCAGAGGCCAAGAAAGGCAAGGAGATGCTCGCCCACTATATGAACTGGTTGGTTCCTGAGGTTAGTGAGCAGTTGGCCGGTGTTGACAATGACTCTTCTCTGGAGCTGCTGATGGGTGGAGTCTTGAAGGAATTCACAAGGGTAAGTCTTTCTTGATGATTTCATTTAATCCTCTTTACTTGGCTTAAATACTAAAGTTTTTCCTCTGTGCAGGCCATTCTCAAGTTGGCCTACACCTACTCTCGGGCTAAGTCTCCTTCTTCTAAGAACACGGCTTTCTCCAACACCATGAGGGCAGAGGTTGACTTGGCTAGGAAGAATGCTGAAGACGGCAGGGCAAAACTCAGAGCTGTTCAGATGGAGTTCGGTGAAGCCAACAAGAAGCTTTTTACCGCCCAGAAGAAAATAGCTGAGCTGACTAAGGATCTTGACGCTTCTGACCGACTTGAGGAGACCATCGAGACTTTATCTGCTGAAATGAACAGTCTTCAAGATGAAAGGACATCTCTTCCAGCAGTCCTTCGTGGGCTGGACGAGGAGAAGAAGTATAAGGAGGAGGAGCTTACGGCCGAGGTGACGAAGCTGAAACAGAAAGTTCATGCCTTGGAGAGAGCCAGTCTTGAGCTCTTCTACGACTGTTGGAAGGCTAATCCACTAGAAAACTTCGACTACTTGGGGGAAGCCAAGGACATGTACCTTGAGTTCTGTGCTTCCCAAGTGGCTTATGGTGAAACTGAGGTGGCTGCTTCTACCTCTGGCCAGAATGCTGATGTAGCTCCGTTCAAACAACAGATCCTCCAGCTCCTGCTTGCCCAGAGGACCCGAACCAAGAGCATGGGACTCCAGCTGTTTAAATACTTCTTCTTTTATCCTTTTGTTTTTATCTTATCTTATTCGGCCATAAGGCCTTTTCTAAGACATCATGACCGGCCAAGCGGTCTTTAAACTTAGAATTATTTTTCATTTTACAGAAAACTGGCTGACCGGGCAGCTTTTAATCCCGGTATTACGTGCTCCTATTCTCTTTAACGAATTTCATACTCTGTTTATAATCATCGTGCAATTGTGATTGTTTTATCTTTACCAAATGCTTTGTACAGGTATAGGTGCCCCCCAAGTGACCGAGCAAACTTTTGACTCTTGGCACTTGTTTCTTACAAGTATTCTTTTTATCTGTTCGGTGCATTGGGTTTGACCAAACCTTTTGTATGCACTGGATGGTAAATTAGAAACATGCTGATAATTTCGACTGAATTCGAATTTTGAAATAACTATCTTTATTCATTTATTGATCGAAAAATGAGTTTGTTACCGTAGTAACTTACATCAGAGCTATTTGATCTAATCTAATCTTTTAGCTTAACATGAAATAAAACAAATTACAGGAATAGAAATTGTACTTTAAATTGTTGTCACCTGACTTGAGTACTTTTTCATTTTGTCGAAACCTTTGAGCGTAGTCCGCCCAGCAGGCCATTCACTTAAGAGTAAATGTTCATTCAGTACTTAGCGTGGTCATCTGACCTGGTACTTTATTGGTAGTATTTTCTTAAATGTTCCCCATTCCAATACTGTGGTACTAGAACGAGTTGCATTTTTTCATCATACTTACCTAATTTGTATGCTCCAGATTCGAGAACTTTGACCACTTGATATGGTCCTTCCCAGTTAGGTCCAAGTACACCTACCGTACTGTCTTTGGTGTTTAAGAATACATTTCTTAGGACCATATCTCCCACGAAGAATTTTTGAGCCTTCACTTGTTTGTTGAAATACCGAGCTACTTTTTGTTGATGGGACATCAGCTTCAAGTTTACAGTGGCTCGTCTCTGTTCGATTTCATCAAGTGATTGGGTTAGGAGTACGTGATTGGTATCTTGGTTGTACATCAATCTTCTGTGGGATGGTGGCTCGAGTTCTACAAGAAGCATAGCTTTAGATTCGTACGCCACAACGAACAATGTCTATCTGATTGCTGTTTTCTCAGTTGTCCGATATGACCATACAACTTCAGGAAGCTCTTCTGGCCAATTTCCTTTGGCATCTTCGAGTTTTTTCTTCAGTGTCTCCTTCAAGGTCTTTTTGACTGCTTCAACTTGACCTGTAATATCCCAGAAAATAAATAATATTTAAATGGACTTTTTTTATTAAATATGTAATTACTTGGGAAATGAAGTAGGATTATGATCTTACTTAGGTAAATTGTTGAGAAATTATTTAATGAAATACGTTATTTTGGGCCCGGCAATTGTGGAATTTTAGCTATGTGGTTAGCAATGTCACGACATTAAATGAAATAATTATTTTGAGAATATCCCGGATTAAGTTAGAATTTTATTAGAATGTCGGATTGGGGAATTAGTAAAATTACCAAAATGCCCCTAGGGTTTTTTTTTTTAAGAATTAAATATTTAAGAGGGGTAGATTAGTAATTTAGGTGTTGGTTTTGTTTTTCTTTTGTAGCTGCCTATATTTTTTTTAAAAAAAAAAAGAAAAGAAAACAAAGCATTATAAATGAAGAGCAAGCTTTCTTCCAAGGCAAGAAACACATTTTTCTCAACCTTCTTCCTCCTCTTCCTTCGAGCCACTAGGGGGATTGTTTTGCTTCAGCCATCTCCTATTTTCATAGCTAAACTCCACCTTCAAGTCAACCTTGCACCTTAGGTAAGTTCATCCTTATGTTTTGGTGTTTTTCTTAGGTTTCTAAGCTAGGTTTGTTATTTTTTTGGAAGTTTTCAGAGCTGTAGGTTTGGTGAAGGTTTAGGTTTGTTATCTAAGTTGAATAAGGTCTGTTAATGTATGTTTCAATTGAATTCATTGCTGTTGGGATTGGTTTGTGAGTGAGGAAGCTAAAAGAAATTTGATTTCTTCACTTGAGTGTGTAATTTTAAGCTAGAGATTGAACTACTGTGTTTTGCAGCTTAGGTTATGCCATATTTATGTTAATATACTGTTCTGGAAAGTTTGGTTAGGTTTGGAGGGGTTTTGGTTCGAATTTGGTGAAGAGGAACTTTTGTTCCTGGTCTGCCGGAACCGGTCGACCGGATGGGTTCTGGTGTATCAGAACCGGTCGACCGGTTGCCTGCAGGGGAAAATTTTTTCGGGTTTGCTTTATGTTCAGTTTTGACCGGGGGAGTTGTGTACTATCTGTTTTAAATTAAATATGGGATGCTTGACCTAATTGGGGTTGCTGGGAGTTAGGTTACGTTTGATTTCTAAACTAGGGTTTTAATCCGGAACTTTGAGTTAAGGTATTTATTGTGTTTCAATTGTCGTGAAATAGGACCGGGATTGCTTAGCTTGTTCTTCCGCTCAGGTCGGCCATACTTTTGACTTCTGAATTAAGGTAAGAAAAGTGGTAAGCACCGTATGTGGTTAAAGATTAATGGATGAATGGAAGTGGCCTTAATTATTATCATGATGCTGATTAAAAGTTTATTAAGCCTAGGTTATGACCTAGGGTTGGAAACGGTTATTGCCGTTATGAGTAATTACTCTTGAAACCGCGGTTAGGTTTCTTACTTATCGTTTGCTTTATCGGGCAACGATAGTGACATATTCAGCTCGTATGTGACGAGTGGTAAAAAGTGGTACTTTATTAAGTACCAGGAATGTGTGATGTTTAAAGGAATGCTTATTATTATCGAATAGTGAGTAAACATAATGGCATGAGATTAAGTTGATAATCATTTTCTTTCAATTATTGTTTGATCACTTTCTTGCTGAGTCTCTGTGACTCACTGGTTCTTTATGGTGCAGGTAAAGGAATGGCTAAAGTCGAGCAACCATGAGTTTATGGTCGCAGCAGCAATGTACATACCAGCCGTAGGCAGCCCAGTTCACAGGATGCTCTATTTTGATTGTATTTTGGAAAATATAAAGCTTATGTTGTAAAATACTTTGAAACAAGTTTGTAAATATTTTGAAAACAGGGGGGCCCCATAAAATCATGTTACTTATCTTTTGTTAAACAGTTTAAAGGTTGAGTTTTAACTATCAAAATTTAATTACCCACACTTTTAGTATAATTACATCTTATGTAATTATTTGTATTTTAAATAAAGTGCACACACGTGGCGTCCCTGTTGGACAGGGCGTTACATGACCATTCGCTTGAGGATGGGCCACTGCGGAGAAACATTTTGTATGATACCATGGCTCGCACAAAAGTCAATGAATGATTGGCTGTCGAACTACTTGCAATTGTCTGAAACTATCTTGTACGGCAGTCCGAACCGGCAAATTATGTTCTTCACAATAAAGTCTTGAACTTTCTTTAATGTAATGGTTGCGAGTGGTTCGGCTTCTGTCCACTTAGTGAAGTAATCAACCGCTACCACTGCATATTGCACTCCTCCTTTCAATTCCCCAAACGGCAAAGGGCCACGGACGTTGCATCTGAGTCAACTCGTTAGGTGGAGCTCTAGGTATCTTTGAAAATCTCTGGCATTTGTCACATTTCTTAACATAGGCTTTTGAATCTTCAATCATCGTTGGCCAGAAGTAACCTTGCCTTAGAATTTTCTTAGATAAACTTTGCCTGGCGGCATGATTTCCACAAAATCCGTCGTGCACTTCAGATAAGAGTCATGCAGCTTCTTCTTGAGTAACACATCTGAGCAATGGCATTGAGAATCCTCTTTTATACATAATTCCCTCTACTATGATATACCGTGCAACTTTCCTTCTCATTTTTCGAGCTTCATTCCGATTATTTGGGAGTTTTCCAGAGTCGAGGTAGGCTGCTATTGGTGTCATCCAGTTTGGAGAAGTATCAATCACTTCGATTTCTTCCGTGCCAGTGATGCTAGGTTCTTCGAGGAACTGAATAGGAACCAAGTTCGCGTTGTCACTTACATTGCTGCTTGCCAATTCAGCTAACGCATCTGTAGTTGTGTTTTCTTCCCTTGGAATTTTTCTGAGACAGTAGCTTTTGAATTGTGAGAGCAGATCATGTTGGAAATATTTTACCAGTATCTAGATTTACTACCATGTATGTTTCATTAACATCCTAATATGAATTCTAAAACAATGAAATAAACACATATAAAGTTTAGGAAACCATACATTGGGTGCAGCAGAATATAATGACTCCTTCCGTTCAGAACATAATCAAGATCTCTAGGCCTTGATTCCTTTCTGTAGCAGAACATAATTAAGATCTAAACCTGGATCTCTTTCTCTCCTTCCTTGATGCTGATTCTCCATCTTATTGGTTTGATTCTACACAATCTTGCACACTATGATTGAGATACCACTTGATGTGTGTGGGCACTCACTCATTCACTCAAGACAGAATAATATGAAGAAGAAAAGAGAAGGGAAAGTGGCGACTAGGCTATTTTCTCTGAAGGAATAATATGCATGTCATAGTTTCCTGAAGCCATCACTTTCTATTTATAAAAAGCCATCTATGTTTAGGTTAGAATTGTATGGCATTAAAATAATGAAAATATAAATGGTAATTACTTGCATAGTGGTCGGCCATGACAAGAATAATGGGCCTCACTTTGCAATTTTGCCATTTTGTCATTTTTCAATCCCATTTTCTCAAAAATGCCAATTTTCCAATTTAACCATTTAAATGCCAATTCTAATTATTTAATAACTAAAAATTAATTATTAAATAATATTGTCATTTAATATATTTATTAATTAGACATATAAAGTCTCTTAATTAACAAATAAAACCTAGAATCTATTTTCTTTACAATTTCGCCCTTGCTTAGTTAAAATTCATAAACTAGACATAGTCTAACTTTAGAATTATAATTGATTAATTAAAATCAATTAACTCAGTCTTACAAGCAGTATGGTCTCAACTAGTATGGGGACCATGGGCCTATATAACTGAGCTTCTAATAATTCGAATCGAATTTACCAAGTAAATTCCCTAACTTATTAATTCCTTATTGAATCCACACTTAGAACTTTGAATTGCACTCTCAGTCATATAGAACGCTCTATATGTTCCACAATATAGATACGCTATTAATTATCCATTGTTATAATCCTAATTTGATCAATGACCCTCTAATAGATGATCTACATTGAATAGGAACTAAATTACCGTTACACCTTCAATGTATTTTATCCTTAAAACACTTAGCTCCGTATAAATGATATTTCAGCGAAGTGAAATGAGATCTCAACCATTTGTCTTTGTTTAGCCAAGCTCGAAGGATATCACCGTTTGACTTCTATATTCCTATAGAAGTTAGAGACTCCATATTTATGTAGCGCTCCCACTCAATTATACTATCATGTTCCCAAAATGTATGTATCACCCTGACTCTTCAAAAGTAGGCTTAACTAACAAATGAAAGAACATGTATAATACTCTTGAGATCGAACCTAACCATCTCAGGATTAAGATCATTTGATCTAGGATCAACAGGTGATATTGGATTGAATAGATATTACGGTAAATTTTAACAAATCTAATCAAAGTTCAATATCGGTCCCTTCCGATGTATACTCCTTACATCCGATAGTGGTAAACTTTGCCAATGCCCTGAAAAGGACATAACACTTATCCAAGGTGTAAGAATACCTATCGCTGATTATATCATACCAGTCTAAATCTAGTTAACTGACAAATCAGGGAATAAACTTTCGAACATATAATTAAGATAATATTCGACTGTGCTGACAACACTATAATCATTAACAAATTCATATGTTCTGGACTTAAATAGAATTCATACATTATATGTATATAGTCATGAAATAAATCATGTGAACCATGCAACATAAAATGTTATTTCTGATCTTTATTAATAAGTAAATCTGATTACATTGAAATGGGTTTTATTTACGGCACAAAACCCAACAAACTCCCACTTGCACTAATATAGAACAAAATGTGCATTTCAAATAATCTGAACACCTTGATATACAAATCAAGTGTAGTAGTGGTATACTCCTCGTAATAGGATATGACAGGTTGAATTAAACACAACCTTTTCTCCACCATTACTCTTCCTTAATCACAAAATCCTTGATAATATGAAATTCCTCTCTATATGTCTACTCTCTTGGGATACTCGATTCTATACTTTTGGCAACTACTTTTTGGTTAATTAGGAAATAACACTAGTAGTTAAGATAAGTTGGAACGGTGCAACAAATGTATAGAACTTTCCTTAGACTGAATAAGTACCTTTCCTGCAACTTTAACATTTAGACTCTCTCTGGTAGACTAAGAGACTTGACATAGGTTTTTACACTTCTCCAAAATCACTACTCCACCCCTAGAGTAATCACCATCTTATCAGCAGACTTTCTAGCACAAAGGCAAGTCTCGAAATCTGATGTGGTGTAGTCTAAGAGTTTTAAACACACCCTTATCGACTAACATATAGTTCCTCTTCTTAATCTTAAGATTTACTTGATTGTCTACCAATGTTCCTCTCCTAGATTAATCTGATACCTACTCATTACTCCCACTCAATTGAAGGTGTCTGGTCTAAGGCATACTAAAGCAAATCTAAGGCCTCTCACTATTGATTTAAGAAATTCTTTCATGGCTTTATCTTTTCTGGAATAGTTGAGACTTTTCCTTAGATAAATAAAATCTATGCCTAGAAGTCGAGAAGCTTCTATAGATTTCCATTAGAAAGAAAATGATTCAGCATCTTACTAGAGTAAGTTGCTTGCATTAGAGTAAGTAATTAACCAGGTATACCATAAACCATAGGTTTAGATAAACTTAAAACTATAATACTAGGAACAGGAAGTTTTGTTAAGTCCATAGAATAGACCTACAAACGAAAATTTCATCTCTTCTCCTTGTAATAGAAAAACTTAGGTTATTCCATGTGAATCGATTAAACCAAGTTCTCTTGGCTTTTCTTCTAAGTTTCTTATTTTGACAATCCATTATTTGTTTAAACTAACAATGGATTTTAATCATTGGTGTCTTCCAAGTCATAAGAAGAGTGAGTTCCTTGAAACCTTCCCACTACGACAAGGTACCGTGAATTATGTCTAAGAAAACTAAATGGTATTAACCTCTTCGGTTGTGTAAAGACAACAGAGGCAGTGCGATCATTCATGTAAAGAATAAGATGATAGAACACTTTTGGAATAAAAAAAAAATATCTCCTTTATTTACTACTTTATTTTTAGACTTAGTCATTTTCTTAGAAAATTAGTATTTGTTTAAACAAACACTTTCTTATCTATTGACTATGGGATGTTCCACCCCTAATCACTTAGAATAGCTAACAAACATGCAAACCATGGTTAACAGTTCTAGCTTTTATGAAGATTTTGATTAGGTCATCCATGAATCTAGTAATGATTTACATTAAGTATACAACCATTGCATCATTCTGAAATCGCATTACCATAGAAGGATTTAGGCAATGACTAGTAACTAATCAATATGCAACTCGAATTTCTGGGGAGGTAAGTTTGGATATAATTCAAAAATCAAATTAATGATCTTTGAACTGCATACCTACTAACTATTTCTCCACCCCTCTCAGTTCGCAAGATCTTTAACCACTTACCTTAATGGTTTTTCACCATTGCTAGAAATTTATGAAAATTTTCAAACATTTCAAATTTCTTTTGCATAAGGTAAAATCTAGAGTGATCGTCTTAAGAATACAACGAATAACTCATATCCACCCCTGAATTTACATCCATCTGCGAATGAGATGAACTTATTTTCAGTGGATATAGGCATATTAACTCTTCGCAGAGATTGATCTCGTCGAAACCACTATGAACAAGATACAAATGCCATAGATTAAAAAAAATATGTGGTTGTATCTTTTGATGACTTAGGTTTAGTTACATCCAAGAGTTATTAGAACGGTGCAAGTGGATTCTGGTCACAGAATACTAAACTCATATTCCATACTAACATACAGTTTGAATCCATTGATAGAAAATGGTGATTAAACACTTGTGAAAGTGTAACTGTATAATGAGTAATTCTTTCTTGGACCACCACTACAAATTTAACTCTAAGTCTGATTTTCCCATACAAGTAGGAGATTTTTAAGATTGAGAATTTATATCATTTTGGGATAGAACTTCAGGAATATAATCATATGCGTCATTTAATTTCTTAAGAGAGAATATAGAATGACATGGAATGATTTATAGACCATTCATCCAATGATATGTTATTGAGCTAATTCGAAATGAATAAGCTAAGAGAAATTAGGATAATTTCGTATTTAAATAAGAATCCAACAATGCTCCGATTAGCGAGAGTCAAAGTAATCTTATTTATACAATCTTCTAGTTTCATATTGTAAATACTAGTCTAAGGTGTCATCAATTGATGAACAGCTAGATGTTGCATTTACAATATTTATCATTCGAGATCTAACACTATTATGTTTGTCTAATGTTGACAATCCATTAGGGATTTGTCCCATTAGAACAACAAACCAAGTTAGACCAACAATGAAGATTCGAAATTAAACTACAATTTAATAACAGAAAATAACATGGTTCAATATAAATTCATACACAATTCAGAATTATTAAACATATAGCAAGTAGGAATGACAAGTGAAAATACTAAAACATACAATCCTAAATAATTTCTGTTGACCGAGATTTTCGACAACTATTAAAATATGATTATAATAAAGAGCTGTAAGAAAGTGAGATGAAGATTTTTTACGTGGTTGGGGCGTTAATGAGCCTTAGTCCACGAGTCTCTGTTATTAATGGATGTATTTAATACAGATTCTACACTTGAGAGAATGTCTTTCTCTTAAATACAGAGAATGTTCTTGGTGAGTATTTTCTCTTCTTGCTCTTTTGCAAACCAAGATTCTCGACCCCATTAAATGAGCTTTGAGGGGGTATTTATAGTGTTTTGGTGGGGTAATCCCTAGAATTGTTCTTACACATGTATCTGTAACTATCCATAAAGTTGGGCATTTCCAATACATATACCATGGGTGATGCATGGTCAAATCCCTAGGTGCTGTAGGGTTTTTATTAAGAATGTCCTTTTTGCCTTGTGATTGACGTGACTCTTCGCAGAGTAGCCGTCGCTAGACTTAAATGATCATTACTGTAACGCTGCTATTTGGGGGTTGTGCCGTCAGACTTTATTGCGTGTTACAGAACCAACACGCTTCCTCCCATGCAGCATTAAATGCGACTTGATTGCTCGAGAGAGACCTGACACATCCCGGAGAGCCTTCGCGCTATGCAAGCTTCCGGGAGTACCTTGTACTCCGGGTGCCTCCTCCGGGACACATGCTAACAGTGCTTCCTCGTGGCGCACAAAGACTTAGCAAATGTTTACAAGTTATCTGGTCCACGTGTCCCCTCTCGACTGGTCCACGTATTTTGGGCGAATTCTGGAGCAACATTTACCCCCCAAGCCTTGTTTACTTAGTAAAAATAAACCAAGGCTTGTTCAAGTGTCTCCGGTTGGCTCCTCGTTTCCCTGGCTCAAGCCTCGAGCGTGTGGGGGCACATTTAATGATATCATTTAGTGCAGCGATTCGCCTTTTGCAGGAATGTCTCCAGCCGCCTCCTCGGTCCTCTAACTCGAGCTTGGGGCGCGTGAAGGCGTGTCTAATGATGGCATTGAATGCAGCGATTCGCTTTTGCAGAGGTCGATTCGTTTCACGCCCTTTGATTGATGTAGCGCATTAATGGTGTCAGACGGATACTCAAACGTTTCCACCGCCTTTATGGCAGATTGATCTGATCCGTTGATTTTCGGGAATTCGAATCGTGCGTCTCCCCCACCGTTCGATTGGTAGGTGATGACGCATGTTCCTCATGCGTTTTTGCCTATAAAAGCCACCACCTTTCCTTCATTTCGGTTACTTTCCATTCTCTGCCATTTCTGCTCGAATTTCCCAGAGAGAAAATTCCTCAAAGTAGCACGAACTGCCTTAATACTTAAACACTTCTTTCAGTCTTCCAGTGTTTGACTTCGCCAGTTCTTCTCAACTTTCACTCAACCACACTCAGTACCCCCAGTTCAACGATCTACTGTAAGTTTCTTGCATCCATAAATAACATGCTTATATTTACTTCGTTCGTTTTCTGGGTTCGTACTTAGAGACTTCTGGGTGTGTGAGTGTTTAAGTCCTTCGAGTTCTACTTTATGTTTACTGCGTTAGTTGTAGAATCGCCATTATCATGCCCCTGTTGTAATCACACAGCTTTGTTTGAAGAGAGCCATGCATTCTTCGTTTAACAGTTGCTTAGGGCATAGGATGGTTTTTCTCTTTTTTTTTTCTTTTTGCAAAAACACTTTCTGCGATTTCACTGCACCCGACACTTGTTCAGGGATTCTCTCTAGGGTTTCTCATGTGACACGTGTCCGGAGGGGGCCTCTTTCCAGCGGTTAGGGGACCCCCACTCCCTTTTTCTTGACTTAGGGTTTGGTATGGGACCTAACTGCTGGAATTTTCTTTTTCCTTTTTTGTTTTTCTCAGAACACAAAATGTCTGCTTCTGGCTCAAAATCTTCGAAGAAGAAAGGAAAAAATATGGCCACGCTGGAGGAGGTTTCTCTGGGACCCGTTGCCCAGGAGGGGTATAAATCCCGTGCGACTGGTTGGGAAACGACCGAGCTTCGATCCACCCTGACTTGTCCTCACCAGCTGGAGAACATTATTAATGTTGCTGTGATCAAACCCTCCACCTCAGGGACCTTTCATCGGCCTCCTCGTGACTCGGAGACGCCTAACCATAACTATGACGGCTTCGGGGCTTAGAGTCAGACCCATCTGATGGTCGGTGCCATGCTCCCGCTCCAAGATTACTTTGTTAATTTTCTTGTATTTGTCGGCCTTGCGCCATACCAACTTATTCCTCAAGCTTACCGCCTGCTCTCAGGCTTATTTATTTTTTACACCGCCCGTGGCTGGGGGTCTCCTAGCCCGGCGAAAATTTTATATTTTTATGAACTTGTATCCGTCCCCAAGAAAGGGGACAAACTTAAGGATGGTTTTTATGGGTTCCGGATCCACCCTGCTAACGAGGGGGTGGTTCCGTATAATAGGCAGACTCACGTTAAGGAGTACCGCCACCGCTTTTTCTTTTCGTCCGGGTTCAGGGTCGTGGACCATCCGGAGCTTCTCACGGAGTGGGTGCGGATCCCACCTTACCAGCGGACGCTTCCCACTCAGGCTTTCCTTCGAAGGGCCCAAGCCTTCGCCTCCTATGACCACGCCGATCTTGATGTCGGGGGCCTAGTCACCACGGAGAATTGTAGGAAGGCAAAACTTATCCTTTCTCACCAATCCGTGGATGACTCCAACCTCTCACGGGTCATCTGCCCCAATGTGAGGGCGCCGGTTGCGGAGAAGGCCTTCCGGGATGATCTTATTGCTACGGCAGAGAAGAAGTACCAAGATTATCTCTACCGGAAGGCCCAGGAGAAGGCGTACTCTATGGCCCAGGCTGCCTCTGGGAGAGGGCTTCGCGTGGGGAGTCCGGTGGTGCGAAGGAGCCAAGCCATTGGCGGGAAGTCCGAAGCTAAATTTTTTGACAAGATACTTCAAGAAGAGATTGGGGATCGTCCCGCTGGGAGGCCCCTTCGTCTTGAAGATTCTTCCGAGAAGCAGACTTCCCGGCCGCAGCCTTCAGCCCCCGAACCAAACTCGGGTGCTCCCGGTGCTAGCACCTCCGGTGCCGGCGGTAAGTCTCCCTTGATAATTCGCTATGTTCCTTCCGTTGATGAATACACCAGTCATAGGCCCGTAGGGTTCGACGAGCGTCTTCGTAGATTTAAGATGCCGTCGACCCGGTGGGGGGATCGTTTGAAGGAATTTTATTTTACGAACTTAGGAGATTACCTAGGTCGGTCCCGGATGGGCTCCGGCCCTCCGGAACCTGTTCCCTTAGGTCCATCAGCTTACATAACGTCCACCTGGTTTCGGCCCTCGGACAGTTATCTCGGAGATGACGCCGCCGGTATTAAAGTACAGGACTTTGCTAGGGCCGAATTAGGAAGTTCGGGTAGGAGTAGCTTATTTGCTGTATCTTGTATAAGCGGTTCCTCACGGACTTCTAACACTTGCTTATTTTTTGAAACAGGTATCTCCATGGATGCCATCCTGGAACAGCTCGCCGGGGTTCATACTCCCGTGGCTCCTCCGGCCTTCACCCCCTCTCCCCTGGCCCCTTCCTTGAAGGTTTCTTCCGGCGCTCCCCCCAAAACCATTGACTTAGTGGATGACGAGGAGGTGCTTCCGGGATAAGGCCAAGGGAAAAGGTGGGACTTCTCGGAGGAAGCCGTCGAGGGTGCAGGAGAGCCTCAAGCCCTTCCGGAGGTAGCAGAGGAGGACGCGAAGGAGCCTGAAGCGGCTCTGATTCGCAAGCGTAAGGG
Organism: Cannabis sativa; assembly: GCF_029168945.1. Taxonomy (NCBI): domain Eukaryota; kingdom Viridiplantae; phylum Streptophyta; class Magnoliopsida; order Rosales; family Cannabaceae; genus Cannabis; species Cannabis sativa. The sequence goes on along the minus strand of NC_083605.1, from coordinate 40,417,300 downwards.
CAAGATGGTTGCTTAGGACGAGCCGAAGAGGCCTCAGAGAGCCGACACTCCTGCCCATGGCCTAGACGGCGGGCTCTCCCTGATGGAGGAAAATCCTGCTCCTCCCCACATCGAGCTTACCCCGATTCCGGGGGATGAGGTGAGGCAGGAGCTTCGCATAGCCAAACACAACTATGCTATGGATGAGTACTCCCGGGGGTATGCCGAAGTGGAGGCCCTTAGGAGGATTCTGCGAGCTGAGGTTGAGGCGAGCATCAACCATCCGGAATACCAGGATCCGTGGGACCTTAATCTGGACCCCTTATCAGACTGGTTCCGTCGCTTCCTAGGGCCTACCTTGGCTCCTTTTGCCGCGGAGATGACCGGCGAGTTCGCTTCTCAGCTCACACGTTGCGCGCCCAAGCGGTTTGCCACTTGTGCTTCCCTGAACTCCATCTTTCAGGTCCAGGACCTCAGCCATTCCCTCACGGTGGTAAGTACTTTGCAATTTTCGCGTTTCCTTTTGTTGTTTGTATTTTGTTTTCCTCCTTTGAGAAATTTTTCCTTATACTTCGTTATGGTTCAGCTTGCTGCTGAGGCTGGCCGCCTCTCCAAGAACATCATAAACCATGGCTTCACTCTGTCCGATTTTGGGGACATGAATGACGTCCGGAAGGTCCTCCAGGACCTCACAGCGGAGAGGCAGATCTACCAGGAGGCTGCCGAGCGCCCAAAAGCAGCGGCCAAGGCCAAGGAAGAGGAGGCCAAACGGAGGGAGGCTCAGGCGGAGGCCATGATCCGGGACGAGGCTCAGCGGAGAGACAGGATGGAGGCCCATCACCAGGAGGAACTAAGGGCTCAACCGAGGCTGCTGAGAAGGCCAGGCGAGATCTCTGGGAGGCCAGGGAGGCTTTGGATGAAATGGTCGCCAAGGTGAGATCTTTAGAAGAGACTCACCAGTCGGACATTGAGTCCAAGGCCGCTCTAGCTGCGGAGTTGAAGGAGCTTAGGGATTTCAAAGAACAATCCACCAGGAAGGCCAAGAGGGCCGAGCTCCTTTCTCCTGTTTCCTGCGCCCGGTGCCCGAAGCGCTTCGATGATGGTGTCTATATGGCTTGGGCCACCAATGATCAGAGTATCAAGCTTACTTTTTATCCCAAACCCGAGGAGATGATTGCCAGATTCCAGGAAAAGAAGAAGAAGCTTGATGCCGCGCTTGAGGCACGGATTGGACCTCGTCTTCCTCCGCGGGCTGACTGAGCTGCCGTATTATTGACCCAGTTTCTACCCATTTCTTTTATAACTCTTATTTTTTTGTTTGTACATATTTGCTGCTGCCTTAGAACAATTTACATATAGGTGGCAGCTTTCATTTGAAGGGGAGACAATTATATTTTAAGGCCTGTCCCCGGGCCATTTATATGTATATGACCTGCCCTTTGGGCTAGGATATTTTTTTTTATGCGATCTTTATTTGTCACACTTATATATTTTAACTTGTCCTTTGGCTCAGGGTTTTTATACTTATGCTTTTTATTTTTGTGCATACTTTTTGACCTGCCCTTTGGGTCAGGATATTTTACTTTTTGACCTGCCCTTTGGGTCAGGATATTTTACTTAGTTTGTTTTTGTTTGTCCGTGCGGTATACCCTAGTACCCCCCTGAGTGGCATAGAAACTTTGTTTTTAAGGCACTCAGTTTTATTTAATATAGAGGAGGTATACATTTGGATGGTACAAACCCTTTGAACAAAATCTAAGTTTAATTCGCTACTGGTAATATTTTCTGAGGTGATCGGCATTCCAGGCTCTTGGGACGGTGGTTCCGTCCATTCTTTTTAGTTTGTAAGTGCCAGAACCGATTTCATCCTCGATGTCATATGGTCCTTCCCAATTTGGTCCAAGTACCCCCACTCCGGGTTCTTGGGTGGCTGGAAAAACCCTTCTTAGGACCATATCCCCAATAGCAAATTTTCTGTTTTTAACCTTGGAGTTAAAATATTTGGTCACCTTCTTTTGATAAGCGGCCATCCGTATTTGAGACTCATCCCGGAGTTCTTCGACTTGATCCAAAGCTTCTTCGAGCAGTGCCTGATTGGTGGCCGGATCATAAGTCGTCCTCCTGTGGGATGGGAATAATGTTTCCACCGGGACCATTGCTTCACAACCGTACGCCATTGAGAACGGCGAGTGACCGGTTGTGGTTCTGGGGGTCGTCCGGTAGGCCCACAATACCCTTGGCAATTCTTCAGGCCAGTTATTTTTTCAGGCCAGTAGCTTCTTTTTCAAGGTGACCTTTAGGATTTTATTGACTGCTTCCGCCTGGCCATTTGTTTGAGGCCGGGCTACCGCGGAGAAGCTTTTTACCACTCCGTGTTGGTTGCAAAAGTCAGTAAATTCCTCGCAATCAAATTGCTTTCCATTGTCTGAGACTATTTTGTGAGGCAAGCCGTATCGACACACTATGTTTTTGATAACAAAGTCCAATGCCTTCTTAGCAGTTATTGTCTTCATAGGCTCAGCCTCTGTCCACTTGGTGAAGTAGTCCACTGCTACTATTGCATACTTTACCCCTCCTTTTCCCGTAGGTAGAGACCCGATGAGATCTATTCCCCAGACCGCGAAGGGCCAGGGGCTGGTCATCAAAGTGATCTCATTTGGAGGAGCTCTCAGTATGTTCGCGTACCTTTGGCACGAGTCACACTTTTGGACATAGTCTATACAATCTTTTTTCATTGTTGCCCAGAAGTACCCTTGCCTCAATATTTTCTTTGAGAGGCTGGGTCCTCCCGTATGATCTCCACAGAACCCTTCATGGACCTCCAGCATCATTCGTCTAGCTTCAGGGTCCGATACACACCTTAAATAAGGCATGTTGAGTCCTCTCCGGTAGAGAATTTGGTCCATCATTACATAACGATGAGCTTGATACTGAATCTTTCGAGACAGTGCCCTCTCTTGGGGCAACTCACCTGTGGTTATGTACTTTATGATGGGGACCATCCAGCTAGGTTCTTGCCCAACCGGTAGTGTGGTCTCTTTTATTTTGATGCTCGGCTCTGCCAAGCGTTCCACTGGTACTACCCCCAGTTCTTCGATTTCACTGTCCGAGGCTAACTTAGCCAGACAGTCCGCATGAGCGTTCTTCTCTCGGGGGATTCTTTCTATTTTATAGTCCGCGAACTCGTGGAGCAGTTCTCGGACTATTGCTACGTACGCGGCCATCCGTTCGCCGCGAGTTTGGTATTCTCCGGAGACCTGGTTTACGACCAGCTGAGAGTCACTGTAGATTTCCACTCTCTTGGCTCCTACAGCTTTAGCCAATTTTAGCCCTGGTATCAGGGCCTCATATTCGGCTTCATTATTCGAAGCTGTGAAGTTGAATCCGAGTGCTGCCTGGAGCCGCAATCCAGTAGGTGATATCATAGCCACTCCGGCTCCCGAACCGTTCTCATTAGAAGCTCCGTCTACAAATACTCTCCAAGTGGGGATTGGTGGTTCCGGTGTATTGGTTGTTGCCTCGGCTTCATTGCATTCGGTGATGAAGTCTGCCAAGGCCTGGCCTTTTATGGAAATCTGGGGCACGTAATGTAAGTCGAATTGACTTAGCTCCATCGCCCACTTGAGGAGTCTTCCGGATGCTTCAGGTTTTTGGAGAACTTGCCGGAGCGGATGATTGGTCAGGACTCTGATCGGATGGGCTTGGAAGTACGGTCTCAACTTCCTTGATGCCATCAGGAGGCAGAATACTAATTTTTCAATGACCGGGTACCTTGTCTCGGCCCCTATCATGCGCTTACTAACATAGTACACGGGGTGCTGGACTTTTTCTCCCTCCCGGACCCGGTGCGGCGGCCGACCGCGTGCTCGGAGACGGCCAAGTAAAGGAACAAGTCTTCTCCAAGGACGGGTTTTGATAGGATAGGAGGTTTGGACATGTGGTCTTTTAACCTTTTGAATGCCTCCTCGCATTCATCTGACCATTCGAACTTTTGGCATTTCTTCAGTATGTTGAAGAAGGGTATGCACTTGTCCGTGGATCGTGAGATAAAGCGGCTCAGTGCGGCTACCTTTCCGGTCAAGCTCTGCACGTCTTTATGTTTCTTGGGGGATGGCATGTCCAGGAGAGCTTGGATTTTCTCCGGGTTCGCCTCGATCCCCCTTTGGCTGACTATGAAGCCTAGGAATTTTCCCGACTTGACCCCGAAGGTGCATTTTTTCGGGTTGAGCTTCATGCCATATCCCCGGACGACTTCGAAACATTCTTCTAAGTCGCTTGCATGGCTGTTGCATGCTTTGGATTTGATGAGCATGTCGTCTACATACACTTCCATGTTTCGTCCCAGGAGGCTTTTAAACATCCGGTTAACCATTCTTTGATAGGTTGCTCCGGCGTTTTTCAGTCCGAAAGGCATGACTAGGTAGCAGTATACCCCCTTATCGGTCCTGAAGCTAGTGCACTCCTGGTCTGCCGTATGCATTTTTATTTGGTTATACCCAGCATAGGCATCCATGAAAGACAGCAGCTTAAATCCGGACGTGGCGTCTACCATCTGGTCGATCCTGGGCAGCGGAAAGCAGTCCTTTGGACAGGCTTTGTTTAGATCTGTGAAATCTATACAAACCCGCCAAGTCCCGTTCGGCTTGGGCACCAGGACTGGATTGGCCAGCCATTCCGGATAATACACGTCGCGGATCATGCCATTGGACAAGAGTTTGTCCACCTCTTTCTCTAAGGCCTCGGCTTTCACCGAGTCGAGCGGGCGTCTCTTTTGCTGTACAGGGGGCATGTCCGGGTTGACATTGAGTACATGGGTGATGACATGAGGGCTGATGCCGGTCATGTCTTCTTGGCGCCATGCAAAGATGTCGATGGCGCCCTTCAGTGTTTTTATTATTTTATCTTTTTCCTCCGGATCCAGGCTCTTCCCTATCCGGAGTACTTTGGTGGAGTCGTCGTCGCACACTGGTATTTCTTCGACGTCCTCCATTGGTTCCACGACCCTTTCGGACCCTATGCGAGGATCCAACTCATCCTCTTCAGCCTTTTCTATCTCAGGGGGCCCCCGGACCATGAGTACTGGTAAGTGGGTGGCAACATTGTAACATTGCCTGGCCTCTCCCTGATTTCCCCTCACCGTTCCGACTCCGGCTTCCTGGGTAGGGAATTTCAGGCATAGATGTCGGATTGAAGTAATCGCACCAAAGTCGACGAGGGCCGGTCGGCCTAGGATCGCGTTGTAGGCTGTTGGACAGTCTACCACCACGAAGGTGCAATACTTAAATGTGCTCTGGGGGGTATCCGGGCACAGGGTAACTGGGAGCCTGACTTTTCACATCGGGATTAGCGTTATCCCGTTAAACCCTGTGAGCTGTGATCCACTAGGCGAGAGGTCCCGGTCGGTCAACCCTATCGCAGTGAAGGCTTCTTTGAAGAGCAAGTTCACGGAACTCCCATTGTCAATCAGGACCCTAGCCACCACTTTATTTGCGATGGGGGTCTCTATGACCAGCGGGTCGTGGTGAGGAAAACGCACCGTCTTGGCGTCTTCTTCCGTGAACGTTATGGGCTGGTCCATTAGCCGAGGCCTTTGAGCCGGGAGTTGAGTAACCTCCCACACCTCACTGTGTCTTGCGGCCTCGGCATATCTTTTTCGCTCCTTGCGAGTGTTTGCTCCGATATGGGGACCTCCGGAGATCATGGCTATCCGTCCATTAGGCCGGGGCGGTAGCCCGGGGATATGCTGGGTGTCACCTGCGGGAGCAGCTGGAGGCAATATTCCTGCTTGTACCCGGCGTTCCGGAGGCATACCCCCGGCCACCTGCCCTGTATTAAGGTGGGGCAACCTATATTTGATCCACTCATAGAGGTGGCCCAAACGGATCAAATTTTCAATCTCGTCTTTGAGATTTTTACACTCGTTGGTGCTATGACCAATGTCGTTGTGGTACTCGCATCTTTTACTCGGATCTCTCTGGGAGCTATCTTTGTACAACGGCTGGGGTCTCCGGTAGTGCGTATTTTGCCTAGTGGCAAAATATACACGTTCCTGAGAGTCCGTGAGCTCCGTGTACTGAGTATATTGGGGTGTGTACCCCTTCTTTTGGCGCTTCTCTCCCGTTCGGGTGCTGCCCTTGGAGGACCTTTTGCTCCTCGACCCACAGGTAGGGCACTGTTAAGCTAGCGATCGGGGCAGCTGTGAAGGAGTTCGTCCATTCACCCCGGACGGGGTGCCGTAATGGGAAGATGCCGGTGCCAAAGTTTGGCCCCGTCGTATCCGGGAGTAGCGGAGAACCGTATACCACTTACTTGTGGAGTTGCGGCGGGACGATGCGAGGGCGACACTCCTGGCATGTATCCTGCTATCCCGGTGGGATAGTAGCCTCCGTAAGCCACGATCTGGGCTTCTTCGAGGTTAATATATTTTTGGACTCGCTTCTGGAAGTCCTGAAGGCTAGCAGCGCCTTCTTGCTGCAACTCGTTCCAGAAGGGAGTCCCAATGCGGATTCCTGCTTGGAGAAGCGCAAGCTGTTGTCCGTCGTCGACCTTCTTGGTCTTCGAGGCTTCCTCTCGGAACCTCTTGATGTAATTCTTCAAGGTCTCGGTGGGCAGTTGCTTGATGTTGGTCAAGGCACTAACCTCCAAGTTAACCTTCCCGGGCAAAATGCCGACAAATTGTCTCGGAAGTTGGTTTGGAGTTTGTTCCGGCCAACTCCACCGATCCCGGTTCCGGTTTTTGAACCATTCCTCTGCTGATCCGCTCAGAGTGAGGGGGAAGCACAAGCACTTGGCGTCATTGCTGACCCGCATGACTGTCATGACACGGTTGAACCGTGACAAGTGATCACTGGGGTCGGAGTTCCCAGTATATGCCGCCATTTCGGGCATCTTGAAGTTTTTAGGGAGCTCCGCCTCCAGGATATGTTTGGCACAAGGCTCCCGATCCTCACTGTCTGAGTTGGAGTCGTCTCCCTTCTGCCTCCGGGAGACTCGAGCAATATCTTTTCGAAGTATGGCAAGTTCCGCCATAATCCCTTCGTTTACAGTACCCGAGGAGACCACGGGCCTGTATCTTTTTTGGTCAAGGTGATCCCGGAGGTCACCTTGATTCCCATTGATTTGATTTCTCAGATCAATGGGAGGACATCTCTGTCCTCTTCTTCCTCTACCCCCTGGTTCCTGGTGCACGAAAATGCTTTTCCGGTCCCCTCGATCCTGAGGGCCAAGACTCCCTCTTTGGGGCTTGCCCCTCTGCGGACCTTTCCCTTTAGGGAAATCTGAGCGGACCCTTCGCGGATCCTGCACCTTTTTCTTTCGCCCAGGGGTAGAAGTAGGGTTTTTCGTTTGGTTTTCCTCAGCAGGGTGCCTTATGGGACTAGGTTCCCTAGGTCTTTGCTGCTGGGAATTAGGCGAAGACGTCGCTGGCTCCCCGTCGAGCCCAGCGGCCATCGCCTTGGGATGCACGTGAATACCAGCTGCCTCCATGGCTTTCTGCATGGCTAGCATCACTTCCTGCATTTTTTGATTTTGCGCTTTCTGAGCTTCGATCTCAGCTTCATGATCGATAGCTTTTTGTCTAAGGAGCACCAACTCCGAGTAGCTTCCTCCGTCATAGGCATACTCGTCGAGGTGTTCCTCGTAGTTCTCGTCGGGAACTATCTCTTCTTCTTCTTCCTCAGACTCCTCTGCTGCTCTTGAGGCTACATCTTCCTCATTGGGATCTTGAGCGTCTTCTAGAGGGCGAGGATGACGTGTACTTCTTGTCTCCACCATTGTTGTGAAGTCAAATGCTTGTTATGTAGCAGCTTTCCTCAGCTCTCAATGAAAGCACCAAAATGTTGACCGAGATTTTCGACAACTATTAAAATATGATTATAATAAAGAGCTGTAAGAAAGTGAGATGAAGATTTTTTACGTGGTTGGGGCGTTAATGAGCCTTAGTCCACGAGTCTCTGTTATTAATGGATGTATTTAATACAGATTCTACACTTGAGAGAATGTCTTTCTCTTAAATACAGAGAATGTTCTTGTGAGTATTTTCTCTTCTTGCTCTTTTGCAAACCAAGATTCTCGACCCCATTAAATGAGCTTTGAGGGGGTATTTATAGTGTTTTGGTGGGGTAATCCCTAGAATTGTTCTTACACATGTATCTGTAAGTATCCATAAAGTTGGGCATTTCCAATACATATACCATGGGTGATGCATGGTCAAATCCCTAGGTGCTGTAGGGTTTTTATGAAGAATGTCCTTTTTGCCTTGTGATTGACGTGACTCTTCGCAGAGTAGCCGTCGCTAGACTTAAATGATCATTACTGTAACGCTGCTGTTTGGGGGTTGTGCCGTCAGACTTTATTGCGTGTTACAGTCCCAACACGCTTCCTCCCATGCAGCATTAAATGCGACTTGATTGCTCGAGAGAGACCTGACACATCCCGGAGAGCCTTCGCGCTATGCAAGCTTCCAGGAGTACCTTGTACTCCGGGTGCCTCCTCCGGGACCCATGCTAACAGTGCTTCCTCGTGGCGCACAAAGACTTAGCAAATGTTTACAAGTTATCTGGTCCACGTGTCCCCTCTCGACTGGTCCACGTATTTTGGGCGAATTCTGGAGCAACAATTTCCAAGGTCTTCAACAAACTGTTATCAGTGTCCCGTTCAAGTGAGAGTCAGTGATACTGTAACACCCTAACTAGCATAGGCGTATTACGTGATTTTTAAACGTACTGTGCAGCTCGTTGCTAATCAACGAGGTTTATGGAAATCGTGATTAATTAAATTTTTTTCTTTTTAATTAAACTTATAAAATATTTATACAAAAATACTCGGGATCCCGATTACAAAGCACTTTACAAAAGTTTACTAGCTAAACAAAATACTTGTCGCCTAGCGACTAATTACAAAAAAAGCACTGCTGTCCCGAGGATCGTACGCTCCAGGCCTAACCGCCCCAACATGTACAGTCTTCACCAGCTCGCTCTCACGGTTCCTCAGCCTTGGCCTTGCCCTTACCTACACATAAACATAGCACTGTGAGTCGACAGACTCAGTAAGAAAAGCATAAACATAATCATACATAAATCCCGGCTTATGATCAAACGCCCATACCCCCGACCATAACCCTAACTGTCGTGTCCCACACGATACTGAGTCCCGAACGTTCATAAGATGGTACTATTGACAAGTAACAGCATATACTCGGTACACTTGTCATACTCCAGCTGCTAGTCATACTCTAGCCTGTACCGATGTGTTACAGTATCAGCCTATACTCGGTTCACTGGTCATACTCCAGCTGCTAGTCATACTCTAGCCTAACCGATGTGATACGGTTACATAGCACTGTACCACAAACCCTATATTAGCCTATACTCGGTATACTGGTCATACTCCAGTTGCTAGTCATACTCTAGCCTAACCCATGTGATATGGTCGGATGGTACGAAGCCAACATACATATCTAATGTAATCTAACAGGCTTCCTAACATGCACGCTAAACATGTAATACATATGCATACTGTTATACTAATCTTACCTTAATTCTGAATTCAGGTTTGCTGGTCAACCTGAGTGGAACTATCAGCTCGACGAATTACTGGCTCCTAAACCGTAACAATCACAACACCGGTAAGTGACACGCTAAATCACAACCGGGACAAAGGTTTAAAAACCAAACTTAACCTACTGTAATTTAATACAAAAATACCCCGAACTAGCAGGGAACAATCTGCCAGAAAACACGAAACTAGCAGGAAACAACAAGTTGAGAAAAACTGGTTTCACACCCTACTACAAAATCCGGGTAACCGGCTTTACAATCAGTGTAAAACCAGTTAGCTGGTTTTACCGAGAAAATCAACAAAAATCAATTCTCCAACCAAAATGTTTTCAAACTCAACCAAACTTTCCAGACCTGCTAATTAGACCCTAATAAACATTTTCTAAGTGATAAAACAAAGCTTCATGCATAAAATAAAAATCCACCATTAAAGCTCCAAGCTCTGAGTTCAAAACTCAAACTTGGTTAAACAACACTAACATGCATTCAAATCAATTCCAGCCTACTTAAACATGCATAAAATCACCTCTGAAAACTACAGCAAACATCAACAAAACAACAACAACAGATTTTAACAATTTCTCTTTGAAAACTATAGTTTTGAGCCAAAATTTCATATCTTGATAAAACCAAATAATCACCAACCCTATCATGCTTGAATCAACATTTTAAATCATAAATAACCCTCTGAAATCAACATCAAAACACAGCAGCAAGAACATTAAAAACTAGCATGCAAACCATTTCTTTTCATCAAAATTCAAGAAACTAAAAGAGCAAGATACTTACCAAGAGTTAAGACTACAAGAACCTTGATGAATTAAGCAAGAAACACACAAAGAATCCCCCCCCCCAATCTCAGCTGCTCAAAACCGAAAAGGAGAAAGAAAGAGAGAAAGAGAGGTTTTGCTTTTCTTTGATTTTTCTTCTAATTTTGTAAAATGAAAATAAAGAGTTTCAATTATTCATTTCAGCCAATATAACACTAATAAATCAATTATTTTCACAACACTAAGTCCACTAAAGGACAAAATAACATTGGGGCAAAAAGACAATTTTGCCCCTCCACACTAAAATAACATAAAGAACACTAAAGGGGGTATTTTGGGAAAACTCTAAATTCCCGACTAATCCTCACATTCCCAATGTCTAATAAACAATCCCAATATATTGAAATACTAATTTGTGATTCTGCTGAGCCATAAACCGAGTTCCATGTTGCCAGACACCGAAAATGCAAAATTATGAAATTTCACTATATGACATAAAAATGCATTCTGAATTCAAAAATAACAGCATAAATAATTATTTAAATATCTATAAATAATTTTCGATAATTAAACATGATTTTATGCTAATTTCCAAATTATACTAAGCGGTCTTTACAGCTATTCCCCCCTTAAAAGGATTTCGTCCCCGAAATCTAACATGAATAACTCTCGATATTGAGCTCTCATATCTGACTCTAGCTCCTAGGTTGCTGCCTCCACCTTGCTGTTTCTCCAGAGTACCTTGACCAAAGCAATGGTCTTATTCCGAAGGACTTTATCCTTTCTATCCAGGATCTGCACTGGCTGTTCGTCGTAAGTCATATTTGGCTGTAGTTCCAGGCTCTCATAACTGAGTATATGGAATACATTGTGAACTGCAGAAAGAGCTGGAGGCAACGCTAACCGGTATGCCACTTGACCTATCTTCTCGAGAATCTCGAAAGGTCCCGTAAATCTAGGGCATAACTTGCCTCTTTTCCCGAAACGTTTGATCCCCTTCATTGGAGACACCCGTAAAAACACATGGTCCCCTACTTAGAACTCAACGTCTCTGCGTTTCGGATCTGCCTAACTTTTCTGTCTACTCTGTGAGGCAAGCATTCTAGCTTTTATTTTCTCAATTGCCTCATTAGTCCACTACACTAACTCGGGACCTAGGTATTTCCTCTCCCCTGTCTCATCCCAGTGGATGGGAGATCTACACTTCCTACCGTATAACAGTTCATAGGGTGCCATCCCTATCGTACTCTGATAACTATTGTTGTAAGAAAATTCTATCAACGGTAGATATTTACTCCAAGAGCCTTCAAAATCCATAACAGAGGCTTGTAACATGTCCTCCAATATCTGAATTGTCCTTTCGAACTGCCCATCTGTCTGAGGATGGAATGCGGTACTAAATTTCAGTTTTGTAACCATTGCTCGTTGCAAACTCTGCCAAAACATGGAGGTGAACTTCATCTCTCTATCTATAACTATGGACTTCGGTACCCCGTGAAGTCTTACAATCTCTCTAACATACAATTCTGGCAACTTATCCACTGTAAAAGTTGTTCTAATAGGCAGAAAATGAGCAGATTTCGTGAATCGATCCACCACTACCCAGATGGAATCGAACAAACCCGTGGCTCTAGGTAACCCAACCACGAAATCCATCGTGATATCTTCCCACTTCAATTCAGGTAGGGTTAAAGGCTGTAACAACCCTGCTGGTCTCTGATGTTCAACCTTAATCTGCTGACAAGTGAGGCATCTCGATACGAATTCTACCAAATTCTTCTTCATACCGCTCCACCAGAAGTACGGTTTAAGACCCTGGTACATCTTAGTGGTGCCAGGATGCAGAGAATAAGGGGTAGAATGAGCCTCCTCAAAGATCTCATTCCTGAGTTCCACACTACTCGGAACACAAACCCTAGCTTTATACAGAAGCATCCCGTTGTCTGACACTGAAAAATCACTAGCTTGACCAGCCAAAACCTCATCTCTGATTTTTACTAACTCTGCATCAGTCATGTGAGAGGTCTTAATTCTTTCCAACAGATCAGATTGTAGCGTTAAGTTGTGAAGCTGACCTACCACAAACTCGATGCTGGTTCTAACCATGTCCTCTGCTAACTGAGGTGAGATCTGAATCATGCTAGCTTCCTGCCCGGGACCTTTCCTGCTCAGGGCATCGGCCACTACATTGGCCTTCCTAGGGTGATAGAGAATCTCACAGTCGTAATCTTTCACTAACTCTAACCAACGCCTCTGTCTCATATTCAAATCTTTTTGAGTAAAGAAATACTTGAGACTTTTATGGTCGGTATAGATTTCACACCTTTCTCCATAAAGGTAATGCCACCAGATCTTCAATGCAAAAAACACCGCGGCCATCTCTAGATCATGAGTCGGGTATCGCTGTTCATAATCCTTTGACTGACGGGAGACATAAGCGATAACCCGATCGGCTTGCATTAGCACACACCCCAGACCCTGTCTGGATGCATCGCAATAAACTACAAATTTCTCTTTGTCTGAAGGCAAAGCTAGCATTGGAGCGGTAATCAACCTCTGTTTCAGCTCCTAAAAACTAGCTTCGCACTTATCGGACCACACAAACCGCTGATTCTTCTTTGTAAGTTCAGTTAAGGGTGTTGATGTAAAGACCGCTTAGTTTAATTTGGAAATTAGTAGTTAATCATGTTTAATTATGGAAAATTATTTATAGTTATTTAAATAATTATTATGCTGTTATTCTTGAATTCTGAGATGCATTTTATGTCATTTCTTGATTTTCATAAGTTTGCATTTCCAGTGCCCGGTAACATGGAACTCGTTGTTTGGCTCAGTAAAATCAAAACTTAGTATGTTAGTAGATCGGGACGGTTTATTAGACTTTGGGAATCTCGGGAATGGCCGGGAATTTAGAATTTCCCAAAATACCCCCTTTAGTGTTATTTATGTTATTTTAATGTGAAGGGGCAAAATGGTCATTTTGCCCCATTGTTATTTTGTCCTTTAGTGGACTTAATAATTGGAAAATATGTGTTTTGCTATGTTATTTGTTGGCTGAAGTAAAAGGGTTATGTGGCATTTCTTTTCATTTTTCCAAACTTAGAAAAATTAGAAAATTCTCAAAAAGCTCTCTCTCTTTTCCTCTCTATTTCGGCCCTTTGAGCAGCAAGAAAAAGTGGATTTTTCTCTTGTGATTCAAGTGTTTTCCATCAAGTTTAGAGTGATTCTAGTAGAGGTAATTTTGTCTAGCTTCTCTACTTTTGTTTTCTTGAATTTTTGATGAAAAATGGTGTAATGCATGCTTAGTTTAGGTTGTTGTTGTTGCTGTGATTTTGTTGTTGTTTGCAGAGGTTTAAGCATGATTAATTGAGGTTAATTAAGCTGCTTGTGATGCATGATAGTTAGGTTGTTTAGAGTTGTGGAAATTTTAGCTCAAAAGTTTATTTTTCAAAGAGAATTTTCGAAATGAGTTGTGTATGTTTTCTGCAGTTTCGAAATGGATAAATATGTGATTTTAATCAAGGTTTGATGCATGATAGGGTTGTTTAACCAAGTTTGAGTTTTGAACTCAAAGCTTGGAGCTTTAATAGTGATTTTTAATTCTGTGTGTTCTGGACAGTTTTGTTGCTTTAGAAATGTTCTATGGGATGTTTAGAACAGTTTGGAAGGTTTGGGTGAAATTGGGTTTGAATTGAATGAGTTATGAATTTTTGAAAGTGGTCTGCGAGGAACCGGAATTTCGGTTGTACATCCAGAATTCCGGATGGGGGTTCGGGAATCTCCAGAACTAGAATTCTGGTTGTGCAACCGGTCTGCCGGTTGGGAAATTTTCAAGAACCCTATATTTCCTCGTTTTTATGTTATTTGGGGTATTGCCATGCTTTTATCGATAGGGAATTTTTTAGTTCCTAGTTTAAGTCCCCGGGAAGTGATTTAGCGTATCACTTATAGTGTTGTGATTGTTATTGTTTAGGAGCCTGTAAACCGCCGCGCAGTTCGTTCCAGTCAAGTTGACCGGCACACCTGAATTCAGAATTGAGGTAAGATTAGTATAACAGTATGCATATATATTACATGTTTAGCGTGCATGTAGGAAGCCTGTTAGATTACATTAGATATATATGTTGGCTTCGAACCATCCAACTGTGTCACATCGGTACAGGCTAGAGTATGACTAGCAACTGGAGTATGACCAGTGTACCGAGTATAGGCTAACACTGTATCACATCGGCACAGGCTAGAGTATGACTAGCAGCTAGAGTATGACCAATGTGCCGAGTATAGGCTGGTACTCGGGTTGGTGGTTCTGTACTATTTGACGTATCACATCAGTATAGGCTAGAGTATGACTAGCAGCTGGAGTATGACCAGTGTACTGAGTATACGCTGATACTGTAAAACATCGGTACAGGCTAGAGTATGACCAGTGTACCGAGTATAGGTTGTTACTTGTCAATAGTAACGTCTTATGAACGTTCAGGACTAAGTATCGTGTGGGACACGGCAATTAGGGTTATGGTCAGGGGTATGGGCGTCTGATCATAACTCGGGATTTATGTATGATATTTGATTATGCTTTTCTTACTGAGTCTGTCGACTCACAGTGCTATATTTATGTGTAGGTAAGGGCAAGGCTAAGGATAAAGGACCGTGAGAGCGAGCCGGTGAAGATTGTACATGTCGGGGCGGTTAGGCCTGGAGCGTACGATCCTCGGGACAACAAGGCTATTTTCTAATTAGTCGCTAGGCGACAAGTATTTTGTATAGTAAGTGAACTTTTGTAAAAGGTTTTGTAATCGGGATCTCGAGTATTTTTGTATAAATATTTTATAAGTTTAATTAAAAAGTAAAAATTTTAATTAATCACGATTTCCATAAACCTCGTTGATTAGCAACGAGCTGTACAGTATGTTTAAAAATCACGTAATATGCCTATGCTAGTTAGGGTGTTACAATTTGGTATCAGAGCTGCCAGGTTGTCTTCCGAAGATCGTCACGACATGTACAATCATCATCAGCAGTTAGCTCGTTCTACGGTTCAGTAAGCTTTTATTGCTTTAGTAGTTTATTTAATTTTATGAATAAGAAAAGCCTGATAGGAACATGTTAGTAGCCTGATAGTAGAATAGGCGCATATTTTGTTTTTAATTTCCGAATTAAGCGGCATTAGTAAGCTTTCTTTGATCATGACCTGATGTGCCAACTCTTGTTTTCGTAGGCGGTTCCGACTAGATGGACGCCAGGCGAAATACCAGGAGCCAGGGCAACTCAGTAGGGTCGAATCAGGGTCAGGGAGCCCAGTTTCCCCCGCATGCTAGGTGCCGTGGTAGAGGTCCCAGGGGCAGGGCTCATGGTCGGGGTGATGAGAACCCGCCACAGGCTGCCCAGGCTGCCCAAGCCGAGCAAGAAGCCCAAAATTGGGAGACTAGGTTTGCTGAAATGCAAGCCAGGATAGAGGAACAAGACCTTGAGATACAGAGATTGAGGCAGCAGGCTGCTCAGGCCGAAATAGTAGTAGCAGCAAACAGAATGGAACCCTTGTATGAAATGTTCCGGAAGCAAGCACCTCTGGTTTTTCTGGGAGGTCCAGATGTTATGAAGTCCGAACAGTGGCTAACGGTGATCACCAGAATACTGAACTTTATGGGTGTCACCGGGAATGACAGAGTGGTGTGTGCCACCTTTCAGTTCCAAGAAGACGCTCTAGTCTGGTGGGACATGGTGTCTTAGATTCACGACATCACCACCATGACTTGGGAAAGGTTCTAGGAACTCTTCAATGCAAAATATTATAGCGAGGCAGTCAGAAGTGCCAAGAGGAAAGAGTTCACCCACCTGACCCAACGAGAAAATATGAGGGTAACTGAGTATACTACCCAGTTCGACCGGTTGGCGAGGTTAGCCTCGGGAATAGTGCCAACCGATTTCAGCAAAAAGGAGAAGTATCTAGATGGGTTAAATGTGAAGATCAAACACGACCTGATGATCACCACTGACGACAAGACCACCTATGCTGAGATGGTGGAGAACGCACTGCGAGCTGAGGGCGCAGTTAGATGTATGTCGGAGTCAGCTAGTACTCCAGCGAGTGGCGGGGCTCCTACCCCTCCTGCATCAAGCTTTAGCAAGGGAATTAGTTGTTCGGCCATGCACCAGAAGAGGAGAACATCCACTGCATCCAATGGCTCAAGTCAGAACAAGAGGTTCTGGGGGAACCAGAGTAGAGGTAGCCGTCAGGGTGGTGCAGAGACCCGGTTTTCTTATCCTGAGTGCCCCATTTGCAAGAGGCACCATCAGGGTGAGTGTAAGGGTCAGGGATGCTTTCAGTGTGGCATGCCCGGACACTACAAGAGGATTGTCCCCAGCTCCGATCAGAGGCACCGGGGGCTCCGGCGAGACCCACTCCAGCTAGGGTGTTCGCCATCACTCAGGCTGATGCAGATGCCAGCCCTTCAGTTGTAACAGGTCAGCTTTCAGTTAATAACTCGTATTACTCTGTGCTGTTTGATTCTGGGGCCACACATTCTTATGTGGCAGCCAGAATCTTTAGTAAGTTGGGTAGACCGTATGATAGTTATGAATCAGGGTTTGGAACCCTATTACCTGGCGGAGAGTTAGTTATCTCCAAAAGGTGGATTAGGTCTATGCCGATCAGAATAAATGGTAGAGAGTTAAGTGCTGACTTGATAGAGATGAGCCTAGTAGAGTTCGATATTATTTTAGGAATGGATTTCCTATCGAAATACTCAGCTAGTATTGATTGCAAGAGGAAGATGGTGATCTTCCAACCGGAAAGTGATGAACCATTTGTGTTTGTTGGTTCAGTTCTGGGATCTCGGATCCCAGTGATTTCGGCCATGTCAGCTAAAGAGTTGTTCCATGGCGGTTGTTTAAGGTTTCTGACCGTGGTGATGGACACCACTCGGCCAGATACCATTCAGCCAGAGAACATCAAGGTGGTTCGGGAATTTTTAGATGTTTTTCCCGAAAAACTTCTAGGGTTACCACCTCAGCGGGAGATTGACTTCGTTATAGACTTGGCACCAGGGGTGGAACCAGTTTCCAAGGCTCCAACTGAACTTAAGGAATTAAAGATTCAGCTCCAGGGGTTGCTTGACATTGGGTTTATTCGGCCTAGTGTGTCACCCTGGGGAGCCCCGGTTTTGTTCGTCAAGAAGAAAGATGGAACTATGAGGATGTGTATCGATTACAGAGAATTGAACAAGCTAACATTGAAGAATAAATATCCACTACCTAGAATCGATGATCTGTTTGATCAACTTCAGGGGAAGACGGTCTTTTCCAAGATTGATCTCCGATCGGGTTATCATCAGTTGAAAATCCGAGAGGAGGACATTCCAAACACGTCTTTTTGTACTAGGTATGGACATTACGAATTCTTGGTTATGTCGTTTCGGCAAACCAATGCTCCTGCAGCATTCATGGATTTGATGAATAGAGTATTCAAGGATTTCCTCGATATCTGTGTGATTGTGTTTATCGACGACATCCTTGTGTACTCTCAGTCCGAAGAGGAGCATGAGTTACATCTTCAGATGGTTTGGCAACGGCTTCGGGAACACAAGCTTTATGCCAAATTCAAGAAATGTGAATTCTGGCTATCTCAGGTGTCCTTCTTAGGGCGCATTGTTAGCAAAGATAGGATCAAGGTTGATCTCGGAAAGATAGAGTCTGTCAAGGATTGGCCGAGACCGAAGACAGTGACAGAAATTAGAAGCTTCTTGGGTTTAGCTGTGTATTATCGTAGGTTCGTGGAAGGGTTTTCTAAAATTTCAACACCCTTAACCGAACATACAAAGAAGAATCAGCGGTTTGTCTTGTCAGACAAGTGCGAAGCTAGTTTTCAGGAGCTGAAGCAGAGATTGATTACCGCTCCAGTGCTTGCTTTGCCTTCAGACAACGAAAAATTTGTAGTTTATTGCGATGCATCCAGACAGAGTCTGGGGTGTGTGCTGATGCAAGCCGATCGGGTTATCGCTTATGCCTCCCGTCAGTTAAAGGATTATGAACAGCGATACCCGACTCGTGATCTAGAGTTGGCGGCGGTGGTTTTTGCATTGAACATCTGGCGGCATTACTTTTACGGAGAAAGGTGTGAAATCTATACCGACCATAAAAGTCTCAAATATTTCTTTACTCAGAAATATTTGAATATGAGACAGAAGCGTTGGTTGGAATTAGTGAAAGATTACGACTGTGAGATTCTCTATCACCCTGGGAAGGCCAATGTAGTGGCCGATGCCCTGAGCAGGAAGGGTCCCGAGCAGGCAGCTAGCATGGTTCAGATCTCACCTCAGTTAGCAGAGGAAATGGTTAGATCCAGCATTGAGTTCGTGGTAGGTCAGCTTTACAACTTAACGCTACAATCTGATCTATTGGAAAGAATTAAAGCCGCTCAGATGACTGATCCAGAGTTAGTGAAAATAAGAGGTGAGGTTTGGGCTGGTCAAGCCAGGGATTTCTCAGTGTCAGACAACGGGATGCTTTTGTATAAAGCTAGGGTTTGTGTTCCGAGTAGTGTGGAACTCAGGAATGAGATCTTTGAGGAGGCTCATTCTACCCCTTATTCTCTACATCCCGGCACCACTAAGATGTACCAAGATCTTAAACCGTACTTCTGGTGGAGCGGTATGAAGAAGAATTTGGTAGAATTCGTATCGAGATGCCTCACTTGTCAGCAGATTAAGGCTGAACATCAGAGACTAGCAGGGTTGTTGCAGCCTTTAACCCTACCTGAATGGAAGTGGGAAGATATCACGATGGATTTCGTGGTTGGGTTACCTAGAACCACGGGCTTATTTGATTCCATCTGGGTAGTGGTGGATCGATTCACGAAATCTGCTCATTTTCTGCCTGTTAGAACAACCTTTACAGTGGATCAGTTGGCAGAATTGTATGTTAGAGAGATTGTAAGACTTCACGGGGTACCGAAGTCTATAGTTTCGGATAGAGATCCGAAGTTCACCTCCAAGTTTTGGCAGAGTTTGCAACGAGAAATGGGTACAAAACTTAAATTTAGTACAGCATTCTATCCTCAGACAGATGGTCAGTCCGAAAGGACAATTCAGATATTGGAGGACATGTTACGAGCCTGTGTTATGGATTTCGAAGGCTCTTGGAATAAATACCTACCGTTGATAGAATTTTCGTACAGCAACAGTTATTAGAGTACGATAGGGATGGCTCCCTATGAACTTTTATACGGTAGGAAGTGTAGATCTCCCATCCACTGGGATGAGACGGGGGAGAGGAAGTACTTAGGTCCGGAGTCAGTGCAGGGGACCAATGAGGAAATAGAGAAAATAAAAGCTAGAATGCTTGCCTCACAGAGTAGACAGAAAAGTTACGCAGATCCGAAACGCAGAGATGTTAAGTTCCAAGTAGGGGACCATGTGTTTTTACGAGTGTCTCCAATGAAGGGGATCAAACGTTTCGGGAAAAGAGGCAAGTTATGCCCTAGATTTACAGGACCTTTCGAGATTCTTGAGAAGATAGGTCAAGTGGCATACCGGTTAGCATTGCCTCCAGTTTTATCAATAGTTTACAACGTATTCCATCTCTCTATGTTGAGAAAATATGTTTCAGACCCTTCTCATATACTCAGTTATGAGAGCCTTGAACTGCAACCAGATATGTCTTACGAAGAACAGCCAGTGCAGATCCTGGATAGAAAGGATAAAGTCCTTCGGAATAAGACCATAGCATTGGTCAAGGTACTCTGGAGAAACAACAAGGTGGAGGAAGCACTCTGGGAGCTAGAGTCAGATATGAGAGCTCAATATCCAGAGTTATTCAGGTTAGATTTCGGGGACAAAATCCTTTTAAGGGGGGAATAGTTGGAAAGACCGCTTAGTTTAATTTGGAAATTAGCAGTTAATCATGTTTAATTATGGAAAATTATTTATAACTATTTAAATAATTATTATACTGTTATTGTTGAATTCTGAAATGCATTTTATGTCATTTAGTGATTTTCATAAGTTTGCATTTTCGGTGCCCGGTAACATGGAACTCGGTGTTTGGCTCAGTAAAATCACAACTTAGTATGTTAGTAGATTGGGACGGTTTATTAGACATTGAGAATGTCGGGAATGGCCGGGAATTTAGAATTTCCCAAAATACCCCATTTAGTGTTATTTATGTTATTTTAGTGTGAAGGGGCAAAATGGTCATTTTGCCCCATTGTTATTTTGTCCTTTAGTGGACTGAATAATTGGAAAATATGTGTTTTGCTATGTTATTTTTTGGCTGAAGTAAAAGGGTTATGTGGCATTTCTTTCATTTTTCCAAACTTAGAAAAATTAGAAAATTCTCAAAAAGCTCTCTCTCTTTTCCTCTCTATTTCGGCCCTTTGAGCAGCAAGAAAAAGTGGATTTTTCTCTTGTGATTCAAGTGATTTCCATCAAGTTTAGAGTGATTCTAGTAGAGGTAATTTTGTCTAGCTTCTCTATTTTTGTTTTCTTGAATTTTTGATGAAAAATGGTGTAATGCATGCTTAGTTTAGGTTGTTGTTGCTGTGATTTTGTTGTTGTTTGCAGAGGTTTGAGCATGATTGATTGAGGTTAATTAAGCTGCTTATGATGCATGATAGTTAGGTTGTTTAGAGTTGTGGAAATTTTAGCTCAAAAGTTTAGTTTTCAAAGAGAATTTTCGAAATTGGTGGCTGTAGTTGTTGCATGAGTTTGTGTATGTTTTCTGCAGTTTCTAAATGTATGAATATGCGATTTTAATCAAGGTTTGATGCATGATAGGGTTGTTTAACCAAGTTTGAGTTTTGAACTCAAAGCTTGGAGCTTTAATGGTTATTTTTAATTATGTGTGTTCTGGACTGTTTTGTTGCTTTAGAAATGTTCTATGGGATGTTTAGAACAGGTTTGGAAAATTTGGGTTAAATTGGGTTTGAATTGAATGAGTTATGAATTTTTGAAAGTGGTCTGCGAGGAACCGGAATTCCGGTTGTACATCAGGAATTCCGGATGGGGGTTCAGGAGTTTCCAGAACCGGAATTCCGATTGTGCAACCGGTCTGCCGGTTGGGAAATTTTCAAGAACCCTAGATTTCCTCGTTTTTATGTTATTTGGGGTATTGCCATGCGTTTTATCGATAGGGAAACTTTTTGTTCCTAGTTTAAGTCCCCGGGAAGTGAGTTAGCGTATCATTGATAGTGTTGTGATTCTTATGGTTTAGGAGCCTGTTAGATTACATTAGATATGTATGTTGGCTTCGAACCATCCGACTGTGTCACATCGGTACAGGCTAGAGTATGACTAGCAACTGGAGTATGACCAGTGTACCGAGTATAGGCTGACACTGTATCACATCGTCACAGGCTACAGTATGACTAGCAGCTGGAGTATGACCAGTGTGCCGAGTATAGGCTGATACTCGGGTTGGTGGTTCTGTACTATTTGACGTATCACATCAGTACAGGCTAGAGTATGACTAACAGCTGGAGTATGACCAGTGTACTGATTATAGGCTGATACTGTAACACATCGGTACAGGCTAGAGTATGACTAGCAGCTGGAGTATGACCAGTGTACCGAGTATAGGCTGTTACTTGTCAATAGTACCGTCTTATGAACGTTCAGGACTCAGTATCGTGTGGGACACGGAAGTTAGGGTTATGGTCAGGGGTATGGGCGTCTGATCATAACTCGGAATTTATGTATGATATTTGATTATGCTGTTCTTACTGAGTATGTCGACTCACAGTGCTATGTTTATGTGTAGGTAAGGGCAAGGCTAAGGCTAAAGGACAGTGAGAGCGAGCCGGTGAAGATTGTACATGTCGGGGCGGTTAGGCCAGGAGCGTACGATCCTCGGGACAGCAAGGCTATTTTGTAATTAGTCGCTAGGCGACAAGTATTTTGTATAGTCAGTGAACTTTTGTAAAAGGTTTTGTAATCGGGACCTCGAGTATTTTTGTATAAATATTTTATAAGTTTAATTAAAAAGCAAAAATTTTAATTAATCACGATTTCCATAAACCTCGTTGATTAGCAATGAGCTGCGCAGTATGTTTAAAAATCACGTAATACGCCTATGCTAGTTAGGGTGTTACAGTTGAAATCTTAGAAAACCATTCCACGAACCTACGATAATACCCGGCTAAACCTAAGAAGCTTCTAATTTCTGTCACTATCTTCGCTCTCGGCCAATCCCTGACGGATTCTATCTTCCCCGGATCCACCTTGATCCCATCTTTGCCAACAATGTGCCCTAAGAAGGACACCTGAGATATCCAGAATTCACATTTCTTGAATTTGGAGTAAAGCTTGTGTTCCCTAAGCCGTTGCAAAACCATCTGAAGATGTAACTCATGCTCCTCTTCTGATTGAGAGTACACAAGGATGTCGTCGATAAAACAATCACACAGATATTGAGGAAATCCTTGAATACTCTATTCATCAAATCCATAAATGCTGCAGGAGCATTGGTTAGTCCAAACGATATAACCAAGAATTCGTAATGTCCGTACCTAGTACGGAAAGCCATCTTCAGAATGTCCTCCTCTCGGATTTTCAACTGATGATAACCCGATCAGAGATCAATCTTAGAAAAGACCATCTTCCCCTGAAGCTGATCGAGCAGATCATCGATCCTAGGTAGTGGATATTTATTCTTCACTATTAGCTTGTTTAACTCCCGATAATCGATACACATCCTCATAGTTCCATCTTTCTTCTTGACGAACAAAACCGGGGCTCCCCAAGGTGACACACTAGGCCGAATAAACCCTATGTCAAGCAATCCCTGAAGCTGAATCTTTAATTCCTTAAGTTCAGCTGGAGCCATTCTATACGGAGCCTTGGAAATCGGTTCCACTCCTGGTGACAAATCTATAACGAAAATCCATCTCTCGCAGAGGTGGTAACCTTGGAAGTTCTTCGGGAAAAACATCTAGAAATTCCCGAACCACCTTGATGTCCTCTGGCCGAATGGTATCTGGCCGAGTGGTGTCCATCACCACGGCCAGAAACCCTAAACAACCGCCATGTAGTAACTCCCTAGGTGTCATGGCCGAAATCACCGGATTCCGAGATCCCCGAACTGAACCAACAAACACAAATGGTTCTTCACTTTCCGGTTGGAAGATCACCATCTTCCTCTTGCAATCAATACTAGCTGAATATTTAGATAGGAAATCCATTCCTAAAATAAATATCAAAATCTACTAGGCACATCTCTATCAAATCAGCACTTAAATCTCTACCATCTATTCTGATCGGCATAGACGTAATCCACGTTTTGGAGATAACTAACTCTCCACCAGGTAATAGGTTTCCAAACCCTGATTCATAACTATCACACGGTCTATCAAATTTACTAAAGATTCTGGCTGCCACATAAGAATGTGTGGCCCCAGAATCAAACAGCACTGAGTAAAATGAGTTATTAACCGAGAGCTGACCTGTTACAGTAGAGGGGCTGGCATCTGCATCAGCCTGCGTGATGGCGAACACCCTAGCTGGAGTGGGTCTCGCCGGAGCCCTCAGTGCCTCTGATCGGAGCTGGGGACAATCCCTCTTATAGTGTCCGGGGATGCCACACTGAAAGCATCCCTGACCTCTGCACTCACCCAGATGGTCCCTTTTACAACTGGGGCACTCTGGGCACAAAAACTGGGTCTCAGCACCACCTTGACGGCTGTCTCTACTCTGGTTCCCCCGGAACCTCTTGTTCTGCCCCGAACCACCGGATGGAGTGGATGTTCTCCTCTTCTGGTCCATGGCCGAACCACTACCTCCCTTGCTAAAGCCTGATGTAGGAGGGGTAGGAGCCCTGCCACTCACTGGAGTACTAGCCGACTCCGACATACATCCAACTGCGCCCTCAGCTCGCAGTGCCTTCTCCACCATCTCAGCATAGGTGGTCTTGTCGTCGGTGGTGATCATAAGGTCATGTTTGATCTTCACATTTAATTCGTCCAGTTACTTTTCCTTCTTGCGGAAATCGGTTGGCACTATTCCCGAGGCCAACCTCGCCAACCGATCGAACTGGGTGGTATACTCAGTCACGCTCATGTTTTCCCGCTAGGTCAGGTGGGTGAACTCTTTTCTCTTGGCACTTCTAACTGCCTCATTATAATATTTTACGTTGAAGAGTTCCTGGAACCTTTCCCAGGTCATGGTGGTGACATCATGAATTTGAGACACCATGTCCCACCAGACTAGCGCGTCTTCTTGGAACGGGAAGGTTGCACACACCACCCTGTCATTTCCGGTGACGCCCATAAAGTTCAGTATCTTGGTTATCACCGTTAGCCACTGCTCAACTTTCATGACATCCGGACCTCCCAGAAAAAATGGAGGTGCTTGCTTCCGAAACCTTTCATACAAGGGTTCCATTCTATTTGCCGCTACGACTATCTCGGCCTGGGCAACAGGGGCGGGTGCAACTGGAACTTCTGGCACAGGCCCTGCAGGAGCCCCCTGCTGCCTCAATCTCTATATCTCTAGATCTTGTTCCTCTATCCTGGCTTGCATTTCACCAAACCTAGTCTCCCAATTCTTGGCTTCCTGTTCGGCTTGGGCAGCCTGGGCAGCCTGGGCAGCCTGTGGCGGGTTATCATCACCCCGACCACGGGCCCTGCCCCTGGGACCTCTACCACGGCCCCTAGCATGCAGGGGAAACTGGGCTCCCTAACCCTGATTTGACCCTACTGAGTTGCCCTGGCTCCTGGTATTCCGCCTGGCTTCCATCTACTCTGAACAGCCTGCGAAACCAAGAGTTGGCACATCAGGTCATGATCAAAGAGAGCTTACTAACGCCGCTTAATTTTGAATATTAAAAACATGTGCCTATTCTACTATCAGGCTACTAACATGCTTCCTATCAGGCTTTTCTTATTTCATAATAATTTCAATAAGCTACTAAAGCAATAAAATCTTACTGAACCGTAGAACGAGCTAACTGTTGATGATTATTGTACATGTCGTGACGATCTTCGGTAGTCAACCTGGCGACTCTGATACCAAATTGTAACACCCTAACTAGAATAGGCGTATTACGTGATTTTTAAACGTACTGTGCAGCTCGTTGCTAATCAACGAGGTTTATGGAAATCGTGATTAATTAAAATTTTTGCTTTTTAATTAAACTTATAAAATATTTATACAAAAATACTCGGGATCTCGATTACAAAGCAATTTACAAAAGTTTACTAGCTAAACAAAATACTTGTCGCCTAGTGACTAATTACAAAAAAAGCACTGCTGTCCCGAGGATCGTACGCTCCAGGCCTACCCGCCCCAACATGTACAATCTTCACCGGCTCACTCTCACGGTTCCTCAGCCTTGGCCTTGCCCTTACCTACACATAAACATAGCACTGTGAGTCGACAGACTCAGTAAGAAAAGCATTAACATAATCATACATAAATCCCGGGTTATGATCAGACGCCCATACCCCTGACCATAACCCTAACTACCGTGTTCCAGACGATACTGAGTCCCGAACTTTCAGAAGACGGTACTATTGACAAGTAACAGCCTATACTCGGTACACTGGTCATACTCCAACTGCTAGTCATACTCTAGCATGTACCGATGTGTTACAGTATCAGCCTATACTCGGTTCACTGGTCATACTCCAGCTGCTAGTCATACTCTAGCCTAACTGATGTGATACGGTCACATAGCACTGTACCACCAACCCTAGTATCAGCCTATACTAGGTATACTGGTCATACTCCCGTTGCTAGTCATACTCTAGCCTAACCGATGTGATATGGTCGGATGGTACGAAGCCAACATACATATCTAATGTAATCTAACAGGCTTCCTAACATGCACGCTAAACATGTAATACATATGCATAATGTTATACTAATCCTACCTTAATTCCGAATTCAGGTGTGCCGGTCAACCTGAGTGGAACTATCAGCTCGGCGAATTACTGGCTCCTAAACCGTAAAAATCACAACACCGGTAAGTGACACGCTAAATCACAACCGGGACAAAGGTTTAAAAACCAAACTTAACCTACTGTAATTTAATACAAAAATACCCCGAACTAGCTGGGAACAATCTGCCAGAAAACCCGAAACTAGCAGGAAACAACAAGTTGAGAAAAACTGGTTTCACACCCTACTACAAAATCCAGGTAACCGGCTTTACAATCAGTGTAAAACCAGTTAGCTGGTTTTACCGAGAAAATCAACAAAAATCAATTCTCCAACCAAAACGTTTCCAAACTCAACCAAACTTTCCAGACCTGCTAATTAGACCCTAATAAACATTTTCTAAGTGATAAAACAAAGCTTCATGCATAAAATAAAAATCCACCATTAAAGCTCCAAGCTTCGAGTTCAAAACTCAAACTTGGTTAAACAACACTAACATGCATTCAAATCAATTCCAACCTACTTAAACATGCATAAAATTACCTCTGAAAACTACAGCAAACATCAACAAAACAACAGCAACAGATTTTAACAATTTCTCTTTGAAAACTATAGTTTTGAGCCAAAATTTCATATCTTGATAAAACCAAATAATCACCAACCCTATCATGCTTGAATCAACATTTTAAATCATAAATAACCCTCTAAAATCAACATCAAAACACAGCAGCAAGAACATTAAAAACTAGCATGCAAACCATTTCTTTTCATCAAAATTCAAGAAACTAAAAGAGCAAGATACTTACCAAGAGTTGAGACTACAAGAACCTTGATGAATTAAGGAAGAAACACACAAAGAACCCCCCCCCCCAATCTCAGCTGCTCAAAACCGAAAAGAGAGAAAGAAAGAGAGAAAGAGAGGTTTTGCTTTTCTTTGATTCTTCTAATTTTGTAAAATGAAAATAAAGAGTTTCAATTATTCATTTCAGCCAATATAACACTAATAAATCAATTATTTTCACAACACTAAGTCCACTAAAGGACAAAATAACATTGGGGCAAAAAGACCATTTTGCCCCTCCACACTAAAATAACATAAAGAACACTAAAGGGTGTATTTTGGGAAAACTCTAAATTCCCGACTAATCCCGACATTCCCAATGTATAATAAACCGTCCTAATATATTGAAATATTAATTTGTGATTCTACTGAGCCATACACCGAGTTCCATGTTGTCGGACACCGAAAATGCAAAATTATCAAATTTCACTACTATATGACATAAAAATGCATTCTGAATTCAAAAATAACAGCATAAATAATTATTTAAATATCTATAAATAATTTTCCATAATTAAACATGATTAATTGCTAATTTCGAAATTAAACTAAGCGGTCTTTACAGATACCATCCATTGAATAGAGTTGTCAGCTCATAAAATGATAAACATTCTAGCAACCTTTTATTCGATCAAGATTGGAATCCAGCGTTGTCCCGTTTAGGCGAGAGTCAAGGCTATTCTATCTTATGAGCTTCCACCATTGTTTCATACTTTTGTAAGTCAAATACAGTCGCCACCATTAGGGTGATCAATAATATATAAAACAGTTACAAATAATATTATCTTTCGAGATTCTACGACGTTAAATTGCTAATGAACGTTCCTCCATTAGAGAGGATTACTCACTAAAACAAGAACTATGTAGAACCAACAACGGAGATCGAATGTCCTAATAATAAAGCTCATTATTTAAAATGTATTTTTTTCTAATATTTATTTTAATCAATTTATTTTAAATATATATATACATTTATTTAATAAAAATTTCAAAATTTAGAATGAAAAATTCTAAATATAAATTTTAATTTAATATTTATAAATTATACTTAGATGGATATGAAAATAACTTGAATTATTTCCATCTTAGTAATAATTTCCAATAAATATTTAGAAAATATTCGATTTAAGCTGTTTCAAAATTAATTTAAATTAATTTACAACTCAAATTTAATTTTCTCTAAATATATATTGTATTTCGAAAAATTGAAGTATATAATAATATAATTTTCGAAAAAATGCTTTAAAACAAAATGAAAATAAATCTTGGAAAAATTATTCTAATTTTATGTTGGCCCAAAATTAATTAATAAAAATTAATTTTCAATAAAAATATAATTTTTCTATTTAATTAAATATTTAAGAAAAAATTCAAATATTTAAGTATCATGATTAAGAATCAACTTAAATATTAATTTTCTATTTAATTAAATATCACTAGAAAAATACTTCAAGCAAAACATATAATATCTATCTAGACTTTCATTGACTAATTAATGTTGGGTTTTGTGCCCCAAATAAAACTCATTTCAATATAATCAGATTTACTTATTAATAAAGATCAGAAATAACATTTTATGTTCCATGGTTCACATGATTTATTTCCTGATTATATATATAATGTATGAATTCTATTTAAGTCCAGAACATATGAATTTGTTAATGATTATAGTGTTGTCAGCACAGTGGAATATAACCTTAATTATATGTTCGAAAGTTTATTCCCTGATTTGTCAGAACACTGGATTTACACTGACATGGTATAATCAGCGATAGGTATTCTTACACCTTGGAAAAGTGTTATGTCCTTTCCAGGACAATGGCAAAGTTTACCAGTATCGGATGTATGGAGTATACATCGGAAGGGACCGATATTGAACTTTGATTAGATATATTAGAATTCACCGTAATATCTATTCAATTCAATATCACATGTTGATCCTAGATCAAATGATCATAATCCTGATATGATTAGGTTCAATCTCAAGAGTGTTATTTGTGTTCTTTGATTTGTTAGTTAAGCCTACTTTTGGGTCAGGGTGATACGTACATTTTGGGAACACAGTAGTGCAATTGAGTGGGAGCGCTAACATAAATATGGAATCTATAGCTTCTATTTGGCGAATAGTAAGTAAATGATGATTTCCTTCGAGCTTAACCAAATTAAAAATAACTGGTGGAGTACTCATTTCACTTAGCTGAAATATCATTTATACATGGTTAAGTGTTTTAAGGATAAAATACATTGTAGGGTGTTACGGTAATTTAATCCCTTTACAGTGTAAATAATCTATATAGAGGATCATTGATCACATTAGGATTATAACAATGGATAACTAATGATGTGTCTATATCATGGAACATATAGAGCGTTCTATATGACTGAGAGTGCAATTCCAACTTCTAAGAGTGGATTCAATAAGGAATTAATAAGTTAGGGAATTTACTTGGTAAATTCGGTTCGACTTATTGCAAGCTCGGTTATATAGACCCATGGTCCCCATACTAGTTGAGACCATACTCCTTGTAAGACTCAGTTAATTGATTTTAATTAATCAATTATAATTCTAAAAGTTTGACTATGTCTACTTTATGAATTTTCACTAAGCAAGGGTGAAATTGTAAAGAAAAGAGATTCTAGGTTTATTTATTAATTAAGATACTTTATATGTCTAAATTAATAAATATATTAAATGACAATATTATTTAATAATTATTTTTAAGTTATTATATAATTAGAATTGCCATTTAAATGGTTAAATTGGAAAATTGGTATTTTTGAGAAAATGGGAATGAAAAATAACAAAATGGGAAAGTTGCAAGGTGTGAGGCCCAATTTCCTATTCTGGGCGCCCGCTATGCAAATCCCTTTACCATTTTATTTTTTCATTATTTTAATGCTACACAATTCTAACCTAAACCTAGAGGGCATTCTATAAATAGAAAGTGTTGGCTTCAGGAAACTCATCACTTTACACATTGTTTCCTTCAGAGAAAAAGCCATGCGCCACTTTCCTCTCTCTTTTCTTCTCTATTTCGAAAATTCCTTGAGTGAATGAGTAGTGCCCACACACATCAAGTGGTACCTCAATCATAGTATGTAAGACTGTGGAAAATCAGCACCAACAAGAAGGAGAGAAAGAGATCCAGATTCAGATCTTGATAATGCACTTGTACAGAAAGGAATCAAGGGCTAGAGATCTGAACGGAAGGAGTCATAATATTCCGCTGCACCCAATCTAAGGGTTTCTTAAACTCTTATGTGTTTATTTCATTATTTTAGAATTCATATTAGAATGTTAATAAAACATACTTGGTAGTAAATCTAGATCTTGGTAAAATATTTCCAACAACTGGCACCAGAGCCATGGTAATGATTTACTTTCATGTAATATAAATTAAAATGATGTTTTATATGTTTTGTGTTGATTTGGATGTTTTCATGTTGCTTTATGTGCTTATGTGATGAATATATTTGTTGTACGAAATTTTCCATAAAAAATAATTTTAATATTTTTGAAAATATTTTATTTGGATTCCTTGTGAAAAATTAAGCAATTTTTGTTTTTACGGAACTCGATTCCGATAAAAATTGAAAGAGTTATGATTTTTGGAAAATCGGGGTTCAATGGTGTCCCCACAAATTGCGATTTTTTGGGGTTTTTTTCCCAAAATTAAATTTTTCCAATTTTAGATTTTTCCTATTTGAAATATTTCCTTTTTTTGTAAATATTTCTATTTTGGAATATTTCCAATTTTAAATATTTCCTATTATGGTAAGATTTAAAAATTTGTTAACTTTTTTAATATTTATATATTATTTAATTATAAGATTTGATATTTTTATATTTAACATATTTTAAATTAAAAGATAACTCTGTCTTTTTATTTAAAATGTTATATTAAAATTATCTTATATGACAAATTAAATAATTAATAAATTTAAAATTAATATAGATATTTTATAGATACACTTACCATAATATTTTCAAATTCAAAATTTGTTATTTTGTTAAATATTTAATTATTTATAAATTATAAGTTTAAAAATGATATTTTTCTATATATATAATTTTATTCCTTATTGGAAATTTATAAATCATATCTTAAATATTCAAATAACTTAGATATTTTGTAGAAATTTGAATATTGCTTAATTGAGATATTTTGACATATAATTACGGTAATTATTATTTATTTATTATTTTATTCCTAAAATAATAAATATCTAACCAAATCTATTTTAAAATTGGTTTATTTTATTACTTTAATTTTATTAAATTATAAGATCTGAAAGTGATATTGAAGATTCTTTCTTTCAAATCATTGATCTTATTTGATATTTAATTTAATTTGGTTCAAATAAACCTAGATATTTTAAAATTAGTTTCTAATTTTAATATTTTTGAGGTTTGTTTTTAACAACCCTAAATTATAAAAAATTTATTTGGTTAGTTTAAGAATAATAATTTAATTATATTAATATCTTATTTCACATCTGTTACATGGACAATGTAACACCCTAACTAGCATAGGCGTATTACGTGGTTTTTCAAACATAGCAACGAGCTTTATGGAAATCGTGATTAATTAAAATTTTTGCTTTTTAATTAAACTTGTAAAATATTTATACAAAAGACTCGGGATCCCGATTACAAAACCATTTAAAAAAGTTTACTGATTATACAAAATACTTGTCGCCTATCGACTAATTACAAAATAGCCTTGATGTGCCGATGATCGTACGCCCCAGGCCTAACCGCCCCGACATGTACAATCTTCATAGGCTCGTTCACTGTCCATCAGCTCTAGCCTTGCCCTTACCTACACATAAACATAGCATTGTGAGTCGACAGACTCAGTAAGAAAAGCATAATAATATTCATACATAAATCCCGGTCATGATTAGACGCCCATACCCCTGACCATAACCCTAACTGCCGTGTCCAACACGATACTGAGTCCCCCTAACTGCCGTGTCCAACACGGTACTGAGTTCTGAACATTCATAGCGACAGTACTATTGACAAGTAACAGCCTAATCGGTCGAACCGGTAATACTCCGGCTGCTAGTCATACTCCAGCCTGTACCGACGTGTTACAGTATCAGCCTAATCGGTCAAACCGGTCATACTCCGGATGTTGGTCATACTCCAGCCTGTACCGACGTGATACGTCAAATAGTACGGAACCACCAACCTAAGTATCAGCCTAATCGGTCGAACCGGTCATACCCCAGCCTGTACCGACATGACACAGTTGGATGGTTCGAAGCCAACATACATATCTAATGTAATCTAACAGGCTTCCTACATGCACGCTAAACATGTAATCTACATATGCATACTGTTATACTAATCTTACCTGGATTCCGAATTCAGGTGTGTCGGTCAACCTGACTGGAACTATCTGCGCGGCGGATTACAGGCTCCTAAACCATAAAAATCACAACACTATAAGTGATACGCTAAATCACTTCCCGGGGACTTAAACTAGGAACTAACAGTTTCCCTATCGATAAAAAGCATGCCAATACCCCAAATAACATAAAATCGAGGAAAACTAGGGTTCCTGAAAATTCCCCAACCGGTAGACCAGTTCTGCAACCGGAATTCTGGTTCTGAGAATTCCTGGACCCTCATCCGGAATTCCGGTTCCTCGCAGGAATTTTTCAAAAATTCACCACTCAATCAAATCCAACCCAAATCACCTCAAACCTTCCAGACCTGTTCTATAGGACCCAAATAACATATCTAAAGCAATAACACGACCTAGAATGCACAGAATTTAAAAACACCATGTGAGCTCCAAGCTTTGAGTTCAAACTCAAACTTGGCTAAAGCTCACTAACAAGCCTCAAAACTAGCTTAGAACCTCATAACCAAGCATAATAACACTGCAGAAAACTAACCCTAAATCATGCAAACACTACAGCCACAAATTTCGAAAATTCTCTTTGAAAACCAAACTTTGAGCTAAAACTTTCAATCTTGAAATCAAAGCAATTAACATGCATTTACACTAGCTCTAACCTACTTAAAACAGCAAGATTAAACCTCAGAAACATAACAATAATTCACAGCAACAAGAACCACTAAAACAAGCATGCAACAACACTTCTTTTTCATCAAAAATTCAAGAAAACATACAAGAAAAAGTTACTAGAGATCAAACCTTGACTTGGATTAAACAAAGAGCTGCTGAAATCAAAGGGTTGAGAGAGAAAAATCAAGAGCCCTAGCTCCTCAAAGGGTGGCCGAAAGAGAGAGAGCTTTGAGAGAGAAAAAGTTTTCCAATTTTTTTCTAACTTAGAATTTTTTGAATAAATTAGAAACAAAAGCAATTTACCCCCATATACTTCAGCCAACAATTAATAAAATAAACATATAATTCAACTATTAAAATCACTAGAAGACAAAATAATAATGGGACAAAATGACCATTTTGCCCCTTCACACTAAAATCACATAAATAACACCAAAGGGGTATTTTTGGGAAATTCTAAATTCCCGGCCATTCCCGACATTCCCAATGTCTAATAAACTGCCCCAAACTACTAACATACTAAGTTGTGATTTTACTGAGCCAAACACCGAGTTCCAAAATACCGGGCACCGGAAATGCAAAATTATGAAAACTACTAAATAACATAAAAATGCATCTCTGAATTCAATAATAACAGTATAATAATTATTTAAATAGCTATAAATAATTTTCATAATTAAACCTGATTAACTGCTAATTTCCAAATTAAACTAAGCGGTCTTTACAACTATCCCCCCCTTAAAAGGATTTCGTTCCCGAAATCTAACCTGAATAACTCAGGATATTGAGCTCTCATATCAGACTCTAGCTCCCAGGTGGCTTCCTCCACCTTGTTGTTTCTCCAGAGAACTTTGACCAATGCTATGGTCTTATTCCAAAGGACTTTATCCTTTCTATCCAGGATCTGCACTGGCTGTTCTTCGTAAGTCATATCTGGCTGCAGTTCTAGGCTCTCATAACTGAGTATATGAGAAGGATCTGAAACGTATTTTCTCAACATCGAGACATGGAATACGTTGTGAACTGCTGATAAAGCTGGAGGCAACGCTAACCGGTATGCCACTTGACCTATCTTCTCGAGAATCTCGAAAGGTCCTGTAAATCTAGGGCATAACTTGCCTCTTTTCCCGAAACGTTTGATCCCCTTCATTGGAGATACCCGTAAAAACACATGGTCCCATACTTGGAACTCAACATCTCTGCGTTTCGAATCTGCATAACTTTTCTGTCTACTTTGTGAGGCAAGCATTCTAGCTTTTATCTTCTCTATTGCCTCATTGGTCCGTTGCACTGACTCTGGACCTAAGTATTTTCTCTCCCCTGTCTCATCCCAGTGGATGGGAGATCTACACTTCCTACCGTATAACAGTTCATAGGGTGCCATCCCTATCGTACTCTGATAACTGTTGTTGTAAGAAAATTCTATTAACGGTAGATATTTATTCCATGAGCCTTCAAAATCCATAACACAGGCTCGCAACATGTCCTCCAATATCTGAATTATCGTTTCGGACTGACCATCTGTTTGAGGATTGAATGCTGTGCTAAATTTCAGCTTTGTACCCATTGCTCGTTGTAAACTCTGCCAAAATTTGGAGGTGAACTTCGGATCCCTATCCGAAACTATAGACTTCGGTACCCCGTGAAGTCTTACAATCTCTCTGACGTATAATTCTGCCAACTGATCTACTGTAAATGTTGTTCTAACAGGCAGAAAATAAGCAGATTTCGTGAATCGATCCACCACTACCCAGATGGAGTCAAACAAACCCGTGGTCCTAGGTAACCCGACCACAAAATCCATCGTGATATCTTCCCACTTCCATTCAGGTAGGGTTAAAGGCTGCAACAACCCTGCTGGTCTCTGATGTTCAGCCTTAATCTGCTAACAAGTGAGGCATCTCGATACGAATTCTACCAAATTCTTCTTCATACCGCTCCACTAGAAGTACGGTTTAAGATATTGGTACATCTTAGTGGTGCCGGGATGCAGAGAATACGGGGTAGAATGAGGCTCCTCAAACATCTCATTCCTGAGTTCCATACTATTCGGAACACAAACCCTAGCTTTATACAGAAGCATCCCGTTGTCTGACACTGAAAAGTCCTTGGCTTGACTAGTCAAAACCTCATCTCTGATCTTCATTAACTCTCGATCCGTCATCTGCGGCTTTAATTCTTTCCACCAGATCAGATTGCAGCGTTAAGTTGTGAAGCTGACCTACCACAAACTCAACGCTGAATCTAACCATATCCTCTGCTAGCTGCGGCGAGATTTGAACCATACTAGCTACTTGCCCGGGACCCTTTCTGCTCAGGGCATCGGCCACTAAATTGGCCTTCCCAGGGTGATAGAGAATCTCACAGTCGTAATCTTTCAATAATTCCAACCAACGTCTCTGTCTCATGTTAAAATCTTTCTGAGTAAAGAAATACTTGAGACTTTTATGGTCGGTATAGATTTCACACCTTTCTCTGTAAAGGTAATGCCGCCAAATCTTCAATGCAAAACCACCGCAGCTAACTCTAGATCATGAGTCGGGTATCGCTGTTCGTAATCCTTTAACTGACGGGAGGCATAAGCTATGACCCGATCGGCTTGCATCAACAAACACCCCAGGCCATGTCTGGATGCATCGCAATAAACAACAAATTTCTCGTTGTCTGAAGGCAAAGCTAGCACTGGAGCGGTAATCACCCTTTGCTTCAGTTCATGAAAACTAGCTTCGCACTTGTCTGACCAGACAAACCGCTGATTCTTCTTTGTGAGTTCGGTTAGGGGCATTGAAATTTTTGAAAACCCTTCCACGTACCTACGGTAGTACCCAGCTAAACCCAAGAAGCTTCTAATCTCTGTCACTGTCTTCGGTCTCGGCCAATCCCTCACAGACTCGATCTTCCCGGTATCCACCTTGATCCCATCTTTGCTCCCAATGTGCCCTAAGAAGGACACCTGAGATAGCCAAAATTCGCATTTCTTGAACTTGGCATAAAGCTTGTGTTCCCGAAGCCGTTGCAGTACCATCTGATGATGTAATTCATGCTCCTCTTCTGATTGAGAGTACATAAGGATGTCTTCGATAAACACAATCACACAGATATCGAGGAAATCCTTGAATACTCTATTCATCAAGTCCATAAATGCTGCGGGAGCATTGGTTAGTCCAAACGACATAACCAGAAATTCATAATGTCCATACCTAGTGCGGAAAGCCGTCTTCGGAATGTCCTCCTCTCGAATTCTCAACTGATGATAACCCGAACGGAGATCAATCTTAGAAAAGAACGTCTTCCCCTGAAGCTGATCGAACAAATCATCGATCCTAGGTAATGGATATTTATTCTTCACTGTCAGCTTGTTCAATTATCTATAATCGATGCACATCCTCATAGTTCCATCTTTCTTCTTGACGAATAAAACCGGGGCTCCCCAAGGTGACACACTAGGCTGGATAAACCCTATGTCAAGCTACCCTTGGAGCTGAATCTTTAACTCCTTAAGTTCAGCTGGAGCCATTCTATATGGGGCTTTGGAAACCGGTTCCACCCCTGGTGCCAAATCTATCACGAAGTCAATCTCCCGCTGAGGTGGTAACCCTGGAAGTTCTTCGGGAAAAACGTCTAAAAATTCCCGATTTACCCTGATGTCCTCCGGCCGAATGGTATCTGGCCGAGTGGTGTCCACCACCACGGCCAGAAACCCTAAACAACCACCATGCAATAATTCTCTAGCTGACATGGCCGAAATCACCGGGATCCGAGATCCCCGAACTGAACCAACAAACACAAAAGGTTCCTCACCTTCCGGTTGGAAGATCACCACCTTACTTTTGCAATCAATACTCGCCGAATATTTAGATAGGAAATCTATTCCTAAAATAATATCGAACTCTACTAGGCTCATCTCTATCAAGTCAGCACTTAGCTCTCTACCATCTATCCTGATCGGCATAGACCTAATCCACCTTTTGGAGATAACTAACTCTCCGCCAGGTAATAGGGTTCCAAACCCTGATTCATATCTATCATACGGTCTATCCAATTTACTAAAGACTCTGGCTACCACATAAGAATGTGTAGCCCCAGAATCAAACAGTGCTGAGTAAAGCGAGTTATTAATAGAAAGCTGACCTGTTACAACTGATGGGCTGGCATCTGCATCAGCCTGAGTGATGGCGAACACCCTAGCTGGAGTGGGTATTGCCGGAGCCCTCGGTGCCTCTGAGCGGAGCTGGGGACAATCCCTCTTGAAGTGTCCGGGCATGCCACAGTGAAAGCATCCCTGACCCTTGCATTCACCCCGATGGTGCCTTTTGCAGCTGGGGCACTCGGGATAGGAGAACCGGGTCTCTGCACCACTAGAACGAGTACCTCTATTCTGGTTCCCCCAGAACCTCTTGTTCTGACTCGAGCCTCCGGATGCCGTGGATGATCTCCTCTTCTGGTCCATGGCCGAACCACTACTCCCCCTGCTAACACCTGATGCAGGAGGGGTAGGAGCCCCGCCACTCACTGGAGTACTAACTGACTCCGACATACATCCAACTGCGCCCTCAGCTCGCAGTGCCTTCTCCGCCATCTCAGCATAGGTGGTCTTGTCGTCAGTGGTGATCATCAAGTCATGTTTAATCTTCGCATTTAACCCGTCCAGATACTTCTCTTTCTTGCTGAAGTCGGTTGGCACTATACCCGAGGCTAACCTCGCCAACCGGTCGAACTAAGTAGTATACTCGGTCACGCTCATATTCTCTCGCTGGGTCAGGTGGGCGAACTCTTTCCTCTTGGCGCTTCTGACCGCCTAGTTATAATACTTGGCATTGAAGAGTTCCTGGAACCTTTCCCAGGTCATAGTAGTGAAGTCATGGATCTGAGACACCATGTCCCACCAGACCAGAGCGTCTTCCTGGAACTGGAAAGTGGCACACACTACTCTGTCGTTCCCGGTGACACCCATAAAGTTCAGGATTTTGGTGATCACCGTTAGCCACTGTTCGGCCTTCATCACATCTGGACCTCCCAGAAAGACCGGAGGTGCTTGCTTCCGGAACCGTTCATACAAAGGTTCCAATCTAATGGCCGCCACCACTATTTCAGCCTGAGCAGCAGGGGCAAGTGCCACTGGAACTACTGGCACAGGCACTGCAGGAGCCCCCTTCTGCCTCAATCTCTGTATCTCGAGGTCTTGCTCTTCTATTCTGGCTTGCATTTCAGCAAACCTAAACTCCCAATTCTGGGCTCCCTGATCGGCTTGGGGAGCCTGGGCAACCTGTGGCGGGTTCTCATCACCCCGACCACGAGCCCTGCCTCTGGGACCTCTACCTCGGCCCCTAGCTGGCGGGGGAAACTGAGCTCCCTGACCTTGATTCGACCCTACCGAATTGCCCTGGCTCCTGGTAGTCCGCCTGGCGTCCACCTAGTCGGAACCGCCTGCGAAACCAAGAGTTGGCATATCAGGTCGTATTCAAGAAGAGCTTACTAATGCCGCTTAATTTGGAAATTAAAAACGAAACATGCATTCTACTATCAGGCTACTAACATGCTTTCTATCAGGCTTTTCTTATTTCATAAAATAAATAAATAAACTACTAAAGCAATAAAAGCTTACGGAACCGTGGAACGAGCTAACTGCTGATGATGATTGTACATGTCGTGACGATCTTTGGAAGACAACCTGGCGGCTCTGATACCAAATTGTAACACCCTAACGAGCATAGGCGTATTACTTGATTTTTCAAACATACTGTGCAGCTCGTTGCTAATCAACGAGGTTTATGGAAAACATGATTAATTAAAATTTTTGCTTTTTAATTAAACTTGTAAAATATTTATACAAAAGACTCAGGATCCCGATTACAAAACCATTTACAAAAGTTTACTGATTATACAAAATAATTGTCGCCTAGCGACTAATTACAAAATAGCCTCGCTGTCCCGATGATCGTACGCTCCAGGCCTAACCGCTCCGACATGTACAATCTCCATAGGTTCGTTCACGGTCCATCAGCTCTAGCCTTGCCCTTACCTACACATAAACATAGCACTATGAGTCGACAGACTCAGTAAGAAAAGCATAATAATATTCATACATAAATCCCGGTCATGATCAGACGCCCATACCCCTGACCATAACCCTAACTGTCGTGTCCAACACGATACTGAGTCCCCCTAACTGCCGTGTCCAACACGGTACTGAATTCTGAACGTTCATAGGGACGGTACTATTGACAAGTAACAGCCTAATCGGTCGAACCGGTCATACTTCGGCTGCTGGTCATACTCCAACCTGTACTGACGTGTTACAGTATTAGCCTAATCGGTCAAACCGGTCATACTCCGGCTGCTGGTCATACTCCAGCCTGTACCGACGTAATACATCAAATAGTACGGAACCACCAACCTAAGTATCAGCCTAATCGGTCGAACCGGTCATACTTCGGCTGCTGGTCATACCCCAGCCTGTACCGATGTGACACAGTTGGATGGTTCGAAGCCAACATACATATCTAATGTAATCTAACAGGCATCCTACATGCACGCTAAACATGTAATCTACATATGCATAATGTTATACTAATCTTACCTGGATTCCGAATTCAGGTGTGCCGGTCAACCTGACTGGAGCTATCTGCGCGGCGGATTACAGGCTCCTAAACCAAAAAAATCACAACACTATATGTGATACGCTAAATCACTTCCCGGGGACTTAAACTAGGAACTAACAGTTTCCCTATCGATAAAAAGCATGGTAATACCCCAAATAACATAAAATCGAGGAAAACTAGGGTTCCTGAAAATTCCCCAACCGGTAGACCGGTTCTGAGAATTCTTGGACCCTCATTTGGAATTCCGGTTGCACAACTGGAATTCCGGTTCCTCGCAGGAATTTTTCAAAAATTTACCACTCAATCAAATCCAACCCAAATCACCTCAAACCTTCCAGACCTGTTCTATAGGACCCAAATAACATATCTAAAGCAATAACACAACCTAGAATGCACAGAATTGAAAAACACCATGTGAGCTCCAAGCTTTGAGTTCAAACTCAAACTTGGCTAAAGCTCACTAACAAGCCTCAAAACTAGCTTAGAACCTCATAACCAAGCATAATAACACTGCAGAAAACTAACCCTAAATCATGCAAACACTACAGCCACAAATTTCGAAAATTCTCTTTGAAAACCAAACTTTGAGCTAAAACTTTCAATCTTGAAATCATAGCAATTGACATGCATTTACACTAGCTCTAACCTACTTAAAACAACAAGATTAAACCTCAGAAACATCACAATAATTCACAGCAACAAGAACCACTAAAACAAGCATGCAACAACACTTCTTTTTCATCAAAAATTCAAGAAAACATACAAGAAAAGTTACTAGAGATCAAACCTTGACTTGGATTACACAAAGAGTTGCTGAAATCAAAGGGTTGAGAGAGCAAATCAAGAGCCCTAGCTGCTCAAAGGGTGGCCGAAAGAGAGAGAGCTTTGAGAGAGAAAAAGTTTTCCAATTTTTTTCTAACTTAGAATTTTTTGAATAAATGAGAAACAAAAGCAATTTACCCCCATATACTTCAGCCAACAATTAATAAAATAAACATATAATTCAACAATTAAAATAACTAGATGACAAAATAATAATGGGGCAAAATGACCATTTTGCCCCTTCACACTAAAATCACATAAATAACACTAAAGGGATAGTTTTGGGAAATTCTAAATTCCCGGCCATTCCTGACATTCCCAATGTCTAATAAACCGCCCCAAACTACTAACATACTAAGTTGTGATTTTACTGAGCCAAACACCGAGTTCCAAAATACCGGGCACCGGAAATGCAAAATTATGAAAACTACTAAATGACATAAAAATGCATCTCTGAATTCAATAATAACAGTATAATAATTATTTAAATAGCTATAAATAATTTTCATAATTAAACATGATTAACTGCTAATTTTCAAATTAAACTAAGCGGTCTTTACAGACAATGTTTGTTTATCTATTTATATTTTTTATTCAAAAAAAAAATTTAAACAAACCTATCATTCATTTGATCTAAATTGCTATGATTAACTTGTTGACAGATCCTATGATCTGATTTTAATCATAGTCCAATTGTCAATAAATCTTATAAATAATTTGTAACAGGTAAATTTTGTACTTCTTTCATCTGTGTAAACCTAGTAACATGATAGGGCCCATCCAAATCATTTGACCTGTGTGAGCCTATATGTTTGCTATTGGGCTTAGATACATATAGGAAGCCCATTTAAGTTTTACTAAGTAAATGGACTAGGTTGCTAAAATAAAATATGACATAAGTAATTTTATTTAGGCCCAACTAGATTTGGGCTTATTCAATGAATAAAAATTGTTTATTTAAAGGTTAAATTCCTCTCTTTTGGGCCTTGTGTGAGAGTTGGGGGCCATTAGAAGTGGGTACGACATACTGAACCCAGCTCCCCCTCACATGAACTACCCCAATTGTGAAGGCCCATTTGCCTTATTTAAATAATTATATTAGGTTAATTATATTAGTCTAACCTAATTAAAATTGAATTAGCAATATAGTTAACTTTTAAAATATATGAAATTTATTTTTCATTTAATATTTTAAAGTTAATTTTAGAAAAATACTTAGTTAATGATATATATATTCTAGATAGTTATTTCTAGTACTCATTATATTTTCTAATATTTAATTAGGAAAATATCATTGATTGTGAAATTAATTATTTAATAATTAATTTTGGTACAATCTATGTTTAGTATATTTTTCTAGTATTAAACTAGAATTAATAATTAAGTTTCCTCTATACTTAATTATTTATTTCTTGAATTTAATACATTTAATTAAATTGAAAATTTCAATATCTAAGTTGATTTTCATCATGATACTTAAATATTAATATTTTGATGTTATTTAATTAAAGTGGAAAATTATTTTAAGTTTGGAATCTTATTTCGTAATAACTTAAATCTGAATAATTTTCAAAATATATTTTATTTTATTATATTAATCTTTTTCCCACAATTTCGAAATTACATTTATTTAATGCAGAAATTTCAAATTTTATTTGAAAAATAGATTAAAGTTGAAAATTATTTATTTTAATTTTGGACCAACTTAAATCAATGATTTTTTCATTTAATGATTAATTAAAATAAATGAACAAAAATATATTATAATTAGAAATTGAATTAATTAGTCAATGAAAGTCTAGATAGTTATTATCTGTTTTGGTTGAAGAATTTTTCTAGTGTATTTAATTAAATAGAAAATTAATATTTAAGTTAGATAGGAATATTTAATTAAATAAGCTCCAGAAAGAATCTAGTAAGTTAAAATTCTTTATTTAATTAAATACAAGAAAAATACAAATAGTTTGTCTAGAAATAATATCTAAAACTAAAAGTGTTTTTCTTAGAATTAACTTTAAAATATTAAATGAAAATAAATTTTCATGTATTTTAAAAGTTAATTATGTTGGTAATTCAATTTTATTAGGTCAAACTAATATAATTAACCTAGTACAGTTATTCAAATCAGGCAAATGGGCCTTCACAATTGGGGTAGTTCATGTGAGGGGGTGCTGGGTTCAGTATGTTGTACCCACTTCTATGGCTCCCAACTCTCACACAAGGCCCAAAAGAGAGGAATTTAACCTTAAAATAAATAATTGTTATTAATTGAATAGGTCCAAAAACTAAATGGACCTAAATAAAATCTATCATGGTGTGACATTTCATTTAGCAACAACTTATATGCATCTATATAATAAAATAAACATATAGGCTCACACAGGCACACATTTGGATGGATCCTATCATGTTGCTAGGTCATACACAGATGAAAGAAGATTGTAAAATTTACCTGTTACAAATTATTTACTTGACCAAGGGAGCCATGAGTTAAAATCAGATCATTGGATCTGTCAACAAGTTAACCATGACTATTTGCAATCAAGCAATAATAGGTTTTGAAAACTTACAAACAAGCTAAAACCATATACTCCTGCAACAAGGTTAGGTGGATAGTTGGATGTAGGATTTATTTAATTTTAAATAATTAAATTTTGAAAATAAAATAATTAAATAAATAAATAAAATATTTAATTTTCAAAAAATTAAAAAAATATATTTATTTATTTTTCGAAAATAATAATAAAAAATATTTAAAATTAAACCTACAATTTTGAAAAATTAGGTTTCAACTAACCTAAATATCATTTCAAAATTTGCAAACTACTTTTAAAAATTAAATGTTATGTTAAAAAAAAAATTAAATAAAAATTTAAAAGTTAGCAAAATATCTTACATCTATTTAAAATATCATGGTTATAGTTATTTTATTTTAAATTTAAATAAGATCAAATTATGTTATTTTTTTTAAAAAAAATTAATATCTGACCTTAAATTTAAAAAATAAGATAAGATATAATCAAATTTAAAAATAAGATAGATAATTAAGCAAAAAAGATAGATATTTACTATTTTCAAATTCAAATTACACTAATATCATGAATTAAATTAAAAAAATATTAAATAATTTAATTATGATAATTAGAATTGAAATAGGAATCATAAATGTCTAAATACAAAACTACACGAAAAATCGGCGCAGGGAGTGTCATGCAGGATTTCCGCGCGCGTATGAGGCTTCAGACAGGCGCTGGGCGAGCTGCTTGTCTGAATCCACTCTGTCCGCGCTCGTGGGTGAGTGCAGCATCCCTATCTTTTTTTGAATCTTCAAAAAATCATAACTAATTCAAATTAAATCGAAATTGAGTTCTGTAAAAAAGTAACTTGCTTAATTTTTTCCATACTCTCCAATAAAAATAATTCCAGAAACAAAATGTCAATTATTTTTTACGAAAATTTACAAACATCAATCAATCATCATATAACACTCAATACAACATGAAACCATCCAAATAACAAACAATCGTTTTAAAGTCCAAATTTCTTGCAAGAAAATCAATTACCATGGCTTTGAGGCCAGTTGTTGGAATTTATTTTACCAGGATCTTAGATCTACTCACAAGTATGTTGTTTAACACCCTAAATATGAACTTTCTAAAACGATAAAATAAACACATATAAAGTTAAGAAAACCTTACATTGATGCAGCGGAATTAATGTCTCCTTCCACTCAAATCTCTAATCCTTGTATCCTTTCTGTCGCAGAGTATTATCAAGATCTGAGCCCGAATGTCCTTCTCTTTGTGTTTGATCCTTCACAGTCTTCCAATCTATGATTGAGTTACCACTTGCTGTGTGTGGGCACTTACTCTATCACTAAGTTCGAAATTTAGAAGAGGAAAAGAGAGAGAGAGGTTTCGGCCAAGGTATAGAAAAGGGAAGGCTCAGTATTTCTGAAGAGAGAAATTTCTGGCAGAAAACTAATGAAAGTGTTATTTTGACTGAGCCATCACTTTCTATTTATAGGCAACTTCTAGGTTTAGGTTAGGAATTATTTGGCATTAAAATAATTAAAATATCAATTTGAAATTCCACATAAAGTGGCTGGCCAAGGTGTAAGTAATTGGCCCCACTTGATTTTGCAGTTTTCACAAATTTTATTTCTATTTTCTCAAAAATGCCAATTTTCCAATTCTAACCTTTTAAATGCCAAAACTAATTATTTAATAACTAAAATAGATTATTAAATAATATTGTCATTTAATTTAATTATTAATTAGACATATAAAGTCTATTAATAAATAAATAAACCTAGAATCTCTTTTCTTTACAATTTCGACCCTGCTTAGTGAAAATTCACAAATTAGACATAGAC
Source organism: Cannabis sativa (assembly GCF_029168945.1). Taxonomy (NCBI): domain Eukaryota; kingdom Viridiplantae; phylum Streptophyta; class Magnoliopsida; order Rosales; family Cannabaceae; genus Cannabis; species Cannabis sativa. The sequence goes on along the minus strand of NC_083605.1, from coordinate 40,372,441 downwards.
TAACTTTAGAATTATAATTGACCAATCACGAATCAATTATTGAGTCTTACAAGCAGTATGTTTTCAACTAGAATGGGGACCATGGATCTATATGCTGAGCTTCCAATAAGTGAACCGAATTTACTAAGTAAATTCCTACTTATTAATTCTTCGTTGAATCCACTTTTAGAACTTAGAATTGCACTCTCAGACTTATATAGAGCATATTATATGTTCCACGATATAGATATGCTATCTCATTTAACCATTGTTATAATCTTATTGTGATCAAAGATCCTCTATATAGATGATCTACATCAAGATGGGATAATTTTACCGTTGTCACCCCTCAATGTATTTTGCCCCTTAAAACACTTAGCTACCTGTAAAAGGTGTTTAGTGATCTAAGGATTAGTCACTTAAACAAGAGCTCATCCATTTACTTCTATTTGCTAAGCTGGAAGGGAATCATCACTTGACTTCTATACGACAGTAGAAGCTATAGATTCCATATTTAAGTTCAGCACTCCCACTCAATCATACTATCATGTTCCCAAAATATACGTATCACCCTGACCCAAAAGTAGGCTGAACTAATAAATCAAAGAACATGAATAGTACTCCTGAGTTGAGCCTAAGCATATCAGGATTTAGATTCTTTTAATCTTAAGATCAACTACTGATATTGACTTAGAAAGATATAACGGTAAGTTTGTAATATCTTAACTAAGTTGCAATATCGATCCAGTCTAATGTATACTCCATACATTCGAAACTAGTATACTTTACTAATGTCTTGGAAAGAACATAACACTTACTCCAAGTGTAAGTACACATCATCGCTGATTATCACATTAGTGTAAATCCAAAACACTGATGAAACAGGGACTTAGTCTTTTGATTCATATGATCACAATCACATTCCACTATGTTGACGATACTGTAATTGTGAATAAACATATGATCTGGATTTAACTGATTTTGTGTATAAATGTAATAAACATATTAAACCATTAGCATGTAAAATTCATGCAAACATAAATCACTTCAAATTTCTTATATTGATAACTAATCAGATTTTAAAGAGTTTTATTTAGGGCATAAAACCCAACAGTAGGGTGTTACAGTAATTTAATCCCTTTACAGCGTAAATCATCTATATAGAGGATCATTGATCACATTAGGATTATAGCAATGGATAACTAATGACGTGTCTATATCATGAAACATATAGAGCGTTCTATATGACTGAGAGTGCAATTCCAAGTTCTAAGAGTGGATTCAATAAGGAATTAATAAGTTAGGGAATTTACTTGGTAAATTCGGTTCGACTTATTGGAAGCTCGGTTATATAGACCCATGGTCCCCATACTAGTTGAGACCATACTCCTTGTAAGACTCAGTTAATTGATTTTAATTAATTAATTATAATTCTAAAAGTTAGACTATGTCTACTTTATGAATTTTCACTAAGCAAGGGTGAAATTGTAAAGAAAAGATATTCTAGGTTTATTTATTAATTAAGATACTTTATATGTCTAAATTAATAAATATCTTAAATGGCAATATTATTTAATAATTATTTTTAAGTTATTAAATAATTAGAATTGGCATTTAAATGGTTAAATTGGAACATTGGTATTTTTGAGAAAATGGGAATGAAGAATAACAAAATAGGAAAGTTGCAAAGTGTGAGGCCCAATTTTCTATTCTGGGCGCCCACTATGCAAATCCCCTTACCATTTTATTTTTTCATTATTTTAATGCCACACAATTCTAACCTAAACCTAGAGGGCATTCTATAAATAGAAAGTGTTGGCTTCAGGAAACTCATGACTTTACACATTGTTTCCTTCAGAGAAAAAGCCATGCGCCACTTTCCTCTCTCTTTTCTTCTCTATTTCGAAAATTCCTTGAGTGAATGAGTAGTGCCCACACACATCAAGTGGTAACTCAATCATAGTATGTAAGACTTTGGAAAATCAGCACCAACAAGGAGAGAAAGAGATCTAGATTCAGATCTTGATAATGCTCTGGTACAGAAAGGAATCAAGGGCTAGAGATCTGAATGGAAGGAGTCTTAATATTCCGCTGCACCCAACGTAAGGTTTTCTTAAACTCTTATGTGTTTATTTCATTGTTTTAGAATTCATATTAGGATGTTAATAAAACATACTTGGTAGTAAATCTGTAACACCCTAACTAACATAGGCGTATTACGTGATTTTTAAACATGCTGTGCAGCTCATTGCTAATCAACGAGGTTTATGGAAAACGTGATTAATTAAAATTTTTGCTTTTTAATTAAACTTATAAAATAATATTACAAAAGACTCGGGATCTCGATTATAAAATCATTTACAAAAGTTACTGTTCATACAAAATAATTGTCGCCTAGCGACTAGTTACAAAAATCAACCTTGCTGTCCCGAGGATCGTACGCTCCAGGCCTAACCGCCCCGACATGTACAATCTTCATAAGCTCGCTCACGGTCCATCAGCTTTAGCCTTGCCTTTACCTACACATAAACGTAGAACTGTGAGTCGACAGACTCAGTAAGAAAAGCATAATAATATTCATACATAAAACCTGGTCATGATCAGACGCCCATACCCCTGATCATAACCCTAACTGCCGTGTCCAACACGATACTGAGTCCCACTACTGCCGTGTCCAACACGGTACTGAGTCACTACTCCGTGTCCAACACAGTACTGAGTTCTGAACGTTCATAGGGACGGTACTATTGACAAGTAACAGCCTGATCGGTCGAACCGGTCATACTCCGGCTGCCGGTCATACTCCAACCGCTAGACTCATCTCTATCAAGTCATCACTTAACTCTCTACCATCTATCCTGATCGGCATAGACCTAATCCACCTGTTGGAGATAACCAACTCTCCGCCAGGTAATAGGGTTCCAAACCCTGATTCATATCTATCGTAAAGTCTATCCAATTTACTAAAGACTCTTGCTGCCACATAAGAATGTGTAGCCCTAGAATCAAACAGCACTGAGTAAAGCGAGTTATTAACAGAAAGCTGACTTGTGACAACTGATGGGCTGGCATCTGCATCAGCCTGAGTGATGGCGAACACCCTGGCTGGAGTGGGTATCGTCGGAGCTCTCGGTGCCTCTGATCGGAGCTGGGGACAGTCCCTCTTGAAGTGTCCGGGCATGCCACAGTGAAAGCAGCCCTGACCTTTGCACTCACCCCGATGGTGCCTTTTGCAGCTAGGGCACTCGGGATAGGAGAATCGAGTCTCAGTTCCACCAGGACGACTCCCTCTGTTCTGGTTCCCCCAGAACCTCTTGTTCTGACTCGAGCCACCGGAAGCAGTGGGTGCTCTCTTCCTCTGATCAATGGCCGAACCACTACTCCCCCTGCTAAAGCCTGATGCAGGAGGGGTAGGAGCCCCGCCACTCGCCGGAGTACTAGCTGACTCCGACATACACCCAACTGCGCCCTCAGCTCGCAGTGCCTTCTCCACCATCTGAGCATAGGTGGTGTTGTCGTCCGTGGTGATCATCAAATCGTGTTTGATCTTCGCATTTAACCCATCCAGATACTTCTCTTTCTTGCTGAAGTCGGTCGGCACAATTCCAGAGGCTAACCTCGCCAACCGATCGAACTGAGTAGTATACTCGGTGACGCTCATATTCTCACGCTGGGTCAGGTGAGTGAACTCTTTCCTCTTGGCGCTTTTGACCGCCTCATTATACTATTTGGCGTTGAAGAGTTCCTGGAACCTTTCCCAGGTCATGGTGGTGACGTCATGAATTTGAGACATCATGTCCCACCAGACCAGAGCGTCCTCCTGGAACTAGAAAGTGGCACACACCACTCGATCATTACCGGTGACACCCATGAAGTTCAGAATCTTGGTGATCACCGTCAGCCACTGCTCGACCTTCATTACATCTGGACCTCCCAAGAAAACCGGAGGTGCTTGCTTCCGGAACCGTTCATACAGAGGTTCCAATCTACTGGCCGCCACCACTATCTCGGCCTGGGCAGCAGGGGCAGGTGCCACTGGAACTACGGGCACCGGAACTACAGGAGCACCCTGCTGTCTCAACCTCTAAATCTCGAGGTCTTGTTCTTCTATCCGGGCTTGGATCTCAGCAAACCGAACCTCCCAATTCTGGGCTCCCTGATTGGCTGGGGGAGCCAGGGCAGCCTGTGGCGGGTTCTCATCACCCCGACCACGAGCCCTGCCTCAGGGACCTCTACCTCGGCCCCTAATAGGTGGGGGAAATTGAGCTCCCTGACCTTGATTCGACCCTACTGAGTTGCCCTGACTCCTGGTGGTCCGCCTGGCGTCCATCTAGTTAGAACCGCCTGCGAAACCAAGAGTTGGCATATCAGGTGGTATTCAAGGAGAGCTTACTAATAATGCTTAATTTGGAAATTAAAAACGAAACATGCGCCTATTTTACTCTCAGGCCACTAACATGCTTCCTAACAGGCTTTTCTTTCTCATAAGTAAATAAATAAACTACTAAAGCAATAAAGGCATACTGAACCGTGAAACGAGCTAACTGCTGATGATGATTGTACATGTCATGACGATCTTCGGAAGACAACCTGGCGGCTCTGATACCAAATTGTAACACCCTAACTAACATAGGCGTATTACGTGATTTTTAAACATGCTGTGCAGCTCGTTGCTAATCAACGAGGTTTATGGAAAACGTGATTAATTAAAATTTTTGCTTTTTAATTAAACTTATAAAATAATATTACAAAAGACTCGGGATCCCGATTATAAAATCATTTACAAAAGTTACTGTCCATAAAAAATAATTGTTGCCTAGCGACTAGTTACAAAAATCAGCCTTGCTGTCCCGAGGATCGTACGGTCCAGGCCTAACCGCCCCGACATGTACAATCTTCATAAGCTCGCTCACGGTCCATCAGCTTTAGCCTTGCCTTTCCTACACATAAACGTAGAACTGTGAGTCGACAGACTCAGTAAGAAAAGCATAATAATATTCATACATAAAACCTGGTCATGATCAGACGCCCATACCCCTGATCATAACCCTAACTGCCGTGTCCAACACGATACTGAGTCCCACTACTGTCGTGTCCAACACGGTACTGAGTCACTACTCTCGTGTCCAACACGGTACTGAGTTCTGAACGTTCATAGGGACGGTACTATTGACATGTAACGACGATCGGTCGGAACGGTCATACTCCAACATGGACATACTCCGGCCCCATGTACCGACGTGTTCTTGTATCCACTGATCGGTCGAGCCGGTAAAACTGCGGCTGCTGGTCATACTACGGCTGTCTCAGACGGGATACGTCAATAGTACGGAACCACCAACCTAAGTGTCGGCTGATCGGTCGAGCCGGTCATACTTCGGCTGCTGGTCATACTCGGCACATGCAGAGACGTGACAGGGTTGGATGGTTCGAAGCCAACATACATAACTAATGTAATCTAACAGGCTTCCTACATGCACGCTAAACATGTAATCTACATATGCATACTGTTATACTAATCATAGCAATTTAGATCAAATAAATAATAGGTTTGTTAAAAAAAAATTTAATAAACAATATAAAATTAAACAAACATTGTCCATGTAACAAATGCGAAATAACATATTAATATAATTAAATTATTATTCTTAAACTAACCAAATAAATTTTGAAAATTTAGGGTTGTTAAAACAAACCTTAAAAAATCTCAAAATTTAAATTCAAAAAATGAAAAATAATTTTAAAATATCTAGGTTTATTTGAATTATCAAATTAAATTAAATATCAAATAAGATCAATGATTTGAAAGAAAATCTTCAATATCACTTCCAAATCTTATAAATTAATAAAATAAACCAATTTTAAAGTAAATTTGGTTAGATAATTATTATTTTAGGAAAATATTAAATAAATAATAATTACCATAATTATGTGTCAAAATATCTCAAATTAAGCATTTTTCAAATATTTAAAAAAATATCTAAGTTATTTAAATATTTAAAATCTAATTTATAAATATCTAATAAGTATAAAAATGATATAAAATAGTAAAATATCATTTTTAAAACTTATAATTTATAAATAATTAAATATTTAACAAAATAACAAATTTTTGAATTTGAAAATATTATGGTTGAAATATCTATAAAAATATCTAGGTTAATTTCAAATTTATTAATTATTTAATTTATCATATAAGATAATTTTAATATCATATTTCTAATAACAACATAAAATTATCTTTTAATTTAAAATATGTTAAATATCAAAATATTTAATCTTATAATTAAATAATATATAAATATTAAAGAAATTAACAAATTTTTAAATCTGACCATAATTTAAAAAATAAAATAATAAATTTTTAAATTTAAACCTCAAAATACCATGATTAATAATAATTACTAAAAATAAATATTATTAATTGAAATATGATATTTAAGTTCAAATATATTTAAAAATTTATTTTAAATTTAGGGTTTTAATATTGGAAAGAATCGAATTTGGGAAAAAAATTCCCACAAAATCGGGTTTGGAGTGTTGGCTGCCCAGGAGGCTGCACGTGCAGCCCAGGAAGGCTGCACGCAGCCTCGGGCGCGCGCGAACAGAGGGCACCAAGCCGAGGTTTCTCGGCATCTGTACGGTGCAAGGTGAACGTGGGCGGATAGCAGGGCAGACACGGGCGCTTCAGACAGAAGCCATCCGCGCGCGTATACTCCCCTGTCCGAGCGCCTGGTGCACTGAATGCACCCACTCGACACCATTGAATCCCGATTTTCCAAAATTCATAACTTATTTAATTTTTATCGGAATCGAGTTCCGTAAAAAACAAAATTGCTTAATTTTTCACAAGAAATCCAAAAAAAATATTTTTTAAAATAGAAAAAAATATTTCTCATGGAAAACATTCTGTACAACACATACATTTATAAAACCACATGAAACCATCCAAATCAACACATATCATTGTTTTAATTCATATTTCATGAAAGTAAAATCATTACTATGGCTATGATACAAGTTGTTGGAAATATTTTACCAGGATCTAGATTTACTACCATGTATATTTCATTAACACCCTAATATGAATTCTAAAACAATGAAATAAACACATATAAAGTTTAGGAAACATTACATTGGGTGCAGCGGAATATAATGACTCCTTCCGTTCAGATCTCTAGCCCTTGATTCCTTTCTGTAGCAGAACACAATCAAGATCTGAACCTGAATCTCTTTCTCTCCTTCCTTGATGCTGATTCTCCTTCTTGTTGGTTGGATTCTACACAATCTTACACACTATGATTGAGATACCACTTGATGTGTGTGGGCACTCACTCATTCACTCAAGGATGAACAATATGAAGAAGAAAAGAGAAGGGAAAGTGGCCGCTAGGCTATTTTCTCTTAAGGAATAATATGCATGTCATAGTTTCCTGAGGCCATCACTTTCTATTTATAGAAAGCCATCTAGTTTTAGGTTAGAATTGTATGGCATTAAAATAATGAAAATATAAATGGTAATTACTTGCATAGTGGTCGGCCATGACAAGGATAACGGGCCTCACTTTGCAATTTTGCCATTTTGTCATTTTTCAATCCCATTTTCTCAAAAATGCTAATTTTCCAATTTAACCATTTAAATGCCAATTCTAATTATTTAATAACTAAAAATTATTATTAAATTATATTGTCATTTAATATATTTATTAATTAGACATATAAAGTCTCTTAATTAACAAATAAAATCTAGAATCTCTTTGCTTTACAATTTCGCCCTTGCTTAGTGAAAATTCATAAACTAGACATAGTCTAACTTTAGAATTATGATTGATTAATTAAAATCAATTAACTGAGTCTTAGAAGCAGTATGGTCTCAACTAGTATGGGGACCATAGGCCTATATAACCGAGCTTCCAATAAGTCGAACCAAATTTACCAAGTAAATTCCCTAACTTATTAATTCCTTATTGAATCCACACTTAGAACTTGGAATTGCACTCTCAGACATATAGAACGCTCTATATGTTCCACGATATATATACGCTATTAATTATCCATTGTTATAATCCTAATTTGATCAATGACCCTCTAATAGATGATCTACATTGAATAGGAACTAAATTACCGTTACACCTTCAATGTATTTAATCCTTAAAACACTTAGCTCCATATAAATGATATTTCAGCAAAGTGAAATGAGATCTCAACCATTAATCTCTGTTTAGCCAAGCCTGAAGGATATCATCGTTTCACTTCTAAATTCCTATAGAAGTTATAGACTCAATATTTATGTTAGCGCTCCCACTCAATTATACTATCATGTTCCCAAAATGTACGCATCACCCTGACTGTTCAAAAGTAGGCTTAACTAACAAATCAAAGAATATGTATAATACTCTTGAGATCGAACCTAACCAGATTAGGATTAAGATCATTTGATCTAGGATCAACAAGTGATATTGAATTGAATAGATATTACGGTAAATTTTAACAAATCTAATAAAAGTTCAATATCGGCCCCTTCCGATGTATACTCCATACATCTGATACTGGTAAACTTTGCCAATGCTTTGGAAAGGACATAACTCTTATCCAAGGTGTAAGAATATCTATCGTTGATTATATCATGCCAAGCTAAATCCAGTGAACTGACAAATCAGGGAATAAACTTTCGAACATATAATTAAGATTATATTCCACTGTGCTGACAACACTATAATCATTAACAAATTCATATGACTTGGACTTAAATAGAATTCATACATTATATGTATATAATCATGAAATAAATCATGTGAACCATGCAACATAAAATGTTATTTCTGATCTTTACTAATAAGTAAATCTGATTACATTGAAATGAGTTTTATTTAGGGCACAAAACCCAAGAGATCATGTATTTTGCTCAAATATGCTATCATCTTTTCTCCCTTAGCTTCGTATTCTCCGGATACATGATTTACCACTAGCTGTGAATCACTGCAGATTTTAATGTGTTCGGCTTTCATCTCCCGGGCTAGTTTTATTCTAGCAATAAGGGCTTCATACTCGGCCTCGTTATTAGATGCTTTAAATCAAAACTTGACTACACCGTGCAGGTGTTGCCCCCCAGGCATGACAAGGGAAATTCCTGCACCAGATAGCTGATCTGTAGCCGACCCATCTACATGTAGTTTCCAGGTCGGCTTATCTTTATTATTACTTGGCTGAGGTGTTTGTACCGGCTCGGGATTGCTTACTGGTATGCTTTCTTTCTTGCCTGTGCATTCTACCACAAAGTCTGCTAAGGCTTGGCCTTTAATTGTTGTTCGGGGTTGGAAAGTAATTTCGTAATGGCCCAACTCCATCGCCTACTTGAGTACCTGTCCAGAGGCATCTAGCTTTTGCAGTATTTGGCGTAACGGTTGGTCAGTGTACACCCGAAATAGATGAGCTTGAAAATAAGGCCTTAAATTTCTGGTTGCTAGAATAAGGCAGTAAGCGAGTTTATCTATCAAGGGTATCCGCCTTCGGCCTCAATGAGTCTTTTACTGATGTAATAGACTGGGTGTTGTATGCTTTTCTCTTCTCTGATTAGCACGGAAGTTACGACATATTTCGTGACAGCTAGGTATATTCCAAGTTCTTCTCCGTCTAGAGGTTTTGAGAGTACGAGAGGTTTTGCAAGTTGTGCCTTTCTCTCTTGGAAAGCTTTTTCACATTCCTATGTCCACTTGTTTCCCTGTAGGATATTGAAGAATGGGACAAACTTATCTATTGATTTTGAAAAAAAAAACCTGCTGAGTGCAGCGATCCGACATGTCAAACTTTGCACTTCCTTGGAAGGAGGGCTTGAATCTTCTCTGGATTGGCTTCAATTCCCTCCGGCATTGACGATGAAGCCTAGAACCTTTCCCGAGCTGACTCCAAAGGAACACTTTGAGGGATTTAGTTTCATATTGTATTTTCTGAGGACTTTGAAGCATTCATCTATGTTGTCTATGTGCCCCCAGCCTTCCTGGATTTGACGAGCATGTCATCCATGTACACTTCCATATTTTGTCTGATAAAGTCTTTAAACATTTTGTTTACCAATCATTGGTATGTCGCTCCAGCATTTTCTAGACCAAACGACATTACTTTGTAGCAATATAGACCCATATCTGTTCGGAAACTTGTATGTTCTTGGTCTGGTGGGTGCATTTTGATTTGATTGTAGCCTGAATAAGCGTCCATGAAGCTTAATATTTTATGCCCCGCTGTTGCATTTACAAGCTGGTCGATCCTTGGAAGTGGAAAACAGTCTTTGGGGCATGCTTTTTTTAGGTTTGTGAAATCAATACAGACTCGCCATTTCTTGTTTAGCTTGGGCACTAATACGAGATTTGCGACCCAAGCTGGGTAGAAAGCTTCAATTATAAAATTGTTGTTGCGCAACTTCTCTACTTCTTCCTTCAGGGCTAATGCTCGTTCTTTGTCCAGTAGCTTTCGCTTTTGTTGGACTGGCCGAAAGTTGGGATCAATATTCAGAACGTGCGAAATGATAGAAGGATCAATTCCAACCATATCTGCATAAGACCAGGCAAAAACGTCTAGGTTTGCTCCCAGAAATTTTATCGATTCTGATTTTACTTCGAGCAACAAACCCTTTCCCATCTTTAGCTTTCTGGTTGGGATATCTAGATCGATCTCGATCTCTTCTAACTCTTCCACAGGTCCAACATTGCTGCTTGGGTCCCCAAGTCAAGGATCCACATCTTCATACCGACCATGGGAAGTTCCCTACTTGGGAATGTTTTTTCCCTGGTCTGTGCTCTGGCTGGAGGATACTTCCTTCTTAACCTTGGCCACTGCAAGGTTATAACATTCCCAAGCGGACTACTGGTTTCCTCTCAGACACCCTACCCCATTCTTTGTTGGAAACATCAAGCATGAGTGGAATATTGATGTGACAACCTTTAAGTCATACAATGTCAGCCGGCCTAGCATTACGTTAAAAGCTGAAGGAACATCCAATATCAGGAATTTTGCCATGATAGTCATGCTCGTCGAAGCTTGTCCCACAGTGAGGGGTAGACGAATTTGTCCTAGAGGTGTGACTCCTTGACCGGAGAAACCATAGACAGGTAGGAGACATGGGGTTAGATTCCTGAGCTGGAGTCCCATCATTTCATAAGTAGTTTTAAACAAGATATTGGAAGAGGCTCCATTATCAATCATGGTTCTGGCCACCATTTAATTGGCTATCTTGACTTCCACGACTAGTGGGTCATTGTGCGGAAATCTAATTTTGACAGCGTCTTCATCGTTGAAAGTTATGGTAGGCCCTTGTTAGGTTATAATTAGCCTATGTTTCGGGTCTTTAAAGTTAGCATTATCTCGTCTATTGGTGTCTTTTGGAGCAGTTTTACGCTTGATTTTCATTATTTCAGGTTCCCGGAGGGTTAAAGTTCAAATTCAGTCAAATGGCGAAGAACTGGGATAAACTGGAAAAAAATTGGAAAATTCGGCTCCAAAAGCTACAGTAGTCGCGACTTCATGAGAGCTGGGTCGCGACCCTTTTTCCAGGTCGCGACTCTGGTCGCGACTTCGAGATTTGGCAGAACCTCTGATTTTCGAGGTTTGCCTGTAGTCGTGACCAGCTTAAGGGCTAGTCGCGACTTGGTACAGACGTCGTGGTTTTGACCTAATTTTGATTTTTCTCTCAATTGGAGGCACACTACTCATCCCTATATAAGGAATACGACAGTGAAGGTCAGAATTAAGCAGAAATAGACCTAATAGTGGAGGCAAGTGGAGAGGAAGCTATCTTGAAGACCCGGAGCGATATCACCTTCTAGTTTCTTTCTTTTACCCTTAAATTCTTCTTTATGTTTGTTTTTATTTCTGAATTAATCATGGATGTTTTTAGAGTTATTATGAACTAAATTTCCCAATAAGGGAGGATGATGATTGTTGTTTAAGTTTATGCCTAGTTAATAAATAATTGCCATTCCTTCATCTTATGTGTGAATACTATCTTTATTTGTGTTTAATTCCATGTGCAAGCTTGACCACCTTGAACATGTTTAATGATCTCAATTCGAAATCTGAAAAGTGAGAATTGAGAATGCTAAAATTTGGATAGTCTAGGTTTTGATGTAAAACGAAAGTATTTACATAGCCTCAGTGACTAATAGATTATTGCTTAATGCTGATTTTGTGTTGATTTAATTAAGAAGTTAATTAGAGAATACAATGTTTAGAACCTAAAAGATCTGAAAAGAGTTAGGTTAATTTATAATCTGTCATTCACATTGAGATAAGGATAGCAATTAGGTATTAACATTGGTAGCTTAACAACAGGATTCACCTCCCTAATCTCTCATCTTGATTAATCTTCATTTATTTTCTCTTTAATTTCTAAGTTATTTACTTTCAAATTGCAAACTTATTATTTTACCAAATAGAATCATAAGTATAGTTCAGTAGTACTTAATCCAATTCCCTGTGGTTTGACCTCACATGCGTGAGATACTACTTGATTGCGTACACTTGCGTAATAAACATAAAATTCGTAACAAGTTTTTGGCGCCGTTGCCGGGGAATTGTTTAAAGATTAATATTACACAAATTATACTAACTTCTACTTTGGTATATTTTCTCTTGCTGATTTTTCTAACCTTTTTCTTGCAATATTTTCGTGATCCATTTCAGGAATCCTAAGTGTATGCGCCGTCAAGGACAAGTTGTCATATTACCAGTTGATCCTGAAATCGAGAAAACTTGTAGGAGGAACCGAAAGAACAAGAGGCAAGAAGGAGTTTCAGCAACTGTTGAAACTTTAGAAATCATGGCTGCTAATGTGAATGCTAATGCTGCGAACAATGGAGGTAATAGCGGTAATAATGGTGGCGCCGTGGAAGATCAAGCTAATGGTCGCAGCTTGAGAGATTACATTCTCCCTACTCTGACGGGAGTGTAGTCATGTATCAGGCCACCGGCAGTGGATGCAAATAACTTTGAGATCAAACCTGCCATACTTCAAATGGTGCAGTCTTCAGTTCAGTTTGATGGCCTCCCTTCTGAAGGTCCTAACCTGCATCTCTCTAACTTCATGGAACTTTGTGAAACTTTTAAAGTTAATGGAGTTAGTGATGATGCCATTCGACTGAGACTGTTCCCATTCTCTCTTAGAGAACGAGACAAGAGTTGGCTAAACTCCTTGCCACCCAACTCTATTGCCACATGGAATGATCTGGCAACGAAATTCTTGTCAAAGTTCTTTCCTCCAGCCAAGTCTGCAAAGCTGAGAGGAGAAATCAATAACTTCTGCCAACAAGATAATGAATCTCTCCATGAGTCTTGGGAGAGGTTTAAAGATCTGATCAGAAAGTGCCCTCATCATGGTATAGAGAAGTGGATGCTGGTCCACAACTTCTACAATGGGTTGGTAGGAAACACTAGAACTCTAATAGATGCAGCAGCTGGTGGAGCCTTTATGAGAAAAAGTGCTAATGAAGCTTATGATCTATTGGAGGAGATGGCTCTAAACAATCAGCAGTGGCCAACTGAAAGGAGTCAATCAAAGAGGGTAGCTGGTGTGTTAGAGGTTGATGCCATCACAAAGTTGACAGCTCAAGTTGACGCATTGATAAAGCTAATTGTAGGCAAGCTAAACAAGCCTAAGTTATGTGTGAGTTATGTGGAGGAAGTCATCACTTTTCAGAGTGTCAAGCAGATGTGGATGATTTGCCAATGGATGAAGCTAAAGCCATTGGAAACTATTCACAGAACAACAACAATTATGGGTTTAACCAGGGTAATAACCGAAGAAACAGTGGGTTCTATCAGCAACGAAATCAGAACCAGAATCAGACTCAACAGTTGAATCAGCAACAAACCTCTGGTGGAAATTCTAGTTTGCAAACAGATTTATTGCTTCAATTCATGACTGAAACTAGATCTTCAATCAAAGACCTGCAGACACAGATGGGCCAACTAGCAACTCAAGTAGCAACTCGTCCTCAAGGGAATCTGCCTAGCACAACTGAAGTAAACCCCAAAGAAAACTGCAAAGCAATTACCCTGAGAAGCGGTAAAAATTATGATGGTCCTGAAATGCCACAACTAGCGAATGGAGAAAAGGAGAATGAAGCTCAACCAATGTCAACCCCAACACCCACTTCAATGAAGGCTACTGATAGCCCAACACAACCACAACAATCTCCACCAATTAATAGTGATCACCATGTGAAAATACCCTACCCTCAAAGGCTTAGAAATTCAAGCCTAGACAAGCAGTTCACCAAATTCCTAGAAGTCTTCAAAAGACTTCACATTAACATTCCCTTTGCTGAAGCTTTAGAGAGATGCCAACTTATGTGAAGTTTATGAAGGAAATTCTGTCAAAGAAGAGAAAGATGGGGGATTATGAAACAGTGGCTCTAACTGAAGAGTGCAGCGCCATTCTATAGAAGAAACTCCCTCCCAAACTCAGAGATCCAGGGAGTTTCACTATTCCTTGTACTATTGGGAGAATTGAAGGAATAAATGCACTTTGTGACTTGGGAGCCAGCATTAACTTGATGCCTCTATTAGTGTTTAAAAGATTGTAGCTGGGTGAAGCAAAGCCAACAACAGTAACTCTCCAATTGGCGGACCGATCACTAGCCCATCCTAGAGGGGTCATTGAGGATGTGTTAGTTAAAGTTGACAAGTTCATCTTTCTAGTTGACTTCATCGTTTTGGATATGGAAGAAGATAGCAATGTCCCAATCATTCTTGGGAGACCATTCTTGGCAACTGGCCAAGCCTTGATCGATGTTCAGAAGGGTGAATTAAAGCTGAGAGTCCAAGGAGAAGAAGTGGTCTTTAACATGCTAAAGGCTATGACGTACCCAAAGGCAAGTGATAACTGTTTCTTCATTGACTTGATTGATGAAATTGTGGGTGAGAAAAAGCTGCTAGATGATCCTCTTGAACTAAGTTTAACTAAAGATGAATTGACGGAGCAAGAGGGACAAGAGGTCATGGGTTATGTGAAGTGGCTTGATTCCTATGGGCCCTTGAACAGAAGATATTTTGAGGAATTGGGAGCAGTTCCAAAAGAGCTAAAGCCATCAACTGAAAAGCCTCCAGAACTTGAATTGAAGGTGCTTCCTAGTAACTTGAGGTATGAATTTTTGGGTCAAGATAAAAAGCTGCCAGTTATTGTTTCAGCTTCTCTCTTTGATGTGGAAACTGATAGACTTTTGAGGGTACTCCGAGCTCATAATAAGGCCATCGCTTGGACACTAGGTGATGTCAAAGGAATCAGTCCTTCAACAGTGATGCATCGAATTCTCATGGAAGACAATGCCAAACCGACAATTGACGCTCAACGAAGACTCAATCCACCCATGAAAGAAGTTGTTAGAAAAGAAGTAGTTAAGTGGTTGGATGCTGGAGTTGCTTATCCTATTTCAGATAGTAAGTGGGTTAGCCTGGAGCAAGTGGTTCTAAAGAAAGGTGGAATGACTGTGATCAAGAATGAAAAGAATGAGTTGATTCCTACAAGAACAGTCACTGGTTGGAGGATCTGCATCGATTACAAGAAACTCAATAAAGAAACACGAAAAGATCACTTCCCTTTGCCCTTCATTGATCAAATGCTAGACAGATTGGCGGGGCAAAAATACTACTGCTTTCTTGATGGATATTCTGGATACCACCAGATAGCTATAGCACCTGAAGATCAGGAGAAGACTACTTTCACATGTCCCTACGACACTTTTGCTTCAGAAGAATGCCATTCGGCTTGTGCAACGCCCCTGCTACTTTTCAAAGGTGTATGATGGCTATCTTTTCAGACTTGATTGAATCTTGTATTGAAATCTTTATGGATGATTTCTCGGTTTTTGGTTCTTCCTTCGATCATTGTTTGGAAAATTTGGAAAAAGTGCTAACTAGGTGTGAAAAGTCTAACTTGGTACTAAAATGGGAGAAGTGCCACTTTATGGTAACAGAAGGAATTGTTCTTGGGCACAAAATTTCAAAGGCAGGAATTGAGGTGGATAAGGCTAAAGTTTCAACAATAGAGAATTTTCCACCTCCGTTTCTGTAAAAGGAGTGAGGAGTTTCCTAGGACATGCTGGCTTCTACCGCAGATTTATCAAGGACTTCTCCAAAATCTCAAAACCTTTGTCTAGCTTACTTGTCAATGGTGTTCCATTTGATTTTGGAGAAGAGTGCTTGAAAGCTTTCAAGGTTCTAAAGGAGAGATTGATTTCAGCACCGATAGTAACTTCACCAAATTGGGAGTTGCCGTTTGAGTTGATGTGCGACGCAAGTGACTATGCCATTGGAGCGGTCTTGGGTCAAAGAGTTGACAGAGTATTCCACACAATCTACTATGCCAGTAGAACTTTGAATGATGCTCAATTAAATTACGCCACTACAGAGAAAGAAATGCTGGCAATAGTGTTTGCTTGTGACAAATTCTGACCCTACTTGATTGGAAATAAGGTAATTGTCTACACAGATTATTCAGCAATCAAATACCTATGACCAAGAAGGATGCAAAACCGAGACTGATTCGGTGGGTACTTCTACTTCAAGAGTTTGACTTAGAGATAAAAGATAAGAATGGCATTGAAAACCTGGTAGCAGACCACTTGTCAAGATTAGAGCTGGAAGAGAGTCAGAATACAAAGGAGGTACAGATAAATGAGCAATTTCCTGATGAACAAATCTTTAGTGTGAGGGAAAACCTGATGGTACCGTGGTACGCTGACTATGTTAATTTCTTGGCTACAAAAATAACCCCTCCCGAGCTTTCGCGTCAACAATTGAAGAAGTTCTTTTCTGAGGTGAAACATTATTATTGGGAAGAGCCAATCCTCTACAAGCACTGCGCTGATCAGATAATTAGGAGATGTGTGCCTGAAGAGGAGATGTATTCTATCCTAAATTATTGTCATGCTTTACCATGTGGAGGACATTTTAGTGGAAACAGAACAGCTGCGAAGGTGTTGCAAAGTGGATTCTTTTGGCCAACGCTATTCAAGGATGCTACTACCTTTGTAAAGGCATGTGATCGTTGTCAACGAACAGGTAATATCTCATGAAGAAACGAGATGCCTTTAACAGGAATGTTGGAAGTTGAATTGTTTGATGTGTGGGGAATAGACTTCATGGGTCCTTTTCCTTCATCCTTTAGCAATCAGTACATTCTTTTGGCTGTTGATTATGTGTCTAAATGGGTCCAAGCTGCAGCTACACCTCAAAATGATGGTAAGACAGTTCTCCGCTTTCTACAAAAGAACATCTTTACTCGGTTTGGTACTCCTCGAGCAATAGTAAGCGATGAAGGGAGTCACTTCTGTAACAAGCAGTTTGACGCACTTCTTTCAAAATATGGCGTCCGACATCGAACTGCTTTACCATACCATCCCCAAAGTAATGGCCAAGCCGAAATTTCTAATCGGGAGATCAAAATGATTCTAGAGAAAACAGTGCAAAGATCAAGGAAAGATTGGTCAAAAAAAAAATTAGATGATGCATTGTGGGCATATAGAACTGCTTTCAAAACACTAATTGGCATGTCCCCATATCGGTTGGTGTTTGGAAAGGCTTGTCATCTACCGGTGGAATTAGAGCATAAAGCTTTTTGGGCCATGAAGACTCTTAACATGGAACTAAAAGCTTCAGGGGAGAAAAGATTGTTACAGCTGAATGAGTTAGAGGAGTTTCGAAATGAAGCCTATGAAAACGCAAAAATATACAAGGAGAGAACTAAGAAGTGGCACGATCAAGGTCTAGTACGGAAGGAGTTTCAACCAGTGCACCAAGTCTTACTCTTTAATTCAAGGTTGAAACTGTTTCCTGGGAAGCTGAAGTCAAGGTGGTCAGGACCATTCACAGTGGTCAAGGTGTTTCCTTATGGAGTGGTGGAATTAAAAGGTGTTGGTCCAGCAACTTTCAAAGTTAATGGACAGCGTTTAAAGCTTTACTTGGGAGGTCAATTTGACCAAGCCAAGTCCGCCATGATTCTGGCGCCACTTTGAAGCACAAGGCTCAGCGTCCGGCTATATGACGATAAAGACAGCGCTCTTGGGAGGCAACCCAAGTGTTTTCTTTAATCTTTCAGACTTTTTGATTATGTTTTTAGTATGCTTTAGTATTTTTAGTATTTTCAATTTTTAGATTAGTACCAGACATAATTTCTTTTTAGTTAAATCGTGAAAAGCGTGAAAAAAAAAAGTTTTTTTTTCGACTAGGAGCCCAGAAGTCGCGACCTGGCAGTTCCTGGGTCGCGACCCTGGTCGCGACTTGGGTTGTATAGAGACTCGTAAGAAATTCTAAGTTTCAGAAGTCGCGACTTGGGACATTGCAAGTCGCGACCTATTTTCCAGGTCGCGACCCCAGTCGCGACTTCCAAATTTTCCAGAGAGCTCATAATATTATCGTAAGCTAGTCGCGACTAGCCTTTGGCCAAGTCGCTACTTGCTCGCGTATTTTCTATGAATTCAAATTTTTCCCCCTCATTCAACCCTACACCAAAAATTTCAAAATTCAAATCCTCTCAGCCGAACCCTACCCCTTTCCATCTCAAAATTTCAATTTTTCATCTCCAATCTTCAATCTTTTTATCTTTTCTTAAATTTCTTAAACCCAATCCATTCAAAAACCCAATTTCACTTAACAAACAACACATATCATCAAAACCCATACCAAAAATCACCCATAATACCCCAAATCCGAAAATCACCATTGTCTTCAACTTCAACCTCAAGCTTTCAAGAACATTCAACAATGGAGGTGGAGTAAAGCTTTTTCGGGTTCGTAAGTATCACTTTCTTCAATCTTTAAGGAATTTGATTAACTTTTTCTATATTTTGGGTGATATAATTGTGTGTTGTCCAAAATATTGTTGATATTGGGTTTGTCATTATTGTATTGTGGTATTGAGTGTTTGGGAATATTGTTTGAGAGAATTTTTTATTTTTGGGATAGAGAAAAATTAAGGGGAGGTGCTGTCCAATTTTTTTTTTTTTACAAAAAAGTTTCACAAAAAAAAAGAAAAAAAAATGGCACCCAAGAGGACTAGGAATGTAGAGGAGGGTTCGTCTTCAAACCCACCACCAATGGGTTTTGATAGGACCCGCTTTGGGAACATTGAGGCCCAAAATCGCTTCATGACGCTAAAGAATAGGGCTTATATTGATGATCGGGGTATTGAATTCCCCGAGAATCCCTTGAGGCGTCAACCTCGATTTGAAACAATCAGAGCTCAAATAGAAAGAATGAAGTGGGGGAGCTTTGTAGATGCTCGGGGTTGGGCTAATGTTACTATGGCTTGTGAATTTCTTGCGAATTGGCCCGACCGCCGGAATGGGGAAGTGAAAGTGCGTGGGAAGAAAGTTCCTGCTACTGCTGATGCATTTAATGTGATGTTCTCTGTCCAAGATTACACTAGGGAAGAACAACGCCTACGAATTATTGAGGAGGAAGAGCAGTTTGATATGGTGGATGTGACGGATACAGTGGGATTTCCTGGGTTGAGGTTCCATGACAATGATGGCACCGAGGGGTCGCCAAATATCCTATACCGGTGTGAGCTGAAGCCGGTGGCAAAAA
This sequence comes from Cannabis sativa, assembly GCF_029168945.1. Classification (NCBI taxonomy): domain Eukaryota; kingdom Viridiplantae; phylum Streptophyta; class Magnoliopsida; order Rosales; family Cannabaceae; genus Cannabis; species Cannabis sativa. The sequence goes on along the minus strand of NC_083605.1, from coordinate 40,352,884 downwards.
CATGGCTGTACTTTGTGAGTGCTCGGTTAGTGCCAAATAAGCATTTTTCCGATGTCCAAATGGATCGCCTAAAATATGTGTACGCCATAATGAAGGGGTACAACATTAACATTGGACAAGTCATAAGGCAAAGCATTGAGCAGATCGTGCAAGGAGCCACGAGAGGTGGTTTGGGTTTGGCAGGAGTTATCACCGAACTCTGCGGGGCATATGAAGTTCCCCAATTAGAGTATGACAACACGGTGTTGCCACTTCGCAAGATGGACATCGCCTTTGTCAACAGGCTGAAAGAGCCACATCCCTATGGCCAACCACCACCTGATGCACCGCAAGGGCGTAGGCGGCAACACGAGCCTAGTGTTGAAGAAGAAGAGGAGCAGCCCCTACAATTGCCTGGGCCTATCGATCCTACAACACAATACACTCATGCACAGCGGAGTTATATAATTCAACAGAACAACCACATGCAACAATACATGGTGCAGAGGAGTATTTATGATGAAGGACAAGTTCATCAACTCAACTCTCTTATCAACAAAATGAACATTGGGATTGATGACCCCAACTATTTGGCACAAGCTCCTCGGTTCTATCCCTATGACCAGCCGCCACCACCCAACCCTTTCTGAAAGGGTCTCAGGTAAGTCTCTTTTCTCTGCATATTCCTGTATACATTGGGGACAATGTCATATTTAGTTTGGGGGGAGAGACTTAAAAAAAAAAATTAAATTCTGCACTTTAATTTCTGCATTTTAATTTTCTGTTTTAGTTTTTTTTGTTTTATTCAAGGAATGGCAATAAGCTTGATGATAGTTGTATACTGCTGATTAGTGCGATGTGATCTGAAATTGTAAAATAACTGTGTGCTTGATTTTGTTAACTCTTTGGATTAGTTCGGATATTTTGAAACCTGTGTTTTTTCTGCAAATAATCAATCTGTGAAAATTGTTATAACTGTTTTACTATGGTTTGTGGTAAGATTGATAGGATAGCTTAGAACTTGCATGTTTATTCTTTTGAGGCGAAATCCTTGATAGTGTTCAATTGGAATATGACTTAGGCATTTGTTGGATAGTTTGAGCCTTTCAAGCCTACCATAATAATGTGTATCCCTAGTGAACCTTTTGAGCCTAAACCTGTTTTGTTTTTAACCCGTTGATTTAAAAATTTTGCAACCACACTATTAATTTTTTCTTCACCATGTTATCCATGATATCATAAGCTGCATAATTAGTTTGGGGGGAGAGGAAACATTTAGTGAGAGAAATTAGTGAGAGGGAGAAAAACTTGTAAGATTGAGAAGAGGAAAAATTGTAATTCAATGTCACTGAAAAAAAAAATACAATGGAAAAAAAAGGAAGAACAATAAAAAGAAAAAAATATGTTTGAAAAAAAAGAGACTCAGTGATGTTTGGAAAATAATAGAGATAAAAAAAAAAGTAAAAAGCTTGTGGGTTCTATATGTGTGCTTATGATATGTTGAGCGAAAAAGTGTCTTTTGCCTATCCCTGAATATCTGAGCCATTATACTTAAGCCTTTAAAAGACCTAATGATTCCAAAGAATACTGTCAACATTAGTGGAGAAAGGTAAGCATGCAAGCTTATGAGTTATCGGATTGTGGAATTAATGGAAAGAGTAAAACTTTTATAACAATGTTTCACATTTGAGTAAATTGTTGCAGTTGTACATAGTGTTATTAATGGAGCATCCGAGTTAATTGTTAGAGTTAGTAGGATCAAAATTCTAGTTTATGAAAGGAAGAAAACAGAGCATGAGTCAGCAGCATAGTAATTATCTGATAGCGTAGTTAGTTTTTTTTATCTTACTCGGGGGCGAGTAAGAATCTAGTTTGGGGGATTTTGTTAGGTTATAATTAGCCTATGTTTCGGGTCTTTAAAGTTAGCATTATCTCATCTATTGGTGTCTTTTGGAGCAGTTTTGCTTGATTTTCATTATTTCAGGTTCCCGGAGTGTTAAAGTTCAAATTCAGTCAAATGGCGAAAAACTGGGATAAACTGGAAAAAAATTGGAAAATTCGGCTCCATAAGCTACAGTAGTCGCGACTTCATGAGAGTTGGGTTGCGACCCTTTTTCCAGGTCGCGACTCTGGTCGCGACTTCGAGATTTGGCAGAACCTCTGATTTTTGAGGTTTGCCTGTAGTCGCGACCAACTTAAGGGCTAGTCGCGACTTGGTACGGACGTCGTGGTTTTGACCTAATTTTTATTTTTCTCTCAATTGGAGGCACACTACTCATCCCTATATAAGGAATACGACACTGAAGGTCAGAATTAAGCAGAAATAGACCTAATAGTGGAGCCAAGTGGAGAGGAAGCTATCTTGAAGACCAGGAGCGATATCACCTTCTAGTTTCTTTCTTTTACCCTTAAATTCTTCTTTATGTTTGTTTTCATTTCTGAATTAATCATGGATGTTTTTAGAGTTATTATGAACTAAATTTCCCAATAAGGGAGGATGATGATTGTTGTTTAAGTTTATGCCTAGTTAATAAATAATTGCCATTCTTTCATCTTATGTGTGAATACTATCTTTATTTGTGTTTAATTCCATGTGCAAGCTTGATCACCATTTACATGTTTTATGATCTCAATTCGAAATCTGAAAAGTGAGAATTGAGAATGCTAAAATTTGGATAGTCTAGGTTTTGATGTAAAACGAAAGTATTTACATAGCCTCAGTGACTAATAGATTATTGCTTAATGCTGATTTTGTGTTGATTTAATTAAGAAGTGAATTAGAGAATACAATATTTAGAACCTAAAAGATCTGAAAAGAGTTAGGTTAATTTATAATCTGTCATTCACATTGAGATAAGGATAGCAATTAGGTATTAACATTGGTCGCTTAAAAACAGGATTCACCTCCCTAATCTCTCATCTTGATTAATCTTCGTTTATTTTCTCTTTAATTTCTGTGTTATTTACTTTCAAATTGCAAACTTATTATTTTACCAAATAGAATCATAAGTATAGTTCAGTAGTACTTAATCCAATTCCTTGTGGTTCGACCTCACTTGAGTGAGATACTACTTGATTGCGTACACTTGCGTAATAAACATAAAATTTGTAATAGCCCTCCTGCTCGTGGAACTTTGGGCTTCCTTTCTTCCACAGCCAGGATAACTTCTTTTTGTTCGTGCTGCCCTGTTCGAGCATACCTCTCCCGAGCTTTTCCCGAATCTCCAGCAATATGTAGGCCTGCAATGATGACTTGCAGATGTCCATCTACCGGTGGAGGTAATAAATCTTGGTTATTGTTGTTTCCCTGACCCTGATCGGTCTTGACATACTTCTACAAGTTTGGGTTATTTTTCCTTATCACGAATTCAATTTCTCGCTTCAGGGTGTTGCATTCATTAGTGTCATGGCCATAGTCTCTGTGGAATCGACAAAACTTCGACATGTCCCTCTTGCTGACATCTTTCTTCATGGGCTAGGGCTTCTAATATGGGGCCAGGGACTGAGTTGCCACGTAAACACTTTCAACGTCTTTAGTCAAGATAGTGAATGCAGTGTACTTTGCTTGATTCTCTTAGGGAGTTTGTCGGATTTTCCGGTGAACCTTCCCTTCTTCCCATTCTCGTGCCTGTGGTTGTTGTTGGAACGTTTACCACTTGAGTTTGAATTATTTGGGTAATGGGAAGGTTGGGAGGATGTTCGAGTAGAAGGAGATTTTGACTTGCCAAGCTTTTGCTCAACTTCCGCTCGTTGAATGGCTTCTTCGAGCTTGATGAAGCCTTCGACACGGTCAAGAAAGTCACTCATTGAGTCTACCGGCCCGTTCTTCCTTATATCCTTCCAAAGTTCACCGAGGACTTCAATGCCCCCCAGTATCGCGGATAACTTTCCATCTTCAGTTACCTGAGAAACTTTTGTTGCCTCCATCATGAATATTCTGATGTATGCTCGGAGAGGTTCGCCTAGTCTTTGCTTGACTTCAACCAGGTCTCCCAGATGCAACGGAAGTTGGCGAGAGGAGGAGAACTGTGCATGGAATTCTGAAGAGAAGGCTTTCCATGAACTAAACTTTCCAGGGGCCAACTTGAAATACCATTGTTGGGCAGTTTCTGATAAGGTAGGAGGAAAGATTTTGCAACACACATCTCCTCGTACCCCTTCCAAATCCATTTGCATTTCGAAATACTTGTGGTGGGAAAGTGGATCTTCTCTTCCTGTGTACATTTTCCATGTTGGCATTTTAAACTTGTGGGGCAACGCCAGAAGATTGATTTCGGGAGAGAAAGGAGTTCCGCTTGCTTGGTCCAGCTCGAGATCATTATTTCTCTGTCCAGCCATGCATTGGAACATATTGTTCAGTTTGTCTAGCTGTGCCTGTACGGCTGGGCTAACCTGCTCGGCATCCTGGTCGATTTGAACCACACAAGTATCCTTCTGAGCGGGAATTTAAGCACGGGCTCTGGGCTGCACGATCATCGTGACAATCTGAACGTCTACTCGTCTCCTTCTATTCAGATCACTCCTTAGGTCATGAGTCGTCCCCAATCTTTCAAATACAGAAGCGCCTGGTTGTCTTTGTGATTGATTTTCTTGCTTCACAGGCAGAATAGCACCATTAACCTGGTTAGAACTATCAGGTATGACCTCTCCCGATGAATTACTAGACAAGGTCCGCCCGCTTACCGCTAGGCCCACAAGTGCAACTCATGACCGGGGATTTGGGGGCTGACCATTTGCAGTCTGGGAAGTATTCATCGTTGGATCTTCGTTCGTCTCACCCAGGGGGATGACACTTGGAGGTTGCTGACTTACAGTTTTGTAGGCTTTTCGTATCAGCATAGTAGCTTGCCGACTACGATTTTCAATTTTTGTATGATGAGCCCTTAACGCTTCCATATCTTTATCTCTCCACTCAGTAAACATACGCCTTCGTTCCTCGAACGTGAGGTTTACCGCAGCGCGGAGATCTTCCTGATCATGATGTAGGGCATTGGCATGATCCTGCACAAGCCCAAGAGCAGCACGGAGGTTTTGTAACTGAGTATCATCTCCAATGGTTGAGTGTTGGTAACAGGCCGAACGACTGTGTTATAAATGCCCTGGTTGGGTGCTGAACTGTTATTCCCAGTCTCTTGCACACCAGGCGCCATTTCATCTATACAAGTCGTTACACCGTGACCCACGTTTGCCGGCTGTTCAGGATTAACAGCTGGAGGAACCCTTGCGTTTCTTGGGTTCGGCAATGTAGGATCCACCGCCTATGGATTGGCTGGATCAACTAGGCCCCTACGAGTCTGCACCACCATCGTACTTGTGGTTAGATTTTGAATGAAGAGCGATTCTTGATTCTATCTCTAAATGAAAGCACCAAAATGTCTTATTTAGTAAGCGATCAGTGGTTAATAGCAATTGATATAGTAAAGCGATGTAAAGACACAAGAATTTTATTGAGGTTCAGCCCGAGTGGTTCGGTAATACCCTAATCCTTGTTATTTGTATTGACTCAAGAACAATGAGAAAGGTTCCTTTTCTTATAGCTCTTACAACAATATCTCTGAATATGAATTCTTAGATAATATCTCTAGGGTAAAATCTCTCGTCCTTTGCCCAGTGAATATGCATCACTATTTATAGGACTATGAACTTGGAGAAGAAGTATTTCCCTTCTCGTTACAATGGATATAAGTAGAAAGATTGCATGATAAATGCAGAATACACTGATCGTGGGATTCGGCCATCTTGCCATATCTCTGTGATCTGATCCCCAAGTTCTAGGAATTTCTTTGATGAGTCACGATGCAAAAACTGAATTCACTAAGCGTTGATTGCTCTGCGCGGATTGCTGATCGCTTTGTTCCAAACATCCCTATGAGGCATCCTGTTCGGACTATACCCACCGAGCAGATACTCAAAGTTGATTTCACGTGTCACCATCATGTGATGCCACGTAAGAGTGTAAAAATTGGGATAACAAGATGAATCTCATTAAAACAGGAACTATGTAGAACTAACAATGGAGATTGAATATCCTTATAATAAAGCTCATTATTTTAAAGGAGTTATATTTTCATTTGATACTTACTTTAGTCTATTTAAATAATTAAAATTACTAATTTAGATAACTCTAAGTATAATTTTAATTTAATATTTATAAAATTATATAAATACTTAGATAGATTTGAAAATAAAAATTTATTTTCAATCCTTAGTATTAATTTTCAATAAATATTATAAATATTACTTAATTTAAGTTGGTTTAAAATTAAATAAATAATTAATTTTGAACTCAAAATTAATTTTATATATATACTTGATTAAATTTGAAATTCAATGTATGTAAAATATATTTTGAAATTACTCATTAAAATAAAATAAAATAAATTTCAAAAAAATATTCTAATTTATATTGATCTAAAATTAATTAAATAATTTTCAACATAAATATAATTTTTCTATTTAATTAAATCTCTTAACAAAAATATCTAATATTTAAGTATCTTGAACAAATCAACTTAAATATTAATTTTCAATTTAATCAATACATTTAGAAAAATTTTAAAAGTCTACTTAAAAAATAACTATTGTTAACGCAGATTTTTGTTAACAATTTTGAGCCTATTTTTGTAATAAAGTTAACATAGGAATTAAAAGAAATTTAAGAAAACTAATAGAAATAAAAATCACACGAGGCTTTTATGTGGTTTGTAGTTAACTCTGCATAGTCCATGAGACTATCTTATTTAGATATTTCTAGGTACAAAATTAGGGTTTTTAGAGTCAGTTAACTCCTTTTTTCTTTAAGATTTTTCTCTCCCTTTTTTTCGTATAATATGCCCCTATTTATAGTAATATAGGTTCGCAGTTAATTACATTTGAATTCGAATCCCATAACAATATTCCTCGAAGTTGTGGGCTTTAAATACGCTCCATTTTAGTACGTGTAAATATCATTAGAAAATCACCCAGCTATGATTTAAACCATCTTTAAGGCAGTCAATGCTGACATGGATAGGAACTCCCTTTCAGAGGTATCATGTTGGAAGTATGTTGCCTTGTATATAGATGACTTGATTCATTCATATACCTTCCAGCACTGGCATGAGCACCAGCGTACTGAGCAAACTTAAGAACTACTTTTTGACTATAAGGCCTTGTAAACTGGACAATCATGTCCTTCAAGTTATTACACTTTATTATTATTACGTATATTATACGCTAAGTGTTCTAATAACCAATTTACCTGGTTAATTCCTCTTTACCTACACCAAGGTAGATGCCTCGCTATGCGTTATTTATAGCTCCTTCGGTATTATGCCTTCCAAGACAAGATGATTTCTCGTCAATACATGAATTGATAGTTTGTATATCCTTCTCTTGCTTAATACTATACATTCAACGAGTTACAAATATACTCTATTAATTATGCATTTAATGAGTTATTCCATTTTGGATTTAATGATATAATTACCATTATATTTGTTGATACATATTCTGTGAAATTGACACGTGTGACCTTTTTAATTATAGCCGAATTTTGGGTATAACAATTTCCCCTTAAAATGTCCTTTTCAATGAAAAGTGCTTTTTAAATAATTACCGTGGGTATTTCCGTCATAATCCAATTTGAAAATATACATGCTTTTGAATTTGTCGATTTTATGGTTTTGAGGCACATCATTTGCATTACTTAACAATCTTTTCCACTTCTTTCCCATTTCTACTCGTTGGATCTTCTACCCCTTAATCCTACGGTAATTGAGTTCAAAGTATAAAACGACAAAGGAGCTATTTTTCCACCATTTTTCCCTTTTCAAAAAGTTCAATCTTTTCTAAGAAATTTCCATCCTGATTTTCTGAAACTTTGCATGCCCTCATTGTCGTTGACATACTTTCTACAAATTTCCTCAAATTCAATCTCCAATCTCAGGCGTCCCCAGATTTCATTCTGTCGTTCGTCTCGAACCCAAATACAGAGTTCTCCCCTACACAGGCGTAGTTCTTTAACAAGTAAGTATCTATTCTCTTCCTTATTGGTATATTTTTAGTCGTAACTAATTGCACAATTGTTTCTCTTTTGCTGGGTTCTGGTAAAAAATTTATTTTTTTGGTTAACTTTTTGGGTTTAGAAGGAGTTAAAACTTAGCTTTACCATATTTATAAGTTTCTCGCTTTAACAAATTTCCTCCAAGAATTGGGATTGCTCTTTCTATAAAAATATTCCAATTTTATTTTGAAATTTGTTCTCCAGAATTCTTAGAAATAGAGTGTCCTAAGAAATTGGCCCTTCCATTCAAAACTAAAACACGGAAACCTCAATCTTTACTTGAAGGAAATGATGCAAAGATTAGGGACCATATAATAAAAACCAACCAAGACGAAGTTGCTAGTCCCCATAGGAAATTTTTGCAAGAGATATCCGAGGGTAAACATTGTTTTTTAGCGAGACGCAGCCTAGCCTGAACCTCCCTTTTTATCTTCAATTCCTCTCCCGAAACCAATATTTTTACGCAAAGTCACTGTTGTTTTTTCCCCAAGTCACCTTGAATTTGATATCATATCTTCTAAGCCTCGTAAATCAAAGACCTTTAACGATCCTAATGTCACATTCGAGGTTGAACTCATCGAATCCAAGATTAGGTCTATGTAGGCTTATGTCGGGGGCATACTTAAGTCCTTCCATATCAAGCAGAGAAAGGGCTGTATGGTAAGGTCCGTTGCTCTTTGGGAATTCAATTTTTTCCTCCTCAAAGGGTAATTTGTGACGAGTGCAGTGGACCTAACACTAGCAATTCCTCGGGCATTGTTGCTTGGAGGCTCAAACAAATCAAGGCTAGGGCAGTCCTTCCACTAAGGGATTACATCAAGGAATTCTGCAACCATCTCGAAGTTTCCCCCTTTCTGTTGAACCCCATTTCGTATAGGATTCTCGCAAGTTTGAAGGTCATATACAACATTTTAGGATGGGAGTGCCCCACTCCTTTGCAGATAGTATATTTTTACTCAATTAAGGAGCTTCTTACAAGGAAGCGGGCTGCAAGAGGCTTTTACTACCTCGACACCCACACGAATGATTGTAGGATCATCGTAAGGTTGCCAAAGAAGACTTCTTCTAGATGACGGGCCTCTCTCCAATAAATACAACCGTCGTTCGCATCATTCGTAAGTACCACTTCTTTTTAAATCTTAACTTTGAATTGTCTTGATTTTTTTTTTATTTTTGAGGTCGTTTATTAAGCTTTTGTCTGTTTACAGCAGTTCCTCGGAGACCAGTTTTGGCCATTGAGATGGCAAGGAAGACTTCTTACTAAACAAGAAGAACCTTAGGATAATCGATCTTCTTGCCTCAGATGAATATTCTGACTATAAAGTACCCAAGTATTCTTCGTGGCATAAGGTCCCAGTTTTAGCCGATGAAGAGAGCGAGGATTACGTGGCTCGTGCACATTATCTCTAGAGAGTAGCCCCTCAAGAAGCTAAAGAAGGATCCTCCTGAGGTAATCAATGTGGATGGTCACCCATAGTGCTTAGGGCTGAGCGTAACACTCTAGTGTCATTCCTTGATAGTCAATATAACTTTTACACTTGGAATCCCTTTCTCATAGATCACATAACACATAGATTCGACAGTTGGTACCCTAGGTTTCATGTACAACTTAGTTGTAGTAGTTCATATTATGGAATAGCTGAGTAATATGAGACCAACATGGACAGGGCAAGCCATCTCGATTCGAGTTGGGATTTATCTCCACTAAATCCTACTGATATTTTCGAGATCCCAGGGTCTACTGAGTTTAGTTATTATTGTAGTCCTTCCTCATCATCTTTTGATAACTATGGTAACTTTCTTTAAGTGGGAGTTTATCCCCCATATTCTCCTTATTTATTTTTGTTTAAGTGCTAACGTACTTCCTTTGCCCCGCAGACATGGATCTCAACTTGGAGAATATATTAAAGAGTCCTCCTTTAGTCGATAACAAATCTAAGAACAGAGCTGCCCAAGTCGGTGATGCATCAGGTTCTATCAAGGAACCCAAAAGGACCAACACCAAAGCCAACAAGAAGAAATCATCTGGCCAACTTACTATCAAACCAGCCAAGTCTCCCGAGAAGGAGGTGCCAGCAGTGATGAGTTCCAATGAACTACCCACTAAGTCAGTGCACCAAGTGAAGTTCTCTGGTTCTCATCTAGAGATGGTTCTTCTCAAACCCTCCTATCCCCTGCCTCTCGAGGTCAGGGCAAAAGGTTCGCAAATCTGCTCCCTGTACGCCACTAATGGTTGGCATCATTTCCAAATCATCGGGTTTGGCGACTGGGAGCTTGTCACGTGAGGCAGCTCAGATGATCTCGCTAAGAGGAGGTCTGAACTCATGCATCAGGTAAGTCTCTTTTTCTCCATATTATTCTCATAATGATATTTTTTTTTACTCCTCTTGATTTTCATCCTTCTTGGAGGCATTTTTTCTCTCCTTTGCTACTCACCATAGGTCGTCTTAGTGGATTGAGATGCTCGAGAATGAGCTTCGCCAGACTAGGGAGTATAGGGATACTTTAGCCAAAAAGTGGAATAACTCTGAGGCTGAGGTTTCTCGCACAAAGGAAGAGGCTGAAAAGCATTGTCTGGCCGACCAAAACAAGATCAAGGAGCTTGAGGATTCTATCCAATCCATCCAGGCCGACCATGACAAAAAACTCAAAGAGCTGGAGGCTGAAACCAAGGATAGGGTCAATAGCATCACCAGGAGAACCATTTATCAGACCTGGTCGGCCAAGCCTGATATGGACTTCAGCTTTTTGGGTGAAGGAGTCGATGCCATGCTTGCCCTATGCGACAAAACTAGGAGAGAAGAACTTGGAAAGGATGAAGAGGTCGAGGTGGAACAAGAAGATTTATCCAAGTCTCCTAAAATGTAGGCTTAGTTTTTAATCCTCTTTTTTTTTTTTTATTTAAGAAAATGGCCATATGGCCGAGAAAATGGTTTGCCCCTTGTGGAATTTTTTATTGTAAAGAAAAATTTGCAATGTTGGATGGCCAACTTTGCTTTTACTTTATCTTTTTATTTATTTCCTCGCAACTTTATATTTGAACTTAATATATTTGCTTATTTCTGTTTTTGCTCACAACTTAAACAATTGTAAGTAAGCATTTCTACTAATCTTGTTTCTCCGTCGATATCGCTTAAGTAGTTAATAATCTGCTATGCATGCGAGCAGTTATCGTTTGCCATGGATTCTATTCGCGAGCAATTTGTTAGTTCTACTTTCCATAAATAGTCATAATCTGCTATATGCAAACTTAAACATACTTTAAATAAATAATTCATCTTGTGAATTACTTTGTACATTTTTGATTGCTTATATGAATAGTTAGGCCTTCTATTCATATCCTAGGTTAAGTATTATCTTTTCAAGGCATCTTGGTGCCTCCTTCATAATACATTCCTATAAAATGTGAGTCGTTATATATTCAGCTTTGCATGTAGCTTAGTGTTGTTTTTATGAGTTAAATCTCATTTACAACTGCTACTTTTGATTTTCCTTTCTGACGAGAAAGGTTCAATTTTTGACTTTACTGTTGGGTTTTGTGCCCTAAATAAAACCCTTTACAATCTGATTAGTAATCAATATAAGAAATTTGAAGTGATTTATGTTTGCTTGAATTTTACATGCTAATGGTTTAATATGTTTATTACATTTACACACAAAATCAGTTAATTTCAGATCATATGTTTATTCACAATTACAGTATTGTCAACACAGTGGAATGTGATTGTGATCATATGAATCAAAAGACTAAGTCCCTGTTTCATCCGTATTTTGGATTTACACTGATGTGATAATCAGCGATGATGTGTACTTACACTTGGAGTAAGTGTTATGTTCTTTCCAGGACATTAGTAAAGTATACTAGTTTTGAATGTATGGAGTATACATTGGACTGGACCGATATTGCAACTTAGTTAAGATATTATAAACTTACCGTCATATCTTTCCAAGTCAATATCAGTAGTCGATCTTAAGATTAAAAGAATCTAAATTCTGATATGCTTAAGCTCAACTCACGAGTGTTATTCATGTTCTTTGATTTATTAGTTAAGCCTACTTTTGGGTTAGGGTGATACGTATATTTTGGGAACATGATAGTATGATTGAGTGGGAGTGCTGAACATAAATATGGAATCTATAGCTTCTACTGGTGTGTAGAAGTTAAGTGATGATTCCCTTCGAGCTTAGCTAAATAGAAGTAAATGGATGAGCTCTTGTTTAAGTGACTAATTCTTAGATCACTAAACATTATTTACAGGTAGCTAAGTGTTTAAAGGGGCAAAATACGTTGAGGGGTGAGAACGGTAAAATTATCCCATCTCGATATAAATCATCTATATAGAGGAACTTTGATCACAATAAGATTATAAAAATGGTTAAATGAGATAGCATATTTATATCGTGGAACATATAATATGCTCTATATAAGTCTGAGAGTGCAATTTGAAGTTCTAAGAGTGGATTCAACGAAGAATTAATAAGTATGAATTTACTTAGTAAATTCGGTTCACTTATTGGAAGCTCAGCATATAGATCCATGGTCCCCATTCTAGTTGAGACTATACTTCTTGTAAGACTCAATAATTGATTTGTGATTAATCAATTATAATTCTAAAGTTAGACTATGTCTGATTTGTGAATTTTCACTAACCAGGGGCGAAATTGTAAAGAAAAGAGACTCTAGGTTTATTTATTTATTAATAGACTTTATATGTCTTATTAATAATTAAATTAAATGACAATATTATTTAATAATCTATTTTAGTTATTAAATAATTTGTTTTGGCATTTAAATGGTTAGAATTGGAAAATTGGCGTTTTTGAGAAAATAGAAATAAAAAAATTGTGAAAACTGCAAAATCCAAGTAAGGCCCATTAACACCTATGGCCGGCCACTTGGGATGGTTTTTCAAATTGATATTTTCATTATTTTAATGCCAAATAATTACTAACCTAAACCTAGTAGTTGCCTATAAATAGAAAGTGATGGCTAAGTCAAATAATATGCTTTTAATGCCTTTTGTCAGAAAATCAATTTTTCAGAAACACTGAGCCTTCCCTCTCTCTCTATAGCCGAAATCAACTCTCTCTCTTTTCCTCTTCTAAATTTTGAAACCCTTAGTGATAGAGTAGTGCCCTGTTGCACGATTGTTTGTGATTTGGATGGTTTCATGTTGTGTTGAGTGTTATATGATGATTGATTGATGTTTCTAAATTTTCGTGAAAAATAATTGAAATTTGTTTCTAGAATTATTTTTATTTGATAGTATGGAAAAAATTAAGCAATTTACTTTTTTACAGAACTCAATTTCGATTTAATTTGAATTAGTTATGATTTTTTGAAGTTTCGGAAAAAATCAAGGTCGTGCAACAGGGCCACGCGCGCGGACGAGGGTGACACCCTCGGACAGTACGCGTTTAGACAGTGCTCGACTGAGCTTCCTGTCTGAATCTCGCCCATCCGCGCGTGGAAATCCTGCAACCCTCCTCCTGCACCAACTTTTCTCGGCCATGCACTCCCATACGTGCGCGCGGACAGTATGCACAGCATACTGTCCGTACAGGTCGCATTTTTTTTCGTTTTTCTTCGATTTTTCATGCTGTTTAATGGATTTAACTTCCGATTTTTTGTGTAATTTTGTATTTAGACATTTACTATTCCTATTTTAATTCTAAATATCATAATTAAATTAATTATTTTTTTAATTTAATTCATGATATTAGTGTAATTTGAATTTGAAAATAGTAAATATCTATCTTTTTTGCTTAATTATCTATCTTATTTTTAAATTTGATTATTCTTATCTTATTTTTAAATTTAAGGTCAGATATTAATTTTTTTTTTAAAATTATATATTTTTTTTAATAATTTGACCTTATTTAAATTTAAAATAAGATAACTATAATCATGATATTTTAAATAAAAGTAAGATATTTTGCTAACTTTTAAATTTTGTTATTTTATTTATTTAAATTAAATCATAAAATCCGAAAAAGATATTTATTTATCTTTTTTAATTTTTATTGAATATTTAATTTATAAAATAACATTAAATTTTTTAAAAGTAGTTAGCAAATTTTGAAATGATATTTAGGTTAGTTGAAACCTAATTTTTTAAAATTGTAGGTTTCATTTTAAATATTATTTTAATTAATTTCGAAATATATATATTTTATTTTTTTTTTAATTCGAAAATAAATATTTTTTATTATTTAATTATTTTTCGAAATTTAATTATTTAAAATTAAATAAATCCTACATCCAACTATCCAGCTAACCTTGTTGCAGGAGTATGTGTTTTAGCTTGTTTGTAAGTTTTATAAAACCTATCATTGCTTGATTGCAAATAGCCATGGTTAACTTGTTGACAGATCCAATGATCTGATTTTAACCCATGGTTCAATTGGTAAAGTAAATAATTTGTAACAGGTAAATTTTACAATCTTCTTTGATCTGTGTATGACATAGCAACATGATAGGATCCATCCAAATGTGTGCCTGTGTGAGCCTATATGTTTATTTTATTATATAGACGCATATAGGTTGTTGCTAAATAAAATGTCACACCATGATAGATTTTATTTAGGTCCATTTAGTTTTTGGACCTATTCAATTAATAACAGCTATTTATTTTAAGGTTAAATTCCTCTCTTTTGGGCCTTGTGTGAGAGTTGGGGGCCAATAGAAGTGGGTACGACATACTGAACCCAGCTCCCCCTCACATGAACTACCCCAATTGTGAAGGCCCATTTGCCTGATTTGAATAATTGTGCTAGGTTAATTAAATTAGTTTAACCTAATAAAATTGATTAGCAACATAATTAACTTTTAAAATATATGAAATTTATTTTCATTTTAATATTTTAAAGTTAATTCTAAGAAAAACACTTTTAGTTTTAGATATTATTTCTAGACAAACTATTTGTATTTTTCTTGTAATTAATTAAATAAAGAATTTTAACTAACTAGATTCTTTCTGGAGCTTATTTAATTAAATATTCCTATTTAAGTTATAAATTAGTTATTTTAACTGATTTTTCATATCTAACTTAAATTTAAATATTTAATTTAAATTTAAAATTTAAGTTGAGCAATTCTAGGCATTAGTTATTAAAGATTCTTAAGATATTTTTTAAATTAAGTGGTTACAACTTAATTGTTGATATTTAATTAAATTGAAAATATTTAAGTTCTAGATTTTTTTTTCTATAACAACTTAAATAAGATACTTTTTCAAATTTTTGTTGAAAAGATACTTAGTCAAATAAGATATTTTCTAAATAGTTATTTCTAGAGTACTTATTATTTCTAATATTAAATAGGAAAATATTATACATTGTGAAATTAATTATTTAAATAATTAATTTTGGTACAATTGAATTTAAGTATATTTTTTCCTAGTATTAAATTAGAGATTAATAATTATGCCTTCTCTACACTTAATTATTTATTTTTTGAATTTAATACATTTAATTAAATTGAAAATTAAATATCTAAGTTGATTTTCATCATGATACTTAAATATTTCTTTTTTCATGACACTTAATTAAATAGAAAATTATTTTTAGTTGAAATTTATTTTTTCAACTTAAAATTAAATAATTTTCAAAATATTTTTTTTGTTTATTTTATTGATCAATTTCGAAATTGCATTTTATAATGCAAGATGATTTTGAATTTATCTTGAAAAATAGATTAAGTTGTAAATTAATTATTTATTTTAATTAATTCTTGGATCAACTTAAATCAATGATTTTTTCATTTATTGATTAATTTAAAATAAATGAATTAAAGTATATTATTAGAAATTGAATTAATTAGTCAAAGGAAAATCTAGATAGGTGATATTTTTGCTTGAAGTATTTTTTCTAAGTATTTATTATTTAAGTATTTCGAAAATAAAGTTTTATACTTTCTTTTTCAAAATACAATAAATATATTCTCATGAAAATTTAATTTGAGTTACAAATTAATTTAAATTAATACAACTTAAATTAATTTTCTTAATATTTATATATAAAATTGCTACTAAGATGGAAATAATTCAATTTATTTCAATCACCATCTAAGTATAATTTTACAAATATTAAATTAAATTCTAATTTAGAATTTTAATTCTAAATTCATATTTAATGAATATATTTTATTAAAATAATAAAGAAAATACATTATTAAAGAATGAGCTTTATTATTATTAAAATATTCGATCTCCATTGTTGGTTTTACATAGCGTTTGTTTTAGTGAGTAATCCTCCCTAATGGAGGAACGTTCATTAGCAAGTTCGCACCGTTTAATCTCGAAAGATAAGTAGTTTTGTAAGTGTTTTATATGGTATGGATCACACTAATGGTGGCGACTATATTTGACTTACAAAATATGAAACAATTGTAGAAGCTCATAAGATAGAATATCCTTGACTCTCGCCTAAACGGGACAACGCTGGATTCCAATCTTGATCGAATAAAAGGTTGCTAGAATGTTTAACATTTTAGATGAGCTGACAACTCTATTCAATGGATGGTAGCTTTGACTCTCGCCTAAACGGGACACTTATATCAATTTGTTGAAAACCTTGGAAATTATTTAGGATTGTATTTTTTAGTATTTTCTCTTATCATTCCTACATGCTATGTGCTTATAATTTCTGAATTGGATTTTGTGTTAAACCATTGTTGATTTCTATTTATTATTTTTTAGTATCCTGTATAACCATGATGAATTCCATGTTATCACTCTTGACCAAAAATAAGCTAAATGGATCTAACTTTCCAAAATTGAATGAGAACATTAATATTGCTCTCATAGGAGAAAGTGCCTTGTTTGTGTTAAGTGAGCCGTCTCCAGAAGTGCCGGGGGACAATGCTGTTGGAAATTATTTTACCAGGATCTTAGATCTACTCACAAGTATGTTGATTAACACCCTAAATATGAACTACTAAAACGATTATGAAATAAACACATATAAAGTATTAGAAACCTTACATTGGGTGCAGCAGAATTAAATGTCTCCTTCCGTTAAGATCTCTAACCCTTGTATCTTTTCTGTCGCAGAGTATTATCAAGATCTGAACCTGGATCTCTTTCTCTGATTCTTTAGTGCTGAAACTCCTTCTTGTTGAATGTCTTTCTTCACGATCTTTCTCACTATGATTGAGGTATCACTTGCTGTGTGTGGGCACTACTCTAATCACTAACAGGTTTCGAAATTTCAAGGAAGAAGAAAGAGAAGAAGGTGGCGGCTAGGTATAGAGAGAGAGAAGGCTCAGGTTTTTCTTTGAAGGAAATGAGAAGTAGAAAGTTAAGTGTAAATTTCCTGAATCCTTCACTATCTATTTATAGCATTCCACTAGGGTTAGGTTTGAATTATTTGGCATTAAAATAATGAAAATATCAGATAAAAAACCCTATAAAAGTGGTCGGCCCTAGGCAATGTGAATTTGGGCCTCACTTTTTGCAATTTTGCAGTTTTATCATTTTTGCATCTCATTTTCTCAAAAACGCCAATTTTCAAATTCAACCATTTAAATGCCAATTCTATCTATTTAATAACTATAAATAATTATTAAATAATATTGTCATTTATCATATTTATTAATTGAACCATACAAAGTATCATAATTAACAAATATGGCCCTAAAACTCTTTCTTTACAATTTCGCCCTTAGTGAAAAATTCACAAATAGACATAGTCTAATTTGAGAATTATAAGCAATATTATCTCAACTAGTGGGGGGACCATGGGTCTATATAACCGTGCTTCCAATAAGCAGATCAAGAATTTATAACCTAAATTCACTGACTTATTAATTCTTCGTTGAATCCACGCATAGAACTTAGCATTGCACTCTCAGTATATAGAATTCTCTATATGTTCCACCATATAGACACATCTTTAGTTATCCATTGTTATAATCCTAATTTGATCAATGATCCTCTATATGAATGATCTACACTGTAAAGGGATTAGATTACCGTTACACCCTACTATGTATTTTATCCTTAAAACACATAACCCCGTATAAATGATATTTCAGCTTATGTGAAATGAGTACTCCACCATTTATTTTCGTTTGGTCAAGCTCGAAGGAGATCATCCTTTACTTACTATTCGCCAGATAGAAGCTATAGATTTTATGTTTATGTTAGGGCTCCCACTCAATTGCACTACCGTGTTCCCAAAATGTACGTATCACACTGACCAAAAAGTAGGCTTAACTAACAAATCAAAGAACACGAATAGCCTCTTGAGATTGAGCCTAATCATAACAGGATTAAGATCATTTGATCTAGGATCAACTAGGCGATATTGACTTGAATAGATATTACTGTAAGTTTAATAAATATAAGTCAAAGTTCAATATCGGTCCCTTCCGATGCATACTCCATGCACCCAACCTGAGCTTTACTTTAACCAATGCTCTGGAAAGAGCATAGCATTTCTCCAAAGGCAAGTAAACTCTGTTGTAGATTATCATATCAGTAAAACCCTGTGTCTGATAAATCTAGGAAACTTTATTCACATAGTCATGTTTACTTTCCAATGTGTTGACAACACAATAAACAGGATCAAGTATGTGAAAAGTGTTTCAGATGAATTTATAAATCAAATAGACAAGCAATTGATAACATGAACCAAAACATACACAAATGAATGAAAAATACTTCTGTTTCTTTATTGATGTTGAATAAAATGGATTACATTGAAATGGTGTTTTATTTAGGGCATTAAACCCAACAAACTCCCACTTGCACTAATATAAAACAAAAAGTGCATTTCAAATAATCTCAACACCTTGATATACAAATCAAGTGTAGTAGTAGTAAACTCCTTGTAATAGGATCTGAAAGGTTGAATTAACCACAACCTTTCCTCCACTATTACTCTTCCTTAATCACAAAATCATTGATAATGTGAAATTCCTCTCTGTATGTCTACCCTCTTGGGACACTGGATTCTATACCTTTGGCAACTACTTCTTGGTTATTCAGGAAGTAACACTAGTAGTTAAGGCAATTTGGAATGGTGCCAAAAATGTATAGAACTTTCCTTAGACTGAATAAGTACCTTTCCTGCAACTTTAACATTCAGTCCCTTTTTGGTAGACCTAGAGACTTCAGATAGGTTTTTACACTTCTCCAAAATCACCATTCCACCCCAAGAGTAATCACCATCTTATCAGAAAGATTTTCTAGCACAAAGGCAAATCTCGAAATCTTATGTGGTGTAGTCTAAGAGTTTTAAATACACCCTTATTGACTAACATATAGTTCCTCTTCTTAATCTTAAGATTTACTTGAGTGTCTTCCAATGTTCCTCTCCTGGATTAATCTGATACTTACTCATTACTCCCACTCAACAGCAGGTGTCTGGTCTAAGGCATACTAAAGCATATCTGAGACCTCTCACTGTTGATTTAAGAAATTCTTTCATGACTTTATCTTTTCTGGAATAGTTGAGACTTTTCCTTAGATAAATAAAATCTATTCCTATGTCTGATTTGTGAATTTTCACTAAGCAGGGGCGAAATTGTAAAGAAAAGAGATTGTAGGTTTATTTATTAATAGACTTTATATGTCTTATTAATAATTAAATTAAATGACAATATTATTTAATAATCTATTTTAGTTATTAAATAATTAATTTTGGCATTTAAATGGTTAGAATTGGAAAATTGGTGTTTTTGAGAAAATAGAAATAAAAAAAATTGTGAAAACTGCAAAATCCAAGTAAGGCCCATTATCACCTATGGACGACAACTTGGGATGGTTTTTCAAATTGATATTTTTATTATTTTAATGCCAAATAATTACTAACCTAAACCTAGTAGTTGCCTATAAATAGAAAGTGATGGCTAAGTCAAATAATATGCTTTTAATGCCTTTTGTCAGAAAATGAATTTTTCAGAAACACTGAGCCTTCCCTCTCTCTCTATAGCCGAAATCAACTCTCTCTCTTTTCCTCTTCTAAATTTCGAAACCCTTAGTGATAGAGTAGTGCCCACACACAGCAAGTGGTACCTCAATCATAGATTGGAAGACTTTGAAGGATCACACACAAAGAGAAGGACATTCGGGCTCAGATGTTGATAATACGCTGCGACAGAAAGGATACAAGGGTTAGAGATCTGAGTGGAAGGAGACATTATTCCGCTGCCATCAATGTAAGGTTTTCTTAACTTTATATGTGTTTATTTATCGTTTTAGAAAGTTCATATTTAGGGTGTTAAACAACATACTTGTGAGTAGATCTAAGATCCTTGTAAAATAAATTCCAACATTTACATTGTTCATAGAAAACTTTAATCAATTATTGGAAAAAATGTTAAAGTTGAGTGGGTTTGCAATACATCATGTATTTTTGGATAGACTCCAATTAATCAAATACATATATATGCCCCTCAGTAGTTTTAAAGAATATTACTTGAAAATACTTCAACTCTATTAATAATAATTGAATTTTAAAAATTACATCAAAAAGAGAGATTACAACATTTTTATGAGTTTACTGGTAGTAGGTTCTGAAATGCTCAACATTCTAGTGGTTCTTTATTAGCGAGTCGTTAAGCCGAGCTAATTTATAAACCCCGTTCCAACAATTGCCTCGATAACATAAGGATCTTCCCAGTTTGGGTTAAATACTCCTGCAGATGCATCTCTCGTGTTTGCAAATACTCGCCTTAGTACAAAATCACCGACATTAAAGAGCCTTTTCTTTACCCTTTTGGTAAAATATCTCGTAATTCGATGTTGGTATGCTGCATTAGTAGTTTGCGACTCAGCACGTTTTTTTTCAAGTAGATCCAAGGACAACTTCAAGAGTTCTTGGTTTTCTTCTTGATTATAGAATTCTTGTCTGTGGGTCGCAATATTAACTTCTAGTAGCAGCATTGCCTCCGAACCAAATGCCAGCGAGAATGGAGTATGCCCTATTGCTGTTTTCTTAGTCGTTCGGTGAGCCCAAAGTACTTGTGGTAGTTCTTCTACCCATCTACCTTTTGCAGCGTCCAACTTCTGTTTAATAGTATCCTTCAAGGTTTTATTAATAGCTTCTACCAGTCCATTGGCATGAGGTCGTGAAACAGACGAGAAGCTCTTAAAAATTTTACTCCTTTTGCAAAACTCGGTGAATAAGTCTCCATCAAACTAAGTTCCGTTATCAAACACTATTTAAATGGGTATTCCAAATCTGTATATTATGTTCTGGACGACAAAGTCAAGAACTTTCTTGGAAGATATGGAAACTAGAGGTTCAGCCTCTCTCCACTTTGTGAAGAAGTCGACGGCCACCACTGCGTACTTTGATCCTCCACGCCCTGTGGGCAATGCCCCACTCAAATCAATCCCCCATATCGGAAATGGACATAGCGAGCTCATCATTCTTAGTTCTGTCAGTGGTACGTGAGGTATATGTGAAAATCTTTGACACTTATCTCACTTTCTGACAAATTCGTGTTTGTCTTTATTTATTGTTGGCCAGTCGTATCCTTGTCGAATTATTTTCTTTGAAAGACTCTGCCAACCTGTAGGGTCTCCACAAAAACCTACGTGTATTTCTTTGATTATCTCGTTTGCTTCTGTGGGGAGAACACACTATAGAAGAGGCATTGAATAACCCCTCCTATACAATTTTCCTTCTACTATCATGTAGCGAGGTACTGAATACAAGAGTTTTTGTGCCTCGTTTTTGTCTGCTATAAGTTGTCCGTTGAGTAGATAGTTGACTATGGGCGTCATCCATGTAGGCAAGTTGTTAATCATCTCAACTTCTTCCTTTTCACATATACTCGATTCGTTTAACACTTCCACTGGCACTAAATTAAAGTTATGAAGTTCGTTTTGCAGGGCCAATTTCGCCAAGGCGTCAGCATTAGAGTTTTGTTCTCTTGGAGTTTGTTCAATTTTAAAATAATAAAACTATTCCAAGTTCTTCTAAACCTTCTCCAAGTATTTTGAAATTTATAAACCCTTTGGCTAGTATTCCCCTACAACTTTATTTACATTTATCTGTGAATCACTGTAGCATACAAGATTCTTGACTTTTAATACTTCAGCTATTTTCAAGCCATCTATCAAGACTTCATACTCTGCCTCGTTGTTTGAATTGTCAAATTGGAATTGTTATCCCAAATTTTGCACTCTGACGTGGCATCACGAGAATGGTGACACATGGAGTCCACTTGGAACATCTGCTCGGAAGATAGGCCGAGCAGGATGCCTCGCTGGCACATCCTGAGTAAGATATTTAGCGAATTAAGCTTTTGCATCATGAGTCATCAGCTTAATCCCTATAACTCAGGGATCAATTTACGTGGATACAACATACACATGATCCCACTATCAGTGTACTCAGCCTCAATCCCACGATTCTTGCATTCAGCATTGATCCCATGATCTTTCTGTTTATGGGCATTGTAACGAGAGAGGAAACTCTTCCTCCTCAAGTTTGCTAGCCCTATATATAGTGATGTATGTTCACTGGCAAAGGGGAGCGAGAGATTGAAAGTCGATACGCAGCTAAGCTAAGACAATATTATTATCTAAGAATTATACATTCAGAGATACTGTTGTAAGAGCTATAAGAAAAGGAATCTTCTTCCTTGTTCTTGAGTTAATACAAATAACGAGGATTAGGCTATTATCGAACTGCTCAGGGCTGAACCTCTATAAAATTCCTGTGTCTTATTATTGCTTTATTATACATATATTTTTATGACATATTGTTTATCGCTTATAAAATAGACTCATTGTCGTTTGCTAAAAGCGAAGTCAACAGGAATCTTAGGGCATAGTGAAACTTAATGTTTTTTGACGAGATCTGTATCACCCCTGCACCCAAGCCATTTTCATTAGATGCTCCATCCACGTACATCTTCAAATTGTCTATGTCTCGTTGGATAAGTGGACTTTCATCTGGAATTATCCCTTCTATCGAGAAATTTACCAAAGCTTGGCCCTTGATTGATGTTCTTGGGTAATAAGTTATGTCGAACATCCCTACTTCAATAGACCATTTTATCAATCTTGCATAAGCGTCTAGTTTTGACAAAACTTGTCTCAGGGGTTGATCAGTTAACACCTTTATCAGATGTGCCTGGAAGTAAGGCCTTAATTTTCAAGATGAGGAATTAGGCATATGGAAAGTTTTTCAAGAGGGGAATATCTCGATTTTTGCGCCAGTAACCTTTTACTAACATAGTAAACTAATTGTTGTTGCTTTCACTCTTCTCGCACTAATGCTGCACTAATCGCATTCTCTGAGATAGCCAAGTATAGGAGTAAAGTCTCTCCAGTTATTTGTTTTGCCAATACTAGATGTGTTGATAGATGTTTCTTTATGTTTGTGAAGGCTTCCTCGCACTCGTCTGTCCATTTGAATTTTTTGTTGCCTCGCAACACATTGAAGAATGGTAGGCACTTGTTAGTTGATTTCAATATGAATCTGTTTAGAGCTTCCATTCTTCCAATTAAGGCTTGGACTTCCTTCGGTTTTGTTGGTGATGGAATTCCTACCACAGCCCTAATTTTCTCTAGATTTGCCTCAATGCCCTTCGCATCCACTACAACTCCCTAAACTTTCCTTAGAAGACTCCAAAGGAACACTTCTTGGGGTTAAGTTTCATATTGTACATCTTCAGTATCTCAAAGCACTCCGCAAGGTCTTTTGTATGATCTTCACTTTTTACCGACTTTACCAAAATATCATCGATGTAGACCTCCATGTTCCTTCCTATTTGCCTTTCAAACATTTCATTTACTAGTCACTGATATGTTGCCCTAGCATTCTTCAAGCCAAAAGGCATGACTTTATAATAATAAAGGCCCATGTTGGTTACAAAACTTGTCTGCTCTTGATCAGGGACATGCATCTTGATCTTGTTATATCTAGAATATTCGTCCATGAATGTCATTAGCTCGTGTCCAGCAGTTGCATCCACTAACTGGTCGATCCTTGGTAGTGGAAAGCAATCCTTTGGACATGCCTTGTTTAAATCTAAAAAGTCGATATAAGTTCTCCAAGTTCCATTTGGTTTCGGGACAAGGATAGGATGAGATATCCATGAAGGGTAGAATGCCTCGTGTATAAAGTCATTATTCAGTAACTTGTCCACCTCTTCTTTGAGTACCCCTTGTCTCTCGAAATCAAAGGGTCACCTTTTTAGTCTCTTAGCCTGATAATTTGGGTCAATATTCAAGTGATGGCAAATAGCTTTAAGGTCAATCCCGATCATATCTGAATACTTACCTTGTGGGATTTTCTGGATCTAAAATTATTTCATCCAATTTCTCGATTGGTTTTAACACGTTCTTTTCATCTTAAACTCGAGGATTTAGATCCGCATCCTATTTCTCGCTTTCCTTTGTTACGACTGTCATTAGCTGATGGCCAGCCTTTTTATTTTGTAGCTCTATGCGATAGCATTCACGAGCCAGTAACTGGCCACCTCACACTACACCTACACCTACAGCTATTGGTGTTTGAAACTTCAAAGATAGATTCTTAATTGAACTAACTGCTCCTAGTCCAAATACTGCTTGATGACCCAACAGTATTATATAGGCCGATGGTAAGTCAATAACTAGAAAATCTTGCATTACAGTCGTGGATAAAGGTGACTCGCCTACAGTTAATGGGAGTTCAATTATTCCTTGACTGGCGACACTATCCCCAGTGAATCTGGACAAATTCACCGTGAAAGGTTTTAACTTCGCATTTTTCAATCCCATTTTGTTCAATGTATCCTTGTAAAGGATACTCACTGAACTTCCATAATCCACCAACACCCTTTTTATTCTCTTATTGACAAGCTGGATTGTAATCACGAGTGGGTCGATGTGTGGGAAGCTCACGTGCTTTGTGTCTTCCTCTAGAAACAAAATTTGAGGTTCTTCAATCTTAGCTTTCTTTGATGATTTAGGAGCGAAAGCTGACCGGTCGTTCTTGATTTGCTTGACATATCTCTCTTGGGCATTAATACTTTCTCCAGTGAGATGTCGCCCTCCTCAGATAACCAAAATGTCCTCTCCTTCAACTAGGGGAGGTTGTAATCTTTTGTTGCCCCGCTTATTTGGCTGATCAACTGATTTTGTCCATTGCCTTGTCGCTTTACATACTGTTGAAAGTAACCACGCGAGATAAGGCTCTCTATCTCATCTTTCAACTGACGACATTCATCCATTGTATGCCCTGTGTCCTTGTGAAATCTACAGAATTTCGTTGCATCCCGTCTATGCCTCGCATGTCTCATGGGTTTAGGCATGAAAAATGCAACCCTGTGCTCATGTGGAAGAAAACTATTTTCCCGAGTTTCATTGAGCATAGTATAAATGGTGTAAATTTCCACGTACTTATCGTGCTTCTTTTGTATTTTCTTATCTTTGGCTGATTCCTTATAGTCATCTTTTCTCTTTATGCTAGAGGCCCCAGGATTGTCAGCCTTCAACGAGACGGTGCTTGTTGCAACAGTGTTGGGTTTATTTCTCGAACCACTATTTATGAATTTCATCTTGTTCCTTGCTTCCTCTTTCCGTGCAAACACATGAGCTCTTTCATTGAACTAACTGATGTTTTTTACAGGGCGACCCTATAAGACATGCCACAGCTCGCCTCTAGCTGTTGAGAGGTTAGTCGTAATCCCTGCTTGAAGAGGAGTAAGCTGTATACATTTCTCTCGTTGCCACGAGGGATTTCCTGTTCCCTAGTCTTGGGTTGCCTTATGTCCTCATTTTTACGACAAGACTCCCGTAAGTAATTGTTTTCATTCCCCTAGGTTGTGAATCCTAAGGCTCTTCAGGGCACTTCTTAACGAGGTGCCTGATTATTTGTTGTTCATCTTTAGGAACATCGCTAGGTTCCCTAGGTTCCTCCTCCTGAGTGTTCTGGGGGTTTTCTTGAGCCGTATCCTGCGTCCTGGTTCTTAAACCTCACGGTCTTCTCACTCCAGGATCAGGTTGGTTTGTGTGTTGTTTTTCTTAAGTCTCCTTGGCTGCGGCTACCACAGTTGGCGATTTTCCAACTCAACCAACGGTACGTACCTAGTGGGATCATAAGCACCCTCGCTCATAGGTACAGAACCACTAGCATTAGTGTTAGTTTCCTCATCCCTAGTTTCTGGGTTTTGATCATTATCATTTTGGCTTCTTCTTGAACATGTTGATCGTGTTGAACGTGTAGTTCTTGAAGTGGATTGCCTCCGTGAGCCCATTGGCTCTTTTCCAGGACGACAATTAGTCTTTTCACGATGAATATTGTCATTTTCCCCATTATCAGGCATGGAGAAGAAATTCCCTCTTGGGTTAGGAGGGATTTTTCTGAGCTTTTATCACGTAGACTCTCAATGAAAGCACCAAACTGTTAACGCATATTTTTCGTTAACGATTTTGAGCCTCTTTTTGCAATAAACTTAACACAAAAATTATAAGAAATTTCAGAAAACTAATAGAAACAAAAATGACACCAAGATTTTATGTGGTTTTGCTATTAACTCTGCATATTCCATGAGTCTATCTCATTTAGATATTTCTGGGTATAGAATTAGGGTTCTACAATCAGTCAACTACTTTTTTGTTTAAGATTTTTTCTCTCCCTTTTTTCAGTAAAATCTGTTCCTATTTATAGGAATATAGGTTGGCAGTTATTTATATTTTAATTTGAATCGTATAACAGTATTCCCCAAAATTGTGGGCTTTAAATACGCTCCATTTAAGTACCTGTAAATATCATTTAAAAACAACTTAGCTGTGATTTAAACCATCTTTAAGGCAGTCAACGCAGACATAGATAGGAACTCCCTTTTAGAGGTATCTCGCTGGAAGTATCTCGCCTTGTACATAGATGACTTGGTTTATTCATATACACAACAATGACATGAGCAACAGTGTACTAAGCAAGCTTAAGAACTGCTCTTTGACCATAAGGCCTTGTAGACTGGACAATCATATCCTTCAAGTTATTACACTTAGTTATTATTACGTATATTATACGCTAAGTGTTCTAATAACCAATTCATCTTGCTAACACCGTTTTACCTACAGCAAGGTAGATGCCTCACTATGCATTGTTTATATCTCCCTCAGTATTACGCCTTCCAAGACAAGGTGGTTTCTCATCAATAAATGAATTGATAGTATACAGTCAACAAGTTACGAATGTACTATATTAATTCTGCATTTAATGAGTTATTCCATTTAGCATTTAATGATATTGTTATCCAAATTTTTTCACTCTGACGTGGAATCACATGATGGTGACACGTGGAATCAACTCTGAGTATCTGCCTGCAAGATATAGTCCGAACAGGATACCTCATATGCATGCTCGAGGCAACGTAATCAACAATCCACACAGAGCGACCAACATTTAGCGAATTCAACTTTCACATCGTGAGTCATCAAAGAAAACCCTATAACATAGGGATTAGATTGTAGAGATATGGCAAGCTATCGAAATCCCATGATAAGTGTATTCTGTATTTATTATGCAATCTTTCTACTCATATCCATTGTAACGAGAAGGGAAATACTTCCTCTCCAAGCTCATAGCCCTATACATAGTGATGTATGTTCACTGGGCAAAGGGTCGAAAGATTTTACTGGAGAGATATTATCTGAGATTTCATATTCAGAGATATTGTTGTAAGAGCTATAAGAAAAGGAACCTTTCTCCTACTTCTTGAGTTAATACAAATAATAAGGATTAGGCTATTACCGAACTGTTCGGGGCTGAACCTCTATAAAATTCTTGTGTCTTTATATTGCTTTATTATCTTTCAATCGTTATAAACTACTTGTCGCTTACTAAATTAAACTCACTGTCGTTGGCTAAAACCGAGGTCAACATTTTTGTGCTTTCATTGAGATCAGAATCAAGAATCGCTCTTCATTCTAAATCTAACCACAAGTACGATGGTGGTACAAACTCGTAGGGGTATGGTTGATCCAGCAAATCCATAGGCGGTGGATCCTGCATTGCAGAACCCAGGAAACACAAGGGTTCTGCCAGCTATTAATCCTGAACAACCGTCGAACGTGGGTCATGCTGCTCTTGGACTCATGCAAGGTCATACCAACACCCTACATCATGATCAGGAGGAACCTTGAGTTGCGGTAAATCTTGCGTTCGAAGAACAAAGACGCATGTTTGTCGAATGGAGGGACAAAGAGATGGAAGCGTTAAGGGCTCATCATGCAGAGATTACAATTGTAGTTGGTAAGCTACTGTGCTGATACGAAAAGCCTACCAAATTGTCGGGCAACAACCCCCGAATGTCATCCCCCTGGGGGAAACAGACGAAGATCTAGAGATGAATACTTCCCAGACTATAAATGGTCAGCCACCAAATCTCCGGTCATAGGTTCTGCCAGTGGGCCAAGCAGTAGGTGGGCAGACCTTGTGCAGTAATTCATCAGGAGAAGTCATAACCGATGGTTCCAACCAGGCCAACGGTGCCATTCCACCTGTCAACCAAATTAATCAATCACTAGGATAGCCAGGCCATTCTTTTTTTGAGAGGTTGGTGATGAATCATGATCTCAAAAACGATCAAAATCGAAGGAGAGGAGTAGACGATTAACCTGGCACGACGATCGTACACCCTGCAACCCGTGCTTAAATTCTCGCTCAGAAAGATACTGACGTGACTCAAATTGGCTAAAATGTCGAACAGGTTAGTCCAGCTGTGTAGGCACAACTAGACGAACTAAAGAGTATGTTCCAAGGCATGGCCTGGAAGAGAAACAATGATCTCGAGTTGGACCGAGCATGTGGAACCCCTTTCTCTCCCGAGATCAATCTCCTGGCGTTGCCCCACAAGTTCAAAATGCCAACCTGGAAAACGTACACAGGAAGAAAAGATCCTCTTACCCACCTCAAGTATTTCCAGATGCAAATGGATTTGCAGGGGGTGCGAGGGGACATGTGTTGCAAAAATTTTCCTGCTACCCTCTCGGAAGCCTCCCAATAATGGTATTTCAAGCTGGCCCCTGGAAAGTTCAACTCATGGAAAGCCTTCTCCTTGGAATTCCATGCACAATTCTCCTCCTCTCGCCAACTTCCGTTGCATTCAGGAGACCTGGTCTAAGTCAAGCAAAGAGCAGGCGAGCCTCTCCGAGCATACATCAGCAGATTCATGACGAAGGCGACCAAGGTTTCACGGGTAACTGAAGATTGAAAGTTGCCCCCGATACTAGGGGGCATTGAAGTCCTCTGTGAACTTTGGAAGGACATAATGAAGAACGACGCGGTAGACTTAATGAGCAATTTTCTCGACCGTGCTTAAGGTTTCATTAAACTCGAAGAAGCTATTCAGCGAGCAGAAGGTGAACAAAAGCCTGGCAAGACAAAAGCTCCTTCCACTAGAATGTCCGCCCAACTCCCCCATTACCAAATAAAGCTCAAATGGTAAACGTTCCAACAACAACAAGAGGCAAGGGAATGTGAAGAAGGGAAAGTTCACCAACATAACTGAGCAGGCTCCCCAGGAGAATCAAGCAAAGTACACTGCATTTACCATCTCGACTGAGGATATAGAAAGTGTTTACACATGGCCACTCAGTTGCTAGCCCCATATAAGAAGCCCGGGCCCATGAAGAAAGATGTCAGCAAGAGAGACATGACAAAGTTTTGTCCATTTCACGTAGACTACGGCCACGACAACAACGAATGCAAAAATTTGAAGCAGGAAATTGAATTCCTGATAAGAAAAAACAACCCGCATTTACAAAAGTATGTCAAGACCAATCAAAATCTGAGGAGTGATAATAATCAAGACTTGCTACCTCCACTGGTAGAGGGACATCTGCAAGTCATCATTGGAGGCCCGTAGATAGTTGGAGATTCGGGAAAAGCTCGGGAGAGGTATGCCCCAAAAGAAAAGCACGAGCAAGAAGAAGTGATCCTGGCTGTATAAGAAAGGAAGCCTAAAATCCCACGGGCAGGAGGGCCTACCATCACCTTCAACAATGAAGACGCTATCAAAATCAAGTTTCCACACAAAGACCCGTTGGTTGTGGAGGTCCAGATAGCTAACAAAATGGTGGCCAGAACCATGATTGATAATGGAGCCTCTTCCAATATCTTGTTCAAGACTGCCTATGAAAAGATGGGACTGCACCTCAAGGATCTAACCCCATGTCTCCTTCCTGTCTATTGTTTCTCCGGCCAAGGAGTCGCACCTCTAGAACAAGTTCGCTTACCCGTCACTGTTGGGCAAGCTCCGACGACCATGACTATCATGGCACAATTCCTGGTATTATATGTTTCGTCAGCCTTTAACGTAATGCTAGGTCATCCAGCCTTGTATGACTTAAAGGTTGTCACATCGATATTCCATTCATGCCTGAAGTTTCCAACAAAGAATGTGGTAGGGTGTCTGAGAGGAAACCAGCAGACTGCTCGAGAATTTTATAACCTTGTAGTGGCCAAGGCTAAGAAGGAAGTATCCTCCAGCCACAGCACAGACAAGGGAAAAAACATTTCCAAGTAGGGAGCTTCCCAAGGCGGGGATGAAGATGTGGATCCTCGACTTGGGGACCCAAATAGTAATGTTGGACCTGTAGAAGAATTAGAAGAGATCGAGATCAATCCAGATATCCCGGCCAGGAAGCTAAAGATCGGAAAAGGTTTGTTGCTCAAAGTAGAATCAGAATTGATAAAATTTCTGAGAGTAAGCCTAGACGTCTTCGCCTAGTCACATGAGGATATGGTCGGAATTGATCCTTCAATCATTTCGCACGTCCTAAATATTGATCCAAACTTCCGACCAGCTTAAGAAAAACGAGGGCTATTGGATAAAGAGCGAGCATTAGCCCTAAAAGAAGAAGTAGAAACGCTAAGCAACAACAATTTCATAATTGAAGCTTTCTACCAAGCTTGGGTGGTAAATCTCGTACTAGTACCCAAGCCGAACAAGAAATGGCGAGTGTGTATTGATTTCACAGACCTCAACAAAGCATGCCCCAAAGACTATTTTCCGCTCCCAAGAATCGATCAACTTGTGGATGCAACAGCAGTGCATGAAATATTAAGCTTCATGGATGCTTATTCGGGGTACAATCAGATCAAAATGCATCCACCAGACCAAGAACATACAAGTTTTCGAACAGATATGGGTCTCAACATACCAAAGATTGGTAAACAAAATGTTTAAAGACCAGATTGGGCAGAACATGGAAGTGTATGTTGAGGACATGCTCGTTAAATCTAGGAAGGCTAGGGGGCACATAGACGATCTGGACGAATGCTTCATGTTCCTCAGGAAGAAGAACATGAACTTAAATCCCTTAAAGTGTTCCTTTGGAGTCAGCTCGGGAAAGTTTCTGGGCTTCATTGTCAAAGCCCGTGGAATTGAAGCCAATCTGGAGAAGATTCAAGCCCTCCTGGATATGAAGTCTCCAACTAAAACTAAGGAAATGTGTCCCATTCTTCAACATCCTGCGAGGAAACAAGCAATTCGAGTGGAATGAAGAGTGTGAAAAAGCCTTCCAAGAGCTAAAAGCACAACTCGCAAAACCTCCCGTATTCTTAAAAGCTCTGCACAGAGAAGAACTTGGAATATACTTAGCTATCAAGGAGCATGTTGTGAGTGCTGTGCTGATCAGAGAAGAAAACAGCATACAACACCCGGTCTATTGCATCAATAAAAGACTCATTGAGGCCGAAGGCCGGTATCCATTGATAGAGAAACTGGCTTACTACCTTATTCTAGCAACAAGAAAGTTACGGCCCTATTTTCAAGCTCATCCTGTTCCAGTGTACACTGACCAGCCATTACACCAAATATTGCAAAAGCCGGACGGCTCTGGACGGCTTCTCAAGTGGGCAGTGGAGTTGGATCAGTACGAAATTTCATTCCAACCCCGAACAGTAATCAAAGGCCAAGCCTTTGCAGACTTTGTTGGAGAATGCACAGGCAGAGAAGAAAGCATACCAGAAAGCAACCCCGAGCCGGTACAAATACCTCAGCAAAGTAACAATGAAGACAACCCGACTTGGAAACTACACGTGGACGGGTCGGCTACACATTAGTTATCTGGTGCAGGAATTGCCCTTGTCACACCTGGGGTAACACCTACACGCTGCAAAAAAGTTTGGATTTAAGGCATCTACTAACGAAGTCGAGTATGAAGCTCTAATCGCTGGCCTAAAGTTAGCCCGCGAGATGAGAGTCGAACACATTGAAATCTGCAGTGATTCACAGCTTGTGGTAAATCATATATTCGGAGAATACGAGGATCAGGGAGAAAAGATGATAGCATATCTGAGCAAAATACATGACTTGCTCGCATAATTCAAAAGCTACGGTCTTAGACAAATTCCAAGGGAAGAAAACACAACTGCAGACGCGTTGGCTCGATTGGCAAGCAGTAATGTAAGTGATAAGGCGAACTTGGTTCCTATCAAGTTCCTCGAAGAGCCTAGCATCACTGGCACGGAAGCGATCGAAATGATTGATACTTCCCCAAACTGGATGACACCGATAGCCGCCTACCTCAACACTAGGGAACTCTCAGATAATGAGAATGAAGCTCGAAAGATAAGAAGGAAGGCTGCACATAATATCATAGTAGAGGGAATTATGTACAAAAGAGGATTCTCTATGTCGTTGCTCAGATGTGTTCCTCAAGAAGAAGCTGGACGACTGATTCTGTGGAAATCATACTGCTGGGTAGAGTTTATCAAAGAAAATTCTAAGGCAAGGTTATTTCTGGCCAACGATGATTGAAGATTCAAAGGCCTATGTTAAGAAATGTGACAAATGCCAGAGATTTTCAAAGATACCTTGAGCTCCGCCCAACGAGTTAACTCAGATCCAAGTCCATGGCCCTTTTCCATTTGGGGAATTGACCTGATTAGACGATTACCCAAAGGCAAAGGAGGAGTGCAGTATGCAGTGGTAGCGGTTGATTACTTCACTAAGTGGACTGAGGCCGAACCACTCGAAATTATTACATCAAAGAAAGTTCAAGACTTTATTGGGAAGAACATAATCTGTCGTTTCGGATTGCCGTACAAAATAGTTTCGGACAATGGCAAGCAGTTTGACAGCCAATCCTTCATTGATTTTTATGCGAACCATGACATCATCAAAAGCTTCTCCGCAGTGGCACATCCTTAAGCGAATGGTCAAGTTGAAGCAGTCAACAAGACCTTGAAGGGTACACTAAAGAAAAGACTCGAAGATGCCAAAGGAAATTGGCCGCATGAACTTCCTGAAGTTTTATGGTCATATCGAACAACTCAGAAAACGACAACAGGACAGACTCTATTTGTCATGGCATATGGATATGAAGCTATGCTTCCCGTAGAACTCGAGCCACCATCTCACAGGAGATTGACGTATAACCAAGATACCAATCACGTACTCCTGGCCGAATCCCTTGATGAAATCGAAGAGAAGTGAACCACAGCAAAATTAAAGTTGATAGCCCATCAACAAAAATTACCTCAGTATTTCAACAAACAAGTGAAGGCTCGAAAATACTTTGTGGGAGATATGGTCCTAAGAAGGGTATTTTTAAACACCAAAGACGATTTGACAGGTGTACTTGGACCTAACTGGGAAGGACCATATAAGGTGGTCAAATTCCTAAAATCCGGAGCATACAAATTAGGTAAGTATGATGAAAAAATGCAACTTGTTCTAGTACCAAGGTATTGGAATGGGGAACATTTAAGAAAATACTACCAATAAAGTAGCATGTGACCTTTGCTCCCTAATGCGCATTGCATGTTTAACGGACCTGGATTGGGTCGGAAGTTTATTCCTCCTTTTGAGCCGAGTCACATGCTCTTCCTCAGCCTCATCTTCAGGATTCAAGGGCTCATGATCATACTGTTTGGCCCTTACACCTCTATTCAACTTAGCCTCACGCTTTAGTTGAATCTGCTCATTCTCCTTATGAGCTCCCTTAACCCGTCCAGCACCAGATATCCTCTTCACCCCTTCACTAGCTTAGGAATGAAATCCTTCGGATAGAGTCCGTACTTCACAAAGCTGTCCTCGGAGGTCAATTGAATGATATTCCGGTCATGCCTCGGTAGCTGAGCAAGCTCTTGAGCTCTATCACTAAGAGCAATAGTGAAGGGAGGGCGGTGATATGTGGGGATCTGCGAGAACCGGGTGTGGGTTGTCCCATGCCATAAACCATGAAGTAATCATCAACAAAATGCCCAATTTTGCTGATGGCCTTATCCCCGGTGCTCGTCAACAACTTGAAGTCCGATTGACAGAAATAGAAGTACCCCGACCAGCCTTGCTTAGGGGTGGACTTCAAATAAAGAAACCAGCTAACTTCGTGCAGAGAAGGCATCTCCCACTTCTAGGAGGCATAAAGAATGAAGAGGGCGGACAGATATTTAATGCTCTCGGGAGTAAATTGGGTCGGGTAGAGGTGGAAGAAGTCTTTCACATTCTTAAAGTACGAGTGCAAAGGCAACAATGCCCCTTGCTAGGCATGAGCACCTGACCAGGCGCACATTCCCTTTTCAAGGTTTGTGGGTCGATTATTGTGGGTGGGAATGTAACAGTTCAATTCACCCCAGTAGCCATCCTGGTCGAGATCCTGCAGGCGCACCTTAGTAACCTTAGACGGAGGGCTCACCCACCTAACACCCAAGGTACCTTGCCTTCTATGAGGAACCGCGACAGTAAGTTCCTCACTGGCATAGTCCACGTCCTCAACCAGGACGTCGCCATCGTTATCAACTAGCTCCCCAGCCTCATTATATCCCCCATAGTGTGGGGGTGCAACCTCCTCCTCCTCCTCTGCCTCAGACGGACTGCTAGGATAGACATCGCCCTGCTCTTCAATCTCCTGGACCTCAGCGTCCCCTTCATGATCCTCCTCCCTCTAGACTGCTGGATCTTGTTCGACATTGGGTAAGGTGGCGTGCCGAGCCACTTGAGGGTTGGATGCATCGACCCTACGCATAGTCTTTTTGGTATGAGCCATCATTCTATGGCTGGACAAAAATATTATGGAAGAATGTCTGTCACTTGAGGAAGTTGGACTAGAACGAAGACGAGGATGATCCTCGTGCAAGAGTTGAAGCATATCCAGGTCAATTTGGTGTTCGCTTCCCCCAAAACTCACATGGGTTCATCTACAGAAGACAACACACAAGATGAGTGTTTGGTCGGAATATCGAACGTTAAAATAAGCAAATATGCCGACTAGGACTACGCAACATATTAAAGAAGAGAATATTCAACAAAAAGTCAAAACTCAGGAAGTTTGAAATTTTCGCGAGTTAGGGCAAGAAAATCTCATGAAGCTTAGAATTAGCAGGATGAAAGACAGGCATTATGCAGTTCAAAAGATAAGCAGCACGGACGATGAAATTGCATGAACCGTGACTAAGGAAAATCGCAGAGTTCCTAAACTTACGTTTTCTACATCTCTTCTACAGCGAAATTGAAAGTGCATTAAGAAAGTAATTGTGCATAGCTAACATAAAGGAAATCGAGAACTTACTCAACGAATCAAGCGTCTAGTTTCAAGTTTCGTCAAGCCAAAAGAGCAGTTTTGATGAAAGCACTTCAGCAAGCTTGAAGCCAAAAATCGCAGAGTTCTTACTTAGCAAGGTTGGTGAAAATGAGTTTGTGGACAAATGCTCACTGTTATTTATAGGCAAATAACGAAAAGGGGTAATCATTTCAAAAAAACCTTGGACGCCTCGGTTCTGCCCTAAAAGTGAATATGGGAAATCAAAAGTAATCAAGTGTAGCTGTCAATCGTGGTGAGAGAAAATCAAATTTTGAAATATTAATTGTCAGAGCATTTATTAGCGGAAAACTGAAGGGACGCCCAGTCAGTTTCACATCGAGTCGCGAACAGACGTGCTTGACACGTGTCACACATCCAAATGCAAAAGCAGCTTGGATGAAGTCTATACGCAACCTCGAAAATCTCGTACAAGCTTGGGGGGAAAATGTTAACCCAATTTTTGCACTCTGACGTGGCATCACATGATGTTGACACGTGGAATCGACTCTGAGTATCTACCTACAAGATATAGTCCGAACGGGGTACCTCTTATGTATGCTCGAGGCAGAGCAATCACCAATCCGCACAGAGCAACCAACACTTAGCAAATTCAGCTTTCGCATCGTGAGTCATCAAAGAAGTCCCTATAACTTAAGGATCAGATTGCAGAGATATGACAAGCTGTCTAAATCCCATGATCAGTATATTTTGTATTTATTATGCAATCTTTCTACTTATATCCATTGTAACGAGAAGGGAAATACTTCCTCTCCAAGCTCATAGCCCTATAAATAGTGATGTATGTTCACTGGGAAAAGGGTTGAAAGATTTTACTGGTGTGATATTATCTAAGAATTCATATTCAGAGATATTGTTGTAAGAGCTATAAGAAAAGGAACCTTTCTCCTTGTTCTTTAGTCAATACAAATAATGAGGATTAGGCTATTACCGAACTGTTCGGGACTGAACCTCTATAAAATTCTTGTGTCTTTTTATTGCTTTATTATCTTTCAATTGTTATAAACTACTTGTCGCTTACTAAATTAGACTCACAGCCGTTGGCTAAAAGTGAGGTCAACAGATACAATTACCATTATATTTCTTGATTCATATTCTCTGAGATTAACAAGTGTCACCTTCTAAAGTACAACCGAATTTTGGGTATAACAACTACCTAGATATTTCATAAACTAATTATTGAATTTCTTAATAAAATGTTATCCCAATTTTTGTACTATGGCGTGGCAGCACATGATTGTGACACGTGGAATCCACGAGTACCTGCCCACAAGATATAGTGCAAACGGGATACCTCATATGCATTGTCGAGGCAACGTAATCAGGTTTAAAATAAAATTTAAATATTTTCGAAATTAATAAAAAAATATTTAAAATTAAACCTACAATTTTGAAAAATTAGGTTTCAACCAACCTAAATATCATTTTAAAATTTGCTAACTACTTTTAAAAATTTAATTTTATTTTATAAATAAAAATTAAATAAAAAATAAAAAAAGATAAATAAATATCTTTTTCAGATTTTATAATTTAATTTAAATAAAAAAATTAACAAAATTTAAAAGTTTGCAAAATATCTTACATCTATTTAAAATTACATGATTATAGGTATCTTATTTTAAATTTAAATAAGGTCAAATTATTTAAAAAAAATTTAATATCTGACCTTAAATTTAAAAATAAGATAAGATATAATCAAATTTAAAAATAAGATAAGATATAATCAAATTTAAAAATAAGATAGATAATTAAGCAAAAAATATAGATATTTACTATTTTTCAAATTCAAATTACAATAATATCGTGAATTAAATTTAAAAAATATTAATTAAATTAATTATGATAATTAGAATTGAATTAAGAATAGTAAATGTATAAATAAAGAACTACACAAAAAATTTGAAGTTAAATCCATGAAATAGCATGAAAAAACGAAGAAAAACAAAAATTTTGCCAGCTGTACGGACAGTATGCCAAGCATACTGTCCGTGCGCGCATTAGAGGGTGCATGGGCGAGGGATGTGGGCGCAGGAGGCTGGATGCAGCCTGTTCCGCGCGCGTGTCCCTGTTGCTTGATCCCGATATTTTTCAAAACTTCAAAAAATCATAACTAATTCAAATTAAATCGAAATTAAGTTCTGTAAAAAAATAACTTGCTTAATGTTTTCCATACTATCCAATAAAAATAATTCGAGAAACAGATATTCAATTATTTTTTACGAAAATTCACAAACATCAATCAATCATCAAATAACACTCAATACAACATGATACCATCCAAAACATCAAACAATCGTTTTAAAGTCCAAATTTCTTGCAAGCAAATAAATAACCAAGGCTCTGAGGCCAGTAGTTGGAAATTATTTTACCAGGATCTTAGATCTACTCACAAGTATGTTGATTAACACCCTAAATATGAACTTTCTAAAACGATGAAATAAACACATATAAAGTTTAGTAAACCTTACATTGGGTGCAGCGGAATAATATGACTCCTTCGTTCGTATATCTAGCCCTTGATTCCTTTCTGTAGCAGAGCATTATCAATATCTTAACCTGGATCTCTTTCTCTGATTCTTTAGTGCTGAAACTCCTTCTTGCTGAATGTCTTTCTTCACGATCTTCCTCACTATGATTGAGGTATCACTTGCTGTGTGTGGGCACTACTCTAACACTAAGAATTTAAAAATTCAAGGAAGAAGAGAGAGAGAGTGGGGTTGGCCAAAGATAGGGTGAGAGAGAGACTCAGTTTTTCTGAATGAAAAGTCAGAAGAAAAGTGTGTATTTCCTCAAGCCTTCACTATCTATTTATAGCATTCCACTAGGGTTAGGTTTGAATTATTTGGCATTAAAATAATGAAAATATCAGTTTAAATTCCCTAAAAAAGTGGCCAACCATGCTTAGTGGATTTGGGCCTCACTTTTTGCAATTTTGCAGTTTTATCTTTTCTACATCTGATTTTCTCAAAAACGCCAATTTTCAAATTCAACCATTTAAATGCCAATTCTAACTATTTAATAACTATAAATTACTATTAAATAATATTTTCATTTATCATATTTATTAATTGAACCATACAAAGTATCATAATTAACAAATATGCCCCTAAAATTCTTTCTTTACAATTTCGCCCTTACTTAGTGAAAAATTCACAAATAGACATAGTCTAATTTGAGAATTATAATTGATTAATCAAAACCAATTATATGAGTCTTAGAAGCAATATTATCTCAACTAGTGCGGGGACCATGGGTCTATATAACGGAGCTTCCAATAAGCAGATCAAGAATTTATAACCTAAATTCACTGTCTTATTAATTCTTCGTTGAATCCACGCATAGAACTTAGAATTGCACTCTCAGTATATAGAATACTCTATATGTTCCACCATATAGACACATCATTAGTTATCCATTGTTATAATCCTAATTTGATCAATGATCCTCTATATGAATGATCTACAATGTAAAGGGATCAGATTACCGTTACACCCTACAATGTATTTAATGCTTAAAACACTTAACCCCATATAACTGATATTTCAGCTAATGTGAAATGAGATCTCCACCATTTATTTTCGTTTGGTGAAGCTCGAAGGAGATCATCCTTTACTTACTATTCTCCAGATGGAAGCTATAGATTCCATGTTTATGTTAGCGCTCCCACTCAATTGCACTACCGTGTTCCCAAAATGTACGTATCACCCTGACCCAAAAGTAGACTTAATAACAAATCAAAGAACACGAATAGCCTCTCGAGATCGAGCCTAATCATAACAGGATTAAGATCATTTGATCTAGGATCAACTAGGTGATATTGACTTGAATAGATATTACGGTAAGTTTAATAAATCTAAGTCAAAGTTCAATATCGGTCCCTTCCGATGCATACTCCATGCATCCAACCTGAGCTTTACTTTAACCAATGCTCTGGAAAGAACATAGCATTTCTCCAAATGCAAGTAAACTCTGTTGTAGAATATCATATCAGTAAAACCCTATGTCTGATAAATCTAGGAAACTTCATTCACATAGTCTTGTTTACTTTCCAATGTGTTGACAACACAATAAACAGGATCAAGTATGTGAAAAGGGTTTCAGATAAATTTATACATTATGTACATATAATCATGAAATAAATCATGTGAACCATGCAACATTAAATATTATTTCTGATCTATATTAATAAGTAAATCCGATTATATTGAAATGAGTTTTATTTAGGGCATAAAACCCAACATAGACGACTTCTCAAGTGGGCGGTGGAGTTGGGTCAATACTGTTGGAAATTATTTTACCAGGATCTAGATTTACTAACAAGTATGTTTGATTAACATCCTAATATGAATTCTAAAATAATTAAAATAAACACATATAAAGTTAGAAAACCTTACAGTGGGTGCAGCGGAATAATATGACTCCTTCTGTTCAGATCTCTAGCCCTTGATTCCTTTCTGTAGCAGAGCATCACCAAGATCTGAACCTGGATCTTCTTTTCTCCTTCTTTGATGCAGAAATTCCATAGTCTTACATACTATGATTGAGGTACCACTTGATGTGTGTGGGCACTACTCATCTCACAAGGATTTCGAAATTTTCTCTCTTTTTCTCTCTTAATTTCGTGGTCTTAAGCATAAAAGTGAAGAAAACAAAGGTTGCTTTATATAGGGAGAAGGGAGAGCACAACTTTCCAAATAAAACAGTTTCCTTAATTACTGTGTAATCAATTAACTGCCTTATTTAGTATGATCCACCACTTTCCTATTTTTGCTAGGCTTTGATTAGCAATTACATGGAAATTAAAATTGAAAATAATAATTGGGAAACAAGCAAAGGGAGTGGCCGGCCATAGAGGGAAATGGGCCTCACTTGGATTTTGCAGTTTCCTCAATTTTATTTCTATTTCTCCAAAAATGCTATTTTCCAATTCTAATCATTTAAATGCCAAAGCTAATTATTTAATAACTAAAATAGATTATAAAATAATATTGTCATTTAAAATAATTATTAATTAGACATGCAAAGTCTCTCAATTAATAATTAAACCTAGAAACCCTTTTCTTTACAATTTCATCCTTAAACTGTGAGAATTCATAAAGTAGACATAATCTAACTTTTAGAATTATAATTGATTAATTAAAATCAATTAACTGAGTCTTACAAGCAGTATGGTCTCAACTAGTATGGGGACCATGGGTCTATATAACCAAGCTTCCAATAAGTCGAACCGAATTTACCAAGTAAATTCCCTAACTTATTAATTCCTCATTGAATCAACACTTAGAACTTGGAATTGCACTCTCAGTCATATAGAACGCTCTAATCTTGAGTGGGGGAGCGCTAACATAAATATGGAATCTATAGCTTCTATTTGGCAAATAGAAGTAAAGGATGATTTCCTTCGAGCTTAACCAAACGAAGATAAATGGTGGAGAACTCATTTCACTTAGGTGAAATATCATTTATACAGGGTTAAGTGTTTTAAGGATAAAATACATTGTAGGGTGTTACGGTAATTTAATCCCTGTACAGTGTAAATCATCTATATAGAGGATCATTGATCACATTAGGGTTATAACAATGGATAACTAATGACGTGTCTATATCGTGGAACATATAGAGCGTTTCTATATGACTGAGAGTGCAATTCCAAGTTCTAAGTGTGGATTCAATGAGGAATTAATAAGTTAGGGAATTTACTTGGTAAATTCGGTTCGACTTATTGGAAGCTCAGTTATATAGACCCATGGTCCCCATACTAGTTGAGGCCATACTGCTTGTAAGACTCAGTTAATTGATTTTAATTAATCAATTATAATTCTAAAAGTTAGACTATGTCTACTTTATGAATTCTCACAGTTTAAGGATGAAATCGTAAATAAAAGGGTCTCTAGGTTTAATTATTAATTGAGAGACTTTGCATGTCTAATTAATAATTATTTTAAATGACAATATTATTTAATAATCTATTTTAGTTATTAAATAATTAGTTTTGGCATTTAAATGATTAGAATTGAAAAATGGCATTTTTGGAGAAATAGAAATAAAATTGAGGAAACTGCAAAATCCAAGTGAGGCCCATTTCCCTCTATGGCCGAGCACTCCCTTTGTGTTTCCCAATTATTATTTTTATTTTTTAATTGTCATGTAATTGCTAATCAAAGCCTAGCTATAATAGGAAAGTGGTGAATCACACTAAATAAGGCAGTTAATCAATTACACAGTAAAAGAGGAAACTGTTTATTTGGAAAGTTGTGCTCTCCCTTCTCCCTATATATAGCAGCCCTTGTTCTCTTCTCTTGCATATCATATGAAGCCATAAGCCACGAAATTGAGAGAGAAAAATAGAGAGAAATTTCGAAATCCTTGTGAGATGAGTAGTGCCCACACACATCAAGTGGTATCTCAATCATAGTATGGAAGACTATGGAATTTCTGCATCAAAGAAGGAGAAAAGAAGATCCAGGTTCAGATCTTGGTGATGCTCTGCTACAGAAAGGAGTCAAGGGCTAGAGATCTGAACGGAAGGAGTCATAATATTCCGCTGCACCCACTGTAAGGTTTTCTAACTTTATATGTGTTTATTTTCATTGTTTTAGAATTCATATTAGGTTGTTAATCCAACATAGTTGTTAGTAAATCTAGATCCTGGTAAAATAATTTCCAACAACTGGCACCAGAGGCATGGTAATGATTTACTTTCATGTAATATGAATTAAAACGATGATTGCATGTTTCTGTGTTGATTTGGATGGTTTCATGTTGGTTTATGTGTTGTTTGATGAATGTTGATGTTGTACAGTTTCGTTTTCCATGAAAAATATTTTTTCAATTTTTGAAAATATTTTATTTGGATTCCTTGTGAAAAATTGAGCAATTTTCGTTTTTACGGAACTCGATTCCGATACAAATTGGAAAAGTTATGAATTTTTGAAATTTGGGTGCCATGGCTGTCAAGTGGGTGCATCGAGTGCACCAGGCACTCGGACGAGCCAGGCACATCTGCGCGCGTATATGCTGCAACAACTCGGTGAAGCA
The DNA here is from genome assembly GCF_029168945.1 of Cannabis sativa. Classification (NCBI taxonomy): domain Eukaryota; kingdom Viridiplantae; phylum Streptophyta; class Magnoliopsida; order Rosales; family Cannabaceae; genus Cannabis; species Cannabis sativa. Next base: position 40,310,320 of record NC_083605.1, on the reverse strand, counting down.
CCCTGCAGCTGACAGAGTATTCTCGGTCAGGCATGCTGCAGGAGCCGAGTTTACTCGGCATAAGCTCCAGCTCCGCGCGCGTATGGAGAATTTTGCAGCCTCTGGAGGCTGCACGTGCAGCCTCCTGGGCAGCCAGCCCAAAGTTGCCCCTTTTGTGATTTTTTCCCCAAAAATTCAATTTTTCCTGGGATTGTTTCCCAAAATTCATTTTTCCAATTTTAAATATTTCTAAATTGAAATGTTTCCAATTTTAGATATTTTCAATTTGGAATTTTTCCAATTTTAAATATTTCTATTTTGGATTGTTTCCAATTTTTAAATATTTCTTATTATGGTCAGATTTAAAAATTTGTTAAGTTCTTTAATATTTATTTATTATTTAATTATAAGATTAGATATTTTGATATTTAAGATATTTTAAATTAAAAGATAACTTTGTCTTTTTATTTTAAATATTATATTAAAATTATCTTATATGGAAAATTAAATAATTAATAAATTTGAAATTAACATAGATATTTTTATAGATATATTTACCATAATGTTTTTCAAATTCAAAAATTTGTTATTTTGTTAAATATTTAATTATTTATAAATTATAAGTATAAAAATGATATTTTTTCTATATATATATCATTTTTTTCTTATTAGAAACTTATAAATCATATCTTAAATATTTAACATAGATATTTTTGTAGAGATTTGAATATTGCTTAATTTGAGATATTTTGGCATATAATTATGGTAATTATTATTTATTTATTATTTTATTCCTAAAATAATAATTATCTAACCAAATCTATTTTAGAATTGGTTTATTTTATTAAATTATAAGATCTGAAAGTGATATTGAAGATTCTTTCCTTTCAAATCATTGATCTTATTAGATATTTAATTTGATTCAAATAAACCTAGATATTTTAAAATTAGTTTCCTTTATTTGGTTAGTTTAAGAATAATAATTTAATTATATTAATATCTTGTTTTCGCATCTGTTACATGGACAATGTTCGTTTATATTGTTTATTCAAAAGTTTTTAACAAACCTATTATTTATCTGATCTTAATTGGTATGATTAACTTGGTGACAGATCATGATCCAATGATCTGATTTTAATCATAGTCCAATTGACGATAGATCTTATAAATAATTTGTAACAGGTAAATTTTGTACTTCTTTCATCTGTGTAAACCTAGTAACATGATAGGGTCCATCCAAATCATTTGACCTGTGTGAGCCTATATGTTTGCTTTTGGGCTTAGATGCATATAGGGAGCCCATTTAAGTTTTTACTAAGTAAATGGACTAGGTTGCTAAAATAAATTTTGACATAAGGAAATTTATTTAGGCCCAATTAGATTTAGGCTTATTCAATGAATAACAATTATTTATTTTAAGGTTAAATTCCTCTCTTTTGGGCCTTGTGTGAGAGTTGGGGGCCATAGAAGTGGGTACGACATACTGAACCCAGCTCCCCCTCACATGAACTACCCCAATTGTGAAGGCCCATTTGCCTTATTTAAATAATTGTATTAGGTTAATTATATTAGTCTAACCTAATTAAAATTGAATTAGCAACATAATTAACTTTTAAAATATATGAAATTTATTTTTCATTGTAATATTTTAAAGTTAATTTTTAGAAAAACACTTAGTCAATGATATATTCTAGATAGTTATTTCTAGTACTAGTTATTATTTCTAATATTAAATAGGAAAATATCATTGATTGTGAAATTAATTTTTTCCTAATTAATTTTGGTACAATCTAAGTTTAGTATATTTTCCTAGTATTAAACTAGAATTAATAATTAAGTTTCCTCTTTACTTAATTATTTATTTCTTGAATTTAATACATTTAATTAAATTAAAAATTTCAATATCTAAGTTGATTTTCATCATGATACTTAAATATTGTTATTTTCATGTTATTTAATTAAAGTTGAAAATTATTTTAAGTTTGGAATCTTATTTCAGAATAACTTAAGTTTGAATAATTTTCAGAATATATTTATTTTAATTTATTTTATTAATCATTTCCCAAAATTTCGAAATTAAATTTCTTTAATGTAGAAATTTCGAATTTTATTTGAAAAATAGATTAAAGTTGAAAATTATTTATTTAATTTTGGACCAACTTAAATCAGTGACTTTTTCATTTGATGGTTAATTAAAATAAATGAACTAAAATATATAATAATTAGAAATTGGATTAATTATTCTATGAAAGTCTAGATAGATATTATCTGTTTTGCTTGAAGTATTTTTCTAGTGATATTTAATTAAATAGAAAATTAATATTTAAGTTGATTTTTTAATCATGATACATAAATATTTGAAATTTTTCTTAGATATTTAATTAATTAGGAAAATTATATTTTTTGTTGAAAATTAATTTTTATTAGTTAATTTTGGGCCAACATAAAATTAGAGTAATTTTCCAGGATTTATTTTTATTTTATTTTAAAGCATTTTCGAAAATGCAATATATATTTATAGAAAATTAAATTTGAGTTGTAAATTAATTCAAATTAATTTTGAAACAACTTAAATTGAATAATTTTCTAAATATTTATGGAAATTATTACTAAGATGGAAATAATTCACGTTATTTATCTATCTAAGTATAATTTATAAATATTAAATTAAAATTTATATTTGGAATTTTTCATTCTAAATTGGAAATTTTAATTAAATAAATATATATTTAAAATAAATGGATTAAAATAAATATTAGAAGAAAATACAACCCTTCATTAAATAATGAGCTTTATTATTATAAGGATATTCGATCTCCATTGTTGGTTTTACATAGCTATTGTTTTAGTGAGTAATCCTCCCTAATGGAGGAACGTTCATTAGCAAGTTAGCACCGTTTAATCTCGAAAGATAAGTAATCTTGTAAGTTTTTTATATAGTTTATGCTCACCCTAATGGTGGCGACTGTATAAGACTTGCAAGAATATGAAACAATGGTGGAAGCTCATAAGATAGAATAGCCTTGACTCTCGCCTAAACGGGACAACGCGGATTCACATCTTGATCGAATAAAAGGTTGCTAGAATGTTGATCATTTTAGATGAGCTGACAACTCTATTCAATGGATGGTAGCTTTGACTCTCGCCTAAACGGGACACTGATATCATTTTGTTGAAAACCTTGGAAATTATTTAGGATTGTATGTTTTAGTATTTTCACTTGTCATTCCTACTTGCTATGTGCTTCATAATTTCTGAATTGTGTATGAATTTGTATTGAACCATGTTATTTTCTGTTATTAAATTGTAGTTTAATTTCGAATCTTCAATGTTGGTCTAACTTGATTTGTTTTTCTAATGAGATAAATCCCTAATGGATTTTCACCATTAGACTAACATAATAGTGTTAGATCTCGAAAGATAAATATTATAAATGCAACATCTAGCTGTTCATCAATTGATGACACTTTAGACTAGTATTTTACAATATGAAACAAGAAGATTGTATAAATAAGATTACTTTGACTCTCGCTAATCAGAGCATCGTTGGATTCTTATTTAAAACGAAATTATCCTAATTCCTCTTAGCTTATTCATTTCGAATTAGCTTAATGACATATCATTGGATGAATGGTCTATAAATCATATAAAGTCTTATTTTCTCTTAAGAAATTAGATGACGCATATGATTATATTCCCGGAATTCTATCCCTAAATGATATAAATCCTCAATCTTAGATATCTCCTACTTGTATAGGCAAATCATAGAGTTAGATTAGTAGTGGTGGTCCAAGAAAGAATGACTAATTATACAGTTACACTTTCACAAGTGTTTAATAACCATTTTCTATCAATGGATTTAAACTGTATGAGTTTAGTATTCTGTGACCAGAATCCACTTGCACTATTCTAAGAACTCTTTGATGTAACTAAAGTAAGTCATCAAAAGATACAACCACGTATTTTATAAATCTATGGCATTTGTATCTTGTTCATAGTGGTTTTGACAAGATCATTCTCTGCAAAGAGTTAATATGCCTATATCCACTGAAAGTAAGTTCATTTGCAGATGGATGTACATTCAGGGGTGGATATGAGTCTTCGTTGTATTCTTAAAACGATCAGTCTAGATTTTACCTTATGCAAAAGAAATTTGAAATGTTTGAAAAATTTCATGAATTTCTAGCAATGGTGAAGGTAAGTGCTTAAAGATCTTGCGAACTGATAGGGGTGGAGAAAAAGGTAGTAGATATGCAGTTCAAAGATCATTAATTTGATTTTGAATAATATCCAAACTTACCTCCCAGAAATTCGAGTTGCATATTGATGATTAGTTACTAGTAGTTGCCTAAATCCTTCTATGGTAATAAAATTTCAGAATGATGTAATGGTTGTATACTTAATGTAAATCATTTCTAGATTCATGGATGACCTAATCGAAATCTTAAGAAAAGCTAGAACTGCTAACCCTGGTTTGCATGTTTGTTAGCTATTCTAAGTGATTAGGGGTGGAGCATCCCATAGTCATTAGATAAGAAAGTGTTTGTTTAAACAAATACTGCTTTTCTAAGAAAATGACTAAGTCTGAAAATAAAGTAGCAAATAAAGGAGATATTTTTTTTCTTGATTCCAAAAGTGTTCTATCATCTTATTTTACAAGATGATCCCACTGCCTCTGTTGTCTTAACACAACTGAAGAGGTCTATACCATTTAGTTTTCTTTGACATAGTTCACGGTACCTTGTTGTAGTGGGAGAGTTTCTAGGAACTCACTCTTCTTATGACTTGGAAGACACTAGTGATTAAAATCCATTGTGAGTTTAACCAAGTAATGGATTGTCAAGATAAGAAACTAAGAAGAAAGTCAAGAGAACTATAGTTTGATCCATTCACATGGAGTAACCTAAAGTTTTCTGTTACAAGGACATGAAAGGAAATTTTCGTTAATAAGTCTATTCAATGGACTTAACAAAACTTCCTGTTCCTAGTATTATGGGTTTGAGTTTATCTAAACCTATGGCTTGTGGTATACCTGGTAATTACTTACTTTAATGCAAGCAACTTACTTTAGTAAGATGCTGAAGCATTTTCTTTCCAATGGCAATCTATAGAAGCTTCACAACTTCTTAGACATAGATTTTATTTATCTAAGGAAAAGTCTCAACTATTCCAGAGAAGATAAAGCCATGAAAGAATTCTTAAATCAACAGTGAGAGGTCTCAGATATGCTTTTGTATGCCTTAGACCAGACACCTGCTGTTGAGTGGGAGTAATGAGTAAGTATCAGATTAATCCAGGAGAAGAACATTGGAAGACAATCAAGTAAATTTTTAAGATTAAGAAGAGGAACTATATGTTAGTCAATAAGGGTGGTTTTGAAACTCTTAGACTACACCACATAAGATTTCAATACTTGCCTTTGTGCTAGAAAGTCTGCTGATGAGATGGTGATTACTTTTGGGGTGGAGTAGTGATTTTGGAGAAGTGTAAAAACCTATCTGAAATCTCTTGGCCTACCAGAAAGAGACTAAATGTTAAAAGTTGCAGGAAAGATACTTTTTCAGTCTAAGGAAAGTTCTATACATTTGTGGCAGTGTTCCAACTTGCCTTAACTACTAAGGTTACTTCCTGTATAACAAAAGAGTAGTTGCCCAAAAGTATAGAATCCAGTATCCCAAAAGAGTAAACATATAGAGAGGAATTTCACATTATCAAGGATTTTGTAATTAAGGAAGAGTAATAGTGGAAGAGGTTGTGTTTAATTCAACCTATCAGATCCTATTACGAGGAGTTTACTACTATTACACTTGATTGGTATATCAAGGTGTTAATGATTATTTGAAATGCACTTTTTGTTTTATATTAGTGCAAGTGGGAGTTTGTTGGGTTTTATGCCCTAAATAAAACTCATTTCATATAATCAGATTTACTTATTAATAAAGATCAGAAATAACATTTTATGTTGCATGGTTCACATGATTTATTTCATGATTATAGGTATATAATATATGAATTCTTTTTAAGTCCAGAACATATGAGTTGGTTAAAGATTATAGTGTTGTCAGCACAGTGGAATATAATCTTTATTATATGTTCAAAAGTAGATTCCCTGATTTGTCAGAACACTGGATTTAGACTGACATGGTATAATCAGCGATAGGTATTCTTACACCTTGGAAAAGTGTTATGTCCTTTCCAGGACATTGGCAAAGTTTACCAGTATCGGATGCATGGAGTATGCATTGGAATGGACCGATATTGAACTTTGAATTAGATTTTGAAACTTACCGTAAACATCTATTCAATTCAATATCATAAGTTGATCCTAGATCACATGATCGAAATCCTGATATGGTTAGGCTCAATTTCAAGAGTATTATTCGTGTTCTTTGATTTGTTAGTTAAGCCTAATCTTTAGTCTGGGCAATACGTACATTTTGGGAACACGGTAGTGCAATTGAGTGGGGGAGCGCTAACATAAATATGGAATCTATAGCTTCTATTTGGCAAATAGAAGTAAAGGATGATTTCCTTCGAGCTTAACCAAACGAAGATAAATGGTGGAGATCTCATTTCACTTAGGTGAAATATCATTTATACAGGGTTAAGTGTTTTAAGGATAAAATACATTGTAGGGTGTTACGGTAATTTAATCCCTGTACAGTGTAAATCATCTATATAGAGGATCATTGATCACATTAGGGTTATAACAATGGATAACTAATGACGTGTCTATATCGTGGAACATATAGAGCGTTTCTATATGACTGAGAGTGCAATTCAAAGTTCTAAGTGTGGATTCAATGAGGAATTAATAAGTTAGGGAATTTACTTGGTAAATTCGGTTCGACTTATTGGAAGCTCGGTTATATAGACCCATGGTCCCCATACTAGTTGAGGCCATACTGCTTGTAAGACTCAGTTAATTGATTTTAAATAATCAATTATAATTCTAAAAGTTAGACTATGTCTACTTTATGAATTCTCACAGTTTAAGGATGAAATCTTAAATAAAAGGGTTTCTAGGTTTAATTATTAATTGAGAGACTTTGCTTGTCTAATTAATAATTATTTTAAATGACAATATTATTTAATAATCTATTTTAGTTATTAAATAATTAGTTTTGGCATTTAAATGATTAGAATTGAAAAATAGCATTTTTGGAGAAATAGAAATAAAATTGAGGAAACTACAAAATCCAAGTGAGGCCCATTTCCCTCTATGGCCGAGCACTCCCTTTGTGTTTCCCAATTATTATTTTTATTTTTTAATTGTCATGTAATTGCTAATCAAAGCCTAGCTATAATAGGAAAGTGGTGAATCACACTAAATAAGGCAGTTAATCAATTACACAGTAAAAGAGGAAACTGTTTATTTGGAAAGTTGTGCTCTCCCTTCTCCCTATATATAGCAGCCCTTGTTCTCTTCTCTTGCATATCATATGAAGCCATAAGCCACGAAATTGAGAGAGAAAAATAGAGAGAAATTTCGAAATCCTTGTGAGATGAGTAGTGCCCACACACATCAAGTGGTATCTCAATCATAGTATGGAAGACTATGGAATTTCTGCATCAAAGAAGGAGAAAAGAAGATCCAGGTTCAGATCTTGGTGATGCTGTGCTACAGAAAGGAATCAAGGGCTAGAGATCTGAACGAAAGGAGTCATAATATTCCGCTGCACCCACTGTAAGGTTTTCTAACTTTATATGTGTTTATTTTCATTGTTTTAGAATTCATATTAGGTTGTTAATCCAACATACTTGTTAGTAAATCTAGATCCTGGTAAAATAATTTCCAACAAGATCACCCCAGCTTCGGCCCCCCTCTCGTTCAATGCTCCACCCACGTAGACCTTCCAAGTAGGCAGTTCAAGGATTGGATCTTTTGGGAGGTCATTTAGGCTTGAACACTCTATTATAAAGTTAGCGAGGTCCTATCCCTTAATAGATACCTACGGCTGGTATTGGATATCAAATTAACTAAGTTCCATGACCCATTTTAGCAATCTACTGAAGGACGTTGGCTTTTGAACTACCTAGCGTGGGGGATGATTTATGAGTACTCTTATTGCATAGGCTTGAAATAACAGCCTCAACTTTCACAACATGGTAAGCAAGCAAAATGTTAACTTCTCAATCATGGGATACCTGGATTCTGCACCTAGTAATCTTTTTCTTACGTAATAAACTGGGTATTGCACTTTTTCTTCCTCTCGCATGAGTGCAGAACCAATAGCGTGATCAGACATTGCCAAATACAGATACAAATCCTCCCCTTCCACAAGCTTTGATAAAATTAGAGATTGGATCAAATTATCCTTCAACTTCTACAAAGAAGTCTCCACTCCTCGATCCACACAAACTTCTTGTTGCCTAGCAACACATTTAAAAATGGTAGACACTTATCTGTGGATTTGGAAATGAATCGACTCAATGCAGCTATCTATCCGGTAACACTTTGAACATCCTTATTTTTCTTGGGACAAGGCATGTCAGTAAAGGCTTTGATATTATCTGGGTCTGCTTCGATTTCTTGGGAGCTAATAATGTACTCTAGAAACTTCTCGAAAGAGACTCTCTGATGGTACATTTTTTTGGGATTTAGCTTCATCTCATACTTCTTTATTACCAGAAAGGCTTCCTCAATATCTTGGCCATGCTCTTCAGAGGTCTTGGATTTCACTAGCATATCATCTACGTACACCTCCATATTTCACCCTAATTGATTTTTGAAAATTCGGTTGACCATCCATTGGTATGTAGCTCCCGCATTCTTTAGTCCAAACGACATCACCTTATAGTAGTAAACACCCTTATTGGTTTGGAAGCTGGTATGTTCCTCATCTGTGATGTGAATCTTGATTTAATTGTACCCAGAATAGGCATCCGTGAAAGTGAGAAACTTGTACCCAGACGTGGCACGTATTGTTTGATCTAACTGCGAAAGCGGAAAGCAATCTTTTGGGCAGGCCTTGTTCAAGTCAGTAAAGTCTATACACATCTTCCACGAGTGATTAGGTTTCGGAACCAATATTAGATGTGCAAGCCATACTGAGTATAATGATTCTCATTGGAGGTCAACTTGTCCACTTCCGTTTTTACCACCTCAGCCCTAACCAGATCTAAAGGTCTCCTTTTTTGGCAAACAGGGGTTGCATCTTCTCGGATATTCAACGCGTGAAAAATTGTATTACAATTAAACCCTTTCATGTCAGAATGGCTCCAAGCTATTGTTGGATTATTTATTTTACCAGGATCTTAGATCTACTCACAAGTATGTTGTTTAAACACCCTAAAAATGAACTTTCTAAAACGATAAATTAAACACATATAAAGTTAAGAAAACCTTACATTGATGCAGCGGAATTAATGTCTCCTTCCACTCAGATCTCTAACCCATGAATCCTTTCTGTTGCAGAGTATAATCAAGATCTGAGCCCGAATGTCCTTCTTCTTCAAGTTTGATCCTTCACAGTCTTCCAATCTATGATTGAGTTACTGCTTGCTGTGTGTGGGCACTCACTCTTTCACTAGGGTCACGAAATTTATCAAGGAGAAAAGAGGAGAGAGGTTTTCGGCCAGGTATAGAAAGTGGGGAAGGCTCAGTTTTTCTGAAGAGAGAAATTTCTGTCAGATTACTAATGAAAGCATGTTATGTGACTGAGCCATCACTTTCTATTTATAGGCAACTACTAGGTTTAGGTTAGGAATTATTTGGCATTAAAATAATGAAAATATTAATTTGAAATCCCACATTAAGTGGCCGGCCATAGTGTAGTATTGGGCCTCACTTGATTTTGCAGTTTTATCAAATTTTATCTCTATTTTCTCAAAAACGCCAATTTTCCAATTCTAACCTTTTAAATGCCAAAACTAATTATTTAATAACTAAAATACATTATTAAATAATATTGTCATTTAATTTAATTATTCATTAGAAGTATAAAGTCCATTAATAAATAAATAAACCTAGAAACTCTTTTCTTTACAATTTCGCCACTGCTTAGTAAAAATTCATAAAATTAGACATAGTCTAACTTTAGAATTATAATTGATCAATCACGAATCAATTAATGAGTCTTACAAGCAGAATGTTCTCAACTAGAATGGGGACCATGGATCTATATGCTGAGCTTCCAATAAGTGAACCAAATTTACCAAGTAAATTCCTACTTATTAATTCTTCGTTGAATCCACTCTTAGAACTTAGAATTGCACTCTAAGACTTATATAGAGCATATTGTATGTTCCACGATATCAATATACTATCTCATTTAACCATTGTTATAATCTTATTGTGATTTTAAGATCCTCTATATAGATGATCTACATCGAGATGGGATTTCTTTACCGTTCTCACCCCTCAATGTATTTTGCCCCTTAAAACACTTAGCTACTTGTAAATGGTGTTTAGTGATCTAATAATTAGTCAGTTAAACAAGAGCTCATCCATTTACTTCTATTTGCTAAGCTCGAAGGGAATCATCACTTGACTTCTATACACCAGTAGAAGCTATAGATTCCATATTTATGTTCAGCACTCCCACTCAATCATACTATCATGTTCCCAAAATATACGTATCACCCTGACCCAAAAGTAGGCTTAACTAATAAATTAAAGAACATGAATAGTACTCCTGAGTTGAGCCTAAGCATATTAGGATTTAGATTCTTTTAATCTTAAGATCAACTACTGATATTGACCTGGAAAGATATGTATAACGATAAGTTTGTAATATCTTAACTTAGTTGCAATATCGGTCCAGTCCAATGTATACTCCATACATTCGAAACTAGTATACTTTACTAATGTCCTAGAAAGAACATAACACTTACTCCAAGTGTAAGTACACATCATCGCTGATTATCACATTAGTGTAAATCCAATAACACTGATGAAACAGGGACCAAAACTTTTGATACATATGATCACAATCACATTCCACTGTGTTGACGATACTGTAATTGTGAATAAACATATGATCTGGATTTAACTGATTTTGTGTGTATGAATGTAATAAACATATTAAACATATTAAACCATTAGCATGTAAAATTCATGCAAACATCAATCACTTCAAATTTCTTATGTTGATAACTAATCAGATTGTAAAGAGTTTTATTTAGGGCATAAAACACAACAAACTCTCACTTGCACTAATATAAAACAAAATGTGCAAATAGGTCAATCTGATGTCTTGATCTTCAGATCAAGTTTAGTATATTTGAATCCACCCAAACTTCTGGAAACTAGTTCACAAATTCACTTATGAAACATCCTTTACTATATGCTTTACTTATCAAGGGATACTGAAATCTTTACTGTTTTGAAATTACATCTGAATTAACAGAAGACATATCTCTCATATTTTAAAATATGTAATTGAGATAATACAGTGTAGACTTATCTTCAGTGATATAACTTTCTGGTATTTTCGAATAGACCAAGTTATAGTTCTTCTCTGGTAGAGCTTGAATTATTATACAATAATTCCTCCACCCCCAAAGTAAGCATCATCTTAAGAATTTCGAAATTAGATGGTGAGATACAAGGATAACTGATACACAATTCCTTAATATCTGACATATAGATCACCTTCATAAATCTTTCTTGAATATCTTCTAATGTTCCCTATTTGATTACATCTCAGATAGCTCTCACTCAATAGCAGATGTCTGGTTAAATAATACTTTTAACCTCTGATATTTTAGAGAGTTACCTAGTTGTGACTTTTGTATTAGTCTAAAACTTTAAGTTAAGACTAAGTCATCAACATAGCAGACTAGTATTTGAAGTGAAAAATAAATGCCAGAGATAAAGTAATCAAAATTAAGATACCATCAAATTTTATGAGGATTGAGAATTTTTGGTTCAAGTCATTCGAATGGACTGAACTAGAGTTCTTTATCTTATTCTCATAATTCTGATAAGCTATTCCTATCCATGTGAATGGTTAGATTTGCTTTTCAGTAGTGTTCTTAAGTACCTATCACAAGTATCAACGTAATGAAGATGGGTATAGAACTTTAAAATTCTCCCACTCAATTAAGGTAGTGTGAAACTTTAACAAAGAACTTTCAAAGGTATCAAACTTTTACTTACAATAGTAAAAACGAAATGGAACATACAATCAAGATCAAGAATTTATATTGACAATAGCTGACTCATTATATTACTTCCATGTTTAAAGAAGATATGTGTTACATAGGGAATTGTGGAATAGACTCCACCCCTAAGAATATACATATAGGGTACTATGGATAACCTCCACCCCTAAGTATATAGAGATTATGATCCACCCCTAAAGGTTGTAAAGATCATGATTCTCTTAGTGTGATAGAGTTTATGTGGAGTTGAATACTATCCAGAGTTCATTAGATATAAAAGATCGTTGAACTGCATAGTTTTCTTAACTTTCTTCCACCCCTATCAGATCATAAGATCCTTTTATTAAACAAATTCTTAATAATTGTATGAGAATTAACAATTATTAATAAACATAGAAATAGTTTCTAGTGTTTATTTAATAAAACTTTATGAAGAGTTGTAAATATTATAGAATTTGCATCAATAATAAAAACACTTACACATACAAACATATAAATATAATGTGGTAATAATTGATGAAGATAAATTAAATGAAGCTCAATCTCATAAATTGTAATGGTGATTTTGAAAATAAAGAAACTTTATTAATAAAAAATGTATTGCAACAATATGAGAAAAACAGGGATAAATATCCCTAACTAAAATTTGAAATCCAAATTGACTTTAAACTAAAACAATTAATTCAAAATAAATTGAAGAGCTTCATCTTCATCTGGACGATTTCACCCTTTGGTCCAGCTTTCTGATCCAACTCATCTGAGTTCAAGTAGCTTGGCCTATAAGAAGAAGAAAACAAATAAACAAAGTTAGTCCAGAATCATAAATCCAATTGGATAATAATTCACTAAACTTTTAAAGTTTATTAATGAAAATACCTTGTTTCTTTGCAAGAAGTTTAGGACATTGGGGTTTCCAATGACCTTTCTCATTGCAGTAGAAACACTTTCGTTTAAGTGTAGCATCACCAGAAGGAACAACCTTTTTATTCTTCATGGCTTTAGTTCGCTTCTTGGTGTTGTTCCACTTCCTCTTCGATTTGGGCTTTGAAGCAGAGGCAACATTTGCTTCAGGTTTTATCGTCCCATTACCATTCCCAGGATTGTGAGGTTTACTCCCTTTCTTTTTGGGTCCTCCAATCAAATTTTCATAACTTTGAAGGTCATTGACTAATTCATGAAAGTCAATTTCCTTCTTATTCATGACATAATTTGATGTGTATGGTAGAAATGCTGGAGTCAGGCTATTTAAGATAAGACTAACTTGAGTAGCACGGTCCATTTCAGCACCATGATCCTGGGCTTCTTGGAAATAACTTGACATTAGGAGAACATGGTCACGCACGTTTTGATGAGGTTCCATCCGTGCACTAATGTACTTCTTAGTCGCGTCAAAGCGTGACTGAAGTGATGCCTTACCGAATAGCTCATTTAACTTCATCATAACTTCAGCAGCCTTCTCGGTTTTAGAAAACTGAGTTTTGAGGGTGTCAACCATGCTAGAAAGCATAGAGTATAGAGCTTTGTCATTTGCTTTCAGCCAACGCTCATACTTTTCTTTCACAGCTTTGGAAGCATTGTCCCCAGGCACTTCAGGTGACGGCTCAGTTAAAACAAACAAGGCACTTTCTCCTATGAGAGCAATGTTAATGTTCTCATTCCACTTATTAAAGTTAGATCCATTCAAATGACTTTGTTTTCAGTCAACAGTGATAACATGGGATTCATTTTGATAATACAGGATACTACAAAATAATAGAAATCAACAAATAGAAATAAATAATGGTTTAACACAAAATCAATTCAGAAATTATAAGCACATAGCAAGTAGGAATGATATGAGAAAATACTTAAAAATTCAATCCTAAATAATTTCCAAGGTTTTTCAACAAACTGATATCAGTGTCCCGTTTAGGCGAGAGTCAAAGCTACCATCCATTGAATAGAGTTGTCAGCTCATCTAAAATGTTAAACATTCTAGCAACCTTTTATTCGATCAAGATTGGAATCCAGCGTTGTCCCGTTTAGGCGAGAGTCAAGGCTATTCTATCTCATGAGCTTCTACCATTGTTTCGCAATTTGCAAGTCAAATATGGTCGCCACCATTAGGGTGATCTATACCATATAAAACACTTACAAACCACTTATCATGCGAGATTAAATGGTGCGAAATTGCTAATGAACGTTCCTCCATTAGGGAGGATTACTCACTAAAACAAACGCGATGTAAAACCCACAATGGAGATCAAATATCTTAATAATAATAAAGCTCATTCTTTAATATGTATTTTCTTTATTATTCTAATAAATAAATTCTCATTAAATTCGTAATTAAGAATTGAAATTCAAAAATAAGAATTTAATATAATATTTATAAAATTATACTTAGATGGTGATTGAAATAAAATTAATTATTTCCATCTTAGTAATAATCTTAAATATAAATATTAAGGAAATTAATTTAAGTTGAATTAAATTAAATAATTAGCGACTTAAAAATTTCCTTTGAGAATATATTTATTGAGTTCGAAAATATAAAGTATAAAAACTATACAATTTTCGAAAATAATAAAAATAGAAAAGAAATACTTCAAGCAAAAATATCACCTATCTAGATTTTCTTTTGACTAGTTAATTCAATTACTAATAATATATATATATATTTTAAATTCATTTATTTTATATTAATCAATTAAATGAAAAAATCATTGACTTGAGTTGGTCCAAGAATTAATTAAAATAAATAATTAATTTACAACTCAATCTATTTTTCAAAAAAAAAAAAATCGAAAATATTGCATAATTAAAATGAAAATTTCGAAATTGATTAATAAAATAAAGAAAAATATATATTTTGAAAATTATTTAAATTTAAGTTGAAAAATTAAATTTCAACCTAAAAATAATTTTCTATTTAATTAAGTGTCATGAAAAATCAATAAATATTTAAGTATCATGATGAAAATCAACTTAGATATTTAGATTCTTCAAGTTAATTAAATGTATTAAATTCAAGAAATAATAATTAAGTGTAGAGAAGGCTTAATTATTTATTTCTAGTTTAATACTAGGAAAAATATACTTAATAAAATTGTACCAAAATTAATTATTTAAATAATTAATTTCACAAAGTATATTATTTTCCTATTTAAATATTAGAAATAATAAGTAGTCTAGAAGTTACTATCTAGAAAATATCTTATTTGACTAAGTATCTTTTCAAAAAAAATTTGAAAAATATCTAATTTAAGTTATATAGAAAAAATCTAAAACTTAAATAATTTCAAATTTAGATTTAATTAAATATCAAAAATTAAGTTATAACCACTTAATTTTGAGGATATCTTTTTAAGTTAATATTCGAAAAGATATTAACCTAAAAAATATCTAAAATATTTCATTTTAAGTTAATATTCGAAAAGATATTAACTTAAAAAATATCTTAAGAATCTTTAATAACTAATGCCTAGGATTCCTCAACTTTATTTAAAATTTAAATAAAATATTCAAATTTAAGTTAGATAAGAAAAATCAGTTGATACAACTAATTTATAACTTAAATAGGAATATTTAATTAAATAAGCTCCAGAAAGAATCTTAGTTAGTTAAAATTCTATATTTAATTAAATACAAGAAAAATACAAATAGTTTGTCTAGAAATAATATCTAAACTAAAAGTGTTTTTCTTAAAATTAACTTTAAAATATTAAAATGAAAATAAGTTTCATATATTTTAAAAGTTAATTATGTTGCTAATTCAATTTTATTAGGTCAAACTAATATAATTAACCTAGTACAGTTATTCAAATCAGGCAAATGGGCCTTCACAATTGGGGTAGTTCATGTGAGGGGGTGCTGGGTTCAGTATGTCGTACCCACTTCTATGGCTCCCAACTCTCACACAAGGCCCAAAAGAGAGGAATTTAACCTTAAAATAAATAACTGTTATTAATTGAATAGGTCCAATAACTAAATGGACCTAAATAAAATCTATCATGGTGTGACATTTTATTTAGCAACAACCTATATGTATCTATATTAAAACAAAATACACATATAAGCTCACACAGGCACACTTTGGATGGATCCTATCATGTTGCTAGGTCATACACAGATGAAAGAAGATTGTAAAATTTACCTGTTACAAATTATTAACTTGACCAAGGGAGCCATCAGATCATTCGATCTGGCAAAAAGTAACCATGGCTATTTGCAATCAAGTAATAATAGGTTTTGAAAACTTACACACAAGCTAAAACCACATACACCTGCAACAAGGTTAGCTGGATAGTTGGAAGTAGGATTTATTTAATTTTAAATAAATAAATTTCGAAATTAATAATAAAATTAAAAAAATATATTTAATTAAAAGATTTTAATTTTCGAAAAAAAAAATAAAATAAATATTTATTTTCGAAATAGAAAAAATTTAAATTTCGAAATTATTTAAAAAAAATATTTAAAATTAAACCTATAATTTTTGAAAAATTACGTTTCAACCAACCTAAATATCATTTTAAAAATTTGCTAACTACTTTAAAAATTAAATGTTATTTTAAAAATTAAATAAAAATTAGAAAAGATAAATGAAATATCTTTTCAGATTTTAAATTTAATTTAAATAAATAAAATAACAAAATTTAAAAGTTAGCAAAATATCTTACATCTATTTAAAATTACATGATTATAGTTATCTTATTTTAAATTTAAATAAGGTCAAATTATTTAAAAAAAAAATTAATTTAAAAAAATATATATAAAATCTGACCTTAAATTTAAAAATAAGATAAGATATAATCAAATTTAAAAATAAGATAGATTTTTAAGCAAGAAGATAGATACTAATTCTATTCAAATTCAAATTACACTAATATCTTGAATTAAATTTAAAAAATATTAAATTAATTCAAAATGATAATTAGAATTGAATTAGGAATAGTAATAGTATATATACAAAACTATACAAAAAATCGGAAGTTAATTCCATGAAAAAGCATCAAAAATCGAAGAAAAACGAAAAAATTGTGAGTTGTACGGACAGTTTTGGCGATCGCAGGAAAATTTCAGCACAGCCCCGATTTTTTCAAATCTTCAAAATTTCATAACTAATTCAAATAAAATCGAATTGAGTTCTGTAAATAAATAACTTGCTTAATTTTTTCCATACTATCCAATAAAAATAATTCCAGAAACAGAATCGCAATTATTTTGCACGAAAATTTACAAACATCAATCAATCATCAAATAACACTCAATACAACATGATACCATCCAAAAACAAACAAACAATCGTTTTAAAGTCCAAATTTCATGCAAGTAAATCAATTACCATGGCTCTGAGGCCAGTTGTTGGATTATTTATTTTACCAGGATCTTAGATCTACACACAAGTATGTTGTTTAAACACCCTAAATATGAACTTTCTAAAACGATAAATTAAACACATATAAAGTTAAGAAAACCTTACATTGATGCAGCGGAATTAATGTCTCCTTCCACTCAGATCTCTAACCCTTGAATCCTTTCTGTAGCAGAGTATAATCAAGATCTGAGCCCGAATGTCCTTCTTCTTCAAGTTTGATCCTTCACAGTCTTCCAATCTATGATTGAGTTACTGCAAGCTGTGTGTGGGCACTCACTCTTTCACTAGGGTCACGAAATTTATCAAGGAGAAAAGAGGAGAGAGGGTTTCGGCCAGGTATAGAAAGTGGGGAAGGCTTAGTTTTTCTGAAGAGAGAAATTTCTGTCAGATTACTAATGAAAGCATGTTATGTGATTGAGCCATCACTTTCTATTTATAGGCAACTACTAGATTTAGGTTAGGAATTATTTGGCATTAAAACAATGAAAATATTAATTTGAAATCCCACATTAAGGCCGGCCATGGTGTAGTATTGGGCCTCACTTGATTTTGCAGTTTTATCAAATTTTATCTCTACTTTCTCAAAAATGCCAATTTTCCAATTCTAACCTTTTAAATGCCAAAACTAATTATTTAATAACTAAAATACATTATTAAATAATATTGTCATTTAATTTAATTATTAATTAGACATATAAAGTCCATTAATAAATAAATAAACCTAGAAACTCTTTTCTTTACAATTTCGCCCCTGCTTAGTGAAAATTCATAAAATTAGACATAGTCTAACTTTAGAATTATAATTGATCAATCACGAATCAAGTAATGAGTCTTACAAGCAGAATGTTCTCAACTAGAATGGGGACCATGGATCTATATGCTGAGCTTCCAATAAGTGAACCAAATTTACCAAGTAAATTCCTACTTATTAATTCTTCGTTGAATCCACTCTTAGAACTTAGAATTGCACTCTCAGACTTATATAGAGCATATTGTATGTTCCACGATATCAATATACTATCTCATTTAACTATTGTTATAATCTTATTGTGATTTAAAGATCCTCTATATAGATGATCTACATCGAGATGGGATTTCTTTACCGTTCTCACCCCTCAATGTATTTTGCCCCTTAAAACACTTAGCTACTTGTAAATGGTGTTTAGTAATCTAATAATTAGTCAGTTAAACAAGAGCTCATCCATTTACTTCTATTTGCTAAGCTCGAAGGGAATCATCACTTGACTTCTATACACCAGTAGAAGCTATAGATTCCATATTTATGTTCAGCACTCCCACTCAATCATACTATCATGTTCCCAAAATATACGTATCACCCTGACACAAAAGTAGGCTTAACTAATAAATTAAAGAACATGAATAGTACTCCTGAGTTGAGCCTAAGCATATCAGGATTTAGATTCTTTTAATCTTAAGATCAACTCTGATATTGACTTGGAAAGATATGTATAACGGTAAGTTTGTAATATCTTAACTTAGTTGCAATATCGGTCCAGTCCAATGTATACTCCATACATTCGAAACTAGTATACTTTACTAATGTCCTGGAAAAACAATAACACTTACTCCAAGTGTAAGTACACATCATCGCTGATTATCACATTAGGGTAAATCCAATAACACTGATGAAACAGGGACCAAAACTTTTGATACATATGATCACAATCACATTCCACTGTGTTGACGATACTGTAATTGTGAATAAACATATGATCTGGATTTAACTGATTTTGTGTGTATGAATGTAATAAACATATTAAACATATTAAACCATTAGCATGTCAAATTCATGCAAACATCAATCACTTCAAATTTCTTATGTTGATAACTAATCAGATTGTAAAGAGTTTTATTTAGGGCATAAAACCCAACAGCTATTACATCCTAATTTCTCTTGACCGTATTTATGGCATTTTCTCTTATGGACGGGGGTAGATTTTGTCCCACTCTAATGGTTCTCGTGCAGACTTCCTCACTAATGCTTACTTCCTCTACCTCCTCCATCGGTTCCAGATTTCTTTCAATCCCAACTTTGGAGTCTAGTTCATCTAGAAACTGTTCCTAAACAGTCTCAGTGTCCATCAATTCTTCTATTCTAGGAGCAACAAGTGTCTCTTCTCAGACTGTGAACACGGTCCTCGTCAAAACATTGTAACAATTTCTTGCACTTTTCTGATCGCCTTTTATCATGCCAATGCATCCATAGTCACATGGGAATTTCATGCACAAATGACAGATAAAATCACCACCCTAAAATCCACTAGTATTGATCATCCTAATATGGAATTATATGCAATTGGGCAGTCTACCACAACAAAGGTTAGTGCTTAAAAGCACTCGCCTCATTTCCCCCTTGAGAATGACAGGCAACTTGATCTTACCCATTGGCACTAAGGCATCACTATTGAAACCCTGTAGTTGAATAAGGCCAGGGGTTAAATCTACTTCAGCAAACCCAACCGCTTGGAATGCAAATTTAAATAGGATGTTAATAGAGCTTTTGTTGTCCACATGGACCCTAGAGACTTGTTCGTTAGTGATATGTGCATCGATTATGAGTGGGATTTGCGAGGGAAACACACATTCCTAATATCATCCCTGGTGAAGGTGATGGACAGATTCAATATCATGAGGCACTGAGTAGGAGACTTCACAAGAGCACATACTTCCCCATCTTCTATTTCCCTCAAATATCATTTTTGTGCATTGCGGGTAGTGTCAGTGAGATGGGGTCCACCAAAGATTGTCACCACATGCCCGTCC
This sequence comes from Cannabis sativa, assembly GCF_029168945.1. NCBI lineage: Eukaryota > Viridiplantae > Streptophyta > Magnoliopsida > Rosales > Cannabaceae > Cannabis > Cannabis sativa. Next base: position 40,290,090 of record NC_083605.1, on the reverse strand, counting down.
ACAGGCAGCGAAGCCAGTTTGGGAGGATATGGGGTTTTTGATCCCGGGCAAGTAATGCTACACCAGCCGGAGCTAGTAGAGAAGGAAGGGCGGGCAATGTGCTCTTGGAGCTTGAGAGCGTCCTACCTTTGTAGAGGATTTATAGTGCTCTGCTGTCTTAGAACTATCATATGCCCCTGTGCAACCCCCTGTTCAGGATAGATGATTGGGGTACAGACCCAGTGTCCTAAATTCTCTGCTTCGACCAACATTTTAATCTTATCCTTCAAATAATCACACTCTTTTGTGGTGTGACCCTTCTCTCCATGGTACTCGCACTCTTTAATTTGGTCACGCCTATTCCTTCCTCCATGTGACATATGCAGAGTTTTTCTGTAGTGGACCATATTGTAGGCCACTTTATAGATGTTCTCCCGTGTATTTATTAAGCTTGTGTATTCAGTGTATTTCGAGTCATATTCCTTCCTTGGTTTCTTCAAAGAATCGTTGCAGTTATGGCTCTTTCCCCCTCTTTTTTTCTAGGAATGGCTTGTATTAGACTCTGGGACCTCAATCTTTGCCTATCTTTGTGCTACATTACGTCCAGTATGTGTTGCCCCGTACCCAAAAAAGTGGGTCTACATAGGGGCGAGACCAAAAGTGGTAGGTCCATAAAAGTTGGGATAAACTGAGCTCTGGGTATTGGTAAAGTTTGAGTTGGAGCCTAAGGTGTGTAACTCAAAGTGGTGTTGGAAGGAATTGGAGCTGGAGGAACCTCGAAAGCTTGTATATAGGCCTCTTCAAGGTTGATGATGCCTAGTGCCATTGCCATGAACTCACTCAGAGTTTTAGCTCTTTTCCTCTACATTTCTCCCCATAGTAGGGACACTACAACCAATTTGGATGGGAGGGCCATCAACTTCATATCATCGTTGACTTTTGTTTTGGCAGCTGCCTCCATCATTCTTTGAATAAAAGCCTTTAGGCTTACATTGTGCTGCTATATAACAATGGTAAATGAACCAACTTCCATATCTTTGTCCTGCGCAATGATGAATTATTTACAAAAAGGTTGATTGTAGTAGGTCTTTCCAGCTGTCAATCGATCTTGGAGCTAACCGTTTTCATAGTCCTTTGTAGACTTGGTCAGAGTTAAAGAGAAGCACAAGCATTTTGCATCGTCGCTAACTCGAACAACTTGCATCATCTTATTGTATTTTACCAGATGTGCTCATGGATCTGTTCTCCCTTCGTACAACTCGATGCATCTTGAAGTTTGTCAAGAGTGGAGTTTCCATAATCCTTCTTACGCAGGGTTCCAGATCCTCATGTTTCGAATTCGATAACATTCCACTTTGTTTCTTGACAAACTTGGTTAGAGCAGAAACTTGTTCCTCTAACCTTTTCATGTTGCTCTTAGGGAGGTCACACCCTCTCATCTTATTGCTCAGATGGTTCCTAAGGTCACCTCCATGTGCCCTTACTTTCTCACTTTTGTATTTCTCATATTTGGCATCTAACCACCGGCAAAGTTCTGTCGTGGACCAGTTGTCCTTAGAATGCCCCACGGCAATTCTACCATCTTGGTTAACTGAGTCGTTGGGGTGATTCCTTCACCTTTTATGTGTGGGTACCTTTGCACCTTGTCCTCGTGGTGCAGCTTTGCCTCTAGGGTTAGAAGGGCACCCAGGCTCAAAAGCACTAGTGGCCTTCTGCGCCCTTGAGGGATGAAGACTGTAGTTGTATCCCTTTAAGGAGGTTTGGGTGTCGGTTTTTGTGAGGGCTCGCCCACCTTACCCTTGCCATTATCATTACGAGGATTCGAGATCTCAACCTCTATTTGCTTTCGGGCTCATTCCTCAACCACCACCTTCATTGAGGGTTCATCATCGGATTCTGCCAGATCCCTAAACTTACTCTACAAATGCTCCATCATCTTCTTCATTTTTACAGTGAGCCTTCTCTGTTCAGCCAACTCCACCTGAGTTGCCTCTAAGTATTTGGTCACTCATAAACAGTTCGGGTCATGGTCATAGTAATAACCATCTTTGTAATACTCATCTCAGACATAGTCGTGACCATCACCTTCTTCATCTCCTCCTTCAAGGTTTTGGCCATCATTAAGGCCGTCTAACATGTTCTCAATATCCTCCCTTCAGTTTTCAGCGTGGGTCATACCTTCTTCTCTGACGCCTCTCGTCTAGAGGTTAGAGGCATGGGAGTTAGCCTCCTCCATGACTATGTCCAATGGAGTTTTCTTGCTGGTGTTTTTTTGCGTATTCACCATAGTTAAAGTTAGTCAACAACTAATAAACCTTCCTCAGCTCTTAATGAAAGCACCAAAATATTTACCGAGATTTTTAAAAATTGATTAATAAAAGCTTAAGGAAATTTAAAATATTATGTAACAAACAAATACAGTTTTTACGTAGTTCCGGCATTAATGATCCCTAGTCCACGAGTCAGTAGTATTAGCCTCCTTTGGCAAATTTTTGAGTATTACAAGTGTTTACAATGATAATCTATGTTTTCCTTTTATCTCTTTTTAAGAGAAAAGCTCTCTAGGAATTTTAGCACAGTTTTTGTAAGTAAAATTGTTCACCCTCTATACAAAAATAGGGGTATTTATAGGCACATGTGCAGGTAACGACATACCCTTTACCCCACTAGGGTTTCTTACTCAGCATGCAAGAAAGGCCAAAAAACACAATAAGACCATCTAAACGGAAGGAGTCATATTATTCCGCTGCAACCAATGTAAGGTTTACTAAACTTTATATGTGCTTATTTCATCGTTGTAGAAAGTTCATCTTTAGGGTATTAATCAACATACTTGTGAGTAGATCTAAGATCTTGGTAAAATAAATTCCAACAACTGGCCTCAGAGCCATGGTAATTGATTTACTTGCAAGAAATTTGGACTTTAAAACGATTGTTTGTTTGTTTTTGGATGGTATCATGTTGTATTGAGTGTTATTTGATGATTGATTGGTGTTTGTGAATTTTTGTTAAAAATAATTGAATATCTGTTTCTAAAATTATTTTTATTGGATAGTATTCAAAAAATTAAGCAAGTTACTTTTTTACAGAACTCAATTTCGATTTAATTTGAATTAGTTATGATTTTTTGAAGATTCGAAAAAATCGGAGTTGTGCTGAAATTTTCATGCGCACGCGAAAACTGTCCGTACAGCTCGCAATTTTTTCGTTTTTCTTCGATTTTTCATGCTTTTTCATGGAATTAACTTCCGATTTTTTGTATACTTCTATATTTATACTATTAGTATTCCTAATTCAATTATAATTATCATTATGAATTAATTTAATATTTTTTTAAATTTAATTCAAGATATTAGTGTAATTTGAATTTAAAAATAGTTAGTATCTATCTTATTTGCTTAATAATCTATCTAATTTTTAAATTTGATTATATCTTATATTATTTTTAAATTTAAGGTCACATTTTAAATATTTTAAATTTATCTTTTTTTTTTTAAATAATTTGACCTTATTTAAATTAAAAATAAGATAACTATAATCATGTAATTTTAAAAAGATGTAAGATATTTTGCTAACTTTTAAATTTTGTTATTTTATTTATTTAAATTACATTTAAAATCTGAAAAAGATATTCATTTATCTTTTTTTTTAATTTTTTATTTAATTATAAAATAACATTTAAATTTTAAAAGTAGTTAGCAAATTTTGAAATGATATTTAGGTTCGTTGAAACCTAATTTTTCAAAATTGTAGGTTTAATTTTAAATTTAAATTTTTTTTTAAAATTTCGAATTTTTAAATTTTTTTTTTTAACTTTAGAAAATTATTTTTTATTTAATTAATTATTTTGAAATTAATAATTTAATTTAAAATTAAATAAATCCTACATCCAACTATCCAGCTAACCTTGTTGCAGGAGTATGTGTTTTAGCTTGTGTGTAAGTTTTCAAAACCTATTATTACTTGATTGCAAATAGCCATGGTTACCTTTTGCCAGATCTATTGATCTGATGGCTCCCTTGGTCAAGATAATAATTTGTAACAGGTATATTTACAATCTTCTTACATCTGTGTATGACCTAGCAACATGATAGGACCCATCCAATGTGTGCCGGTGTGAGCCTATGTGTTTAATTTCATTATAGATGCATATAGGTTAACGTTGCTAAATGAAATGTCATAGTTCTTGATAGATTTTATTTAGGCCCATTTAGTTTTTGGATCTATTCAATTAATAACAGTTGTTCATTTTAAGGTTAAATTCCTCTCTTTTGGGCCTTGTGTGAGAGTTGGGAGCTATAGTAGTGGGTACGACATACTGAACCCAGCACCCCCTCACATGAACTACCCCAATTGTGAAGGCCCATTTGCCTGATTTGAACAACTGTACTAGGTTAATTAAACTAGTTTAACCTAATAAAATTGATTAGCAACATAATTAATTTCATTTTTTTGAAATTAATTTAAGAAAATTATAGTTTAAAGAAATTTTTTTATTCTGAGCTAAACTATATGTATTTTCTTGTATTTAATTAAATATAGAATTATAACCATCTAGATTCTTTCTGAAGCTTAATTTAAATTTTTCATTAAATATTCCTATTTAAGTTGTTATTTAGTTATCTCTAACTAATCAACTTAAATCTGAATATCTTTCGGATTTAAAATTTCAAAATTAAGTTGAGGAATTTTAGGCATTGGTTATTAAGATTCTTTAGATATTTTTTAAGTTAATATCTTTTCGAATATTAACTTAAAATGGAATATTTTAGATATTTTTTAAGTTAATATCTTTTCGAATATTAATTTAAAATGGAATATTTTTAAAATTAAGTGGTTACAACTTAATTTTTGATATTTAATTAAATTTAAATTTGAAAAATATTTAGGTTCTAGATTTTTTCTAATACAACCTAAATTAGATAGTTTTTCAAATTTTGTGGGAAAGATACTTAGTCAAATAAGATATTTTCTAGATAGTTATTTCTAGACTACTTATTATTTCTAATATTAAATAGAAAAATATTATACATTGTGAAATTAATTATTTATATAATTAATTTTGGTACAATTTACTTTAAGTATATTTTTCCTAGTATTAAACTAGAGATTAATAATTAAGCCTTCTCTACACTTAATTATTTACTTCTTGAATTTAATAAATTTAATTAATTTGAAAATTAAATATCTAAGTTGATTTTCATCATGATACTTAAATATTTCTTTTTCATGACACTTAATTAAATAGAAAATTATTTTTAGTTGAAATTTATTTTTTCAACTAAATTTAAATAATTTCCAAAATATATTTTTTCTTTATTTTATTAATCAAATTTTGAAATTACATTTCTTAAATGCTGGAATTTTGAATTTTATTTGAAAAATAGATTAAAGTTGTAAATTATTTATTTTAATTTTGGACCAACTTAAATCAATTATTTTTCCATTAATTGATTAATTTAAAATAAATGAATTAAAATATATTATTAGAAATTGAATTAATTAGTCAAAGGAAAATCTAGATAGGTGATATTTTTGCTTGAATTATTTTTCTAGTGTATTTAATTAAATAGAAAATTAATATTTAAGTTGATTTTCATCATCATACTTAAATATTTGAAATTTTTCTTATATATATTTAATTAAATAGGAAAATTATATATTTTTTTTGTTGTAAATTAATTTTGGGCCAACATTAAATTAGAATAATTTTTCCAGGATTTATTTTTTATTTTAACATGCATTTTTCAAAAATTGTATTCTTAAATACTTTAATTTTTCGAAATTCAATATATATTTATAGAAAATAAAATTTGAGTTGTAAATTAATTTAAATTAATTTTGTAACAACTTAAATTGAACATTTTTCTAAATATTTATTGGAAATTATTACTAAGATGGAAATAATTCATGTTATTTTCATATCCATCTAAGTAAAATTTATAAATATTAAATTAAAATTTATATTTAGAATTTTTCATTCTAAATTGGAAATTTTAATTAAATAAATATATATTTAAAATAAATAGAATAAATAAAGAGAATCAAAGAAAATACAACTCCTTTTAAATAATGAGCTTTTAATCAAAAGACATTCGATCTCCATTGTGGGTTTTACACCGCGTTTGTTTTAGTGAGTAATCCTCCCTAATGGAGGAACGTTCATTAGCAATTTCGCACCGTTTAATCTCGAATGATAAGTAGTTTGTAAGTGTTTTGTATGGTATAGATCACCCTAATGGTGGCGACCATACTTGACTTGCAAATTATGAAACAATGGTGGAAGCTCATAAGCTAGAATTGCCTTGACTCTCGCCTAAACGGGACAACGATGAATTCCAATCTTGATCGAATAAAAGGTTGTTAGAATGGTTATCATTTTAGATGAGCTGACAACTCTATTCAATGGATGATGCTTTGACTCTCGCCTAAACGGGACACTGTATCAGTTTGTTGAAAAACCTTGGAAATTATTTAGGATTGTAAGTTTTAGTATTTTCACTTGTCATTCCTACTTGCTATATGTTTATAATTTCTGAATTGTGTATGAATTTATATTGAACCATGTTATTTTCTGTTATTAAGTTGTAGTTTAATTTCGAATCTTCATTGTTGGTCTAACTTGGCTTGTTTATCTAATGAGATAAATCCCTAGTGGATTTTCACCATTAGACTTACATAATAGTGTTAGATCTCAAAAGATATATATTGTATATGCGACATCTAGTTGTTCATCAATTGATGACACCTTAGACTAGTATTTTTACAATATGAAACAAGAAGATTGTATAAATAAGATTACTTTGACATTCGCTAATCGAAGCATCGTTGGATTCTTATTTATAAACGAAATTATCCTAATTCCTCTTAGCTTATTCATTTCGAATTAGCTCAATAACATATCATTGGATGAATGGTCTATAAATCATTTCATGTCATTCTATATTTTCTCTTAAAAAACTAAATGACGCATATGATTATAATCCCGAAATTCTATTCCCAATTGATATAAAACCTCAATCTTAGAAATCTCCTACTTGTATAAGCAAATCAGACTTAGAGTTCTATTATGAGTGGTGGTCAAGGATAGAATTACTCATTATATTTGGTTGAATTTAAGTCTTTGACTTTAATTTTAGAATCCAAACAAAAATTTTCTTATATTTCTATTTCCAGAAGTTATACAGTTACACCTTTCAAGTGTTTAATACCCATCTTCTATTAATGTATTCAAACTGTATGGAATACGAGTTTAGTATTCTGTGACCAGGATCCACTTGCACTATTCTAAGAACTCTTTGATGTAACTAAACCTAAGTCATCAAAAGACACTACCACATTTTTTTTTATCTATGACATTTGTATCTTGTTCATAGTTGATTTGACAAGATCGATCTCTGCAAAGAGTTAATATGCCTATATCCACTAAAAGTAGTTCATCTCATTCGCAGATGGATGTAATTCAGGGGTGGATATGAGTTTTTCATTGTATTCTTAAAACGATAACTCTAGATATACCTTTTAGCAAGAAATTTGAAATGTTTGAAAATTTTTCATTAATTTCTAGCAATGGTTAAAACCATTAAGGTAAGTGGTTAAAGATCTTGCGAACTGATAGGGGTGGAGAAATAGTTAGTAGATATGCAGTTCAAAGATCATTAGATTGATTTTTGAATCATATCCAAACTTACCTCCCCAGAAATTTCAAGTTGCATATTGATGATTAGTTACTAGTCGTCGCCTAAATCCTTCTATGGTAATACAATTTCAGAATGATGTAATGGTTGTATACTTAATGTAAATCATTACTAGATTCATGGATGACCTAATCAAAATCTTAAGAAAAGCTAGAACTGTTAACCATGGTTTGTTAGCTATTCTAAGTGATTAGGGGTGGACCATCCCATTGTCAATAGATAAGAAAGTGTTTGTTCAAATAAATACAACTTTTCTAAGATAATGTCTAAGTCTGAAAACAAGTAGCAAATAAAGGAGATATTTTTCTTGATTCCAAAAGTGTTCTATCATCTTATATAACATATGATGATCCCACTGCCTCTGTTGTCTTGTCACAACAGAAGAGATTAATACCATTTAGTTTTCTTAGACATAATTCACGGTACCTTGTCGTAGTGGGAGAGTTTCTAGGAACTCCCCTTCCTATGACTTGGGAGACACTAATGATTAAAATCCATTGTGAGTTTAAACAAGTAATGGATTGTCAAGAGAAGAAACTAGGAAGAAAAACCAATAGAACTATGGTTTAATCCATTCACATGGAATAACCTAAAGTTTTCTATTACAAGGACATAAAAGGAAATTTTAGTTAATAAGTCTATTCTATGGACTTAACAAACTTCCTGTTCCTAGTATTATAGGTGTGAGTTTATCTAAACCTATGGCTTGTGGTAGACCTGGTAATTACTTACTCTAATGCAAGCAACTTACTTTAGTAAGATGCTGAAGCATTTTCTTTCTAATGGCAATCTATAGAAGCTTCTCGACTTCTAGGCATAGATTTTATTTATCTAAGGAAAAGTCTCAACTATTCCAGAAAAGATAAAGCCATGAAAGAATTTCTTATATCAACAGTGAGAGGTCTTAGATATGCTTTAGTATGCCTTAGACCAGACACCTGCTGTTGAGTGGGAGTAATGAGTAGGTATCAAATTAATCCAGGAGAAGAACATTTGAAGACAATCAAGTAAATCCTAAGATTAAGAAGAGGAACTATATGTTAGTCTATAAGGGTGTGTTTAAAACTCTTAGACTACACCATATCAGATTTCGAAATTTGCCTTTGTGCTAGAAAATCTTTCTGATAAGATGGTGGTTACTCTGGGGGTGGAATAGTGATTTTGGAGAAGTGTCAAAACCTATCTGAAGTCTCTAGGTCTACCAGAGAGGGACTGAATGTTAAGGTTGCAGGAAAGGTACTTATTCAGTCTAAGGAAAGTTCTATACATTTTTGGCATTATTCTAAATTGCCTTAAACTACTAGTGTTAATTTCCTGATTAACCAAAAGTAGTTGCCAAAAGTATAGAATCCAGTATCCCAAGAAAGTAGACATATAGAGAGGAATTTCACATTATCAATGATTTTGTGATTAAGGAAGAGTAATAGTGGAGCAAAGGTTGTGGTAAATTCAACCTTTCAGATCCTATTACGAGGAGTTTACTACTACTACACTTGATTTGTATATCGAGGTGTTGAGATTATTTGAAACGCACTTTTTGTTTTATATTAGTGCAAGTGGGAGTTTGTTGGGTTTTATGCCCTAAATAAAACTCATTTCAATATAATCAGATTTACTTATTAATATAGATCAGAAATAACATTTAATGTTGCATAGTTCACATGATTTATTTCATGATTATATGTACATAATGTATAAATTCATCTGAAACCCTTTTCACATACTTGATCCTATTTATTGTGCCGTCAACACATTGGAAAGTAAACATGACTATGTGAATAAAGTTTCCTAGATTTATCAGACATAGGGTTTTACTGATATGATAATCTACAACAGAGTTTACTTGCATTTGGAGAAGTGCTATGTTCTTTCCAGAGCATTGGTTAAAGTAAAGCTCAGGTTGGATGCATGGAGTATGCATCGGAAGGGACCGATATTGAACTTTGACTTAGATTTATTAAACTTACCGTAATATCTATTCAAGTCAATATCGCCTAGTTGATCCTAGATCAAATGTTCTTAATCCTGTTATGATTAGGCTCCATCTTGAAAGGCTATTCGTGTTATTTGATTTGTTAGTTAAGCCTACTTTTAGGTCAGGGTGATACGTACATTTTTGGAACACGGTAGTGCAATTGAGTGGGAGCGCTAACATAAACATGGAATCTATAGCTTCTATCTGGCGAATAGTAAGCAACTTCGAGCTTGACCAAACGAACATAAATGGTGAAGTACTCATTTCACATAAGCTGAAATATCATTTATACGGTGTCAAGTGTTTTAAGGATAAAATACATAGTAGGGTGTTACGGTAATCTAATCCCTTTACAGTGTAGATCATTCATATAGAGGATCATTGATCACATTAGGATTATAACAATGGATAACTAATGATGCATCTATATGGTGGAACATATAGAGCATTCTATATACTGAGAGTGCAATTCTAAGTTATATGCGTGGATTCAACGAAGAATTAATAAGTTAGTGAATTTTAGTGCTAAATTCTTGATCTACTTATTGGAAGCTCGGTTATAGAGACCCATGGTCCCCCCACTAGTTGAGATAATATTGCTTGTAAGACTCATATAATTGGTTTTGATTAATCAATTATAATTCTCAAATTAGACTATGTCTATTTGTGAATTTTTTCACTAAGTAAGGGCGAAATTGTAAAGAAAGAGTTTTAGGGGCATATTTGTTCATTATGATACTTTGTATGGTTCAATTAATAAATATAATAAATGACAATATTATTTAATAATTATTTATAGTTATTAAATAGTTAGAATTGGCATTTAAATGGTTGAATTAGAAAATTGGCGTTTTTTAGAAAATCAGATGCAGAAAAGATAAAACTCCAAAATTGCAAAAAGTGAGGCCCAAATCCACAACTATAGGACCGGCCACTTTTATAGGAACTTACCTCTGATATTTTCATTATTTTAATGCCAAATAATTCAAACCTAACCGTAGTGGAATGCTATAAATAGATAGTGAAGGCTTTAGGAAAATTACAATTAAATTTTCTACTTTTTCATTCAGAAAAAACTGAGCCTTCTCTCTCCCTATCTTTGGGTGAACCCACTCTCTCTCTCTTCCTCATTGAGATTTCGAAATTCTTAGTGTAAGAGTACTATCCACACACAGCAAGTGATACCTCAATCATAGTGAGGAAGATCGTGAAGAAAGACTTTCAGCAAGAAGGAGTTTCAGCATCAAAGATTCAGAGAAAGAGATCCAGGTTCAGATATTGATAATGCTCTGCTACAGAAAGGAATCAAGGGCTAGATATCTGAACGGAAGGAGTCATATTATTCCGCTGCAACCAATGTAAGGTTTACTAAACTTTATATGTGTTTATTTCATCGTTTTAGAAAGTTCATATTTAGGGTGTTAATCAACATACTTGTGAGTAGATCTAAGATCCTGGTAAAATAAATTCCAACAGGAAGATATAGAGCATTCTATATACTGAGAGTGCAATTCTAAGTTCTATGCGTGGATTCAACGAAGAATTAATATGTTAGTGAATTTTAGTGCTAAATTCTTGATCTACTGATTGGAAGCTCGGTTATATAGACCCACGGTCCCCGCACTAGTTGAGATAATATTACTTGTAAGACTCATATAATTGTTGGAAATTATTTTACCAGGATCTTAGATCTACTCACAAGTATGTTTATTAACACCCTAAATATGAACTTTCTAAAACGATGAAATAAACACATATAAAGTTAAAGAAACCTTACATTG